>NC_086113.1:67804525-69270591 GCF_963921235.1 Mobula hypostoma | reverse complement strand
CAGGGTCAGACGATTCTGTGTGAAACACACCTCACCCACACTCCCCGGGGTCAGACCATTCACTGTGAAACACTCTCAGCCACACTTCCCAGGGTCAGACAATTCACTGTTAAACACTCTCTACCACACTCCCCACGGTCAGATGGTTCACTGTTAAACACTCTCTACCACATTCCCCAGGGTCAGTCCATTAACGGTGAAACACTCCCACCCACAATCTTCAGCGTCAGACGATTTAATGTGAAAAACTCATCTACCACACTCCCCACTGTCAGACCATTTACTGTGAGACACTCTCTGCCACCCTCCCCAGGATCAGAACATTCACTGTGAAAAACTCCTCACCCACACTCCCCAGGGTCAGACCATTCACTGTTAAACACTCTCCACCACACTCCGAAGCGTCAGACCATTCACTGTGAAAAACAAATCTACGACACTCCCCAGGGTCAGACCATTACTCTGAAACACTCTCTGCCACACTCCCCAGGGTCAAGCCGTTCATGGTGACAACCTGTCACCCACACTCCTCAGGGTCAGAAAATTCACTGTGAAAGACTCGTCTACCACATGTCCCAGGGTCAGACCATTCACTGAGAAAAACTCCTCTACCACACTCCCCACAGTCAGATCATTCACTGTGAAAAACACATCTACCACACTCCCCAGGGTCAGACCATTTACTGAGAAACACTCCTCTACCACACTCCCCACAGTCAGATCATTCATTGTGAAACATTCCTCACCAACACTCCCCAGGGTCAGTCAATTCACTGTGAAAATGTCTTCTACCACACGCCCCAGGGTAAGACCATTCACTGTGAAACACTCTCTACCACATTCCCCAGTGTCAGACCATTCACTGTGATACAATCTCTACCACACTCCCCAGGGTCAGACAATTGACTGTGAAAATCTCGTATACCACACTCCCCAGGGTCAGACCAATTATTGTCATACAATCTCTATCACACGCCCCAGGTTCAGACCATTCACTGTTAAACAGTCCTCACCCACACACCCCATTGTCTGAGCATTCACTGTGGAAAAAAATATCTACCACACTCCCCAGGGTCAGGCCAGTCACGGTGAAAAACTCTCACCCACTCACCCAAGGGCCCGAACATTCACTGTCAAACACTCCTCACCCACACTCCCCAGGGTCAGACAATTCACTGTGAAACTCTCGTGACCCACACTCCCCAGTGTCAGACCATTCACTGTGAATCACTCTCTACCACAATCCCCAGGGTCAGACTATTCACTGTGAAACACTCCCACCCACACTCCCCAGGTTCAGAACGTTCACTGTGAGACACTCCCTACCAGAATCCCCAGGGTCAGACGATACACTGTGAATCACTCTCGACCACACTCCCCAGCGTCAGACCTTTCCCTATCAAACACTCTACCATACTCCCAATGGTCAGACAATTCATTGTGAAACATTCTGTATCACACTCCCCAGGGTCAGACCATTCACTGTGAAATACTCCTCTACCACACTCCCCACCTTGAGACCATTGACTGTGAAACACTCTCACCCACACTTCCCAGGGTCAGACTGTTCACTGTGAAATACTTTCATCGACACTCCCCAGGGTCAGACAATTCACTGTGAAACACTTGTCTACCACACTCCACAGGGTCAGACCATTCAATGTGAAACACACCTCGCCCACACTCCCCAGGGTCAGAACATTCACTGTCAGACACTCCCTACCAGAGTCCCCAGAGTCAGACGATACACTGTGAAACACTCCCTCCCACACTCCCCGGGGTCAGACCATTCACTGTGAAACACTCTCAGCCACACTTCCCAGGGTCAGACAATTCACTGTTAAACACTCTCTACCACACTCCCCACGGTCAGATGGTTCACTGTTAAACACTCTACCACATTCCCCAGGGTCAGTCCATTAACGGTGAAACACTCCCACCCACAATCTTCAGCGTCAGACGATTTACTGTGAAAAACTCATCTACCACACTCCCCACTGTCAGACCATTTACTGTGAGACACTCTCTGCCACCCTCCCCAGGATCAGAACATTCACTGTGAAAAACTCCTCACCCACACTCCCCAGGGTCAGACCATTCACTGTGAAACACTCTCTACCACACTCCGAAGCGTCAGACCATTCACTGTGAAAAACAAATCTACGACACTCCCCAGGGTCAGACCATTACTCTGAAACACTCTCTGCCACACTCCCCCGGGTCAGGCCGTTCATAGTGACAACCTGTCACCCACACTCCTCAGGGTCAGAAAATTCACTGTGAAACACTCGTCTACCACACGCCCCAGGGTAAGAGCATTCACTGAGAAACACTCTCTACCACACTCCCCACGGTCAGATCATTCATTGTGAAAAACACATCTACCACACTCCCCAGGGTCAGACCATTTACTGTGAAACACTCTCTACCTCACTCCCCAGGGTCAGACCATTTACTGTGAGACAGTCTCTACCACACTCCCCACGGTCAGACCATTTACTGTGAAAAACTCCTCTACAATACTCCCTACGGTCAGACCATTCACTGTGAAACACTCTCTACCTCACTCCCCAGGGTCAGACCATTTACTGTGAGACAATCTCTACCACACTCCCCACGGTCAGACCATTTACTGTGAAAAACTCCTCTACAATACTCCCTACGGTCAGACCATTCACTGTGATACAATCTCCACCACCCTCCCCAGGGTCAGGGTGTTCACTGTGAAATACTCTCTAACATTCTCCCCAGGGTCAGACAATTCACTGTGAAACCTTCCTCACGCGCACTCCCCAGGGTTATACCATTCACGGTGAAACACTCACCCGCACTCCCCAACGTCAGACCATTCACTGTGAAACATTCCTCACCCACACTCCCCAGGGTCAGTCAATTCACTGTGAAAATGTCTTCTACCACACGCCCCAGGGTAAGACCATTCACTGTGAAACACTCTCTACCACACTCCCCAGGGTCAGACAATTCACTGTGAAAATCTCGTGTACCACACCCCCAGAGTCAGACCAGTGACTGTGAAACTATCTCCACCACACTCCCCAGGGTTAGACCATTCACGATGAAACACTCTCAACCACAGACCCCAGGGTTCGACCATTCACTGTGAAACACTACTAACCTACAGTCCCCAGGGTCAGACAATTCACTGTGAAACATTCGTCTAACTCACTTCCAGGGACAAACCGTTCACTGTGAAACACTCTCTACCACATTCCCCAGGGTCAGACCATTCACTGTCATACAATCTCTACCACACTCCCCAAGGTCAGACAATTGACTGTGAAAATCTCGTAAACCACACTCCCCAGGGTCAGACCAATTATTGTCATACAATCTCTATCACACGCCCCAGGTTCAGACCATTCACTGTTAAACACTCCTCACCCACACACCCCATTGTCTGAGCATTCACTGTGAAAAAAAAATCTACCACACTCCCCAGGGTCAGGCCAGTCACGGTGAAAAACTCTCACCCACTCACCCAAGGGCCCGAACATTCAATGTCAAACACTCTTCACCCACACTCCCCAGGGTCAGACAATTCACTGTGAAACTCTCGTGACCCACACTCCCCAGGGTTAGACAATTCACTGTGCAACACTCTCACCCACACTCCCCAGGGTCAGACTGTTCACTGTGAAATACTCTCATCCACACTCCCCAGGGTCAGACCATTCCCTGTGAAACACTCTACCATACTCCCAATGGTCAGACAATTCATTGTGAAACATTCTGTACCACACTCCCCAGCGTGCTACCATTGACTGTGAAACACTCTCACCCACACTTCCCAGGGTCAGACTGTTCACTGTTAAATACTGTCATCGACACTCCCCAGGGTCAGACAATTCACTGTTAAACTCTCCTCACCCACACTCCCCAGTGTCTGACCATTCAATATGAAACACTTTCTACCACACTCCCCACGGTCAGATGGTTCACTGTTAAACACTCTCTAGCACACTCCAAAGCGTCAGACCATTCACTGTGAAAAACAAATCTACGACACTTCCCAGGGTCAGACCATTACTCTGAAACACTCTCTGCCACACTCCGCAGCGTCAGGCTGTTCATGGTAACAATCTCTAACCAACACTGCTCAGGGTCAGAAAATTCATTGTGAAACACTCGTCTACCACATGCCCCAGGGTCAGACCATTCACTGTCATACAATCTCTACCACACTCCCCAGGGTCAGACCATTCACTGTGAGATCCTCCCTTCCAGACTCCCCAGGGTCAGACCATTCACTGTGAAACACTCTCACCCACACTCCCCAGGTTCAGAATGTTGACTGTGTGACACTCCCTACCAGAATCCCCAGGGTCAGACGATACACTGTGAATCACTCTCTACCACACTCCCCAGGGTCAGACCATTCCCTGTGAAACACTCTACCATACTCCCAATGGTCAGACAATTCACTGTGAAACATTCTGTACCACACTCCCCAGGGTGATACCATTCACTGTGAAACACTCCTCTACCACACTCCCCACCTTGAGACCATTCACTGTGAAACACTCTCACCCAAACTTCCCAGGGTCAGACTGTTCACTGTGAAATACTCTCATCGACACTCCCCAGGGTCAGACAATTCACTGTGAAACACTTGTCTACCACACTCCCCAGGGTCAGACCATTCAATGTGAAACACACCTCGCCCATACTCCCCAGGCTCAGAACATTCACTGTCAGACACTCCCTACCAGAGTCCCCAGAGTCAGACGATCCACTGTGAAACACTCCCTCCCACATTCCCCAGGGTCAGACCATTCACTGTGAAACACTCCTCACCCACACTCCCCAGGGTCAGCCAATTCACTGTTAAAATCTCCTCACCCACACTCCCCAGTGTCTGACCATTCAATATGAAACACTTTCTACCACACTCCCCACGGTCAGATGATTCACTGTTAAACACACTCTACCACACTCCGAAGCGTCAGACCATTCACTGTGAAAAACAAATCTACGACACTCCCCAGGGTCAGACCATTTACTCTGAAACACTCTCTGCCACACTCCGCAGGGTCAGGCTGTTCATGGTGACAATCTCTCACCCACACTGCTCAGGGTCAGAAAATTCATTGTGAAACACTCGTCTACCACATGCCCCAGGGTCAGACCATTCACTGTCATACAATCTCTACCACACTCCCCAAGGTCAGACAATTGACTGTGAAAATCTCGTAAACCACACTCCCCAGGGTCAGACCAATTATTGTCATACAATCTCTATCACACGCCCCAGGTTCAGACCATTCACTGTTAAACACTCCTCACCCACACACCCCATTGTCTGAGCATTCACTGTGAAAAAAAAATCTACCACACTCCCCAGGGTCAGGCCAGTCACGGTGAAAAACTCTCACCCACTCACCCAAGGGCCCGAACATTCAATGTCAAACACTCTTCACCCACACTCCCCAGGGTCAGACAATTCACTGTGAAACTCTCGTGACCCACACTCCCCAGGGTTAGACAATTCACTGTGCAACACTCTCACCCACACTCCCCAGGGTCAGACTGTTCACTGTGAAATACTCTCATCCACACTCCCCAGTGTCAGACCATTCACTGTGAATCACTCTCTACCACACTCCCCAGGGTCAGACCATTCCCTGTGAAACACTCTACCATACTCCCAATGGTCAGACAATTCATTGTGAAACATTCTGTACCACACTCCCCAGCGTGATACCATTGACTGTGAAACACTCTCACCCACACTTCCCAGGGTCAGACTGTTCACTGTTAAATACTGTCATCGACACTCCCCAGGGTCAGACAATTCACTGTTAAACTCTCCTCACCCACACTCCCCAGTGTCTGACCATTCAATATGAAACACTTTCTACCACACTCCCCACGGTCAGATGGTTCACTGTTAAACACTCTCTAGCACACTCCAAAGCGTCAGACCACTCACTGTGAAAAACAAATCTACGACACTTCCCAGGGTCAGACCATTACTCTGAAACACTCTCTGCCACACTCCGCAGCGTCAGGCTGTTCATGGTAACAATCTCTAACCAACACTGCTCAGGGTCAGAAAATTCATTGTGAAACACTCGTCTACCACATGCCCCAGGGTCAGACCATTCACTGTCATACAATCTCTACCACACTCCCCAGGGTCAGACCATTCACTGTGAGATCCTCCCTTCCAGACTCCCCAGGGTCAGACCATTCACTGTGAAACACTCTCACCCACACTCCCCAGGTTCAGAATGTTGACTGTGAGACACTCCCTACCAGAATCCCCAGGGTCAGACGATACACTGTGAATCACTCTCTACCACACTCCCCAGGGTCAGACCATTCCCTGTGAAACACTCTACCATACTCCCAATGGTCAGACAATTCACTGTGAAACATTCTGTACCACACTCCCCAGGGTGATACCATTCACTGTGAAACACTCCTCTACCACACTCCCCACCTTGAGACCATTCACTGTGAAACACTCTCACCCAAACTTCCCAGGGTCAGACTGTTCACTGTGAAATACTCTCATCGACACTCCCCAGGGTCAGACAATTCACTGTGAAACACTTGTCTACCACACTCCCCAGGGTCAGACCATTCAATGTGAAACACACCTCGCCCATACTCCCCAGGCTCAGAACATTCACTGTCAGACACTCCCTACCAGAGTCCCCAGAGTCAGACGATCCACTGTGAAACACTCCCTCCCACATTCCCCAGGGTCAGACCATTCACTGTGAAACACTCCTCACCCACACTCCCCAGGGTCAGCCAATTCACTGTTAAAATCTCCTCACCCACACTCCCCAGTGTCTGACCATTCAATATGAAACACTTTCTACCACACTCCCCACGGTCAGATGGTTCACTGTTAAACACTCTCTACCACACTCCGAAGCGTCAGACCATTCACTGTGAAAAACAAATCTACGACACTCCCCAGGGTCAGACCATTTACTCTGAAACACTCTCTGCCACACTCCGCAGGGTCAGGCTGTTCATGGTGACAATCTCTCACCCACACTGCTCAGGGTCAGAAAATTCATTGTGAAACACTCGTCTACCACATGCCCCAGGGTCAGACCATTCACTGTCATACAATCTCTACCACACTCCCGAGGGTCAGACCATTCGCTGAGAAAAACTCCTCTACCACACTCCCCACGGTCAGATCATTCGTTGTGAAAAACACATCTACCACACTCCCCAGGGTCAGACGACTTTCTGTGAGACAATCTCTACCACACTCCCCAGGGTCAGACCGTTCACTGTGAAACACTCTGTACCACGAACGCCAGGGTCAGACCATACACTGCGATACAATCTCAACCACACTCTCCAGGGTCAGACCATTCACTGTGAGATCCTCCCTTCCAGACTCCCCAGGGTCAGACCATTCACTGAGAAAAACTCCTCTACCACACTCCTCACGGTCAGATCATTCGTTGTGAAATACACATCTACCACACTCCCCAGGGTCAGACCACTTACTGTGAGACTATCTCTACCACACTCTCCACGGTCAGACCATTTTCTGTGAAAAACTCCTCTACAATACTCCCGACGGTCAGACCATTCACTGTGATACAATCTCCACCACCCTCCCCAGGGTCAAGGTGTTCACTGTGAAATACTCTCTAACATTCTCCCCAGGTCAGACAATTCACTGTGAAACCTTCCTCACCCGCACTCCCCAGGGTCAGACCATTCACTGTTAAACACTCTCTACCACACTCCCCAGGGTCAGACCGTTCACTGTGAAACACTCTCTACCACACTCCCCACTGTCAGACCATTTACTGTGAGACACTCTCTGCCACCCTCCCCAGGATCAGAACATTCACTGTGAAAAACTCCTCACCCACACTCCCCAGGGTCAGACCATTCACTGTGAAACACTCTCTACCACACTCCGAAGCGTCAGACCATTCACTGTGAAAAACAAATCTACGACACTCCCCAGGGTCAGACCATTACTCTGAAACACTCTCTGCCACACTCCCCCGGGTCAGGCCGTTCATAGTGACAACCTGTCACCCACACTCCTCAGGGTCAGAAAATTCACTGTGAAACACTCGTCTACCACACGCCCCAGGGTAAGAGCATTCACTGAGAAACACTCTCTACCACACTCCCCACGGTCAGATCATTCATTGTGAAAAACACATCTACCACACTCCCCAGGGTCAGACCATTTACTGTGAAACACTCTCTACCTCACTCCCCAGGGTCAGACCATTTACTGTGAGACAGTCTCTACCACACTCCCCACGGTCAGACCATTTACTGTGAAAAACTCCTCTACAATACTCCCTACGGTCAGACCATTCACTGTGAAACACTCTCTACCTCACTCCCCAGGGTCAGACCATTTACTGTGAGACAATCTCTACCACACTCCCCACGGTCAGACCATTTACTGTGAAAAACTCCTCTACAATACTCCCTACGGTCAGACCATTCACTGTGATACAATCTCCACCACCCTCCCCAGGGTCAGGGTGTTCACTGTGAAATACTCTCTAACATTCTCCCCAGGGTCAGACAATTCACTGTGAAACCTTCCTCACGCGCACTCCCCAGGGTTATACCATTCACGGTGAAACACTCACCCGCACTCCCCAACGTCAGACCATTCACTGTGAAACATTCCTCACCCACACTCCCCAGGGTCAGTCAATTCACTGTGAAAATGTCTTCTACCACACGCCCCAGGGTAAGACCATTCACTGTGAAACACTCTCTACCACACTCCCCAGGGTCAGACAATTCACTGTGAAAATCTCGTGTACCACACCCCCAGAGTCAGACCAGTGACTGTGAAACTATCTCCACCACACTCCCCAGGGTTAGACCATTCACGATGAAACACTCTCAACCACAGACCCCAGGGTTCGACCATTCACTGTGAAACACTACTAACCTACAGTCCCCAGGGTCAGACAATTCACTGTGAAACATTCGTCTAACTCACTTCCAGGGACAAACCGTTCACTGTGAAACACTCTCTACCACATTCCCCAGGGTCAGACCATTCACTGTCATACAATCTCTACCACACTCCCCAAGGTCAGACAATTGACTGTGAAAATCTCGTAAACCACACTCCCCAGGGTCAGACCAATTATTGTCATACAATCTCTATCACACGCCCCAGGTTCAGACCATTCACTGTTAAACACTCCTCACCCACACACCCCATTGTCTGAGCATTCACTGTGAAAAAAAAATCTACCACACTCCCCAGGGTCAGGCCAGTCACGGTGAAAAACTCTCACCCACTCACCCAAGGGCCCGAACATTCAATGTCAAACACTCTTCACCCACACTCCCCAGGGTCAGACAATTCACTGTGAAACTCTCGTGACCCACACTCCCCAGGGTTAGACAATTCACTGTGCAACACTCTCACCCACACTCCCCAGGGTCAGACTGTTCACTGTGAAATACTCTCATCCACACTCCCCAGGGTCAGACCATTCCCTGTGAAACACTCTACCATACTCCCAATGGTCAGACAATTCATTGTGAAACATTCTGTACCACACTCCCCAGCGTGCTACCATTGACTGTGAAACACTCTCACCCACACTTCCCAGGGTCAGACTGTTCACTGTTAAATACTGTCATCGACACTCCCCAGGGTCAGACCATTCACTGTGAAACACTCTCACCCACACTCCCCAGGGTCAGACCATTCACAGTTAAACAGTCCTCAGCCACACTCCCCAGTGTCAGACCATTCACTGTGAAACACTCTCTACCACACTCCCCAGAATCGGACCATTCACTGTGAAACATTCTCTACCACACTCCCCACGTTCAGATCATTCACTGTGAGACCCTATCACACACACTCCCCAGGGTCAGACCATTCACTGTGAGACACTCCCTACCAGACTCCCCAGGGTCAGACCATTTACTGTGAAACACTCTACCATTCCTGATGGTCAGACCATCCACTGTGAAACACTCGTCTACCACACTCCTCAGGGTCGGATCGTTCACTGTGAGACACTCCCTACCAGACTCCCCAGGGTCAGACCATTCATTGTGATACAATCTCAACCACACTCCTCAGGGTCGGATCGTTCACTGTGAAATATTCTGTACCACACTCCGCAGAGTCAAGCCATTCACTGTGAAACAGTCACCCACACTCTCCAAGGTCAGACCATTCACTGTGAAACAATCTACTATACTCCCGATGGTCAGAGAATTCACCGTGACACATTCTCTACCACAATCCCCAAGGTTAGACCATTCATTCTGAAACAATCTCTACCATATTCCCCAGGGTCAGACAATTCACTGTGAAACACTCTCTACCACACTCCCAGGCTCAGACTATTCACTGTGGGACACTCCCTACCAGACTCCCCAGGCTCAGGCCATTTACTGTGAAACACTCTCTGCCACACACCCCAGTGTCCGACCATTCACTGTGAAACACTCCCACCCACACTCCCCAGGGTCAGACCATTCACTGTGAAACAATCTCTACCACAGTCCCCATGGTCAGACCATTCACTGTGAAACACTCTCTACCACACTCCCCAGGGTCAGACCATTCACTGTGAGACACTCCCTACCAGACTCCCCAGGGTCAGACGATACACTGTGAAGCACTCTCTCCCACATTCCTCAGGGTTAGACCATTGACTGTGAAACAATCTCTACCACACTCCCCAGGGTCAGACCGTTCACTGTGAAACACTCCTCACCCACACTCCCCAGGGTCAGATCATTCACTGTGAAACACTCCTTACCCACACTAGCCAGGGTCAGACAATTCACTGTGAAAAACTCGTGCACCACACTCCCCAGGGTCAGACCATTCACTGTGAAACACACCTCGCCCACACTCCCTAGGGTCAGACCATTCACTGTGAGACACTCCCTACCAGACTCCCCAGGGTCAGACGATACACTGTGAATCACTCTCTCCCACACTCCCCAGGGTCAGACAATTCACTGTGAAAATCTCGTGTACCACACGCCCCAGGGTCAGACCATTCACTGTGAGACACTCCCTACCAGACTCCCCAGGGTCAGACCATTCACTGTGAAACACTCACTACCAGACTCCCCAGGGTCACACCGTTCACAGTGAGACACTCCTTACCAGATTCCCCAGGGTCAGACGATACACTGTGAATCTCTCGCTACCAAATTCCCCAGAGTTAGACCATTGACTGTGAAACACACTCTACCAAACTCTCCAGCTCCAGGCCAGTCACGGTAAAACACACCTTGCCCACACTCCCCAGGGTCAGACAATTCACTGTGAAACACTTGTCTACCACACTCCCCACGGTCGGCCCATTCACTGTGAAACACTCGCACCCACTCTCCCCAGGGTCAGACCATTCACTGCGAGACACTCCCTACCAGACTCCCCAGGGTCAGACGATTCACTGTGAATCACTCTCTCCCACATTCCCCAGGGTTAGACCATTGACTGTGAAACAATCTCTACCACACTCCTTAGGGTCAGACCGTTCACTGTGAAACACTCCTCACCCACACTCCCCAGGGTCAGATCATTCACTGTGAAACACTCCTTACCCACACTAGTAGGGTCAGACAATTCACTGTGAAAATCTCGTATACCACACTCCCCAGGATCAGGCCATTCACACTGAAAAACTCTCACCCAGACAGCCCAGGGTCCGACCATGCACTGTGAAACACTCCTCCCCCACACTCCCCAGGTTCAGAGAATTCACTGTGAAACACTGGTCTACCACACTCCCCAGGGTCAGACCGTTCACTGTGAGACACTCCCTACCAGACTCCCCAGGGTCAGACCATTTACTGTGAAACACTCTACCATTCCTGATGGTCAGACCATTCACTGTCAAACACTCGTCTACCACCCTCCTCAGGGTCGGATCGTTCACTGTGAGACACTCCCTACCAGACTGCCCAGGGTCAGACCATTCATTGTGATACAATCTCTACCACACTCCCCAGGGTCAGACATTTCACTGTGAAAATCTCGTGTACCACACTCCCCAGGGTCAGACCATTCACTGTGAAACAATCTCTACCACAGTCCCAAGGTCAGGCCATTCACTGTGAAACAGTCACCCAAACTCTCAAAGGTCAGACCATTCACTGTGAAACAATCTACTATACTCCCAATGGTCAGACCATTCACCGTGACACATTCTCTACCACAATCCCCAAGGTTAGACCATTCATTGTGAAACAATCTCTACCATGCTCCCCAGGGTCAGACAATTCACTGTGAAACACTCCCTACCAGACTCCCCAGGGTCAGACGATACACTGTGAATCACTCTCTCCCACATTCTCCAGGGGTAGACCATTGACTGTGAAACAATCTCTACCACACTCCCAAGGGTCAGACCATTCACTGTGAAACACTCTCACCCACACTTCCCAGGGTCAGACAATTCACCGTTAAACACTCTCTACCACACTCCCCAGGGTCAGACCATTCACTGTGAAACACTCTACCATACTCCCGATGGTCAGACAATTCACTGTGAATCACTCTCTCCCACACTCCACAGGGTCAGACAATTCACTGTGAAAATCTCGTGTACCACACGCCCCAGGGTCAGACCATTCACTGTGAAACAATCTCTACCACAGTCCCCAAGGTCAGACCATTCACTATGAAACACTCTCTCCCACACTCCCCAGGGTCAGACCATTCACTGTGAAACACTCACTACCAGACTCCCCAGGGTCAGACCGTTCACAGTGAGACACTCCCTACCAGACTTCCCCAGGGTCAGACGATACACTGTGAATCACTCGCTACCAAATTCCCCAGAGTTAGACAATTGACTGTCAAACACACTCTACCACACTCCCCAGGGTCAGGACAGTCATGGTAAAACACACCTTGCCCACACTCCCCAGGGTCAGACAATTCACTGTGAAACACTTGTCTACCACACTCCCCACGGTCGGTCTATTCACTGAGAAACACTCGCACCCACTCTCCCCAGGGTCAGACCATTCACTGTGAGACACTCCCTACCAGACTCCCCAGGGTCAGACGATACACTGTGAATCACTCTCTCCCACATTCCCCAGGGTCAGACCGTTCAATGTGAAACACTCCTCACCCACACTCCCCAGGGTCAGATCATTCACTCTGAAACACTCCTTACCCACACTAGCCAGGGTCAGACAATTCACTGTGAAAATCTGGTGAACCACATTCCCCAGGGTCAGACCATTCACTGTGAAACAATCTCTACTACAGTCCCAAGGTCAGACCATTCACTGTGAAACACTCACTACCAGACTCCCCAGGGTCAGACCGTTCAGTGTGAAACACTCTTTACCACACTCCCCAGGGTCACACCATTCAATACGAAATACTCTCTACTACACTCCCCAGGGTCAGACGATTCTGTGTGAAACACACATCACCCACACTCCCCAGGGTCAGACTATTCACTGTGAAACACTCTCACCCACACTTCCCAGGGTCAGACAATTCACCGTTAAACACTCTCTACCACACTCCCCAGGGTCGGACCATTCACCGTGAAACACATCCTACCATACTCCCCAGGGGCAGACATTTACTGAGAAACACTCTCTGCCACACTCCCCAGGAAAAGGCCATTCACGCTGAAAAACTCTCACCCAGACAACCCAGGGTCCGACCATGCACTGTGAAACACTCCTCCCCCACACTCCCCAGGTTCAGAGAATTCACTGTGAAACACTTGTCTACCACACTCCACAGGGTCAGACCATACACTGTGAGACACGCCCTACCAGACCCCCCAGGGTCAGACCATTCATTGTGATACAATCTCTACCACACTCCTCAGGGTCGGATCGTTCACTGTGAAATACTCTGTACCACACTCCGCAGAGTCAGGCCATTCACTGTGAAACGGTCACCAACACTCTCCAAGGTCAGACCATTCACTGTGAAACAATCTACTATACTGCCGAAGGTCAGAGAATTCACCGTGACACATTCTCTACCACTATCCCCAAGGTTAGACCATTCATTGTGAAACAATCTCTACTATACTCCCCAGGGTCAGACAATTCACTGTGAAACACTCTCTACCACACTCCCAGGCTCAGACCATTCACTGTGAGACACACCCTACCAGACTCCCCAGGGTCAGACGATACACTGTGAATCACTATCTCCCACATTCCCCAGGGTTAGACCATTGACTGTGAAACAATCTCTACCACACTCCCCAGGGTCAGACCATTCACTGTTAAACAGTCCTCAGCCACACTCCCCAGGGTCAGACCATTCACTGTGAAACACTCTCTACCACACTCCCCAGGGTCGGACCATTCACTGTGAAACATTCTCTACCACACTCCCCACGTTCAGACCATTCACTGTGAGACCCTATCACACACACTCCCCAGGGTCAGACCATTCACTGTGAAACACTCTACCATACTCCCGATAGTCAAACAATTCACTGTGAAACATTCTGTACCACACTCCCCAGGGTTATACCATTCACTGTGAAACACTCCTCAACCACACTCCCCATGTTGAGACCATTCACTGTGAAACACTCTCACCCAGACTTCCCAGGGTCAAACTGTTCACTGTGAAATACTCTCATCCACACTCCCCATGGTCAGACAATTCACTGTGAAACACTTTTCTACCACACTCCCCAGGGTCAGACCATTCACTGTGAAACACACCTCGTCTACACTCCCTAGGGTCAGACCATTCACTGTGAGACACTCCCTACCAGAGGACAGACTCCCCCAGGGTCAGACGATACACTGTGAATCACTCTCTCCCACACTCCCCAGGGTCAGACAATTCACTGTGAAAATCTCGTGAACCACACGCCCCAGGGTCAGACCATTCACTGTGAAACACTATTAACCCACAGTCCCCAGGGTCAGACAATTAACTGTGAAACATTCGTCTAACTCACCTCCAGGGTCAAACTTTTCACTGTGAAAAACTCTCTGCAACATTCCCCAGTGTCAAACCATTCACTGTGATAAAATCTCTACCACACTCCTCAGGGTCGGAAATTTCACTGTGAAACACTCTCTGCCACCACTCACCAGGGTCAGACTATTCACTGTGAAACACTCACCCACACTCCCCGAGGTCAGACCATTCACTGTGAAACACTCTACCATACGCCCAATGATCAGACGTTTAACTGTGAAACACTCTCACCCACACTCCCCAGGGTCAGAACATTCACTGTGAAACACTCTCATCCACACTTCCCAGTGTCAGAACATTCACTGTGAAACACTCTCATCCACACTCCCCGGGGGCTGACTATTTACTGAGAAACACTCTCTGCCACACTCCCCAGGATCAGGCCATTCACGCTGAAAAACTCTCACCCAGACACCCCAGGGTCCGACCATGCACTGTGAAACACTCCTCACCCACACTCCCCAGGTTCACCGTGAAACACTCGTCTACCACACTCCCCAGGGTCAGACCGTTCACTGTGAGACACTCCCTACCAGACTCCCCAGGGTCAGACAAATTACTGTGTAACACTCTACCATTCCTGATGGTCAGACCATTCACTGTGAAACACTCGTCTACCACACTCCTCAGGGTCAGACCGTTCACTGTGAGACACTCCCTACCAGACTCCCCAGGGTCAGACCATTCATTGTGATACAATCTCTACCACACTCCTCAGAGTCGGATCGTTCACTGTGAAATACTCTGTACCACACTCCGCAGAGTCAGGCCATTCACTGTGAAACAGTCACCCACACTCTCCAAGGTCAGACCATTCACTGTGAAACAATCTACTATACTCCCGATGGTCAGAGAATTCACCGTGACACATTCTCTACCACAATCCCCAAGGTTAGACCATTTATTGTGAAACAATCTCTACCATACTCCCCAGGTTCAGACAATTCACTGTCAAACACTCGTCTACCACACTCCCCAGGGTCAGACCATTCACTGTGAAACACACCTCGTCTACACTCCCTAGGGTCAGACCATTCACTGTGAGACACTCCCTACCAGAGGACAGACTCCCCCAGGGTCAGACGATACACTGTGAATCACTCTCTCCCACACTCCCCAGGGTCAGACAATTCACTGTGAAAATCTCGTGTACCACACGCCCCAGGGTCAGACCATTCACTGTGAAACACTATTAACCCACAGTCCCCAGGGTCAGACAATTAACTGTGAAACATTCGTCTAACTCACCTCCAGGGTCAAACTTTTCACTGTGAAAAACTCTCTGCAACATTCCCCAGTGTCAAACCATTCACTGTGATAAAATCTCTACCACACTCCTCAGGGTCGGAAATTTCACTGTGAAACACTCTCTGCCACCACTCACCAGGGTCAGACTATTCACTGTGAAACACTCACCCACACTCCCCGAGGTCAGACCATTCACTGTGAAACACTCTACCATACGCCCAATGATCAGACGTTTAACTGTGAAACACTCTCACCCACACTCCCCAGGGTCAGAACATTCACTGTGAAACACTCTCATCCACACTCCCCGGGGGCTGACTATTTACTGAGAAACACTCTCTGCCACACTCCCCAGGATCAGGCCATTCACGCTGAAAAACTCTCACCCAGACACCCCAGGGTCCGACCATGCACTGTGAAACACTCCTCACCCACACTCCCCAGGTTCACCGTGAAACACTCGTCTACCACACTCCCCAGGGTCAGACCGTTCACTGTGAGACACTCCCTACCAGACTCCCCAGGGTCAGACCATTCACTGTGAAACACTCTACCATACTCCCGATGGTCAGATAATTCACTGTGAAACATTCTATACCACACTCCCCAGGGTTATACCATTCACTGTGAAACACTCCTCTACCACACTCCCCACCTTGAGACCATTCACTGTGAAACACTCTCACCCACACTTCCCAGGGTCAGACTGTTCACTGTGAAATACTCTCATCCACACTCCCCAGGGTCTGACAGTTCACTCTGAGACACTCCCTACCAGACTCCCCAGGGACAGACCATTCATTGTGATACAATCTCTACCACACTCCTCAGGGTCGGATCGTTCACTGTGAAATACTCTGTACCACACTCCGCAGAGTCAGGCCATTCACTGTGAAACGGTCACCAACACTCTCCAAGGTCAGACCATTCACTGTGAAACAATCTACTATACTGCCGAAGGTCAGAGAATTCACCGTGACACATTCTCTACCACTATCCCCAAGGTTAGACCATTCATTGTGAAACAATCTCTACTATACTCCCCAGGGTCAGACAATTCACTGTGAAACACTCTCTACCACACTCCCAGGCTCAGACCATTCACTGTGAGACACACCCTACCAGACTCCCCAGGGTCAGACGATACACTGTGAATCACTATCTCCCACATTCCCCAGGGTTAGACCATTGACTGTGAAACAATCTCTACCACACTCCCCAGGGTCAGACCATTCACTGTTAAACAGTCCTCAGCCACACTCCCCAGGGTCAGACCATTCACTGTGAAACACTCTCTACCACACTCCCCAGGGTCGGACCATTCACTGTGAAACATTCTCTACCACACTCCCCACGTTCAGACCATTCACTGTGAGACCCTATCACACACACTCCCCAGGGTCAGACCATTCACTGTGAAACACTCTACCATACTCCCGATAGTCAAACAATTCACTGTGAAACATTCTGTACCACACTCCCCAGGGTTATACCATTCACTGTGAAACACTCCTCAACCACACTCCCCATGTTGAGACCATTCACTGTGAAACACTCTCACCCAGACTTCCCAGGGTCAAACTGTTCACTGTGAAATACTCTCATCCACACTCCCCATGGTCAGACAATTCACTGTGAAACACTTTTCTACCACACTCCCCAGGGTCAGACCATTCACTGTGAAACACACCTCGTCTACACTCCCTAGGGTCAGACCATTCACTGTGAGACACTCCCTACCAGAGGACAGACTCCCCCAGGGTCAGACGATACACTGTGAATCACTCTCTCCCACACTCCCCAGGGTCAGACAATTCACTGTGAAAATCTCGTGTACCACACGCCCCAGGGTCAGACCATTCACTGTGAAACACTATTAACCCACAGTCCCCAGGGTCAGACAATTAACTGTGAAACATTCGTCTAACTCACCTCCAGGGTCAAACTTTTCACTGTGAAAAACTCTCTGCAACATTCCCCAGTGTCAAACCATTCACTGTGATAAAATCTCTACCACACTCCTCAGGGTCGGAAATTTCACTGTGAAACACTCTCTGCCACCACTCACCAGGGTCAGACTATTCACTGTGAAACACTCACCCACACTCCCCGAGGTCAGACCATTCACTGTGAAACACTCTACCATACGCCCAATGATCAGACGTTTAACTGTGAAACACTCTCACCCACACTCCCCAGGGTCAGAACATTCACTGTGAAACACTCTCATCCACACTTCCCAGTGTCAGAACATTCACTGTGAAACACTCTCATCCACACTCCCCGGGGGCTGACTATTTACTGAGAAACACTCTCTGCCACACTCCCCAGGATCAGGCCATTCACGCTGAAAAACTCTCACCCAGACACCCCAGGGTCCGACCATGCACTGTGAAACACTCCTCACCCACACTCCCCAGGTTCACCGTGAAACACTCGTCTACCACACTCCCCAGGGTCAGACCGTTCACTGTGAGACACTCCCTACCAGACTCCCCAGGGTCAGACAAATTACTGTGTAACACTCTACCATTCTTGATGGTCAGACCATTCACTGTGAAACACTCGTCTACCACACTCCTCAGGGTCAGACCGTTCACTGTGAGACACTCCCTACCAGACTCCCCAGGGTCAGACCATTCATTGTGATACAATCTCTACCACACTCCTCAGAGTCGGATCGTTCACTGTGAAATACTCTGTACCACACTCCGCAGAGTCAGGCCATTCACTGTGAAACAGTCACCCACACTCTCCAAGGTCAGACCATTCACTGTGAAACAATCTACTATACTCCCGATGGTCAGAGAATTCACCGTGACACATTCTCTACCACAATCCCCAAGGTTAGACCATTTATTGTGAAACAATCTCTACCATACTCCCCAGGTTCAGACAATTCACTGTCAAACACTCGTCTACCACACTCCCCAGGGTCAGACCATTCACTGTGAAACACACCTCGTCTACACTCCCTAGGGTCAGACCATTCACTGTGAGACACTCCCTACCAGAGGACAGACTCCCCCAGGGTCAGACGATACACTGTGAATCACTCTCTCCCACACTCCCCAGGGTCAGACAATTCACTGTGAAAATCTCGTGTACCACACGCCCCAGGGTCAGACCATTCACTGTGAAACACTATTAACCCACAGTCCCCAGGGTCAGACAATTAACTGTGAAACATTCGTCTAACTCACCTCCAGGGTCAAACTTTTCACTGTGAAAAACTCTCTGCAACATTCCCCAGTGTCAAACCATTCACTGTGATAAAATCTCTACCACACTCCTCAGGGTCGGAAATTTCACTGTGAAACACTCTCTGCCACCACTCACCAGGGTCAGACTATTCACTGTGAAACACTCACCCACACTCCCCGAGGTCAGACCATTCACTGTGAAACACTCTACCATACGCCCAATGATCAGACGTTTAACTGTGAAACACTCTCACCCACACTCCCCAGGGTCAGAACATTCACTGTGAAACACTCTCATCCACACTCCCCGGGGGCTGACTATTTACTGAGAAACACTCTCTGCCACACTCCCCAGGATCAGGCCATTCACGCTGAAAAACTCTCACCCAGACACCCCAGGGTCCGACCATGCACTGTGAAACACTCCTCACCCACACTCCCCAGGTTCACCGTGAAACACTCGTCTACCACACTCCCCAGGGTCAGACCGTTCACTGTGAGACACTCCCTACCAGACTCCCCAGGGTCAGACCATTCACTGTGAAACACTCTACCATACTCCCGATGGTCAGATAATTCACTGTGAAACATTCTATACCACACTCCCCAGGGTTATACCATTCACTGTGAAACACTCCTCTACCACACTCCCCACCTTGAGACCATTCACTGTGAAACACTCTCACCCACACTTCCCAGGGTCAGACTGTTCACTGTGAAATACTCTCATCCACACTCCCCAGGGTCTGACAGTTCACTCTGAGACACTCCCTACCAGACTCCCCAGGGTCAGACCATTCATTGTGATACAATCTCTACCACACTCCTCAGGGTCGGATCGTTCACTGTGAAATACTCTGTACCACACTCCGCAGAGTCAGGCCATTCACTGTGAAACGGTCACCAACACTCTCCAAGGTCAGACCATTCACTGTGAAACAATCTACTATACTGCCGAAGGTCAGAGAATTCACCGTGACACATTCTCTACCACTATCCCCAAGGTTAGACCATTCATTGTGAAACAATCTCTACTATACTCCCCAGGGTCAGACAATTCACTGTGAAACACTCTCTACCACACTCCCAGGCTCAGACCATTCACTGTGAGACACACCCTACCAGACTCCCCAGGGTCAGACGATACACTGTGAATCACTATCTCCCACATTCCCAGGGTTAGACCATTGACTGTGAAACAATCTCTACCACACTCCCCAGGGTCAGACCATTCACTGTTAAACAGTCCTCAGCCACACTCCCCAGGGTCAGACCATTCACTGTGAAACACTCTCTACCACACTCCCCAGGGTC
The DNA here is from genome assembly GCF_963921235.1 of Mobula hypostoma. Taxonomy (NCBI): domain Eukaryota; kingdom Metazoa; phylum Chordata; class Chondrichthyes; order Myliobatiformes; family Myliobatidae; genus Mobula; species Mobula hypostoma. The sequence goes on along the minus strand of NC_086113.1, from coordinate 69,249,867 downwards.
GGACCATTCACTGTGAAACATTCTCTACCACACTCCCCACGTTCAGACCATTCACTGTGAGACCCTATCACACACACTCCCCAGGGTCAGACCATTCACTGTGAAACACTCTACCATACTCCCGATAGTCAAACAATTCACTGTGAAACATTCTGTACCACACTCCCCAGGGTTATACCATTCACTGTGAAACACTCCTCAACCACACTCCCCATGTTGAGACCATTCACTGTGAAACACTCTCACCCAGACTTCCCAGGGTCAAACTGTTCACTGTGAAATACTCTCATCCACACTCCCCATGGTCAGACAATTCACTGTGAAACACTTTTCTACCACACTCCCCAGGGTCAGACCATTCACTGTGAAACACACCTCGTCTACACTCCCTAGGGTCAGACCATTCACTGTGAGACACTCCCTACCAGAGGACAGACTCCCCCAGGGTCAGATGATACACTGTGAATCACTCTCTCCCACACTCCCCAGGGTCAGACAATTCACTGTGAAAATCTCGTGTACCACACTCCTCAGGGTCAGACCGTTCACTGTGAGACACTCCCTACCAGACTCCCCAGGGTCAGACCATTCATTGTGATACAATCTCTACCACACTCCTCAGAGTCGGATCGTTCACTGTGAAATACTCTGTACCACACTCCGCAGAGTCAGGCCATTCACTGTGAAACAGTCACCCACACTCTCCAAGGTCAGACCATTCACTGTGAAACAATCTACTGTACTCCCGATGGTCAGAGAATTCACCGTGACACATTCTCTACCACAATCCCCAAGGTTAGACCATTTATTGTGAAACAATCTCTACCATACTCCCCAGGTTCAGACAATTCACTGTCAAACACTCGTCTACCACACTCCCCAGGGTCAGACCATTCACTGTGAAACACACCTCGTCTACACTCCCTAGGGTCAGACCATTCACTGTGAGACACTCCCTACCAGAGGACAGACTCCCCCAGGGTCAGACGATACACTGTGAATCACTCTCTCCCACACTCCCCAGGGTCAGACAATTCACTGTGAAAATCTCGTGTACCACACGCCCCAGGGTCAGACCATTCACTGTGAAACACTATTAACCCACAGTCCCCAGGGTCAGACAATTAACTGTGAAACATTCGTCTAACTCACCTCCAGGGTCAAACTTTTCACTGTGAAAAACTCTCTGCAACATTCCCCAGTGTCAAACCATTCACTGTGATAAAATCTCTACCACACTCCTCAGGGTCGGAAATTTCACTGTGAAACACTCTCTGCCACCACTCACCAGGGTCAGACTATTCACTGTGAAACACTCACCCACACTCCCCGAGGTCAGACCATTCACTGTGAAACACTCTACCATACGCCCAATGATCAGACGTTTAACTGTGAAACACTCTCACCCACACTCCCCAGGGTCAGAACATTCACTGTGAAACACTCTCATCCACACTTCCCAGTGTCAGAACATTCACTGTGAAACACTCTCATCCACACTCCCCGGGGGCTGACTATTTACTGAGAAACACTCTCTGCCACACTCCCCAGGATCAGGCCATTCACGCTGAAAAACTCTCACCCAGACACCCCAGGGTCCGACCATGCACTGTGAAACACTCCTCACCCACACTCCCCAGGTTCACCGTGAAACACTCGTCTACCACACTCCCCAGGGTCAGACCGTTCACTGTGAGACACTCCCTACCAGACTCCCCAGGGTCAGACCATTCACTGTGAAACACTCTACCATACTCCCGATGGTCAGATAATTCACTGTGAAACATTCTATACCACACTCCCCAGGGTTATACCATTCACTGTGAAACACTCCTCTACCACACTCCCCACCTTGAGACCATTCACTGTGAAACACTCTCACCCACACTTCCCAGGGTCAGACTGTTCACTGTGAAATACTCTCATCCACACTCCCCAGGGTCTGACAGTTCACTCTGAGACACTCCCTACCAGACTCCCCAGGGTCAGACCATTCATTGTGATACAATCTCTACCACACTCCTCAGGGTCGGATCGTTCACTGTGAAATACTCTGTACCACACTCCGCAGAGTCAGGCCATTCACTGTGAAACGGTCACCAACACTCTCCAAGGTCAGACCATTCACTGTGAAACAATCTACTATACTGCCGAAGGTCAGAGAATTCACCGTGACACATTCTCTACCACTATCCCCAAGGTTAGACCATTCATTGTGAAACAATCTCTACTATACTCCCCAGGGTCAGACAATTCACTGTGAAACACTCTCTACCACACTCCCAGGCTCAGACCATTCACTGTGAGACACACCCTACCAGACTCCCCAGGGTCAGACGATACACTGTGAATCACTATCTCCCACATTCCCCAGGGTTAGACCATTGACTGTGAAACAATCTCTACCACACTCCCCAGGGTCAGACCATTCACTGTTAAACAGTCCTCAGCCACACTCCCCAGGGTCAGACCATTCACTGTGAAACACTCTCTACCACACTCCCCAGGGTCGGACCATTCACTGTGAAACATTCTCTACCACACTCCCCACGTTCAGACCATTCACTGTGAGACCCTATCACACACACTCCCCAGGGTCAGACCATTCACTGTGAAACACTCTACCATACTCCCGATAGTCAAACAATTCACTGTGAAACATTCTGTACCACACTCCCCAGGGTTATACCATTCACTGTGAAACACTCCTCAACCACACTCCCCATGTTGAGACCATTCACTGTGAAACACTCTCACCCAGACTTCCCAGGGTCAAACTGTTCACTGTGAAATACTCTCATCCACACTCCCCATGGTCAGACAATTCACTGTGAAACACTTTTCTACCACACTCCCCAGGGTCAGACCATTCACTGTGAAACACACCTCGTCTACACTCCCTAGGGTCAGACCATTCACTGTGAGACACTCCCTACCAGAGGACAGACTCCCCCAGGGTCAGACGATACACTGTGAATCACTCTCTCCCACACTCCCCAGGGTCAGACAATTCACTGTGAAAATCTCGTGTACCACACGCCCCAGGGTCAGACCATTCACTGTGAAACACTATTAACCCACAGTCCCCAGGGTCAGACAATTAACTGTGAAACATTCGTCTAACTCACCTCCAGGGTCAAACTTTTCACTGTGAAAAACTCTCTGCAACATTCCCCAGTGTCAAACCATTCACTGTGATAAAATCTCTACCACACTCCTCAGGGTCGGAAATTTCACTGTGAAACACTCTCTGCCACCACTCACCAGGGTCAGACTATTCACTGTGAAACACTCACCCACACTCCCCGAGGTCAGACCATTCACTGTGAAACACTCTACCATACGCCCAATGATCAGACGTTTAACTGTGAAACACTCTCACCCACACTCCCCAGGGTCAGAACATTCACTGTGAAACACTCTCATCCACACTTCCCAGTGTCAGAACATTCACTGTGAAACACTCTCATCCACACTCCCCGGGGGCTGACTATTTACTGAGAAACACTCTCTGCCACACTCCCCAGGATCAGGCCATTCACGCTGAAAAACTCTCACCCAGACACCCCAGGGTCCGACCATGCACTGTGAAACACTCCTCACCCACACTCCCCAGGTTCACCGTGAAACACTCGTCTACCACACTCCCCAGGGTCAGACCGTTCACTGTGAGACACTCCCTACCAGACTCCCCAGGGTCAGACCATTCACTGTGAAACACTCTACCATACTCCCGATGGTCAGATAATTCACTGTGAAACATTCTATACCACACTCCCCAGGGTTATACCATTCACTGTGAAACACTCCTCTACCACACTCCCCACCTTGAGACCATTCACTGTGAAACACTCTCACCCACACTTCCCAGGGTCAGACTGTTCACTGTGAAATACTCTCATCCACACTCCCCAGGGTCTGACAGTTCACTCTGAGACACTCCCTACCAGACTCCCCAGGGTCAGACCATTCATTGTGATACAATCTCTACCACACTCCTCAGGGTCGGATCGTTCACTGTGAAATACTCTGTACCACACTCCGCAGAGTCAGGCCATTCACTGTGAAACGGTCACCAACACTCTCCAAGGTCAGACCATTCACTGTGAAACAATCTACTATACTGCCGAAGGTCAGAGAATTCACCGTGACACATTCTCTACCACAATCCCCAAGGTTAGACCATTCATTGTGAAACAATCTCTACTATACTCCCCAGGGTCAGACAATTCACTGTGAAACACTCTCTACCACACTCCCAGGCTCAGACCATTCACTGTGAGACACACCCTACCAGACTCCCCAGGGTCAGACGATACACTGTGAATCACTATCTCCCACATTCCCCAGGGTTAGACCATTGACTGTGAAACAATCTCTACCACACTCCCCAGGGTCAGACCATTCACTGTTAAACAGTCCTCAGCCACACTCCCCAGGGTCAGACCATTCACTGTGAAACACTCTCTACCACACTCCCCAGGGTCGGACCATTCACTGTGAAACATTCTCTACCACACTCCCCACGTTCAGACCATTCACTGTGAGACCCTATCACACACACTCCCCAGGGTCAGACCATTCACTGTGAAACACTCTACCATACTCCCGATAGTCAAACAATTCACTGTGAAACATTCTGTACCACACTCCCCAGGGTTATACCATTCACTGTGAAACACTCCTCAACCACACTCCCCATGTTGAGACCATTCACTGTGAAACACTCTCACCCAGACTTCCCAGGGTCAAACTGTTCACTGTGAAATACTCTCATCCACACTCCCCATGGTCAGACAATTCACTGTGAAACACTTTTCTACCACACTCCCCAGGGTCAGACCATTCACTGTGAAACACACCTCGTCTACACTCCCTAGGGTCAGACCATTCACTGTGAGACACTCCCTACCAGAGGACAGACTCCCCCAGGGTCAGACGATACACTGTGAATCACTCTCTCCCACACTCCCCAGGGTCAGACAATTCACTGTGAAAATCTCGTGTACCACACGCCCCAGGGTCAGACCATTCACTGTGAAACACTATTAACCCACAGTCCCCAGGGTCAGACAATTAACTGTGAAACATTCGTCTAACTCACCTCCAGGGTCAAACTTTTCACTGTGAAAAACTCTCTGCAACATTCCCCAGTGTCAAACCATTCACTGTGATAAAATCTCTACCACACTCCTCAGGGTCGGAAATTTCACTGTGAAACACTCTCTGCCACCACTCACCAGGGTCAGACTATTCACTGTGAAACACTCACCCACACTCCCCGAGGTCAGACCATTCACTGTGAAACACTCTACCATACGCCCAATGATCAGACGTTTAACTGTGAAACACTCTCACCCACACTCCCCAGGGTCAGAACATTCACTGTGAAACACTCTCATCCACACTTCCCAGTGTCAGAACATTCACTTTGAAACACTCTCATCCACACTCCCCGGGGGCTGACTATTTACTGAGAAACACTCTCTGCCACACTCCCCAGGATCAGGCCATTCACGCTGAAAAACTCTCACCCAGACACCCCAGGGTCCGACCATGCACTGTGAAACACTCCTCACCCACACTCCCCAGGTTCACCGTGAAACACTCGTCTACCACACTCCCCAGGGTCAGACCGTTCACTGTGAGACACTCCCTACCAGACTCCCCAGGGTCAGACAAATTACTGTGTAACACTCTACCATTCCTGATGGTCAGACCATTCACTGTGAAACACTCGTCTACCACACTCCTCAGGGTCAGACCGTTCACTGTGAGACACTCCCTACCAGACTCCCCAGGGTCAGACCATTCATTGTGATACAATCTCTACCACACTCCTCAGAGTCGGATCGTTCACTGTGAAATACTCTGTACCACACTCCGCAGAGTCAGGCCATTCACTGTGAAACAGTCACCCACACTCTCCAAGGTCAGACCATTCACTGTGAAACAATCTACTATATTCCCGATGGTCAGAGAATTCACCGTGACACATTCTCTACCACAATCCCCAAGGTTAGACCATTTATTGTGAAACAATCTCTACCATACTCCCCAGGTTCAGACAATTCACTGTCAAACACTCGTCTACCACACTCCCCAGGGTCAGACCATTCACTGTGAAACACACCTCGTCTACACTCCCTAGGGTCAGACCATTCACTGTGAGACACTCCCTACCAGAGGACAGACTCCCCCAGGGTCAGACGATACACTGTGAATCACTCTCTCCCACACTCCCCAGGGTCAGACAATTCACTGTGAAAATCTCGTGTACCACACGCCCCAGGGTCAGACCATTCACTGTGAAACACTATTAACCCACAGTCCCCAGGGTCAGACAATTAACTGTGAAACATTCGTCTAACTCACCTCCAGGGTCAAACTTTTCACTGTGAAAAACTCTCTGCAACATTCCCCAGTGTCAAACCATTCACTGTGATAAAATCTCTACCACACTCCTCAGGGTCGGAAATTTCACTGTGAAACACTCTCTGCCACCACTCACCAGGGTCAGACTATTCACTGTGAAACACTCACCCACACTCCCCGAGGTCAGACCATTCACTGTGAAACACTCTACCATACGCCCAATGATCAGACGTTTAACTGTGAAACACTCTCACCCACACTCCCCAGGGTCAGAACATTCACTGTGAAACACTCTCATCCACACTTCCCAGTGTCAGAACATTCACTGTGAAACACTCTCATCCACACTCCCCGGGGGCTGACTATTTACTGAGAAACACTCTCTGCCACACTCCCCAGGATCAGGCCATTCACGCTGAAAAACTCTCACCCAGACACCCCAGGGTCCGACCATGCACTGTGAAACACTCCTCACCCACACTCCCCAGGTTCACCGTGAAACACTCGTCTACCACACTCCCCAGGGTCAGACCGTTCACTGTGAGACACTCCCTACCAGACTCCCCAGGGTCAGACAAATTACTGTGTAACACTCTACCATTCCTGATGGTCAGACCATTCACTGTGAAACACTCGTCTACCACACTCCTCAGGGTCAGACCGTTCACTGTGAGACACTCCCTACCAGACTCCCCAGGGTCAGACCATTCATTGTGATACAATCTCTACCACACTCCTCAGAGTCGGATCGTTCACTGTGAAATACTCTGTACCACACTCCGCAGAGTCAGGCCATTCACTGTGAAACAGTCACCCACACTCTCCAAGGTCAGACCATTCACTGTGAAACAATCTACTATATTCCCGATGGTCAGAGAATTCACCGTGACACATTCTCTACCACAATCCCCAAGGTTAGACCATTTATTGTGAAACAATCTCTACCATACTCCCCAGGTTCAGACAATTCACTGTCAAACACTCGTCTACCACACTCCCCAGGGTCAGACCATTCACTGTGAAACACACCTCGTCTACACTCCCTAGGGTCAGACCATTCACTGTGAGACACTCCCTACCAGAGGACAGACTCCCCCAGGGTCAGACGATACACTGTGAATCACTCTCTCCCACACTCCCCAGGGTCAGACAATTCACTGTGAAAATCTCGTGTACCACACGCCCCAGGGTCAGACCATTCACTGTGAAACACTATTAACCCACAGTCCCCAGGGTCAGACAATTAACTGTGAAACATTCGTCTAACTCACCTCCAGGGTCAAACTTTTCACTGTGAAAAACTCTCTGCAACATTCCCCAGTGTCAAACCATTCACTGTGATAAAATCTCTACCACACTCCTCAGAGTCGGAAATTTCACTGTGAAACACTCTCTGCCACCACTCACCAGGGTCAGACTATTCACTGTGAAACACTCACCCACACTCCCCGAGGTCAGACCATTCACTGTGAAACACTCTACCATACGCCCAATGATCAGACGTTTAACTGTGAAACACTCTCACCCACACTCCCCAGGGTCAGAACATTCACTGTGAAACACTCTCATCCACACTTCCCAGTGTCAGAACATTCACTGTGAAACACTCTCATCCACACTCCCCGGGGGCTGACTATTTACTGAGAAACACTCTCTGCCACACTCCCCAGGATCAGGCCATTCACGCTGAAAAACTCTCACCCAGACACCCCAGGGTCCGACCATGCACTGTGAAACACTCCTCACCCACACTCCCCAGGTTCACCGTGAAACACTCGTCTACCACACTCCCCAGGGTCAGACCGTTCACTGTGAGACACTCCCTACCAGACTCCCCAGGGTCAGACCATTCACTGTGAAACACTCTACCATACTCCCGATGGTCAGATAATTCACTGTGAAACATTCTATACCACACTCCCCAGGGTTATACCATTCACTGTGAAACACTCCTCTACCACACTCCCCACCTTGAGACCATTCACTGTGAAACACTCTCACCCACACTTCCCAGGGTCAGACTGTTCACTGTGAAATACTCTCATCCACACTCCCCAGGGTCTGACAGTTCACTCTGAGACACTCCCTACCAGACTCCCCAGGGTCAGACCATTCATTGTGATACAATCTCTACCACACTCCTCAGGGTCGGATCGTTCACTGTGAAATACTCTGTACCACACTCCGCAGAGTCAGGCCATTCACTGTGAAACGGTCACCAACACTCTCCAAGGTCAGACCATTCACTGTGAAACAATCTACTATACTGCCGAAGGTCAGAGAATTCACCGTGACACATTCTCTACCACTATCCCCAAGGTTAGACCATTCATTGTGAAACAATCTCTACTATACTCCCCAGGGTCAGACAATTCACTGTGAAACACTCTCTACCACACTCCCAGGCTCAGACCATTCACTGTGAGACACACCCTACCAGACTCCCCAGGGTCAGACGATACACTGTGAATCACTATCTCCCACATTCCCCAGGGTTAGACCATTGACTGTGAAACAATCTCTACCACACTCCCCAGGGTCAGACCATTCACTGTTAAACAGTCCTCAGCCACACTCCCCAGGGTCAGACCATTCACTGTGAAACACTCTCTACCACACTCCCCAGGGTCGGACCATTCACTGTGAAACATTCTCTACCACACTCCCCACGTTCAGACCATTCACTGTGAGACCCTATCACACACACTCCCCAGGGTCAGACCATTCACTGTGAAACACTCTACCATACTCCCGATAGTCAAACAATTCACTGTGAAACATTCTGTACCACACTCCCCAGGGTTATACCATTCACTGTGAAACACTCCTCAACCACACTCCCCATGTTGAGACCATTCACTGTGAAACACTCTCACCCAGACTTCCCAGGGTCAAACTGTTCACTGTGAAATACTCTCATCCACACTCCCCATGGTCAGACAATTCACTGTGAAACACTTTTCTACCACACTCCCCAGGGTCAGACCATTCACTGTGAAACACACCTCGTCTACACTCCCTAGGGTCAGACCATTCACTGTGAAAATCTCGTGTACCACACGCCCCAGGGTCAGACCATTCACTGTGAAACACTATTAACCCACAGTCCCCAGGGTCAGACAATTAACTGTGAAACATTCGTCTAACTCACCTCCAGGGTCAAACTTTTCACTGTGAAAAACTCTCTGCAACATTCCCCAGTGTCAAACCATTCACTGTGATAAAATCTCTACCACACTCCTCAGGGTCGGAAATTTCACTGTGAAACACTCTCTGCCACCACTCACCAGGGTCAGACTATTCACTGTGAAACACTCACCCACACTCCCCGAGGTCAGACCATTCACTGTGAAACACTCTACCATACGCCCAATGATCAGACGTTTAACTGTGAAACACTCTCACCCACACTCCCCAGGGTCAGAACATTCACTGTGAAACACTCTCATCCACACTTCCCAGTGTCAGAACATTCACTGTGAAACACTCTCATCCACACTCCCCGGGGGCTGACTATTTACTGAGAAACACTCTCTGCCACACTCCCCAGGATCAGGCCATTCACGCTGAAAAACTCTCACCCAGACACCCCAGGGTCCGACCATGCACTGTGAAACACTCCTCACCCACACTCCCCAGGTTCACCGTGAAACACTCGTCTACCACACTCCCCAGGGTCAGACCGTTCACTGTGAGACACTCCCTACCAGACTCCCCAGGGTCAGACAAATTACTGTGTAACACTCTACCATTCCTGATGGTCAGACCATTCACTGTGAAACACTCGTCTACCACACTCCTCAGGGTCAGACCGTTCACTGTGAGACACTCCCTACCAGACTCCCCAGGGTCAGACCATTCATTGTGATACAATCTCTACCACACTCCTCAGAGTCGGATCGTTCACTGTGAAATACTCTGTACCACACTCCGCAGAGTCAGGCCATTCACTGTGAAACAGTCACCCACACTCTCCAAGGTCAGACCATTCACTGTGAAACAATCTACTATACTCCCGATGGTCAGAGAATTCACCGTGACACATTCTCTACCACAATCCCCAAGGTTAGACCATTTATTGTGAAACAATCTCTACCATACTCCCCAGGTTCAGACAATTCACTGTCAAACACTCGTCTACCACACTCCCCAGGGTCAGACCATTCACTGTGAAACACACCTCGTCTACACTCCCTAGGGTCAGACCATTCACTGTGAGACACTCCCTACCAGAGGACAGACTCCCCCAGGGTCAGACGATACACTGTGAATCACTCTCTCCCACACTCCCCAGGGTCAGACAATTCACTGTGAAAATCTCGTGTACCACACGCCCCAGGGTCAGACCATTCACTGTGAAACACTATTAACCCACAGTCCCCAGGGTCAGACAATTAACTGTGAAACATTCGTCTAACTCACCTCCAGGGTCAAACTTTTCACTGTGAAAAACTCTCTGCAACATTCCCCAGTGTCAAACCATTCACTGTGATAAAATCTCTACCACACTCCTCAGGGTCGGAAATTTCACTGTGAAACACTCTCTGCCACCACTCACCAGGGTCAGACTATTCACTGTGAAACACTCACCCACACTCCCCAGGGTCAGACCATTCACTGTGAAACACACCTCGTCTACACTCCCTAGGGTCAGACCATTCACTGTGAGACACTCCCTACCAGAGGACAGACTCCCCCAGGGTCAGACGATACACTGTGAATCACTCTCTCCCACACTCCCCAGGGTCAGACAATTCACTGTGAAAATCTCGTGTACCACACGCCCCAGGGTCAGACCATTCACTGTGAAACACTATTAACCCACAGTCCCCAGAGTCAGACTATTAACTGTGAAACATTCGTCTAACTCACCTCCAGGGTCAAACTTTTCACTGTGAAAAACTCTCTGCAACATTCCCCAGTGTCAAACCATTCACTGTGATAAAATCTCTACCACACTCCTCAGGGTCGGAAATTTCACTGTGAAACACTCTCTGCCACCACTCACCAGGGTCAGACTATTCACTGTGAAACACTCACCCACACTCCCCGAGGTCAGACCATTCACTGTGAAACACTCTACCATACGCCCAATGATCAGACGTTTAACTGTGAAACACTCTCACCCACACTCCCCAGGGTCAGAACATTCACTGTGAAACACTCTCATCCACACTTCCCAGTGTCAGAACATTCACTGTGAAACACTCTCATCCACACTCCCCGGGGGCTGACTATTTACTGAGAAACACTCTCTGCCACACTCCCCAGGATCAGGCCATTCACGCTGAAAAACTCTCACCCAGACACCCCAGGGTCCGACCATGCACTGTGAAACACTCCTCACCCACACTCCCCAGGTTCACCGTGAAACACTCGTCTACCACACTCCCCAGGGTCAGACCGTTCACTGTGAGACACTCCCTACCAGACTCCCCAGGGTCAGACCATTCACTGTGAAACACTCTACCATACTCCCGATGGTCAGATAATTCACTGTGAAACATTCTATACCACACTCCCCAGGGTTATACCATTCACTGTGAAACACTCCTCTACCACACTCCCCACCTTGAGACCATTCACTGTGAAACACTCTCACCCACACTTCCCAGGGTCAGACTGTTCACTGTGAAATACTCTCATCCACACTCCCCAGGGTCTGACAGTTCACTCTGAGACACTCCCTACCAGACTCCCCAGGGTCAGACCATTCATTGTGATACAATCTCTACCACACTCCTCAGGGTCGGATCGTTCACTGTGAAATACTCTGTACCACACTCCGCAGAGTCAGGCCATTCACTGTGAAACGGTCACCAACACTCTCCAAGGTCAGACCATTCACTGTGAAACAATCTACTATACTGCCGAAGGTCAGAGAATTCACCGTGACACATTCTCTACCACAATCCCCAAGGTTAGACCATTCATTGTGAAACAATCTCTACTATACTCCCCAGGGTCAGACAATTCACTGTGAAACACTCTCTACCACACTCCCAGGCTCAGACCATTCACTGTGAGACACACCCTACCAGACTCCCCAGGGTCAGACGATACACTGTGAATCACTATCTCCCACATTCCCCAGGGTTAGACCATTGACTGTGAAACAATCTCTACCACACTCCCCAGGGTCAGACCATTCACTGTTAAACAGTCCTCAGCCACACTCCCCAGGGTCAGACCATTCACTGTGAAACACTCTCTACCACACTCCCCAGGGTCGGACCATTCACTGTGAAACATTCTCTACCACACTCCCCACGTTCAGACCATTCACTGTGAGACCCTATCACACACACTCCCCAGGGTCAGACCATTCACTGTGAAACACTCTACCATACTCCCGATAGTCAAACAATTCACTGTGAAACATTCTGTACCACACTCCCCAGGGTTATACCATTCACTGTGAAACACTCCTCAACCACACTCCCCATGTTGAGACCATTCACTGTGAAACACTCTCACCCAGACTTCCCAGGGTCAAACTGTTCACTGTGAAATACTCTCATCCACACTCCCCATGGTCAGACAATTCACTGTGAAACACTTTTCTACCACACTCCCCAGGGTCAGACCATTCACTGTGAAACACACCTCGTCTACACTCCCTAGGGTCAGACCATTCACTGTGAGACACTCCCTACCAGAGGACAGACTCCCCCAGGGTCAGACGATACACTGTGAATCACTCTCTCCCACACTCCCCAGGGTCAGACAATTCACTGTGAAAATCTCGTGTACCACACGCCCCAGGGTCAGACCATTCACTGTGAAACACTATTAACCCACAGTCCCCAGGGTCAGACAATTAACTGTGAAACATTCGTCTAACTCACCTCCAGGGTCAAACTTTTCACTGTGAAAAACTCTCTGCAACATTCCCCAGTGTCAAACCATTCACTGTGATAAAATCTCTACCACACTCCTCAGGGTCGGAAATTTCACTGTGAAACACTCTCTGCCACCACTCACCAGGGTCAGACTATTCACTGTGAAACACTCACCCACACTCCCCGAGGTCAGACCATTCACTGTGAAACACTCTACCATACGCCCAATGATCAGACGTTTAACTGTGAAACACTCTCACCCACACTCCCCAGGGTCAGAACATTCACTGTGAAACACTCTCATCCACACTTCCCAGTGTCAGAACATTCACTGTGAAACACTCTCATCCACACTCGCCGGGGGCTGACTATTTACTGAGAAACACTCTCTGCCACACTCCCCAGGATCAGGCCATTCACGCTGAAAAACTCTCACCCAGACACCCCAGGGTCCGACCATGCACTGTGAAACACTCCTCACCCACACTCCCCAGGTTCACCGTGAAACACTCGTCTACCACACTCCCCAGGGTCAGACCGTTCACTGTGAGACACTCCCTACCAGACTCCCCAGGGTCAGACAAATTACTGTGTAACACTCTACCATTCCTGATGGTCAGACCATTCACTGTGAAACACTCGTCTACCACACTCCTCAGGGTCAGACCGTTCACTGTGAGACACTCCCTACCAGACTCCCCAGGGTCAGACCATTCATTGTGATACAATCTCTACCACACACCTCAGAGTCGGATCGTTCACTGTGAAATACTCTGTACCACACTCCGCAGAGTCAGGCCATTCACTGTGAAACAGTCACCCACACTCTCCAAGGTCAGACCATTCACTGTGAAACAATCTACTATACTCCCGATGGTCAGAGAATTCACCGTGACACATTCTCTACCACAATCCCCAAGGTTAGACCATTTATTGTGAAACAATCTCTACCATACTCCCCAGGTTCAGACAATTCACTGTCAAACACTCGTCTACCACACTCCCCAGGGTCAGACCATTCACTGTGAAACACACCTCGTCTACACTCCCTAGGGTCAGACCATTCACTGTGAGACACTCCCTACCAGAGGACAGACTCCCCCAGGGTCAGACGATACACTGTGAATCACTCTCTCCCACACTCCCCAGGGTCAGACAATTCACTGTGAAAATCTCGTGTACCACACGCCCCAGGGTCAGACCATTCACTGTGAAACACTATTAACCCACAGTCCCCAGGGTCAGACAATTAACTGTGAAACATTCGTCTAACTCACCTCCAGGGTCAAACTTTTCACTGTGAAAAACTCTCTGCAACATTCCCCAGTGTCAAACCATTCACTGTGATAAAATCTCTACCACACTCCTCAGGGTCGGAAATTTCACTGTGAAACACTCTCTGCCACCACTCACCAGGGTCAGACTATTCACTGTGAAACACTCACCCACACTCCCCGAGGTCAGACCATTTACTGTGAAACACTCTACCATACGCCCAATGATCAGACGTTTAACTGTGAAACACTCTCACCCACACTCCCCAGGGTCAGAACATTCACTGTGAAACACTCTCATCCACACTTCCCAGTGTCAGAACATTCACTGTGAAACACTCTCATCCACACTCCCCGGGGGCTGACTATTTACTGAGAAACACTCTCTGCCACACTCCCCAGGATCAGGCCATTCACGCTGAAAAACTCTCACCCAGACACCCCAGGGTCCGACCATGCACTGTGAAACACTCCTCACCCACACTCCCCAGGTTCACCGTGAAACACTCGTCTACCACACTCCCCAGGGTCAGACCGTTCACTGTGAGACACTCCCTACCAGACTCCCCAGGGTCAGACCATTCACTGTGAAACACTCTACCATACTCCCGATGGTCAGATAATTCACTGTGAAACATTCTATACCACACTCCCCAGGGTTATACCATTCACTGTGAAACACTCCTCTACCACACTCCCCACCTTGAGACCATTCACTGTGAAACACTCTCACCCACACTTCCCAGGGTCAGACTGTTCACTGTGAAATACTCTCATCCACACTCCCCAGGGTCTGACAGTTCACTCTGAGACACTCCCTACCAGACTCCCCAGGGTCAGACCATTCATTGTGATACAATCTCTACCACACTCCTCAGGGTCGGATCGTTCACTGTGAAATACTCTGTACCACACTCCGCAGAGTCAGGCCATTCACTGTGAAACGGTCACCAACACTCTCCAAGGTCAGACCATTCACTGTGAAACAATCTACTATACTGCCGAAGGTCAGAGAATTCACCGTGACACATTCTCTACCACAATCCCCAAGGTTAGACCATTCATTGTGAAACAATCTCTACTATACTCCCCAGGGTCAGACAATTCACTGTGAAACACTCTCTACCACACTCCCAGGCTCAGACCATTCACTGTGAGACACACCCTACCAGACTCCCCAGGGTCAGACGATACACTGTGAATCACTATCTCCCACATTCCCCAGGGTTAGACCATTGACTGTGAAACAATCTCTACCACACTCCCCAGGGTCAGACCATTCACTGTTAAACAGTCCTCAGCCACACTCCCCAGGGTCAGACCATTCACTGTGAAACACTCTCTACCACACTCCCCAGGGTCGGACCATTCACTGTGAAACATTCTCTACCACACTCCCCACGTTCAGACCATTCACTGTGAGACCCTATCACACACACTCCCCAGGGTCAGACCATTCACTGTGAAACACTCTACCATACTCCCGATAGTCAAACAATTCACTGTGAAACATTCTGTACCACACTCCCCAGGGTTATACCATTCACTGTGAAACACTCCTCAACCACACTCCCCATGTTGAGACCATTCACTGTGAAACACTCTCACCCAGACTTCCCAGGGTCAAACTGTTCACTGTGAAATACTCTCATCCACACTCCCCATGGTCAGACAATTCACTGTGAAACACTTTTCTACCACACTCCCCAGGGTCAGACCATTCACTGTGAAACACACCTCGTCTACACTCCCTAGGGTCAGACCATTCACTGTGAGACACTCCCTACCAGAGGACAGACTCCCCCAGGGTCAGACGATACACTGTGAATCACTCTCTCCCACACTCCCCAGGGTCAGACAATTCACTGTGAAAATCTCGTGTACCACACGCCCCAGGGTCAGACCATTCACTGTGAAACACTATTAACCCACAGTCCCCAGGGTCAGACAATTAACTGTGAAACATTCGTCTAACTCACCTCCAGGGTCAAACTTTTCACTGTGAAAAACTCTCTGCAACATTCCCCAGTGTCAAACCATTCACTGTGATAAAATCTCTACCACACTCCTCAGGGTCGGAAATTTCACTGTGAAACACTCTCTGCCACCACTCACCAGGGTCAGACTATTCACTGTGAAACACTCACCCACACTCCCCGAGGTCAGACCATTCACTGTGAAACACTCTACCATACGCCCAATGATCAGACGTTTAACTGTGAAACACTCTCACCCACACTCCCCAGGGTCAGAACATTCACTGTGAAACACTCTCATCCACACTTCCCAGTGTCAGAACATTCACTGTGAAACACTCTCATCCACACTCCCCGGGGGCTGACTATTTACTGAGAAACACTCTCTGCCACACTCCCCAGGATCAGGCCATTCACGCTGAAAAACTCTCACCCAGACACCCCAGGGTCCGACCATGCACTGTGAAACACTCCTCACCCACACTCCCCAGGTTCACCGTGAAACACTCGTCTACCACACTCCCCAGGGTCAGACCGTTCACTGTGAGACACTCCCTACCAGACTCCCCAGGGTCAGACAAATTACTGTGTAACACTCTACCATTCCTGATGGTCAGACCATTCACTGTGAAACACTCGTCTACCACACTCCTCAGGGTCAGACCGTTCACTGTGAGACACTCCCTACCAGACTCCCCAGGGTCAGACCATTCATTGTGATACAATCTCTACCACACTCCTCAGAGTCGGATCGTTCACTGTGAAATACTCTGTACCACACTCCGCAGAGTCAGGCCATTCACTGTGAAACAGTCACCCACACTCTCCAAGGTCAGACCATTCACTGTGAAACAATCTACTATATTCCCGATGGTCAGAGAATTCACCGTGACACATTCTCTACCACAATCCCCAAGGTTAGACCATTTATTGTGAAACAATCTCTACCATACTCCCCAGGTTCAGACAATTCACTGTCAAACACTCGTCTACCACACTCCCCAGGGTCAGACCATTCACTGTGAAACACACCTCGTCTACACTCCCTAGGGTCAGACCATTCACTGTGAGACACTCCCTACCAGAGGACAGACTCCCCCAGGGTCAGACGATACACTGTGAATCACTCTCTCCCACACTCCCCAGGGTCAGACAATTCACTGTGAAAATCTCGTGTACCACACGCCCCAGGGTCAGACCATTCACTGTGAAACACTATTAACCCACAGTCCCCAGGGTCAGACAATTAACTGTGAAACATTCGTCTAACTCACCTCCAGGGTCAAACTTTTCACTGTGAAAAACTCTCTGCAACATTCCCCAGTGTCAAACCATTCACTGTGATAAAATCTCTACCACACTCCTCAGGGTCGGAAATTTCACTGTGAAACACTCTCTGCCACCACTCACCAGGGTCAGACTATTCACTGTGAAACACTCACCCACACTCCCCGAGGTCAGACCATTCACTGTGAAACACTCTACCATACGCCCAATGATCAGACGTTTAACTGTGAAACACTCTCACCCACACTCCCCAGGGTCAGAACATTCACTGTGAAACACTCTCATCCACACTTCCCAGTGTCAGAACATTCACTGTGAAACACTCTCATCCACACTCCCCGGGGGCTGACTATTTACTGAGAAACACTCTCTGCCACACTCCCCAGGATCAGGCCATTCACGCTGAAAAACTCTCACCCAGACACCCCAGGGTCCGACCATGCACTGTGAAACACTCCTCACCCACACTCCCCAGGTTCACCGTGAAACACTCGTCTACCACACTCCCCAGGGTCAGACCGTTCACTGTGAGACACTCCCTACCAGACTCCCCAGGGTCAGACAAATTACTGTGTAACACTCTACCATTCCTGATGGTCAGACCATTCACTGTGAAACACTCGTCTACCACACTCCTCAGGGTCAGACCGTTCACTGTGAGACACTCCCTACCAGACTCCCCAGGGTCAGACCATTCATTGTGATACAATCTCTACCACACTCCTCAGAGTCGGATCGTTCACTGTGAAATACTCTGTACCACACTCCGCAGAGTCAGGCCATTCACTGTGAAACAGTCACCCACACTCTCCAAGGTCAGACCATTCACTGTGAAACAATCTACTATATTCCCGATGGTCAGAGAATTCACCGTGACACATTCTCTACCACAATCCCCAAGGTTAGACCATTTATTGTGAAACAATCTCTACCATACTCCCCAGGTTCAGACAATTCACTGTCAAACACTCGTCTACCACACTCCCCAGGGTCAGACCATTCACTGTGAAACACACCTCGTCTACACTCCCTAGGGTCAGACCATTCACTGTGAGACACTCCCTACCAGAGGACAGACTCCCCCAGGGTCAGACGATACACTGTGAATCACTCTCTCCCACACTCCCCAGGGTCAGACAATTCACTGTGAAAATCTCGTGTACCACACGCCCCAGGGTCAGACCATTCACTGTGAAACACTATTAACCCACAGTCCCCAGGGTCAGACAATTAACTGTGAAACATTCGTCTAACTCACCTCCAGGGTCAAACTTTTCACTGTGAAAAACTCTCTGCAACATTCCCCAGTGTCAAACCATTCACTGTGATAAAATCTCTACCACACTCCTCAGGGTCGGAAATTTCACTGTGAAACACTCTCTGCCACCACTCACCAGGGTCAGACTATTCACTGTGAAACACTCACCCACACTCCCCGAGGTCAGACCATTCACTGTGAAACACTCTACCATACGCCCAATGATCAGACGTTTAACTGTGAAACACTCTCACCCACACTCCCCAGGGTCAGAACATTCACTGTGAAACACTCTCATCCACACTTCCCAGTGTCAGAACATTCACTGTGAAACACTCTCATCCACACTCCCCGGGGGCTGACTATTTACTGAGAAACACTCTCTGCCACACTCCCCAGGATCAGGCCATTCACGCTGAAAAACTCTCACCCAGACACCCCAGGGTCCGACCATGCACTGTGAAACACTCCTCACCCACACTCCCCAGGTTCACCGTGAAACACTCGTCTACCACACTCCCCAGGGTCAGACCGTTCACTGTGAGACACTCCCTACCAGACTCCCCAGGGTCAGACCATTCACTGTGAAACACTCTACCATACTCCCGATGGTCAGATAATTCACTGTGAAACATTCTATACCACACTCCCCAGGGTTATACCATTCACTGTGAAACACTCCTCTACCACACTCCCCACCTTGAGACCATTCACTGTGAAACACTCTCACCCACACTTCCCAGGGTCAGACTGTTCACTGTGAAATACTCTCATCCACACTCCCCAGGGTCTGACAGTTCACTCTGAGACACTCCCTACCAGACTCCCCAGGGTCAGACCATTCATTGTGATACAATCTCTACCACACTCCTCAGGGTCGGATCGTTCACTGTGAAATACTCTGTACCACACTCCGCAGAGTCAGGCCATTCACTGTGAAACGGTCACCAACACTCTCCAAGGTCAGACCATTCACTGTGAAACAATCTACTATACTGCCGAAGGTCAGAGAATTCACCGTGACACATTCTCTACCACTATCCCCAAGGTTAGACCATTCATTGTGAAACAATCTCTACTATACTCCCCAGGGTCAGACAATTCACTGTGAAACACTCTCTACCACACTCCCAGGCTCAGACCATTCACTGTGAGACACACCCTACCAGACTCCCCAGGGTCAGACGATACACTGTGAATCACTATCTCCCACATTCCCCAGGGTTAGACCATTGACTGTGAAACAATCTCTACCACACTCCCCAGGGTCAGACCATTCACTGTTAAACAGTCCTCAGCCACACTCCCCAGGGTCAGACCATTCACTGTGAAACACTCTCTACCACACTCCCCAGGGTCGGACCATTCACTGTGAAACATTCTCTACCACACTCCCCACGTTCAGACCATTCACTGTGAGACCCTATCACACACACTCCCCAGGGTCAGACCATTCACTGTGAAACACTCTACCATACTCCCGATAGTCAAACAATTCACTGTGAAACATTCTGTACCACACTCCCCAGGGTTATACCATTCACTGTGAAACACTCCTCAACCACACTCCCCATGTTGAGACCATTCACTGTGAAACACTCTCACCCAGACTTCCCAGGGTCAAACTGTTCACTGTGAAATACTCTCATCCACACTCCCCATGGTCAGACAATTCACTGTGAAACACTTTTCTACCACACTCCCCAGGGTCAGACCATTCACTGTGAAACACACCTCGTCTACACTCCCTAGGGTCAGACCATTCACTGTGAGACACTCCCTACCAGAGGACAGACTCCCCCAGGATCAGACGATACACTGTGAATCACTCTCTCCCACACTCCCCAGGGTCAGACAATTCACTGTGAAAATCTCGTGTACCACACGCCCCAGGGTCAGACCATTCACTGTGAAACACTATTAACCCACAGTCCCCAGGGTCAGACAATTAACTGTGAAACATTCGTCTAACTCACCTCCAGGGTCAAACTTTTCACTGTGAAAAACTCTCTGCAACATTCCCCAGTGTCAAACCATTCACTGTGATAAAATCTCTACCACACTCCTCAGGGTCGGAAATTTCACTGTGAAACACTCTCTGCCACCACTCACCAGGGTCAGACTATTCACTGTGAAACACTCACCCACACTCCCCGAGGTCAGACCATTCACTGTGAAACACTCTACCATACGCCCAATGATCAGACGTTTAACTGTGAAACACTCTCACCCACACTCCCCAGGGTCAGAACATTCACTGTGAAACACTCTCATCCACACTTCCCAGTGTCAGAACATTCACTGTGAAACACTCTCATCCACACTCCCCGGGGGCTGACTATTTACTGAGAAACACTCTCTGCCACACTCCCCAGGATCAGGCCATTCACGCTGAAAAACTCTCACCCAGACACCCCAGGGTCCGACCATGCACTGTGAAACACTCCTCACCCACACTCCCCAGGTTCACCGTGAAACACTCGTCTACCACACTCCCCAGGGTCAGACCGTTCACTGTGAGACACTCCCTACCAGACTCCCCAGGGTCAGACAAATTACTGTGTAACACTCTACCATTCCTGATGGTCAGACCATTCACTGTGAAACACTCGTCTACCACACTCCTCAGGGTCAGACCGTTCACTGTGAGACACTCCCTACCAGACTCCCCAGGGTCAGACCATTCATTGTGATACAATCTCTACCACACTCCTCAGAGTCGGATCGTTCACTGTGAAATACTCTGTACCACACTCCGCAGAGTCAGGCCATTCACTGTGAAACAGTCACCCACACTCTCCAAGGTCTGACCATTCACTGTGAAACAATCTACTATACTCCCGATGGTCAGAGAATTCACCGTGACACATTCTCTACCACAATCCCCAAGGTTAGACCATTTATTGTGAAACAATCTCTACCATACTCCCCAGGTTCAGACAATTCACTGTCAAACACTCGTCTACCACACTCCCCAGGGTCAGACCGTACACTGTGAGACACTCCCTACCAGACTACCCAGGGTCAGACCATTCATTGTGATACAATCTCTACCACACTCCTCAGGGTCGGATCGTTCACTGTGAAATACTCTGTACCACACTCCCAGGCTCAGACTATTCACTGTGAGACACTCCCTACCAGACTCCCCAGGGTCAGACGATACACTGTGAATCACTCTATCCCAATTTCCCAAGGGTTAGACCATTGACTGTGAAACAATCTCTACCACACTCCCCAGGGTCAGACTGTTCACTGTGAAACACTCCTCACCCACACTCCCCAGGGTCAGATAATTCACTGTGATAATCTCGTGTACTACACTCCCCAGGGTCAGACCATTCACTGTGAAACACTCTCACCCACACTCCCCAGGGTCAGACAATTCACTGTTAAACAGTCCTCAGCCACACTCCCCACGTTCAGACCATTCACTGTGAGACCCTATCACACACACGCCCCAGGGTCAGACAATTCACTGTGAAACACTCTACCGTACTCCCGATGGTCAGACAATTCACTGTGAAACATTCTCTACCACACTCCCCAGGGTCAGACCGTTCACTGTGAAACACTCCTCACCCACACTCCCCTGTGTCAGATAATTCACTGTGATAGTCTCGTGTACTACACTCCCCAGGGTCAGACCATTCACTGTGAAACACTCTCACCCACACTCCCCAGGGTCAGACCATTCACTGTTAAACAGTCCTCAGCCACACTCCCCACGTTCAGACCATTCACTGTGAGACCCTATCACACACACTCCCCAGGGTCAGACCATTCACTGTGAAACACTCTACCATACTCCCGATGGTCAGACAATTCACTGTGAAACATTCTGTACCACACTCCCCAGGGTTATACCATTCACTGTGAAACACTCCTCTACCACACTCCCCACCTTGAGACCATTCACTGTGAAACACTCTCACCCACACTTCCCAGGGTCAGAATGTTCACTGTGAAATACTCTCATCCACACTCCCCAGGGTCAGACAATTCACTGTGAAACACACCTCGCCCACACTCCCTGGGGTCAGACCATTCACTGTGAGACACTCCCTACCAGACTCCCCAGGGTCAGACAGTTCACTGTGAAAATCTCGTGTACCACACGCCCCAGGGTAAGACCATTCACTCTGAAACAATCTCGACCACACTCCCCAGGGTCAGACCATTCACTGTGAAACACTCACTACCAGACTCCCCAGGGTCAGACAGTTCACTGTGAAAATCTCGTGTACCACACGCCCCAGGGTAAGACCATTCACTCTGAAAAAATCTCGACCACACTCCCCAGGGTCAGACCATTCACTGTGAAACACTCACTACCAGACTCCCCAGGGTCAGACCGTTCACAGTGAGACACTCCCTACCAGTCTCCCCAGGGTCAGACGATACACTGTGAATCACTCGCTACCAAATTCCCCAAAGTTAGAACATTGACTGTGAAACACACTCTACCACTCTCCCCAGGGTCAGGCCAGTCACGATAAAACACACCTTGCCCACACTCCCCTGGGTCAGACCGTTCACTGTGAAACACTCCTCACCCACACTCCCCAGGGTCAGATAATTCACTGTGATAATCTCGTGTACTACACTCCCCAGGGTCAGACCATACACTGTGAAACACTTCCTACCACACTCCCCAGGGTCAGATCATTCACTGTGAAACACTCCTTACCCACACTAGCCAGGGTCAAACCATTCACTGTGGAAATCTCGTGTACCACACTCCCCAGGGTCAGACCATTCACTGTGAAACAATCTCTAACACAATCCCAAGGTCAGACCATTCACTGGGAAACACTCACTACCAGACTCCCCAGGATCAGACTGTTCACTGTGAATCACTCACTACCACACTCCCCAGGGTCACACCATTCAATACGAAATACTCTCTACTACACTCTCCAGGGTCAGACGATTCTGTGTGAAACACACCTCACCCACACTCCCCAGGGTCAGACAATTCACTGTGAAACACTCTCACCCACACTCCCCAGGGTCAGACCATTCACTGTGAAACAATCTCTACCACAGTCCCCATGGTCAGACAATTCACTGTGAAACAATCTCAACCACACTCCCCACGGTCGGCCCATTCACTGTGAAACACTCACACCCACACTCCCCAGTGTTAGACCGTTCACTGTGAGACACTCCCTACCAGACTCCCCAGGGTCAGACGATACACTGTGAATCACTCTCTCCCACATTACCCAGGGTCAGATAATTCACTGTGATAATCTCGTGTACTACACTCCCCAGGGTCAGACGATACACTGTGAAACACATCCTACCACACTCCCCAGGGTCAGACCATTCATTGTGATACAATCTCTACCACTCTACCCAGGGTCTGACAATTCACTGTGAAACACTAGTAACCCAGCGTCCCCAGGGACAGACAATTCACTGTGAAACATTCGTCTAAGTCAACTCCAGGGTCAAACCGTTCACTGTGAAACACTCTCCACCACATTCCCCAGTGTCAGACCATTCACTGTGATACAATCTCTACCACACTCCTCAGGGTCGGAAATTTCACTGTGAAACACTTTCTGCCACCACTCAAAAGGGTCAGACTATTCACTGTGAAACACTCTACCATACTCCCGATGGTCAGACAATTCACTGTGAAACATTCTGTACCACACTCCCCAGGGTGATACCATTCACTGTGAAACACTCCTCTACCACACTCCCCACGTTGAGACCATTCACTGTGAAACACTCTCACCCACACTTCCCAGTGTTAGACCATTGACTGTGAAACAATCTCTGCCACACTCCCCAGGGTCAGAACGTTCACTGTGAAACACACCTCGCCCACACTCCCTGGGGTCAGACCATTCACTGTGAGACACGCCCTACCAGACTCCCCAGGGTCAGACGATACACTGTGAATCCCTCTCTCCCACACTCCCCAGGGTCAGACAGTTCACTGTGAAAATCTCGTGTACCACACGCCCCAGGGTAAGACCATTCACTCTGAAACAATCTCTACCACACTCCCCAGGGTCAGTCCATTCACTGTGAAACACTCACTACCAGACTCCCCAGGGTCAGACCGTTGACAGTGAGACACTCCCTACCAGTCTCCCCAGGGTCAGACGTTACACTGTGAATCACTCGCTACCAAATTCCCCAAAGTTAGAACATTGACTGTGAAACACACTCTACCACACTCTCCAGGGTCAGGCCAGTCACGATAAAACACACCTTGCCCACACTCCCCATGGTCAGACAATTCACTTGGAAACACTTGTCTACCACACTCCCCACGGTCGGCCCATTCACTGTGAAACACCTGCACCCACTCTCCCCAGAGTCAGACCATTCACTGTGAGACACTCCCTACCAGACTTCCCAGGGTCAGACGATACACTGTGAATCACTCTCTCCCACATTCCCCAGGGTTAGACCATTGACTGTGAAACAATCTCTACCACACTCCCCAGGCTTTGACCGTTCACTGTGAAACACTCCTCACCCACACTCCCCAGGGTCAGATAATTCACTGTGATAATCTCGTGTACTACACTCCCCAGGGTCAGACCATACACTGTGAAACACATCCTACCACACTCCCCAGGGTCAGATCATTCACTGTGAAACACTCCTTACCCACACTAGCCAGAGTCAGACAATTCACTGTGAAAATCTCGTGTACCACACTCCCCAGGGTCAGACCATTCACTGTGAAACAATCTCTACCACAGTCCCAAGGTCAGACCATTCACTGTGAAACACTCACTACCACACTCCCCAGGATCAGACCGTTCACTGTGAAACACTCTCTACCACACTCCCCAGGGTCACACCATTCAATACGAAATACTCTCTACTACACTCCCCAGGGTCAGACGATTCTGTGTGAAACACACCTCACCCATACTCCCCAGGGTCAGACCATTCACTGGGAAACACTCTCACCCTCACACCCCAGGGTCAGACCATTCACTGTGAAACAATCTCTATCACAGTCCCCATGGTCAGACCATTCACTGTGGAACAAACTCTACCACACTCCCCACGGTCGGCTCATTCACTGTGAAACACTCGCACCCACACTCCCCAGTGTTAGACCGTTCACTGTGAGACACTCCCTACCAGACTCCCCAGGGTCAGACGAAACACTGTGAATCACTCTCTGCCACATTCCCCAGGGTTAGACCATTGACTGTGAAACAATCTCTACCACACTCCCCAGGGTCAGAACGTTCACTGTGAAACACACCTCGCCCACACTCCCTGGGGTCAGACCATTCACTGTGAGACACTCCCTACCAGACTCCCCAGGGTCAGACGATACACTGTGAATCCCTCTCTCCCACACTCCCCAGGGTCAGACAGTTCACTGTGAAAATCTCGTGTACCACACGCCCCAGGGCAAGACCATTCACTCTGAAACAATCTCGACCACACTCCCCAGGGTCAGACCATTCACTGTGAAACACTCACTACCAGACTCCCCAGGGTCAGACCGTTGACAGTGAGACACTCCCTACCAGTCTCCCCAGGGTCAGACGATACACTGTGAATCACTCTCTCCCACATTACCCAGGGTCAGATAATTCACTGTGATAATCTCGTGTACTACACTCCCCAGGGTCAGACGATACACTGTGAAACACATCCTACCACACTCCCCAGGGTCAGATCATTCATTGTGATACAATCTCTACCAGTCTACCCAGGGTCTGACAATTCACTGTGAAACACTAGTAACCCACAGTCCCCAGGGACAGACAATTCACTGTGAAACATTCGTCTAAGTCAACTCCAGGGTCAAACCGTTCACTGTGAAACACTCTCTACCACATTCCCCAGTGTCAGAACGTTCACTGTGAAACACACCTCGCCCACACTCCCTGGGGTCAGACCATTCACTGTGAGACACTCCCTACCAGACTCCCCAGGGTCAGACGATACACTGTGAATCCCTCTCTCCCACACTCGCCAGGGTCAGACAGTTCACTGTGAAAATCTCGTGTACCACACGCCCCAGGGTAAGACCATTCACTCTGAAACAATCTCGACCACACTTCCCAGGGTCGGACCATTGACTGTGAAACACTCTCACCCACACTCCCCAGGGTCAGACCATTGACTGTGAAACACTCTCACCCACACTCCCCAGGGTCAGACCATTCACTGTGAAACAATCTCTACCACAGTCCCCATGGTCAGACCATTCACTGTGAAACACTCTCTACCACACTCCCCAGGTTCAGACCATTCACTGTGAGACACTCCCTACCAGACTCCCCAGGGTCAGACGATACACAGTGAATCACTCTCTCCCACATTCCCCAGGGTTAGACCATTGACTGTGAAACAATCTCTACCACACTACCCAGGGTCAGACCGTTTACTGTGAAACACTCCTCACCCACACTCCCCAGGGTCAGACGATTCTGTGTGAAACTCAACTCACCCACACTCCCCAGGGTCAGACAATTCACTGTGAAACACTTCTCTACCACACTCCCCATGGTCAGACCATTCACTGTGAAACACACCTCGCCCACACTCCCTAGGGTCAGACCATTCACAGTGAGACACTCCCTACCAGATTCCCCAGGGTCAGACGATACACTGTGAATCACTCACTACCAAATTCTCCAAAGTTAGACCATTGACTGTCAAACACACTCTACCACACTCCCCAGGGTCAGGCCAGTCACGGTGAAACACACCTTGCCCACACTCCCCAGGGTCAGACAATTCACTTGGAAACACTTGTCTACCACACTCCCCACGGTCGGCCCATTCACTGTGAAACACTCGCACCCACTCTCCCCAGCGTCAGACCATTCACTGTGAGACCCTCCTCACCCACACTCCCCAGGGTCAGACAATTCACTGTGAAAATCTCGTGTACCACACCCCCCAGGTTCAGACCATTGACTGTGAAACAATCTCTGCCACACTCCACAGGGTCAGAATATTCACTGTGAAACACTCTCACCCACACTCCCCAGGGTCAGACCATTCACGATGAAACACTCTCGACCACAGACCCCAGGGTTCGACCATTCACTGTGAAATACTACTAACCTACAGTCCCCAGGGTCAGACAATTCACTGTGAAACATTCGTCTAACTCACTTCCAGGGTCAAACCGTTCACCGTGAAACACTCTCTACCACATTCCCCAGTGTCAGACCATTCACTGTGATACAATCTCTACCACACACCCCAGGGTCAGACAATTGACTGTGAAAATCTCGTATACCACACTCCCCAGGGTCAGACCAATCATTCTGATACAATCTCTATCACATGCCCCAGATTCAGACCATTCACTGTTAAACACTCCTCACCCACACACCCCATTGTCTGAGCATTCACTGTGAAAAAATAATCTACCACACTCCCCAGGGTTAGGTCAGTCACGGTGAAAAACTCTCACCCTCTCACCCAAGGGCCCGAACATTCACTGTCAAACACTCCTCACCCACACTCCCAAGGGTCAGACAATATACTGTGAAACTCTCGTGACCCACACTCCCCAGGGTCAGACTGTTCACTGTCAAATACTCTCATCCACACTCCCCAGTGTCAGACCATTCACTGTGAAACTCTCTCTACCACAATCCCCAGGGTCAGACCATTGACTGTGAAACACTCTCACCCACACTCTCCAGGGTCAGAACATTCACTGTGAGAACTCCCTACCAGAATCCCCAGGGTCAGACGATACACTGTGAATCACTCTGTACCACACTCCCCAGTGTCAGACCATTCACTGTGATACAATCTCTACCACACACCCCAGGGTCAGACAATTGACTGTGAAAATCTCGTATACCACACTCCCCAGGGTCAGACCAATCATTCTGATACAATCTCTATCACACGCCCCAGATTCAGACCATTCACTGTTAAACACTCCTCACCCACACACCCCATTGTCTGAGCATTCACTGTGAAAAAATAATCTACCACACTCCCCAGGGTTAGGTCAGTCACGGTGAAAAACTCTCACCCTCTCACCCAAGGGCCCGAACATTCACTGTCAAACACTCCTCACCCACACTCCCAAGGGTCAGACAATATACTGTGAAACTCTCGTGACCCACACTCCCCAGGGTCAGACTGTTCACTGTCAAATACTCTCATCCACACTCCCCAGTGTCAGACCATTCACTGTGAAACTCTCTCTACCACAATCCCCAGGGTCAGACCATTGACTGTGAAACACTCTCACCCACACTCTCCAGGGTCAGAACATTCACTGTGAGACACTCCCTACCAGAATCCCCAGGGTCAGACGATACACTGTGAATCACTCTGTACCACACTCCCCAGTGTCAGACCATTCACTGTGAAACACTCCTTACCCACACTCCACAGGGTCAGACCATTCACTGTGAAACACTCCTTACCCACACTCCCCAGGGTCGGACAATTCACTGTGAAACAATCTCTACCACAGTCCCCAGGAGCAGACCATTCATTGTGATACAATCTCTACCACACTCCCCAGGGTCACACCATTCACTATGAAACAATCTCTACCACAGTCCCCATGGTCAGACCATTCACTGTGAAACACTCTCTACCACTTTCCCCAGGATTAGACCATTCACTGTGAGACACTCCCTACCAGACTCCCCAGGGTCAGACGATACACTGTGAATCACTCTCTCCCACATTCCCCACATTCCCCAGGTTTAGACCATTGACTGTGAAACAATCTCTACCACACTCCATAGGGTCAGTTCATTGACTGTGAAACACTCTCACCCACATTCCCCAGGGTCAGACAATTCACTGTGAAACAATCTCTACCACACTCCCCAGGGTCAGAACATTCACGGTGAAACATTCTCACCCATACTCCCCTGGGTCAGACCATTCACTGTGAAACACTCCTTACCCACACTCCCCAGGGTCAGACCATTCACTGTTAGACACTCCCTACCAGACTCCCCAGGGTTAGACCATTCATTGTGATACAATCTCTACCACACTCCTCAGGGTCGGATCGTTCACTGTGAAATACTCTGTACTACACTCCGCAGAGTCAGGCCATTCACTGTGAAACAGTCACCCACACTCTCCAAGGTCAGACCACTCACTGTGAAACAATCTACTGTACTCCCGATGGTCAGAGAATTCACCGTGACACATTCTCTACCACAATCCCCAGGGTTAGACCATTCATTGTGAAACAATCTCTACCATATTCCCCAGGTTCAGGCAATTCACTGTGAAACACTCTCTACCACACTCCCAGGCTCAGACAATTTACTGAGAAACACTCTCTGCCACACTCCCCGGGATCAGACCATTCACACTGAAAAACTCTCACCCAGACACCCCAGGGTCCGACCATTCACTGTGAAACACTCCTCACCCACACTCCACAGGGTCAGACCATTCATTGTGAAACTCTCTCTACCACACTCCCCACAGTTAGACCATGCATTGTGATACAATCACTACCACACTCGCCAGGGTCAGACCATTCACTGTGAAACACTCACCCACACTCCCCAACGTCAGACCATTCACTGTGAAACACTCTACCATACTCCCGATGGTCAGACAATTCACTGTGAAGCATTCTGTACCACACTCCCTGGGGTTATACCATTCACTGTGAAACACTCCTCTACCACACTCCCCACCTTGAGACCATTCACTGTGAAACACTCTCACCCACATTTCCCAGGGTCAGACTATTCACTGTGAAATACTCTCATCCACACTCCCCAGGGTCAGACAATTCACTGTGAAACACTTGTCTACCACACTCCCCAGGGTCAGACCATTTACTGTGAAAAACTCCTCTACTATACTCCCTACAGTCAGACCATACTCTGTGATACAATCTCCACCACTCTTCCCAGGGTCAGGGTGTTCACTGTGAAATACTCTCTAACATTTTCCCCTGGGTCAGACCATTCACTGTGAAACACTCTCTACCACACTCCCCAGGATCAGACCATTCACACTGAAAAACGCTCACCCAGAGACCCCAGGGTCCGACCATTCACTGTGAAACACTCCTCCCCCACACTCCCCAGGATCAGACTATTCACTGTGAAACACTCGTCTACCACACTCCCCAGGGTCAGACCGTTAACTGTGAGACATTCCCTACCAGACTCCCCAACGTCAGGCCATTCACTGTGAAACACTCTACCATTCCCGATGGTGAGACCATTCACTGTGAAGCACTCTCTACCACTCTCCCCAGGGTCTGACAATTCACTGTGAAACATTCGTCTAACTCACCTCCAGGGTCAAACCGTTCACTGTGAAACACTCTCTACAACATTCCCCAGTGTCAGACCATTCACTGTGATACAATCTGTACCACACTCCTCAGGGTCGGAAATTTCACTCTGAAACACTCTCTGCCACCACTCACCAGGGTCAGACTATTCACTGTGAAACACTCACCCACACTCCCCGAGATCAGACCATTCACTGTGAAACACTCTACCATACGCCCAATGATCAGACATTTCACTGTGAGACACTCTCTACCACACTCCCCAGGGTCAGACCATTCACTGTGAAAAACTCCTCTACAATACTCCCTTCGGTCAGACCATTCACTGTGAAACACTCTCTACCTCACTCCCCAGGGTCAGACCATTTACTGTGAGACAATCTCTACCACACTGCCCACGGTCAGACCATTTACTGTGAAAAACTCCTCTACAATACTCCCTACGGTCAGACCATTCACTGTGATACAATCTCCACCACCCTCCCCAGGGTCAGGGTGTTCACTGTGAAATACTCTCTAACATTCTCCCCAGGGTCAGACAATTAACTGTGAAACCTTCCTCACCCGCACTCCCCAGGGTCAGACCATTCACTGTGAAACACTCTCTACCACGAACGCCAGGGTCAGACCATTCACTGTGATACAATATCTACCACACTCCCCAGGGTCAGACCGTTCACTGTGAAACACTTGTCTACCACACTCCCCAGGGTCAGACCGTTCACTGTGAGATACTCCCTACCAGACTCCCCAGGGTCAGACCACTTACTGTGAGACAATCTCTACCTCACTTCCCAGGGTCAGACCATTTACTGTGAGACAATCTCTACCACACTCACCACGGTCAGACAATTTACTGTGAAAAACTCCTCTACAATACTCCCTACGGTCAGACCATTCACTGTGCTACAATCTCCACCACCCTCCCCAGGGTCAGAGTGTTCACTGTGAAATACTCTCTAACATTCTCCCCAGGGTCAGACAATTCACTGTGAAACCTTCTTCACCCGCAATACCCAGGGTCAGACCGTTCACTGTGAAACACTCTCTACCACACTCCCCAGGATCAGACCATTCACACTGAAAAATGCTCACCCAGAGACCCCAGGGTCCGACCATTCACTGTGAAACACTCCTCCCCCACACTCCCCAGGATCAGGCAATTCACTGTGAAACACTTGTCTACCACACTCCCCAGGGTCAGACCATTCACTGTGAAACACACCTCGCCCACACTCCCTAGGGTCAGACCATTCACTGTGAGACACTCCCCACCAGAGTCCCCAGGGTCAGACGATACACTGTGAATCACTCTCTCCCACATTCCCCAGGTTCAGACCATTCACTGTGAAACACTCACTACCAGCCTCCCCAGGGTCAGACCGTTCACTGTGAGACACTCCCTACCAGACTCCCCAGGGTCAGACGATACACTGTGAATCACTCTGTCTTTCATTCCCCAGGGTCAGACCATTGACTGTGAAACAATCTCTAGAACACTCCCCTGGGTCTGACCATTCACTGTGAAGCACTCCTCACCCACACTCCCCAGGGTCAGACCATTCACTGTTAGACACTCCCTACCAGACTCCCCAGGGTCAGACCATTCATTGTGATACAATCTCTACCACACTCCCCAGGGTCAGACCATTCACTGTGAAACACTCTCTACCACACTTCCCAGGGTCAGACCATTCACTGTTAAACTGTCCTCACCCACACTCCCCAGGGTCAGACAATTCACTGTGAAACACTTGTCTACCACACTCCCCACGGTCGGCCCATTCACTGTGAAGCACTCCTCACCCACACTCCCCAGGGTCAGACTATTCACTGTGAAACACACCTCGCCCACACTCCCCAGGATCAGAAGATACACTGTGAATCACGCTCTACCACATTCCCCAGGGTCAGACCTTTAACTGTGAAACACTCGCACCCACTCTCCCCAGAGTTAGTCAATTCACTGTGAAAATGTCATGTACCACACGCCCCAGGGTAAGACCATTCACTGTGAAACTCTCCTCACCCACACTCCCCAGTGTCAGACCATTTACTGTGAAACACTCCTCACCCACACTCCGCAGGGTCAGACCATTCACTGTGAAACACTCTCATCCACATTCCCCAGTGTCAGACCATTCACTGTGAAACACTCTCTACCACAATCCTCAGGGTCAGACCATTCACTGTGAGACACTCCCTACCAGACTCCCCAGGGTCAGATGATACACTGTGAATCACTCTCTCCCACATTCCCCAGGGTTAGACCATTGACTGTGAAACAATCTCTACCACACTCCCAGGGTCAGACCGTTCACTGTGAAACACTCCGCACCCACACTCCCCAGGGTCAGATAATTCACTGTGATAATCTCGTGTACTACAATCCCCAGAGTCAGACCATACACTGTGAAACACATCCTACCGCACTCCCGAGGGTCAGACAATTGACTGTGAAAATCTCGTATACCACACTCCCCAGGGGCAGACCATTCACTGTTAAACATTCCTCACCCACAAACCCCATTGTCTGAGCATTCACTTTGCAACACACTCTACCACACTCCCCAGGGTCAGGCCAGTCACGGTGAAACACTCCTCACCCACACTCCCCAGGGTCAGACATTCACTGTGAAACACTTGTCTACCACACTCCCCACGGTCGGCCCATTCACTGTGAAGCATTCCTCACCCACAGTCCCCAGGGTCAGACCATTCACTGTGTAACACACCTCGCCCACACTCTCCAGGGTCAGAAGATACACTGTGAATCACGCTCTACCACATTCCCCAGGGTCAGACCTTTACCACACGCCCCAGGATAAGACCATTCACTGTGAAACACTCTCTAACACGCTCGCCAGGGTCAGACCATTCACTGTGAAACACTCGCTACAACACTCCCCAGGGTCAGACCATTCATTGTGATACAATCTCTACCACACTCCCCAGGGTCAGACCATTTACAGTGAAAAAATAATCTACCACACACCCTAGGGCCCGAACATTCACTGTGAGACACTCCCTACCAGACTCCCCAGGGTCAGACGATACACTGTGAATCACTCTCTCCCACATTCCCCAGGGTTAGACCATTAACTGTGAAACAATCTCTACCACACTCTCAGGGTCAGACCGTGCACTGTGAAACACTCCTCACCCACGCTCCCCAGGGTCAGATAATTCACTGTGATAATCTCGTGTACTACAATCCCCAGGGTCAGACCATACACTGTGAAACACATCCTACCACACTCCCCAGGGGCAGACCATTCATTGTGATACAATCTCTACAACACTCCTCAGGGTCAGAAATTTCACTGTGAAACATTTTCTGCCACCACTCACCAGGGTCAGACTATTCACTGTGAAACACTCTACCATACTCCCGATGGTCAGACAATTCACTGTGAATCACTCTCTCCCACACTCCCCAGGGTCAGATAATTCACTGTGATAATCTTCTGTACCACACTCCCCAGGGTCAGACCATACACTGTAAAACACATCCTACCACACTCCCCAGGGGCAGACCATTCATTGTGATACAATCTCTACCACTCTACCCAGGGTCTGACAATTCACTGTGAAACATTCGTCTAAGTCAACTCCAGGGTCAAACCATTCACTGTGAAACACTCTCTACCACATTCCCCAGTGTCAGACCATTCACTGTGATACAAACTCTACCACACTCCTCAGGGTCAGAAATTTCACTGTGAAACACTTTCTGCCACCATTCACCAGGGTCAGACTATTCACTGTGAAACACTCTACCATACTCCCGATGGTCAGACAATTCACTGTGAAACACTCCTCTACCACACTCCCCACGGTCAGACCATTCACTGTGAAACACATCCTACCACACTCCCCAGGGGCAGACCATTCATTGTGATACAATCTCTACCACTCTCCCCAGGGTCTGACAATTCACTGTGAAACACTAGTAACCCACAGTCCCCAGGGTCAGACAATTCACTGTGAAACATTCGTCTAACTCACCTCCAGGGTCAAACCGTTCACTGTGAAACACTCTCTACCACATTCCCCGGTGTCAGACCATTCACTGTGATACAATCTCTACCACACTCCTCAGGGTCGGAAATTTTACTGTGAAACACTTTCTGACACCACTCAAAAGGGTCAGACTATTCACTGTGAAACACTCTACCATACTCCCGATGGTCAGACAATTCACTGTGAAACACTCCTCTACCACCCTCCCTACATTCAGACCATTCACTGTGAAACACTCTCACCCACACTTCCCAGGGTCAGACTCTTCACTGTGAAATGCTCTCATCCACACTCCCCAGTGTCAGACCATTCACTGTGAAACACTCTCATCCACATTCCCCAGGGTCAGACCGTTCACTGTGAAACAAATCCTACCACACTCCCCAGGGTCAGTCCATTCACTATGAAACACTCTCTACAACACTTCCCAGGGTCAGACCATTCACTGTGAAACACTCTCATCCACACTCCCCAGGGTCAGACAATTCACTGTGAGACATTCTCCAGCAAACCCCTCAGAGTTAGACCATACACTGTGAAACACTCTCTACCAGACTCCCCAGGATCCGACCATTCACTGTGAAACACTCTACCATACTTCCGATGGTCAGACAATTCACTGTGAAATACTCTCATCCACACTCCCCAGTGTCAGACCATTGACTGTGAAACACTCTCTAACCACCATCCCCAGGGTCAGACCATTCACTGTGAAACACTCCTTACCCACACTCCCCAGGAACAGACAATTCACTGTGAAACAATCTCTACCACAGTCCCCAGGAGCAGACCATTCATTGTGATACAATCTCTACCACACACCCCATGGTCAGACCATTCACTGTGATAATCTCGTGTACTACACTCCCCAGGGTCAGACCATACACTGTGAAACACATCCTACCACACTCCCCAGGGGCAGACCATTCACTGCGAAACTCTGTCTACCACAAGCCCCACGGTTAGGCCATTCATTGTGATACAATCACTACCACACTTCCCAGGATCAGACCATTCACTGTGAAACACTCTCTACCGCCAGTCACCAGAGTCAGACCATTCACGGTGAAACACTCACCCACACTCCCCAACGTCAGACCGTTCACTGTGAAACTCTCCTCACCCACACTCACCAGGGTCAGATAATTCACTGTGATAATCTCGCGTACTACACTCCGCAGGGTCAGACCATACACTGTGAAACACATCCTACCACACTCCCCAGGGGCAGACCATTCATTGTGATACAATCTCTGCCACACTCCCCAGGGTCAGACCATTCACTGTTAAACACTCCTCACCCACAAACCCCATTGTCTGAGCATTCACTTTGCAACACACTCTACCACACTCCCCAGGGTCAGGCCAGTCACGGTGAAAAACTCTCACCCACACACCCCAGGGTCCGACCGTTCACTGTGAAACACTCCTCACCCACACTCCCCAGGGTCAGACAATTCACTGTGAAACACTTGTCTACCACACTCCCCACGGTCGGCCCATTCACTGTGAAGCACTCCTCACCCACACTCCCCAGGGTCAGACTATTCACTGTGAAACACACCTCGCCCACACTCCCCAGGATCAGAAGATACACTGTGAATCACGCTCTACCACATTCCCCAGGGTCAGACCTTTAACTGTGAAACACTCGCACCCACTCTCCCCAGAGTTAGTCAATTCACTGTGAAAATGTCATGTACCACACGCCCCAGGGTAAGACCATTCACTGTGAAACTCTCCTCACCCACACTCCCCAGTGTCAGACCATTTACTGTGAAACACTCCTCACCCACACTCCGCAGGGTCAGACCATTCACTGTGAAGCACTCCTCACCCACACTCCCCAGGGTCAGAGTATTCTCGTGACCCACACTCCCCAGGGTCAGACAATTCACTGTGAGACACTATCTCCCACACTCCCCAGAGTCAGGTGATTAACTGTGAGAAATTCTCTACCACACTCCCCAGGGTTAGACCGTTCACTGTGAGACACTCTCTACCAGACTCCCCAGGGTCAGACGATACACTGTGAATCACTCTCTGCCACACTCCCCAGGATCAGATAATTCACTGTGATAATCTCATGTACTACACTCCGCAGGGTCAGACCATACACTGTGAAACACATCCTACCACACTCCCCAGGGGCAGACCATTCATTGTGATACAATCTCTACCACTCTCCCCTGGGTCTGACAATTCACTGTGAAACACTACTAACCCACAGTCCCCAGGGTCAGACAATTCACTGTGAAACATTCGTCTAACTCACCTCCAGGGTCAAACCGTTCACTGTGAAACACTCTCTACCACATTCCCCAGTGTCAGACCATTCACTGTGATACAATCTCTACCACACTCCTCAGGGTCGGAAATTTCACTGTGAAACACTTTCTGACACCACTCAAAAGGGTCAGACTATTCACTGTGAAACACTCTACCATACCCCAATGGTCAGACAATTCACTGTGAAACACTCCTCTACCACCCTCCCTACGTTCAGACCATTCACTGTGAAACGCTCTCACCCACACTTCCCAGGGTCAGACTCTTCACTGTGAAATGCTCTCATCCACACTCCCCAGTGTCAGACCATTCACTGTGAAACACTCTCATCCACATTCCCCAGTGTCAGACCATTCACTGTGAAACACTCTCTACCACACTCCCCAGGGTCAGACAATTCACTGTGAGACACTATCTCCCACACTCCCCAGAGTCAGGTGATTAACTGTGAGAAATTCTCTACCACACTCCCCAGGGTTAGACCGTTCACTGTGAGACACTCTCTACCAGACTCCCCAGGGTCAGACGATACACTGTGAATCACTCTCTGCCACACTCCCCAGGATCAGATAATTCACTGTGATAATCTCATGTACTACACTCCGCAGGGTCAGACCATACACTGTGAAACACATCCTACCATACTCCCCAGGGGCAGACCATTCATTGTGATACAATCTCTACCACTCTCCCCTGGGTCTGACAATTCACTGTGAAACACTACTAACCCACAGTCCCCAGGGTCAGACAATTCACTGTGAAACATTCGTCTAACTCACCTCCAGGGTCAAACCGTTCACTGTGAAACACTCTCTAACACGCTCGCCAGGTTCAGACCATTCACTGTGAAACACGCGCTACAACACTCCCCAGGGTCAGACCATTTACAGTGAAAAAATAATCTACCACACACCCTAGGGCCCGAACATTCACTGTGAAACACTCCTCACCCACACTCCCCAGGGTCAGACAATTTACTGTGAAACTCTCGTGACCCACACTCCCCAGGGTCAGACAATTCACTGTGAGCCACTCTCTCCCACACTCCCCAGGGTCAGGTGATTCACTGTGAGACATTCTCTAGCAAACTCCCCGAGGTCAGACCATACACTGTGAAACACTATCTACCACAATCCCCAGGGTCAGACCATTCACTGTGAGACACTCCCTACCAGACTCCCCAGAGTCAGACGATACACTGTGAATCACTCTCTCCCACATTCCCCAGGGTTAGACCATTGACTGTGAAATGATCTCTACCACACTCCCAGGGTCAGACCGTGCACTGTGAAACACTCCTCACCCACACTCCCCAGGGTCAGATAATTCACTGTGATAATCTCGTGTACTACATTCCCAGGGTCAGACCATACACTGTGAAACACATCCTACCACACTCCCCAGGTGCAGACCATTCATTGTGATACAATCTCTACCACACTCCCCAGGGTCAGACCACTTACTGTGAAAAAATAATCTACACACACCCTAGGTCCCGAACATTCACTGTGAAACACTCCTCACCCACACTCCCCAGGGCAGAACATTCACTGTGAAGCACTCCTCACCCACACTCCCCAGGGTCAGACAATTCACTGTTAGACACCCTCTCCCACACTCCCCAGGGTCAGGTGATTCACTGTGAGACATTCTCTAGCAAACTCCCCGAGGTCAGACCATACACTGTGAAACACTCTACCATACTCCCAATGATCAGACATTTCACTGTGAAACACTCTCTACCACACTCGCCAGCGTCACACGATTCACTGTGAGACATACTCTACCACACTCCCGAGGGTCAAAACATACACTGTTAAGCAGTCCTCACCCACACTCCCCAGGGTCAGACCATTCTCTGTGAAACACTCTCTACCACACTACCCACGGTCAGACCATTCACTGTGAAAAACTATTCTACCACACTCCCCAGGGTCAGGCCATTTACTGTGAGACACTCTCTACCACACTCCTCAGTGTCGGACCATTGACTGTGAAACACTCTCTACCACATTCTCCAGGATCAGACCATTCTCTGTGAAACACTCTCTACCACACTACCCACGGTCAGACCATTCACTGTGAAAAACTATTCTACCACACTCCCCAGGGTCAGGCCATTTACTGTGAGACACTCTCTACCACACTCCTCAGTGTCGGACCATTGACTGTGAAACACTCTCTGCCACACTCCCCAGGGTCAGACAATTCACAGTGAAACACCCTATACCACAATTCCCAGGGTTAGACCATTCACTGGGAGACACTCCCTACTATACTCACCAGGGTGAGACGATACACTGTGAATCACTCTCTCCCACATTCCCCAGGGTCAGACCATTCACTGTGAAACACTCTCTAACACACTCCCCGGGGTCAGACAATTCACTGTGAAAACCCCTTGTACCAAACTCCCCAGGGTCAGTCCACTTACTGTGAAACATTGTCTGCCACACTCCCCAGGGTCAGAACATTCACAGTGAAAGACTCCCACTCACACTCGCTAGCGTCAGACCATGCACAGTGAAACAATCTCTAGCACACTCCACAGGGTGAGACCATTAACTGTGAAACACTCTCACCCACACACCCCCGGGTCCGACCATTCACTGTGAAACGCTCCTCACCCACACTCCCCAGGGTCAGACCATTCACTGTGAAACACCCCTCACCCACACTCCCCAGGGTCGTACTATTTACTGTGAAAGACGCTCACCCACACTCCCCAGGGTGAGACCATTCGCTGTGAAACAATCTCTACCACACTCCCCAGGGTCAGATCATTCACTGTGAAACACTCTCTCCCACACTCCCCAGGGTCAGACAATTCACTTTGAAACTCCCTCTACCACACTCCCCATGGTCAGACCGTTGACTGTGAAATACTCTCTACCACCACTCACCAGGGTCAGACCATTCACAGTGAAACACTCGAACGCACACTCCCCAGAGTCAGACCATTCACTGTAAAACAGGCCTCACCCACACTCCCCAGGGTCAGAACATTCACAGTGAAAGACTCCCACTCACACTCGCTAGCGTCAGACCATGCACAGTGAAACAATCTCTAGCACACTCCACAGGGTGAGACCATTAACTGTGAAACACTCTCACCCACACACCCCCGGGTCCGACCATTCACTGTGAAACGCTCCTCACCCACACTCCCCAGGGTCAGACCATTCACTGTGAAACACCCCTCACCCACACTCACCAGGGTTGTACTATTTACTGTGAAAGACGCTCACCCACACTCCCCAGGGTGAGACCATTCGCTGTGAAACAATCTCTACCACACTCCCCAGCGTCAGGCCATTCACTGTGAAACACTCTCGACCACACTACCCACAGTCAGACCACTCACTGTGAAAAACTAGTCTACCACACTCCCCAGGGTCAGATCATTCACTGTGAAACACTCTCTCCCACACTCCCCAGGGTCAGACAATTCACTTTGAAACTCCCTCTACCACACTCCCCATGGTCAGACCGTTGACTGTGAAATACTCTCTACCACCACTCACCAGGGTCAGACCATTCACAGTGAAACACTCGAACGCACACTCCCCAGAGTCAGACCATTCACTGTAAAACAGGCCTCACCCACACTCACCAGGGACAGATCATTCACTGTAAAACAGGCCTCACCCATACTCCCCAGGGTCGGACTATTCACTGTTAAACACTCTCACCCACACTCCCTAGTGTCTGACCATTCACGGTGAAACACACATCTACCACACTCCCCAGGGTCAGACCATTCACTGTGAAAAACTAGTCTACCACACTCCCCAGGGTCAGGCCATTTACTGTGAAACACTCTCTGCCACACTCCCCAGGGTCAGACAATTCACAG
The DNA here is from genome assembly GCF_963921235.1 of Mobula hypostoma. Taxonomy (NCBI): domain Eukaryota; kingdom Metazoa; phylum Chordata; class Chondrichthyes; order Myliobatiformes; family Myliobatidae; genus Mobula; species Mobula hypostoma. The sequence continues at coordinate 69,208,425 of NC_086113.1, read as the reverse complement.
TGAAACACCCTATACCACAATCCCCAGGGTTAGACCATTCACTGGGAGACACTCTCTACCACACTCCTCAGTGTCGGACCATTGACTGTGAAACACTCTCTGCCACACTCCCCAAGGTCAGACCATTCATGCTGAAACTCTACCACCCACAATCCCCTGCGTCAGACCATTCACTGTGAATCACTCTCTACCACACTCCCCAGGGTCAGACCATTCACTGTGAAACACTCTCTACCAGACTCGCCAGGGTCAGACAATTCACTGTGAGCCACTCTCTCCCACACTCCCCAGGGTCAGGTGATTCACTGTGAGACATTCTCTAGCAAACTCCCCGAGGTCAGACCATACACTGTGAAACACTATCTACCACAATCCCCAGGGTCAGACCATTCACTGTGAGACACTCCCTACCAGACTCCCCAGAGTCAGACGATACACTGTGAATCACTCTCTCCCACATTCCCCAGGGTTAGACCATTGACTGTGAAATGATCTCTACCACACTCCCAGGGTCAGACCGTGCACTGTGAAACACTCCTCACCCACACTCCCCAGGGTCAGATAATTCACTGTGATAATCTCGTGTACTACATTCCCAGGGTCAGACCATACACTGTGAAACACATCCTACCACACTCCCCAGGTGCAGACCATTCATTGTGATACAATCTCTACCACACTCCCCAGGGTCAGACCACTTACAGTGAAAAAATAATCTACACACACCCTAGGTCCCGAACATTCACTGTGAAACACTCCTCACCCACACTCCCCAGGGCAGAACATTCACTGTGAAGCACTCCTCACCCACACTCCCCAGGGTCAGACAATTCACTGTTAGACACTCTCTCCCACACTCCCCAGGGTCAGGTGATTCATTGTGAGACATTCTCTAGCAAACTCCCCGAGGTCAGACCATACACTGTGAAACACTCTACCATACTCCCAATGATCAGACATTTCACTGTGAAACACTCTCTACCACACTCGCCAGCGTCACACGATTCACTGTGAGACATACTCTACCACACTCCCGAGGGTCAAAACATACACTGTTAAGCAGTCCTCACCCACACTCCCCAGGGTCAGACCATTCTCTGTGAAACACTCTCTACCACACTACCCACGGTCAGACCATTCACTGTGAAAAACTATTCTACCACACTCCCCAGGGTCAGGCCATTTACTGTGAGACACTCTCTACCACACTCCTCAGTGTCGGACCATTGACTGTGAAACACTCTCTACCACATTCTCCAGGATCAGACCATTCTCTGTGAAACACTCTCTACCACACTACCCACGGTCAGACCATTCACTGTGAAAAACTATTCTACCACACTCCCCAGGGTCAGGCCATTTACTGTGAGACACTCTCTACCACACTCCTCAGTGTCGGACCATTGACTGTGAAACACTCTCTGCCACACTCCCCAGGGTCAGACAATTCACAGTGAAACACCCTATACCACAATTCCCAGGGTTAGACCATTCACTGGGAGACACTCCCTACTATACTCACCAGGGTGAGACGATACACTGTGAATCACTCTCTCCCACATTCCCCAGGGTCAGACCATTCACTGTGAAACACTCTCTAACACACTCCCCGGGGTCAGACAATTCACTGTGAAAATCCCTTGTACCACACTCCCCAGGGTCAGTCCACTTACTGTGAAACATTGTCTGCCACACTCCCCAGGGTCAGAACATTCACAGTGAAAGACTCCCACTCACACTCGCTAGCGTCAGACCATGCACAGTGAAACAATCTCTAGCACACTCCACAGGGTGAGACCATTAACTGTGAAACACTCTCACCCACACACCCCCGGGTCCGACCATTCACTGTGAAACGCTCCTCACCCACACTCCCCAGGGTCAGACCATTCACTGTGAAACACTCCTCACCCACACTCCCCACGGTCAGCCCATTCACTGTGAAACACTCCTCACCCACACTCCCCAGGGTCAGACCATTCACTGTGAAACACCCCTCACCCACACTCCCCAGGGTTAGACCATTCACTGGGAGACACTCTCTACCACACTCCTCAGTGTCGGACCATTGACTGTGAAACACTCTCTGCCACACTCCCCAAGGTCAGACCATTCACGCTGAAACTCTACCACCCACAATCCCCTGCGTCAGACCATTCACTGTGAATCACTCTCTACCACACTCCCCAGGGTCAGACCATTCACTGTGAAACACTCTCTACCAGACTCGCCAGGGTCAGACAATTCACTGTGAGCCACTCTCTCCCACACTCCCCAGGGTCAGGTGATTCACTGTGAGACATTCTCTAGCAAACTCCCCGAGGTCAGACCATACACTGTGAAACACTATCTACCACAATCCCCAGGGTCAGACCATTCACTGTGAGACACTCCCTACCAGACTCCCCAGAGTCAGACGATACACTGTGAATCACTCTCTCCCACATTCCCCAGGGTTAGACCATTGACTGTGAAATGATCTCTACCACACTCCCAGGGTCAGACCGTGCACTGTGAAACACTCCTCACCCACACTCCCCAGGGTCAGATAATTCACTGTGATAATCTCGTGTACTACATTCCCAGGGTCAGACCATACACTGTGAAACACATCCTACCACACTCCCCAGGTGCAGACCATTCATTGTGATACAATCTCTACCACACTCCCCAAGGTCAGACCACTTACAGTGAAAAAATAATCTACACACACCCTAGGTCCCGAACATTCACTGTGAAACACTCCTCACCCACACTCCCCAGGGCAGAACATTCACTGTGAAGCACTCCTCACCCACACTCCCCAGGGTCAGACAATTCACTGTTAGACACTCTCTCCCACACTCCCCAGGGTCAGGTGATTCATTGTGAGACATTCTCTAGCAAACTCCCCGAGGTCAGACCATACACTGTGAAACACTCTACCATACTCCCAATGATCAGACATTTCACTGTGAAACACTCTCTACCACACTCGCCAGCGTCACACGATTCACTGTGAGACATACTCTACCACACTCCCGAGGGTCAAAACATACACTGTTAAGCAGTCCTCACCCACACTCCCCAGGGTCAGACCATTCTCTGTGAAACACTCTCTACCACACTACCCACGGTCAGACCATTCACTGTGAAAAACTATTCTACCACACTCCCCAGGGTCAGGCCATTTACTGTGAGACACTCTCTACCACACTCCTCAGTGTCGGACCATTGACTGTGAAACACTCTCTACCACATTCTCCAGGATCAGACCATTCTCTGTGAAACACTCTCTACCACACTACCCACGGTCAGACCATTCACTGTGAAAAACTATTCTACCACACTCCCCAGGGTCAGGCCATTTACTGTGAGACACTCTCTACCACACTCCTCAGTGTCGGACCATTGACTGTGAAACACTCTCTGCCACACTCCCCAGGGTCAGACAATTCACAGTGAAACACCCTATACCACAATTCCCAGGGTTAGACCATTCACTGGGAGACACTCCCTACTATACTCACCAGGGTGAGACGATACACTGTGAATCACTCTCTCCCACATTCCCCAGGGTCAGACCATTCACTGTGAAACACTCTCTAACACACTCCCCGGGGTCAGACAATTCACTGTGAAAATCCCTTGTACCACACTCCCCAGGGTCAGTCCACTTACTGTGAAACATTGTCTGCCACACTCCCCAGGGTCAGACCACTTACAGTGAAAAAATAATCTACACACACCCTAGGTCCCGAACATTCACTGTGAAACACTCCTCACCCACACTCCCCAGGGCAGAACATTCACTGTGAAGCACTCCTCACCCACACTCCCCAGGGTCAGACAATTCACTGTTAGACACTCTCTCCCACACTCCCCAGGGTCAGGTGATTCATTGTGAGACATTCTCTAGCAAACTCCCCGAGGTCAGACCATACACTGTGAAACACTCTACCATACTCCCAATGATCAGACATTTCACTGTGAAACACTCTCTACCACACTCGCCAGCGTCACACGATTCACTGTGAGACATACTCTACCACACTCCCGAGGGTCAAAACATACACTGTTAAGCAGTCCTCACCCACACTCCCCAGGGTCAGACCATTCTCTGTGAAACACTCTCTACCACACTACCCACGGTCAGACCATTCACTGTGAAAAACTATTCTACCACACTCCCCAGGGTCAGGCCATTTACTGTGAGACACTCTCTACCACACTCCTCAGTGTCGGACCATTGACTGTGAAACACTCTCTACCACATTCTCCAGGATCAGACCATTCTCTGTGAAACACTCTCTACCACACTACCCACGGTCAGACCATTCACTGTGAAAAACTATTCTACCACACTCCCCAGGGTCAGGCCATTTACTGTGAGACACTCTCTACCACACTCCTCAGTGTCGGACCATTGACTGTGAAACACTCTCTGCCACACTCCCCAGGGTCAGACAATTCACAGTGAAACACCCTATACCACAATTCCCAGGGTTAGACCATTCACTGGGAGACACTCCCTACTATACTCACCAGGGTGAGACGATACACTGTGAATCACTCTCTCCCACATTCCCCAGGGTCAGACCATTCACTGTGAAACACTCTCTAACACACTCCCCGGGGTCAGACAATTCACTGTGAAAATCCCTTGTACCACACTCCCCAGGGTCAGTCCACTTACTGTGAAACATTGTCTGCCACACTCCCCAGGGTCAGAACATTCACAGTGAAAGACTCCCACTCACACTCGCTAGCGTCAGACCATGCACAGTGAAACAATCTCTAGCACACTCCACAGGGTGAGACCATTAACTGTGAAACACTCTCACCCACACACCCCCGGGTCCGACCATTCACTGTGAAACGCTCCTCACCCACACTCCCCAGGGTCAGACCATTCACTGTGAAACACCCCTCACCCACACTCCCCAGGGTCGTACTATTTACTGTGAAAGACGCTCACCCACACTCCCCAGGGTGAGACCATTCGCTGTGAAACAATCTCTACCACACTCCCCAGGGTCAGATCATTCACTGTGAAACACTCTCTCCCACACTCCCCAGGGTCAGACAATTCACTTTGAAACTCCCTCTACCACACTCCCCATGGTCAGACCGTTGACTGTGAAATACTCTCTACCACCACTCACCAGGGTCAGACCATTCACAGTGAAACACTCGAACGCACACTCCCCAGAGTCAGACCATTCACTGTAAAACAGGCCTCACCCACACTCACCAGGGACAGACCATTCACTGTAAAACAGGCCTCACCCATACTCCCCAGGGTCGGACTATTCACTGTTAAACACTCTCACCCACACTCCCTAGTGTCTGACCATTCACGGTGAAACACACATCTACCACACTCCCCAGGGTCAGACCATTTACTGTGAAACACTCTCTGCCACACTCCCCAGGGTCAGACAATTCACAGTGAAACACCCTATACCACAATCCCCAGGGTTAGACCATTCACTGGGAGACACTCTCTACCACACTCCTCAGTGTCGGACCATTGACTGTGAAACACTCTCTGCCACACTCCCCAAGGTCAGACCATTCACGCTGAAACTCTACCACCCACAATCCCCTGCGTCAGACCATTCACTGTGAATCACTCTCTACCACACTCCCCAGGGTCAGACCATTCACTGTGAAACACTCTCTACCAGACTCGCCAGGGTCAGACAATTCACTGTGAAACACGTCTCACCCACACTCCCCAGGGTCAGACAATTCACTGTGAAACAATATCTACCACACTCCCCAGGGTCAGACAATTCACTCTGAAAATCTCGTGTATCACACTCCCCAGGGTCAGACCATTTACTGTGAAACACTCTCTCCCACACTCCCCAGGGTCAGACAATTCACTTTGAAACTCCCTCTACCACACTCCCCATGGTCAGACCGTTGACTGTGAAATACTCTCTACCACCACTCACCAGGGTCAGACCATTCACAGTGAAACACTCGAACGCACACTCCCCAGAGTCAGAACATTCACTGTAAAACAGGCCTCACCCACACTCCCCAGGGACAGACCATTCACTGTAAAACAGGCCTCACCCATACTCCCCAGGGTCGGACTATTCACTGTTAAACACTCTCACCCACACTCCCTAGTGTCTGACCATTCACGGTGAAACACACATCTACCACACTCCCCAGGGTCAGACCATTCACTGTGAAAAACTAGTCTACCACACTCCCCAGGGTCAGGCCATTTACTGTGAAACACTCTCTGCCACACTCCCCAGGGTCAGACAATTCACAGTGAAACATCCTATACCACAATTCCCAGGGTTAGACCATTCACTGGGAGACACTCTCTACCACACTCCTCAGTGTCGGACCATTGACTGTGAAACACTCTCTGCCACACTCCCCAAGGTCAGACCATTCACGCTGAAACTCTACCACCCACAATCCCCTGCGTCAGACCATTCACTGTGAATCACTCTCTACCACACTCCCCAGGGTCAGACCATTCACTGTGAAACACTCTCTACCAGACTCGCCAGGGTCAGACAATTCACTGTGAAACACGTCTCACCCACACTCCCCAGGGTCAGACAATTCACTGTGAAACAATATCTACCACACTCCCCAGGGTCAGACAATTCACTCTGAAAATCTCGTGTATCACACTCCCCAGGGTCAGACCATTTACTGTGAAACACTCTCTCCCACACTCCCCAGGGTCAGACAATTCACTTTGAAACTCCCTCTACCACACTCCCCATGGTCAGACCGTTGACTGTGAAATACTCTCTACCACCACTCACCAGGGTCAGACCATTCACAGTGAAACACTCGAACGCACACTCCCCAGAGTCAGAACATTCACTGTAAAACAGGCCTCACCCACACTCCCCAGGGACAGACCATTCACTGTAAAACAGGCCTCACCCATACTCCCCAGGGTCGGACTATTCACTGTTAAACACTCTCACCCACACTCCCTAGTGTCTGACCATTCACGGTGAAACACACATCTACCACACTCCCCAGGGTCAGACCATTCACTGTGAAAAACTAGTCTACCACACTCCCCAGGGTCAGGCCATTTACTGTGAAACACTCTCTGCCACACTCCCCAGGGTCAGACAATTCACAGTGAAACATCCTATACCACAATTCCCAGGGTTAGACCATTCACTGGGAGACACTCTCTACCACACTCCTCAGTGTCGGACCATTGACTGTTAAACACTCTCACCCACACTCCCTAGTGTCTGACCATTCACGGTGAAACACACATCTACCACACTCCCCAGGGTCAGACCATTCACTGTGAAAAACTAGTCTACCACACTCCCCAGGGTCAGACCATTCACTGAGAGACACTCCCTACCACACTACCCACGGTCAGACCATTCACTGTGAAAAACTAGTCTACCACACTCCCCAGGGTCAGGCCATTGACTGTGAGACACTCTCTACCACACTCCTCAGTGTCAGACCATTGACTGTGAAACACTCTCTGCCACACTCCCCAGGGTCAGACAATTCACAGTGAAACACCCTATACCACAATTCCCAGGGTCAGACGTTCACTGTGAGACATTCTCTACCACACTCCCCAGGGTCAGACAATTCACTTTGAAACTCCCTCTACCACACTCCCCAGGGTCAGACCGTTGACTGTGAAATACTCTCTACCACCACTCACCAGGGTCAGACCATTCACAGTGAAACACTCGAACGCACACTCGCCAGAGTCAGACCATTCACTGTAAAACAGGCCTCACCCACACTCCCCAGGGACAGACCATTCACTGTAAAACAGGCCTCACCCATACTCCCCAGGGTCAGACTATTCACTGTTAAACACTCCTCACCCACACTCCCTAGTGTCTGACCATTCACGGTGAAACACACATCTACCACACTCCCCAGGGTCAGACCATTCACTGAGAGACACTCTCTACCACACTCCCCAGTGTCAGACCATTTACTGTGAGACACTCCTTACCCACACTTGCCAGGGTCAGACAATTCACAGTGAGACATTCTCTACCAGCCTCCTCAAGGTCAGACCATTCTCTGTGAAACACTCTCTACCACACTACCCACGGTCAGACCATTCACTGTGAAAAACTAGTCTACCACACTCCCCAGGGTCAGGCCATTTACTGTGAGACACTCTCTACCACACTCCTCAGTGTCGGACCATTGACTGTGAAACACTCTCTGCCACACTCCCCAGGGTCAGACAATTCACAGTGAAACACCCTATACCACAATTCCCAGGGTTAGACCATTCACTGGGAGACACTCCCTACTATACTCACCAGGGTCAGATGATACACTGTGAATCACTCTATCCCACATTCCCCAGGGTCAGACCATACACTGTGAAACACTCTCTACCACACTCCCCGGGGTCAGACAATTCACTGTGAAAATCCCTTGTACCACACTCCCCAGGGTCAGACCATTCACTGTGAAACATTGTCTGCCACACTCCCCAGGGTCAGAACATTCACAGTGAAAGACTCCCACTCACACTTCCTAGCGTCAGACCATGCACACTGAAACACTCTCTACCACACTCCACAGAGTGAGACCATTAACAGTGAAACACTCTCACCCACACACCCCCGGGTCCGACCATTCACTGTGAAACGCTCCTCACCCACACTCCCCAGGGTCAGACAATTCACTGCGAAACACTCGTCTACCACACTCCCCAGGGTCAGACCATTCACAGTGAAACACCCTATACCACAATCCCCGGGGTCAGATCATTCACTGTGAAACACCCTCTACCACAATCCACACGGTCAGACTATTCACTGTGAAATACTCTCTAGCACACTCCCCAGGGTCAGACCTCTCATTCTGAAACCCTCCTCACACGCACTCCCCAGTGTCACACCATTCACTGTGAAACATTCTCACCCACACTGCCCAGGGTCAGACCATTCACTGTGAAACACTCTCTACCACACTCCCCAGGGTCAGATCACTCACTGTAAAACCTCCTTACCCACACTCCCCAGGGTCAGACCATTAATTGTGATACAATCTCTACCACACTCCCCAGGGTCAGACCATTAATTGTGATACAATCTCTACCACACTCCCCAGCGTCAGACCGTTAATTGTGATACAATCTCTACCGCACTCCCCAGGGTCAGACCATTCACTGTGAAACACTCTCACCTACACTCCCCAGGGTCAGACCATTCACTGTGAAACACTCTCTACCACACTCCTCAGGGTCAGACCTTTTACTGTGAGACACTCCCAACCAGACTCCCCAGGGTCAGACGTTACACTGTGAATCACTCTCTCCCCACATTCCCCAGGGTCTGACCATTCACTGTGAAACAATCTCTACCACACTCCCCTGGGTCTGACCATTCACTGTGAAACACTCCTCACCCACATTGCCCAGGGTCAGACCATTGACTGTGTAACACTCTCTACCACATTTCCCATGGGTGAGACCATTCACTATGAAACACTCCTCACGCACGCTCCCCAGGGTCGTACCATTTACTGTGAAAGACTCTCACCCACACTCCCCAGGGTCAGACCACTCACTGTAAAACCCTCCTTACCCACACTCCCCAGGGTCAGACCATTGAGTGTGAAACACTCTCTACCACACTCCTCATTGTCAGACCACTTACTGTGAGACACTCTCTAACACACTCCCTAGGGTCAGCCCATTCATGGTAAAAAACTCTCACCCACACTCCTTCCAGGGTCCGACCAATCACTGCGAAACACTCCTCACCCACACTCCCCACGGTCAGCCCATTCACTGTGAAACACTCCTCACCCACACTCCCCAGGGTCAGACCATTCACTGTGAAACACCCCTCACCCACACTCCCCAGGGTCGTACTATTTACTGTGAAAGACTCTCACCCACACTCCCCAGGGTGAGACCATTCACTGTGAAACACTCTCAACCACACTACCCACAGTCAGACCACTCACTGTGAAAAACTAGTCTACCACACTCCCCAGGGTCAGATCATTTACTGTGAAACACTCTCTACCAGACTCGCCAGGGTCAGACAATTCACTCTGAAAATCTCGTGTATCACATTCCCCAGGGTCAGACCATTTACTGTGAAACACTCCTCACCCACACTCCCCAGGGTCAGACCATTCACTGTGAAACACTCTCTCCCACACTCCCCAGGGTCAGATGATTCACTGTGAGACATTCTCTACCACACTCCCCAGGGTCAGACAATTCACTTTGAAACTCCCTCTACCACACTCCCCAGGGTCAGACCGTTGACTGTGAAATACTCTCTACCACCACTCACCAGGGTCAGACCATTCACAGTGAAACACTCGAACGCACACTCCCCAGAGTCAGACCATTCACTGTAAAACAGGCCTCACCCACACTCCCCAGGGTCAGACCATTCACTGTAAAACAGGCCTCACCCATACTCCCCAGGGTCAGACTATTCACTGTTAAACACTCTCACCCACACTCCCTAGTGTCTGACCATTCACGGTGAAACACACATCTACCACACTCCCCAGGGTCAGACCATTCACTGAGAGACACTCTCTACCACACTCCCCAGTGTCAGACCATTTACTGTGAGACACTCCTTACCCACACTTGCCAGGGTCAGACAATTCACAGTGAGACATTCTCTACCAGCCTCCCCAAGGTCAGACCATTCTCTGTGAAACACTCTCTACCACACTACCCACGGTCAGACCATTCACTGTGAAAAACTAGTCTACCACACTCCCCAGGGTCAGGCCATTTACTGTGAGACACTCTCTACCACACTCCTCAGTGTCGGACCATTGACTGTGAAACACTCTCTGCCACACTCCCCAGGGTCAGACCATTCACAGTGAAACACCCTTTACCACAATTCCCAGGGTTAGACCATTCACTGGGAGACACTCCCTACTATACTCACCAGGGTAAGACAATACACTGTGAATCACTCTCTACCACACTCCCCGGGGTCAGACAATTCACTGTGAAAATCCCTTGTACCACACTCCCCAGGGTCAGTCCACTTACTGTGAAACATTGTCTGCCACACTCCCCAGGGTCAGAACATTCACAGTGAAAGACTCCCAGTCACACTCCCTAGCGTCAGACCATGCACAGTGAAACAATCTCTAGCATACTCCACAGGGTGAGACCATTAACTGTGAAACACTCTCACCCACACACCCCCCGGGTCCGACCATTCACTGTGAAACGCTCCTCACCCACACTCCCCAGGGTCAGACCATTCACGGTGAGACACTCTCACCCACACACCCCCGGGTCCGACCATTCACTGTGAAACGCTCCTCACCCACACTCCCCAGGGTCAGACCATTCACTGTGAAACACTCCTCACCCACACTCCCCACGGTCAGCCCATTCACTGTGAAACACTCCTCACCCACACTCCCCAGGGTCAGACCATTCACTGTGAAACACCCCTCACCCACACTCCCCAGGGTTAGACCATTCACTGGGAGACACTCTCTACCACACTCCTCAGTGTCGGACCATTGACTGTGAAACACTCTCTGCCACACTCCCCAAGGTCAGACCATTCACGCTGAAACTCTACCACCCACAATCCCCTGCGTCAGACCATTCACTGTGAATCACTCTCTACCACACTCCCCAGGGTCAGACCATTCACTGTGAAACACTCTCTACCAGACTCGCCAGGGTCAGACAATTCACTGTGAGCCACTCTCTCCCACACTCCCCAGGGTCAGGTGATTCACTGTGAGACATTCTCTAGCAAACTCCCCGAGGTCAGACCATACACTGTGAAACACTATCTACCACAATCCCCAGGGTCAGACCATTCACTGTGAGACACTCCCTACCAGACTCCCCAGAGTCAGACGATACACTGTGAATCACTCTCTCCCACATTCCCCAGGGTTAGACCATTGACTGTGAAATGATCTCTACCACACTCCCAGGGTCAGACCGTGCACTGTGAAACACTCCTCACCCACACTCCCCAGGGTCAGATAATTCACTGTGATAATCTCGTGTACTACATTCCCAGGGTCAGACCATACACTGTGAAACACATCCTACCACACTCCCCAGGTGCAGACCATTCATTGTGATACAATCTCTACCACACTCCCCAAGGTCAGACCACTTACAGTGAAAAAATAATCTACACACACCCTAGGTCCCGAACATTCACTGTGAAACACTCCTCACCCACACTCCCCAGGGCAGAACATTCACTGTGAAGCACTCCTCACCCACACTCCCCAGGGTCAGACAATTCACTGTTAGACACTCTCTCCCACACTCCCCAGGGTCAGGTGATTCATTGTGAGACATTCTCTAGCAAACTCCCCGAGGTCAGACCATACACTGTGAAACACTCTACCATACTCCCAATGATCAGACATTTCACTGTGAAACACTCTCTACCACACTCGCCAGCGTCACACGATTCACTGTGAGACATACTCTACCACACTCCCGAGGGTCAAAACATACACTGTTAAGCAGTCCTCACCCACACTCCCCAGGGTCAGACCATTCTCTGTGAAACACTCTCTACCACACTACCCACGGTCAGACCATTCACTGTGAAAAACTATTCTACCACACTCCCCAGGGTCAGGCCATTTACTGTGAGACACTCTCTACCACACTCCTCAGTGTCGGACCATTGACTGTGAAACACTCTCTACCACATTCTCCAGGATCAGACCATTCTCTGTGAAACACTCTCTACCACACTACCCACGGTCAGACCATTCACTGTGAAAAACTATTCTACCACACTCCCCAGGGTCAGGCCATTTACTGTGAGACACTCTCTACCACACTCCTCAGTGTCGGACCATTGACTGTGAAACACTCTCTGCCACACTCCCCAGGGTCAGACAATTCACAGTGAAACACCCTATACCACAATTCCCAGGGTTAGACCATTCACTGGGAGACACTCCCTACTATACTCACCAGGGTGAGACGATACACTGTGAATCACTCTCTCCCACATTCCCCAGGGTCAGACCATTCACTGTGAAACACTCTCTAACACACTCCCCGGGGTCAGACAATTCACTGTGAAAATCCCTTGTACCACACTCCCCAGGGTCAGTCCACTTACTGTGAAACATTGTCTGCCACACTCCCCAGGGTCAGAACATTCACAGTGAAAGACTCCCACTCACACTCGCTAGCGTCAGACCATGCACAGTGAAACAATCTCTAGCACACTCCACAGGGTGAGACCATTAACTGTGAAACACTCTCACCCACACACCCCCGGGTCCGACCATTCACTGTGAAACGCTCCTCACCCACACTCCCCAGGGTCAGACCATTCACTGTGAAACACCCCTCACCCACACTCCCCAGGGTCGTACTATTTACTGTGAAAGACGCTCACCCACACTCCCCAGGGTGAGACCATTCGCTGTGAAACAATCTCTACCACACTCCCCAGGGTCAGATCATTCACTGTGAAACACTCTCTCCCACACTCCCCAGGGTCAGACAATTCACTTTGAAACTCCCTCTACCACACTCCCCATGGTCAGACCGTTGACTGTGAAATACTCTCTACCACCACTCACCAGGGTCAGACCATTCACAGTGAAACACTCGAACGCACACTCCCCAGAGTCAGACCATTCACTGTAAAACAGGCCTCACCCACACTCACCAGGGACAGACCATTCACTGTAAAACAGGCCTCACCCATACTCCCCAGGGTCGGACTATTCACTGTTAAACACTCTCACCCACACTCCCTAGTGTCTGACCATTCACGGTGAAACACACATCTACCACACTCCCCAGGGTCAGACCATTTACTGTGAAACACTCTCTGCCACACTCCCCAGGGTCAGACAATTCACAGTGAAACACCCTATACCACAATCCCCAGGGTTAGACCATTCACTGGGAGACACTCTCTACCACACTCCTCAGTGTCGGACCATTGACTGTGAAACACTCTCTGCCACACTCCCCAAGGTCAGACCATTCACGCTGAAACTCTACCACCCACAATCCCCTGCGTCAGACCATTCACTGTGAATCACTCTCTACCACACTCCCCAGGGTCAGACCATTCACTGTGAAACACTCTCTACCAGACTCGCCAGGGTCAGACAATTCACTGTGAAACACGTCTCACCCACACTCCCCAGGGTCAGACAATTCACTGTGAAACAATATCTACCACACTCCCCAGGGTCAGACAATTCACTCTGAAAATCTCGTGTATCACACTCCCCAGGGTCAGACCATTTACTGTGAAACACTCTCTCCCACACTCCCCAGGGTCAGACAATTCACTTTGAAACTCCCTCTACCACACTCCCCATGGTCAGACCGTTGACTGTGAAATACTCTCTACCACCACTCACCAGGGTCAGACCATTCACAGTGAAACACTCGAACGCACACTCCCCAGAGTCAGAACATTCACTGTAAAACAGGCCTCACCCACACTCCCCAGGGACAGACCATTCACTGTAAAACAGGCCTCACCCATACTCCCCAGGGTCGGACTATTCACTGTTAAACACTCTCACCCACACTCCCTAGTGTCTGACCATTCACGGTGAAACACACATCTACCACACTCCCCAGGGTCAGACCATTCACTGTGAAAAACTAGTCTACCACACTCCCCAGGGTCAGGCCATTTACTGTGAAACACTCTCTGCCACACTCCCCAGGGTCAGACAATTCACAGTGAAACATCCTATACCACAATTCCCAGGGTTAGACCATTCACTGGGAGACACTCTCTACCACACTCCTCAGTGTCGGACCATTGACTGTGAAACACTCTCTGCCACACTCCCCAAGGTCAGACCATTCACGCTGAAACTCTACCACCCACAATCCCCTGCGTCAGACCATTCACTGTGAATCACCTCTACCACACTCCCCAGGGTCAGACCATTCACTGTGAAACACTCTCTACCAGACTCGCCAGGGTCAGACAATTCACTGTGAAACACGTCTCACCCACACTCCCCAGGGTCAGACAATTCACTGTGAAACAATATCTACCACACTCCCCAGGGTCAGACAATTCACTCTGAAAATCTCGTGTATCACACTCCCCAGGGTCAGACCATTTACTGTGAAACACTCTCTCCCACACTCCCCAGGGTCAGACAATTCACTTTGAAACTCCCTCTACCACACTCCCCATGGTCAGACCGTTGACTGTGAAATACTCTCTACCACCACTCACCAGGGTCAGACCATTCACAGTGAAACACTCGAACGCACACTCCCCAGAGTCAGAACATTCACTGTAAAACAGGCCTCACCCACACTCCCCAGGGACAGACCATTCACTGTAAAACAGGCCTCACCCATACTCCCCAGGGTCGGACTATTCACTGTTAAACACTCTCACCCACACTCCCTAGTGTCTGACCATTCACGGTGAAACACACATCTACCACACTCCCCAGGGTCAGACCATTCACTGTGAAAAACTAGTCTACCACACTCCCCAGGGTCAGGCCATTTACTGTGAAACACTCTCTGCCACACTCCCCAGGGTCAGACAATTCACAGTGAAACATCCTATACCACAATTCCCAGGGTTAGACCATTCACTGGGAGACACTCTCTACCACACTCCTCAGTGTCGGACCATTGACTGTTAAACACTCTCACCCACACTCCCTAGTGTCTGACCATTCACGGTGAAACACACATCTACCACACTCCCCAGGGTCAGACCATTCACTGTGAAAAACTAGTCTACCACACTCCCCAGGGTCAGACCATTCACTGAGAGACACTCCCTACCACACTACCCACGGTCAGACCATTCACTGTGAAAAACTAGTCTACCACACTCCCCAGGGTCAGGCCATTGACTGTGAGACACTCTCTACCACACTCCTCAGTGTCAGACCATTGACTGTGAAACACTCTCTGCCACACTCCCCAGGGTCAGACAATTCACAGTGAAACACCCTATACCACAATTCCCAGGGTCAGACGTTCACTGTGAGACATTCTCTACCACACTCCCCAGGGTCAGACAATTCACTTTGAAACTCCCTCTACCACACTCCCCAGGGTCAGACCGTTGACTGTGAAATACTCTCTACCACCACTCACCAGGGTCAGACCATTCACAGTGAAACACTCGAACGCACACTCGCCAGAGTCAGACCATTCACTGTAAAACAGGCCTCACCCACACTCCCCAGGGACAGACCATTCACTGTAAAACAGGCCTCACCCATACTCCCCAGGGTCAGACTATTCACTGTTAAACACTCCTCACCCACACTCCCTAGTGTCTGACCATTCACGGTGAAACACACATCTACCACACTCCCCAGGGTCAGACCATTCACTGAGAGACACTCTCTACCACACTCCCCAGTGTCAGACCATTTACTGTGAGACACTCCTTACCCACACTTGCCAGGGTCAGACAATTCACAGTGAGACATTCTCTACCAGCCTCCTCAAGGTCAGACCATTCTCTGTGAAACACTCTCTACCACACTACCCACGGTCAGACCATTCACTGTGAAAAACTAGTCTACCACACTCCCCAGGGTCAGGCCATTTACTGTGAGACACTCTCTACCACACTCCTCAGTGTCGGACCATTGACTGTGAAACACTCTCTGCCACACTCCCCAGGGTCAGACAATTCACAGTGAAACACCCTATACCACAATTCCCAGGGTTAGACCATTCACTGGGAGACACTCCCTACTATACTCACCAGGGTCAGATGATACACTGTGAATCACTCTATCCCACATTCCCCAGGGTCAGACCATACACTGTGAAACACTCTCTACCACACTCCCCGGGGTCAGACAATTCACTGTGAAAATCCCTTGTACCACACTCCCCAGGGTCAGACCATTCACTGTGAAACATTGTCTGCCACACTCCCCAGGGTCAGAACATTCACAGTGAAAGACTCCCACTCACACTTCCTAGCGTCAGACCATGCACACTGAAACACTCTCTACCACACTCCACAGAGTGAGACCATTAACAGTGAAACACTCTCACCCACACACCCCCGGGTCCGACCATTCACTGTGAAACGCTCCTCACCCACACTCCCCAGGGTCAGACAATTCACTGCGAAACACTCGTCTACCACACTCCCCAGGGTCAGACCATTCACAGTGAAACACCCTATACCACAATCCCCGGGGTCAGATCATTCACTGTGAAACACCCTCTACCACAATCCACACGGTCAGACTATTCACTGTGAAATACTCTCTAGCACACTCCCCAGGGTCAGACCTCTCATTCTGAAACCCTCCTCACACGCACTCCCCAGTGTCACACCATTCACTGTGAAACATTCTCACCCACACTGCCCAGGGTCAGACCATTCACTGTGAAACACTCTCTACCACACTCCCCAGGGTCAGATCACTCACTGTAAAACCTCCTTACCCACACTCCCCAGGGTCAGACCATTAATTGTGATACAATCTCTACCACACTCCCCAGGGTCAGACCATTAATTGTGATACAATCTCTACCACACTCCCCAGCGTCAGACCGTTAATTGTGATACAATCTCTACCGCACTCCCCAGGGTCAGACCATTCACTGTGAAACACTCTCACCTACACTCCCCAGGGTCAGACCATTCACTGTGAAACACTCTCTACCACACTCCTCAGGGTCAGACCTTTTACTGTGAGACACTCCCAACCAGACTCCCCAGGGTCAGACGTTACACTGTGAATCACTCTCTCCCCACATTCCCCAGGGTCTGACCATTCACTGTGAAACAATCTCTACCACACTCCCCTGGGTCTGACCATTCACTGTGAAACACTCCTCACCCACATTGCCCAGGGTCAGACCATTGACTGTGTAACACTCTCTACCACATTTCCCATGGGTGAGACCATTCACTATGAAACACTCCTCACGCACGCTCCCCAGGGTCGTACCATTTACTGTGAAAGACTCTCACCCACACTCCCCAGGGTCAGACCACTCACTGTAAAACCCTCCTTACCCACACTCCCCAGGGTCAGACCATTGAGTGTGAAACACTCTCTACCACACTCCTCATTGTCAGACCACTTACTGTGAGACACTCTCTAACACACTCCCTAGGGTCAGCCCATTCATGGTAAAAAACTCTCACCCACACTCCTTCCAGGGTCCGACCAATCACTGCGAAACACTCCTCACCCACACTCCCCACGGTCAGCCCATTCACTGTGAAACACTCCTCACCCACACTCCCCAGGGTCAGACCATTCACTGTGAAACACCCCTCACCCACACTCCCCAGGGTCGTACTATTTACTGTGAAAGACTCTCACCCACACTCCCCAGGGTGAGACCATTCACTGTGAAACACTCTCAACCACACTACCCACAGTCAGACCACTCACTGTGAAAAACTAGTCTACCACACTCCCCAGGGTCAGATCATTTACTGTGAAACACTCTCTACCAGACTCGCCAGGGTCAGACAATTCACTCTGAAAATCTCGTGTATCACATTCCCCAGGGTCAGACCATTTACTGTGAAACACTCCTCACCCACACTCCCCAGGGTCAGACCATTCACTGTGAAACACTCTCTCCCACACTCCCCAGGGTCAGATGATTCACTGTGAGACATTCTCTACCACACTCCCCAGGGTCAGACAATTCACTTTGAAACTCCCTCTACCACACTCCCCAGGGTCAGACCGTTGACTGTGAAATACTCTCTACCACCACTCACCAGGGTCAGACCATTCACAGTGAAACACTCGAACGCACACTCCCCAGAGTCAGACCATTCACTGTAAAACAGGCCTCACCCACACTCCCCAGGGTCAGACCATTCACTGTAAAACAGGCCTCACCCATACTCCCCAGGGTCAGACTATTCACTGTTAAACACTCTCACCCACACTCCCTAGTGTCTGACCATTCACGGTGAAACACACATCTACCACACTCCCCAGGGTCAGACCATTCACTGAGAGACACTCTCTACCACACTCCCCAGTGTCAGACCATTTACTGTGAGACACTCCTTACCCACACTTGCCAGGGTCAGACAATTCACAGTGAGACATTCTCTACCAGCCTCCCCAAGGTCAGACCATTCTCTGTGAAACACTCTCTACCACACTACCCACGGTCAGACCATTCACTGTGAAAAACTAGTCTACCACACTCCCCAGGGTCAGGCCATTTACTGTGAGACACTCTCTACCACACTCCTCAGTGTCGGACCATTGACTGTGAAACACTCTCTGCCACACTCCCCAGGGTCAGACCATTCACAGTGAAACACCCTTTACCACAATTCCCAGGGTTAGACCATTCACTGGGAGACACTCCCTACTATACTCACCAGGGTAAGACAATACACTGTGAATCACTCTCTACCACACTCCCCGGGGTCAGACAATTCACTGTGAAAATCCCTTGTACCACACTCCCCAGGGTCAGTCCACTTACTGTGAAACATTGTCTGCCACACTCCCCAGGGTCAGAACATTCACAGTGAAAGACTCCCAGTCACACTCCCTAGCGTCAGACCATGCACAGTGAAACAATCTCTAGCATACTCCACAGGGTGAGACCATTAACTGTGAAACACTCTCACCCACACACCCCCCGGGTCCGACCATTCACTGTGAAACGCTCCTCACCCACACTCCCCAGGGTCAGACCATTCACGGTGAGACACTCTCACCCACACACCCCCGGGTCCGACCATTCACTGTGAAACGCTCCTCACCCACACTCCCCAGGGTCAGACCATTCACTGTGAAACACTCCTCACCCACACTCCCCACGGTCAGCCCATTCACTGTGAAACACTCCTCACCCACACTCCCCAGGGTCAGACCATTCACTGTGAAACACCCCTCACCCACACTCCCCAGGGTTAGACCATTCACTGGGAGACACTCTCTACCACACTCCTCAGTGTCGGACCATTGACTGTGAAACACTCTCTGCCACACTCCCCAAGGTCAGACCATTCACGCTGAAACTCTACCACCCACAATCCCCTGCGTCAGACCATTCACTGTGAATCACTCTCTACCACACTCCCCAGGGTCAGACCATTCACTGTGAAACACTCTCTACCAGACTCGCCAGGGTCAGACAATTCACTGTGAGCCACTCTCTCCCACACTCCCCAGGGTCAGGTGATTCACTGTGAGACATTCTCTAGCAAACTCCCCGAGGTCAGACCATACACTGTGAAACACTATCTACCACAATCCCCAGGGTCAGACCATTCACTGTGAGACACTCCCTACCAGACTCCCCAGAGTCAGACGATACACTGTGAATCACTCTCTCCCACATTCCCCAGGGTTAGACCATTGACTGTGAAATGATCTCTACCACACTCCCAGGGTCAGACCGTGCACTGTGAAACACTCCTCACCCACACTCCCCAGGGTCAGATAATTCACTGTGATAATCTCGTGTACTACATTCCCAGGGTCAGACCATACACTGTGAAACACATCCTACCACACTCCCCAGGTGCAGACCATTCATTGTGATACAATCTCTACCACACTCCCCAAGGTCAGACCACTTACAGTGAAAAAATAATCTACACACACCCTAGGTCCCGAACATTCACTGTGAAACACTCCTCACCCACACTCCCCAGGGCAGAACATTCACTGTGAAGCACTCCTCACCCACACTCCCCAGGGTCAGACAATTCACTGTTAGACACTCTCTCCCACACTCCCCAGGGTCAGGTGATTCATTGTGAGACATTCTCTAGCAAACTCCCCGAGGTCAGACCATACACTGTGAAACACTCTACCATACTCCCAATGATCAGACATTTCACTGTGAAACACTCTCTACCACACTCGCCAGCGTCACACGATTCACTGTGAGACATACTCTACCACACTCCCGAGGGTCAAAACATACACTGTTAAGCAGTCCTCACCCACACTCCCCAGGGTCAGACCATTCTCTGTGAAACACTCTCTACCACACTACCCACGGTCAGACCATTCACTGTGAAAAACTATTCTACCACACTCCCCAGGGTCAGGCCATTTACTGTGAGACACTCTCTACCACACTCCTCAGTGTCGGACCATTGACTGTGAAACACTCTCTACCACATTCTCCAGGATCAGACCATTCTCTGTGAAACACTCTCTACCACACTACCCACGGTCAGACCATTCACTGTGAAAAACTATTCTACCACACTCCCCAGGGTCAGGCCATTTACTGTGAGACACTCTCTACCACACTCCTCAGTGTCGGACCATTGACTGTGAAACACTCTCTGCCACACTCCCCAGGGTCAGACAATTCACAGTGAAACACCCTATACCACAATTCCCAGGGTTAGACCATTCACTGGGAGACACTCCCTACTATACTCACCAGGGTGAGACGATACACTGTGAATCACTCTCTCCCACATTCCCCAGGGTCAGACCATTCACTGTGAAACACTCTCTAACACACTCCCCGGGGTCAGACAATTCACTGTGAAAATCCCTTGTACCACACTCCCCAGGGTCAGTCCACTTACTGTGAAACATTGTCTGCCACACTCCCCAGGGTCAGAACATTCACAGTGAAAGACTCCCACTCACACTCGCTAGCGTCAGACCATGCACAGTGAAACAATCTCTAGCACACTCCACAGGGTGAGACCATTAACTGTGAAACACTCTCACCCACACACCCCCGGGTCCGACCATTCACTGTGAAACGCTCCTCACCCACACTCCCCAGGGTCAGACCATTCACTGTGAAACACCCCTCACCCACACTCCCCAGGGTCGTACTATTTACTGTGAAAGACGCTCACCCACACTCCCCAGGGTGAGACCATTCGCTGTGAAACAATCTCTACCACACTCCCCAGGGTCAGATCATTCACTGTGAAACACTCTCTCCCACACTCCCCAGGGTCAGACAATTCACTTTGAAACTCCCTCTACCACACTCCCCATGGTCAGACCGTTGACTGTGAAATACTCTCTACCACCACTCACCAGGGTCAGACCATTCACAGTGAAACACTCGAACGCACACTCCCCAGAGTCAGACCATTCACTGTAAAACAGGCCTCACCCACACTCACCAGGGACAGACCATTCACTGTAAAACAGGCCTCACCCATACTCCCCAGGGTCGGACTATTCACTGTTAAACACTCTCACCCACACTCCCTAGTGTCTGACCATTCACGGTGAAACACACATCTACCACACTCCCCAGGGTCAGACCATTTACTGTGAAACACTCTCTGCCACACTCCCCAGGGTCAGACAATTCACAGTGAAACACCCTATACCACAATCCCCAGGGTTAGACCATTCACTGGGAGACACTCTCTACCACACTCCTCAGTGTCGGACCATTGACTGTGAAACACTCTCTGCCACACTCCCCAAGGTCAGACCATTCACGCTGAAACTCTACCACCCACAATCCCCTGCGTCAGACCATTCACTGTGAATCACTCTCCACCACACTCCCCAGGGTCAGACCATTCACTGTGAAACACTCTCTACCAGACTCGCCAGGGTCAGACAATTCACTGTGAAACACGTCTCACCCACACTCCCCAGGGTCAGACAATTCACTGTGAAACAATATCTACCACACTCCCCAGGGTCAGACAATTCACTCTGAAAATCTCGTGTATCACACTCCCCAGGGTCAGACCATTTACTGTGAAACACTCTCTCCCACACTCCCCAGGGTCAGACAATTCACTTTGAAACTCCCTCTACCACACTCCCCATGGTCAGACCGTTGACTGTGAAATACTCTCTACCACCACTCACCAGGGTCAGACCATTCACAGTGAAACACTCGAACGCACACTCCCCAGAGTCAGAACATTCACTGTAAAACAGGCCTCACCCACACTCCCCAGGGACAGACCATTCACTGTAAAACAGGCCTCACCCATACTCCCCAGGGTCGGACTATTCACTGTTAAACACTCTCACCCACACTCCCTAGTGTCTGACCATTCACGGTGAAACACACATCTACCACACTCCCCAGGGTCAGACCATTCACTGTGAAAAACTAGTCTACCACACTCCCCAGGGTCAGGCCATTTACTGTGAAACACTCTCTGCCACACTCCCCAGGGTCAGACAATTCACAGTGAAACATCCTATACCACAATTCCCAGGGTTAGACCATTCACTGGGAGACACTCTCTACCACACTCCTCAGTGTCGGACCATTGACTGTTAAACACTCTCACCCACACTCCCCAAGGTCAGACCATTCACGCTGAAACTCTACCACCCACAATCCCCTGCGTCAGACCATTCACTGTGAATCACCTCTACCACACTCCCCAGGGTCAGACCATTCACTGTGAAACACTCTCTACCAGACTCGCCAGGGTCAGACAATTCACTGTGAAACACGTCTCACCCACACTCCCCAGGGTCAGACAATTCACTGTGAAACAATATCTACCACACTCCCCAGGGTCAGACAATTCACTCTGAAAATCTCGTGTATCACACTCCCCAGGGTCAGACCATTTACTGTGAAACACTCTCTCCCACACTCCCCAGGGTCAGACAATTCACTTTGAAACTCCCTCTACCACACTCCCCATGGTCAGACCGTTGACTGTGAAATACTCTCTACCACCACTCACCAGGGTCAGACCATTCACAGTGAAACACTCGAACGCACACTCCCCAGAGTCAGAACATTCACTGTAAAACAGGCCTCACCCACACTCCCCAGGGACAGACCATTCACTGTAAAACAGGCCTCACCCATACTCCCCAGGGTCGGACTATTCACTGTTAAACACTCTCACCCACACTCCCTAGTGTCTGACCATTCACGGTGAAACACACATCTACCACACTCCCCAGGGTCAGACCATTCACTGTGAAAAACTAGTCTACCACACTCCCCAGGGTCAGGCCATTTACTGTGAAACACTCTCTGCCACACTCCCCAGGGTCAGACAATTCACAGTGAAACATCCTATACCACAATTCCCAGGGTTAGACCATTCACTGGGAGACACTCTCTACCACACTCCTCAGTGTCGGACCATTGACTGTTAAACACTCTCACCCACACTCCCTAGTGTCTGACCATTCACGGTGAAACACACATCTACCACACTCCCCAGGGTCAGACCATTCACTGTGAAAAACTAGTCTACCACACTCCCCAGGGTCAGACCATTCACTGAGAGACACTCCCTACCACACTACCCACGGTCAGACCATTCACTGTGAAAAACTAGTCTACCACACTCCCCAGGGTCAGGCCATTGACTGTGAGACACTCTCTACCACACTCCTCAGTGTCAGACCATTGACTGTGAAACACTCTCTGCCACACTCCCCAGGGTCAGACAATTCACAGTGAAACACCCTATACCACAATTCCCAGGGTCAGACGTTCACTGTGAGACATTCTCTACCACACTCCCCAGGGTCAGACAATTCACTTTGAAACTCCCTCTACCACACTCCCCAGGGTCAGACCGTTGACTGTGAAATACTCTCTACCACCACTCACCAGGGTCAGACCATTCACAGTGAAACACTCGAACGCACACTCGCCAGAGTCAGACCATTCACTGTAAAACAGGCCTCACCCACACTCCCCAGGGACAGACCATTCACTGTGAAACAGGCCTCACCCATACTCCCCAGGGTCAGACTATTCACTGTTAAACACTCCTCACCCACACTCCCTAGTGTCTGACCATTCACGGTGAAACACACATCTACCACACTCCCCAGGGTCAGACCATTCACTGAGAGACACTCTCTACCACACTCCCCAGTGTCAGACCATTTACTGTGAGACACTCCTTACCCACACTTGCCAGGGTCAGACAATTCACAGTGAGACATTCTCTACCAGCCTCCTCAAGGTCAGACCATTCTCTGTGAAACACTCTCTACCACACTACCCACGGTCAGACCATTCACTGTGAAAAACTAGTCTACCACACTCCCCAGGGTCAGGCCATTTACTGTGAGACACTCTCTACCACACTCCTCAGTGTCGGACCATTGACTGTGAAACACTCTCTGCCACACTCCCCAGGGTCAGACAATTCACAGTGAAACACCCTATACCACAATTCCCAGGGTTAGACCATTCACTGGGAGACACTCCCTACTATACTCACCAGGGTCAGATGATACACTGTGAATCACTCTATCCCACATTCCCCAGGGTCAGACCATACACTGTGAAACACTCTCTACCACACTCCCCGGGGTCAGACAATTCACTGTGAAAATCCCTTGTACCACACTCCCCAGGGTCAGACCATTCACTGTGAAACATTGTCTGCCACACTCCCCAGGGTCAGAACATTCACAGTGAAAGACTCCCACTCACACTTCCTAGCGTCAGACCATGCACACTGAAACACTCTCTACCACACTCCACAGAGTGAGACCATTAACAGTGAAACACTCTCACCCACACACCCCCGGGTCCGACCATTCACTGTGAAACGCTCCTCACCCACACTCCCCAGGGTCAGACAATTCACTGCGAAACACTCGTCTACCACACTCCCCAGGGTCAGACCATTCACAGTGAAACACCCTATACCACAATCCCCGGGGTCAGATCATTCACTGTGAAACACCCTCTACCACAATCCACACGGTCAGACTATTCACTGTGAAATACTCTCTAGCACACTCCCCAGGGTCAGACCTCTCATTCTGAAACCCTCCTCACACGCACTCCCCAGTGTCACACCATTCACTGTGAAACATTCTCACCCACACTGCCCAGGGTCAGACCATTCACTGTGAAACACTCTCTACCACACTCCCCAGGGTCAGATCACTCACTGTAAAACCTCCTTACCCACACTCCCCAGGGTCAGACCATTAATTGTGATACAATCTCTACCACACTCCCCAGGGTCAGACCATTAATTGTGATACAATCTCTACCACACTCCCCAGCGTCAGACCGTTAATTGTGATACAATCTCTACCGCACTCCCCAGGGTCAGACCATTCACTGTGAAACACTCTCACCTACACTCCCCAGGGTCAGACCATTCACTGTGAAACACTCTCTACCACACTCCTCAGGGTCAGACCTTTTACTGTGAGACACTCCCAACCAGACTCCCCAGGGTCAGACGTTACACTGTGAATCACTCTCTCCCCACATTCCCCAGGGTCTGACCATTCACTGTGAAACAATCTCTACCACACTCCCCTGGGTCTGACCATTCACTGTGAAACACTCCTCACCCACATTGCCCAGGGTCAGACCATTGACTGTGTAACACTCTCTACCACATTTCCCATGGGTGAGACCATTCACTATGAAACACTCCTCACGCACGCTCCCCAGGGTCGTACCATTTACTGTGAAAGACTCTCACCCACACTCCCCAGGGTCAGACCACTCACTGTAAAACCCTCCTTACCCACACTCCCCAGGGTCAGACCATTGAGTGTGAAACACTCTCTACCACACTCCTCATTGTCAGACCACTTACTGTGAGACACTCTCTAACACACTCCCTAGGGTCAGCCCATTCATGGTAAAAAACTCTCACCCACACTCCTTCCAGGGTCCGACCAATCACTGCGAAACACTCCTCACCCACACTCCCCACGGTCAGCCCATTCACTGTGAAACACTCCTCACCCACACTCCCCAGGGTCAGACCATTCACTGTGAAACACCCCTCACCCACACTCCCCAGGGTCGTACTATTTACTGTGAAAGACTCTCACCCACACTCCCCAGGGTGAGACCATTCACTGTGAAACACTCTCAACCACACTACCCACAGTCAGACCACTCACTGTGAAAAACTAGTCTACCACACTCCCCAGGGTCAGATCATTTACTGTGAAACACTCTCTACCAGACTCGCCAGGGTCAGACAATTCACTCTGAAAATCTCGTGTATCACATTCCCCAGGGTCAGACCATTTACTGTGAAACACTCCTCACCCACACTCCCCAGGGTCAGACCATTCACTGTGAAACACTCTCTCCCACACTCCCCAGGGTCAGATGATTCACTGTGAGACATTCTCTACCACACTCCCCAGGGTCAGACAATTCACTTTGAAACTCCCTCTACCACACTCCCCAGGGTCAGACCGTTGACTGTGAAATACTCTCTACCACCACTCACCAGGGTCAGACCATTCACAGTGAAACACTCGAACGCACACTCCCCAGAGTCAGACCATTCACTGTAAAACAGGCCTCACCCACACTCCCCAGGGTCAGACCATTCACTGTAAAACAGGCCTCACCCATACTCCCCAGGGTCAGACTATTCACTGTTAAACACTCTCACCCACACTCCCTAGTGTCTGACCATTCACGGTGAAACACACATCTACCACACTCCCCAGGGTCAGACCATTCACTGAGAGACACTCTCTACCACACTCCCCAGTGTCAGACCATTTACTGTGAGACACTCCTTACCCACACTTGCCAGGGTCAGACAATTCACAGTGAGACATTCTCTACCAGCCTCCCCAAGGTCAGACCATTCTCTGTGAAACACTCTCTACCACACTACCCACGGTCAGACCATTCACTGTGAAAAACTAGTCTACCACACTCCCCAGGGTCAGGCCATTTACTGTGAGACACTCTCTACCACACTCCTCAGTGTCGGACCATTGACTGTGAAACACTCTCTGCCACACTCCCCAGGGTCAGACCATTCACAGTGAAACACCCTTTACCACAATTCCCAGGGTTAGACCATTCACTGGGAGACACTCCCTACTATACTCACCAGGGTAAGACAATACACTGTGAATCACTCTCTACCACACTCCCCGGGGTCAGACAATTCACTGTGAAAATCCCTTGTACCACACTCCCCAGGGTCAGTCCACTTACTGTGAAACATTGTCTGCCACACTCCCCAGGGTCAGAACATTCACAGTGAAAGACTCCCAGTCACACTCCCTAGCGTCAGACCATGCACAGTGAAACAATCTCTAGCATACTCCACAGGGTGAGACCATTAACTGTGAAACACTCTCACCCACACACCCCCCGGGTCCGACCATTCACTGTGAAACGCTCCTCACCCACACTCCCCAGGGTCAGACCATTCACGGTGAGACACTCTCTACCACACTCCACAGGGTCAGACCATTCACTGTGAAACACTCCTCACCCACACTCCCCAGGGTCAGACCATTCACTGTGAGACACTCTCTACCACACTCCACAGGGTCAGACTGTTGACTGTGAAACACTCTCTACCACACTCCCCACGGTCAGACTATTTACTGTGAAACACTCTCTACCAGACTCCCCAGGGCCAGGCCATTCCCGTTGCAAAACTCTCACCCAGACACCCCAGGGTCCGACCATTCACTGTGAAACACTCTTCACCCACACTCCCCAGGGTCAGACAATTCACTGTGAAACACTCGTCTACCACACTCCCCATGGTCAGACCATTCGCTGTGAAAATCTTGTGCACCACACTCCCCTGGGTCAGACCATTCACTGTGAAACATTCTCACTCACACTCCCCAGTGTCAGACCATTCACTGTCAGATCACTCCACTGTAAAAGCACATCTTTTATTGTCATCTGTAAACATATGTATTGTGCTGTGCACATTTACATCCTATTATTCATAGTTATAATGCGAACAACAGAAGCCTCAACTGTTTAGTCCCTCCACATGTAATATTTCGGCCATCCAATTAACCAGTCTGCTGAATCTTTCACTGTGTTCTCGCTGAGGTAGAAAATAAATTGTGCTTGTTCCAGGTGCGCTTCACCTCCCCCGTATAAATGCAGAGGACAGCTTTACCCTTTCATTCAAATCTTCTTGTAATATAAGCCAACGTTCCACCTGACTCCTGAATTGCCTTCTGTGTCTGGTTACATTCAAACAGAGACTGGGGACAGAGACTTGTCATGTGGCAGATTCATTTAGGTCCTTGAGCGGAGTCTCATTAACTGGCTCAAAGCAGTCCTGAATTTGCTGCTCGGCCTGTGCTGCCCCGCTCTTTGTTCTCTTCGATGATGCTGTGCTCCTCAGTCTTGTCTGTGCACAGGCAGGAGAAACAGAGCTAGTGCAGATAAATAATGGTGTGACAGACGTTCTTGACGGTGCTATGATGATGATGGAGAAACATAATTCATCCCCTTCTTTTGGTACATGTTCTGAAATGTCTTTCCACAGTCTCTAACTGCTCTGCTGAGTGATTCCTGGGATCTGGTTTTGTTTCAGATTTCCAGCACCTATAAAAAAATTGCAACCATGGAAAGCCCAAGAAGGTTTTTGTACCCGAGGGAAACCTATTTCCTTCTTGCATAACTTACACACAGGAATATCCCACACTGTAATGAGCCAATGAGCAGGTAGCCTGCACTAGTGAGGAACAAATATTGGCCTGGGTACCAGGTATAACTCCTCTGCTCCTTTTGATAAATATTCTTTTCCCAAGAGACAGTGAGGGACAAGACCTGCTGAGCAATGCAGCTCTTCCCAGCGTGGCATCCGGAATATCAGAATGAGTGTTTGTGCTCAGCTCTGAACGGGCCAGCCCCACGACCTCCTGCCTGGGTGCTAATAGTCTTCTCACAGAGCCTGAGCTGAAAGCTAGCTGAAGTCGTGGCTCGGCTGACATCATCCACATTCCCAGCAAACCTCTGCAGAAATGTCCAACCCTAACAACGCAGGTGGGTGTGTGACGGGATTCTCCGCAACCTCTGGAAGTACATCTACTTTACAGCAGAGTGTTATTTGCTGCTGGTAATCAGTCAGTGTTTTATTAAAGCGAGGTTCTCTGTACTCTGCTGAAGTAGTTCAAGATGGGGAGTGTTAATAGTTACCATCTACGTCAGCACTCAGTCTTGAAATAAAGGAAGCCATTCACTGCAGAAAGTCCACAAACACTTGTGGTATCGTCAGGCCAGCCAAAACATGGGAGCCCTTCCCATCCTGCATCCGGGCTGCTTCAGCAAATCTGTTCATCGTGGGATGAAAACAAAGTGGTCTTAATTGCAGAAGTGAAGGGCTGGGGTTTAGCACACAGCTGACTCATAGGTACATCTGGTCTTCAGACAAAGGACCTGCACCTGGGTCCCAGCAAACCAGACATGGAAGGAATGCGATTGATGTACCACGACAAAACATCATCTTTTCAAATACTGAAGCATAGCATGCAAAAAGACAAATCCTGTATCATCCAAACACACCCATCCACACAATCTAAACACACACACACACTCGCCCATACGCACAATCCACACACACGTACTCGCCCATACACACAATCCACACACACACACTCGCCTATACACACAATCCACACACTCACCCATACGCACAATCCACACACACACACTCACCCATACGCACAATCCACACACACACACTCACCCATACACACAATCCACACACTCGCCCATACACACAATCCACACACTCACCCATACACACAATCCACACACACACACTCACCCATACGCACAATCCACACACACACACACACCCATACACACAATCCACACACACACTCACCCATACACACATTCCACACACACACTCACCCATACGCACAATCCACACACACACTCATCCATATACACAATCCCACAATCCACACACACACACACCCATACACACAATCCACACACACACACTCACCCATACGCACAATCCACACACACACTCACCCATATACACAATCCCACAATCCACACACACACACAACCATACACACAATCCTCACACGCACCCATACATACAAAATCCACACACGCTCACATCCACACACACACACACACACACACACACACACACTCATACACAATCCACACATAGAGTCCACACAACCACAAACAACCTGTATACATAAACACTCAAACACCATTCATGGTCTGGAGTTAGTGTACGTGTGGAGGCTGATGGTGACTGTGTCAGAGGCTTCTTCTCCCACATGATGGCTGCCTTCTCCATTTGGGACCCACCGCACCAGGAGAAGGGGATATGTTGAGCTTAACAGCAGTAGGTAGGGATGGTCCTTTGCCCCATTGAAACTGTGCTGAACATCAACACCCAACTGTTTTCCTCAGTCCTTCGTCTGCAGCAAGCTTCCTGCAGGGTGAAGGCCCTTTCGTTGTTTAGTTCAACCCATGAGGCCTCATTCCAGCACAGGGGTCATTAATACTGTCTCTCCTCCACTTCTCTCTCCCCCCTCTCTGTTGCCTGAAGACCCTAGCACTAGGAGTGTAAGGCCTGCTGTCCAAAGCCTCTCTCAGTGTTCATTGCTAAAGCTCACACAGAGACACTTCATCAAGATATGTTGATGAATGTTTCTATGTTTCTATGTTTCTATAACAAGATGGTCCCATACCCCATAGAGTTGCACAACACTGAGTCAAACTCCAGGAGAGGAGCAGGGAGCTCTTTCAAAGGAAATTAAACAAAAACTTTTTTTAACTGAAATTCATGGAGGGTGAAAGAGGGATTATTAGATTAATGACAACTGGAATTGCGTCACATGGGGATCTGCATCATTCAGGCCCTGAGGGAGAGTTGCTGCTGCTTCACTCCTTATGCATCAGTGGAAAGCAGGGGTGTGGGTCGAGGTGGCACCCACTGTGCTTGACACCAGCCCTTTGTTGGGAGCTCCAGCCAGCACCTCTGGCTGGAGCGATGAAACTCTGCTTGACTGGTAGTGAGAGGTGCCCTCCCAATCAGACCTTTGCTATACAGACAAAATATTCCCCCCCCCCCCGCCACACCCCTGTCCTCGGAATGACTGTGGAGGGGAGGAGACAGTCACCTAGCTCTTTGCAAAGTCAAAGTCCAGTATATTGTCATGTATACGCAGGTGGGGCAAAAAAAATTACTTGCAGCAGAATTACAGACACGTAGCATCATATAAGCGGCATTCACAATAAAACTATAAACTAAACATAAACATGTTTTGTACAGGTGTGACCTGTACAAAAGGGATGGGTTGTACTTGAATCTGAGGGGGACCAATATTCTTCAGGACAGGTTTACTAGAGCTGTTGGCAGTGGTTTAAACTAATATGTCAGAGGGATGGGTAACAGGATGATAGAGCTGAGGATGAGCCAGCAGGTTTACAAGTAGATGATGGGTGTAACATGAATGTTAGGAAGGACAAGCCAATGACTGGGTACAAATGCAGACAGAGCAAAGAGCTAAATTGTACCACAGAGGCAAAATTCAAAAGGGTGAAGAATGCAGGACTGAAGATGCTGTATTTAAATGTGCATAGCATTCAGAATAAGGTGGACAAACTCATGGCGCAATTACAGATTGGTCGGTATGGCGTTGTGGGCATCACTGAGACATGGATGAAAGGAGGCCATAGTTGGGAGCTTGACATTGAAGGATATATTTTGTATCGAAAGGACAGGCAGGAAGGCATAGGGGGTGGTGTGGCTCTGTTGGTAAGAGATGGAATTACATCTTTAGAAAGAGGTGACATAGGGGCAGAGAATGTCAAATCTACGCAGGTGGAGTTAAGGAACGGCAAGAGTTAAAAAACCATTATGGGAATCATATACAGGCCTCCAAATAGTAGCCAGGATGTGGGATTGAGATTGCAAAGGGAGCTGGAAAAGGCTTATAATAAGGATAATGACACAATTGTAATGGGAGACTTCAATATGCAAGGGGATTGGGAACATCAGGTTGATGTCAGATCACAAGAGAGGGAGCTTTTTAGAGCAGCTTGTGCTTGAGCCTACTCAGGGAAAGGCCATCATAGATTGGGGTTGTGTAATAAGCCAGACCCTATTAAGCAGCTTAATGTAAAGGAATCCTTAGGATCATAATATGATTGAATTCATACTGCAGCTTGAGAGGGAGAAGCATAAGTCACATGTATCAGTATCGCAATGGAATAAAGGGAGTTACCGAGGTATGAGAGAGGAGCTTGCCCAGGTAGATTGGAGCAGGATGCTGGTGGGGATGATGGCAGAGCAGAGATGGCTGAAGTTTCTGGGAATAGTTAAGGATGAAGTTTCAGGGTACAAGGCACAGGATAGATATATCCCACAGGAAAGTTCTCAAATGGCAGGGGAGGCAACCGTGGCTGACAAGGGAAGTTAAGGACTGCATAAAAGTGAAGGAAAGGCCATATAAGGTAGCAAAAGTGAGTGGAAGTTGGATGATTGGGAAGCTTTCAAAATCCAACAAAAGGCAACTGAAAAAGCTATAAGAAGGAAAAGATGAAATATGAGGGCAAACTAGCCAATAATATAAAGCAGAATACTAGAAGTTTTTTCAGTTATATGAAGAGTAAAAGGGAGGTGAGAGTTGATATTGGACCACTGGAAAATGATGCTGGTGAGGTATTAATGGGGACAAAAAAATGACAGATGATCTTAATTAGTATATTGCATCAGTCTTCTCTGTGGAAGACACTAGCAGTTTGTCAGAGGTCTATGAGTGTCAGGGAGCAGGAATGAGTGCCATTGCTATTACAAAGGAAAAAGTGCTAGGCTAACTCAAAGGTCTTAAGGTGGATAAGTCACCTGGACCAGACTGACTACATCTCAGAGTCCTGAGAGAGAGGTTGCTGAAGAGATAATGGATGCATTGGCCATTATCTTCAAGAATCACTTGATTCTGGGATAGTCCTGGAGGACTGTAGTGATAGGGACTCAGTAGTGAGAGGAACAGACAGGAGATTCTGTGGATGTGAACGGGACACCCGGATGGTATGTTGCCTCCAAGGTGCCAGGGTCAGGAATGTCTCAGAACGTGTCCATGGAATTTCGGAGAGGGAGGGAGAGCAGCCAGATGCCTTGGTACATATCGGTACCAATGACACAGGAAGGAAAAGCAAAGAGGTCCTGAAAAGAGAATTTAGAGAGCTAGGTACAAAGCTGAGAAGCAGGACCTCCTGGGTAGTAATTTCTGGATTGCTGCCTGTGCCACGTGCCAGTGAGGGTAGAATCAGGATGATTTGGCAGATAACTCTGTGGCTGAGAAGCTGATTCAGGGGGCAGGGCTTCAGGTTGTTGGATCACTGGGATCTCTTCTGGGGGATGTATGACCTGTTCAAAAGTGACAGGTTGCACCTGAACTCGAGAGGGAACCAATATTCCCCCAAGTTTGTTGGAGCTGTTGGGGAGGGTTTAAACTAATTTGGCAGGGGGGTGAGAAATGGAGTGAAGAGATTCGGGAAAGGACAGATGGTAAAAAAGTAAAGATAGCGTTCAGTCAGACTGTCAGGGAGGGCAGGCAGATGATAGGACTTAGTTCAGCCAACAGGCTGAGTGTCAAATCATTAGGGATGCAGAATCAGAAAGGATAGCAAATACGGTACTCAAAGTGTTGTATCTAAATGCACGTAGTATAAGAAATAAGGTGGATGATCTTGTTGCACTAATACAGATTGCCAGGTATGATGATGTGGCCATCACTGAATGGTGGTTGAAGGATGGTTGTAGTTGGGAGCTGAATGTCCAAGGTTACACGTTATATCGGAGGGATAGGAAGGTAGGCAGAGGGGGAGGTGTGGCTCTACTGGTAAGATATAGCATCAAATCAGTAGAAAAATGTGACATAGGATCGGAAGATGTTGAATCCCTGTGATTTGAGTTAAGAAACTGCAAGGGTAAAAGGACGTTGATGGCAGTTATATACAGGCCTCCCAACAGTGGCTGGGAGGTGCACCACAGGTTACAACAGGTAATAGAAAAGGCAGGTCAAAAGGGCAATGTTATGGTAGTCATGGGAGATTTTAACATGCAGATCAATTGGGAAAATCAGGTTGGTAATGGATCTCAAGAGTGTGAGTTTGTTAGATGCCTAAGAGACAGCTTTTTAGAGCAGTTTGTCATTGAGCCTACTAAGGGATACTGGATTGGGTGTTATGTAATGATCCAGAGGTGATTAGGGAGCTTAAGGTTAAAGAACCCTTAGGAACCAGTGATCGCAATATGATTGTGTTCAACTTGAAATTTGATAGGGAGAAAGTAAAGTCTGATTTCAGTGGAGTAAGGGAAATTACAGTGGTACGAGAGAGGAGTTGGCCAAGGTAAATTGGAAGGAGGTGCTGGCAGGGATGTCAGCAGAGGAGCAATGGCGTGCGTTTCTGGGAAAAATAGGAAGGTGCAGGACGTGTATTCCAAAAATGAAGAAATATTAAAGGCCTATGACAACATGCCACACATGAGGCTGCTTACTAAGTTAAGACCCCATGGTATTACAGGAAAGTTATTAACATGGTTAGAGCATTGGCTGATTGGTAGCAGGCAGTGAGTGGGAATAAAAGGATCCTTTTCAGGTTGGCTGCCAGTGACTGGTGGTGTTCCACAGGAATCGATGTTGTGACCACTTCTTTTAATGCTGTATATAAATGATTTAGATGATAGAACGATGGCTTTGTTGCCAAGTTTACAGATGATACAAAGATTGGTGGAGGGGCAGGTAGTGTTGAGGAAACAGGTAGGATGCAGAAGGACTTAGACAGATAAGAAGAATGGGCAATAGAGTGGCAAATGAAATACAATGTTAGAAAATGTACGGTCATGCACTTTGGTAGCAGACATAAATGTGCGGACTATTTTCTAAACAGGGAGAAAATCCAAAAATCTGAGATGCAGAGGGACTTTAGAAGGATGAGGAGAGGGGGATCTCATTGAAACCTTTTGAATGCTGAAAGGCCTAGACAGAGTAGATGTGGAAAGGATGTTTCCCATGGTGAGAGAGTGTAGGACAAGAGGGCACAGCCTCAGGATAGAGGGGCGCCCTTTCAAAACAGAGATGCGGAGAAATTTCTTTAGCCAAAGGGTGGTGAATTTGTGGAATTTGTTGCCACATGCAGCTGTGGAGGCCAGGTTGTTGAGTGTATTTAAGGCAGAGATTGATAGGTTCCGGATTGGACATGGCATCAAATGTTACAGGGAGAAGGCCAGGAACTGGGGTTGAGGGGGAGATAGAAAAAAAAAGGATTAGCCATGATTGAGTGGTGGAGCAGACTCGATGGGCCAGATGGCCTAATTCTGCTCCTATGTCTTATGACCTTATGGACTGAAAGATTGCAGTTGCCACTCCACTCTTTAAGAAGGGAGGAAAGCAAAAGAAAAGAAATTATAGGCCAGTTAGCCTAACCTCAGTGGATGGGAAAGTGTTGGAGTCTATTATTAAGGATGAGGTTTCCAGGTACTTGGAGACTAATGATAAAATCAGTATGGTTTCTGTGAAGGGAAATCTGGCCAGTTAGAGTTCTTTGAGGAAGTAACAAGCAGGGTGGACAAAGGAGAGGTAGTGGATGTCGTTTACTTGGATTTTCAGAAGACATTTGATAAGGTGCCTCACATGAGGCTGCTGAACAAGATCCAGTTGCATTACAGGAAAGGTACTGGCATGGATAGAGGAATGGCTGACAGGTAGGAGGCAGAGAGTGGGAATCAGAGGGTCCTTTTCTGGTCGGCTGCCAGGGACTAGTGGTGTTCTTCAGGGGTCAGTTTTAACATTGTTTGTTGATGATTTGGACAAATGGAATTGATGGATTTGTGGTAATGTTTGTGGATGATATGAAGATAAGTAGAGGGGTAGGTAGTGCTGAGGAAGCAATGTGATTGCAACAGGACTTAGACCAATTGGAAGAAGGGGCAAACATGTGACTGATGGAATACAGTGTTGGGAAATGTACATTTTGACAAGAGGATCAATCATGCAGACAATTATCTAAATGGGGAGAAGGTTCAAATATCAGAAATGCAGAGGGACTTAGGAGTCCTCATGCAAGACTCCCAGAAGCTAGCTTACAGGTTGAGTCTGTGGTAAAGAAGGCAAATGCAATGTTGGTATTTATTTCAAGGGGAATAGAATATAAAAGCAAGGAAATAATGCTGAGCCTTTATAAGACACTAGTCAGGCTGCACTTGGAGTGTTGTCAACAGTTTTGGGCTCCATATCTCAGAATGGCTGTGTTGTCATTGGAGAGAGTCCAGAGGAGGTTCATGAGGATGAGTCCAGGAATGAAGGGGTTAACATATGAGGAGTGTTTGGCAGCTTTGGTCTGTACTCACTGGAATTTAGAAGAATGCAGGGGGTTCTCACTGAAGTCTACCAAATGTGGCAAGGTCTAGATAGGGTGGCTGTGGAGAGGATGTTTCCTCTGTTGGAGGTATCCCCAGCTAGAGGGCACAGCCTCAAAACTGAGGGGCTATCTTTTAGAACAGAGGCAAGAAGTAATTGTTTTAACCGAAGAGTAGTAAATCTGAGGAATGGTCTGCCACAGACTGCGGTGGGGGCCAACTCTGTGGGGATATTTAAGGTGGAAGTTGACAGTTTCCTAATTGGTCAGGGCATCAAAGTATATGGTGAGAAGACAGATGTATGGGATCTGAGATCAGCCATGATGGAATGGCGGAGCAGACTCAATGGGCTGAATGGCCTAATTCTGCTCCTACATCTGATGTCTATGAAGGTCCTCAGTTATCCAGGTCATTGTATATCAAGCAACAGTAAATCAATCCAACTGGACTTTCTGTGATGTCCAGGCGATGTTTGGTCACTCATCCGAGGGGCTTCTTCAGTTCTGATCCATGGTGGGTAATTTTCTTGGTTATAAGCTCTGTGAGTTGTTTAAAGGCATGGCAATTACATGCGGATTGTTAAGTATGTAGGTTTTCATTGATAATATTATATTTCTTTGGTCTACTATGAATACCCACAAGAAAATGAATCTCAGTGTTGTTACTTTGAACTTTGTTGCTGTGCTGACCTTTTTAACCTACTCTAAGATCAATTGAACCCTTCCCTCCGAGATAACACTCCATTTTTCTATCATCCATATGTCTATCTAAGAGTTTCTTAAATACGCCTAATGTATCTACCGCCACCACAACCCCTGACAGGATGTTCCATGCACTGACTACTCTGTGTGAAAACCCCATCTCTGACATTCCCCCGATACTTTCCTCCAATTACCTGAAAATTGTGCCCACCCTGGTATAAACTATTTTCAGCCTGTGACAAAATTCTCTGCCTATCCATTTAATCTACAACTCTTATTGACAAGAAGCTCAGAGACCTTGGCCTTGGCCCTGCCTTGTGCAGCTGGATCCTGGACTTCCTGTCAGATCGCTGGCAGGTTGTAAGAGTGGGGTCCCTCACCTCCAACCTTCTGACTCTCAATACAGGAGTCCCTCGGAGCTGTGTACTGAGTCCCCTCCTTTACTCTCTGTATACCCATGACCGTGTCGCCACCCACAGCTCTAATCTGCTAAATAAATTTGCTGACAGCACTACATTGATTGGCCTTATCTCAAACAATAACGAGGTGGCCTACAGGGAAGAAGTCATCACCCCGACACAGTGGTGTCAAGAAAACAACCTCTCCCTCAATGTTACAAAAACAAAGGAGCTGGTTGTGGATGACAGGAGGAATGGAGACAGGCTAACCCCCATTGACATCAATTCATCTGGGGTTGAGAGGGTGAACAGCTTTAAGTTCCTCAGCATCCACATCACTGAGGATCTCATGTGATCTGTACACACCAGCTGTGTGGTGAAAAAGGCATAATAGCATCTCTTTCAGCTCATGTGCTTGAGGAAGTTTGGTATGGGCCCCCCAAATCCTAAGAACTTTCTACAGGGGCACAGTTGAGAGCATCCTGACTGGCTGCATCACTGCCTGGTATGGGAACTGTACCTCTCTTAATCACAGGACTCTGCAGAGAGTGGTACGGACAGCTCAGCACATCTGTAGTTGTGAACTTCCCATGATTCAGGACGTTTACAAAGACAGGTGTGTAAAAAGGGCCCATAGGATCATTGGGGACCCAAGTCACCCCAACCACAATCTATTCCGGCTGCTACCATCCAGGAAACGGTACCGCAGCATAAAAGCCAGGACCAACAGGCTCCAGGACAGCTTCTTCCACCAGGCATCAGACTGATGAATTCACGCTGATTTGAGTGTACTCTACATTACATTGACTGTTCTATTTATTATAAATTACTATGATTGCACATTCCGATGGAGAGGTAACATAAAGATTTTTGCTCCTCATGTATGTGAAGGATGTAAGAAATAAAGTCAATTCAATTCAGTTATCATCTTGTACACCTATTAAGTCACCTGTCATCCAAAGAGAAAACCTCCAGCTTGCCCAGTGTATGCTCATAAGGCATGCTCTCTAATCCAGGTAGCATCCTAGTAAATCTCCACTGCACCCTCTTCATAGCTTCCACGTTATTCATACAATCAGGTGACCTGAACGGAACACTACGCATATTCCAAATGCAGTCTAATAAGAATTTTATAGACCTACAACATTACCTTGGGCCTCTTGAAATAAATCCCCTGATTAATGAATGCTTACACACCATCCAACTTCTTAACCACCCTATCAACCAGCGCAGCAACTTTGAGGAATCTATGACCATGGACTTCAAGATACTGCTATTTCTCCAGAATACTGCCATTAACCC
Organism: Mobula hypostoma; assembly: GCF_963921235.1. Lineage (NCBI taxonomy): Eukaryota > Metazoa > Chordata > Chondrichthyes > Myliobatiformes > Myliobatidae > Mobula > Mobula hypostoma. The sequence goes on along the minus strand of NC_086113.1, from coordinate 69,168,996 downwards.
TGTATTCTAACTTCAAATTCGACCTTCCAAAGTGAATCACTGCACACTTCTTCAGGTTGAACTCCATCTGCCGCTCCTCAGCCCTAGATCTGTATCTTGTCAATGTTCTGTTGTAACCTATGACATTCTTCTACACTATCTACAGACGTACACAGCACCACCTTTGTGTCATCTGCAAACTTACTAACCAACCCTTCCACTTCCTCATGCAAGTTATTGATAAAAATCACTGAAGAACAGGGGTCGCAGAACATCATTGATTACCAACATCCAGACAGAAAATACACCACTTACAACAGCAAGCCAATTCCGAATGCGCATCACTGAACATAGGAACAGATTTGAGGGATGAATGACTAACTGCTTCTTCTTCTCTCACCGACGGAAGACCGCGAAAATCCCTCTTCCAGACTCACAAGAAAGAACATCATTGGATAGTCCCCACATTCCAAAGCCCCGTTATCTCTAGTCACAACACAAACATTGCTGCTACAGAGAAACCATTACATTAGCAGTGAAACATTACAGCATGTTACACTCTCTCCCCACCAAATTTAGTCATGTCCTCATGACGTTGAGATAATTTGCCAACCCTTCCTGCAAAACACAAAGCCCAATCGAGGTGTAAAAGGCAGTGACATAGCTCCCCAGAATGGTAGGGGTCATGCTCTGTTCCCCTGGTGTTACGTAGGCCAGCCTATACGGTGGTCTCCTAATTCTGAGACCTCCAACCTCTTCATCTAACTCTTCAGGTTCAAACACTGCTGGGGATACTTCTGGTCTACCTGGCGAGTCCTCCCAAGATCTATCACTTGTGCCCACCTACAACTCGGAGCCCTCTGTCCTGTGGCCAAACCCCACTTCCTCCCCGCAGAGCCCCGCTGCAACCCAGGCTGCCCATAGTTAGCACCCCCCCCCCACTTCACCTGACTCAGCGGAAGGAGGGCTGGGAGTCTCTTCCTCAATCACTGGAGAGTTAGCGAAAGGCAGCATATACCACACATCCAGGTCCTCATCCTCTGAATCAGTATCCCTCTCAGGTAGGGGCCGGCCTAACCTCGTCTGCTGGGGGCCCTGCAGTGGCCCTGCGTTTCCGTAGAGTCCTCTACTAGGTGTAGGCTGCAAGTCGGGCTCTGCGTCTACCTGCACCTCTTGACCTGGGCCAGCAGGTGGTTCCGATGGAGAATCCTGACAGGCCCATTCCCATCCTCTGGTTTCACCCGGAAAACCGGTAGGTTTGGCATCCAACTCTCCACCACGTTGGGTGCAGCCACCCAGCGGTCAGCCAGCTTGTGCTTTCCAGGTAGCCCCAAATTCCTTATGAGGACTCGGTCTCCCGGTAGGAGTTGGGAGAACCTCACCTTTTGATCATACCTTCTGTTATTCCCTTGATTCTGCCGGGCAGCCGCGGCTCCAGCTAATTCATAAGCCCTTTTCAACTCTCCTCTCATGTCAGACACGTGCTTCAAATAAGCCTTCAGTGGTAAGTCACTCTTGTCAGTCCCGAAAAAGAGGTCAATGGGCAACCTCGCCTCACGCCCAAACATCAGATAATATGGCAAGTATCCAATAGCTTCATTTCATGTACAGTTGTAATTGTGAACCAGATGCCCAATATGTTGACTCCACCTGCTCTTCTTGCTGATCTCCAGGGTCCCGAGCATGTCTAACAAGGTCCAATTAAACCTCTCAGGCTGGGGATCACCCTGTGAGTGATAGGGCGTGGTCCTCGACTTCTCAAATCCCAGCATGCGCAGTAACTCATAGATGAGTCTGCTCTCGAAATCCCGCCCCTGATCTCTATGTATCTGCCTGAGAAAGCCATAATGCATGAAATACTTCTCCCATAACACTTTGTCACTGTAGGTGCCTTCTGGTCCTTGGTAGGAAAAGCCTGAGCATATCTAGTGTAGTGGTCCGGGTCCGTGATAACTAAGACATTCACCGTGTTGCTGGCATCGGGATCTATAGACAGGAAGTCAGGGTGCTAGAGCAGGGATCCAATAGCAGACCCAGTACTGAGCACACAGTGACATTAACTGTCAGGGTGCTAGAGCAGGGATCCAATAGCAGACCCAGTACTGAGCACGCAGTGATATTAACTGTCAGGGTGCTAGAGCAGGGATACAATAGCAGACCCAGTACTGAGCACGCAGTGATATTAACTGTCAGGGTGCTAGAGCAGGGATACAATAGCAGACCCAGTACTGAGCACGCAGTGATATTAACTGTCAGGGTGCTAGAGCAGGGATCCAATAGCAGACCCAGTACTGAGCACGCAGTGATATTAACTGTCAGGGTGCTAGAGCAGGGATCCAATAGCAGACCCAGTACTGAGCACACAGTGATATTAACTGTCAGGGTGCTAGAGCAGGGATCCAATAGCAGACCCAGTACTGAGCACACAGTGATATTAACTGTCAGGGTGCTAGAGCAGGGACCCAGTATATGAAATCTGTTATCTGTCAAGTAGGGTGCCGTGCACAATCCTGATTTGATGGAGACAGAAGTGAGAGCACGGAGGAACATCAGAAGAAACTTCTGAAATGCCTGCTTCACTGCCGCTGCTACTGTGTGGTCCAGAATCTCAGGAGGAGAAGGCCCCGAGTCCTCGGCTTTGTTTGTTGCTCGGCGGCTGGGGTGAGGTTGAAGCGCTCGGCAGAAGATGGTGCTCAGGAGGCTGTATTGGAGGAGCTGAGGCTCGAAGTTTTTGGACAGACTCAGAGTCGGCTGTGGTCAGGTGCTTCCAATGCATCGCCAGTTGTCGGCGCCTGGAGATTTATGGCAGGGAGAGTTTCTCCCTTTTGCCGCCTGCTATCAGGACTATCGGGAGTTAATCGGAACTTTGAGACTTCTTTTACCGAGCCCATGGTCTGCTCTTTATTAAATTATGGTATTGCTTTGCACTGCTGTAACTATACTTGTGTGGTCTTGTCAGTGTTAGTCTTTGGTTTGTCCTTTTTTTTGTGATATCACTCTGGAGGAACATTGTATCATTTCTTAATGCATGCATTACTAAATGACAATAAAAGAGGATTGAGTGTCCTCATAATCTAATCTAATCAATACTGTGCACACAGTGACATTAACTGAGTAACAAATTCCAAGATGCAAACAAAGTCAGCATCAAAATTCAGGCAGAGGTCAAAACATCCAGAGAAATCCAAAAACTAGAATTGGGAAACAGACAGAGTCAATACTCAGACAGACAGAGTATAGATACAAATGCTAGAAAGACTCAGGAAAATTCACTGGCATGGAGGGATATGGTCCGTGTGCAGGTCAGTGGGACCAGGCAGAAAATGGTTCGGCACAGCCAAGAAGGGCCAAAAGGCCTGTTTCTGTGCTGTAGTTTCTATGGTTTCTATGATCTGGGAACAGACAGGTGACAACACAGGACTGAAACACACTGAGCAATAAGCAGAGAGGCAGATGATAGGTGGAGCACAGTGAGACACAGGTGGCAGCAATACAGGTAATAATGAGAAACAGGTGAGAGACGGAGTACTCAGTAATACAGGGGCCGGAGTAGAGCAGGAGCGGGGACAGGAGCACATGGTAATACAAAACCACAGACTGACAGCTGGGGGAAACACAAAAAGACAAAGTTCAACTGGATGTCCTGACACAGGAAATTCATACACACCAGGTCCAGAGGCCCCGCACTCTGCAAGTGGGACAAGGGAGCTGCCCGCGTAGGCAGTGTCTTCCTCCGTATACATCGGACGCATGACTTGCGGTATTCTTCGACCTCCGACTTCATTCGGGGCCAGTAAAACCGGTCTCTGAGCAATCCATAGGTCTTTTCCATCCCCAACTGTCCAGAATCATCATGAAGTGACTTTAACGCAATCCTTCGATACTTCTCAGGCAGAACCAGCTGGCAACGCCGAGGTCAGCCTGGGGGTGACGTGACCCGGTATAAGATCCGGTTCTTCAACTCCAAGTGAGGCCATTCCTTGCAGTAATGGAGGCACCGACAAATGTTTTGTCTTCTCTGCCTGAGCCATGTCTCCCTTTTCGACTGCTGCCCAAATGCTGCCAATGCCCAGGCCATCTCGCTGAGCAGCTGCCACTTCCCCAGAACTCAATTCTGGCAGCTAGTTTGTCTTCAGAGCAGTCAGGTTACAGTAAACTTTGGGAGTGACGTTATCAGGAGCTCCCAATTGATCTACTGCTCACTCCTGCCCCTCTTTTCCCTCTGCCTTCACGGTGATGGCAATCTGACACATGACCTTCACCCCCAGGACAGAAACGCTGTCCCACTCCTCGTCTCTGTCCAGTCCCTCATTCGCTTGTTGGGACAAAGCATCAGCATCAATGTTCCTGCCGGTACTTGAGGATGAAATCACAGGCAGACAACGTCGCCAACCACCGATGGCCTGTGGTATCCAGTTTCGCCGATGTCAGGATGTAAGTTAGGGGGTTGTTGTCTGTCCTCACCTCAAACTTGGCCCCGTAGAGGTAGTCACTCAGCTTATCCACTACCGCACATTTTAATGCCAGAAATTTGAACTTGTGCGTGGGATAGCTTTTCTTGGAGGGCGACAGTCTCCAGCTGACAAATGCAATGCGTCTCAACCCGGTGCCCTGGTCCTGATACAGGTTGCCCCCCAAGCCCTCCTGGCTGGCATCCGTGTGCAGTACATACGGCAATTGGGGGTCCGCAAAAGCCAGCAGCGGCGCTTGGGTCAGCAGCTCCTTCAACGACTGAAAGGCCTCTTCATAGTTTACATCCCACCTCGGTCCAAAGGGCTCCGACGGGTTAAGATACTCTTCACCCTTCTGTCTCTTTTCCCCCTCCCTTTCTTCCCCAAGGGAGGGTAACCACACAGAAGCTGATTCAATGGGTGACTCATTTTCGTGTAGCCTTTCACAAACCTTCAATAGTAACCACAGAACCCGAGTGCAGAGTGCTCACAGTCTGGGGTCTTGACCAAGCAGAAACTGCCTCTATCTTAGCTGGATCTGTAGCTACTCCATCCCATGAGACTAGCCCCCGCAATTGTAACCCTCAGTCTCGGCCAGCACGTGTTCCTCTAGGGGAAGACAACTTCTGGCCCTGCCAAACTGAGAAATCTCGTTCATGTGGATGCTGCGTGATGTGTTGCCTGGTTACAAATCCGCGCCGCAAAATATCAGACAGTACACACTATGTGCAATTAACTGATTGAACTTTATAAATCTTAGTCTGAATACAGAGTTAGTAAAGAAAATTAAAAAAAAGGGCCCATTTTAAGAGAAAAGTCAAAAGTGCACATTGGAGCTCACTGGCACGGCCATTCATCAACCATTGACCTCCTTCGAGTGTCACCGGCCTGTGGACCCTCGCTCCCAGTCCACTCCATCTGGTGGTCTACCAGCTCTCTCCACAGGAGTCTTCCTTCTTCTCTCGCCAACGGAAGACCGCGAAAATCCCTCTTCCAGACTCACAAGAAAGAACATCATTGGATAGTCCCCATATTCCAAGCCCCGTTATCTCTAGTCACAACACAAACATTGCTGCTACAGAGAAACCATTACAGTGGTGAGTGGGGTGACGCAGGGGTCAGTGCTGGGCCCGCAGCTGTTTACCATTTATATTGATGATTTGGAAGAGGGGACTGAGAGTAGCATAGCAAAATTTGCTGATGACCTTAAACTGAGTGGAAAAGCAAATTGTACAGAGGATGTGGAGAGTCTGCAGAGGGATATAGATAGGTTAAGTGAGTGGGTTAAGGTCTGGCAGATGGAATACAATGTTGGTAAATGCGAGATCATCCACTTTGGAAGGAATAATAGAAGAGCAGATTATTATTTAAATGGTGAAAGATTGCAGCATGCTGTTGTGCAGAGGGACTTGGGAGTGCTTGTTCATGAATCACAAAATGTTGGCTTGCAGGTACAACAGGTTATTAAGAAGGCAAACGAAATGTTGGCCTTCATTGCTAGAGGGATTGAATTCAAGAGCAGGGAGGTCATGCTGCAACTATACTGGGTACTGGAGAGGCCGCACCTGGAGTACTATGTGCAGTTCTGGTCTCCATACTTGAGGAAGGATATATTGGCTTTGGAGGCAGTGCAGAGGAGGTTCACCAGGTTGATTTCAGAGATGAAGGGGTTAACTTATGAGGAGAAATTGAGTCCCCTGGGACTATACTGTCTGGAATTCAGAAGAATGAGAGGGGATCTTACAGAAACATACAAAATTTTGAAAGGGATAGATAAGATAGAAGTAGGAAAGTTGTTTCCATTGGTAGGTGAGACTAGAACTAGGGGACATTGCCTCAAGATTCGGGGGAAAAGATTTAGGACCGAGATGAGGAGAAACTGTTTTTCCCAGAGAGTGGTGAATCTGTGGAATTCTCTGCCCAGGGAAGCAGTTGAGGCTTCTTCACTAACTATATTTAAGATACAGTTAGATAGGTTTTTACATAGTAGGGGAATTAAGGGTTATGGGGAAAAGGCAGGTAGATGGAGCTGAGTTTACGGACAGATCAGCCATGATCTTATTGAATGGCGGGGCAGGCTCAATGGGCCGGATGGCCTACTCCTGCTCCTATTTCTTATGTTCTTAGCAGTGAAACATTACAGCGTGTTACATAAACTATAAGGCTGTGTGTTTTCAGTTAAAGGCAGTGGGCATCAGATTTCTCTGCATATGTCCCACTCTGGAGATAAGTCCAGGACCCAGGCAGTTGCCTGATTCTTGGTAAAACTGTCCTTTGGATGAGATGTTAGACAGAGGCTCTGCCTGAACTTGCAGGACCAATGGTATTAGGTACAGTATCGTGGCAAGGGCAGTTCAGTGCAATAGGTCACAGAACAGCCAATGTCTATGACTACAGAAGCCCAGCATATTGTGTTAATTTTATTGAAATGCTTTAATTCATAGAGGGCCTTTTACATCTCTTTCAGGATTTGAGAAATGTTTTACAGACAAATGAATAATTTTGGAAGTGTGGAGTCATTGGTAACATGACAGTCAATTTATTTACAGTAAGATACCACAAATAACTGCATGGTACTGACTGAAGAGCCGGCTTTTCTAGAGATACCTTTTTGCACTGGGACCATTAGGCCAGTAGGACCTGGCTTTTCCACACAAAAATTGCAGCAGATTTGTGTTTTGCTTTAGACTGTGGAGCAAAGAACTAGGGATCGCATTTTCCTTATCAATCTGCTTTAACTTTCAAGGTCACACAACAGCAATCCAGCCCAGTCATTCAAGCCTGCTGTCCAATCAGAGAGAGGAGCTGTCAATGCTATGTGACTATCGCGGAATGTTCAGGCATTGGCTTATTTAACACATCACTGTTAGCGGTTTCCAGCCCAGCACTCCTTTAGCCAACACCCCTTTTACATTCCACTTCACTTACTTCACAACTGTAATTGCGTCAGGATACTTCGCAAATGATCCTCTATGAGTCTTAACTTCAGCTTTACTTTGGCATACTCCTTTGAAGAGCTTTGGGCATTTATTAAAGATATATCTGCTGTGGTTCAGCAGGTCATCTTTTAGCCCTGGGCCGGGCAGCTGTGCGTACGAGGGTCACACCTACCCCAGGGATGCAGAGTGGAGTTCCACTCGGTGTTTCAGTGTCTTTTGCTATGGGACCACTCATTGTTGGAAGGGATATTTAAATTATTATCTCTTTCACCTACATGTAACTTTGGTCCTAAGGGACCATTTCAATCAACAATAGAAGCCACTTCTTATCCTTCAGTCAATGTCACCAGAGCAAATTCTCTGATTGTTACTAATTGTGGGATCCTGCTGGGATAATGAAAAGTGCTGTGGGAGCACAGGTCGTCCCTTTCTAATTCTTGGGTGAGGCTTCTAATTGTTGCTGACAGATTCTAATTGAACATGCGTCGAGGTTAGCGCGATGCTATTGCAGCTCAGGGCACTCCAGAGTCCAATTCTGGCGCCATTCATTAAGGAATCTCTGTACGTCATTCCTGTGGAGTGTGTGGGTTTGCCCTGGATGTTCCAGTTTCCTCCCATCGTCCAAAGATGGACAGTGTACACCATCGTAAATTGTCTTGTGATTAGATTCGGGTTAATCTGGGTTGTGATGTTGCTGGGGCAGTGTGACTCAAAGGGCCAGGAGGACCTGCTCCGTGTTGTATCACTAACTAACTAATTAAATAATTAACTACAGATGTTGTATCGCTAACTAACTAATTAAATAATTAACTACAGATGCATTGTGAATTTTTAATCAGTGTTACAGGACAGAGCCTAAACAAGCCACCTTTACTATGGAAGATGCCCCTGATATTCAAATTGCTTCTGTATCTGGATGTGTGAGGGCTAAACAGTTTGCATTGGAACAAGACAATCCCCTCACCAATCTCCCTGCAGCCAATTACTGTCAATTTTCCTTGTGTGGCGATGGTCTAATTGGCCAGTGTAACTTGGCAGGGACTGTGAAAACTCTGTTTGTATTGAATAATACAACCACCAGAGACCCCATAACTCCCTCTGAGATATTCCCCAGGTATATTCCTCTGAACAGATACCCCAATTGCCACTCAGCATATTACGGAAAGGTGCAAAAACAATGGGTGTTTTTGTGGGTGACATCAATTTCCCCAATGTAGACTGAGACCTCCTTAGTGCAAGAGGTTAGATGGGGCAGGATTCGTTAGAGGTTTTCTTCAATTAGTATGTAGATAATCCAACGAGAGGAAGGGCCATATTGAACCTGGCCAGATATCTGACCATTCAGTGGTAAAGTACTTATGAAACAGTGATCCCAACTCCATAGGTTTTAAAGACGCAAACATGAGGAATTCTGCAGATGCTGGAAATTCAAGCAACACACATCAAAGTTGCTGGTGAACGCAGCAGGCCAGGTAGCATCTCTAGGAAGAGATATAGTCGACGTTTCGGGCTGAGACCCTTCGTCAGGACTAACTAAAAGATGAGCTAGTAAGAGATTTGAAAGTGGGAGGGGGAGGGGGAGATCCGAAATGATAGGAGAAGACAGGAGGGGGAGGGATGGAGCCAAGAGCTGGACAGGTGATTGGCAAAAGGGGATATGAGAGGATCATGGGACAGGAGGCCCAGGGAGAAAGAAAAGGGGGAGGGGGGGAAACCCAGAGGATGGGCAAAGGGTATAGTGAGAGGGACAGTGGGAGAAAAAAGAGAGAGAAAAAAAGAAAAAGAATATGTGTATATAAATAAATAACGGATGGGGTACGAGGGGGAGGTGGGGCATTAGCGGAAGTTTGAGAAGTCAATGTTCATGCCATCAGGTTGGAGGCTACCCAAATGGAATATAAGGTGTTGTTCCTCCAACCTGAGTGTGGCTTCATCTTTACAGTAGAGAAGGCCATGGATAGACATATCAGAATGGGAATGGGACGTGGAATTAAAATGTGTGGCCACTGGGAGATCCTGCTTTCTCTGGCGGACAGAGCATAGGTGTTCAGCGAAACGATCCCCAGTCTGCGTCAGGTCTTGCCAATATATAGAAGGCCACATCGGGAGGTTTTAAGATGGCTATGAATATGGATGTGTATGGACCTTGCAGAAGACTGGGGTTGGGCAAATCTTCAGTGGAAGCAGGGACAATTAATTGGGAACAGCTGCATTTGGCAATTCCATATCTGCCATGTGGAGGCTGCTTAAGGACAAATTGCACAGAGAACAGGACAGATATGTTCCAATAAGAAAGAAGGAAGGAAGGTTAAGAATGGGAAGGTAAGGGAGCCTTGGGTGTCAAGAGAGGTTGTGAATTTAGTCACCAAGAAATGGAAAATTATGTAATATTTAGGAAGCAAACATGCCCATGAGTATTATAAAGAACCTAGAAAAGAATTCAAGAAGGAAATTAAGAGAGCCAGGAGAGGCTATGAAAACTTCTTGGCAAGTAGGATTAAAGAAATTACCAAGGCATTCCACACACATACCAAGAGCACGATGATAACTAGGGAGAGGTGTAGAACCACTAAAGGATTAAAAAAGGAACATGTGCTTAGAGGAAGGGGATGTGGGTGAGGTCTGAAATGAGTACTTTGTGTCACTATTTACCAAGGAGAAGGATGTGGAGGAAAGGGAAATCAGTGTGGAATGTGCTAGGGCATTTTGGGATAAAGAAAGGAGTAGTGTTGCGTGTCCTAAAGAACATGTATAAGTTCCATAGGCTTAATACCACGGCATTAAGAGAGGGAAGAGATGAGATTGCTGGGACTTTGACCAAGATCTATATGTCCATTCTAGCCATAGGTGAGGCTCCAGAGGACTGGTGAGTAGCCAGTGCTGTTCCATTTTTCACCAAGGATGATCTACTGAGAGGGTGTGAGAGATCTTGGTTAGATGTCTCTTTCAGAAAGAATCAGGTAAAATAAAATCAGGCCATATTTCAGTTATTGGAATACACAGAGATATAGTTTCTCAAACACAGTCTTGATGAGTATACAGGGTTGATGACAAAATATATTCTGCAGTGCAAAATATTTCAAACCAAGCTCCCAGAACAAACAGCCACATACTGAACTGGCAAAAGGACACACCGTCAGTGATCACAAAGCAACTGAATGACATTGTATTACCCAGCCACAGAAACTGACATAAAGATTAATCATCAGCACAACTCTTCCAGTGTGCCAGACAGTTTTGTCTGAACTCATGTATGGTCAGCTTATTCTAAAAGGATTGGTGTAAAAATCAACAATGCATGGTAATTAGTTTAATATTCTAGTGTTTTATTAAACTGAAGCATGATTTTGTGAAACAACAGGCCCATTGGTTTGGTTGGTAGAGTAGGTATGAGCCTATTGGATTGGTTGGTAGAGTAGGTATGAGCCCACTGGATTGGTTGGTAGAGTAGGTATGAGCCTATTGGATTGGTTGGTAGAGTAGGTATGAGCCCACTGGATTGGTTGGTAGAGTAGGTATGAGCCCACTGGATTGGTTGGTAGAGTAGGTATGAGCCCACTGGATTGGTTGGTAGAGTAGGTATGAGCCTATTGGATTGGTTGGTAGAGTAGGTATGTAACCAGGCTGGTTCAAGGCACGGTGCAGCTGAGTTGGCAGCACACATCCAGTATGATATTAAAGGTTGCCATTCAACCAACCTCAGCACCTTTCTGTAGTGATGAAAGAAAATTTGCTATGATTTCTAGTCCTTATTGTTATCCAGAGAGACTACTGGAAAATTCATTTCAACGTCAGGGAGAAAGTTGTCATGTCAGCTCACTTCACTCACCAGAGCTAAATAGGGAGCTGTTGTAATGATGGCACAGATGGTCAGTTGGATGAGGTTTCATAAACCAACCAATATCCATGACAAGAGATTGTGGATGCTGGACTCTGGAGTAATACATAAAATGCTGGAGGAACACAACAGCATCTGATGAAGTTTTAGACCTAAAATGTTGAGAACTCATTTCCCCCACAGATGCTGCTCAACTGCTGAGTTTCTGCAGCAGATTGCTGCTCCACAACAGGGAAGACAGGGTAGACACAGAAAGCAAAGGCTTCTGTATCCATGAGAAAGGGCAACATGGACAGGAGCAGAAAGGGAGACTGGTGCACAAAGAATATTGAACTGCATTAGAGACCTTGTGACACATTACCGAAGACAGGGCAGAGACCTTGTGACACATTACTGAGCCACAGGCGCTGCTTGGTGTAGCTGTTAGCGCAAAGCTATTTTGGCACCTTTCTGTAAGGAGTCTCTGTACGTCCTCCCCATGGAACATGTGGGTTTTCCCCGGGTGCTCTCTGGTTTCCTGCAAAAGGCATACCAAAGGGTAGGTTAATTGGTCACTGTAAATTATTCTGTGATTAGGTTAGGGTAAGATTGGGGTTGTGGGGTTGCTGGGGTGACGTGGCTCAAAGCGCTGGGAGGGCCAACTCCACACTCAATCGATGAATAACACTCAATTGCGGAACATGGAAGAGATATTTGTCACACTCTCTAAAAGCTGGGAAAAAGAGAAGGATTGGAGGGGCATCTAAAAGATGGAGAGGAGCAAACAGGTCTCAGGAAACAGTTCTGGAGCTTCAGTCAGCAGATAAAGGCACAGATGTCAAAAGTGGAGGACTTAAGATTGGGAATGATGAAGAGGTCAGAACTAGAGATGACGGTAGGACAAGAGGATGTTATACAGTTTAGTCATGACAAGACTACAGAGTCATAAATAGCTTATAGAACCATGAAGAGGTTATAGAGTGTCAATGAGGTTTTCAACATTGTATAGCTAACCCTGAAGCTATATTCCTCAATTGCAAACCCTTTTATTCTACTTGAGAATTTATGTCTGTCATTTTGGCTGGTGTGTACATAACCCCACAAGCTAAAGTGCGCGAGGCATAACAAGTGCTTGCTCATCAAATTACAGAGGCAGAAAAAGCCTATCTGGACTCTTGTTATTATCACAGGCGATTTTAACGATGCTACTTTAAACCAAGAACTTCCCTCTTTTAACTAACAGATTAAATGTGCTACTAGAGAGGTAACATTCTGCATCATTGCTACAGCTTGATTAAAGATGCCTGTCACACCACATCCTGTGACCCCTTGGACTTTCTGACCATGCTATGATCCAGCTCATTCCTGCTACAGGCAAAAACTGAAAACCACCAAGTTCACTAATAAAGTTCTAATAATATGTTCTGGTAAAGCCACAGAGATGCCAGGACTGCTTTGATTCCACTCACCAGGACTGGAAAGGAAGGGGGGAAGAATGCAGAATATGAAGGTGGGGGGAGGGGAAGGAGAACAAGGTGGAAGGTGACAGGTGAAATCAGGTGAGGGGAAGGTGGTGGTTGGGAGAGGGGAAACGAAGTGAGGTGATCGGTGGAAAAGGTAAAGGGCTGAAGAAGAAGGAATCTTACAGAAAAGGAGAGTGGATCATGGGAGAAAAGGAAGGAGGAGGGGCTCCAGAGGGAGGAGATAGGCAGGCGAGGGGAAGAGAAAAGGTAAGGGGGACCCATAATATGGAGTGGAAGAAGAGAGAGGGTGGGTGTGGTAGAAATTACTGGAAGCTCGAGAAGTCAATGTTCATGCCATTAGGCTGGAGACTATCCAGACAGAATATAAGGTGTTACTCCTCAAATCTGAGAGTAACTTCATCATGGCAATAGAGGAAGCCATGTTGGAATGGGAATGGAGATTCGAATCAAAATGGTTGGCCATCAGGAAATGCTGTTGGTTGTGGACAGAACAAAGGTGCTCGAAAAAGCAGTTCCCCAATCTATGGTGGGCTTCACCGACATAGAGGAGCCACACCAGCTGCACCAGATACGGTAGATGATCCCAGCAGACTCACAGGTGAAGTTTCGCCTCACCTGGAAGGACTGAATGGAGATGAGGGAAGAGGTGAATGGACAGGTGTAACACTTTTCCTGCTTGCAGGATCAAGTGCCAGGAGAAAGATCACTGGGGAGGGATGAACGAACAAGGGAATCACAGAGAGCGGAGTGCGAGGGGAAGGTAAAGATATTATGATATATCAGTCCATGGACTCCTCTATTACCATGATGAGGCCACTCTCATGTTGTGGAGCAACACCTCATATTCTGTCTGCTAGGTAGCCTCCAACCTGTCAGCATGAACACCAATTACTCTAACTTCTAATCATTTCTCCCCTCCCCCATCTCTCTTCTTCCATTCCCCTTTCCGGGCCTCCTCTTATCTCTTTTCTTCTTCTCACCTGCCTATCACCTCCCTCTAGAGCCTCTCCTCTTTTTCTTTCTCCCATGGTTCACTCTCCTCTCTTATCAAATTCCTTCGTCTTCAGCCCTTTACTTCTCCTACCTATCACCTCCCAGGTTCTCACATTACTTTCCCCTCACTTGGCTTCACCTATCACCTTCTAGCTTGTACTCCTTACACCATCAGACCATAAGATATAGGAGCAGAACCAAGCCATTCAGACCATCAAGTCTGCTCCACCATTTCATTATGGCTGATCCTGGATCCCATTCAGCCCCATACACCATATCTTTTGATGCTCCAACCAATCAGGAATCTATCAACTTCCGCTTTTAACATACCGCAGTCTGTGGCAAACCTCTCTTTGGCCAAAAAAAATTCCTCCTTACTTCTGTCCTAAAACATTGCCCCTCAATTTTGAGGTTGTGCCCTCTAGTTCTGGATACCCTCACCAGAGGAAATATCCTCTCCACATCCACCCTATTGCTGCCGCTGCTACTGTGTGATCCAGGGTCTCTGGAGGAGAAGGCCCCGAGTCCTCGGCTTTGCTTGTTGCTCGGTGGCCGAGGCCAGGGTCAAAGCGCTCGGCAGAGATGGTGCTCTGTGCTTGGTGTCGGAGACTCAAAGTTTTTGGACAGACTCAGAGTCGGCTGTGGTCGGGTGCTTCCAATGCATCGGCAGTTGTCGGTGCCTGGAGGTTTATGGCAGGGAGAGTTTCTCCCTTTTGCCACCTACTATCGGGACTATCGAGAGTCGATCGGAACTTGGAGACCTTTTTTTAACTGTGCCCATGGTCTGTTCTTTATCAAATTATGGTATTGCTTTGCACTGCTATAACTATATGTTATAATTATGTGGTCTTGTCAGTGTTAGTCTTTGGTTTGTCCTGTTTTTTTTGTGATATCACTCTGGAGGAACATTGTATCATTTCTTAATGCATGCATTTCTAAATGACAATAAACGAGGGCTGAGTGTCCTCATAATCTAACCTAAACTAATCTAGTCCTTTCAACATTCGGTAGGTTTCAATGAGATCCCCACATATTCTTTTAAATTCCAGTGAGTACAGGCCCAAAGCTGCCAAACGCTCCTCAAATGTTAACCCCTTCATTCCTGGAATCATCCTCGAGAAACTCCTCAGGATTCTCTCCAAAGACAATACATCCTTTCTGAGATATGGGGCCCAAAACTGTTAACAATACTCCAAGTGCAGCCTGACTAGTGTCTTATAAAGCCTCAGCACTATCTCCTTGTTTTTATATTTTATTCCCCTTGAAATAAATGCCAACAATTGTATTTGCCTTCTTTACCACAGACTCATCCTGTGAATTAACCTTCTGAAAATCTTGCATAAAAACTCCTAAATCTCCTTGCACCTCCGATGTTTGAATTTTCTCCCCATTTAAATTATAGTCTGCACTATTGTTCCTTTTACCAAAATGCATTATCATACATTTCCCAGCACCGTATTCCATCTGCCACTTTTTGCCAATTCTTCAAATTTGTCCAAGTCCTGCTGCAAACTTAAGGTACTTAAATTCAGAATGCAAAATATCAAGGAGGTTGCTGGTCCTTACTCTGTCTCCCCTGCCATCCTTAAACACTGCACTGACCATATGTCTACAGTCTCTTAAACTATGCACTGTTCCAACATGTTTCATGTAATCTGTTGTTATTCCAGTCACCAAAAAAAAACCAAAGATTACTGGACTCAATGATTACAGTCATAATGAAGACTTTTGAAAGACTGGTTACTTCATTTCTTAAATCCATAACTCCAGAATTTCTAGATCCGTTGCAGTTTGCCTACAGAACAAACAGCTCTGTAGATGATGCAGTTAACACGGGTCTGGAGCTCATACGGCAGTGCCTCAGCTCCCTTGCTGTATATGTCAGAATTCTCTTCAATACCAAGATCCCAGAGCCTCTGCAAGAGAAACTTTCTAAACTTAACATTCAGAACCCACAGGCTGGCGGATCACGATCTTCTTCTCTGACAGGAGGCCGTACGTGAGACAGGGCAAGGACATCTCCACTTGCCGCCCACTCAGTGCTGGTGTGCTATAGGGTGTATTCTTTCCTCTCTTCTATTTTCTCTATACACTGTAGGATTTTGTGAATAAAATATATGATTCATTTTACATGCTTAACAAAAGTCGTAGTCCTTTACTTCCATTACAAACAAAACAAAAGCAGTCACTTTACACAGACACCATCTCTTATAGTGAACACAACACCTCAATGGTGGTGTTTGTAAATGATGCAGAACTGTTTCTATTATGAACAATCTGTCACCTGTCACCCCTTACCTTACCTGCACATGCACTCCGAGAATCCGCTAAAAGTAGCATTGTGCTAGTACTGGCCTGGCTTTGGTCGGAGTAACTGCAGGTGCCTTAGTCTTGTCCAGAGGTGTGCTGACACACACGTGGCTATGTCTCGATGCAGGGAGTATGATAGTGGAACTATCCAGAGCCAGCCTAAGGTGATATACAGAAATACATTAAAATTTACCCTTCCTGTCTATCTACAACAGAAGTCTTTTCATCTCATTCCAAAACACGGAATGGGCCATCGTAAAGGGGTTTAAAAGCGTGCTGATGTACATCATATTAAAAATGAACGCGGTAGAATGAAGGTCGACTGGACCCAGTGGTGCTGTACGCCATGACAGGAGGTAGGAATAGGTGTAATAGAATTCGAGTTTACTGAGGAGGACAGAGCGCTGCAGAGCTTCCGACCCGGCAGTTGTGGAGACAGGAACAAAATCTCCCAGCTGCCTGTACACCAACTGAGTTGCAGGGGACTGCAGGTTCTGTTTTGCAATTGTTCTCAGACCCAACAAGATACTTGGGAGATGATCATGCCAACACTCATCCATCAGTGAAGTCGTCAGAGCAGCCTTTAAGGAACGGTGAAACCGCTCATTGGACTGTGGGTGATATGCTATGGTGTGTGATGCAATTTAACTGTAAGGTTTTGGGCCATTGTGGCCCAGAGGGCTGATGTGAATTGGGGACTGCAGTCGGAAGAAATATTTGATGGGGTGCTGAACCAAGCGACCCAGCTGTTGATGAATGTCAAGTCAGCCATCATCGATGCTAGAGGGACAACATCTGGCCACTGGTGGTATGGTCCCCCATGGTAAGGAGATGCATGAAACTGCGGTGGGGGGGGGGGGCGGAAGAGGACCAACCGGGTCTACATTGAGAAGGTCAAACCGTCAGTCAGGGACCTCAAAAGGTGCTGATGGCTAATTTTTGCCTGAGATATAACACAGGATGTACTTCAGTCTCACACAGCCTCCCTCAGGCTGTGTCACACGGGCTTTTTTCTTTCCAATATTTTTATTAGTTTCTACATAGAAGAATACAGAGTACAAGAAAGTATATAGTAAAGGTCAAAAAAGATTAAAGAAATTAACAATTACATTATATCTATTCATAATAACAATCTTATTACCCCGTATTCATGTAAGTTAATCAATAGTTATATTGAAATATACTAATTTATTACAAAAAAGAATCGAACCCCTACCAAGACCCATTGCTGCTTATTAAGGAGAAAAAAGGTAAATACCTTCTCATATAATAAAAAATAATAATAGCCAACATCTGAATTTAGACAATGAATTGAAGGTTTTGAAAATAATTCAGAAAAGGTCCCCACAATGTTTGAAAGTCTTGACGAGATTCAGAAATTGAACAACGAGTCTTCTCTAAATCTAAGCATGACATAGCGTTGCATAACCATTGAGCATGAGTAGGAGGAAAAACATCTTTCCATTCAAACAAGAGGGCCCTCCTAGCTATAAGAGAGCTAAAGGCAAAATATGTTAATCAGATGACTTCAGCTTGATACCTTGTCCTGTAACAATACCGAATAGGGCCGTCAGAGGATCAGGCTTAAAATTGACTTTGAAAAGTAAAGAGAAAGTTTGAAAAACTTCCTTCCAATATTTTTCGAGACTCGGACAAGTCCAAAACATATGAATTAATGAAGCTTCTCCGTTATTACATCTGTCACAGTAGGGAGATATATCCGAATAAAAACGAGATATCTTATCTTTAGTCATATGGACTCTATGTACCACCTTAAATTGTATGAGGGAATGGCGAGCACATAACGATGAAGTATGAACCAGTTTAAATATTTCATTCCAAGTTTCCTCAGATATTGATGTCTGTAAATCTTGTTCCCAGAGATTCTTAATTTTGTCTAAAGGAACATTCCTCGTCTGCAGTAACATACCATAAATATTAGATATTGAACCATTATGGAAAGGTGTCAAATTAAAAATTACGTCTAGTAAGTTCTTATCTGAGCTTATAGGAAATGTGCATAATTGGGATCTTAGAAAGTCTCTGATTTGTAAATATCTAAAAAAGTGAGTTTTGGGTAAGCTATATTTAGCTGACAATTGCTCAAATGAAAAAAGATTTCCTCCAACAAACAGATCCTCAAAACATTTAATACCCAACCTGTCCCATTCTTTTAAAACTAAATCAGCCATGGAGGGTTTAAAAGTAAGTTAGAATAAGTGGG
Organism: Mobula hypostoma; assembly: GCF_963921235.1. NCBI lineage: Eukaryota > Metazoa > Chordata > Chondrichthyes > Myliobatiformes > Myliobatidae > Mobula > Mobula hypostoma. The sequence continues at coordinate 69,150,799 of NC_086113.1, read as the reverse complement.
ACTTGAAAGGGAAAATCTCAATAAACCAAAGTGTTTTCTAAATTGTATCCAGATCCTCAGAGTATGTTTAACTATTAAATTATCAGTTAGTTTACTTACAAATAAAGGAAGTGAGGATCCAAGAAGAAAAATAATAGAGAATTTATTAACAGAGTTAGCTTCTAAAGAAACCCATACCAGACGGTCTACACAATTAATATAATATAGCCAAAACGTAAGATACGTATATTAACTGCCCAGTAATAAAACCTAAAATTAAGTAAGGCTAAACCTCCAGACTTTTTAGATTTTTGAGGATGAACTTTATTTAATCGAGGACATTTACTTTTCCATTTATAAGACGACAAAGTAGAATCAAGAGAGTCAAAAAAGGATGTAGGAATAATAATGGGTAAAGCCTGAAAAAGATATATAAATTTAGATAGAATATTCATTTTAATAGAATTAATTCGTCCAATCAACGATACTGAAAGAGGTGATCAATTTAATGATATCCTTTTTACATGGTTCAATAAAGTAAGGAAGTTTTCTTTAAACAGGTGTTTGTAATTTTTAGTGACTGTTACACCCAAATAAGTAAATTGATTCCTTACAATTTTAAAAGGGAGATTAGTATTAATTGATACCAAATTATTTAAAGGAAATAATTCACTCTTATGTAAGTTCAATTTACATCCTAAAAACTGGCTAAAACAGGAGAGTAAAGAAAGTACGCAAGGTAACAAAGTCTCAACATTAGAGATAAAAAGCAATATATCATCAGCGTAAAGCGGAATTTTGTGAGTAATACCTCTCCTTAAAATACCACAGGTATCATTAGATTCTCGAAAAGCAATGGCTAGGAGCTCTGAAGCTAAATCAAAGAGCAAAGGACTCAACAAACAACCTTGTCTAGTTCCACGGTGAAGTTTAAATGGTTTGGAATTTTGAAAATTAGTAAGAACCCGAGCAGAAGGAGATAGATAAAGTAATATAATCCATTGAATAAAATCTGGTCCAAAATTAAATTTTTCTAAGGTTTTAAATAAATAATTCCATTCAACCCGATCGAAGGCCTTCTCAGCATCGAAGGATACCACACATTCCGATATGTCCTAAGATGGAGAGCACTATTACTACTACTACTAGCACGTCGACTCAGGCCTTGGGGGCCGGCGTCAGGCACGATAATGGACTCTCCACTTCTCCCTCTCCCTCATCAGTGTGTTCAGTTCATCTACATTAGCCGCGCCGCTGTCTTCTAGGGCCGTGCTGACCATAGTCTTGGGAGGGCACCCAGGGTTCATCCTCCCATGTTTGGGCTCCCCTATGATGACTGGGCTGGCAGGTAGCTCGGGGTGTCGTAGACAGTGCCCCACTAGTTGCAGTCTTCTCGCCTCGATTTTAGTGGTGAGCATCGGTAGGTCGTCATAGAGCTCGACATGGGAAAGTAAATAACATTTAATACATGGATTATATTAAAATGGGAATGTCAGTTTTTAATAAATCCAGTCTGATCATCAGAAATAATAGAAGGTAAAATATTTTCAATCCTACGAGCCAGAACTTTAGAAAGGATTTTAGTATCAACATTGAGTAATGAAATTGGTCTATATGAAGAGCATTCATTTGGGTCCTTTTTCTTTTTTAGGATAAGCCAAATAGAAGCTTCATAGAAAGATTGAGGCAAACTACCCAATTTGAAAGAATCCAAAAAGACTAAGTGTAACTGCGGTATAATTAACGAGGAAAAAGCCTTATAAAATTCTCCCGAAAATCCATCTGGACCCGGAGCCCTATCTGTAGAAAGTGCAGGGATACTTAATTGATCTAGAAAATTATTCATTACAGTATTATCTTTAGGGGAATTAGAACTATAAAGTTTAGAATAGAATTCTCTAAAGGTATCATTTATTTCAGAGTGACCAGTTGTCCTATCACCATTAGTTTTACAAATTTCTTTAATTTGTTGTTTAACTACAGAAGTTTTTAAACTGGCTGGCCAATACTTTGCCTGATTTATCTCTGTGAATATAAAATTGAGTTTTATCTTTAAGAAGTTGAGTTTCAATTGGATATGTTAACAGAAGATCATATTTCGTTTTAACTTCAACACGTCTTTTATATAAAACAGGACCTGGAGCTATAGCATATTTTTGATCTAATTGTTTCAATTGATTGGCGTGGTTAATTCAGTTCTTTCTCTGTTAGCTTTATTCTTAACACTCGCAGTATAAGGAATAATTTGTCCTCTAATACAGGCCTTGAAAGTATCCCATACAATAAGATTAGAAGTCTCTTCCTTTTTATTCTCTTCAAAAAATGAAATAATATGCCTCTCTAGAAATTTTTTAAATTCCTTATCAGATAACAAAGTTGTATTAAAACGTCAAAATCTGTTTGTTTGAGGAAGACCAGAGAGATTTAAGGATAGAAATACAGGAGCATGATCTGAGACAGCAATCTCTTTATATTCACAGGAACGAACTGACGAAATCATTTGACTATCGATAAAAAAATAATCAATCCTGGAACATGTATGATGCACATGGGGGAAAAATGAGTACTCCCTATCTAAAGGATGTAAAAAATGCCAAACAGCAACAATACCACACTTCAATAAAAAAGATCGAATAAACAAGGCTGATTTATTAAGAGATGCTGGTTTAGAAGATGATTGGTCTAAAATTGGGTCTAGCCAACAGTTAAAATATCCTCCCATCACCGGAGAATAAAGACTCAGATCTGGTAAAAACGAAAAAAGAAATGCTCAAAGAATCCTGGATCGTCTACATTTGGGGCATACACATTGGCAAATACTATTAATTTATTATCTAGTTTTCCTGAAACTATAACAAAACCTCCATTGGTATCAGACACTGCTTTATGTTGGACAAAGGAAAATGTATTATCTATAAGAATCAAAACTCCTCTAGATTTGGCCTGAAAAGAAGAATGAAAACAAAGTCTATTCCAACGGCTAAAAAAATGTAAATTATCACATGTGAGTGAGCGTATTTGAGTTTTTTGTAAGAAAATAATAGGGACCTTAAATTTCCTAATTTTAGCAAAATTCTTATTATGATTAACAAGGTGATTTAACCCTTTCAAGTTAAAACTGAGTTAATTAATAGTTTGGTCCATTTTTAATAATATTTGAACGAAGGGTTAAAATATAAGTTAAAACCAACCCACAAACCTTGAGAAATGGTAACCGAGCAACAAAAGTTAGCTAAAAATTTGAAAACAGCTTCTGATAAAAAAAACCATACCCCCACCCACCTCCCAAAGAAAGAAGGCCGACCAATAGAAAGCCAGCATCTACAACTACGGACAACTCCCCAAAAAACCTGGTGATCGCTCCAATTAGTTTCAAGGTTATTTATATTCCAACCTAGACAAAACAATATCCAAACAAGAAATTCAATTCTCGTATATCAAAATTAAAGTATTAAAAAATACAAAAGGAAATTGGTTACAAAGGTTTACCAAAAGTAAAAGATGCAAGTATTCATACAGAAAGACATTAAACATTAATCTTATACCTTCATGAAAAAACAGACAAAACAGTTAGCCAAAATTTTGTGCTTCAGCATTCAAACGAAACCATCCGAAGGATCCATCCTTAATGAGATTCTCAGTCAAACTGGATAGCCAGGAGGCGGCTTGAAACCCTTGTTAAAAAAATCCAACAAAGCTTGTTTAAATTTAGCATGTTCCTGCATAACCTCAAGCGAATAACCTTTGAGAATCTTAATATTCCAACCTATAACCAATCACGCCCCTTCGACGGATCCGTGAATTGAAAATTTCTCATTTAATTGTGTCTTCATGTAAAGACAAATTAAACAGCTAGCCTTCGGATTTTAAAAACCTCTGTGCTTCAACAGTTGGACTGAACCATTCGAAAGATCCATCTTTAAGTGTGATTCTGAGTCGGGCTGGGTAGCAAAGGGAAGGCTTGAAACCCTTGTTAAAAAACTCGGACATAACTTCTTTGAATTTAGCACATTCCTGCATAACCTCAGGTGAGTAATCTTCGACAATTCTAATCTTACGACCATTATAGTCAATCATGCCTCTTTGACGAGATTCGTGAATTAACAATTCCTTTGTTTTAAATTCATGAAAACAGATTATTACTGATCTTGGTCTATCTCGCTTAGGAGATGTAAACACGGGAGAACTGTGAACTTGATCAATCATAGGCAAAGATGTCAAAATTTCCGGAAATAATTCTTGCAAAAAGTTTGCAAAAAATTCCATAGGATGATGACCTTCAATTAATTCTTTGAGACCCAGAACCCGTAAGTTGTTTCTTCTACTTCTATTTTCCGGGTTGATAATCTTCTGTCCTAACTTTTCATTGGACTTCGATTGCTTTTCACAAAGTTTTTGCAATTCCTCCACTTCTGTGTCCAGACCACAAAATTGCTTCTTTTTTTTATACATTTATGGTGTTCATTAAGAGTTTGTTGAATATAATCCAATTTACCATCTATTTGTTTAAATTCAGAGCTTAATTGTTGAAACTTCTCAGAGGCTTATTGTGTATGACTTTGCAGCAAATCCATTATAGAATCCAAAGAAGCAGGGAGATCATCCTTTTCAGTACCTCTGGCACTCCTTGTAGTCATAATGAAAGAATATCACACTTAAAAAAGAAGTTTCAAGACAGATTGGAAATAGTACGATAACTAAAGTTGGAGCAACGGCAGATTGCTGTTACTCCATCAGCCACCACCAGGAAATCTCCCAAGCTTTAAAGCAACCTGTTTCTGTGAAGCCTTCCCATCTGGATGCGAGAGGCCGTGAATAGACAATGGACAATAGACAATAGGTGCAAGAGTAGGCCATTCGGCACTTCGAGCCAGCACCGCCATTCACTGTGATCATGGCTGATCATCCACAATCAGTATCCAGTTCCTGCCTTATCCCCATAACCTTTGATTCCGCTATCTTTAAGAGCTCTATTCATCTCTTTCTTGAAAGCATCCAGAGACTTGGCCTCCACAGCCTTCTGGGGCAGAGCATTCCATATATATCCACCACTCTCTGGGTAAAAAAGTTTTTCCTCAACTCCGTTCTAAATGGCCTACCCCTTATTCTTAAACTGTGGCCTCTGGTTCTGGACTCACCCATCAGCAGGAACATGTTTCCTGCCTCCAGTGTGTCCAATCCCTTAATAGTCTTATATATTTCAATAAGATCCCCTCTCAGCCTTCTAAATTCCAGTGTAGACAAGCCCAGTTGCTCCAATCTTTCGACATATGACAGTCCCGCCATCCCGGGAATTAACCGTGTGAACCTACGCTGCACTCCCTCAATAGCAAGAATATCCTTCCTCAAATTTGGAGACCAGATCTGCACACAGTACTCCAGGTGTCCTGTACAACTGCAGAAAGACCTTTTTGCTCTTATACTCAATTCCCCTTGTTATGAAGGCCAGCATGCCATTAGCTTTCTTCACAGCCTGCTGTACTTGCATGCTTACTTTCAGTGACTGATGTACAAGAACGCCTAGATCTCGTTGTACTTCCCCTTTTCCTAACTTGACTCCATTTAGATAATAATCTGCCTTCCTGTTCCTACCACCAAAGTGGATAACCTCACATTTATCCACATTAAACTGCATCTGCCATGCATCTGCCCACTCACCCAGCCTGTCCAAGTCACCCTGCATTCTCATAACATCCTCCTCACATTTCACACTGCCACCCAGCTTTGTGTCATTGACAAATTTGCTAATGTTACTTTTAATTCCCTCATCTAAATCATTAATATATATTGTAAACAGCTGCGGTCCCAGCACTGAAACCTGCGGTACCCCACTGGTCACCGCCTGCCATTCTGAAAGGGACCCGTTAATCGCTACTCTTTGTTTTCTGTCAGCCAGCAAATTTTCAATCCATGTCAGTACTCTGTCCCCAATACCATGTGCCCTAATTTTGCCCACTAATCTCTTATGTGGGACTTTATCAAAGGCTTTCTGAAAGTCCAGGTACACTACATCCACTGGCTCTCCCTTGTCCATTTTCATAGTTACATCCTCAAAAAATTCCAGAAGGTTAGTCAAGCACAATTTCCCCTTCGTAAATCCATGCTGACTCGGACCGATCCTGTTTCTGCTATCCGGATGCGTCGTAATTTCATCTTTTATAATTGCTTCCAGCATCTTTCCCACCACCGACGTCAGGCTAACCAGTCTATAATTCCCTGTTTTCTCTCTTCCTCCCTTCTTGAAGAGAGAGACAACATTAGCCAACCTCCAATCCACAGGAACTGATCCTGAATCTATAGAACATTAGAAAATGATTACCAATGCGTCCACGATTTCTAAAGCCACCTTCTTAAGTACCCGGGGATGCAGACCATCAGGTCCCGGGGACTTATCAGCCTTCAGACCCAACAGCCTATCCAACACCATTTCCTGCCTAATATAAATTTCCTTCAATTCATCCATTACCCTAGGTCCTTTGGCCACTATTACATCTGGGAGATTGTTTGGAGTTAAAAACAGTATGCCTCCAGTTTGCAGGCACTGTGGCGTGAGTGCACCTGCATCCCCAGACTTGACATCAGCCAACCACAGGCCTGTGAATGCTGTCCTGTAAGCCCGGACCTCTGGATCAGTAACTTGGTCAGCATCCATGCTGACACAGCCAACCCCGATTGACGGCGGGCCACAAGAGGCAGACAGCCACAGCATTATTTTTCCCCTCGACGTGCAGCATGTTGGTTGTGAATTCTGAAGTGACGTCCTGGTGGTGTTGCTGCCACGCAGACCAAGGGACTGGTGCTTTGGCCATGCGTGCATGGGGGGTTTGCGGTCAACGAACGCTGTGAAATGCTGATCCTCCAGTAGAAAACGAAAATGGCAGACGGCCAGATAGGGAGGCAGCCTGCAGAGAGGAGGTCATCATCCTGACACAGTTGTGTCAAGAAAACAACCTCTCCCTCAATGTTGCAAAAACAAAGGAGCTGGTTGTGGATCACAGGAGGAATGGAGACAGGCTAACCCCCATTGACGTCAATAGATCTGGGGTTGAGAGGGTGAACAGCTTTAAGTTCTTCAGCATAAGCATCACTGAGGATCTCACATGGTCTGTACATACCGGCTGTGTGGTGAAAAAGGCACAACAGCGCCTATTTCACCTCAGACGGTTGAGGAAGTTTGGTATGGGCCCCCAAATTCTAAGAACTTACTACAGGGGCATAATTGAGAGCATCCTGACTGGCTGCATCACTGTCTGGTATGGGAACTGTACCTCCCTTAATCGCAGGTCTCTACAGAGAATGGTGTGGACAGCCCAGCCTATCTGTAGATGTAAACTTCCCATGATTCAGGACATTTACAAGGCATGTAAAAAAGGCCCGAAGGATCATTGGGGACCCCAATCACCCCAACCACAAACTGTTCCATCTGCTACCATCCTGGAAACGGTACCACAGCATAAAAGCCAGGACCAACAGGCTCCGAGACAGCTTCTTCCACCAGGGCATCAGACTGATACGATTCTATTTCTATGTTATATTGACTGTCCTGTTGACATACTATTTATTATAAATTACTATAAATTGCACATCGCACATTTAGACAGAGACATAACGTAAAGATTTTTACTGCTCATGTATGTGAAGGATGTAAGAAATAAAGTCAATTCCTTTCAATTCAATTCTATCTGGGTGCATTGTGGCTTGGTATGGTAACTGCTTTGCACGTGACACCTGCCCACACGAAACTGCAAAGAGTTGAGGACTTATCATGGAAACAGACCATGTCCATACTTACCCTGCCCGAGTAAAGGTCCCTTTTCCCCTCTCCCATTGGGTAGAAGAAACAAAGGCCTGAAAGCACATTCCCACAGACACAAAGGCAGCATCTACCCCATTGCTATAAGACAGTTGAATGATTCTACAGTATGATAAGATAGACTCTTCTCCCGACAATCTACCCGGTTATGATCTTGCACCTGAACTGCACCTTCTTGACAGCTGTTGTGCTTTATTCTGCATTTTGTTATTGTTCTACTTTGTACTACCTTAATGTGCTGTGTAACGAAGGATATGCAAGACAAGCTTTTCACCGTATCTTGGTACATAGAAACATAGAAAATAGGTGCAGGAGTGGGCCGTTCGGCCCTTCGAGCCTGCACCGCCATTCAGTATGATCATGGCTGATCGTCCAACTCATACATATGACAATAATAAAACAATTCTAATTCCAAATACAAAGATCATTTGACTTCCCTATGTTTTGCATATGGCCCATTGAAACAGCACTAAAGGAGCCATTGATGACATGGAGCTTGCCTTGCGTGTGTACATATTCTAGTGTAATTGCAAGCTGTAATTTCATTGACTGGAGTTGGGTCTCCTGGTTCTTAGGTGGAGATAATGAAGATTGAGTAGTGCCTTACTTGCTCTGTAGACCAGCTTCTTTCCAGAGTTGCAGTGAGGAAGGATGAGAAGATGACGGGAGCAATGGTAGAACCTTCATTGACCCAATCTGCATTCGACTGGCTCTGTGGTGAACCTGTGGTTAACACCATGGCTTGCATGACAACAAGTAGTTGTGCAGAAGAGATGAATTTTCAATACAGCCATAGCTATCTTGAAGGCTTTGAAGGTCATATGTAGTGGTTGATGATGCTTCCTACTTTGGTCTTGGATTTGACACACTGTGGAGTTTCTACACAGCAATTGAGAATCCAACAGCAACTCTGGGAGAAGGTGTTCCTTCACTGGAAGGAGGAAGCTAGAGGGGGGAACAATAGGGAAAACCCTTGGTAAATGCCACAAAGAAATTAGTTTACTTGAACTAACTGCACATCTGAGCTCTCAATATTACTCCACAGGCAGAGTCAACAGCATAAATGTGTGATACTGCTGGGTATTCCAGGGATCATGGCTGTCAGCATACAGATGGATTATTACTTAACACAGCATTTTATTTTAAGATGCTTCTCATTCACGTAGAGCTAAAGAGGAACACTGAGAATAGAGTGACCTGCACTATAGTGGGCAGGTATTTTCCTCCTGAATCAGAAAGTTGTGAGTTCAAACCCTTCTCAGATACTTGTTTTAAATATGATAAACCTACAATCTTGATTGAGGAGGTGACAAAGAACAGAGTCAATTGTATCTACATAAATACGTGTTTGATAAGTTCCCTCAAGATAAGTTGATTGATAAGATAAGGATGCATGGGGTCCAGGGTGATTTACAGGCTTGTCCATAGAAGACAGAGGGGAGGAAGGCCATTATTCCGGCTGGAGGTCTGTGACCAGTGAAATTCCGCAAGATTCAGTGGTGGGACCTCTGTCGTTTGTGATATATACCAACGATTTGCATGAAAGTGTAGACAGGTGGATTAGCAAGTTTATGGATGGCACCAAGATTGGTGGAGAGTGACAGTGTAAAGGACTATCAAATACAACAGGATATAGATCAGTTAAAGCTATGGGCAGAGGAGAGGCAGACAGAGTTTAACCTGGGTTAGTATGAGAGGTCAAATGCAAGGAGAAAGCATACAGTTAATGGTAGGCCCCTTAATAGCACTGGGGTCCAGAGGGATCTGGGGTCATGGTGCATAGTTCACTGAAAGGAAGGAAGTCATACTGTAGTGGGATAAATCTTTAGTCAGACCACACTTGAAGAATTGTCCAAAATACTGGTTGTCCGATTATAGGAAGGAGTTAGAATAGGATACCAGGCATAGCGGTGAAATCAAAGAGTTTGGTGGAGGTCAAGAGGCTTTCAGCCAACACGTGAATATTAAGGGAATGGAGGGATATGGATGATACACAGGAAGAGGGCATTTAGTATAAATTGGCATCAAAATCAACACAAACTCACGGTTCAAGCAACCTGTCCAGTGCTGTATCGTTCTGTTCTATAACTTGTCCAGTGCTGTACTGTTCTGTTCTATAACTTGTCCAGTGCTGTACTGTTCTGTTCTATAACCTGTCCAGTGCAGTATCATTTGTTCTATAACCTGTCCAGTGTTGTATCGTTCAGTTCTATAACCTGTCCAGTGCTGTACTCTTCTGTTCTATAACCTGTCCAGTGCTGTATCATTCTGTTCTATAACCTGTCCAGTGTTGTATCATTCTGTTCTATAACCTGTCCAGTGCTGTACTCTTCTGTTCTATAACCTGTCCAGTGCTGTATCATTCTGTTCTATAACCTGTCCAGTGCTGTATCATTCTGTTCTATAACCTGTCCAGTGCTGTACTGTTCTGTTCTATAACTTGTCCAGTGCTGTACTGTTCTGTTCTATAACCTGTCCAGTGCAGTATCATTTGTTCTATAACCTGTCCAGTGTTGTATCGTTCAGTTCTATAACCTGTCCAGTGCTGTACTCTTCTGTTCTATAACCTGTCCAGTGCTGTATCATTCTGTTCTATAACCTGTCCAGTGCCGTATCATTCTGTTGCATAACCTGTCCAGTGCTGTACTCTTCTGTTCTATAACCTGTCCAGTGCTGTATCATTCTGTTCTATAACCTGTCCAGTGCCGTATCATTCTTCTCTATAACCCGTGTAGTGCCATACTCTTCTGTTCTATAACCTGTCCAGTGCTGTATCATTCTGTTGCATAACCTGTCCAGTGCTGTACTCTTCTGTTCTATAACCTGTCCAGTGCTGTATCATTCTGTTCTATAACCTGTCCAGTGCCGTATCATTCTGCTCTATAACCCGTGTAGTGCCATACTCTTCTGTTCTATAACCTGCCCAGTGCTGTACAGTTCTGTTCTATAACCTGCCCAGTGCTGTACAGTTCTGTTCTATAACCTGTCCAGTGCTGTACAGTTCTGATCTATAACCTGCCCAGTGCTGTACAGTTCTGATCTATAACCTGCCCAGTGCTGTACAGTTCTGATCTATAACCTGCCCAGTGCTGTACAGTTCTGATCTATAACCTGCCCAGTGCTGTACAGTTCTGTTCTATAACCTGCCCAGTGCTGTACAGTTCTGATCTATAACCTGCCCAGTGCTGTACAGTTCTGTGCTCTATCCAGTGCTGTATCGTTCTGTTCTGTAACCTGCCCAGTGCTGTACAGTTCTGATCTATAACCTGCCCAGTGCTGTACAGTTCTGATCTATAACCTGCCCAGTGCTGTACAGTTCTGTGCTCTATCCAGTGCTGTATCGTTCTGTTCTATAACCTGTCCAGTGCTGTATCGTTCTGATCTATAACCTGCCCAGTGCTGTACAGTTCTGATCTATAACCTGCCCAGTGCTGTACAGTTCTGATCTATAACCTGCCCAGTGCTGTACAGTTCTGATCTATAACCTGCCCAGTGCTGTACAGTTCTGATCTATAACCTGCCCAGTGCTGTACAGTTCTGATCTATAACCTGCCCAGTGCTGTACAGTTCTGATCTATAACCTGCCCAGTGCTGTACAGTTCTGATCTGTAACCTGTCCAGTGCTGTACAGTTCTGATCTATAACCTGCCCAGTGCTGTACAGTTCTGATCTGTAACCTGCCCAGTGCTGTACAGTTCTGATCTATAACCTGCCCAGTGCTGTACAGTTCTGATCTATAACCTGCCCAGTGCTGTACAGTTCTGTGCTCTATCCAGTGCTGTAGCATTTTGTTGTATAACCTGTCCAGTGCCGTGTCGTTCTGATCTGTAACCTGTCCAGTGCTGTACAGTTCTGATCTGTAACTTGTCCAGTGCTGTAGCATTTTGTTGTATAACCTGTCCAGTGCTGTGTTCTAAATATTTTATTTATTTAGAGATACAGAACAGAATATGTCCTTCCAGCCCTTCAAGTCGAGCCACACCACCCAGCCCCAATTTAACCCCAACTTAATCATGTAACAAATTACTATGACCAATTAACCTATTAACTGGTACATTAATTTCAAGAGGTCTAGCGTTCAAGAGCAGGGATGTGTTGCTGAGGCTTTATAAGGCACTACTGAGGCCTCACCTTGAGTATTGTGAACAGTTTTAGGCTCTTTATCTAAAAGGTGTTGCTGGCATTGGAAAGGGTTCAGAGGAGGCTCACAAGGATGATTTTGGGAATGAAAGGGTTATCATACGAGGAACATTTGATAGCACTGGGCCTGCACTCGCTGGAATTCTGAAGGATGAGGGGGAAAATCATTGAAACCTTTGGAATGTTGAAAGGCCTAGACAGATTAGATGTGGAAAAGATGTTTCCCATGGTGGGAGAGTCTAGGACAAGAGGGCACAGCCTCAGGATAGAGGGGCACCCTTTCAAAACAGAGATCCAGAGACATTTCTTTAGCCAAAGCCTGGTGAATTTGTGGAATTTGTTACCATAGGCAGTGGTGGAGAGCAGGTTGTTGGGTGTATTTAAGGCAAAGGTTGATAGGATCTTGATTGAACATGTCATCAAAGGTTACAGAGGGAAGGCCAGGTAGTTGGATGAGGGGCAAACAAAGGATCAGCTATGATTGAGTGGGGAGCAGAATCGATAGGCCAAATAGCCTAATTCTGCTCACATGTCTTATATTGAGAGCTCTCTACCATAATATTGACTCTCTACTGTAATCCTGTAGTATTGTAATATGGCGAGCTCGCAAGTAAGTCTTCAGATAAAATGTTAAACCCTGCCTTCTTTCTTGGGTGAACATTAAGTATTCAGAGCTGCTTTTTCCAATTAAGAGCAATTAAGACCATGATGTACAGAGTAATCCCACCATTGCAGATTCTGAAACAGATGATCTGATCAGTATCATTGGCTGCTCCTGTACACTTACTGTGACGCTGGATTCCTGTATTACAGTGGCAGCATGGCAAAAACTACTTCGCTGGGGGTGAAGAACCTTGGAATGGCACGAAGATGTGAGAGACACGCCAGGGTTTTGTCTCTATTCCTCTGACCATCTATTTCTGCTGGGATGTCATCAAGCAAGGAAATCACTACTCTGAGATTTTTTTGAAGGTGTAACCTGTTGATAAGCCATTTCTGTAATCAGTATGGGTAATGCAGGCAATAGTGCCCAGGTCTGCTGGAGTTGTATGGCACAGAGTCTATCAATCCCAGCTAGTCGTAACTCTATGTTTTCCTACAAGTTGCCGAGAAGTCATGGGGGAAGGGAAGTGCACATACTGTTGAAAATGAAGGAAACCAGACTGCTGGGCTCCCTTTATATCCAGCAGGCGAACAGCAGGGACTCTCCGCAGCCCAGCTTTCCCCTGTCAGTAGCAGAATTCTTTCATGTATTCTCTCTCAGGCAGGCAATCTGATCCTGCTGAGCCAAGTCCACGCCATCCCACCAGCTTTATCGTTCTTACGTCCAAGATCTTAATCTTCTGATAATAGAGTGGAAAAAAAGAGGTCCAGTTTAATAGTGCATTAGCTACCAGTGGAAAGCCTTTATGAGTAACTGATTTGCTCCACATCACAAATGCAAAGTGTAGGCAATAACTACAAAGCAACATATCTGTAACAATCCTAAAATCTAACGTCATGAGTGACTTGATGGCTTCCTAATGGCTTAATTTAATGGTCTTTTATTTGGACAAAGCGCCAGTCATATTTTCCTAAATCATCTGCAAGATTTTTTAAAATCACTTTCAGCTCCACGGTGTGTCAGGTCTCCTCAGTGTTAGAAGCAGAGCCCAACTTTTGTCACAATTGCCTCTGACTTTTACCATATTTGCCAGCTTGTGTCTGACACCCAAAATACCTATTGTTTATCAGTCCCACTGTATTCAAACAACCAAAAAGAAAAGGAAAATAAAAAGGCAGTTTAGCATTCTTTCTGTATTTAATTTAATAAAATTAGTTATACTGAAATCCTAATAAATATTGAGTGGTTAAGTCCAAAGAGCAGCAAATTAATTCATCTTGCACTTTAATTGGCTTGTTACTCCTATCTGAATTGCAGCTGCCGCATCACCTACTCTGAGAAGCATATATCAATCTGCCTCGTCTGCACCAGGTTATATTTCCCAGAGAAAAAAATTGTAGTGTTTCCTTTCTGTTTAACTTCCTTTTATGTGTAGAGAGAAGACAGTATTCTCGCAGAGAGAGGCAGCAGCAAAGTGGGCCCTGCTTTTATTCCATCAATGTGATTTCTCTTGCTGATTTCAACAGCGAAAGAACATTGAAACAAAGATGGCGCAGGTTAAGTTTGTGCAGGCGAATGTTATTTTAATATGCGCAGAGGAAAGATGGCGAAGGCTTTGGTTGGGGGGTGTGAGTGGGGAAAGAGAAAAAAGAAAGGTGCAGTTTTCACAATATAATGAAGAAACGCGTACAAGGCAAGGATTTCATTGTCGATAATACATAAACACAGATGAATTCTGTCTTTGGTTTGTTCATGGTTTTCACTCTGCACAGCAGGGATGTTCTTAAGAACTTGCCCTCTGCGTAATTTCTCTAAACAGAAGCCACAGACCTAGTGAGATGTGATTATATTCAGATCAGCTGTTCACTTCCTACGAAAAGTGTTATAATTTGAATCGATGGATAAGTCGTACATTTTCACGTTGCCGGGGAGTTATAAATACGCACTTATAACTATACCATTTTCTTGAGATGCTGGGTAGCTTTGCTGTTCAAAATATATTTAGTGATTGACAAGAACGTGTCTACTGCCTGCAGTCTCCGCAATAGCTCACCATGTTGTCTGCTAACCAGAAGATCAAAAATTATCGATTTCATGCAACTGCGTGCTCTGGATACGTAAGTAAGTTTTAAACGTGGCTAGTCCGTAAAAACACGAACAATACATTTTGTAAAAACAATAAATTGTCTGATTAATGTTGCATTTCAGGTGGGGTTCTTCGACTTTATTTTTAACAAGCTTTGACTTGAAATATTCTCACAAATTATTGAAACATTTTGTCGCAGTCCACATCTGCAGTCCCAGAATCCTTTGTGTATCTAATCTTTCTTGCATTTGCAATGTCTTCAATCTTTTCAAGGATTAAAGACTCAAAATGTGAGAGACAGATAATAATAACTAAAAATTAGGGCATTCTTCTTTCGTATTTGGCGGCAAACAAGTAAAAAATATTTAACAGATAATGGGATATGAAAGTATTTCCCATTTTTCTTTTGATAATCATCGAAATACATCATATCCTTTTCATTATTTTTCTTTGTCAAGTTGGTTGCACGCTACTTTTGGTTTTAGTTCAAATATGCGGTGAACACAATATTCCAAACATGTGCTCTACCTTGAAATTAATTTCTAAATATTAGACTCCGGGACTGCTTTTCCAAAGCTGATCTTGGACATCTGAATAAAGGCATTGGTCATTGCCGCAGTCAGTCTCTTTGTGCGCAGGCGAGAGTATTTTACCAACTATTGCCGTACAGCATTCAGAAGGTACGTTTTCAGTTGCACAACTTTCAAAATATCGTAATTCTCTGTAGTCATAACATTTCAAATGATGAATATAAATTGAAAAACCGCATATTGTGTTATAATACAAATATCACCCAATTGGAATTAATTAAAAACTATTCTTGGAACATTAGTGGAGTTAAATAGGGGGCTATGCGGAATTTATTAATAATCTTTACGTGAAGCTCACATAGCCCATGTCTGAAGACTTCCTTTCAATATTTATGCACAGTAGGTACCGAATGAAAATGTGAAATACGTTTAATGATATGAATGACATAAAGTTTATTTGTCCTTAACATAAATGAAGATATTTATTAGGAGAAAAAGCACTATCTTGCTAAAACTACACATACGCTTTCAGAAATTTTATCTGCTTTGTAACCAAATTGAACATCTGCCATAGCTTTTTAAACAACTCTACAACTTCATGTTTGTCTTCATCAGCACAGTTACATGCATTGTGGTAACATGAAATCTGTGAAATAAGTTTTATTATTTATCTGTAAGTGGTGTTTGTTCAACAGAAATTAATCATCATATCTCTACAACCTTTGATGCATTAGCATGGAGAAAGCTTTGTCAGTAAATGTGAATATTGTTAGTTCATTCAGGTAGGTCAAAGGCATTAATACTTAGATACGTAAAAATATATCAATATGTGGTATCTATTAAACAATACAACAATGCTTCATAACAGTAGATCCATCAAAGGATAAATAGGGTTGGGGTAAATAATTTATTTTAAAGAATGTTAAGACATTCATAAGCTGTTTAATTGCTTTAGATATATAAATGTTTTTCAATTAGCCGTGTAGAATATTTTACAATTTTGAATAAAATGAGCAGTTAATATATTTAAGCAGAAATATTTGTGAGATACTATTTGTCTGTTGATATACACAAATAATGTAACCTTACATTTTAAAATATTATTTTGTGTAATGTTTATGTCATAAAATACTATTCTCTTTGTTTTGCAGGCATTGTGTCGTTTCTTTCCTGTTTTAGAGAATATATGTGATAAAATCTGTTTTTGCTTTAAACTATAGAGTAAAAGAGAGATTTTTTGACAATATTTTGTAGAAAGTTAAAAGGAACATACTTATAATCCTCGAAATAGCAAAGAACAGCAATATATGCCTGCAAAGCCTTCACTTAGTACTAGCAGAACTATTACAGTAAAATCTAAGCAGTACTATTTTTGGAGAGTTAATGCATAGGCAGTGTTGTTATTAACAAGTATAGTAACAAAAGTTTTAAATACTGACTGATTTTATTGTTCCAACCTTCAGCATGCATGACATTGAGTTGAGACACAGTCGATGCTTAACTTGATTGTTTTGCTCAGTGTTACATTATATCTGAACCATCTTTAACCAAATATAACAATTTTGAATATTCAAATTTGAATAACCAAATGTTATATATTTAATATTTCATGATAGCTAAAAATTCCAATTCCAAACATATTAACCTAAATTAGTAATTATAATAAGCAACTAATCTGATTCAATTACACATCTTGATGTGAGATACAATTTCTCTTTGTGGAACCAGAGGAAAATGTTACCGAATTTAGTTGGGCTGTACTTAAAGCCAGTGTTGTAATGAATGAATATTATCATTGAAAAATTGTGGCAAATCTTACATTACAGTGAGAAATCACATAATCAATATTGAACATTAGCAACAAACGGTTATAATCACCCCCATTAGAATTAAATTATTAAACTAGAATTCACTAATATCATCAGTGAAAATACCATATGGATACTACGTTAATATGTTTAAGTTGGATGTGAGCTATGTCACAACCTATTGAAAATCATAGCGCATTAACAATCCTAATTCTGTTTAATCCACAATGGCTCGGACTCACACATTCTCTCTGTGAGAAAATTGAATACTGGAAAAAACTATTTCAGAAATAACAATTTATTTTATAACTGATAAAACTCCCTCATAATCTTGATCACTTGATTGTGTGGAGAATATTCTGACAGGCTGCATCACTGTCTGGTATGGAGGAGCTATTGCACAGGACCGAAAGCTGCAGAAGGTTGTAAATCTAGTCAGCTTTATCTTGGGCACTAGCATATATAGTACCCAGGACTTCTTTAGGGAGCAGTGTCTCAGAAAGGCAGCGTCCAATATTAAGGACCTCCAGCACCCAGGACATGCCCTTTTCTCACTGTTACCATCAGGTAGGAGGTACAGAAGCCTGAAGGCACACACTCAGCAATTCAGGAACAGCTTCTTCCCCTCTGCCATCCGATTCCTGAATGGACTTTCAAGCTTTGACCACTACCTCACTTTTTTAATATACAGTATTTCTGTTATTGCACATTAAAAAAATTCTATTCAATATACATAATTGATTTACTTGTTTATTTATTATGTTTTATTTTGATTTATTATTTTTTCTCTCTCTCTGCTAGATTATGTATTGCATTGAACTGCTGCTGCTAAGTTAACAAATTTCACATCACATGCTGGTGATAATAAAACTGATTCTGATCCTGATTAATCTCTGATCGCAGTATCTTACATCAGATTCAGATTTACATCGAAACATACCAGCGCCAATGTTCTGTCACTCAAGTTTTTAAAGAATGAGAACTTCTATTAAGGGTTGGATCTTATGGCTTCCATGAAAGGACAATGCTATGGTTGGATGGAGTTTAATCTGTCTTCGCATTGGATCACATACATTCACTTTAGACAAAAATAATTTATTTTCTTGTGAATCCTACCTTAAAAGATTTGCATTTATTTGGCAGTATTCAGGTCTGACGGTGTGATTTGCTGTGATGAAGCTCTTTCTCAAGTCTGATCATTGTTGCAGTGTAAGAGAGAATAGCAGCTATTTATGCTCAACAGGATTCCATAAATCAGTGTTACAAGAAGCAGACGATTCTGTAATGCTGGACAGGAGATAGATAATGGGCTGTACACAGTTGAAAAAATACTGGCTGGACATACAGCTTTTCACTTTTTTATGAGCACTTTGTGAGTAGACAAGGCTCTGGTTTCACATCTCATGCGCATGATCCAGTCCTACCTGCTGCACTCTATCTTTCTGCTCAAATCTCTGGCGCTGGAACTGATTCGACAACCTCCTAACCAACCGAAAAGCTACTTACCCATCACTAGGAACTTACCAACATTTCAAAATAGGAGGCTTAGAAATCCATTATCTTCATCTAATCCTGGGTGATTTGGGAAATGTGCCTTGTCTGATTTATCTCATCTTGGAGATGCCAACAGAGGTCCAAGCTCTTCAAACTGAGAAATAGTTGTCAGAAGGCAGTAACCTCTTGCTAATCTTCTCCCATTATCTGGATGGAGGGCAGCAGCCGCAGAGACTCTTGACAGGAGGGAAAGATGGTGGGAAGAAAAGTAATTATTTAAATACAACTTCCAAAAAGAACTCAGTGTAACACTCAGGAATGGAATAGGTTGTCAGCCAATCCACTTCATAACAAACCCAAGGAGATTCATTGTCATTGGCTGTGACATGCTGCAGGTGTCCCTCATTGAGAGCCTGGATCACAACTTGTCATTTCCCACAGCGTGGAATCTCACAGGCTAACACCTATTATGTCATTTCATCAGACCGACTCAACAAACACTAATCGAACATCAAGAAGAAAACTGCTTGGAAACCTGAAATAAAGGCACGGCAGGTCAGACAGCGTCTGTTGGGAGAGAACCCGGGTGTTCTGAAGGAGGGATATTGACCTGACAATTTTCTCCCTCTATAGATGCTCCTTGGCCTGCAAAGTATTTCTGATACTTTCTGTTCTTATTTCAGAAATTCAGCATTGCGAGAGAGATTTCTACTTTAAAATTGCAAGTTCTTGAAAAATTGTGAAGGTTGGATTTGCATTAAATTACGAATTATCAAGGGAACAGTTGTTACAGTAAATACATGCTCTGGCATATGCTCCATCCTCACTTGTTCCAGGTCTAAACCGTGGTATTCCCTCTCCAACGGCACAGACGACCTCCACCAGGTCTGCAGCAGTTCATGAAGGCAACCACCTTCTCAAGGGCAATTAATGCTGGCCTTGCCCGTGAGACATTCTTCTCTCAATAAGTTAATCTGCCACTCAACGTCAGACAGATTTTAAATTTATTATTCAACTTCATATACCTTTTAATTAACTTCTTGTGGCATAAAATTAAATTTTCAACACGTTGCCACAAATATGTAAAAATCAAAATCTAAAACCTGCTCTAGTATTTCCAATATGAAATAATTTTGATCCCAGTTCCTAGTTCTGATGAAGATTTCGTTTACCAGAGGTTATTCTTCGAGCATTTGTTCTGCTTTCGGAATCCGGCATCCGCATGTTTTTTTTTGTTTAGATTGTTGTTTTAATGTGTGATGTTTTCATGAGGATTAAAGTAGCATTTATGCCATTATCAAATAGAGAAATTGAGACACAAGTACTTTTGGCTTTTTATCGTCTTAAAGCAGGACGTTGTTTTTCGCCATTTAAAAATAAATCACTTTTGTTTTCGGTAGTAAGAATGTAACTTGGAAGGTATTTGAACGCCAGCAACAATGCTCCACGCACGCTCTCGTGTTTTCCTTTGTGTGAGAGGTTGTAACCGAAGCCTTTAAGCGAGTATTTCCGCAAATTTAGTACAGCGCTCCAGCAAGGAATTCTTTCTCACGTACAAAGGATTTGAAAATAGTTGGAGCATTAAAAAAAAATGAACGAAACCGATTAACGATGCATATAACAAAACTTAAAATTGCCTAAAGTGCAAGGAATGCACTGAGTAGTTTTGTTTACCGTAACTCCGCAATACTTGCCGTCTTTTGTGTTGCAAAGAGAACTCTTTGAAGTTCGGAGTATACTTTTAAACTAAGTGCAAAAAACCTCTCGATTAGTAACAAACTTGTGCAAAAGCTGTGAAAATGAATAAATAAATTGAAAGCAAGACAGTGCGAAAAATGGAGGCTGAGATGCGGACGAACAGGACGAGGTCTACCGCCCTTTTGCACAAGGCTGGAGTTTACAACTTGCGTACCGCGCCAGCACTTCGTGAGCTGTTACCGGCATTTCAGCGCTCGGTGGGAGGCCGCAGCACCGCGCCCCGCGCCCCACATCCAGCCGCTACCCCGACCCGGGAACAGAGTTACCGGGGGAGGGGAGGGCAAGAAGAAGTAGAGTGGGAATGATAGATTCCTGACGCAGAACATAATTCTGTCTCTGATTAAAATGAAATAAAATATTCCATTGTATATTCTCTGATCTGACTGTTCTGGGAATCAATAGCTGTAGGTCAGGTTTCTTCATCCGTGCAGTTGCCCAAAACCCCCTTCTTTGAGCTATTGGTTTAGCGCTGGCACTACTTGTCGCTGCGGAGGCGCACGACCGTGCGGTCGTCCCTTTAAAAGCAGCGCTCCTGCCGGTCGCCATTTTGGTTGGTGTGGGTGTCGGTGGCAGAGGCTGGCGGAGAGGGAGCGGCTGGATTCACGTTGTACGGTGAGGCTGGGCGCCGCTGATCGGCAGTCGCACGGTGGGGGGAGAACCCCTATCTAGGCCCCCGCTCAGAGGCCAGGTTTCGTCGTTGCTGCCGGCCCCGGGCGCCCAGAGTGTGATGACCAGGAGTAAGGCTGAGCCCGGGAGGTGCGGCCTCAAGACGGACGGCCGCTCCAGTTCCTCCCGCGGGGCATGGGCGAAGGGACCGGGTCGCTCTCGGTGTCGGGGAAGTCGGGAAACCGGCCGTCCGGAGCGGGAGGAAGGAAGAAGGGCTATTTATCGGAGGGTGTGTGGGGGGAGGAAGGAAAGTGGGTACTTACGGGAATGGGGGGCGGGGGTGAAGGAGACAAGGTGTTTACGGAGGGAGGGATTGAAGAAGGGCACTGGGTGTTTACCTGGCGCTGGCACTGGGTGTGGAGAGTATTGGACCAGACACTCACTTGGCCGGGGTCCTTACTGGAAACGACAGTGTATGTGTGGGTTGTTTATTTGTCCCTTGGCAGTCTATATTCATCTGGCTGGGGTGAAGGAGGTGTGATCCTGTGTAAGGGTACGATGAGGTGACGAGCGCTAGGTGCGGTTTTAGAGAACCTGGTTATGTTTTTTTTGGGGTTGGGTTGCAAGTAATTTAAATACACATTTGCCGAGGAGTTGTGGCGCACCTGCTCCGGCATGTCGGCATATATATGCTGTGGAAAGAAAAGGGATAGGTATTGTCCCGCCCCTTAAGGAAAATCCTGCTGGTGGAAGAAATAGTTTCAAATTATAACCAGAGAATTTTTTAATGTATAGTTTTAAGTAGTGTCATCGTTCAAAGAGTAGGCTGATAATTTTGTACGCTGTTAATACAATATTTACATGTCCTTTTAAGTGGAATGGGTTTGTTTCTGTTCAGTTCTTCCTTGGCGTTCCCAGTCTGCGAGTAACCATTAACCGAACCGTGAAGTGTATTTAGAGAATTACCCACGATCTGGCCTTTACCCAGGAAGGGCGCAGGTTGTGGCATGGATTTACTTTTTGGCTTGGAGCTGGACGGGGAAGTGTGTGATTTAAATTGCAGTGGGGCAAAATGAAACTTGCTCATTAACCAGGAGTTTGCATTTTAAAGGAGTTTTTGTTATTGAAGGTAGCTTCAGGTGCAATGTAAAATGCTTGGTTTAAGATCCACGCCTGAGTTCATTTGGACAGAAATAAATTTTAAAAGTTTGTGCCATTTTCTCTTGAAGTTCTTTAATGTTTTCTTGTGAATTAATTTCGTATGTCAGAGGTGAAAAAAATTTCTTGTCCAAATTTAGTTGGAGGAAACTGATTTAATTCCTTGGGGAGATGTGTATGTAAGAATCTGAGTTTGAATTTGTTTTAATTTACATATTTAAGAAGTTTCATTAGTTTTAAGAATGGTTGGGAAAGCAAGGATATATTTTGAATAAGGAAGTAGTACATATTTCAGCACATTCTGCTCCAAAATATGTAACTTTAATGTGAACGCATTTGATTTATAACTGTTGAAATGTGCAGTTGTTGGGCTTGATGGTTATCTTTGTGAAATTTTTGATGAAATTTGTTATGATATTTACCTGTTGTCTCAAAAATGTAACCACAAATTTTAAAATCTAAAAGGCTTATTTTTAACATTCTTGCAATCCCTTATATATTTTCTGTGATCATAATTAAAGGTTTTAGTTTTGACTGTGGTTCATGGCATAATTTTATATGGTTCAATTATAAACAGTTGATTAAACAGACGTTTCCGATCTTCCAAATATTTCTTAGTTTTTGTTTGTGCTATTATTTATATTTGCATAGTTGCAAATTGTGCTCATACCTCACTAATTGAGGGATTCATTATTGAATGAATATTAGGCACTCTATATTCTATGGTGCATTGCCCAGACATAGTTTTTGAAAATACTGCTTTGCTGTAGAGGAGTGATGTAGGTCTGTGTTAAATTGGCTGAAAGTTGATTTTCATTTAGTTTAAATTAATTTTGTTGGAGCAACACATTTTAACATGTAACATACATCAAAGTTGCTGGTGAACGCAGCAGGCCAAGCAGCATCTATAGGAAGAGGCGCAGTCGACGTTTCAGGCCGAGACCCTTCGTCAGGACTAACATGTTTAAGTTTGGGATGTGGTTGGAGAGTACAAATGTATTTCTGGAAACTAGATGAACAAAACTTGCAACTCTTGGAGCCAAGTTTTCATTTTAACCCTCATTGCTTGTTTTGTCTTAATTTTCCCAATTGAATGTGAATTTCCAGAGAAAGTATTTAAAAAGAAAATCAGTGTAGTTTCACCATCATGAAGGTTACTTGAATCTAGTGCAATGTCACATCAGAGTTGTGTGAATTGAAAGCACATTACCGTTTTGTGTAACTTGAATTATCTCTGTCTAGTGTGATACTGCACAGGTATTTTGTACAGTTTGAAATCTAATTTTATTACTTATAACATAGATATTAGTTATACATTATATAAAAATCTGAAATATGGCAGTTGAGAGAGTAAAAAGTCATTTTTGTTCTTGTTGCATTTTTGTAGCAAAAGTTAGGTGGTTCTGTCAAAAATAACCTGGAGAACAAACAACTCTGCTAAAGAGTTTGACTTACTTGTTAATCATGTCAGTGATTTTTACCAATGTAGTCACCTTTAGATAATTTGCTGCCAGGTAGGTAATTTGTTTTTCATTCTTTTACTACTTAATGTCTACATCAAGCTGGACAATTTTCATTGTGGCTAAGATTTCACAATGGTGCCTGGTAGACACAAATTCTAACTTCATTTAGCTGAACTGCTCAGTTATGCCATGTTGTCAATGTTGATAAAAGCATTGGGCTTGAAAATATGGAATTCATTTAAAGTCTTTGGTCAGAGTATTTTGTTTAACTTGGTGGGGTTTTGAATTTTAATGTCTAGTCCAGACTGACAGGAGTGAAGTACCTTTTGACATAATGCACACCTGGTTGTTTACATAAAGGATTTTGAGCTGAAATTTCCACTATTTCCTGATTGAATTCTGTCTAATCTGAATTCCTTCAGCTCTGAGTGTTCCTAATAGTTGCAGATTGTTTGTTCCTTCAGCCAAGATTGCTGGCCTTTAATATCATTTGCTGTTGCATGCTACTTGACAGCCATATTTGACCATATGTAACTGCATGTCTTGTTTTCTTAAAGGCATAAACAAAGAAACTTGAAACTTTAAACATAAACCAAGATGTGAAATGTTACCAGTAAGCTTTGGTTGGTGAAATGATTGGTTTTGTTTGCAAATTGATTCAAATTTCATTAGATATGAGTCATTCATCTGTCTGTTCTGAGATGATACTATTTCTTTCTACTGTTCACTATTTTAAAAGAAATTCAGATTTGTAAATACTTTAAAGCCAAAATGTTCTCACATTTTCAGTAAAGGAGACTGATTTTTGGTGGATTGATAGGTAGACATTCATATGTAATCCTGGTTAGTACCAGACTTAGCGTCTGCAATTTGATCAAATCTTTCTCTGCAAAAATGGACCTCATTGGAACATGTAATAATTGAAATAAACTGCTGAGAAGCAGTTGAGCGGAAGCTAAATAAACAGGTATAGAAGACTTGGAATGGCTTGTGTGTGCTTCAGGTTTTATGCTACAAAACTTCGGGAATGATTGGCCAAAGTATATTGTAGTGAGAGGATATGGCAGATACTTCATATGGCCCTGGTAATGTATTTAAATGCAACACTCTTTTGAGGTAATGAAATGTAAATAGTTTCCAGCCTAGTTATCTTTATGCCTGTTTCAGTTTTTCATAAACAAAAAGTAGGTTGATGGCAACTGCCAGAAATACAGAGCAGAATATGTAGTTAAAATAGCTCCGTGAAATATTTTGAAGTGAGTCTTGGTTTTTGAGCTAAAAATTGATACAAACATACTATTTGCAAGCATCCACCCTTTCAATATCTGAAAAAGTGGCCTTGGTAGGGTGCCTTGAACTAAATGTCTCAAGAAAATCAAATCATTTTCTTGCCATTTACTGATCCAGTATTTCCAGTTTTTTGGTTGCTATCAGGCTTGAACATATGTGCATTTGCTTAGCATGTGAGACCATGGAGGACAAAGCATACAGGAATATTTTGCTATATGAAGGTTGCATAATGTTTGTGACAGAAGCCATTGTGCCTGTTCCTTTGCTGGTGAAACTGGGCCCTTCTTGGCCAAGCCCCTCATAATTTTATAATGCTCAATTAATTCTCCGCTCAAAAATAAGATATGTTTCAAAGTAAATAGTTCTAGCTTCTCCAATCTGAACTTGGTTACATATGCCAATGAAGGAGACATGAAATGTGGCATTGAGTACAAGAGTTAGGATGTCATGTTACACCTGTACAAAATGTTGGGTTGGCTGTACTTAGTGTATTTTGTGTATTTCTGGTTGTCATGATATGCGAAGGATGTGATTAAGCTGAAGGCGCGGATTATATTGTTGCTGAGACTGGAGGGTGAATTGGGAAGATTGAGTGTTCACTGGAGGAAAGAAGGCTGGGGGTGACTTTGTAGAGCTGTATGTCAGGGGCATAGAAAGGGTAGTTTTTTAAGGTGTGAAAGGGAAGATTTAAAGGAAGTCTGATGTCTGAGTCTTTACATTTAGAAAGTAGTAGGTATTGTCGTGGCTATTCCTCGGTCGAGGATGATGGTCTTTGTTCTGAAGAAGTGGCCCACAGAGTGAAGACGCCTGGGCGCATATTTGTTTAACGTGTACTTGATGTTGCACTCCAAGAAGCACACGATACTTCACAAATCAACCAACTGATTCCAATGGCACGGAAACCTCGAC
The DNA here is from genome assembly GCF_963921235.1 of Mobula hypostoma. Classification (NCBI taxonomy): domain Eukaryota; kingdom Metazoa; phylum Chordata; class Chondrichthyes; order Myliobatiformes; family Myliobatidae; genus Mobula; species Mobula hypostoma. The sequence continues at coordinate 69,125,161 of NC_086113.1, read as the reverse complement.
GATTGGAGCTGATGGATTTGTTGCAGCCTTCATCCGCCTTCACAGCCGCTGAGTTCGAAGTAACTTCGTCCGCCTGTTCCACCGTTGAGGTCTTGGTTGGACTGTTCTTTGTCAGGGACCTCACCCTCGACCTTATCGCCATGGGTGACCCTACCAGGAGCATAGCTCCAGACGGCATTGCTCTCGGGATCACAGGACCACACAAGCTTCTCCACCACGACAAGGTGACAATCCACGGGGAAGGGTAGTGGTCCAGAATAGGTACATGAGAATGATCCTGGGAGTGAAAGGTTTAATGTATGAGGAGTCACGAACAAGAGAGAATCTGCAGATGCTGGAAATCTGTGGGGGGGGGGGAGAGGGAGAGAGCGCAGTCAACGTTTCAGACCGAGACCCTTCAGCAGGACTGTAGACACTGCCTGGCCTGCTGAGTTCCTCTAGCATTTTGTGAATGTATGAGGAGTGTTTAACTCTGGGCCTGTATTTGAAGTTTAGAAGAATGAGGGGAATCTCGTTGAAGCCTATTGAATATTGAAAGGCCTAGAGTGGATGTGAAAATGATGTTTCTTACAGTTGGGGAGTCCAGGACCAGAGGGCACCGCCTCAGAAAAGAAGGGTGTCCATTTGGAAAAGAAATGAGGTTTTTTTTTGCCAAGAGGTTGATGAATCTGGAATTCATTGTTAAAAATGTCTGTGGAGGCCAATACATTGGGTATATTTAAAATGGAGGTTGGTTAGGCTCTTAATTAGTAGGAATATCAAAGGTTACGGGGAAAAGGCAGGACAATGGCGTTGAGAGCAATAATATATCGGCCATGACGGAGAGCCTTGATGGGCTGAATGGCCTGTACTTGGTCCTATGTCTTCTGGTTTGCATCATCTGAAAATGTCCATGATTATGCTCCTCCGTTTAAGAGTTAAATCATAATGTATACTGTGGGAAACAATGGACTGTGAGTACTGAGCCCCTTACAACCCCAACAAAAATGTTAAAAGCTTCCTGGCTTGAGCTAATTTTTGGATCCAGTTTTCCACACTCCCATTGAATTCATGGGCTTCTGCTCTTGAACATCTTGTTTTGTGAAACTGGTCAAAGGTCTTGCTGAAATCCATGGTTTTTGTGGCTCAGAGTTTCTTTGCATGCTGAAACTTTTACCACTATTTTTTGTAATCATGAAGAAAACCTTTGTACATGGGAATTAACTGTTTCAAAGTTGAATTCAGCCCTGGATAATTATTTTGTAAGCAGTTGGGATGGGATCATGGTGAACTAATAAAATGCAGACTGTCTCACTGATAATCTTGTCATCTTGGTATTAATTTTGTCAAGCTTTATTTTTAAAGATCAACTTCAGTTTGATTTTCAGAATTCAGTCGTCTAAGTTGTCATGCTAGTGTCGTTTGAACAGATTTCAAGTTAATCCAGACTGCTTTCATAGTTCATTTTCGTAATGGCTTCCTGCTTTGCTTTTTTTTAAGGCTGTAAAATTGATCTTTTTACAATGCCTACTTTATTTCAAAGAATGTTTAACTTGTGCCAATACCAGTGGAAGACTGCCTTTAAAGTTGTGGTTCTGGAAATCCAATCAGTATGGCACACTGGAAGGAATGTAGTGTTGTGCGCTTGCAGTGAGGTGTACAGAGACTGCTGGTCCTTTGAAGTTTGTAAGATGGATTCCATATGTGTGGAGGAGTAATGAGATAACAGTGCAGAGTAATGCACATTGTTTGGACCTAAATGGTTTTAATACCACATTCTAATCACTATAGGGGCTTCAAGGATGTGGGTAGTTTGTAGTCATTGTAATATTTCTTACCTGGTCTGAGTGCCCTGCAAATACCTTAAGGGAAGTTAGAAAATGGATTCAGTATGTTTAATTGACTTAATTATGACCATCACTACAAAATTCACCAAGGTATATTTGTAATTTTCTTAATTACAATACCTTGATCTAAAATAGTATTATTGGCATAATTTTACATCCCGCGCATCTGTCAGGGCATCTCTGCCCAGTTTGATTTTAGTTGACCTCAAGGCCGAAGGTTTTTTGATCTATGTTTATTATTCTATTAGCTTGATGACACCTTTAATGGTAACTTGCTATTTTACATTTTGTGTTTGCATCACTTAGGTTCCTTGAAAATATTTAATGTTTGGAAAATTACAAAATGTGTTGAGGGTTTATTTAAATTTTGCGGATTGCTTTTCTGATACTTGTGTAACTTCAGTTACTCTTGAATATCATACTGTGTTATGTTGCACCGTGGAGGACTGGAGTGTTTTAGTTGGCATTCGGAGAGGAAATAGGTGCGACGTGCTTTTAAAAACCTGTTTAGATTGTATTTTTAGAACAGGACTAGCAATCATTGCTGCTAAGATCATTGAGTTAATTTTCAAAGCAGAGAGGGGAAAACAAATGCGGAATATATTTTCTAATATCTGTCTGTATTCCTATTTGATGTGGCTTGTTAAGTATGCTATGTTTTTTTTGGTTCATACTTTTGTGGTAAGTGCGTACTGTCAAGAATTTCTGTAAAATGTAAAACTTGCCATGGAAAACTGGATGATTTTTCTCCTTTCTAATTCATGATTTCTTGTGCCATGTTGTGTCCAGGGTTGTTTACTAACTTTTTAATCAAACCTTGTTGATTTGAAACAAAATGCTTTTCTGCTGAAGGTGGTTTTAGAATATACATTCACTTTTGTTTCAGCTGAGAGATCGATCACAAGGTTCTGGCATAGTTTTGTTTTGGGAAATTTGTGCTGAAGTACTTCCGGGCTAGCCACGTTGCAGTGACTTGGACCAGCATTCCTTTTCCCCCCCAAACTTGGTTTTCTGGAGGGCTTGTATCTTATGGTAAATGGCAAGTTGAATGTTTTCTGCTAATTTGCTACTTACTCAGTGAGTAAGTATTGTTCAGGACAGTATACATTGGTCTTGCATACAATTGGATTTGAAAGTGGCTGGGGATATGGAAATGACTGACACAGGATTTTGCATTGAAAACATTTTGTTCTTATTAGTAGCTTTAGTCATTATTTTATAACTAAAGCATTTTGAATGTAATACATCTGAATTTTCACAGAAGTGCTTCAGTTACTAAAAGTACTGTAAGTTGATTAACTAAAACATCGGTCAGTTGTGACTGGGATTTATTTTTGTACCGGTTTAACTTGTACAGGATTCTAAATCTTGCCATTGCTGGTCTGTGGTGACAGTAACTTTTGGACCAAAGAATCAGAATCACAATCAAGTTTAATATTCCTGGCATGTGTCTTGAGATCTGTTTTGTGGCAGCAGTACAATGCAATACATAATAAAAGAAACAAAGCTGTTTTTAAAAAAAATTTAAATAGTGGGAAAAGCAAAAAGTAGTGAAGTAGTGTACATGGGTTTATTGAAAACTGACGGCAGAGGGTCGGCAGCTGTCCCTAAAATGTTATGTACAAGAGTACAAAGTAAATTTATTATTAAAGTATAATGTCGTCATGAGATCAATTTTCTTGTGAACATAATAAGTCCGAGAACTGTAATCAATGAAAGACCGCCCCCAACAGGATGGACTAACAACCAAAGTACAAAAGACGACAACTATGCAAATACAAAATAAAAAAAAATATTGGGAACATGAGATGGAAGAGTCCGTGAAAGTGAGTCGATAGGTTGTGGAAGCAATTCAGTGATGAGGCAATTAAAGTTATCTCCTGGTTCAAGAGCCTGCTGGTTGAAGGGTAATAACTGTTCCTGAACCTGGCGGTGAGAGTCCTGAGGCTTCTGTATTTTTCTCAATGGCAGCGACAGGAAGTGAGCATGACCTGGGTGGATGCTGCTTTTGTATGACAGTGCTCCTTGTAGGGCATTACCCATGATGGATTGGGCCATTTCCACTACCATTTTCCATTCAAGGCCATTGGAGTTTCCATACCAGGCTATGATGCAACCAATCAGTATACTGTTAACACAGGGGTCCCCAACCTTTTTTGCAACACGGACCGGTTTATTATTGACAGTATTCTTGCAGACCGGCCGATGGGGGGGGGTTGCCAACTGACAAGAGTAGCAGTCAAATACTTTGTGTTTACCCCGAAAAAGACTACAATGACCATGAAACCTTGCGGGGGCACCAGTGCGCATGTGTGTACATGCTGATTTTTTTCTACAAATCATTTTTGGCGATTCTGTTCTGGGGGGGGAGGGGTTGGTAATCATGACCGGAATATAGGTGATAAGTGGCTAATACACTCAATTTCGTTTCTAAAAGGGTTTATCTAATGAATTTAATCAGCACATATTTTCCTCGCATGAATATAGTGATAAGTCAATTATCAGGGGAGTTTGAAGTAAGTGTTGAACGACTTCCAGTAGAAGTGGTAGAGGCAGGTTCGATATTATCATTTAGAAAAATGGGATAGCTCTATGGACAGGAAAGGAATGGAAGCTTATGGGCTGAGTGCAGGTCAGTGGGACTAGGTGAGAGTAAGAGTTCGGCACGGACTAGAAGGGCCGAGATCGCCTGTTTCTGCGCTGTAATTGTTATATGGTTATATAAGTTATTTATAAGTCAATGGCGTCATAACATTTTAAGTAATGTTTGGATATTAAACACACAGCACATATTTTCCCCGTATGAACATATAAAATCATTGCAACACACCAATGTCACTGAATCAGTGGGAGCCCTGGGCTTGTTTCCCTGCAACAAGACAGTGCCATCGAGGGGTGACGGGAGACAGCGATACTCGAACGGGGTTCCTTATGTCCAGTCTATTCCACAATTTAGTTTTCGTTGCATTCATTGCAGAAAACTCCGCTTCGCAGAGATATGATGTTGGAAATGGAAGCAACGTTTTCAGTGCTTTCGTGGCTATCTCAGGATATTTAGCCTTAACTTTGATCCAGAATGCTGGTAGAGATGTTATGTCAAACATACTTTTCAGCACGCCGTCATATGCAAGCTCAAGGAGTTGATCTTCCCGCGCTGACATGGATGACGCGCGGGTAATGACCTTGCGTGCGTTCAAGTTCAACAGTGCGTGACAGAGTATGAGGAAAGGAGCAGCTGACTCATCGCCAAATCATATCGTTTCCTCGCAGCCCGGTAGCGCATGCTTTGTGGCTCAGTAGTTGGGGACTGCTGTGTTAACACACCTATAGAAGTTTGTTGAAGTTTCAATGTCCTGGCGAATCTTCACAAACTTCTAAGGTAGAGGCACTGCCATGCTTTCTTTGTAAGTGCAGTTCTGCACTGGGCCCAAAACAGATCCCCTGAAATGATAGCACTGAAGAATTTAAAATTGCTGACTCTTTCTGCCTCCGATTCCTCCAGTGAGGACTGGCTCATGAGCCTCTGGTTCCCCTCAGGCTCCTGTGCCACCATCTCAATGGTGGACTCGAGAAGAGGGCATGTCCTGGGTGATGGGTACCAACTTTCTGAGGCATCTCCTTTTGATGTCCTGGATGCTGGGGAGGCTGGTGCCCATGATGGAGCTGGCGGGGTTTGCAGCTTTCTGCTGCTCTTTCTTATCCTGTGCAGTGGTCCTTCCAAACCAAACGATGATGCAGCCTGTAGAATACACTGCGTAGAAGTGTGCGAGTCTTTAGTAACGTACTAATTCTCCTCAAACTCCTAATGAGTTACAGTCGCTGTCATACCATCTTTGTAACTGCATCTACATGTTGTGCTCAAGATAGATTTTCAGAGAAACTCAAACTGCGGGGGTGTTTCCTTGACTTTCTTTTGAAGTCCACAGTCTTGGTCTTACTGACAGAGTGCAGGGTGGTTATTGTGACACCATCCAGCTGATCTTTCCCACTCCTGTATGCTGCCTCGTCACCATCTGAAATTCTACCAGCAATAGCAGTGCCATTGGCAAATTTGTAAATGGTGTTTGAGCTGTGACTAGTCTCACAGTCGTGGGTGTAGAGCGCAACACCCGTCCTTTAAGTGGAGATGCTATTTCTGATCTGCACTGACTGTGGCCTCACGAGGACTAAGGATCCAGTTGTTGAGGGAAGAACCGAAGTCCAGATTTTGGAGCTTGTTGATTAGAACTGAGGTATGTTGACCCCTGAGCTGTAATCAGTAACCAGCCTGACGTTGGTATTGCTGTTGTCTGGGTGGTACAAAGCAGAGTGGCGGGTCAGTGTTTTAGACCAGACCTATTGTGATAAGCAAATTGTAGTAGGTCCAGGTCCTTGCTTAGGGAGGAATTGATTCTGTTCATGGGCAAACTCTCAAAGTACTTCATCACACAACTGGACAATGGTTAAGGCAGTTCATGCTACTCTGCTTGGGCATGAATATGATTGTTGCCCTTTTAAAGCAGGTAGGATTCTCCAACTGCAGCAGTAAGATTGAAGATGTTCTTGCACACTCCCACCAGTTGGTGCAGGTTTTCAGTACCCTACCAGATAAATCACCAGGGCTCTCCCTCTGAAAGATATTTTGCAGTCACTCTCCAAGATAGACATCAGAATCACCAGATGTTAGAGGGATTCACACAGGTGTAGTTTTATTCTGCCTTTCAATACATGCATAAAAGGCATTGAGCTTATCTGGGATCGAAGCATCACACCCATTCATATTAGATTTTGCCTTATAAGAGGTAATATTCTGCAAACCCTGGCAGAGCTGACAAGAATCCTCTTAATTCAGTCTCTATCATCAGTTGGAATTGTTTCTTTGCTCTTTAAAATGATCAACTGTGGTCTGTACTGTAGAAAAGAAGCATCCATCATCAGAGATCCTCACCACCAGATCATGCTCTTTTCTTTTGCTGCTGGCATCAGGTAGAAGGTACAGGTGCCTCAGGACTCACACCGCCAGGTTCAAGAACAGTTACTACCCTCAACCATCAGACTCTTGAACAAAAAAGGATAACTGATCTGTTTAAGCAGTCTTGTTATTGCTATTTGTATCTGCTTTTGCACAATTTGTTTACAGTGTAGTTTCTGTTCTACAGATTTGCTAAGTATGCCCACAGAAAAAGAATCTCAGGGTTGTATGTGATGACGTGTATGTAATCTGATAATTATACTTTGAACTTTGAGATCAAGCCCTCTGCAGACTATGAATCATCCACAGCTTTTGGTTTGGGTATGTTCACAAAGGCACACATCCACCCACACAGGTCTTGAAGTACGGCATATTATTTCAGATTTGAAGATGAATCCCTGAATATTGACTAGTTCACTGGCTCAAAGCAGTCCCTTAAGTGCTCCTCTGCCTCTCATGATCACACCTCTTGGTCTTTGCCACTGGTGCGTAGTCTTTCTGTACACCAGCAATAGAAGTGCAGCTAGGTGACTGAACTTCACAAAGTGTGAGTGTAGGGTGGCACGGTAAGTGTTGTTGATTGTGGTAAAACAGTGGTCAAGCGTATAGGCTCCTCTGGTTCCACATCTGGTATGTTGGTGATAGTTGTTTCGAGAATTCTTCAAGCGGGCCTGATTGAAATGCACTGCAATGATAGAGGAGGCATCATGTGTACTGTTTTGTGACTACTGATCACAGTGCTCAGGTCCTCCGGTTCCTGCCCGAAGTTGGACAGAGGTGCAGTGTACACCACTACCAGGATGATGATGGAAAACTTGGCAGATAAAATGGATGTCACTTGACAGCTATGACAGGTAGATGTTCCAGGTCGGGTGAGCAGAATAGACACAACCACCATGTTTGTGCAGCAGGATGAATTAATCCATTGTAGAGTCCACCTCTAATTTTGAAGGTTCAGCTGTTCAGTCTTTGTGGTGAACGGTGAACCCTTCAGGCTGCAGCATTGCCTGCAAAATGGGTTGTGTTTCCGTGAAGCATTCAACACTCCCTGACATCCCTGTGGTACTGCAATATTGCTAGGTCTTCAATTTTATTTTTCAGACTAGTTGGGAGTGGGGGTCTAAAGGCACTGTGTTTCAATCGTTCCTGCATCCCAGCATGCCTTCTGCACCTCCTTTTTCTTAACTGGGAACTGCATTCATGACACGGTTAGGAATATTTGATTGCCATCAGAGCTGCACGCAAAGAGTCTCCACTTAACAGCCTTTTAAGATTCTGAGCTCTTAATTGTTCCTGTGGTTTTTAAATAGTTTTGACCATTGTTTTTTGAGGGGAACGCAAATAATTCCCACTGAATTCAAATTTTTTAATGCTTATCTAGCGTTCAGTTGTAGGACTTAGTAAATAATTCTACACATTCTTTTTACCTTTTTGGAATTTTTAACTGTTTCCCTTTTATGGAGCTTTTTTAGTAGCACGCCTATCTGTAAGCTGGGGGATGAGGCAGCCTGTTGAAGAGTTCTTTTGCTGTTGGTTGTCAGCTTTTGTTCTCAGCACTCCAGGGTTTTTGGAGATCTGCCTTGCTTTGTGGCATGCTTCACTTTGTAAGAGGGGGTGGGGGCAAGAGCAGGAGTGCTGGTATAGACTCAGGATTCAAACTAATTGCTACTAGTTGATTTACTGGAAATTTGACTTCAAAAGAAAATTCTGGCTGTAATGAGATGCATTTTTCATTTGTAACAATTGCCAAAATTCATGGTTCAATTAGTTAGTTATTTTAAGAATAGGATTGGAAATTCTTGCTTTGGCGTTGATGGTGGAGTTTCATAGCCTAGCACAGATATTGTAGCTGAAATAAGTTAATTGTTTTTTCAAAAGTAATTTTCCAGGTAGTAGAAATCTGAAATAACAAAAATGTTCGAAATGGTCTTGAGATTTTACAAAGAGAAGTGTAAGTTTCCTGTTGAAAACTTCAGATAGTGATCAACCTATAATGTTAACTGCCTGTCTCAAATTGTTGCCTGACTTTGTAACTACTAGGGTGCTTTGGGACAGCCAAAAATGCTAATGTAATTTTAGGCAATACAATTAAAATTGTACATCCCATTCTTAAAATCCTTAGTTCCTAAATTACATTTCTAATCTGTAACTGAATTTGTACTGGCCTTATAGTTTGTTTTATTAATTTGATTCTGTGCTCTAACTAGAATTCACATTATGAAGATTTATGTATACACTATTCTATGGTGCTTTTTAAAAATAGAGTTTGTATTCTCAAGCCTCTAGTATTTTACTCTAAAGTAACCTATTTACCATTTTATGCATTACTGACTACGCAGAGGAAAACAGCGGAAACTGTACCAGTGATGTCTCCCTCCCTGAAGCTCTAACGGCTTTTATGCATGCTTCGAAGCATGCAGCGCCATGCCAGCCGTGCAGTATAGCTCCACCCAGGTGAGCAGCCCTTGTGTGTGACAGCAGCAGATACAAGGAGGGCTCTGCCGAGTCAGCCCCCCTCTCATAAGGTAGCCAGGTCAGACAAGATCCCAGGCTGAGTACTGTACTCGGAGTGTGCACACCAGCTCACTGTCTTCACTGGCATCTTCAACACTTCACTCTCCAGACTGCTGTCCCCACATGCTTCAAATTAACCATCTTCCCTGTACCAAAGGGATCAACCTCTGCCTTAAATATACCCAATGACCAGGCCAAATTCCTCATCTTTGTTCTAAATGGATGTCCCTCTATTCTGAGGGTATGTCCTCTGGTCCTAGACTCTTCCCCATTGGAAACATCCTCTCTACATCCACTCTATTTAGGCCTTTCAACATTTGGTAGGTTTCAATGCATTTCCTCTTGTTCTAAATTCCAAGTAAATTTTATTATCAAAGTACATATATGTTCCCATATATAACCTTGAGATTCATCTTCCTGTGGGTATGCTCAAATTACTAAAATAATAACTATTATCAGAATCAATGAAAGACTGCCTAACTGGGACATTCAGCCAAAGTGCAGGAAGAAACAAACTGTTTAAATGCAACAAGAAACAATAAATAAGCCATATCAAAACATAAGATGAAGAATCTTTGAAAGGGGGGCCATTGGTTGTGGGAACATTCCAGTGATGGGGCGTGAAATTGAGTGAAGTTATCCCCTTTGATTCAAGAGACTGAAGGTTGAGGGGCAGTAACTGATCCTGAACCTGGTGGTGTGAATCCTGAGACTCTTGTTCCTTCTCTTCTCATTCCTGCCATCAGGAAAAAGCCTGTCCTGGGTTGTGGGGGTCCCTTATGATGGATGCTGCTTTCCTGTGAGATGTGTTCAATGGTGGGGAGGACTTTACTCATGTTGGACTTGTGGCATTTCTGCTAATTTTTGTGGGATTTTCCATTCAAAGGCATTGGTGTTTCCATACCAGATTGTGATGTAGCCAGTCAATATACTGTCCACTGCACATCTATAGAAATTAGTCAAGTTTTAAATGTCATGCCAAATCTTCACAAACTCCTAAGGAAGTAGAGGTGCTACTGTGCTTTCTTCATAATAGCACTTGCGTGCTGGCTCAGGGCAGGTCCTCTGAAATAACACCTTGGAATTTAAAGCTGCTAAACTCTCCAATCAGATCTGTCTCATTGACCTCCTGAGGTCTGTAATCAGTTTCTTGGTCTTGCTGACATTGAGAGGTTATGGCATCATTCAGCAAATACCTGAAAATAGAAGGAATAGAAATAGGTGGTATCAGCAAATTTGAATATTACATTGGAGCAGTGCTTCGCCACACGTCATAATTATAAAGCAAGTAGAGCAGGGGATAAGTCCTTTTACAGCCTCTGTTTCCTCAACACTTCCTCCCTTACCTATCTTTGTATTGTCTTCAAACTTGGCCACAGAGCCATCAATTCCATCACCCAAATCATCGTCATATGTAAAAAGAAGCAGTTCCAGTGCTGACCACTGTAGAACACCAGTAGTCATTGGCAGCCAACCAGAAAAGGCTCCCTTTAGTCCCACTCTTTGCCTCCTGTCAATCAACCAATCCCCCTATCTATGCTAGTTTCTTTCCTGCAATTCCACTGGCTTTTATGTTAAGAGTCTTCATGTGCAGCACCTTGTCAAAGGCAGTCTTAAAAATCCAAGAACACAACATCCACCATTTCTCATTTGTCTTATGTTGTTTGTTTCCTGAAAGAATTCAAACAGATTTGTCAGGATAAGTTTTCCTTTAAAGAAACCAAGCTGATTTTGGCCTATTTTCTCAAGTACCTTAAAGTACTGCGACCTCATTCTTAACAGTCAACACCACTGGCCTATAATTTCTTTTTTTCTCCCTCCCTTGAAGAGCGGAGTGACATTTGCAATTTTCCTGTTTTCTGGAACCATGAATGAAAGATCATTACTAATGTCTTCACAATCTCTTCAACTGCCTGTTTCAGAACGAAGGGTTGTAGTCCCACCTAGTTTAGGTGACTTGGACTTTTCAGCTTCCCAAGCACTTTCTCCCTAGTATTAGCAAATGCACTCACTTCTGCCCCCTGATACTCTCGAACTTGCCAATCAGTCAGTGTTCTATCCATGATGATATCTTTCCATTAGTACCATGGGCTCATATCTTGTTAAGCAGTCTCATGTGCCACCATGTCAGATGCTTTCTGAAAATCCAAATGCACAACATCCACTGATTCTCCTTTGTCTATGCTGCTTGATATTTCTTTAAAAAATTCTAACAAAAGTTGTCAGGCAAGATTTTCCCTTCAGGAATCCATGATAACTTTGGCCTATTATACCACGTGCCTCCTAAGTACCCTGAAACCACATCCTTAACAATCGACTCTTATCATTTTCCCAACCACTGAGGTCAGGCTAACTGGCCTATAATTTTCTTTCTTCTGCCTTCCTTTCATTTGCAATTTTCCTATCCTCTGGAATCATTCCAGAATCTTGATTCTTGAAAGATTATTACTAATGCCTCCACAATCTCTTCAGCTATCTCTTTCAGAACCCTGGGTGTATACAGTCTGGCCCAGGTGACTCATCTCTTTCAGACCCTTCAGTTTCCAAGCATATTCTCCCTAGTAATAGCAACTGCACTCACTTCTACCCTTGACACTCTCAAAATTCTAGCATACAGCTAGTGTCTTCCACACTGAAGACAGATGCAATATACTTATTCAGTTCATTTGCCATTTCCTTGTCCACCAATATGACCTCTCCAGTGGTCTGATATCTACTGTCGCCTCTCTTTACTCTTTATCCATATATTTAAAAAATTGATAATCCTCTTTGATATTGTTGGGAAGCTTACCTTCAAATTTCATCTTTTCTCTCATGGCATTTTTAGTTACCTTGTGTTGGATTTTAAATGTTTCCCAATCCTGTAACTTACAACTAATTTTTTCTCTCTTGCCCCCTCTTTTGCTTTAATGTTTTTGATTTTCCTTAACAGCCATGGTTGCATCATCTTGTCTTTAGAGTACTACTTTGGGATATATATTGGGGTTCATGTTCTGGAGACAAAATAGAAAACTTAGCTATGGTGTATATGTTATTGTAGAGCAGTGTTCATTTCTTCTAATGAATCAAACTTGTGTTACCTTTTTTCATGTTTGTAGTGCTGAAATGTAGGTATGTTGATTATCATGGCAGTGTTGCTGACAATAAGGGAATGTTAAGAGAACGAATGCTTAATATCTTTGGCTCTTAATTGTCAAGTATATTGTTAGGTTTAACAAATAGCATAAAACCTGGGTTCATTGCAATTAAGGGCAATAAATACCTGACTTGGCAGTGAAGTCATATCCGTGACAGAATGAATAAAGGTTTCTGTCTGCCCTCATGACTAATCAGCATCTGAGACTATTGTGCCATTTCCTTTTGGGAGAACACATGCATAACAAAATGATTACTCAGTCTTGCAGTAATCTTTATTTTGCATTTATTTTGAATCTGTCTGTTGATTGAGTTGAGTGTATTACTTCACTGAAAAATTATGATTAATGTCCAGTTGATAATTTTGAATGGTTGTATAGCATTTGTTGCTGAGTGAGTAACCCATGTGAAATTAAATCTGTACATTGAAGTTGTGGATGGTGATTAATAAGGGTGTGGAGAGATTTTTGCAGTGGAATTCAAAACTGGGGGTGAAACTGATTTTAAGATCTAAACATGATTACCTTTTAAATGTCAGATAACAGGAACTGCCATGTTAAAGCAGATCTGACTGAATTAGTAATAGCTGGTAATAAGTTGTGATAGAAGTATGTGCTGATTTGGGAATTTATATCGACTTAAGTCAAGTAAGCCATGCATACTTTCAAATGCTTATTAGGCTTGGTTCTTCTACTTTCAGGTATTTTGAGCTTGACCCGTCTGTATAGAAATCACATGTTGGAGAATTTGGAGAGATCAAACAGTTTTTCATGCCTGTCAATGTAAAATTCATAATTATCACCCCCTCAGCCTCCCGAATGATCTGAAGTTCATTCAGTTTCAGCGCCAATTCCTTAACGCAGAGTGTTCGAACTTCAGGTTAAGTCATCGGGCGTCAGAGATTCCTGCTTTTCCCACATCCCCAAGAGGAGCATTCAACTGTCCAGCCTGACGTTCCCGCTCGATCATGGCTGACTTGTAGAATAAAGTATGACTGGTTTGGCACTATCATCTGGTGCTTCTTAAATCAATCTGCAGAATTCTTCTTACATTTAGCATGTAAACAAAGTGTGGCAGTTTGATAATCTAGCTAAAAGCATCAATTAAGTTATTTTGATGGTGATCCTGCTCGTGATGTTTTGACAGCAGGTATGAGGGAATTCTGCCTCTTGTTTTCCTCCTTAATGCAGATATCGAAGCCATTTGTAGTCCTGATGCTGTCTGACAGATTAAGGCTGATTTATACTTGTGCGTACGGACTGTGTGGTAGCCTACACAAGTGGCCTACGCCGTTGTGAGCATTTATACATGTGCGTTGGTGTGTCTGCGTTGCTCTGCAATTCGCCGCCAAAACGCTAGTTGGCGGTGGGGTTTCTACGCCACTGTGTTGAGTTTCTTCCTGTACTCCAAACAATGGCGATTGAAACTGAGCGCATCATGTTGGAGTTGGAGCTAATAAATGTTGAACAAGAGTTCTTCTCTCTCAGTTCTGAAATGGCGGAGAAGCAGCAGCAACCGGAAATGCGATGCTACCAAACGGACCAATCACAGTCGTTGCGGTCTGCGTTGCTGCGACGAGTTGTTACATTTTGGGAGAGGTGTGCGGTAGGCTACAGCGTACATTTGATGCAGAAGTATAAATTGGGCTTTAGTCAAATGTGCATGCTATTGAAACACTGCTCACCCAGGCTCACTATCCCAGTAACATGTTCTTCCTGGGGACTTGTCTCTGCTGAAGTATGCCTGCTGGTTAGACATTTTCATTGGCTATTTGAATCAATTGGAAAATGGTATCACTATATGCATAGATACGTGGAGCAGTGAAAATGTGCATTTGGATGATGGCTATGTTTTAACTGGTGTAACAAATAGACAAGCAATTTCAAAACTTCGAAGTTTTGAAACTCTGTACTTTGGGTCAAAACTTAATTTATAACTACACTTACACTGCCAGTAATGGTAGTGGAGGCAGATAGCATTGTACCATACAAAGTGGAGCTGGTTGAGAACCTGAGAGGAAATAATTTGCATGGGAATAGGGAGAGGGCAGGAAATCTGGCTAGCCTGATTGTTGTTGCCTCAAGCCAATATAGATATGACAGACCAGTGCCTTCCTGTGTGATGTAATTGCTCTATAAAAACCAGTGAATTCTATTTCTCTTGCACTACACCCTCCGCTCATTCCCCTTCCCCACTTCTGAGACCGAATACCCCTCCCCACCACCCACTTCTAAAAATGTTTTCGTAAATTTAAACACCAGAGTGATAGACATGTAGCTGGTGTTGAGCTGCTAGTAAGTGGAAAGGACACCAAAAGGTGACCACTGTACTGGTTTTAGTCAGATATGCATGTACGTTTGTAGTTTCAATATTTACTTTCATTGCCTACTGTTGTATTTAACCTTTTCTGATTTGCTTTGAGTCATCCAGTTTGCATAGAAAGCAGCGATGGAAATGAAGCTCAGAATCAGATTTATAATCACTGACATGCTGAAATAGTCTTGTGAGAACAGTACAGAGTTGAGCCATAAAAATCTAGAAATTACAACAATATTAGTGCAAAAAAAGGTAGTGTTCATGGGCATGAGAGGAAAAAATTTGTTCCTAAACTGAAAGTTGGTCTTGAGGCTCCTCGGTGGTGTTAGTGAGAAGAGATGGTGAGGGTCCTTGGTGATGAATATTGTCAGCTTGAGGTGGGGAGGGTTGTGCCTGTGATGAAGTCTACACCCTCTATGGCCTCTTGTGATATTGTGCATTGGAGCCTCCAGTCAGAATGCTTTCCTCAATTATTCTGTCATTAGGTAGAGCTTGCTAGTGTGCTGCCTTCATTGCATCAATGTATTGGGCCAATGAGAGATCTCTTGAAATGTTCACATTGAGGAGCTCAAAGTTCATCCTTTCCACTGCTGACCATTCGAAAGATTGTTGAGTGTTCTCCTGATTTCGCCTTCCTGAAGATGTAAGCGGTTCCTTGGTTTGCTGAGGTTGACCGTGTATTGTTGGTCTCGACTAGCTGATCTAGCTAACATCTCTAATCCTTCATTGTCATGTGGGATACTGCCAACAACAGTGCAAGTCATTAGTTGAAGTTTGAGCTGTGCTTAGCACGACAGTCATGAATGCACTTGCTTCCTAGGGAGAGATACTGCCAATCCAATTGATGTGGTGGCCTGAATCCAAATCTTATTGCCATACAGTGTTGAGTGACTAAAAATATAAAATACAAGTGTCTTTTGCATTTGTTAAATTCTATTAGTACAAATTACAGGAAAGATAGCAGGATTTATTGAAGATGGGCCGACTGGCAGGAGGCAGTGTCAATAAAGGGGCCTATTCTGGCTAGCTGTCAGTGACAAGTTCCAACAATTTAGATGACAGAATTAATGGCTTTGTGGTCAAGTTTGCAGACGATACAAGGGGTAGATAGGGGTAGATGAAGGAGTAGATAGTGTTGAAGAAGCAGGGTGTCTGCAGAAGGACTTGGATATATTGGGAGAATGGGGAAACAAGTGGCAGGTGGATTATAGTACAGGTTAAAATATAGTATAGTTACACACTTTGGTAGAAGGAATAAAGGTGCTACATGTTCAGGGATAAAATTTAAAATTGACTTTTGAAGCAAGCCTGGAATGTGGATGCCAGGAAGATGTTAGAAACAGAACAATATTGTTTACATATCAAATACATGCTGTTATTTATTTATGCACATTTTATTCTGTATCTTTCCTTTAACTTTTTTTAAAACACTTTTTTTATCGTTGCTGAATGCTGTATTTTGTTGCATGTCACACCAACACACCAGCAAATTGCTGATAGTTGTAAATCTATATGGTGAATAAAGCTGATCCTTGACATTTCATGTGTTTGGTTAGGCAAATGAACTGTCAGAATGGAGGAATATATAGATCATGGTAGGCAAATTGGATCAGTTTGAACTGTCATCACATTTTTGATACAGAATTCATGGCTGAAGGGCCTGTACTGTTCTGTTATATATCCTTCCATTTGCACATCCTGAACAGAAGTTTGTGAGTTTTAAGTAGGATAACAAAATTTTGTAAAACACCAGAGGAGTTGTTCCCTCCTCGACCTAGACAGGATCACATTTGCAGACTCAATGTTTGAGGAAGTCAAATATTTGACCTCTGTGCCTGGTGATGAAATCTGTATGCGTTTCAAGTTACCAGCTTCTTTAGATTACGAATAAAATTATTTGAAGCAGTTTCCACCAGACTGATACCTTGATCAGTTGCAGATTGATTAGTGATGGGTTTATCAGATTGACACGATTGTTCATTAGGTGAAAAGACTTGTGTTGTCAAATTTATTACTAAATTGGCTCGTTAGAGAATTCGATTAGTTTGTGTTTGAATTTCCCTTCCATAGGTGTGTATTTTTCCAAGTCATGAACTGAAGCAGAATACTTATGTGAAAAGGATAGCTTGGTGATATTTTCCAGAGTATTACGTTTATGGCGTGTGCAGTATAGAATTACCACTGGTTGTAGTGATAATCTTAGTCATAGCTGTACAGCACAGTAAAGGCCTTTGACCCGCAATGTAAATGCTGACATTTTTGCCTTGCCTATTTGTTTGTCTAACAGGCCTAAGTGTAGTACAGGTCGACCGTCTATAATCCGGCACCATTGGGACCTGAGGAGGTTGGACTAGTGGAAATGTCAAATTACAGGAGGATCACATTAAGCAACAGCTAACTGCCTCATCATACCATTAAATTATCATGTAAATCAGTACAAGTTAGATAATGAAACAGAAATATTAAATGAGTAGCAAGTGAAATTTTAGTGAAGTAATATACTGTACAGGCACAGATAAAATAAAGGGTGCAGGTAAATGTACAGGAATTAACTTGTACAGAACAGTTGAGCACTTCTAAAGTAAGACGTTTAATATACCTTCAGGCAAAGTTACATGTCTGCAAGTGTGGGGTTGTCAGGATCATCAACGTCTTCATCTTGAAAAATGAGTGAAGCATCAGGAACTGGTGCTGAAACTGGCACAACAGTTTCTCCAAAAACTGTTGATGTTGGTGGCAACACATCTGGGTGAGCAGAAGTTGGAGAAAGGAGGTCTTCTATACGCCACACTTCACACGACTGCCAGGCAGCTGGGGATTCGGCACTGGGCTCTTCTCTCTTCACTTGCAGTCACTGAGGGAATCCTTGTTAGTTTCTTTTCCTCCGCTTAGTAATATGCTTAAATTTAGCGGGTCTGATCTGAAGTCGTAGGCAGAAGAGAACAGAGTGCCCATCGGGCGACGCCAGAGGGCAGTGCCGACTGCTGGCAGGTGGGCGGGTACTGGGCGGCCGCGCCTCACGAAAATGTTATTAATGCAGGAATCGCCTGTCTGTGCTTACAAGAGCGCACCAACACGTGATTAGATCTAGCACAACCAAAACAATTGTCAGCAGATTGGTACGATGGGCTGGGAAATTTGACATTACAGTTGCGCGGAAAATTTGAAATCTGTGCTGGATTATCAAAGGAACCAGATTACAGGTAGTCAGATTAGTGAAGGTCGACTGTAATTGTGTATATTTAAATTTTCACCTCTCACCTTATGATGATGCCTCTTGTTTCTGATACCCCAACCATAAGGGAAAATACTTTCACCATCTACTGTCTTCCATTATCAGGGTTCCCTTTGAACCACATACAGCCTATTCAGTTTCTCCCCATAATTAGTCAACCTGGTGATTCTTCTCACTCCCCTTCATGTAAAAACTAATACTAAAACCTGCTTCAAAATCGATTTATTAAAATCATTTCAGACTTCAAAACATTGTGATATAGACTGTTAATGGGGGGGGGGGTGGGGAGACGACAGTGCTGCTGAGAACAGGGCAATAATGTCTTTCAGCACCTGTGCCCAGGTTCATTCCTGGCCTTGGGTGAATTCCGAGCATTCTTGCCATCACCATGTGGCTGTCCTCGATGCTCTGGTTTCTTCCTACATCCCAAAGGCATGACTGCTGGTTAATGGCAATTGTAAATTGCCCTTAAATGTGGGTGGTAGAATCTAGGAGAATTGAGAATGTGGGTGGAGTAAAGATTAATATTGGAATTGGTTTATTATATAGAAGAAAAACTTGATATGAAATTATCTGTATGGGTGGATTGAAGAACTTAATTAACTTAGTAAAATGGGGAAGTACTGCACAATCTAGTGTTCGTTGCAGGAAACGTATAGTGCAGGTAGACATGGTGCAAAAAAACAGGTAGATTGAGGGTTACAGTTCATTTTTAATTTACAGGCGGTCCATTGAATAGCCGTTTTGAAATGACAGCTTCTATTTGGAGTCAGTGTAAATGGGTAGTTAATGATCAGCATATTTGAGGTATTTCTGTGTATTTCAATTACTAAATTATAGAGCATGCCATGTACCCTTCTTTTAAACTGATGGTACACCTTGAAGTCAACTGCATATCTTTTATGTCTTGGTGATCCTAAAGGCCTTCATTTGAACTGGTAGTGCAGTTTAATTTGGTTCATAACATTAGTCAAACTTAATAAATTCTGGTCATTATTTTGAATAATGTAAGCAGTTCTTTTGTTTTCTCCCAAGTTTTGTTTTTTTCATGGCGTTCTAATGGAATGGTTCGTTTGAAGCAAAAATAAATGCAGATGGTGAAAGTACAAAAACAGAAATGATGTTGTATATACAGTGGACCAGGCAGCATTTATTGAGAGATCAAATAGTTAACTTGAGTCTTAAGTTTATGTGGGGCTTGAGAATGTTGGAGGTTACAAAAATTGGAGACTTTTCATACAGTCTCCTGAGTCTAGTTTTTGTAGAAAAAAATCCTGTTTTTTTTACTTGGAAAAAAATTTTGCATTAAGGGCATGTTATAATAAAAATACAATTTTTATCATTCAAAGAATGCACTTACCTTGCCAACTGTGTACCCGTGAGTAAAACCCTACTCCACGGAGACTATTTTGGATTCATTTGTATATATCTATGGACTTTTATTGGCCTTTCTATGTTGGGGGCGTTCACAAATGCTGCTTCGGATTTTGCTTTGTGTTAAAATGTGACAAATGTCAGTATAATAATTCTATCAGAACTATAATTTGTCAATGTACAAAAATGATATCATTTATAAAACCGGTAAAGGCTAGTGTAAACTGTTTAGCAGATATTAAACCTCCAAGCAAGCATTTATTTACCACAATTTTGATTATCTGTTCGCTATGCTTTAATATTTTGGTATATAACATAATCTATCAAATCAGGAGAATTGTGTAGAAGTGATGGGCTATCACTTAAATTTTAATGAGGATACATTATATACTGCGGCAATATTGAATTTTATATTTTGCCCATAGTCTTGTTGAGGTGGTCTAGGGTGTTTTTCATATACTTGTCCAAAGTCATAACTGCTGCTAATGCAATGAGATGTGTTCTGATGAACGGTCTCGGCCCGAAACATCTACTGTTTACTCCTTTCCATAGATGGTGCCTGGCCTGCTGAGTTCCTCAGTCATGTCTTTGGGATGTAGGAAGAAACCAGAGCATTGAGGACAGCCACATGGTGATGGCAAAAATGCTCAGACGTCACCCAAGGCCAGGCTGAGTGTGTTGAATGCAACAAGGTGAATTTGTTTGGATTGCAGGACAAGTGATTCTCAATGGTTCCTTGAATCCTGTTCTGAGTCCTGGCAAAGATTAAAGTTGGGCTCCACTGATCATTGGTGTACATGTATTCTCTACTTGTAATTGGTAGTTATTCTGTTGTTTTTGTATTTCAGGGATTGGAAGTAAAAGGCTAAGGCTGAATTGAGCTGAAGAGATGACTACATCAGGTACAGAATTTCTTGGCTTCTTGTGCCCCATATCTTGATTTCACAAGATCACAAGACAAAAGAGCAGAAGTGGGCCATTTGGCCCATCAAGTCTGCTCTGCCACTCCACCATGAGCTGAACTATTCTCCCATCTAGTTCCAATTTCCAGCTTTTTCCCCATATCCCTTGATACTCTGACTAATTAGATACCTATCAATCTCCTCCTTAAACACCCTCAATGATTGGGCCTCCACAGCTGTATGTGGCAATGAATTCCACAAATCCACGACCCTCTGGCTGAAAAAATTTCTCCTCATCTCTGTTTTAAATGGATACCTTCAAATTCTAAGACTGTGTCCTCTTCTCCTGGACTCACCCACCAAGGGAAACAGCCTTTCCACATCTACTCTGTCCAACCCTTTCAACATTCGAAATGTTTCGATGAGATCCCCTCTCATTCTTCTATACTCTAATGAATACAGTCTAAGAGCCGACAAACGCTCCTCATATGTTAGCCCCTGTATTCCAAGAATCATCCTTGTAAATCTTCTATGAACTCTCTCCAACATCAGAACATCCCTTCTAAGATAGGGGACCCAAAACTGCACACAGTATTCCAAATGAGGTCTTACCAGTGCCCCATAGAGCCTCATCAACACCTCCTTACTCCTGCAAGCTATTCCTCTTAAAATGAATGCCAACATAGCATTCGCTTTCCTTACTGCTGATCCAACCTGGTGGTTAACCTTTAGGGTATCCTGCACGAGGACCCCCAAGTCCCTTTGCACTTGCGATTTTTGAATTTTCTCCCCATCTAAATGATAATCTGTCTGATTATTTCTTCTTCCGAAATGTACAACTGTACATTTCTCAACATTGTATCTCATCTGCCATTTCTTTGCCCACTCTGCTAAACTAACCAAGTCTCTTTGCAACCTTTCCGTTTCTTCAACAATTATACAATTAAAATCAGTCAGTTGGAGGTTTGATACATTTACATATTTTTGCTTGCTGGACTGGTTAATTCTGCGTACTGACTGCTGCTGCCTGGATCATCTGTGTGCCACTTGTTGCCTGGAAAGCTAGGTAGGATTATTGATTTTTTTAAAAAAAGGAGTTTCTGTCAATCAATTTACATATACATATGCCCCTGATTTTGGCATGAAAGCTGTTTGTTAGTCAAAATGTTAGGTTTCTCTGATTAGAGATAATTCAGTTCCAGAGTATGTAATTTTTCAGGATTTCAGTTGCTTTAAGTAGATTCACTTGTATTGATATACTATGCCTATATGCTGTCAGTGGGTGAGCCTCTAAGGCTTCAAGGGCTGGGAGAGCTGAGACAAATGGGTGGTAATTTGTAATTGCTCCATTAGAAACTATGAAATGCAGTTTCATTGTATTTTACAACTGTAAAAAGAGCAGTTCAGCTCATTGAATCTATAATAGGTTCAGTAATATGATCAATTCCACTGAATTCATAATTCAGATGTCTGCCCCCCCCCCCCCCGACACCAGCCCCAGGTTCTCCAGGGTTAGGAGTAGGTTAGCAACCATCATGTCTTTAGGATGTGGGAGGAAACTAGAGCATACCGGGAAACCAGCTGGTCACAGGTTGTGGATTTTTTTTTAAGTTGCTTCTGTCAATGCAGTTTACATACACTCATGCTACTGAGTACAAACTCGAAGGTACCGGTGGTCAGGATTGAACTGAAGTTGCTGGAGGTGTGTGAAAAGCTGCATTACTGGCAATGCCACTGTGTTGACTAAAGTGGGGAATGGAGACAATAAGTTTTGGGTGAGTGGGAGGTTTGTGAGCTTGGTGAGTCAAGTGTGGGGCATAACAGCATGAATACTTGGCTGACAGCTGGCACGTTGGTGCGGGATGGGGGAAGGGGTTTTGGTCTGAACCAGCAGAACTTATACTTTTAGAACATTGGAGCAGAAGTCAGCCACTTGGCCTCTCTATCTGGTTGTGTCCTTTGATGAGATGGATGATCAGCCCCACGCGCCATCTGTGTCAGCTTCCCATCGTCCAGTAATGGTAATGTGCACCTCCATTTTATGATTGTTTCATCATTCGCTACCCTTTCCAGTCCCTAAAGATCTGGCTTTAGTTAATAAGACTAAGTTAAGTTAATTTTAGTTAATTGTTCATCTAACCTTATGACGTAGAAATACGTTTATTGAAGTCTGAAAGTCAGATAAGCCCCCTGGTAATATGTTGAGGTTTTGAGGTAGATCCGCATGTTGTCATTGTGCCGATCGGTTTGCTGGTTTGTAGGTATTGCACCCATGGTAGTATGCATAATGAAGGGAGGACCAACAATTTGTCCTGGTTTGTTGGGACTAATTGTACATAGATCCATGAAGTGCTGACATTTCTGGAGATACTCTGAGCTAATTATACTGAGGTACATTAAGTAACAATGCATTGTAAATAAAATCTTCACTTTTTTCTACTTTGGGCAACAGCTGATTTGATGGAACTGGATATGGCCATGGAACCAGATCGTAAAGCCCAAGTCAGTCACTGGCAGCAGCAGTCATATTTGGATTCAGGCATCCATTCTGGGGCCACGACTACTGCTCCTTCACTAAGTGGCAAGGGTAATCCAGAAGAGGAGGAAGTGGATACCAGTCACGTGCTGTATGAATGGGAGCAGGGTTTCTCCCAGTCCTTCACACCAGAACAAGTAACTGGTAAGTATGATTCCTCAAATGTTTTTAAGTGCTACTGCTATAGTCAGTGATACAGAATTAGATTCCAGTGAATTGAAATAATTAATTGTCTTGTTCTTCAGATGTTCCATGGTGCAGTGGAATGACTCCATAATTTTCACTTAGTTAGTACTGGTTGAAATAGTGATTCATAGTTACATTTAGCTGTTTCACAAGTTTGATTTTTTTCCTTCCCAATTGTTATTATGTTCTCTTGTGACTTAGATATTGATGGACAGTATGCTATGACAAGAGCCCAGCGGGTTCGTGCTGCCATGTTCCCTGAAACACTAGATGAAGGCATGCAGATCCCATCCACACAGTTTGATGCAGCACACCCAACCAATGTGCAACGCTTAGCTGAACCTTCACAGATGCTGAAGCATGCTGTTGTTAACCTAATTAACTATCAGGATGATGCAGAACTGGCTACACGAGCTATACCTGAGCTGACAAAACTGCTCAATGATGAGGACCAGGTAAAGGAACCTTTATAACCTATTTATTTATTTTATTTAATTATACAACACGGAGTAGGTCTCCCAGCTCTTCGAGGGTCATGCCACCCCAGCAGCCCCCAACAAACCCAGTTAACCCTATCCTAATCACAGGACAATTTACAATGATTAATTTACCCAGGGATGACCTAGAAAAGACACCATACAGAAAAAACTTTGAACTCCAGGGGTCCCTAACAGTTGATTCCAACAACTTCCCAACCACTGATGTCAGGCTAACGGGTCTACAGTTTCCTTTCTGCTGCCTCCCACCCTTCTTAAATAGCTGAGTAACATTTGCAATTTTCCAGTCTTCTGGTACAATGCCAGCATCTATCGATTCTTGTAAGATCATTGTTAATACCTCCGCAGTCTCTGCAGCTTCTTCCTCTAGAACCCGAGGATGCATTCCATCAGGCCCAGGTGATTTATCTGCCCTCAGACCATTAAGCTTCCTGAGTACCTTCTCAGTCATAATTTTCACTGCACATACTTCACTTCCCTGACGTTCTTGAATGTCTGGTATACTGCAGATGTCTTCCACTGTGAAGACTGATGCAAAATATGCATTCAGTTCCTCTGCCATCTCTGCATCTCTCATTACAGTATCTCCAGTGGTCATTTTCTGTTGGTCCTATATCTACCCTCAACTCTTTTACCTTTTATATATTTGAAGCTTTTAGTATCATCTTTGATATTAGTTGCCAGCTTCCTTTCATAATTCATCTTTTCCTTCCCAATGACCACCTTATTTTACTTGTGCAAATTCTTATAATCTTCCCAATCGTCTATCTTCCCACTGGCTTTGGCTTCCTTGTATGCCCTCTCTCTTGCTTTTATTTTGGCTCTGACTTCAGTTGTCTGCCACGGTAGTGTCCTCCTTATATTCGAAAATTTCTTATTTGGAATATATGTGTCTTGCACTTTCCTCATTTTTCGCAGTCTAAAGTTGCTACTGATCCATAAACTTCTAATTTAATTGTAATTGAAATTTGAAGTCTACATCTACTATATGCAAATATCTTTTTAATTTGTATTTCTCCAGGTTGTGGTAAATAAAGCTGCTGTGATGGTCCATCAGCTGTCAAAGAAAGAAGCCTCTCGCCATGCCATTATGCGGTCCCCTCAGATGGTATCTGCTATTGTCCGTACCATGCAGAACACTAATGATGTAGAAACTGCACGCTGCACAGCTGGAACATTACATAATCTGTCACATCATCGTGAAGGCTTACTGGCCATCTTCAAATCTGGAGGCATCCCTGCTCTGGTGAAAATGCTGGGGTGGGTATTAGTTTAAAACTAGTTTAAACCAAAACTATAGAACTGTATTTGCTGTTTCTTGTGGATGATAAGTATATCTTATAATGCATCATTTTTGTAACTCTGCCATCCATGTCAGCGTAGGCCTTTTCTAGTTTGCTCCTTATGCCACACATAAGGCAGAAAATGGACACTTTGTATCACTTTACAGCTTCAGTGAATGTTCACTGGGGGGGGGAATGTAGACTTCTCAAAAACTTGGGTGGGCTATTGAATCCAAGTTCTCACTTAAATATTGTAGCATTAACAGATAAACTTGGATTAATTTTGTAGATCTCCAGTGGATTCTGTTCTGTTCTACGCTATAACGACCCTTCACAATCTTCTGCTGCACCAGGAAGGAGCCAAGATGGCAGTGCGTTTGGCTGGCGGGTTGCAGAAAATGGTTGCCTTGCTAAATAAGACCAATGTCAAATTTCTGGCCATCACGACAGATTGCCTTCAGATTTTGGCATATGGCAACCAAGAAAGCAAAGTAAGTGCTTTAATAATAAAGCAGAAAGCAGCCATGTCTTAGCACATTTACACTAAAGGCCTTATTTGTTCTGTAGTTGATCATTCTGGCAAGTGGAGGGCCCCAGGCACTTGTCAACATCATGAGAACCTACACCTATGAGAAATTGTTGTGGACCACCAGCCGTGTACTCAAGGTGCTGTCTGTCTGCTCCAGCAATAAGCCAGCAATAGTGGAAGCTGGTGAGTGCCTCAGCTGCTCTGCTGTTATTCCTGTGATTTCAGGCAGGTCGATAACATTTACATTGTTTTGCACTCCTTTCTAGGTGGAATGCAGGCCCTTGGATTGCACCTTACAGACCCAAGTCAGCGACTTGTTCAGAATTGCCTTTGGACCTTGAGAAATCTGTCAGATGCTGCTACTAAGCAGGTACCAATGAATTAATTTTGATTTAAGTGTGAAAGGGAAGCTTGGGTTTCATAGCTTTCATAAGAATAATTCTTAAACCTGAACATTGATTGTTTTCTAAATCAGTATCTGTATATCAGTGCAATTGAGTTAGATTTCAAAATGTGGACATTTAGTTGGTTGTATTGGCCATACTTAACCAGGGATTAATGTTGAATAGGTAGTCCAACGTGTCACAGTATCTGGTGTTTTCTGATTATTTCTGGTAATTCAGATATCTTAAGGGCTCCTGTTGAATTACTTTTAAGCATCTTTTAATATTTATTTTGTTAGGAGGGAATGGAAGGTCTTCTTGGGACACTTGTTCAGCTCCTGGGATCAGATGATATCAATGTTGTGACATGTGCAGCAGGTATTCTCTCCAACCTGACATGTAACAACTACAAGAACAAGATGATGGTTTGTCAAGTTGGAGGTATTGAGGCTTTGGTCCGCACTGTCCTTCGAGCTGGTGACCGAGAAGATATCACTGAACCTGCCATTTGTGCCCTTCGTCATTTAACAAGTAGGCACCAAGATGCAGAGATGGCCCAAAATGCTGTCCGACTCCATTATGGGCTTCCTGTAGTAGTTAAACTTCTGCATCCTCCATCTCACTGGCCTCTGATTAAGGTAATTTCCTACAGATGAATTTTTCATTCATCTATGTGCACCATCTATGTTTTGGAAAATAAGGCTTGTGTTTATAAGGTGTTTCTTTAGGATTTTCCAATGAAGAAATGAAATATAGCCACTGATTTAATATAGGAAAGGTGTTAGCCAACATGCACATATCCTGACAGCAATAAGAAAATCACATTAGAGAGTTAGATATGGAAAAAAAACTGACCTGAACCAGAGAATATAGCAAGTTTGAGTCGGGTATCAAATATTCTAAGTTTAGTTAGATCTTGTTGAGCTTAGATTGAGTAGCTAGACTCTAAAGCAGGTGCTTCAGTAATGTTGAAAGAAATATTGCTGACTTGGGGATGACTATTTGCTATTAAGTAGTTTCGCAGAATTTTGTTCACCCTTGAGGGCATATGAAGCTCTTGACAGTGCTGCTTTTCCATGCTATTGCACTTTATGACAATAGTTTCTTGTCCCCTTAAATTTCTGCAATAGAGCATGACTGCTACCCTTTGAGGTACTAATTTAAAAATAGGATATACTGCTTTTGCAGCCTCTGCCCTCTGTCCATTTTTTGGTTTAAGATTTCTACTTGTGGAATCAGTTTCATGCTTATTACCATGAAAGTCTCCTGTTTCACCAAAGACTTGCTGTCAGAGGATTTATCTCTCCAAATATCGGGGTTTTGTGGTTGGGCTGTACTTGTGAATACTTCCATCTCTACGGACAAGAATTGGCTATGAGGATCTCTAAGAACAAATATTGACCATGAGTTTCTATCAGAATCTGCTCTGCCTGTACAGCAGTTGCCCTTGGGAATTGAGTTCGCACTTTCCTGGTGTTTGAGCTTCGGCTTCAGAAACTGAGCTACACACGGCCCAACAAGTGTTAGGTGCCAGTAAATTTGATACCTCGTGTTTTCCATGTTTAGCCAGTAAGACATCAGATAGGACTAGATTTCTCATTCTTGCACTTAATTTTATTCTTTGAGATTTTACCTCTTCAGTTGTGGTATAAGTGAGCTTTACTTCACGAAGCATCAAACTTGACATGAGTCATTCCATAATGTCATTTGCTTTACGATCCTTTCCACAAATTTACTGCATGAAATTCAGCTAGCAACTGAGAATACAGCTATACTTAATATGCCCAGTGGGGATATTTGAAACTGTATTGCTTGAAGCATTATATTGTTGCTGAGAGATTTGGGAGCTTCACTTAACCATGGTTATGTACATTCTGGCTTCCTGATTTCTGCCTTGATTAGGCTACTGTTGGTCTGATCCGCAACTTGGCATTGTGTCCAGCTAACCATGCTCCACTTCGTGAGCAAGGTGCTATTCCAAGGTTGGTTCAACTGTTAGTGAGAGCACACCAGGATACTCAGCGCCGTACATCGATGGGAGGTACACAGCAGCAGTTTGTGGTAAGTGTATCTTTGAACATGCTTAAAAGTATATTCCAAATCATAGGAGTTTATGGTTACGATTTCTGATTTTGATTTGGTAGGAGGGAGTGCGAATGGAGGAAATTGTGGAAGGTTGTACTGGAGCCCTTCATATTCTTGCCCGTGATGTTCACAACAGGATTGTTATTAGAGGACTTAATACCATTCCACTCTTTGTCCAGGTAATTTTTTTTCCCTTATCATATGCTCCTGTAAGGTTTGAATTCGTCACTGGGTTGGTGGATGAGTGGTGGCATCCTCTGGCAGGACCAGGTGGCCAGCATGGTTCAGGTGTAGACTGTGCAAGCTTTGTAGAATAAGCAGGTGTACAGTTATATTGCACTCCCTGGTGCTAATCCAAACTGTGTGGATGGTGTCAACAAAGTGCAGAAGTGGAATGGAACCCATGGATAGGGTGCTGAACCTTTTGGTCTTCCTCGTTAAATGTATTGACTACATTTTGTCCCACCAGTCTTATTAAATTTGATTCACCAAGCTTGTCCAGACATCAGTGATTGGTCATGTTTCAATCTGATCTTTCCAATTTTTTTTATTAATTTATATATTAAGAATACAGAGTTCAGGAAAAAATACATATATATCATTACATTAAACTAAATCGCATATAGACTCCTTACCCTATATTCATACAAGTCAATTAGTTCATAACATTGAAAAATAATAATTTTATTGTATAGAAAAAACTAACCCACTACTAAGACCGAAGCTGATTAGTTTTAAAAAAAAGAAAGATTGTTAGTCATCATCTGTGCTTTAACAGCAAATCAAAGGTTTTGAAAATAATATAGAAAAGGTCCCCACAATGTTCGGAAGTCTTGATTAGATTCAAAGATTGAACATCAAATCTTCTCCATGACATCCAATCACGTAACCATTGGGTGTGAATAGGAGGGGCCGCATCTTTCCATTCAAGCAAAAGCGTTCTTCTGGCCATAAGAGACATAAAAGCCAAGATGTGCAAATCAGATGGCTCCAAAATAATATCCTTTCCTCCAACAATACCAAATAAAGCAGTCAAAGAATTAGGCTTGAAATTTACTTTAAAAAGCATCGACAATGTTTGAAATACTTCTTTCCAATATTTTCCAAGATTCGGACATGTCCAAAACATATGAATGAGTGAAGCTTCTCCATTATTACGTTTATCACAATACAGAGATATATCTAAATAAAAACGAGACAACTTATCCTTAGTCATGTGGGCCTCAATCTGATCTAAGGTTATGAACACGTTTACACCACTGGCTGTTGGTATATACTCAGAATTCCACAATTTTATATTAGTTTTCATGCAATTGTGTATCAACTCGCAATAGGTAAACCAATTTTTTTCCCCTCGTGATGAGCCAACTTACAGGAAACAATTTTATATGTATGACCTGTCTTCTGTGAAATTTGAAAAAAAGTGTTGATTTCTGAGCATGTTATCATGATTCCTGCGGTGTATGCAGAGGTGGTTATCCATGCACGCAGCAGGCTCTCATTAACAGCAGTGTGAAAATCCATCTGATTTCAGCTAAGTGATAACTTGAACAGAGTACCAGTGGGGTATTTTATTTGAGAGATTGTTTAATGCCCGGTGATGTGATAAATCTTAAATCTGCACAACCAATTTTAATAAGTGTCTCAGTCTGAAGTGTATGTTACAACAGTCATACACTGCACTCTTGTACCTCTGGGCAATTGTACCTGATCATATGAATTAAAAGCAGTTAGCCGCTCAGCCCCTCAAGCCCAGTCTGCCAGTTAATGGGTGATGTGATTGTAACTAACTCCACCTTCCCATTTACCACTCCTATCTGCCTCTGTCTTTGTATTCAAAGCCTCTACTTCCACTACTCTTTAACAAAGAATTCCAGGGAATCATACTCAATAAAAGGGCCCAGTAATCTTGAAGACAATGACTTCTCTCTTAACTACTTTAGAAGTGGTGCCTTACAGTGGGCTCTTGTTTCTCCCACGAGAAAGCATCCTGTTCACATCACCCTGCTCAGACCCATCAGGGTGCAGTGTTTTTGTCTAGATGTCAATTACAAACATTGGCTGATCCATTTGGTGATTAGATAATTACAAAAATGCCTACTCATATTTTAATCTTGGCGATGAATGAAATAACCTTTTGGTAAAATGTTTTCTTTCAGCTGCTGTACTCCCCAATCGAAAATATCCAGAGGGTGGCTGCTGGTGTGCTGTGCGAACTAGCTCAGGATAAAGAAGCTGCTGAAGCCATTGAGGCTGAAGGAGCAACCGCTCCGCTGACAGAGCTACTGCACTCAAGAAATGAGGGTGTTGGTGAGTGCAGTCTTCGGTTTGTTGGGAAACGGCTGTTTGTAAAAGACCTGACTGATTGCTGCCTGTTAATGAGTATAACAAGGTGAACTGGATTGTTCTGCCAAATGAGCCAAGATTCCCATTAATGTGAATTTGCCACATCAAACTCCAAGCCCTTAGTGTGGCAATGTGATCTTTAATGATCCTATAATAGACATAATGGAATTTATGACACTAGACTTGCATATTGGATTCACAAACACGAGGAAATCTGCAGATGCTGGAATTTCAAGCAACACACAAAAGTTGCTGGTTAACACAGCAGGCCAGGCAGCATCTCCAGGAAGAGGTACAGTCGACGTTTCGGGCCGAGACCCTTCGTCAGGACTAACTGAAAGAAGAGCTCGTAAGAAATTTGAAAGTGGGAGGGGGAAGATTCAAAATGATAGGAGAAGACAGGAGGGGGATGGATGGAGCCAAGAACGGGACAGTTGATTGGCAAAAGGGTTATGAGAGGATTATGGAAGGAGGCCTATGGAGAAAGGAAAGGGTGATGGGGGGGGGGGAAAAGCCCCGAGGAATGGCAAGGAGTATAGTGAGAGGGACAGGGAGAAAGAGAGATTCTTTTTCTCTCTCTCCTTTTTCTCCCTCTGTCCCTCTCACTATGCCCCTTGCCCATCCTCTGGGCTTCCCCCCCTCCTCCTTTTCTTTCTCCCTAGGCCTCCTCCCATAATCCTCTCGTACCCCTTTTGCCAATCAACTGTCCAGCTCTTGGCTCCATCCATCCCCCTCCTGTCTTCT
Organism: Mobula hypostoma; assembly: GCF_963921235.1. NCBI lineage: Eukaryota > Metazoa > Chordata > Chondrichthyes > Myliobatiformes > Myliobatidae > Mobula > Mobula hypostoma. The sequence continues at coordinate 69,094,319 of NC_086113.1, read as the reverse complement.
CCTATCATTTTGAATCTTCCCCTCCCCCTCCCACTTTCAAATCTCTTACTCGCTCTTCTTTCAGTTAGTCCTGACGAAGGGTCTCGGCCTGAAACGTGGACTGTACCTCTTCCTAGAGATGCTGCCTGGCCTGCTGCGTTCACCAGCAACTTTTATGTGTGTTACTTGCATATTGGATTCTGTATTCTCCTGCAATTTGTGGGATGCTAATGGCTTAAAAGTACACCAGAAAATAGCAGGAGAAACAGACCACCTGCCCCACCATTCAGTATGATTGTGGCTGAGAATGGGCAAGAAAGTGGCAAATGAATTGCAATGTTAGAAAATGCATGGTCATGCACTTCAGTAGTAGAAATGTGTGACTATTTTCTAAACGGGGAGGATATCCAAAAAACCTGTGATGCAAAGGGACTTGGGAGTCGTTGTGCAGAACAGCCTAAAGGTTAACTTGTAGTTAGGCTAAGGGGGAGTGTGAAGTGCTATTAGAAATATTAGATCTTTTGAAAAGTGGCATGTCACATTCCAAAGTGAGCCGCAAGGTCGGTAAGAATGAATCGAGCATTCGTACAATAAAGCAGAAAGAAGCTGAAATTCGTGGAAGTGTTAGTGCCAGGGATGGCTGGCTGGCTATGTAAAGTGCTACAGCCTCAAGAACTGAAAAGATCTCGGGAGAATTGGCATCGGCGTTCCCAGAAGAGCTACGATGATTGTGTCTGTACCGAACACATACAGACTTCTTTCCTTGTCATTATTCCCTGAACAATACAGCATAACAACTACTTACATAACATTTACAATATATTAGGTATTATAAGTCGACGGAACAGAAACACTGAAGGTGGCGGGTCCTGTGCTGCCCTGGGTCCTAAAGTCCACCCGCACTGAGACAGGTTAAATAAGGGACGAGCATCCGCGTTTCTTGGTATCCGTGGGGTGGGGGGGGGGTCTCAGAATCAGTCCCTCGCGGACAAGGAGGGCTGACTGTATTGTAAACAGTGTTGGGCTCCTCCTCTGAGAAAAGATGCGCTGGTATTGGAGAGGTTTCACAAGGATGATTCTGGGAATGAAAGGCGTATCATATGAGGAACGTTTGGCTCTGGGTGTGTACTCACTGGAATTTAGAAGGATTTTGGGGGGGGGGAGGATCTCATTGAAACCTTCCGAATGTTGAAAGGGCTGGAGAGCGTAGATGTGGAAAGGATGTTTCCCATGTGGGAGATTCTAGGACAAGAGGACACAGCTTCAGGATAGAGGGGTGTCCATTTGAAACACAGATTTCTCTAGCCAGGGGGTGGTGAATTTGTGGAATTTGTTACCACAGGCAGCTGTGGAGGGCAGATTGTTGGGTGTATTTAAGGCTGAGCTTAATAGGTTTTTGATTGGACACGGTATCAAAGGTTACAGGGGGGAAGGCCTGGGAGTGGGGCGGGGTTGGGGGGGGGTGGAGGATCAGGCGTGATTAAATGGCGGAGCAGACTCTTTGTGCCAAATGGCAAAATCCTGCTCTTGTGTCTTCTGGTTTCAAGGCTGTTTGCCTTGAACTACTAGTTGGACCTGCTCGTTAGTATTGTGATTTATGTACTCAAGTCTGAGCTTCACCACTCATTTGCCATTATTTTCCATAACAGTAATCTGCCTTTTTGTCTAACTGAAGTGGATGACCATATTTTCCCACATTAATCTCTATTTGCGAGTTGTTTTTTGCCCAGTCACAACGTTCTTATCACAGTATACTTTTTCACCTATTTTTGTATCATTGACAACTTTGAAAACCTTGCATTTTATTTCCTCCTTCAGGTCATTAATGGATATAGTGAACAATTGAGGGCCAAGAACCAATCATTTGGGCACACTCGTTACATCCCAGCAATCTGAGTGGAACCTATTTTTTACTTCACTTTGTGACAGCCAGTTTTCAGTCCATGCTGACCCACTTTCACCAGTACCTTTGCTCCTAATTTATGGATCAGCTTCTTATGTGGCATTATATCAAATGCCATTTATTAATTATATGCATGACATCTGCAGGTTACCCTCAATCAATTTCCAACCTTTCATAAAGCCATGTTGACCAAGTTTGATTGTACTCAGTTTATTTCCTCTGGTTAATGTCTCTTGCATATGACAAACAATAGATGTTATACTCACTAACCTACAGTTCCCTGCCTTCTATCTTTTCAAATATGGGAGTCACATTGGCTGTCCTCCAATCTTTCCCCTATCCTTCTGGAGCTCAGCAAGTTTTGAAAAAATTCAGTCAGTGGGTCCACTTTGTCCCTAATTCTTGGATGCAAAGAATTTAAATAGATTACTTTGGTGTTTACAAGAATGAAAGAGCAAGACCCTTAATAGATTGGACAAAATACATATAAGGAGGATGTTTCTCTAACTGTGGTATCACAAAGCATGTCTTAAAATGGTTTGGTCATTCACAGTGGATTCTTGAGAAATTCTTCACCCTGCTGTTGGTTTTTTATCCAAAAGAGCTTGGTATACTTAAGCCAGGTCCATATATGAATCAAGGCATAATGGTTATTGCTCTTAAGAAATGCTGAGGTGGATACTCATGAAGTCAACAATAATGCAAGCTCCGGTAGCCAATTGATCTTTGTCTGTTTCTTATATCTTTAATAATTTTCTTGATATAAAGTTTTTTTTTGGAACACCAGTGTGTGTTAAATATGGCAGATAAAATTGGAATGGTTTGTATGACCCATCTTCTCTTTCCATAGCTACCTATGCTGCAGCTGTGCTGTTCCGTATGTCTGAAGACAAACCACAAGATTATAAGAAGCGTCTGTCAGTTGAGCTTACGAGCTCTCTGTTTAGAACTGAGCCCATGGCTTGGAATGAGGTAAGGTTACCAGGGCTGACTGGCCCTGGATTGCACACTCACTTCTTGAATGCTAACTTAGCATTTTTAAAAACAACGGTTTAATATTATTGTGCGGGTTCACATTTTCCCATTGTTCCTTCAGGGGAAAATCGACAAGTGTTTGGAAGGTTATCTGCAATAGCAAATATAATGTTTCTTACAACTTTGTTCAAACAGACTGGAGATCTTGGAATTGACATGGGAAGCCAGGGGGAGCCTCTTGGATACCGCCCAGATGGTACGTCTGCTTTATCCCAGGAGTTAGTGTTTTAGCTATAGACTTCCAAAAAGAGCAAACAGAAATGATTAAGATATTCAAACTAATGAATATATAGGTGTGTAAGATGATGCGAGGCATTGATTGTGTGGATAGTCAGAGGCTTTTTCCCAGGGCTGAAATGGCTAGCACAAGAAGGCACAGTTTTAAGGTGCTTGGAGGTAGGTACAGAGGAGATGTCAGGGGTAAGTTTTTACGCAGAGTGGTGAGATCGTGTGATGGGCTGCTGGCGACAGTGGTGGAGGTGGATATGATCTTGTCTTTTAAGAGTCTCCTGGACAGGTACATGGAACTCAGAAAAAGAGAGGGCTATGGGTAACCCTAGGTAATTTCTAAGGTAGGGCACAGCTTTGTGGGCGAAGGGGCTTGTATTGTGCTGCTGTAGGTTTTCTATGTTTCTATGAAACAGCATACTGCTATAGCTTTCCGTCACATTGGTTCCCGGGTGAACTGTAAGCTTACTTTTGAAATTATCTGATTTGTAATTCAGTGTTGAAGTTGGGTGAATTTAGACATTAGACCTTGTCCTTTTAGAGCTATCCCCTTCATAATGCGTTTTCATTTTCCCTACCTCACATTTCTCCATACTAACCTTTTCTGTGCATCTCCCCATGCTTGCCCATCTGTTACTATCCTGCTCCAGTTTAGCACCAGCCTCTGAAGTTCACAAGTATTAAGTTTGGTTTCTACAAATTTAGAAATTGTTTTTTTTTCCCCGATTGTCTGATTCATTAATATGTATTTTGAAAATCTGGACACAGTCCCTGTGGAAATGCCATTATTATCTTTATTCTGAAAAGTAACTTCATGGCCCTTTGCTCTCAGATTAGCTGGGGTACACTTTAGAAACAATTCACGGCGCTGCTAAGTTTTGCTCTTCTCTGTGCATCTCCCTACGTCTTTGCTCTCTTGCATTTGTTGGTCACCTGTAGGATACACCCAGCTGTTGTGGCTCTGTTCCTGCCCATGCCACCATTCTCCAGCGCTAATACTGTTAATCAGCCATGCTCCTCCTTTTCTGTATCCTCCACTGGTGCTGTGTTAGCAACAATGTGTGTATGCAGCCACTGAAGTAAGAGGAAACGCTGCTCAGCTCAGCCATGGACTAAGTGAGCAGGGAATGTAGCCTTGGTCTTGTCTTGGCGGAAGTGTTGGGAGGTAGGGAAATGTTTTCTCCATGTGATGTATTTATTGTCTAATTTGTTCTCTGCCTTTTTTGTTTGCCACCTTACCCCAACCACTTTCTTAAACCCTTTCATGAATGTAGATCCTAGTTTTCGTTCTTACCACCCAGGCGGCTATGGACAGGATACCATGGGCATTGACCCGATGATGGAACATGACATGAGTGGTCACCATCCTGGTGCTGAGTACCCAGTCGATGGGCTCCCAGACCTTGGACATGCCCAGGACTTGATGGATGGCCTTCCTCCTGGTGACAGTAATCAGCTGGCCTGGTTTGATACAGACTTGTAAATATAACCTGCATTATAGGTATGGCAATCATTTAAAGGTATGGGAAGATATCACCTTTACTATTTGGGTTTGCAACTTACAACTCCATTTAAATCTGTCAACTTTTTCTATTTGTAGTCACATAACTTCTTTTCTTCTTTCTGCAGTTGTACTGTCTGAATGAACTTGCATTGTGATTGGCCTGTAGAATTGCTGAGGGCTCAAGGGGTGGGCTAGTATCTCAGAAAGTGCCTGACACTAACGAAAAGCTCAGTTTCCTATGGGAACAGTCAAAGTAAACTTTTTGTTCTGGTCCTTGTGGTCGAGTATCAAAGCAAATGGATTTGGAAACGGCTGCCTACTTTTAAAGAATGCTCAAGATGGAACATTAAAAACTCTAGCCTTGCCTGTTAATTATTTTTATTATTTTTTTAAATCTCTGTAATTGTACTGATGTAGCTTGCTTTGAAGTAGAGTAGACCAGTAAATGATATTTTTTAAACATAGTCTTGTAGTCTTAAGTTATAGTGGCATTGCAATAGCCGTTCTGATTTTTAAAATCTGAAGTAATTGTGTAGAGCACTAATTCATTCATAATAGATTTAATTGTACTCTGAAGTGTAACACTGTGTAGCTTTTTGTATAAAAATGTGAAATTAGATAAAAGTCCACTCTTAATACGAGCAGGTGAGATGGCGTGTTTGATCAATATTGCTTTATACTAGGGATTTTCAGAAGGGTTTAAGTAGAACTGTCATTTGGCAATGGTTGTAATAGTTTAATGAAAGGACACTCTTCCACCCACCCCTTCGGAGTTATTGTATTCTGCAACACATGCTTCATGGAAAAATGCGATTGTAGAAACAGAATTAAACTGGACTGATTTCATTTTTGTGTGAGTGGCTTAATTACTAGAGCACCAATATTAAGTTTATATGCAGTTTAAGGAACTTTGTCTCTTACATAATTTTATGTATAAGTTGATAAAATAAAAATGGTTGGAATTTGCTGTTGTCTGTCTTCAGGGTGTTTATTTGTACACAGTACATTCGTCATCTTTGACATTGACAACTGTTCCTCAATATGTATAAAACTAAAATTCATCTTCTCTTCACTTCAAATGCTACCAGCAGTTCCAATACAGGCATTTGAGTCAAATATTCACCATCCCTTTACCTCTAGGTGCTGCATAGCTTAAGTTCTTCCAGCGGTATTCTTTCCTGTGGGAGTTATTTGCGTCCAACTTTTAAACCTGGAACATGAGATATCTTTGACATTTGCAACAGTTTGTTGCAAGTAAATTGTTTTATTACCACCGCGTGTACAGTGGAAAAACTTTTACATGCTATGCAAATCGTTTCATTACAACAAGGTATTGAGGTACTACAAGGGAAAATAATAACAATGCAGAATAGTGTTATGATAAGATATAGAGGCAGAATTAGGCCATTTGGCCTATTGAGTCTGCTCTGCCATTTCATCATGGCTGATCCATTTCCTCTCCCAAATCCCTTATTGTCCTGACCAATCAAGAATCTATCAACTTCTACCTTTAATATCCATAAAAACTTTGCTTCAGGATGGGTGGGTCTTTGATTAGGGTGGCTGCTTTACTGAGGCAGTCCATGGAGCGGAAGCTGGTTTCCATGATTGAATTTTTTGAGGATGTGACTAAACACATTGAAGGTAGAGCAGTAGATGTAGTGTATATGGATTTCAGCAAGGCATTTGATAGGTACCCCATGCAAGGCTTATTGAGAAAGTAAGGAGGCATGGGATCCAAGAGACCTTGCTTTGTGGATCCAGAACTGGCTTGCCGACAGAAGGCAAAGAGTGGTTGTAGATGGGTCATATTCTGTATGGAGGCTGGTGGCCAGTGGTGTCCCTCTGGTATCGCTGTGATTTTTATAAATGACCTGGATGAGGAAGTGGAGGGATGAGTTAGTAAATTTGCTGATGACACAATGGTTGAGGGTGTTGTGGATAGTGTGGAAGGCTGTCGGAGATTACAGCGGGACATTGATAAGATGTAAAAACTGGGCTGAGAAGTGGCAGATGGACTTCAACCAAGTATGAGGTGGTTCATTTTGGTGGGTCAAATATGGTAGAATAAAGTATTAACAGTAAAACTCTTGGCTGTGTGGAAGATCAGAGGGATCTTGGGATCTGTGTCCATAGGACACTCAAAGCTGCTGCACAGGTTGTCTGTGTGGTTAGGAAGGCATACGGTGTATTGGCCTTCAACCGTGGGAGTGAGTTCAAGAGCCCAAAAGTAATGTTACAGCTATTTAGAACCCTGGTCAGACCCCAAATGGAGTACTATGCTCAGTTCTGGTCACCTCATTACAGGAAGGATGTGGAAACTAGAAAGAGTGCAGGGGAGATTTACAAGGATGTTGCCTGAATTGGGGAGCATGCCCTATGAGAATAGGATGAGTGAATTTGGCCTTTTCTCCTTGGAGCGACAGAGGATGGGAGGTCACCTGATAGTGTAGGATGAGGGGGCAGAGTTTTAAGGTGCTTGGAGGTAAGTACAGAGGAGAAGTCTGGGGTAAGATTTTTTATGCAGTCTGGTGAATGCGTGGAATGGGCTGCTGGCGACTGTGGTGGAGGTGGATACGATAGGGTCTTTTAGGAGACTCCTGGATAGGTACATGGAGCTTAGAAAAATAGAGGGCTGTGGGTAACACACATCAAAGTTGCTGGTGAATGCAGCAGCAACTTTGATATGTGTTGCTTGAATTTCCAGCATCTGCAGAATTCCTGTTATTTGGGCTATGGGTAACCTGAGGTAACTTCTAAAATAAGTACATGTATGGCACAGCATTGTGAGCTGAAGGGCCTGTATTGTGCTGTAGGTTTTCTATGTTTCCATGATGCACTGAGCTGTGTTCCCATCTGCAGTTTCTTGTGGTCATGAGCAGAGCATTTGCTGTACTGAACTATGTGGGTGGAGTGGGAATCTCACTTAATATTGAAAAGCCTAGTCAGTGGATGTGGAGAGGATGTTTCCTACACTGGGGGAGCCTAGGACCAGAGAGCACAGCTCAGAATAGGATGTTCCTTTAAAACAAACATGAGGTGGAATTTCTTTAAAATCTGTGGAATTCATCGCTACAGATAGATTAGGAAGGGTGTAAAAGGACATGGAGGAAAGGCAGGAGAATGGGGTTGAGGGATAGTAAATCAGTCATGGAATAACTTGATGGGCCAAATTCTGCGCCTGTGTTGTGGTTTAATTGGGGGAGGGAGAATTGTGAAGCTATTAGACGGGAACTTGGGAGGGCAAATTGGGAACAGACATATTTAGGAAGCTGCCCAACAGAAAAGCCGACATTCTTTAAGGGGCATTTGCATGGGGCTCTGGAAATATTGGTTCCACTGAGGCAGAGAAAGGAAGGTAGGGTGAAAGAACTGTAGTGGACAGATGTGGAACATCTTGTCAAGAGGATGAAAAAGATGACTTCAGGTTTAGGAAGCAAGGATCAAGCAGGGCTTTAGAGAGTTGCAAGGCAGTCAGAAAGGAGCTTAAGAAGGGACTTAGGAGAGATAGAAGGGGGCATGAGAAGGCCTTAGTGAGCTGGGATTAAGGAAACAAAAGGACAGAAGGATAATGGCTTGGATGGTAGGACTGATCAGGAATAAAAGAGAGAATGCACCTGGACTGAAAGGTAAGGGAGGTCCTTAATAGTTTGCTTCTGTATTCAGCAATGAGAGGTACTTTGTTTATGAAGGCACCATAAAACAGGCTGATGTGCTAGAGCATGTCAATGCTGGAACTTCTGGAAAACATTGGAAGTCCCCAGGTTACTAAGGGAAATGAGGGAAGAGATTGCTGCGCCTTTGACAAGATCCCTCTGCATCCTCACTGGTGGTTGTAAATGATTGGAGGATGGCAAATGTTATTCAAGAAAAGGAGTAGGGCTAAATCTGGGAATTATAAACCAGTGATTTTTTTTCCAGAGGTGGGCAAATTATTGGAGGTATTAATTATGAGCATTTGAAGAAGCATGGTCTGAAGCATAGGCAGTGTGGCTTTGTTAGGGGCAGGACATGCCTTATGAGCCTGATAGAATTTTGAGGTTGTGACAAAGTACCTTGAAGGTAGAGCAGTGAATGTGATGTACATAGATTTTTGTAAGGTGTTTGAGGCTCCCTGTGGTAGTCTCATTCAGAATGAAAATCATGGGATCTTTGCTGTGTGCATACAGAATTAGCTTGCCCCTGGAAGGTAGATGGTGTTTGTAAATGGAGCACATTCTGCCTGGAGGTTGGTGACCAGTCATGTTCTACATGGATCTGTTCTAGGACCCCTACTCTTTAATTTTTATAAATAACTTGGGATTAGGAAGTGCAAGGGTGGGTTAGTAAGTTTGCAGGTGGCACGAAGGTTGGTGGAGTTATGGATGGTGTAGAAAGTAGTCATAGATTACAACGGAATATTGAATGCAGAGTTGGACTGAGAAGTGACAGATGGAATTCAATACAAGTGTGAAGTGATTCACCATGGAAGATCAAATTTGAAGACTGAAGTCAAAGTAATGGGAGGATTATTGGCAGTGTAGAGGAACAGAGGGATCTTGGGGCCCACATCTCTAGATCCCACAAAGTTGCCACACAAGAGGTTTGTTGAGAAGGCATATGGTGTGTTGCTTTCATTAGTCGGGGAACTGAGTACAAGCACTGAGGATAATGTTGCAGCTCCATAAAACACTGGTTAGATCACACCTGAAATGTTTTCATTTCTGGTCACCTTATAGGAAGGATGTTAAAGCTTTGGAGAGGATGCAGAGAGATGCTGCTTGGATGAGAGCATGTCTTGTTGAGTGAGCGATGGCTTTTTTCACTGGAGCACAGGAGGACAAGAGGTATAGATTGAGTGGGCGGCCAGAGACTTTCCCAGGGCATAATTTTAAGGTGATTGGATAATAGTATAGGGTGATAATAAAGTTAGGTATCAAAAACAAGAAATCACTTGGCATTTGCTGCCAGTGGAGCTGATTGAATGAGACACAATCATTGTTTAATCAACAATGGGAGCTCTGCTGGGGGAGGTACGACTTGTACAAAAAGGATGGGTTACACCTGAACCCAAAGGGGTCCAATATCCTAGTGGGCACTGTTCGGGAGGGTTTAAACTAATTTGGCGGGGGGTGGGGAGAGAACCGGAGTGATAGGGTTGAGGAAGGGGAAAAGAGAAATAAAGATGGCTTGCAACTGAAATTATAGAAAGAACAAGCAGGAGATGAGGCTTAATCATAGCCAGTGGCATGAGTTACAGGGCAATGGAAGTGTGGTGCAGTTAAAACAGAAAGCAACATATTTTGTGTGTATTTGAATGCACACAGCATAAGGAATAAAATGGACGATCTTGAAATTCAGCTAGAGATTGGCAAATATGAAGTTGTGGCCATCTCTGAAACTTGGTTAAAGGATGGCTTCCATTGGGAGCTGTACATCCAAGGATATAATGGTGGATCGGAAAGATAGGTTAGTAGGCAGAGGGGGTGGTGTGGCTCCGTGTATAAGAAATAATAAATCATTAGAAAGAGATGACATGGGATTAGAAGGTGTAGAGTCTCCGTGGGTTGAGTTAAGAAATGGCAAGAGTAAAAGGACCCTAATGGCAGTTGTATGCGAGCCTCCAAACAGTAGCTAGGATGTAGATTTCAATTTACAGTAGGAGATAGAGAAAAGTGTGTCCGAAGGGCAATGTCATGATAATCGTTGGGAGATTTTAACATGAACGTAGATTGGGAAAACCAGGTTGGTACTGGACCTCAAGAAAGAATTTGTAGAATGTCAAATGGATGGCTTTTTAGAACAGGTTGTTGAGCCCACTAGGAGATCAGCTGTGCTGGATTGGGTGTTGTGCAATGATTTGAGGTGATAAGAGAGCTTAAGGTTAAGGAACCCTTAGGGAACAGTGATCACAATATGATCGAGTTCACTTTGAAATTTGAGGGAAAAAATAAAATCCAATGTGTCAGTATTTCAGTGGAATAAAGGAAATTACAATGGCATGAGAAGGGAGCTGACCGAAATTGACTGGAAGGGAACATTTGCAGGAAGGACAGCAGAGCAGCAATGGCTGGAGTTTCTGTGAAAAATAAGGAAAGTGCAAGATGTATATTCCAAATAAGAAATTTTCAAAGGGAAGGACACTACTGTGGCTGATTAGTGAAGTCAGAGCCAAAGTAAAAGCAAAAGATAGGGCATATAAGGAAGCCAGAGCTAGTGGGAAGATAGAGAATTGGAAAACATTTAAAGACTCGCAGAAGGAAACTAAGAAGGTCATTAGGAAGGAAAAGATGAATTATGAAAGAAAGCTGGTGACTAATATCAAAGAAGATACTAAAATCTTTAAGTATATAAAGAGTAAAAGAGTTGAGGGTAAATGTAGGACAAATACAAAATGAAGCTGGAGATATTGTAATGAAAGATGCAGAGATGGTAGAGGAACTGAATGTGTATTTTGCATCAGTCTTCACAGTGGAAGATATCTGCTAGTATAGTGGACATTCAAGAGTGTCAGGGAAGTCAGCACACATACAGATCAATACGCGCCTAATAGCGCACGCAACGATGTGTTACTAAAACAGAGTAGTTCCTTATTATAATGTATGCTATACAGTACACTTATAGTTTATCAACTTTATTTTACTGGGGCATTATGCTAACCAAATATGTTTACCGTTAACATACAAATGCCTACCATTTGTTTACTTAGCAACTTAATAATATCAAATTATAACAAAGTAACATCATAATATCAAACTATAACAAGCCTTTTTTTTACTTTTGGTCTAAGACCCATTTATAACTCAAGTCTCGGGGTTGGCGGGGGTGGGGGGGGGGTCTTCTCTAGATTGTCCGGCACTGAAGCAAATAGGTCTTCACTCTATTGTCTGGGATAAGTTGAACAATCCACAAATTGGCAGGTTCCAGCCATAAAGAGTAGTCACCTCCATCTTGCAAAGACGATGAAAGCAAAGTGAAATCCGTGAAAAGGTGAATGTTATTCTTAAAAATATGTACTATTATCAAAACTGAGATGGCATTGGAAAGTGTCTTCAAATAGTGTGTTCTTCAGTCTGTCAATAAACTTGTTCGTTTTAATACAGATTTCCATATAAAAGTCATAAACAGTTGACCTCTGAGTATAGGGAGTTAAGAAGATGTGTGCCTCCAACTTGCTAAGAGTTCTAGGCAGCAGATCGCCTCTGTATAATGAAGACTCCGTGCAGCTGTCCTAGATATGTACGCATCTTTGTGCTATCACTTGTCTTCCTTACCCATATCTCATTTGTTTCAAATGATCTAATTACACAGCCAATCTTCGTATTCTTCTTATTTCCAAATGGATGGCCTGACCTTTATGATACCATCTCTTATCGTAATATAACTTTCCACCTTCTATCGTGCTTCATATCTTTGTGCTGGTGATTCAGCGGGAGTGCTGGGAAGATGCTCAGGAGAAGATGGAGATGCTGGTCTTTTTGGAGATTTAAGCTTATTGAGAGTTCGTAGATCTTCCATTATCTGTTCATCTGTTAACAAATAATTTAACTGTGCAGGTGCAGGTTTTCGTCTTTTGTCTGTAATTGGAACAAGGTTATTAGGTCTCCTCCTTAGTTTCCTACTCATTATTGGCTTTACCTCCACAGAATCTCCTGTGAGTTCCATTGTTAGCCTCTCATTCTTAATCATCTTTTTTTTTCTTCTAACTCAAATCTTTTTATCTTCAAATTCCTTCACTGCTGCTTTCTTCTCTTTATTATAATTCCTTTCCACTTGTTCTGTCTCCAGTTGCAGAAAAAGCTCTGCATTTCGTATTCTTTCCTTGTATTGTTGATCTAGTTTCTTCATCCTTCTCTGATACTCCTGCAAAGTGCCTTCCTGTAACTGCTGTAGCTGTCTTTTGAGAGATGTCAATTTCTCCTGGTACATCTGCTCCTGGTACATCTGCCGACAAGACAATTCACTTTCGTCAGAGTTGTTTTCAACAGAACTGCTTTCTTTCATTTTGTGTACATTGTATTTTCCTTTCTGGGGTTTCTTGTTTCTCTGTATTTTGCCCTTTTTCTGCTGTTGACTAGCTTTGCATATTCTGCCAATGTGACCCTGTTTGCCACAGTTTCTGCATTATTGTTTTTAAACCAACAGTTATCCAGTTCATGTGATCTGTTCCCACAACGGTAACATTTCTTTCCTTCATTTCTGTTCAGTGACATTTTATTTGTGGCATATTCCAGAAGTGGAGAGTCCATCATCGTGCCCGACGCCGGCCCCCTAGGCCTGAGTCGACATAGTAGTAGTAGTATATTCTAGAGATTTTTGTTGTATCTTGGAAGTACCCCATGCTGCTGTTTCCATTGATATTTCAATGTTCAGCGCCTTCTCTAACGTAAGGTCTTTTTCACCCAGGAGCAGCTTCTGTGTGGTTTCACAGTGCATGCCACACACTAACCTGTCCCTCAATGAGTCCGATAGACCAGCTCCAAATTGACAATGTTCTGATGACTTGCGCAATTCAGCACAATATTCAGAAATGCTTTCATTTTTGCTCTGATTCTGTTTGTGAAATTTAAATCTTTCAGCAATGACCAGTGGTTTGGGGTTTAAATGCTGTTGGAGAGTGTCTACTATTTGCTTGAACGTTTTATCAGCTGGCTTTTCAGGGGTTAACAAGGTCCATAGCAGGCCGTATGTTTTTGCTCCCATAATATTGAGTAAGATACTGGCTTTCTTTTCATCCTTAACACCGTTAGCATCACAATATAACTCCACTCTCTCAATGTAAGTCGCCCAGTCTTCAATGCCACTATCAAGTGCTGTAATGGTTCCAATCATCGCCATCTTTGTTATGTTAATTAAGCCCCATTCTCCCCTTATTTTCCTTTTTGACACGTTCCTTTTTGCTAGCGCCACAAGCGCACTCCGTCTGGGCGTGTGTGTCGCCCTTTTTATCTCCCTTCTAGGGCAGGCAGACCCTCAGCCCCTGGGGGTCAGAGCCGGCTGTGGTCTTGCATGGACGTGCTGCGGCTCCGACTGCATCTCTTGGTCTCCCAACATTCCCGACCCTGGCTGTGCTCCCGCTTCCTTTCAGACTCATGGCCTCGCTCTGCCTGCTTCTCCCGCTCCTTGGCTTGTTCCTTGCACTCTTCTTCCAGGTGTCGTTATCAATTAAAACACGATGTTCCGATATGATGTAGGTTCATTAACCTTGTCACCAAATTGTTGTGTATGCGGCCTGGTTACACAACAATGCTATTAATAAAAACATTGGAGACGGAAGCTAAGGTTCATGGTTCTTTACTGGCAGAAACTGAACTTGGCACACGGCATACAGATCAATATGCGCCTAATAGCGCATGCTCAATACGCTCCTAATAGCACATGCAACAACATGTTACTAAAACATAAAGTAGTCCCTTATTATAATGTGGGCTATACAGTGCACATGCAATAAAGGGTAGCATGGTAGCGTAGTGGTTAGCACAATGCTTTACAGTAAATGTGACCCGCGTTCAAGTCCCAGTGCTGCCTGTTTTGAGTTTGTACTTTCTCCCTGTGATGCATGGATTTCCTCCGCGTGCTCGGATTTCCTTCCACAGTGCTAAGACATACTGGTTGGTAAGTTAATTGGTCATTGTAAATTGTCCCATGATTAGGCTAGAGTTAAATCGGGGGATTGCTGGGCAGCGTGGCTCAAAAGGTTGGAAGGACAGTATCTCAATTTAAAAAAAAATGCAAATATAATACAATCATCTCTGTGGTAAAGCAAAACATTAATAACACCAACATTGTTTGCCTTAGCAGGGCCTGTTTGGATAGCAAAACTGCACTTTATGCCACAATCTAGAAAGCTATGGACTAGGAGTAGGTAAATGAGAATGGTGTAGATGGATGTAATGGAATGGACCAAATGACCTGTGATTTGATCTGAAATCAGGAAAGATTTTTGCAGCATGTGGAAGAGAAAGGACAAATATTAGTACTGTCATCAGTCAAAAATAAATTGTTGTCTCTACTTGGAAGGTCTATAATGCCAAGTATAATTCAATAAAGTAACGGTGTGATACTGTTAAAGAAATTATTGTGTGATAGTAGGTCACCTTAACTTGCCTGACCAATCTTACAGCAGGTACAACATGTTAGGATTGAGATTAACTGTATGCATCTAAACCTGTGTTACAGCATCTCTTGGGCACCTTTCACCACTTGCCAATGGCCCTGATGTCATCACCAGGTTAGCACACTATTCCACTTACCCTGAATTTCCCTTGCGCCTCTAGATCTCACAAGTCAGTTCAGTATCTATGCAAAGCAAGCTTCAATAGGTTGAAATAAAGGGGCTTAATTGAGCAATGTCCGTCCACTTGCTCCATCCAGCGTAGGGGAACATTCAATGGTGAGGCCCCACACCGACAAAAACCTGATAACTTCCAACAGGAAGTATTGCTAAAGGCAGATTGTCTCCGGTCAGAGCAGTCAAAATTCCACAGTGCATTTTAAGTGTATCTAATGTTCCAACACATTAGTATATAAATTAAATAATTAAATTAAAATAATTCTAAAGATTTGGTTAATTAAAATACTGTGAAATAATTGAAAACATCAAAGTAAAAAGTAAACATTGATTATACTTGTGGAATTCACAGACTGAGAATCAAATGACTGAAAGACAGGTGAGTGAACCATTCAGTTCTGGTGCTTAGTGTCCGAGCCACTGACCATAAAGCTGGCTCCCAGGCTGTTCCAGGTGATTCTGGGACCAGGTAAATTTCTTGACAGCTTGATTGGGCACACAACCCAGGCGTTTCCCTGTGATCACAACAAAATTATGGGCTTTCTTGGAAGCAATTGAGAGAGCAGCCTTGGTCTCAGTTTAATGGCTGCAGCAGCACCACGCTCCCTTGGCACTGTACCACACCATCAACCCAGTCTCTGGCTTTGGACTCCTGGAGGTAACAACACAATCTAGAAATAAGCAAGTGGAAGTCACCAAACCATAACTGCTGTGGCAAATCTTTGAAGTCATTTCCAAAGCCAGTGGCTTGACCCAAAAGGAATTCACAGGTATGTTTCCAGGAATGGAGGATTTGAGTTGCAAGAAGAGACCAAATTAGCTGGGACTTTTCCCTGGATCAAGGGAGGCAGAGGGATGATCCTATAGACATTTTAAGAAGGGGCATGGATAAGGTACCCTTTCCTGGGGTACAGGTGTCTAAAACTAAAGAGCATAGGTCTGAAGAAGGGCTTCTCAATCTTCTTTTGTCCTGGGTCCTGGGCCACTGAACAATCCATGGACTCCAGGGTGAGAGGGAAAAGAATTGAAAGGGCAGGTTTCACAAGCAGAGGGTGTTGAGTATATGGAATGAGCTGACAGGAAGTGGTAGAGGTGAGTACAAAAACCATATTTGAAAGGCATTTGGACACATAAATAGACAGGAAAGGTTAATAGGGTTATGAGGCAACTGGGACTTGCTCAGGAAGACATTGTTTGGCATAGATGAGTTGGACTGCAGTGCCTGTTTCTCTACTGTATGACCCTAAGAGTATGATACAGCCACAGCCAACTGCAGTCCCAACTAAATATCAAATAATAGTTGATTATAATGAGAACATGTAAAGAAGGTACATATAGAACCATAGAACATTACAGCACAGAAACAGGCCTTTTGGCCCTTCTTGGCTGTGCCGAACCATTTTCTGCCTAGTCCCACTGACCTGCACCTGGACCATATCCCTCCATACACCTCCCATCCATGTACCTGTCCAAAGTTTTCTTAAATGTTAAGAGTGAGCCAGCATTTACCACTTCATCTGGCAGCTCATTCCATATTCCCACCACTCTCTGTATGAAGAAGCCTCCTAATGTTCCCTTTAAACTTTTCCCCCCTCACCCTTAACCCATGTCCTCTGGTTTTTTTCTCCCCTTGCCTCAGTGGAAAAAGCCTGCTTGCATTCACTCTATCTATACCCATCATAATTTTATATACCTCTATCGAATCTCCCCTCATTCTTCTACGCTGCAGGGAATAAAGTCCTAACCTATTCAATCTTTCTCTGTAACTGAGTTTCTCAAGTCCCGGCAACATCCTTGTAAACCACCACAGCACTCTTTCAACCTTATTAATATCCTTCCTGTAATTTGGTGACCAAAACTGCACACAATACTCCAAATTTGGCCTCACCAATGCCTTATACAACCTCACCATAACATTCCAACTCTTATACTCAATATAAAGGCCAACGTACCAAAAACTCTCTTTACAACCCTATCTACCTGTGACACCACTTTTAGGGAATTTTGTATCTATTCCCAGATCCCTCTGTTCTACTGCACTCCTCAGTGCCCTACCATTTACCTTGTATGTTCTACCTTAGTTTGTCCTTCCTAAGTGCAATACCTCACACCTGTCTGTATTAACTCCATCTGCCATTTTTCAGCCCATTTTTCCAGCTGGTCCAAATCCTTCTGCAAGCTTTGAAAAGCTTCCTCACTGTCCATTACGCCCCCGATCTTTGTATCATCAGCAAATTTGCTGATCCAGTTTACCACATAATCATCCAGATCATTGATATAGATGACAAATAACAATGGCCCCAGCACTGATCCCTGTGGCACACCACTAGTCACAGGCCTCCACTCAGAGAAGCAATCCTCCACTACCACTGTCTGGCTTCTTCCATTGAGCCAATGTCTAATCCAATTTACTATCTCTCCATGTATACCTAAAGACTGAATCTTCCTAACAAACCTCCCATGTGGGACCTTGTCAAAGGCCTTACTGAAGTCCATGTAGACAACATCCACTGCCTTCCCTTCATCCACTTTCCTGGTAACCTCCTCGAAAAACTCTTAATAGATTGGTCAAACATGACCTACCACGCACAAAGCCATGTTGATCCCCCCTAATAAGTCCCCGTCTATCCAAATACTTGTAGATCCTATCTCTTAGTACTCCTTCCAATAATTTACGTACTACTGACGTCAAATTTACCGGCCCATAATTTCCCGGATTACTTTTAGAGCCTTTTTCAAACAACGGAACAACATGAGCCACTCTCCAATCCTCCGGCACCTCACCCGTAGATACCGACATTTTAAGTATATCTGCCAGGGCCCCTGCAATTTCAACACTAGTCTCCTTCAAGGTCTGAATACCCTGTCAGGTCCTGGGGATTTATCTACTCTGATTTGCCTCAAGGTAGCAAGCTCCTCCTCCTCTTCAATCCGTATAGGTTCCATAACCTCACTACTTGTTTGCCTTATTTCCATTGACTCCATGCCAGTTTCCTTAGTAAATACAGACACAAAAAAACCATTTAAGATCTCCCCCATTTCTTTTGGTTCCATACATAGCCGACTGCTCTGATCTTCAAGAGAACCAATTTTATTCCTTACTATCGTTTTGCTCTTAATATACCCGTGGAAGCTCTTTGGATTATCCTTCACCTTGACTGCCAGGGCAACCTCATGACTTCTTTTAGCCCTCCTGATTTCTTTCTTAAGTATTTTTTTTTGCACTTTTTATACCCCTCAAGCACCTTATTTGCTCCCTGTTTCCTATACATGTCATACATCTCTCTTCTTCTTTATCAGAGTTGCAATATCCCTTGAGAACCAAGGTTCCGTATTCCTATTCAGTTTGTCTTTAATCCTGACAGGAACATACAAACTCTGCACTCTCAAAATTTCTCCTTTGAAGGCCTCCCACTTACCAATCATATCCTTGCCAGAGAATAACCTGTCCCAATCCATGCTTTTTAGATCCTTTCTCATTTCTTCAAATTTAGCCTTTTTCCAGTTTAGAACCTCAACCTGAGGACCAGATCTATCTTCATCCATGATCAAGTTGAAACTAATAGTGTTATGATCACTGGAACCAAAGTGTTCCCCTACGCACACCTCTGTCACCTGTCCTAACTCGTTTCCTAATAGGAGATCTAATATTGCATCCTCTCTATTTGGTATCTCTATATATTGATTTAGAAAACTTTCCTGAACACATTTTACAAACTCTAACCCGTCTAGACCTTCAACAGTATGGGAGTCCCAATCAATATATGGAAAATTAAAATCCCCTACCACCACAACTTTATATTTCCTGCAGTTGTCTGCTACCTCTCTGCAGATTTGGTCCTCCAATTCTCACTGACTATTGGGTGGTCTGTAATACAATCCCACTAATGTGGCCATACCTTTCCTGTTTCTCAGCTCCACCCATATGGCCTCGGTAGACAAGCCCTCCAATCTGCCCTGCCTGAGCACTGCTGTAACATTTCCCCTGACTAGCAATGCCACCCTCCCCCACCCTTCACTCCTCTGCCTCTATCATGCCTGAAACATCGGAACCCTTGAAGTCCTGCCCTCCTGTTGCCAAGTTTCACTAATGGCTATAATGTCGTAATTCCATGTGTCAATCCACACCCTCAGCTCATCAGCCTTCCCCACAATACCCCTTGCATTGAAATAGACACACCTCAGAAGATTATTACCACCACACACAACCTTTCTATTTGTGACTTTGCATGAACTCTAACATCATTTATTTTCACCCCGTTCCATTATCTGCTCTGGCACTTTGGTTCCCATCCCCCTGCAAATCTACGTTTGTAGTTTAAACCCTCCCCAATAGCACGAACAAACCTCCCTTATCAACTTGTTTCCTTCTTCCAAAGCGACTGGCTCCCTGCTTACTGAGGACACCATGTTGTCTTGAGTGGTCTGATGTTACAGTTGATGTCACAGACACCCCAGAGTAGATCATAGGCTATACAGCAGATGTGGGACCCGTCAGACCATTTCAGGGAA
This sequence comes from Mobula hypostoma, assembly GCF_963921235.1. Classification (NCBI taxonomy): domain Eukaryota; kingdom Metazoa; phylum Chordata; class Chondrichthyes; order Myliobatiformes; family Myliobatidae; genus Mobula; species Mobula hypostoma. Next base: position 69,074,888 of record NC_086113.1, on the reverse strand, counting down.
ACACGGCCAGACAGGGCATCTCTATGAGTACACTGGCCAAGCCGGAACTGTGGCATCTGTCTGGCTCTGCATGGATATGGGGAAAGTAGAAACTGTTATTTTCAATCTGTTTTACTTAAAATGATAAAGATGAATCAATAATGTTCCTGAAACACATATTTTCCTGACATACAGTATTTTGATGTTTGTTTCAGCAATGTGTTCTGGGAGTAATATACTGATGAATGAATGGAATCCTAGGAGCTGTCAGCCTCTCGTTGACTGAAAGATTGATTGGTTGAAACGGTTTAAAATCAATTTATAAACTCCAGATCCAGAGCAGACAAAAAACTGAGGCATCAACAGCAATCAAATTAATACACATTTATTCTCTGCCAAAGATGCTAATGATAATCCATTTGCATTGGAAAAGAGCAAAATTTCAGTAAACATTCATCCCCAAACAGAAGTTCACAACTCTTCAAGTACCAGAACAATTCCAGCAGAATGGAAGTCTCTGTTACAGACTGACAAAAGAGCACATAAAAATAATTGCTGAGATATTTGCCTTTGGACAGTCATACTAAACATGCAAGCCAGGTTTCAATATTTCTATTCTGCTGACTTCAAGCATTACAAAATGCATATTATTGTATTTTGAGTATATTAATGTAATTGTATTTAGTTGGCTGAATTTTAGCTTCAGTTGTATCTTAATGATTTCAAAGAAGATTGCAAGATGTTTTTAAGAAGGAATATGTTTTAAATTATTTTTGATACAGTACCTTCCCTCCAACTCTACTTCAGTTTGCTTAAAGAAAACACGCTTGTTTTGGCTTTCCTTGAATCCGTGACAAAACCAGTCAAAGAACAAGACATTGGAATGTAACTCTCCTCTATCAAGACGCTCCTTTTATTTCACTTTCCGTCCTGACGGCTGTGAGTACCGATTCTGGAGTTGTCAGTGGTTCTGCGGTGCGGTGAGTGTGAGAATGCTGATGGTACTTGGTGATTATGGAGTCTCAAGTGAACAGAGATCCTGCAGCAGGTCAATGGCTCAATGGCCAGTGAGCTTCAGTATTTCAAAGGCTAACGATGCACTGGCAATATCGGCATGAGAACTAGGATAAGAACAAAGAAAATGCTGTCAATGATTGAAACCACATCACACAGGACAGAATTAAACAGGTTTGTAGAGATTAATCTGAAAGTGCAATGATTTGGGTTTGTAGGGCAGCTGAATAACACCTCTGATCCTCTCTGTCTTACCGCTGAAACACCACATAGATAGAAAGCAGACCGATCTTCTGGCTGGAGAACACAGAAATAAGGGCCAGAGTCCAAAACATTAAAAAAAAGTCTTTTGGAATTAAACTGGGGAACATTTGTACTTATAGGGGTGGGTGAAATTTGTAAGTTGCTTTTATATGCTGGAGTCTCAAGATCCCGCAGATAGTGGAAACTGCAGCAAAAAAAAAGCTGGAAAAACTCAGTAGATCAGGCAACATCAATATGGTGAGTTTGTCCAGCAGTTTTCTACTCAGTCAATTGCTAACTTTAAGCTGTGGCCTGACAGACTTTTGTTAAATAGAGTTACAATGTTTCATTCATAACCAAGCTTCATATTTATTGCCCACAGCAGTGAAATGAATTGCTTTATTGTACTTCCTTTCATTAGATATTCAATATGTTTATGAACTTGCTTTTCTTTCAGGAGCATGTAGATCTGAAAAACAGTTCATCTGTTTTTATCAATGGGTCTTTCTGTACCCAGTGTAGAAACTAGAGTACTGTTCATGTGGTTCATGACTGTGGCTGCGGACTTGGGGGTAGTGTTGCAGTGATCCACGAGGCTCTAGGGACTGCCTGCTGTGAGGTAACAGGTGAACATCAGACAGATCAAAGAACAGCTCGAGCAGGCAACTTTCTCCCTTTCTCTGCTCTGAGGATGGGGACAGCAGGGGTTCACTGACAGACTCAGCAGTTCCAAAAGCAAGCTCATCGATACATGGAGGATGGGGAGCAAAAAGAAACCAACGGTGACAAGCGACTCTATCATCTGGTGGGGCAGATAGACACAAGAGACTGCAGGTGCTGGGGTCCAGATCAACATATGAAATTCTGAAGGAATTCAGCAGTTCACCAGCATCTCGGGGCGGTGGGGGGGAGGGGGCGGCGGAGGGTGTGAAAGAATTGTCAACATTTCAGGCAAAGACCCTACATCACATCTATGTGTACACGTGTGCATGGGTTGTCTCCCTATTTAAGGAGGGATGTTGTGTAATAGAGATAAGGAAAATTGGGGATTATCCCATAAAGAAGGATTAGGCTGGCTGGGTTGGTACTCTCATGTGTTTAGCAGAATGTGAAGTGAACTTACTGAAAGATACAATATCCTTTAGGAAAAGTGGATGCGGTGATGAGGTTCTGCTGGTAAGGTGTCTAGAACCAGGAAAACCAAATTCAAAGGGTTAGGCAGCAGGATAACGAGAGGAAAGATTCTCTCACCCAGAGTGCCATGGATCTTTGCAATGTTCTATCCAAGGGAGTTAGTTGCAGAGGCTCAGTCACTGAGCATTCAAGACATCCATCAGTAGATGTTAGGATATCAGGGGATATGGAATCACTGCAGGAAAGTGGTACTGCAGTAGTTTTGCACTGTGCATCTTCGAGTGCACGGGTCTCTGAGTGTGGTCTTTGGTGAGCAAGGAGCTTTGGTGCGGAAGGCTCACAGAATCTTCTCAGCACTGACCTTTGGATTGGCAGTGTGACGTTGGTGGTAGTCTTGGTATTGGGTGCTTGGTATTTCCATGTTTATAGTTCAAATTGTGGGAATAGATTGGATTACCATTTCAAAGGGCCCTTCCTAAATTAAAAGCATTGCTCCAATTTGACCAGTTTGAATGCCAGGCTTTGGAACGTAAGTGCCCATTGCATGTACCACAATGCCTCTGTGAGGCTGAAGCTCCCATGGAGGTGGTCACTTTTAAAGGCATTCCCAGAGGCAGCTGGAGGACAGAAAGAAAACCAAGATTACAGCACTGTGGGTGGCTCAAATATATAAGGGGAAGGAGCAAGAGTACAAGGGACCAGTAGGGAGGCCTGATAATAAGGGGAGTAGACTTCTGTGGCCATGGATGTGAACCAAGGCCGATGGAACCTGGGTTACGGATGTCATAAAACAGTCCTAGGGAAAGGTAAACAACCAGATGTTGTCATCCACATTGGTACTGATGACATCAGTGAGAAGAGAGACGAGGCCTGTGATGTGGGTTCAGAGAGCTGGGTCACAAACTATAGAGCAGGGCCTGTAAGGTTGCAGCCTCTGGACTACCTGTGTTAGTGAGTAAATATGAATAGGAAGAGAAATGAATGTGTGGCTAAATGGGTTGTGTAGGAGAAAGCTATAGAGTTTTGTATTATCGGGAATGTCTCTGAGAGAGGTGGGACTTTTAGAAGCCAGATGGTTCTGCCTGAACTGGAATGGATCCAACATCCCTGCAGAGAGGTTTACAGAGTGTTTAAACTAATTTGGCAGGTGAACAGGACACAGGATGGCCCTACATGGAGGTACAGCCAAATAAAGAAAGAAAATGGAATCAGTCCAGTAAGCAGAGCAGACATGGGCATATACCGAGTGTATAAAAAGTTTTCATGTTTTACTGTTTTACATTGAAAACAGGATACTCTTAGAACAGAGAAGACTGAGGAATGGAGGTATACAAAATTGAGGGGTGTAGATGGGTAAATTCAGGCAGGTTTTTCCACTGAGGTTGGGTGGGACTACAACTAGAGGTCATGAGTTAAGGGAACATGAAGGGAAACTTCCTCACTCCGAGGGTTGTGACGGTGTGGAATGAGCTACCAGCGCAAGTGGTGCATGCGAACGCAATTTCAATGTTTAAGGGAAGTTTGGATAGGAGGAGCATGGAGGGCGATGACGGAGCAGGTTGATGGGAGTAGGCAATTTAAATGGTTAGGCATGAACTAGATAGGCTGAAGGACCTGTTTCTCTACTGTAATTTTCTATGACTCTGTAACATTGAATCACAGTGGAATGAATTTGGCTTTTTTATGCTGATCAACAGAAAAAGACACACGTCAAAATGAAAACAGATCTCTGCAAAGTGATCTAAATTACAAATATAAAACACAAAATAATTGATTTCATAAGTATTAACCCTTTTTAATACGACACACCAAATCACCACTGGTGCAGTTAATTGGTTTTAGAAGTCACATAATTAGTTAAATAGAGTGGAGATGTGTGCAGTCACAGTGTTTCAATTGATTGTAGTAAAAATACACCTGTATCTGGAAGGTTCAACTGCTGGTGAGTCAGTATCCTGGCAAAAACTACACTATGAAGACAAAAGAACAGTCCAAGCAACTCTATGAAAAGGTTATTGAAAAGCACAAGCCAGGAGATGGATGCATGAAAATTTCTAAGTCACTGAATATCGCTTCGAGTACAGTTAAGTCAACCATCAAGAAATGGAAAGAATATGGCACAGCTGTAAATCTGCCTGGAGCAGGCTGTTCTCAAAAACTGGGTGACTGTACAAGAAGGGGACTAGTGAGGGAGGCCAACAACAGATCCATGACAGCTCTGGAGGAGTTACAAGCTTCAGTGGCTGAGATGGGAGAGTCTATGCATACAACAACTGTTGCCTGGGTGCTTCACCAATCTCAGCTTTATGGAAGAGTGGCAAAGAGAAAGCCAATGTTGAAAAAAAACACACATGAAATCTTGGCTAGAATTAGCCAGAAGGCATGTAGGAGACTCTGAAGTCAGCTCGAAGAAGGTTCTATTGTCTTATAAAACCAAAATTGAGCTTTTTGGCCATCAGACTAAATGTTATGTTTGGCATAAGCCAAGCACCACACATCATCAAAAACGCACCGTCCCTACCGTGAAGCATGGTGGTGGCTGCATCATGCTGTGGGGATGCTTCACTGCAGCAGGCCCGGGAAGGCTTGTGAAGGTAGAGGGTAAAATAAATGTCACAAAATACAGGGGAAACCCTGATGCAGTCTAAAAGAAAATTGCGACATGGACAGTAACTCTGAGCATAAAGCCAAAGCTACACAGGGATTGGCTTAAAAACAACAAAGTTCATGTCCTGGCGTGGCTGAGTCAGAGTCCAGACCTCAATCCAATCGAGAATTTGTGGCTGGATTTGAAAAGGGCTGTTCACTCATGGTCCCCATGCAATCTGACAGAGCTTCAGCAGTTTTGTAAAGAAGAATGGGGACAAATTGCAGTGTCCAGATGTGCGAAGCTGCTAGAGACCTATGCACAAAGACTCAAGGCTGCAATTGTTGCCAAAGGTGCATTTTCTAAATACTAACTTGAAGAGGTGAGTAATTATGCAATCAATTATTTTGTGTTTAGTAATTGTAATAAATTCTGACCAATTTGTAGACATTTGTTTTCACTTTGCCACGGAAGAGTCTCTTCTGTTGATCAGAGTCAAAAAAGCCAAATTAAATCCACTGAGATTCAATGTTGTAAAACAATAAAACATGAAAACTCCCAAGGGAGTGAGTACTTCTTATAGGCACTGAAAGACATGTGTGAGGACTGGAAGGCTAAATTTATCCTTTTTAACACATGGAGTTTGACTGCTAAGGTAAAAAAACTTTGAAGTATTGATCAGTGTGAATTTGAAACGTGTGCAATTACTCTGATGTGGTTATAAGAAGAGTGCTACTGGGCAACTTTCAGGATACCTGAGTTTCAGCAGTAACATGCTGGGTGGGGAAGGGCTAAAAGAGAGCAGTACAGAATCCAGTACTGTGGTAACAAGGAAGGGTGTTGTCAAAAGTTCTTCAAACTGGGGAATTTGAAATGTAAAAGGTTCAGAAGGAATTTATGTGCATCCAGAAGAGTCTTTTGAACCAGTACAAATATTAACCATGATTTTCTTGGATAGGAAAGAAAGCTTTATTCCTGTGTGGAGAGAGTTCTTTAAGTGATAAGCATGTGGTTAGAAATGTTGCAGTAACTCAGTTGAAGTGGAATGCATGACTGATGTCACTGCAGCAAAGCTGTGGTGTGAATCTGTGCTTTGTGATTGATTTTAAGGTTCTCCTGGTGGTTTATAAAGCTCCCTGCTATATCGCAGACATTCTAACCCCTTATTCTACTTCCAGGTCCCTCAGGGCTCCTGGCTGTCTCGCAATCTAAATTTAAGTTCCGGGTGACCACGCCTTTGCTGTTGTAGCCCCTAGACCAGAGGTGTCAAACTCATTTTAGGTCACGGGCCGGATTGAGCAAACTGCGACTTCATGCGGGCCGGATCAGTTGTGCGCGCACGTGTGCTCCCACAGTTTTCATTGCCTTTGATTTTTCAACCTGCTCTCATGTGTCTCAGTCTCTGCTATAACTACAAGGTGTTTCACTTTACCAATTTCATTTCTTATGAAGAAGATTGCTTAGCAAGCATTATCTTTATGATTGGTATTAACTTATAGTCATAGGCTACAAGAAAGTTGTGATGAGAGAGAGAAAAACCGATGCTATTTTGGCTAAGATTGTTTTGGGAGCCACACCCTTTCCATTAATAAACCATTTGAAATCGAACATTAGCAGACACAAATGTAGACCTAACGAAAGAAATTGTAAATGTAGGCTACACAACTGCACCTAATTTTTATTAGCCTGCTTCCAGCAATCAAATTCAGACAATGAACACAGTTAGCCTCTAATTTTTATTGAAGTGATCACACTTACAATAATAGAAGTCAGAAAATGAATGAATCACAATATTATGACACCCAATATTACATAATGCATTTTGTTTACATGTCGCAGTGCATTGAAGAGTGTCACTCATTTTTCACTTGCTGCTTCCAGACACCTGACATCTCTTGGCTTTAACCAGCCTGTCAACATCAGGGACCAGTTTCTGGGCAGTTGTGATTTGTTAATGTTCATTATGGAGAATGCCTGCTCACAGAGATATGTTGTCCCCAACACGCAAAGGATCTTTGAGGCAAAGTCTGTCATCTTGGGGTACATCAGTCCCAGGTGTTGATAGAATGAGTCCAGATCCACAGTCTCAAATTTATATTTCAAAGCCGAATTACACTGAATTTCAATTAGTTCCATTTGGAGTTCCTCTGGTACATCTGATGCTGCGTTGACGGCAAATGGCGAGCAAAATAGTGAGAATTCCTTCTTGAGCTGAGTGAAGACTTGGAAACGATTCTGAAACCCACTTTTCAGCCGTGATATCTTGTCCTTGTACCTGTCCATTGTCATTAATCCCATGAGCGACACGTACAGACCGCAAAGAGGGGAAATGAGCTGGGTTGCTCTGGGATAGTTGCATCTCCCACAGGCCTAATTTAGTTTGAAAGGCACAAATGCTGTCATAGCATTCCGTAACAAGTTTGTTGCGGCCTTGCATGTTAACATTAAGCACATTTAAGAGCTCTGTTATATCCACCAAAAAAGCAAGATCATGAAGCCAGTCTGGGTCATCCAACTCTGCCACTGGCTTCCCTTTCTCGTTCATGAATAGTCCAATCTCCGCACGTAATTGAAGAAAAACGTTTGAGCACAATAAATACTCCCATTTGAGCTACATCAGTCAGGTCGGTGCTCTCATCAATTGCAATAGAGAAGGCAATAAATTTCTTCACTTTGTCTTTTAGTTGACTGTTCAAATCTCCGGCAAGGTCCCCGATTCTATCTGCCACAGTATTTCTTGACAAGCTGATATTACCAAAACCCTGTCTCTTCTCAGGGCACACCAGCTCAGCCACCGTCAGTATGCATGCTTTGATGAATTCCCCCTCTGAGTACGGCTTTGACGTAGCAGCTATTTTGTTGGCAATAATATAGCTGGCCTTGACATCATGAGTCTCTCGACTTTTGGTGAACACTGATTGCTGTTTTTTCAGAACTGCTTCAAGCTCGTTTACCTTTTGCGTTCTTGTCATATTTTTCTCCGTGTGACATCTCATAGTGTCGTTTGATATTGTACTCTTTCGCCACAGCCATTTGTTGTGAGCATATCAGACACACAGGTTTGCCGTTGACCTCACAGAAGGAAAAACGATCTTTCCAATTATCGTTGAATATCTGACCTTCGATGTCAACTTTTCTTGGAAAGCATTTTGAACCACAGCAGCAAACAGTCTCAGCCTTGCTACAGATGTTAACTTACCTGAGTACTCTGTGTGTTTATACTGAGTCTGACAACGCAGTGGGGCCCTAGTGGTCTTCAGTGCAGGGTGGTAGGAGCTTATGCAGAGCGGGTGGTTAACTGCCGCCTATTGTTTTCTGAGTACACACAACAAGCTGCCGGTACAGCAGCCGGCACAGACAGCGCTGGGAGAGAGAGCGGCTGCTGTACAGATACATAATAAATGGTTGTGAATATACTTCTTTTTCCCCAAACAAGCCCGCGGGCCGGATGCAGCCCGTGGGCCGGTAGTTTGACACCCCTGCCCTAGCCTGTGGAACAGCATTCCCCTCCCTATCAGATCTGCCCCCTCCATTGACTCTTTTAAGTCCAGGCTCAAAACTTACCTTTATTCACTAGTGTTTGAATCTTCCTGATGTGGCTGATTTTTGGCTTGTGCCTAGGCTCGTGTGTTGTTTATTTTGTGCCTATAAGCTGTGTGCCTTATTGTTTATATCTGTGTTTCTTGTAGTTGTGATTTTAGCTACCTTTTATGGCTTGTACAGCACTTTGGTCAACATGGGTTGTTTTTAAATGTGCTTTATAAATAAATTTGACTTGACTTGTGATTGGGGTGGGCTTCAGCTGCAGAAGATCTTTAAAGAAGGTGAAGAGTGATCTGATTTCTCTATTGCTGGAGGGCTTCTGAGCATCAGCTCCTGATGTCACTCATCTACCACTATAGGGCAAACTTGCCCCAAATCATCACCTTGGTCCAAAGCGGCTGCTCCATGCGTGGAGGTCACGCTACAAGGTTCACGTTTGTGCACTTGATGCATTGTTGCTCACACCTGGGAATTACACTTGCAGTGTGCCTCATCGTAGATTTATAAATCTAGCCACACGTAGTGTAGTACAATGCTGCTTCAATGTGTCATAGAATATACAGTATAATAGTACAGAACAGATAACCAGGGACTTTTTACAAGGGCAGAAATGGCAAATATGAGGGGGAATAATATCAAGCTGATTGGAGGAAAGTACAGGAGGGGATGTTAGAGGTAAGTTTTTTTTACACAGAGATGAGTGCATGAAATACTCTGCTAGGGGTGGTGGTAGAGATGAAATGCCCTGCTCGGGGTGGTGGTAGAGGCAGCTACATTAGGGACATTGAAGAAATGCTTAGATAGGTATATGGATGACAGAAACATGGCTATATAGGAGGGAAGGGTTAGATTGATTTTAGAGTAGCTTTTAAGGTTGGCTCAATATTGTGTACTATACCGTAGTGTTTTACCTTTAGTGTCCATTTTATTAGATACCATTAGACATAGGAGAAGAAGTAGGCCATTTGGCCCATTGAGTCTGGTCCACAATTTCATAATGGCTGACATATTATCTCCCTCATTTTCCTGCCTCCTCCTTATAACCTTGCACACCCTCATTAATCAAGAACCAACCAACCTCTGCATTGGATATACCAAATGACTTGCCTTTCACAGCTATCTGTGGCATAGAATTCCACAGATTCACCACCCTATAGCTAAAGAATTTTTCCTCACCTCTAAATGGATGACCCTCAATTCTGAAATTCTGAGGCTGGGCCATCTAGTCCTAGACTCCCCCACTATAGGAAACATCCTCTCCATGCCCACTCTATCCAGACCTTTTCAATATTCAATAGGTTTCAATGTGTTCTCCCCCCATTTTTCTAAACTCCAGTTTGTACAGGCCCAGAGCCATCAAATGCTCCTCATATGTTAACCCTTTTATTCCTGGCATCATTCTCATGAACCTCCTCTGGACTTTCTCCAAAGCCAGCACAACCCTTTCTTAGATAAGGGATCCAAACCTGCTCACAATACTCTAAGTATGGTCTGGCCAATGTAAATCCTCAGTATTATATCGTTACTTTTCTATTCTTTCACAATACTCTCAGTATGGTCTGGCCAATATAAATCCTCAGTATTATATCGTACTTTTGTATTCTGGTTTTCTCAAAATAAATGCTAACATTGCATTTGCCTTCCTTAACACTGATTCAACCTGCAAGTTAACCTTAGAGAATCCTGCACGAGAATTCCCAAGCCCTTTTGCACCTCTGATTTTTGAATTTTCTCCCCATTTATGTAATAGTCCATGCCTTTATTACTTCTGCCAAAGTGCATGACCATACACCTCCTTACATTATATTCCATCTGACACTTCGTGGCCCATTCTCCTAGTCTGTCTTTAAGTCCTTCTGCAGACACCCCACTTCCTCAACACTATCTGCCCTTCCACCAGTCTTAATATCGTCCACAAACTTGCCATCAATTCCTTCATTCAAATCAGTGACAATGTGAAAAGAAGCAGACCACACCAGCCCCTGTGGCACACCACTTGTCACCAGAAAAGACCCTGTTCATTCCAACTCTTTGCCACCTGCCAGTTAACCAATCCTCCATTGACTCTAGCATCTTTCTTATAATATCATGACTCTTATCTTGTTAAGCAGGCTCATGTGCAGTACCTTGTCAAAGGCCTTCTGAAAATCCAAATAAACAACATCCACTGACTGTCCTTGTCTATCCTGCTAAGCTTTCACAAGTCTTCAGCCACCTCTTGCAGAATCTGGGTTGTGGTCCATCAGGTCCAGGTGACTTATCTACCTTCAGACTTTTCACCTTCACAAGCACCTTCTCCTTAGTAATAGCAACGCCACTCACTTCTGCCCCCTGACACTCTCGCAATTCTCGCATTCTGCTTGCGTCTTCCACAGTGAAGACCTGACACAAAATACTTTTTATATGCAAACTTGAGAAAATCTGCAGATGCTGGAAATCCAAGCAAAACACACAAAATTCTGGGGAAATTCAGCAGGCCAGGCAGCATCCATGGAAAAGAGCAACAGGGTCTCAGCCTGAAACGTCGACTGGTTGCTCTTTTCAAAGGACGCTGCCTGGCCTGATGAGTTTCTCTGGCATTCGGTGTGCGTTACTTGTTATCTGCCCTCCCTTTTGCTTTTATGTTGTCTTTGATTTCCCTTGTCAGCCATGATTGCCTCATCCTATGTTTAGAATAATTCTTCATCTTTGGGATGTATCTTTCCTGCACTTCCAAATTCCCCCAGAAACTCCAGCCATTGCTGTTCTGCCGTCATCCCTGCTAGTGTCCCCTTGCAATCAACCTTGGTCAGCTCTTCTCCCACACCTCTGTAATCCACTTTACTCCACTGTCATACTGACGGACCCCACGCACTCTTCATATAAACTCTTCTCCCTTCTGCCATCTGGATAAAGGCACCGAAGCATTCGGGCTCTCGTGACCAGACTATGTAACAGTTTCTTCCCCCCAAGCCATCAGACTCCTCAATACCCAGAGCCTAGCTTGACACCAACCTAATATACCCTCTACTGTGCCTATTGTCTTGTTTATTATTTATTGTAGTGCCTGCACTGTTTTGTGCACTTTATGCAGTCCTGGGTAGGTCTGTAGTCTAGTGTAGTTGTGTGTTGTTTTACGTAGTTCAGTGAAGTTTTTGTATTGTTTCATGTAGCAACATGGTCCTGGAAAACGTCTCATTTTTACTATGTTCTGTACCACCAGTTATGGTTGAAATGACAAAAGTGACTTGACTTGACCTGAATTATGGGTAACTACCTCCCTGTAGCTCCTATCTCCTCATTCTTCCATATGAGCTGAAGATCATTGAACTACAGGTCCAGTTCCTTAACACAGTCCCTATGGAGCTGCAGCTCGATGCACTTCATGCAGATGTAATTAGCAGGGAGACTGGAGGTCTTCCAAATTTCCCACATCTCATACAAGTAACATACCACTATCTTCTGATCTATTTTCAGCATACTAGCTATGTACTGATAGAGATAAAAGAAAAACTTACTAGGAACATTCTTACTTACTCAGAACCTCCGTCTGTGCGTGCCCAAGCCTGTTCTTGTATAAACCTGTTGAGCCAAACCAGATCAATCTAAGAATGCCCCACTCCACCAATGGCCGCCCCACCTACACCCCCTTTCTTTTTATTAGTCCCGCGTTGCTGCCCACTGAGGGGTAAAAAGCTGAAAAGCACTTGAGCTCTTTTTAAACTTCGCACTGCATTGCCAATGATCGACCTCTCGCGCTGTTGACTGCCTGCCAAGATAAAAGCCAAAAAGGGCCTGAGCTCTTTTAAATCTCGCTCCGCATCACCAACGAACAACCTTTTGCACTGATTGCCCCCTATTGAGAAAAACATACCTGTACATCTGCTCATTAATGCAAATATCTAACCACCCAATTGTGTGGCAGCGATTCAATGCATAAAAACATGCAGATATGCCCAAGAGGTTCAGTTGTTCAGACCAAACATCAGAATGGGGAAGAAATGTGTTCTAAGTAACTTTGACCGTGGAATGGTTGTTGGTGCCAGATGGGGTGGTTTGAGTATCTTAGAAACAGCTGATCTTCTGGGATTTTCACACACAACAGTTCCGGAATTTACAGAAAATGGTGCGAGAAACAAAAAGAAAATCCAGTGAGCATCAGTTCTGTGGGTGAAAACATCTTTTTAATGAGAGTGGTCAGAGAAGAATGGCCAGACTGGTTTAAGTCAGCAGGAGGGCGATAGTAACTCAAATAAACACGTTACAAAAGTGGTGTTCAGAGGAGCGTCTCTGAATGCACAAAATGTTGAACCTTGAAGTGGATGGGCTACAGCAGCAGAAGATCACAAACATACACTCAGTGGCCACTTTATTTGGTACAGGAGGTACTTAATGTGTATAAATCAAATTAAATACATTCAAAATAGTGAGAGAGAGAAAACAAACCCACATTGTTACGCAAGAAATTACATGCATAGTCCAAGTCCCTGAGCAACATGCAGATTGTTGGTACAGCTCCTGGCAATCCAGCCTGTCATACTGGTCAAACACTGGAGAGCAGCACTGATGGGAGAGCTGAGCTCCCAAATGAGCATGGACACGATGTTACATTGCCTCCAGTGTCTTCTCACTTGGACTGCAGAAGCAGGTAAGCCTGTGGCTCGAGGCCTAGTCCTCGCTATAACCAAGGCCATGCTGCTGCCACGTCGCCTGTCCTTCCACCAAACAAGGAAACAGGCCTGCAGCATCTTACATTATCAATATCCAACAGGGTCTTGCAATGGCAAGAGAAACGTCCAAATTGTACTGCTTTCGCGCACCAACTCCGATGTCTTCAATACAGAAGGAAGCATAATTGTCTGCACCCACGTCAGCTCCTACTTTCTCCAGTCCGAGGACCGGCTTCTCCGTCTCCCCGCCCGAGCACCGGCTTCTCCCTCTCCCGGCCCGAGCACCGGCTTCTCCCTCTCCCGGCCCGAGCACCGGCTTCTCCCTCTCCCGGCCCGAGCACCGGCTTCTCCCTCTCCCGGCCCGAGCACCGGCTTCTCCCTCTCCCGGACCGAGTACCGGCTTCTCCGTCTCCCGGCCCGAGTACCGGCTTCTCCGTCTCCCGGCCCGAGTACCGGCTTCTCCGTCTCCCGGCCCGAGTACCGGCTTCTCCGTCTCCCGGCCCGAGTACCGGCTTCTCCGTCTCCCGGCCCGAGTACCGGCTTCTCCGTCTCCCGGCCCGAGTACCGGCTTCTCCGTCTCCCGGCCCGAGTACCGGCTTCTCCGTCTCCCGGCCCGAGTACCGGCTTCTCCGTCTCCCGGCCCGAGTACCGGCTTCTCCGTCTCCCGGCCCGAGTACCGGCTTCTCCGTCTCCCGGCCCGAGTACCGGCTTCTCCGTCTCCCGGCCCGAGTACCGGCTTCTCCGTCTCCCGGCCCGAGTACCGGCTTCTCTGTCTCCCGGCCCGAGTACCGGCTTCTCTGTCTCCCGGCCCGAGTACCGGCTTCTCTGTCTCCCGTCCCGAGTACCGGCTTCTCTGTCTCCTGGCCCGAGTACCGGCTTCTCTGTCTCCTGGCCCGAGTACCGGCTTCTCTGTCTCCTGGCCCGAGTACCGGCTTCTCTGTCTCCTGTCCCGAGTACCGGCTTCTCTGTCTCCTGGCCCGAGCACCGGCTTCTCTGTCTCCTGGCCCGAGTACTGGCTTCTCTGTCTCCTGGCCCGAGCACCGTCTGCTTTAACACTCCAGCTGGCTGCTCTGAATAATGAACAGGCCGCTGATGTGATAGACTCGCTGTACCTATTGCACGTCATCTAAATTGGAGGAAGATCAGTTCTGGTGGTTTCAGAAAGGATCTGGCAGGTGTGGATTGCGATAGACTGTTTTCTGTCAAAGGTGCACTTGGTAAGTGGGAGGCGTTTAAAAGTGAAATTTTGAGAGCACGAAGTTTTATGTGACTGTCAGAATAAAAGGTAAAGAATAACAGGTGTGAGGAACCTTGGTTTTCAAGACATATTGAGGCCCTGGTTAAGAAGAAAAAAGGAGGTGGATTGCAGGTATAGGCAGGTAGGAACAAATGAGGTACTTATGGAGTGTAAGAAATGCAAAAGAAGACTTAAGGGAGGACTAAGGCATGAGGTTGCCATAGCAGACAAGGTGAAGGAGATTCCTGAGTGATTCTGTAGATATATTAAAGCGAAAGGATTGCAATCAACAAAATTGATCCCCTGGAAGACCAGGATGGTATGGTAATCGATGCCTGGAGGTAAAAGAGATGGGGGAGATCTTAAATGCATTTTTTGCACCTGTATTTACTCAGAAGACTATAGAAGTAAGGCAAAATGGCATGAACTTCACGGAATCCTTACAGATAACACATAGAAGTGTTTGTTGTCTTGAGGCAAATCAGAGTGGATACATTCCCAGAGCCTGACAAGGTATTCCTTTGGACCATGCAGGAAGGAGGGCAGTGCAGAACTGTGGGGGCTCCAGCAGAGATATTTAAATCACCCTTAGCAACAGCTGAAATGCCAGAACATTGGGGGATTGCCAATGTTGTTCCGCTGTTTAAGAAAGCTCTAAAAATAAACCAGGAAATTATAGGCCGGAAATTGGACACCTACCTACAGGAAAGATGTAAATAAGGTTGAAAGAGTACAGAGAAGATTTACAAGAAGTTTGCCAGGTCTGGGGGACCTGAGTTATATGGCAAGATTGTAAAGGTTAGGACTTTATTTCTTGGAACGTAGAATATTGAGAGGTTATTTGATAGAGATATAGGCAGGGTAAATGCAAGCAGGCTTTTTCCACTGAGGTTGGGTGAGATTACAACTAGAGGTCATGATTAAGGGTGAAGGGAGAACAATTTAAGGGGAACATGAATTAAATTCAGTCAGAGGGTTGTGAGACTGTGGAATGAGTTGCCCATGCAAGTGGAGCATGTGAGCTCGATTTCAACGTTTAAGAGTAGTTTGGATAGGTGCATGGATGGCAGGACTATGAAGGGTTACGGTCCCGGTGCAGGTTGATGGGAATAGACAGTTTAAATGGGTCAGCGTGGACTGGATTGGCTAAGGACCTGCTTCTGTTCTGTACATCTCCATGAACACAGGTGGCTGGAGCTTAATAGCATTACTCCAACCACCAAGCTACCATGACCCTGGGGAAAAGATACTGGCTGTCCGTTCTACTGATCCATGTCATAATTTTTTCAGGTCTCCCTTCAGCCTCCATCATTCTAGAGTAAATAACCCTAGATAGTCCAGCCTCTCCTTTTATCACATGCCTTCTAATCCAGGCAGCATCCTGTTTAACCTCTTCCGCACCCATTCCCATGCCTCCATATCCTCCCTATAACAGGGCAACTCTGAGCACTTCCCAGCCTACAAGGCTGTAGATGACACACTGTCTCACAGCTCCAGAGACACTGGTTTGATCCTGGAGTGCATGTGGGTCTTATTGGGATATTCTGGTTTTCAGTCATAACTCAAGTGAGGGAGGGGTTATAGATTAATTGGATGCTGTAACTAGTTCCTAGCGTGCAGTTAGTGATGGAAACGGGGAGTTTATGAGAATACGTGGGGAGAATACAATAGGTTTATTGTAGCATTATTGTAAATGGGTGACTGTTTCTGTGCTATATCTAATGATCTATGCTATTATTTGTTGTTAAACATATAAACACTACCTTTGTCAAAGACACATGTGGGTTTGAAGAATTTTCATGCCCTTCTAGTACTTCAAAAATTGTTCAGTTTGAAATGGTACAAGTTCTATTCAGAAGTAGCAATCAGGAAACCTGCAACTGGCTACGAATGAAAGCACAAGCTTTGGGAAGCTTTCATCGTGCAGTTAACACTGACTTCCTGCTGCAATTAATCAAAGTCAGTCTCAGTAAAAAGCTGCAGGCTGGATCTTGTATAGTCTTACCCAGAACCAAGACACTTCAACAGACTCGAGTATGAATCTGGTACATTAAACAGAAGACGGATACTCATTCAAGGGTTTGTAAATTCCTTAAACCTCAGGGGCCTCACCTGGCACCATGAGCCAGTCTTTTAAGGATTTCAACAAGAACGTCTCCTTCACTTCTGATGCCTTCTCCATGTCTTTCACTGGACATCACCTGAGTAACAAAAACAGGAAAACAACATTTGCCAAATGAATGGGAGAGCGTTCACTGATAATATGAATCCATTTATGTGAGATAAGAAACTGCTGGGACACCACTTCCTTGCTGGAATTTCAATGAAGGGGAAAGAAAAAGTCCAAAATGATTTTAATACTATCCACATCTAGTAGGTTATAGCAGTTGTTATAGTAGAAGATTTTAACTTTCCATATATTGACTTGGACTCTCATACTATAAAAGGACTAGATGGGATAGAGTTTGTCAGATGTATTCAGGGAAGTTTTCTTAATCAGTACATAGAAGTTCCAATGAGAGAGTGATCAGTACTTGATCTGCTGTTGGGGAATGAGACAAGGCTGGTGACAGAGGTTTGTTTAGGTGAGCACTTTGCATCTAGAAACATAGAAAACCAACAGCACAATACAGGCCCATCGGCCTGCAAAGCTGTACCCGACATGTTCTTACCTGAGAAATTACCTAGGGTTACCCATTGTGCTCTATTTTTCTAAGCTCCATGTACCTATCGAGGAGTCTCCTAAAGGACCCTATCATATCCGCCTCCACCACCGTCGCTAGCAGCCCATTCCATGTACTCACCACTCTCTGTGTAAAAAAACTTAACCCCGACTTCTCCTTTTACCTACTTCCAAGCACCTTGAATGTATCTCATGCTAGCCGTTTCAGCCCTGGGAAAAAGCCTCTGACTATCTACACGATCAATGCCTCTCATCTTATACACCTCTATCAGGTCACCTCTCATCCTCCATCGCTCCAAGGAGAAAAGGCTGAGTTCACTCAACCTATTCTCATAAGGCATGCTCCCCAATCCAGGCAACATCCTTGTAAATCTCCTCTGCACCCTTTCTATGGTTTCCATATCCTTCCTGTAGTGAGGCGACCACAACTGAGCACAGTACTCCAAGTGGGGTCTGACCAGGGTCCTATATAGCTGCAACATTACCTCTCGGCTCCTAAACTCAATCCCACGATTGATGAAGGCCAATGCACCGTATGCTTTCTTAACCACAGAGTCAACCTGCGCAGCAGCTTTGAGTGTCCTATGGACTCGGACCCCAGGATCACTCTGATCCTCCACACTGCCAAGAGTCTTGCCATTAATACTATATTCTGCCATCATATTTAACCTACCAAAATAAACCACCTCACACTTATCTGGGTTGAACACCATCTGCCACCTCTTAGCCCAGTTTACATCCTATCAATGCCCCGCTGTAACCTCTGACAGCCCTCCACACTATCCACAACACTCCCAACCTTTATGCCATCAGCAAATTTACTAACTCATCCCTCCACTTCTTCATCCAGGTCATTTATAAAAATCACGAAGAGCAGGGGTCCCAGAACAGATCCCTAAGGCACACCACTGGTCACCGACCTCCATGCAGAATATGACCCATCTACAACCACTCTTTGCCTTCTGTGGGCAAGCCAGTTCTGGATCCAAAAAGCAATGTCCCCTTGGATCCTATGCCACCTTACTTTCTCAATAAGCTTTGCATGGGGTACCTTATCAAATGCCTTGCTAAAATCCAAAAAACACTACATCTACGGCTCTACCTTCATCAATGTGTTTAGTTACATCCTCAAAAAATTCCATCAGGCTCGTAAGACACAACCTGCCTTTCACAAAGCCATGCTGACTATTCCTAATCATATTATCCCTCTCCAAATGTTCAAAAATCCTGCCTCTCAGGGTCTTCTCCATTAACTTACCAACCACTGAAGTAAGACTCACTGGTCTATAATGTCCTGGGCTATCTCTATCCCTTTTCTTGAATAAGGGAACAACAGCCGCAACACTCCAATCCCCCGGAATCTCTCCCGTCCTCACTAATGATGCAAAGATCATCGCCAGAGACTCAGCAATCTCCTCCCTTGCCTCCCACAGTAGCCTGGGGTACATCTTGTCTGGTCCTGGTGACTTATCCAACTTGATGCTTTCCAAAAGCTCCAGTACATCCTCTTTTTTAATACCTACTTGCTCAAGCTTTTCAGTCCACTGTAATTCATCCCTACAATAACCAAGGTCCTTTTCTGTAGTGAATACTGAAGCAAAGTATTCATTAAGTATCTTTGCTGTCTCCTCCGGTTCCATACACACTTTTCAACTGTCACACTTGATTGGTCCTACTCTTTCACATCTTATCCTCTTGCTCTTCACAAACTTGTAGAATGCCTTGGGGTTTTCCTGAATCCTGTCCGCCAAGGCCTTCTCATGACCCCTTCTGGTTCTCCTAATTTCATTCTTAAGCTCCTTCCTGCTAGACTTATATTCTTCTAGATCTCTATCATTACCTCGTCTTTTGAACCTTTCTAGTGATCACAATGCCATTAGTTTCAAAGTAAATATGCAAAAAGATAGGTCTGATAAGCAGGTTGCGATTTTTAAGTTGGAGAAAGGCCAATTTTGATGGTATCAGCAAAGATTTGGCAAGTGTGGATTGGGACATGGCCTGTTTTCTGGCAAATGTGAGCTTGGAAAGTGCGAGGCCTTTAAAAGTGAAATTTTGAGAGCATGAAGCTTTGTGTGCCTGTCAGGAAAAAAAAAGCTAAAGATAACAGGTGTCGGGAAGCTTGGTTTTCAAGAGATATTAAGAAGAAAAAAATAGGAGGTGCATAGAAAGTACGGGCAGGTAGGAACAAATGAGGTATTTATGCAGTACAAGAAATTCAAGAGAATGCTTAAGAAAGAAATCAGGAGGGCTAAAAGAAGGCATGAGGTCACCTTAGCAGAGATGATGAAGGACAATCCTCAGGGAATCTACACATATGTTAAGAGCAAAATGATTGCAAAGACCAAAATTGGTTCTCTGGAAGATCAGAATGTTAATCCATGTTTGGAGCCAAAAGAGATGAGTGAGATCTTCATACAGATGCAGAAGCTGCATTTACTCAGGAGACATACACAGAGTCTACAGAAGTAAGGCAAAATGGCATCAACTTCATCGACTCTTTACAGATTAGAGAGGAGGAGGTGTTTGCTGTCTTGAGGCAAATCAGGGTGCATAAATCCCCAGGGCCTGACAAGGTGAACCCTTGGACCCTGTGGGAGGCAAGTGCAGAAATTACGGGGGCCCTAGCAGTAATATTTAAATCATCCTTAGCGACAGGTGAAGTGCTGGAGGACTGGAAGATGGTCAACGATGTCCCACTGTTTAAGAAAGGCTCGAAAAATAGACCAGCAAATTTTAGGCCGGTGAGCCTGACATCAGTAGTGGGAAAATTATTGGAAGGTATGTGAGTATTTGGATAGATACAGACTGATTAAGGATAGTCAGCATGGCTTCATGCTTGATAGATTGTGTCTTACCAATCTTACAGAGCTTTTCGAGGAAGTTTCCAGGAAAGTAGATGAAGGCAAGTCAGTGGATGTTGCCCACATGCTGGTAATAAATTGGTAATAAATTTATTACCACCTACATGCTGGTAATAAATTGGATTAGACATTAGCTTTGTAGGAGAAGCCAAAGGGTGGTTGTAGATGGTTGCCTCTGTGAACAGAGGCCTGTGACCAGCGGAGTGCTGCAGAGATCAATTCTGGATCTGTTGTTGTTTGTCATCTATATCAACGATCTGGATGATAATGTGATTAACGGGATCAGAAAATTTGTAGATGCCAGCAAGAACAAGGTGCAGTGAACAGCGAGGAAGACTATCATAGCTTGCAGCAGGATCTGGATCAGCTGAACAAATGAGCTGAAAAATGGGAGATAGAATTGCAGACAGGTGTGAGGTGCTACACTTCATTTCAGTGGGACTAACCAGGGTAGGTCTTACACAGTGAATGATAGGGCACTGAGGAGTGTGGTAGAACACAGAAATCTGGAAATACAGGCACATAATTCGTTGAAAGTGGTGTTAGAGCCTGACAGGGTTGTAAAGAAAGTTCTTGGCATATTGGCCTTCATAAATCAAAGTATTGGGTATAGGAAATGGGATGTTATGTGGAAGTTGTAAAAGATACTGGTAAGGCCTAATTTGGAGTATTGTGTGCAATTTTGGTAACCCACCTCCAAGATAGATGTAAATAAGGTTGAAAGAGTACAGAGAAATTTACAAGGATGTTGCCTGGTCTGCAGGACCTGATTTATAAGAAAAGATTGTTTAGGTTAGGGCTTTATTTCTTGGAACATAGAAGACTGAGAGGTTATTTGATAGTGGAAAAAGCCTTCTTGCATTTACCCTGGCTATACCCCTGAGGTTGGGTGGGATTACAACTAGAGTTCATGGGTTAAGGGTGAAACGTGAAAAGTTTACTGGAAGTCAAAAGCAAAAGAGAGGGCATGATGTGGGAGCTGGTGGACTCATTGTGGTTCCTAGTGACCACATCTGCAGGAAGTGTTGGCTGCTTGAGGAACTCAGGCTCAACATTGATGACCTGGAATCTGAGCTTCAAACACCACAACACATCAGGGAGGGGGAGAGTTACCTGGATTCTCTGTTTCAGGAGGTAGGCATTAGATTAGCTGCCTCAAATTCGGTCTGTGGTCAGAGACAAGAGGGTGTGACTGCAAGTGAAGCAGGTAGTGGGATCCAGGAGACAGTATTGGAGGAGCCTCACCCCTTGATTTTGCCCAACAGATTTGAGATTATTGCTCCCTGTGAGGGTGACAGTGGGGGCTGTAGGAAGGATGAGCAACCGAACTGTGGCACCATGGTACAGGGAGCCATTCAAGGGGGTGGGGGTGGGGAGAGAATAGAAACGTAGTGGTAATTGGGGAGTAGACAAAGTTCTCTGTTGCAGGGATAGAGTGTCCCAGAGACTGTGCTGCCTGCCTGGTGCCCAGATTAGGGACATCTCATCTGACCTGCAGAAGAATTTGCCATGAGAGGGGAAAGATCCAGTTGTTGTGGTCCATGGGGTATCCACGACATAGGTAGGACGAGGAAAGAGGTTCTGCTGAGGGAATTTGAGCAGCTATGGACTAAATTAAAAAGCAGAACAAAAAATGGTGGTGATCTCTGGATTATTACCTGAGTCACATGCAAATTGGCACAGGTTTAAGAAGATTAGAGAGTTAAATGTGTGGCTCGAGGATTGGTGTGGGAGAAGTGGGTTTGAATTCATGGGGAACTGGCACTAGTACTGGAGAAGGAGGGACTTGTTCCACTGGGACGGGCTCCATCTGAACTATGATGGGACCTGGATCCTGGCGAATCACTTAACTAGGGTTGTGGATAAGGCTTTAAACTAAATAATAAGGGGGTGGTTCAACAGATTGGAGAAGTATGGATAAAGTAAAAAAGAAAAGTGTGGATAAGAGAAAGTAAAAGCAAAAGTTAAAAAAGAGAAAAGTAAGGGTGGAGTGCAAAAGAGACAAAGGTTACTAGATTTTAAAGGCAGAATGAGTGGAAGAGCACTTCATCTGAATGCCCGTAGTATTTGTAACAAGGTCAATGAACTTGTGGCACAAATCAGTATAAAGTGGTATGATTTTGTGGCCATTATAGAAAATTGGTTGCAGTGTGGAGAGGATTGGGAATTAAATATCCAAGGATATCAGGTAATACGGAAGGATAGGCAGGAGGTAAGGGAGCTGGGTAGTGCTCAATTAAGGGTGAGATCAGAGCGAAAGTGAGAGACGACGTAAGAGCTAAGGAGCAGAATGTTGAATCCATCTGGGTAGAGATTAGGAATAGTAAAGGGAAAAAAATCACTGGTGGGAGTTGTCTATAGGCCACCTAATAGTAACAAGCAATAACCTGGACACATCTGAGGCATGTAAGAATGGAACAGCAGTTATCGTATTTCACTGGCAGCCCCGGAGGGCCTCCCACTTATTCTACGCCTCTCATGTCTCTTCACAGTGCCAGACTAGAGTCAAGCTCAACAGGGTCTTCTTTCCCCGCTGATTCTGCCAAGCCCGTTCCCTTGGCTGTGGTTTCGCTAGATGGTAAGTAGGGACAGTGGGAATCTCGTTCATCCATTCATGCGCGTCACTAATTAGATGACGAGGCATTTGGCTATTAAATACACATCAGCCAGAAGCTGATTAAGTGTACATTTCGTGGCTTTAAGTGTCAGGTCCACAGAATAAATGCATGGTCCCTACCTACCCTCAGCGGGGAATGGGCTATCAGATTTGTCTTGATTGTCCTCTCCCAAGGGTTGACAATGGGGGATGTGAAGCTTCTGATTTGCTTTTAAAGCAGAACGTGAGCTTTGTAAAGACCATTTGACATGCACCATGACTAAAAACACAGTAATGTGCCATTGTGGTGAATTTTACTCTATGTGCCTATCTTCTCTGATCGTACCCAGACAAGCCAAGATACACCAGGAAGTTATGGCACCCTCTCATGGCAAGCAGTCACACTGTGTTCCTTACCTGACTGTTGCCCATTTCCTCTATCCGTCCATGAATGTTTGTAAGATGTTGATTGTCAGCCAGATCGTTAGACTGCAAATCTGCCTCGCAAACGTCTTGGACCCCTTCGAGCTGATGAAGTTCAGCAACCTTTCATTTTCTTCTGACCAGAGACCCCTCGCTCCAACAACGAAACCAAAGTACTCCACTGATTCTGCACCTGTAAGTTCTCCTATCTGGTGTGTGAGTTGTTTGTACTTTCCCTCCTTCTCCTTCCACGCTCTTTCTAGGGACTGATGGTTGTCCTCATATCTATTGGTAATGTCTACTACAACCACTTTCCCTTTCTTCACAAAGATCAGGTCCGGCTTCCATAACGATCCGTCCTCTGTTCTAATATGAGGTTCGACATGCGCATCCCATCCATGCTTACAGACCTTGTCCTTCAACCTTTCCGCCACCTTGTTGTGCCTCTTAATCCGGCTCCTTTTCACCTCCACGCATCTCCTGGAGATGTGGGCCAGGGTCTCATTGGCCACACCACATCTCCTGCAGGTTTTCACTCGTTCTTTGTCCCCTTTATTCCTTGTACACCGTTTTGGATACTGTCCACATCTCAGCAGCAAAGCATCCAGTATCTGGTAGCCCTTCCAGCCTTCGTGATTCTGCAGCCACCAATTGGACGGCTCATTATTCCTGAAGTCTCTGATTCCTTATCCCTGTATAGTTAGCTGGGCCCATTTGTCGAATTCGCCGTCCGCCAGTCTAACTCGAAATTGGATGGCCCTCTCACCTCCTCTTCCATCATCTCCCCAAAGACGTCGTAACCTCCACCAGGAGCTCTCCGTCCGTCCACCTTGTCAGACTCTCAGCACCTCGAGACTAGCCAGACTCCTGATTTTAGCCTGGTTGTCCTCGTTGGCCATGGTGAACGATGCTTTGATAATCCTGTCCTCCGAGAGCTCCAACACCAGCCTCTTCCTGACTACGGCTATCGGAATCAGTGCCTCCAGCTTCGGCAGGCACACCCTTCCGTCCTTATTCCGGGCATACAGTATTCCACCTGCTGTATCCTGGGGTAGGTGGAGGATCTCCTTTGCCGTTGTCCTGATCAGCCAGTCCAGATCCCTGAGTGTTCTGCGACGCTTCAATGAGGGTCAGATGGTAGTAGATCCTTAAAATCATAAACGTCCTCGGGAGCTCAATCTTCTGTAGTGGCTTGAGCTTTGCTGCCTTCAGACTGTGGAACCACTTATCCAATTTGTCGTTCCATCTGTCATCTCTAATACCACACCACGGGTCTATCTTCGCCCCGAGGTACTTTTCAATATCTCCCGGTGGGACAAACTGTATGTCCTTCCCCTCCAGGCTCCATTCCTCCTTCGCGTTGTACAAGTAGGTCTTCCTTTTACATTCACAGTAAAAACCCTTCATCTTTCTCACATTCACTTCAAGTCCGGTTGCCCTGCAGAACCTGTTCAGGATCTCCAGGTTTTCCACCATCCCTTCATAGGAGCTGCTTAGGAGTGCTATATCATCCGCAAATACCAGTGTCGTGCACCTGACCCCTGCTCCCACTTCCACTTCCACTCCTCTCCCGTCTCTTTCCAGTGTGCTTATCAGCGGCTCCATGGCAACGTTAAAGAGCACTGGTGACATGGGGTCTCCTTGTTTGACCCCTTTTCTCACAGCAATTTTTGTCAGTCCGTTCCTCGCCGACCTCCACCACCGATGTTGTGTTGGTGTGTAGGTCTTCGACTAGCTTTCTGAACCGCTGTGGTGTCCCCACTCTTGCTAGTGCCGTCTGGATCAGCTTATGGCCCACTGAGTCAAAGGCCTTCGCTAAATCCACAAACACCACTGACAGATCTTTAACTTGCACATAGATTGGGTGAATCAAGTTGGTCGAGGCAGTCTTGAGGAGGACTTCATAGAATGCATACATGATAGTTTTCTTGAACAGCATGTTACTGAACCGACAAGAAGACATGCTATCTTGGATCTGGTCTTGTGCAATGAGACAGGTACAATTAGCAATTTTGTAGTTAGGGATCCTCTTGGAAAGAGTGATCACAGTATAACTGAGTTTGTCATACAAATGGAGGGTGCAAAACCAGTGTATTATGCCTAAACAAGGGAGACTACAATGGGATGAGCGAAGAGTTGGATAGGCTAAACTGGGAACACAGGCTAGATGGTGGGATGGTTGAGGAACAGTGCAAGACTTTCAAAGAGATTTTTCACGGTGCTCAACAAAATTATATTCCAGTTAAAAGCAAGGACAGTAAGGGTGGGGAGAATCAGCCATGGATAACTAAGGAAATAAAGGAAGACATCAAACTAAAAGCTCGTGTGTATAAAGTCACCAAGAATAGTGGGAAATTGAAAGATTAGGAAAATTTTAAAAAGCAACAAAGAACCATGAAGTGGGCAATAAAGAAAGGGAAGATAGATTATGAAAATAAACTAGCACAAAATATAAAAACGGATAGTCAAAGTTTTTATAATTATACAAAGCAGGAAAGAGTGGCCAAAGTGAATGTAGGTACTTTGAAGGACAAGAAGGGGGAATTGATACTGGGTAATGAGGAAATAGCCGAGTCTTTGAATGACAATTTTGAGTTGGTTTTCATGGTGGAGGACATGTCTAACATGCCGAAGAGAGATGATATGGATGCGATGGGAGGTGAGGACCTGGATACAATAGCGATCACTAAAGAGGTACTGCTGAGCAAACTTGTGGACCTAAAGATAGACAAGTCCCCTGGTCCTAATGGAATGCATCCCAGGGTACTGAAAGAAATGGCAGGAGTTGTAGTTGAGACTTTGATGATAATTTACAAAAATTCTCCGGACTCTGGTCAGGTCCTGGCAGATTGGAAGATGGCAAATGACATGCCAGTGTTCAAAAAGGGATGTACGGAAAAGGCAGGTAACTATCGGCCAGTTAGTTTAATATCTGTAATTGGAAAAATGCTTGAAGATATCATTAAGGAAGAAATAGTGAGGTACCTGGAAAGAAATGGATCCATCATGCAGCGTAGATTCATCAGAGGTAGATTTTGTTTGACAAAAATTCTTCGAGGATATAACAAGCACATTGAATAAAGGGGAACAGCTGGACATTACTTACCTGGATTTCCAGAAGGCATTTGATAAGGTGCCACATAAAAGACTTGTCCATAAGATAAGGATGCATAGAATCGGGGGTGATGTATTAGCATGGATAAAGGATTGGTTAACCAGAAGAAAAAGATGGGTTGGGATACATGGATGTTTCTCTGGTTGGAAATTAGTGGTGAGCAGTGTGCCACAGCTCGGTGCTGGGTCTGGAACTGTTTACAATATATATTAATGATCTGGAAGAGGGAACTGGGTGCAGTGTATCTAAATTTGCTGTTGACTCTAAATTGAGTGGAAAAGCAAATTGTGCAGAGGATACAGAAAGTCTGCAGAGAGATATACAGTGGCTTGCAAAAGTTTGGGCACCCCAGTCAAAATTTCTGTTACTGTGAATAGCTAAGCGAGTAAAAGATGACCTAATTTCCAAAATGCACAAAGTTAAAGATGACACATTTCTTTAATATTTTAAGCAAGATTACTTTTTTATTTCCATCTCTTACATTTTCAAAACAACAAAAAAGGAAAAGGGCCTGAAGTAAAAATTTAGGCACCCTGCATAGTCAGTACTTAGTAACACCCCTTTGGCAAGTATCACAGC
This sequence comes from Mobula hypostoma, assembly GCF_963921235.1. Taxonomy (NCBI): domain Eukaryota; kingdom Metazoa; phylum Chordata; class Chondrichthyes; order Myliobatiformes; family Myliobatidae; genus Mobula; species Mobula hypostoma. The sequence goes on along the minus strand of NC_086113.1, from coordinate 69,048,245 downwards.
TTGTAAACAGTTTCTGTAGCCAGCTAAGAGTCTTTCAATTCTTGTTTGGGGGATTTTCGCCCATTCTTCCTTGCAAAAGGCTTCTAGTTCTGTGAGATTCTTGGGCCGTCCTGCATGCACTGCTCTTCCGAGGTCTATCCACAGATTCTCGATGATGTTTAGGTCAGGGGACTGTGAGGGTCATGGCAAAACCTTCAGCTTGCGCCTCTTGAGGTAGTCCATTGTGGATTTTGAGGTGTGTTTAGGATCATTAACCTGTTGTAGAGCCATTCTCCTTTCATCTTTAGCTTTTTTACAGACGGTGTGATGCTTGCTTCCAGAATTTGCTGGTGTTTAATTGAATTCATTCTTCCCTCTACCAGTGAACTGCAACACAAGCCCAAAGCATGATCGATCCACCCCTGTGCTTAACAGTTGGAGAGGTGTTCTTTTCATGAAATTCTGCACCCATTTTTCTCCAAATATACCTTTGCTCATTGTGGCCAAAAAGTTCTATTTTAACTTCATCAGTCCACAGGACTTGTTTCCAAAATGCATCAGGCTTGTTTAGATGTTCCTTTGCAAACTTCTGACACTGAATTTTGTGGTGAGGACGCAGGAAAGGTTTTCTTCTGATGACTCTTCCATGAAGGTCATATCTGTGCAGGTGTCGCTGCACAGTAGAACAGTGCACCACCACTCCACAGTCTGTTAAATATTCCTGAAGGTCTTTTGCAGTCAAACAGGGGTTTTGATTTGCCTTTCTAGCAATCCTACGAGCAGTTCTCTCGGAAAGTTTTCTTGGTCTTCCAGACCTCAGCTTGACCTCCACTGTTCCTGTTAACTGCCATTGCTTAATTACATTACGAACTGAGGAAACGGCCACCTGAAAATGCTTTGCTAAACAGCCTTCTCCTGTTTTGTGGGCATCATTTATTTTAATTTTCAGAGTGTTAGGCAGCTGCTTAGAGTAGCCCATGGCTGCTGATTGTTGGGACAAGGTTTGAGGAGTCAGGGTATTTATAAAGCTTTGAAATTTGCACCACCTAGCCTTTCCTAATCATGGTTGTGAACAAGCCATAGCCCTAACAAGCTAATTAAGGTCTGAGACCTTGGTAAAAGTTATCTGAGAGCTCAAATCTCTTGGGGTGCCCAAACTTCTGCATGGTGCTCCTTCCCTTTTCTTTTCCACTCTAAAATTGTACAAAACAAAAATAATACACTAATCTTGCTTAAAATGTTGAAAAGAATGACTTTATGATTTTTGGAGATCAGTTCATCTTCTACTCACTTAACTATTCACAGTAACAGAAATTTTCACCAGGGGTGCCCAGACTTTTGCATGCCAGTGTAGATAGGTTGAGTGAGTGGGCAAGGGTCTGGCAGATGGAGTACAATGTTGGAAAATGCGTGATCATCCGTTTTGAAAGGAAAAATGGAAGATCAGATTATTATTTAAATGGTAAAAGATTGCAGCATACTGCTGTACAGGATGGGGGTGCTTGTGTATGAATCACAAAAGGTTGGTTTGCAGGTGCAGCAGGCTGTCAAGAAGGCAAATGGAATGTTGGCCTTCACTGCTAGAGGGATTGAGTTTAAGAGCTGGGGGGTTATGCTGCAACTGTACAGGGTACTGGTGAGGCCACTCCTGGGGTACTGCTGTACTGGCTTTGGAGGCAGCGCAGAGGAGGTTTGCCAGGTTGAATCCAGAGCCGAGGGGGTTAGACTATGAGGAGAGACTGAGTCGCCTGGGACTGTACTTGCTGGCATTCAGAAGGATGAGAGGACATGGAATTATTTTAGACAGCAAGGACCTATTTCCCTTTACCGAGAGGTCAATAATCTGGGATGTGTATTCAGGTGATTGGCAGAAGTGATAGGAAGGAGTTGAAGAATGATTCTTTCAAACAAAGTGTGGTGGAGACTGAAACTCACAGCCTGAAAGGGTGTTGGAGATGGGAAGTTTGGTTACACCTCACCATTGTGTGTCTACAGTTCAGTGGGTTTAGCCTTAAGAGGCCAACTGGTCTCCATCTCTTCCTGCAATGAACAAAGGCCTGGTCTTCAGCCTGTGAATACTGGTCAATTCTTCAGTCTGCATCTATCTGGTGACCATGTTGGAAATCATTACAGATGTCAGCAGGCTTGGCTGTGGTCAGAGCTTCAGTAGACTGAGAATGACAACTAATGTGTAGCTGCAAAAACTCAAAAGAAATGTGGAAAAAGACCTACTTCCTCAACATGGTAGAGATCCAAGGGAAGAGCAATCTGCTTTTACTGGAGAATCTCAGAGATCTGGTCCCTTACAAAAGACATAACAGACCTTTCTCAGACACTGAGAAACTGATATCAGACACTGGGAAAGATGCCTTCCTGGATCTAGATGCAAAACAAATCCAAGTGAACCTTCCTGATTTATTCATGGAATATAGGCTCTGCAGTCATTGAGTATCTCTGATTAGAGTAGTGGAGTTAATTTCCGTGTAAAAATACCAAACCAATAGACCAGTGTAAAATTTTCACTGCCACAGGTGTTGGATATCATCGTGTCCTGGAATTACAGAGTAGAGGAATGGGCCCTTAGGCCCACCATGCCCATGCTGACCTATTCTCGTTGTGATGTCGTGAAAGTCTCCTCCACACTCAATTACAATAATCCCACTTGCAAACAGTAGGTCCATATTTTTTGTACACCTTGCCTATTTAAGTGTTTATCTCAAAGCATTTTAAACATAGTAAATGCATCTGATTCTAACACCTCCTCTGGCAATGAATTCCAGACATCAACCACTCTGTTTAAAAACCCGTTCCCTCAGATCCACTTTAAAATTCACTCCTCTCATCTTGAACCTTTGCCCATCTATAATGGGACAAATACTTTGACTTTGCTCTTTTTTTCAGGTCAGCCCTCAGCCTCCTTCACTTCAGGGAAAACAAGCCCAGCCTATCCAATCTCTCCCCATAACTAAAGTACTCCAAATTCAGAAACATCCTACTGAACATCCTCTGCACTCTCCCTAGCACAGTAACACCCTTCCTATAGTGTGGTTATCAGAACTGCAGACAATACTCCCAAGTATGGTCCAAGCAGTGTCTGTAAAGTTGTAACATAACACCCCAACTTTTACATATTCTGTGTCCCGACATATGACAGCATGTACCTTCTTCACTACATGTATGGCCACTTTCTGGGAACACTGGACTTGAACCTGAATGTCTCCCTGTTTAACAACATTCCTTAGCCCTACCACTTGCTACTTTAAAATATGACTTCCCAAAATGTATAATTTTGTAGTTGTCAGGATTAAATTCCATCATGTTTGGCAATCCTGTTTGCAAAGCTATGTGCTTTCTTCTAAATTTCACCTCTGTATTACTACATACATTTAACTTGGTTTGCAATTTGTATTACATTAGCCAGCCTCTCATTACCCCCTTTCTATCCTGATACAGCCTGTTCAGGCTTTTATTTTGAAAAATATCTCTGCCAACTTTCGTTCTGATTGTGCTGCCAACTTTAATTCTGATGGTGCTGCCACCTTTATATTTGAAAGTAAGTTGGACCATGTAAGGAGAGCAGCCATTTTGTTTTGCCAAGGTTTTTAGTCAGACTGAAGCACATTTACACAATCTGATGTTGTCTTTGCGCCATCGTAAACCATTGTCTGTAAGCATTGGCTTAGTTCATAAAGGAGAATGCTATCTGAGCAATATTTTGTGTTAATATTTAAGTAAAAGCTTATTCTGGTTATCGGTGTAGTGTTTGACCAGCCTTGGTAATTTAATGAATGCTTACATGATGCTAATCTTCTTGCATACTTGCATATGTGTATAATTTTAGATAATTTACATGGGTCTAGCTTCATATATTACTAATTTCTTATGAAGGTGTGACTCAATCATCATATGTTTACTGCATTAAGTACTTACAGTATTTTTCTGGTTTGTTCTCAGTTTTACACAATTGTATGTGTATGTGCTGTGCAAATTAAGCATCCAGAGCTTGGACTCTTGTGTTCAGTTGAGTGGAGTTTGGCCTCCTGCTGAATTGTGTACTTGCTACTCCACACACAAGAACAGCAGAGTAAAAGATGAGAATGCAGCTAGCCAGACAGCGCCCAAACACTCAATGGCAGTGAGTAACAAGCATTATGGATGAGAGGTACTCAAAACATCCAACATCACAGAACAGACAAACCTCACCAGCAAAGCCTCTGACAACAGTTCTCACTGCAGTCCATTGTGATCGTTCAGGTCATCAGTTGATACTGCAGAAGCACGAGCCAAAGCAAAGGCAGAGGCCGCCCGAGCGCATGCTATGTTTGTAGAGAAGGAGGTTGCCATTAAAACAGATAAAGCTTGGATACAGGCTAATTTGGAAGTGCTGCATCTTCAAAAAGAGGCAGCAGTTGCTATCACCTTGCCAGAGATACTAGGGGCAGCAGCAGAGCTAGAGAGAGAGGAGCTGTACAGGAGCTTGGATGGTATATCCTGACTGAGTGGAGTCTGCCTTACTTCTGAATTGTGTACTTGCTACTTCACACACAAGCAGACCAGTACATAGCCTGCAAGGTAAGTGTATACCCAGGGTACCAGTACAATTTAACAATGCAGGAAATACTCAGAGGGTCAAGCATCACCTGTACAGAGAAAGGTAGAGTTGAAGTTGCAGATCGATGACCCTGAAAACCTGTGCCAACCAACTGGCTGGAGTGTTTAAGGCCATCTTCAACCTCAAACTGCTGCAGTCTGAGGTTCCCACTGGGTTTCAATCATACTGCTGTTCAAGAAGAGCAGGGTGAACTGCCCCAGATACTATTGCCCAGAAGCACTCACATCTACAATGATGAAGTGCGTTGAGTGGTTCTATCTAGCCCTGTCAACTTTCGATAGGTTTCAAAGAGATCCCCCCACCCCCATCTAAATTCCAGCGAGTACAGACCCAGAGCCATCAATCGCTCCTCGTATGATAACCCTTTCATTCCTGACATCATTCTTGTGAACCTCCTCTGAACTCTCTCCAATGTCAGCATATCCTTTCTTAATTAAGAGGCCCAAGACTGCTCAAGTGAGGCCATGCCAGTGCCTTAAAAAGCCTCAGCATTATATCCTTGCCCCTTACACTTATATTCCAGTCCTCTCAAAACGAATGCTAACACTGCATTTACCTTCCTCACCACTGACTCAACCTGCAAATTAACCTTTAGGGAATCCTGCACGAGGACTCCCAAATCCCTTTGTACCTCAGATTTTTGAATTTTCTCCCCATATTAAAAACAGTCCATGCTGTTATTCCTTCTGCAAAAGTACGTGACTATAACACTGTATTTCATCCGCCCAAGTCCTGTAGCCTCCCTGCTTCCTCAACACTACCTGTGCCTCCACATATCTTTGTATTGTCCATAAAGCTGGCCCACAGAGTCACCAATTCTGACCATCCAAACTATTGACTTACAATGTAAAAAAAAGCGGTCCCAACGACGACACCTGTGGAACGTGGACCACTAGTCACTGGCAGCCAAGCAGAAAAGGCTCCCTTTTCTCACTCTTTCCCTCCTGCCAATTAGTCAGTGTTCTATCCATGATGATATCCTTCCATTAATGCCATGGGCTCATATCTTGTTAAGCAGTCTCATGTGTGCCACCTGTCAAATGCTTTCTGAAAATCCAAGTACACAACGTCCACTGATTCTCCTTTATCTATGCTGCTTGATATTTCTTCAAAGAATTCTAACAAATGTGTCAGGCAAGATTTTCCCTTCAGGAATCCATGATAACTTTGGCCTATTATAGCACGTGCCTCCTAAGTACCCTGAAACCACATCCTTAACAATTGACTCATATTCCCAACCACTGAGGTCAGGCTAACTGGCCTATAATTTTCTTTTTTCTGCCTTCCTCTCATTTGCAGTTTTCCTGTCCTCTGGAACCATTCCAGAATCTATTGATTCTTGAAAAATCATTACTAATGCCTCCACAATCTCTTCAGCTACCTCTTTCAGAACCCTGGGTGTACACAGTCTGGTCCAGGTGACTCATCTCCTTCAGACCTTTCAGTTTCCAAACACATTCTCCCTAGTCATAGCAACTGCACTCACTTCTACCCTTGACACTCTTAAAATCTCGAAGTGTCTTCCACAGTGAAGACTCATGCAAAATACTTATTCAGTTCATCTGCCAGTTCCTTGTCCACCCATTACTACCTCTTCAGTGCCATTTTCAAGCAGTCCAATATCTACTTTCGCCTCTCTTTTTCTATATCTGAAAAAAACTTCTGGTATCCTCTTTGGTTTTGTTGGCTAGCTGATGTTCAAATTTCATTTTTCCTTCCTTATTGCTTTTTTAGTTGTCTTCTGTTTTTTTTTCCAAAGCTTCCCAATCCTCTAACTTCCCACTAATTTTTGCTCTTGCAACCTGAGATTACCCTCATTGTGACACGGGGTAACATGTTGGAATGGGAATGGGAAGTAGAATTAAAATGGATGGCCACTGGGAAATCCTGCCTGTTGTGGATGGAATGAAGGTGTTCGACAAAAGTTTCCCAAACCACATTGGGTTTCACTGATGTAAAGGAGGCCGCAACGGGAGCACCAAGTACAGCAGATGACCCCGACAGATTTCCAGTTGAAATGTTACCTCACCTGGAAGGACGGTTTGGGGCCCTGAATGGTGGTGAGGGAGGTGTAGTACTTGTCCCGCTCTCAGGGATAAGTGCCAGGAAGAAGATCAGTGGGGAGGGACAAATGGACAAGGGAGTAACAGAGAACGATTGATCCCTGCAGAAAGTGGAGAAAGGGTGGTGCGGGGTTGGGGGAGGAAGGAAAGAAAGATGTGTTTAGTGGTAGGATCCCGTTGAAAATGGTCATGGAGAAATTTCATCTGTGTGGAAGAAAATCAGCAGTTCATGACTTTTCTTCATTTTACAAGGTCGTTTGAGATAGATTTTTAAAGTTGAAGCATTTGTAGTGTGGTTTTATGAGAGGACCTCCTATGTAGCCTCCTATTGAAGAAGACTATTTTATATTCATTTCCAATGCAGTGACTTTAGATTGAACCTTTCTTTCATAGATGAACATTAAGTGTTTGAAAAAGATGCAGACTTGAACCTACTGTGTACAACCTTAGAACATAGAACACAGTCTCCATAGAACTTTTGGCCTACACTTTTGTGCCAACTTTTTAAACTACTCCAAGATTAACCCTTTCCTCCCATATAGCCCTCCATTTTTCTTTCATGCCAGTGGCTATCTAAGTGTTTCCTACTGTCCCTAATATATCTGTCTCTACCACCACCCCGGCACCCAGCACTCTTTGTGCAATGAAACAGCCTCTGACAGTTCCCCCTTGTACTTCCCTCTTATCACCTTAAAATTATGCCCAGTGGGGGAAAAAGGCACTGGGTATTCATTCTATCAAAGAATGTTATCTTCTTATACACTTTTATCAAGTCACCCCTCATTCTAACCTTTCCTAATAAGGGGCGGGGGGGGAACGTCCACTCAGACCATGACAGGTCTGCATCGGGCACTTTCATGCCTCACAAGGCACAGATTGGAAGTCTGTGTGGGGCGCCACTCCTCACACAGACACTAGAGCAATGTGTGGTTAGGTGCCTTGCTCAAGGACACAAAACACGCTGCCACAGCTGAAGCTTGAACTAGTAACCTTCAGATCACTAGACAAACGCCTTAACCTCTTGGCCACGTGCCAACACATAAGACATGTGTTTCCTAATAAGACATGCCCTCTAATCTAGGAAGCATCCTGGTAAATCTCCTCTGCATCTCTCTAAAGCTTCCACATCCTTCTTATAATGAGCAGAAATGAACACAATACTCCAATCCTGCTGAAGGGTCTTGGCCCAAAATGTTGACTGTACTTTTTTCCACAGATGCTGCCTGTTGAGTTCCTCCAGCATTTTGTGTGTGTTGGCTGGATTTCCAGCATCTGCAGATTTTCTGTTTACGACTGGACAATTCTCCAAGTGTGGTCTAACCAATGTTTTACAGGGCTACAATATTTGCATTTACTAGACAGAATAACAGTTAGTCATGGACTGGATGGGCCAAATTACCTGTTTCTGCGTGGTAAGACTTGGTGATTCTATGACTTTAAAAGCAAACGTGTTCATTTTCCTGCCATTTTTGTCAGGCACAGCACAACGTGTTCATACAGTGTTCAGCACAGGGAAAGCACAATTTGCCTCAAGGTGTAAAGTTGTTGACATCCAATGCAAAATTCCAGAGGCTGGAAATTACCTGCTACTTTTAATTCAAGCAGCTGCTTGACATCGATAAACCTGTTTGGCTCAGGAACTATGGCAGGAGAACTGTGCTTATAAGCTTACTTTCAAAACAATTATTTTTCCTTTTAACTTGGGAAGGGATAAGGGCAGGTCATTAAAAAATTTAAAGCTATATTTCAAAGCCATAATTATTTATTTGATCCTTTTAACTCTTTGAACATTACAGCAGAACATTCACGAGAACTGAAAAAATCCACAACAGATAATTCAACAACAAACCTGCTACCTGCATCCTTCAATCCTTCCAAGATTAATTTTAATGAAGAGTTTGACTTTATTTCAATGCTTTGAATTGAACTTTAAATATCTAAGTGACGCTTAAAATTTTTAATTGAAAATGGTGTCAGCTGTGCTTCAGTGGTTAGCACTTCGGCCTTTCAGCTAAGTTCTATTCTGAGGAAGAGTAGAACTCTGATATCCTCAGCAATAATAATCCTGTTGTGTCTGTGCACAGCTACTTAGCGATTAAATAAAAGCATGCACGCGGGAGATGACTAACTGTTGTATTCACATTGCAGCGAGAGGGTTAGGGTTAGGGTTAGGGTTTTATATTAATGCAACGTAAAACTGTATATGTACAAAACATTCAATTTCCCTTTCATAAACCCATGTTCCAAATAAACATGCTTTCACAATAACAGTGCAGAACTAACTTCACTGTTCTAAAGATTCAGTTTTTTAAGTGGCACTCTTTCTTTCAGGATATGGCCTCTGACCTGTGTTATGGCATCAGGTCTGGCAGGTGTCTTGTCAACGATAACGTTCTCATTATGTCTCTAGACCTGTGGAGTGGCATCATGTTTGGTTGGTTTCTTGTTTAAGACAACGCTCTGTTTCTGGTGCAAAGCTCCTCATACGATAAACCTTCCAATCCTGGAATCATTCTCAAAACCTCCTTTGAACCCTCACCAATATTAGCACATCCTTTCTTAGATAAGGGGCCCAAAACTGCTCACACTACTCTGTGAGGCCTTGCCAGTGCCTTATAAAGCCTCAACATTATGTCCTTAATTTCATATTCTAGTTCTCTTTAAATGAATCTAACATTGCATTTGCCTTCTTCACCACCAACTCAAACAGCAATTAAGCTTTAGGGATTCCTGCATGAGGACTCCCAAGTCCCTTTGCACCTCGGACTTTTCAGATTTTTCCTTGTTTGGAAAATAGTCTATGCTTTTATTCCTTCTACTGAAGTGCATGACCATCCACTTCCTGACACTGTACTCCACTTGCCACTTCTCATCTCTCTAAGTCCTTCTTCAGCCATCCTGATTTCTCAACAATACCTGCCCCTCCACCTAAACAACTTGGCCATAAAGCTATCAATTCCGTCATTCCAATAATTGACATAAAATGTAAAAAGCGGTTCCAACACCAACCCCTGCAGAACACTGCTAGTCACTGGCAGCCAATCAGAAAAGGCTACCTTTATTCCCACCCTTTGCCTCCTGCCAATCAGTCAATCCTCTATCCATGTTAGTATCTTTCATGTAATACCATAGGCTGTTAGCTTGCTAAGCAGCCTCATGTGTGGCACCTTGTCAAAGGCCTTTTGAAAATCCAAGTACACAACATCCATTGATTCTCCTCTGTCTGTCAATCTTGTTATTTCTTCAAAGAATGCAAACAGATTCGTCAGACAAGATATTCCCTGAAGGAAACTATCCTGATTTCTGCCCATTTTATCATGTGCCTCCAAGTACACCAAAACCTCATCCTTACCAATTGACTCCAATATCTTCCCAACCACTGAAGTCAGGTTAACTGGCGTATAATTTCCTTTCTTCTGTATCCCTCTATAGTTGATGAGTGGTGTAACATTTGTAAATTTCCTGTCTTCTAGAACCATGTCCAAATCTGATGATTCTCGACACATCATTACTAATGCCTCCACAATCTCTTCACCTATCTCTTTCAGAGCCGTGGGGTGGAGACCATCTGGTGCAAGTAACTTATCTACCTTCAGACCTTCCAGCTTTCCCAAACAACTTCTCCCTTGTAATAGCAAATGCACTAACTTCTGCCCCCTGACACTCTTGAACTTCCAGTATACTGCTAGTGTTTTCCATAGTCATAGTCATAGTCATACTTTATTGATCCCGGGGGAAATTGGTTTTCGCTGCAGTTGCACCATAAATAATTAAATAGTAATAAAAGTCTTCCACAGTGAAGACTGATACAGAATACTTAACTCAGTTCATCTGCCATTTCCTTGTCTCCTAATACTATCTCCCTAACATCATTTTCCAGCGGTCCAGTATCTACTCTCACTTCTCTTTTACTCTTAAAATATCTGATAAAACTTTTGATATCCTCTTTGATATTATTGGCTAGCTTGCCTTCAATATTTCATCTTTTCCCTCCTTATGGCTTTTTTAGTTGCCTTCTGTTGGTTTTTTAAAAAATTCCCGATCTCTAAATTCCCACTAATTTTGGCTCTATTATATACCATCTATTTTGCTTTTATGTTGGCCTTGACTTCCTTTATCAACCACAGTTGTGTCATCCTGCCTTTAGAAGACTTGCTTTTCTTTGAGATGTATCTATCCTGCGATTTTCAAATTCCTCCCAGAATTTCCAACTATTGCTGCTGTGCCGTCATCTCTGCTAGAGTCTCCTAGTAATCAACTTTGGCCAGCTCCTCTCTCATGCCTCTGGAATTCCTTTTACTCCACTGTAAAACTGATACATTTGTCTTTAGCTTCTCTCTCTGAAAATGCCGGGTGAATTCTATCATATTATGATCACTGCCTCCTAAGGATTCCTTTATCTTCAGCTCCCTAATCAAATGCGGTTCATTACACAACACCCCATCCAGGACAGCTTTTTCCCTAGTGGGGTCAACCACAAGCTGCTCTGAGAAAAGGCAATCCTGTAGGCATTCTAGAAATTCTTTCTCTTGGCACCCAAAATCAGCACCATCTGATTTTCCCAATTACCTGCACATTGAAATCCCTCATGACTATTGTAACACTGCCCTTTTGACACGCATTTTCTTTCTTTCATTGTAATTTGTAGCCACATCATGGCTATTACTCAGAGGCCTGAATAATTCCCACCGGGGTACTTTTTTAATCCTTGCATTTCCTTAATTCTACCCACAACAATTCTACATCTTCTGATCCTATGTCACCTGTTTCTAAGGATGGCTCTGCCATCTTCATCAGGGATGATGCCTAGGCATGGCTAATGCAGTAGTATACATACTCAACGCCCGTCATCTGTCCATCCTGATTGGTTAGTCCTCAGCCAATCAGGTTTCTGCTGTCTCACCTTGTTTAAAATCATATTCCAGTCCTTACTTAGAGTTAGATCTTTGAATAACTGTGCGAACACTATTTTGAGACCTGTACAGTCTCCATGAGGAATTAAGATATTCCTATAATCCATCAGGAGGGATGGACGATAAGAGTTGAGTATATATACCACTGGACTAGACATGCATCCCTAGGCATCATCCCTGATGAAGATGGCAGAGTTTATCATCGAAATATTGGTTAAGAAGAGTTTATGTGTATCCTTGAATGTTAAGTTCCTAAATATAATTTTCTTTCAGCCACTTATGACATTGTGACATCTGCCACTTCTCAGCCCAGCTTTGCATCCTATCAACGACCCACTGTAACCTCTGACAGCCCTCAACACTATCCACAACACCTTCAACCTTTGTGTCATCAGCAAATTTACTAACCCATCCCTCCACTTCATCATCCAAGGCATTTATAAAAATCACAAAGAGTAGGGGTCCCAGAACAGATCCCTGAGGCACACCACTGGTCACCAACCTCCATGCAGAATATGACCCATCTACAACCACTCTTTGCCTTCTGTGGGCAAGCTAGTTCTGGATCCAAAAAGCAACGTCCCCTTGGAACCCATGTCTCCTTACCTTCTCAATAAGCCTTGCATGGGGTACCTTATCAAATGCCTTGCTGAAATCCGTATTCACTACATCTACTGCTCTACCTTCGTCAATGTGTTTAGCCACATCCTCAAAAAATTCAATCAAGCTCAAAAGGTACAACCTACCTTTCACAAAGCCATGCTGATTATTTCTAATCATATCTTGCCTCTCAGGATCTTCTCCTTCAACTTACCAACCACTGAAGTAAGACTCACTGGTCTATAATTTCCTGGGCTATCTCTACTCCCTTTCTTGAATAATAGAACAACTTCTGCAACCATCCAATCCTCTGGAACCTCTCCCGTCCCCATTGATGATGCAAAAATCATCACCAGAGGCTCAGCAATCTCCTCCCTCACCTCCCACAGTAGCCTGGGGTACGTCTCGTCCGGTCGCGGTGACTTATCCAACTTGATGCTTTCCAAAAGCTCCAGCACATCCTCTTTCCTAATATCTACATGCTCAAGCTTTTCAGTCCACTGTAAGTCATCCCTACAATCGCCAAAATCCTTTTCCGCAGGGAATACTGAAGCAAAGTACTCATTAAGTACCTCTGCTATTTCCTCCAGTTCCATACACACTTTACCACTGTCACACTAGATTGGTCCTATTGTCTCACATCTTATCCTCTTTCTCTTCACATACTTGTAGAATGCCTTGGGGTTTTCCTTAATCCTGTTTGCCAAGGCCTTCTCATGGCCCCTTCTGGCTCTCCTAATTTCTTTCTTAAGCTTCTTCTTGCTAGCCTTATAGTCTTCTAGATTTCTATCATTACCTAGTTTTTTGAATCTTTCATAAGCTCTTCTTTTCTTCTTGACTTGATTTACAACAGCCTTTGTACACCACAGTTCCTGTACCCTACCATCCTTTCCCTGTTTCATTGGAACATACCTATGCAGAACTCCACGCAATATCCCCTGAACATTTGCCACATTTCTTCCATACATTTCCCTGAGAACATCTGTTCCCAATTTATGCTTCCAAGTCCCTTCCTGATAGCCTCATATTTCCTCTTACTCCAATTAAACACTTTCCTAACTTGTCTGTTCCTATCCCTCTCCAATGCTATGGTAAAGGAGATGGAATTGTGATCATAATCTCCAAAATGCTCTCCCACTGACAGACCTGACACCTGACCAGGTTCATTTCCCAATACCAGATCAAGTACAGCCTCTCCTCTTGTAGGTTTATCTACATATTGTGTCAATACACCTTCTTGATCACACCTAACAAACTTCTCCCCATCTAAACTCCTCGCTCTAGGGACATGCCAATCGATATTTGGGAAATTAAAATTAATATTAAGGACTTCACCTCCCTTCTTTGCCTCCCAGTTAACAGCCCCACTGACATTTGTGAGAGATGATCACCCACCATAAACAACAGCGAACCTCAGTCAGACTGGACTCCGCTGCTGGATGCCCTGTGGACTTCAGTGGCAGAGTAATCTGACAGACACCAGGATGCCACTACCTGGGATTTGTGCTGAGAAACAAATCCAGTATTCTCTGTTTTTTGTGATATGCCCATGGAGGGATTGTCTGATTTAAATAGTTAAGATACTTCCCAAAGTGTAGGTTATACATTATTTATTAATTGTACTTGTTAAACCATGTGGATTTTTAAACATGATCTGCTAATGGAGTGTCATTGTTCTTTCCTGGTGAGTGAGTTGAGAATTAAAGTCTGTTTTTCACAACATGTTCAATTAATTTAATTAACAAATCAGGATAGATAAAGGGGACAAGGTTATAAATCTTGCAGCTAAGATGGTATTACTATTTACACCATGACAGATTGTCAGATGATGTCATGATTTCTCTATGCAGACATACTGTACATGGAAGAAAAAAATCAAGCAAACCAGTGCACTGCACAGAATGAGCTGGTAGAGCTCATCGCTACAAACACTATTAGATTAGTATTGGTACTGAAGAAAAGCTCCCTGTAAAGCACCATATCCCTCTTGAACTGATATTAATATTATACACTCTCTTGAGAAAAATTATATTGCTAAGGCATTGAAGATATATGTTAGGAAGATGTATCGTAAGTAGCTGATAGGTTGTGTCGTACCCAACCCCTCGTGTTCAGGGATGGGTTTTCCAGTTTGACAATGCAGTCCTAACATCTCTGAACTCCCTCTCCAGAACAGTTCATACTTCCATTCATACAAAGATAAGACTATTACCTCTACGACTCTTAATGACCCTATTGTGATTGCTATACCTTTCATCAACTCACAGAGTTAATAGGCTGTTAAACTATGGATCAGAACTGAAGAAGCCTCTCTGATGAGTGGTGAAACATTTTCTGGACAACACAGCCAGTCCAGTTGCTTTAATCTACTATTGCTTGATAAATTCACTGAGCAGCCTCCTCAACATTGTAGTAAGTTTCAGACTTATAATCAGTTCTATGCACAAGCGAGAGCAATGCATGGACCACGGAGAGACACAAGCTGCAAGGCTCTTTGCTGATGGTCACTGTTCTAAGTTTGCAACTGTATTAGTTTGCCTTCCTATTTCCACTTCCAGCTCTCTCCGAGCTCGTCTGCTGTTATAGTACCCATCCATGTTTTTCTAACCTTTTAGTCTTGACAAATGCAGCACACTCCTGGCTGACCGCCCACTTCCTATTTTGTTTTAAAATTTTTACCCTTTTTGCCCTTGCACTTCAGTCTTCCGGAGACCTTATTACTCTCTTTAGTGGAAACCCCTCCAGATCTACAAGCTAACCAATCTGCACTTATTTCACTCCCTCATGTTGATGACCCACACAGGTGGTTTTAGCTACTCAGCTCTTAAACCCTGGAGTCCCCTTTTGAGAGCTCTTCATCTCAAAACCTGTCTTTGCACTTAGCAGATTTTCTTTGGTATTTTTAATTAATTTTTTGGACCCTGGGCTTCATTGGCGAGATCAGCATTGATTGCTCTTGGAGAATATGGCAGTGAACTGCTGTTGTTAGAGTAACAGCCACCGTGTCCATGACGATATTTTGTCAATCTACACTAATCGGATTCACCACCTTCTCTTGCAGATGTTCCTTTAAAACTCATTCCTCTTACTCCAAACCTATACCTGTTGTTTTTGATATACTTACCATGGGAAAATGATTTTGACTGTCTACTTCATCTGCCCTATGTATGCCTTTCACAATCTCCTGTACTTCTATCAGATCACCTTTTCAGCCTACTTCACTCCAGGGAAAGCAATCCCAGTCTATCCCATCTCCAAAATGTAAAGTCCTCCAATCCAGGCAACATTCTGGTAAATCTCTTCTGCATCCTGTCCAGCACAATTACATCTTTCTTACAGTGTGGTGACCAGAATTACAAAAAATGTCATTGGTTGAGCCTACCTAGTGTTTTGAGAAGCTGCAACGTAACCACCCAGTGTTAAGATTATATGTCCCAATCTATGAGGACAAGCATGACACATGCTTTCTTCACCACCCTGTCTACCTGTGTTGCTACTTTCAGGAGCTATGCTTGAATCCCAATGTCTCTCTGTTCATCGACATTCCATTGTACCCAACCATTCACTGTATGTGTTCTACCCTTATCTGATTTTCCAAAATGCATCACTTCACATTGTTTGGATTAAACTCCACCTTTCACTGAATTAACCAATGTTCAACTTTATTCACAACCTTCCTCACTGTTCATAACACCATTAATTGTTGTGCCTTCTTGACTTGCTCCAGTCAGGTGAAGGTGCTAATGGGGAGGGAGTTCCAGCATTTAGACTCAGTGATGATGAATGATTGGTGTTATAATTCCTTGTTTGGATAGCTTGTACACTGGTGGGATTATGCATGTGGAGGTGTTTCCATACATCTCTTGTACTCATCCTTCTCCAAGGTAGGAGTTATCCGCACCAGACCTTGCTCCGTGCAGGCATAGGCTGTCATTTGCTGAAGAGTTGTGAGTGGCTTTGAACATTGTTCAAGCAACTCTAAGAACTCCTGCAGTTACACCTCGGGGCTGGAATGATCGATTTCCAACAACTACGGCCATCATCCTTTATGTGAGTATGATTCCTACCACTGGAAGTTTTTCCCTTTGAAGCCACACTCAATCAAATGCTGCTCTGATGTCAAGGGAAGTCACTCTCGTCTCACCTCTGTAATTCAGCTCTGTGGGCTATATTCAGACAAGGGCCAAGGTGAGATGTGGAACCAAGTGGTCCTGACAAAACCCAACTGGGTATTGGTGAACAGATTGTTGATTAGTAAATGCCACCTGATAGTACTGTACATGACACCTTCAAGCATTTTACTGAGATACCTAATGCTGGTAAACAGCTGGATTTTGAGAAAATTTCTCAGATATGTCCTTTTCACAAAAGGACATATCTGCCTTTGTAAACAGGAGGTACTGTATCTGGAAAATTTTCAGATCAATGTCAGTGTGATAACTATAGTGAAATAGCTTGACCAGAGACATAGCTAGTTATGGAGCACAGGCCTTCAGGAGTACTGTTGGAGATCTAGTGCCATCCGTTTCCTGTGCTCATTGTTCTAAGCCATTTCTTGGAGCCGTGCAAACTGTTACGATTGGCTTCTGTAATGGTGGAAATCTCAGGAGGTTTATCCTTTTGGTTGGCTGAACTTCATTGTAAATGCTACTTGGGATCTCCTGGGCTAACTGAGAAAGAATGGTTGGCATTCCTGATCCTAATGATTTTTGCTTGCCTATCCTAGTCCTAGAGTCATACAGCACAGAAAAAGGCCCTTTTACCCTACTCATCTATGTCAACCAAGATGCTGACCTCAGCTATTTACCTGCATTTGGCTCGTATCTCTTAATATCTTCAGCTCCCTGATCCACATTATGTGAAGCTCATTGGAATTTTTTTTACCAGCACTAATCAAGTAAACCAGGGAGTGCAGATTGTGTCTGGGTGTGGATCCCAATGTTAGCCAATGGATAACTGTGCCAGTCCAACAGAAGGTCAAGGTATAGAAGAGTTCAATCCTGAAAGGTGTGTTTATATATTTACCGCTAACAATGCTGATCTCTGCTGTTGTCCTTTGAAAAAGGGGGTGTCCAGGCTATAACTTTATGAGAGGAGCTTTCCTGTTTCCTTTGTACACTTGTCCAATTAGACTGCATTCTGCCAGTTTGAAAGCAGAAGACATTTCTGACATGACACAGTTTTTGACCTCTAACAATAATCTTCATTTTACTCAGAAACATGAGCACAAGTGAGTCATTTAACCTTTGAGCTTGCTCTGCCATTCAATATGGTCATGGTTGATTGTCTATTTTAATACCATAATTCCACTCTCTCCCTACAGTACTTTTGTGTCTGCACATCGAGCTATGGTCTTCTCAAATATATT
The DNA here is from genome assembly GCF_963921235.1 of Mobula hypostoma. Classification (NCBI taxonomy): domain Eukaryota; kingdom Metazoa; phylum Chordata; class Chondrichthyes; order Myliobatiformes; family Myliobatidae; genus Mobula; species Mobula hypostoma. The sequence goes on along the minus strand of NC_086113.1, from coordinate 69,030,710 downwards.
CAGCAACTTAGTCTCCAGTGCATTCTGTGGTAGAAAACTCTACAGTTTCACTACTCTCTGAGTGAAGACTTTTCTCTTCATCTTTGTCCTAAAAGTCTTACCCTGTATCCTGTGGAAACGCACACTCAGACACAATACAACCGTTAACTTTGTTCTCTCCTGCATGCATTTCTCAATAACTCTTCTGACCAGACAACTAAATTCAAGCTGGGAATCAAATCTCATTGATTAGATACTGTATTCATTCACCGGAATTTGCAATAATGAGTGGACATGTCCTAAGGTTTCCAATTAAATTAATTGTACGAATTTTAATCTTTAAATATTTTGAATTAACTTCTATTGATGCCTATTAAATTGTCTGATTTCAATAGCTGGTCTTTACTTGTAGACTTTTAACATAATGCCTGGCATAGGCTTAAATTTCAGCATTTTTACATCTCCTCCACACTGAAACAGTGTCTCTGCAGATCATAATCCTCCCCACTTCACACAGCTCATTACAACTTAAAGGAGAACAACGTTACATCTTTGATTCTTGTGATTCATTTTTTGACCCTCAACAGCAGCTGTTGGAAGTTTGGAAAACACGCAGCTGGCTTGAGCAGGATCCAAGCATTAGCAACAGGTTGTTTAAGTGATTAAAGAGGCAACATATTTGCCCTTGAGTTAGAAGGTCATATCTTCATAGACTCTAGAATGTAAACACAAGGAGCTATACATATACATTACTGAGGAGCTTTCATTCAAATACAGCATTTAAAAAACCTATCTACTGTCTTGGATGGATACAAAAGATCCCATCTCACTATTCTAACAAAAGCAGAGTGCTATCCTCGCTGTCCCAGAAATTTAGAGGCATAAGTCATATAGGCTCTTTGGCTCACTGACTCCATGTTTTCCATCAGCATTCTATTTACAATAATCCTACACTAATCCCACTTCAGTTTCCCCACATTCCCATCAACTTTTCCCAGATTCTATCATTCAACCAAACCCTAGGGGCAATTTACAATAACCTTGTGTATTAGGACCATGAGAGGAAACCGGAACACCAGTTGGAAATCAGTCTATAATGTAAACCAGCCTTCTCCCTATTAACTCCACTTTCTCCACTCAGGAAAGCAGACAACATATTCAAGGACCATTCCCAGCCCGGTCATTCTCTCTGTTCCTCCCTCCCATTAGGCAGAATTAGAATTGGAATACTGTCACATGTACCAAGATACAGTGAAAAGCTTGTCTTGCATACTGTTCATACAGATCAATTCATTAGACAGTGCATTGAGGTAGAACAAGGTAAAACAAGAACAGAATGCAGAATAAAGTCCAACAGCTACAGAGAAAATGCCATGCAGGTAGAAAATAAGGAGCAAGAGCATACCAAAAATGTATTGCGTGATTAACCTTCTATTTCATTGTATTAGGGAACTACTCAACAGTCATAACAGTGAGGTAGAAGCTGTCCTTGAGCATGGTGTTTGAAAATATAAAATACCACGTTTGTTACCTACTTCATCAAGACTCATGTGGATGAATGTGTGCCTTTGAGAGTATACTGGACACACCAAAACCAAAAACCGTGGATGAACCAGGAGATTTGTAGTCTGCTGAGGGATAGATCTGTGGCATTCAAGACCGGCAATCCAGAACTATACAAGAAGGCCAGATACAACCTTCAGAAGACTATTTTAAGATCTGATTAAAGCTAGAGATGGAATTGGATGCATGTCAGCTCAGGCAGTGTTTGCAGGTTGATTTGAAAGGGCAAAAATCATTCCAGTACCCAAGAAGAGCAGGGTGAGCTGCCTCAGTGACGAGAGCCCGGTTGCATTCACATCTACTGTGATGAAGTGCTGGTACTGGCCATAATCAACTCCTGCCTAAGCAGAGACCTGGATTTTCTGCAATTTGTCTATTGCCACAATAGGTCCACAGCAGATGCAATCTCACTGGCTTTCCAGTTGAACTTAAAAAAGGAGCATTCACTGGCTTTTGGTATTTTTCCAGCGGCCCAGTCGAATTGGGAGAGAGGAGGCAACTCACAGGTCCGTGAATAAGATGTGAAAAAGGATTGTTCTTGCGCTTGCTTTATTTTTCCAGAGACCAAACCAAATTGGCAAGGGTAAATGAAAATTAGGCAGGGACAAGCGGTGCGGCCATTGTGTGAGTGGACCAGTGTTAGAGCGGGAAGGCTTTGGCGAGAATAAGCTTAGGTTAGGGACATATCTGCTAAGTTTCTTCTTCTTTATTCTTCGTCTGTTAGTACATCATGAAAGAAGTAAGGATGGCTCCAGGGGCTGTGTTATGTTCTTTGTGCGAGATGTGGTAACTCTGAAAGACATTGAGCCTCCTGGATAACCACATCTGCACCAAGAGCACCGAGCTGCAGCTCTTCCGAGACTGTGTTAAGTAACTGGAGCTGTAGCTCGAAGACCTTCGTGTCATGCAGGAAAGTGAGGAGGTGATAGATAGAAGATACAGGGAGGTGGTCACCCCTAAATTGCAGAGGACTGGAAAATTGCAAATGTCACTCCACTGTTCAATAATGGAGGGAGGCAGACAAAAGGAAATATAGGCCAGTTAGCCTGACCTCAGTGGTTGGGAAGATGTTGAAGTTGATTGTTGAGGATGTGGTCTTGGGGTACATAGGCCAAAGTTAGCATTGTTTACTTATGGGAAAACATTGCCTGACAAATCTGTTGCAATTTTTTCAGGCAATAACCAGCATAATAGAAAAAGGAGAATTGGTGGATGTCATGTACTTGGATTTTCAAAAGGCCTTTGACAAGGTGCCGCATACGAGGCTACTTAGCAAGTTAAGAGCAATGGTATTACATGAAAGATACTAGCATGGATAGAGGGTTGGCTGATTGGCAGGAGGCAAAGAATGGGAATAAAGGGAGCCTATTCTGACTGGTTGCCAGTGACAGGAGCTGCTGCACGGGGGTCTGCTTCTTTTTATGCTATATGTCAATGATTTGGATGACAAATTGATGGATTCGTGACCATCTTTGCAGATGATACAAAGATAGGTGGAGGGGCAAGCAATGTTGAGAAAGCAGGGTGACTGCAGAAGAACTTGGACATACAAGGAAAATGGACAAACAGGTGGCAGATGGAGTACAGTGTTGGGAAGTGTATAGTCATGCACTTTGCTAGAAGGAATAAAACCATAGACTATTTTCCAAACGGGGAGAAAATTCAAAAGTCTGAGGTGCAGTATTATCTAAAGGTTAACTTGCAGGTTGAGTTGGGAATGAGGAAGGCAAATGCAATGTTAGCATTCATTTTGAGAGGACTAGAGTATGAAAACAAGAATGTAATGTTGAGACTTTATAAATCACTGGTGAGGCTTCACTTGGAGTATCGTGAGCAGTTTTGTCCCTTAGCTAAGAAAGGATGTGCTAACATTGGAGAGGTTTCAAAGGAGCTTCACAAAAATGATTCCAGGGATGAAAAGCTTATCATATGAGGAGCATTTGATGGCTCTGGACCTGTACTCACTGGAATTTAGAAGAATGGCGGGGGGGAATTTCATTGAAACTTATCGAATCTTGAAAGGCCTAGATGGAGTGGATTTGGAGAGGACCAGTGGGCACAACCTCAGGATAGGTGGACATCTATTTGGAAAGGAGCTGAGGAGGAATATTTTTTGACGGGATGGTGAATTTGTGGAATTTGTTGCCACAGGCAGCTGTGGAGGCAAGGTCATTGGGTGTATTTAAGGTGAAAACTCATAGATACATGATAAGTCAGGATGTGAAAGTTTATGGGGAGAAGGCAGGAGAATGGGGTTGAGAGGGAAATAGATCAGACATGATCAAATGGTGGAGCAGTCTCAATGGGCCAGATGAGCTAATTCTGCTTCAGTGTCTTATGTATTCATATAGATAATAGCAATATCTTGCCTGACAAATCTGTTGGCATTCTTTGAGGAAATAACAAGCTCGATAGACAAAAGAGAATCGGTGGATTTTGTGTACTTGGATTTTCAGAAGGCCTTTGACAAGGTGCCACACATAAGGCTGCTTAACAAGCTACAAGCCCAAGGAATTACAGGGAAGATTTTAGCATGGATAAAACAGTGGCTGATTGACAGGAGGCAAAGAGTGGGGATAAAGGAAGCTTTTTCTCGTTGGCTGCTGTTGACCAGTGGTGTTCCACAGGGGTCTGTGTTGGGACCGATTCTTTTTACATTATATGTCAATAATGTGGCTGATGGAATTGATGACTTTATTGCAAAGTTTATAGATGATATTAAGATAGGTGGAGGGGCAAGTAGTTTTGAGGAAGTGGAGAGGCTACAGAAGGATTTAGACAGAATAGGACAATGGCAAAGAAATAAGACCATCAGACCATAAGACATAGGAACAGAATTAGGCCATCTGGCCCATCAAGTCTGCTCCCCCATTCAATCTTGGCTGATCATTTTTTTCCCTCCTCAACCCCAGTTCCCGGCCTTCTCCCCCATAACATTTGATGCCATGTCCAACTAAGAACCTATCAATCTCTGCCTTAAATGCACCCAGTGACCTGGCCTCCACAGCTGCCTGTGGCAACAAATTCCACAAATTCACCACCCTCTGGCTGAAGAAATTTTTCCACATCTCTGTTTTGAAAAGGTGCCCCTCTATCCTGAGGCTGTGCCCTCTTGTCCTAGACTCTCCCACCATGGGAAACATCCCTTCCACATCTATTCAATCTAGGCCTTTCAACACTTGAAAGGTTTCAATGAGATCCCCCCCATCATTCTCCTGAAATCCAGCGATTCCGGACCCAGAGCCATCAAACGTTCCTCATATGATAACCCTTTCATTCCTGGAATCATCCTTGTGAACCTCCTCTAGACCCTCTCCAATGCCAGCACATCTTTCTAAGATGAGGAGCCCAAATGTTCACAAAATTCAGGATGAGGTCTCACCAGTGCCTTATAAACCCTCAGCACCACATCTTTGCTCTTGTATTCTGGACCTTTTGAAATGAGTGCTAATGGCAGATGGAATACTGTGTCGGTCATGCACTTTGGTAGAAGTAATGAAAGGGTTGACTATTTTCTAAATGGAGAGAAATTACAAAAAACAGAGTTGCAAAGGGATTTGGGAGTCCTTGTGCAGGATTCCCTAAAGGTTAATTTGCCGATTGAGTCTGTGGTTAGGATGGCAAATGCAATGATAACATGACATCCTTACTTTTATACTCTAGTCCTCCTGAAATGAACACAGACTTTACAAGGCACTGGTGAGGCCTCACTTGGAGTATTGTGAACAGTTTTGAACCCTTATCTAAGAAAAGATGTGCTGACGTTGGAGAGGGTGCTGCAAGTTAATTTACCTTAATCTATATACGGTGTAATATACCACCTTTAGTCCTGTATTATAAGACCATAAGACATGAGAGCAGAATTAGGCCATTTGGCCCATCATATTCATATTCATCCTTTATGATTTTTGTCTGCCTTTTATGTTGCAGCTCATCCTGTTGACTGTCAATTTTGCCCTATCAACTCCCTCACTATACATTGCCTCTGTTTGTAAACCAGCTATCTCATCTTCAGTGATATTATCTGCCTTTCCAACGATACTTCTCGCATTGAAATATACACAGCTCAGGGCAGTAGTATAACCATGCTCAACCTTTTGATTCCTAACTTTTTCTGAGGTCTTACCAACATCTGCCCGCACAATCTCTCTACTAGCTGTTCTGGTTCCCGTCCTCCTGCAACTCTGGTTTAATCCCCACTGTGCAGCATTAACAAACCATCCCTTCCATACAGGTCCCACCTTCCCTGGGAGAAAGCCCAATGATCCAAAAATCTTATGCCTTCCCTCCTACACCAACTCCTTAGCTACATATTAATCTCCCTCGTTCTAGCCTCACTAGCATGTGGAATGGTAGCAATCCTGAGATCACAATTCTGGAGGTCTTGCCCTTTAATTAGCACATAACTCCCTGAACTCCCTCTGCAGGAACTCGTCACTCGTCCTACCTATGTCATTGGCACCTACATGAACCAAGACTTCTGGCCGTTCGCCTTCCACTTAAGAATGCTGAGGACTCGATCTAGGATATATCCCAGACCCTTGCACCCGGGAGGCAATAATTCATCCGGGAATTTCGATCTCGCCCACAGAACCTGCTGTCTGTTCCCCTAACAACTCCCCTATCACCTCTTCTCACTCCTTCCCTGCTGAGTCACAGAGGCAGACTCAATGCCAGTCTGAGAGGATTATTAGCCTCCTCCTGTGTTATCTGAAGAGATTTTGGACCATTGGGCTCTCTTCCAAGGAAGGTGGGATTTGTAAAAATGGCTCTGTTTGCACCTGAATTTATGGGGGACTAATGTTCTTGCAGGAGGGTTTGTTAGTGCTGTTCCAGGGGTGTGGGGCGGGGGGTGGTGGTTTAACCCAAAGTTGCAGGGGGATGGGAACCAGAGTGTCAGAGTGGAGTGGTTGTGGGGAAAGTAGATGTTAAGCGGACAGAACCGGAAGGCTGAGAACGGTGAGACTATTGTTCTGAGTTGTGTCTGCAAGGAGTATGGTAGGTAAGGCAGATAAGCTTAGAGCTTGGATCAGAATCCGATTTGATATGAATGGCATTTGTTGTGAAATTTGTAGTTTGGCAGCAGCAGTATATTGCAATACGTAGTAAAAACTGTAAATTACAATGAGATATATAGCAAAAAAGAGAAAAAATATTGAGGTAGTGTTTGTGGGTTCAATGTCTGTTCAGAAATCTGATGGCAGAAGGGAAGAAGCATTGAGTCATTGAATCATTGAGTGTGTGCCTTCAGGCTCCTGTACCTTCACTTTGACGGTAGCAATGAGAAGAGGGTGTGTCCTGTGTGATGAGGGATGTCGCCTTTTTGAGGCATCGCTCTTTGAGGATGTCCTGAATGGTGGGGAGGCTTGTGCCCATGATGGAGCTGACTAAGTTTACAACTTTCTGTAGCTTACTTCAATCCTGTGCAGTGCCCCTCCACCCATACCATATGTGATGCAGCCAGATAGAATGGTCTCCATGGTACATCAGTAGAAATTTGTGAGTGTCTTTGGTGGCGTACTGTATCTCCTCAAACTCCTAATGAAGTATAGCCACTGTCACACTCCCTTTGTAACTGCATTGATATGTTGGTCCAAGATAGATTATGAAAATTAACTAGCAAAAATATAAAAACTGATAGTAAAAGTTTTTATAATTATATAAAGCAGAAAAGGGTGTCTAAAGTGAATGGTGAATGTAGGTCCCACAGAGGACAAAAAGGGGGAATTGATATTGGGTAATAAGGAAATGGCAGACTATTTTGTGTTAGTCTTCACGGTGGAGGACGCATCGAACATGCTGAAGAGAGATGATATGGATGTGATGGCAGGTGAGGATCTTGATACAATAGCTATCACTGAAGGAGTAGTGCTAAACAAACTTGTGGGCCTGAAGATAGACAAGTCCCCTGGTCCTAATAGAATGCATTCCAGGATACTGAAAGAAATGACAGAGGTTATAGTAGAGGCTTTGGTGATCATTTACCAAAATTCTCTGGACTCTGGGCAGGTCCTGGCAGACTGGAAGGCGGCGAATACCACACCACTATTCAAAAAAGGATGTAGCAAAAGGCAGTTAACTATAGGCCGGTTAGTTTAACATCTGTAGTTGGGAAAATGCTTAAGGCGATCATTAAAGAAGGAATAGCGAGAAATCTGGGAAGAATTGGATCCATCAAGCAGACGCAGCATAGTTTCAGCAAAGGCAGATCCTGTTTGACAAACTTACTGGAGTTCTTTGAGGCTATAACAAGCGCAGTGGATAGAGGGGAATAGATGGATGTTATTTACTTGGATTTCCAGAAGGCATTCAACAAGGTGTTGCATAAAAGACTTATCCATAAAAGGAGCAACACCTCATATACCATCTAGGTAGTCTCCAGCCCCTTGGTATGAACATTGAATTCTCCAACTTCCGGTAATTCCCTCCCCATCTCTTTCCCTATCCCTATTTCACTCTGCTCCCTCCCCCAGCTGCCTATCAGCTTCCTCTTGGTTCCGTCTCCTTCTACTACCCATTGTGTTTTCCCCTATTCCTCCTTCACCTTTCCTGCCTATCCCCTCCCTGCCTCCCTTCCCCCACCCTTTTATCTTTCCCCTTACTAGTTTTTCACCTGGAACCTACCAGCCTTCTCCTTCCCACCCTCCCCCCACCTTCTTTATAGGGCCTCTGCCCCTTCCCTCTTCAGTCCTGACGAAGGGTTCCGGCCCGATACGTCGACTGATCGTTTCCACGGATGCTGCCCGACCTGCTGAGTTCCTCCAGTGTGTTGTGAGTGTTCCATAAGATAAGGACGCATAGAGTTGGGGGTGATGTATTAGCATGGATAGAGGACTGGTTAACTGATAGAAAACAGAGAGTTGGGATACATGGGTATTACTCTGGTTGGCAATCAGTAGTGAGCGGTGTGTCACAGGTGTCAGTGCTGGGCCTGCACCTGTTCACGGTATACATTAATGATCCGGAAGAAGGGGGCCGGGTGTAGTGTATCTAAGTTTTCTAATGACACTATATTGAGTGAAAAAGCAAACTGAGCAGAAGATACGGAAAGTCTGCAGAGAGATATAGATAGGTTAAGTGAGTGGGCAAGGTCTGGCAGATGGAATACGATATTGGTATATGTGACGTTTTCCACTTTAGAAGGGAAAATGGAAGATCAAATTATTATTTAAATGGTAAAAAATTGCAGCACGAAAGACTTGGGAGTGCTTGTGCATGAATCACAAAAGGTTGGTTTGCAGGTGCAGCAGGCTATCAAGAAAGCAAATGAAATGTTGGCTTTCATTGCTAGAGGGATTGAATTTAAGAGCTGGGAGGTTATGCTGCAACTGTATAGGCTACTGGTGAGGCTGCACCTGGAGTAATGCGTGCAGTTCTGGTCTCCTTACTTGAAGAAGGATATGCTGGCTTTGGAGGCAGTGCAGAGGAGGCTCACCAGGTTGATTCCAGAGATGAGGGGGTTAGACTATAAGGAGAGATTGAGTCACCTGGGACTGTACTCACTGGAATTCAGAAGAATGAGAGGAGATCTTATAGAAGCACATAAAATTATGAAAGGGATAGATAAGATAGAGGCAGGAAAGTTGCTTCCACTGGTAGGTGAGACTAGAACTAGGAGACATCGCTTTAAGATTCGGGGGAGAAAATCTAGGATGGAGATGAGGAGGAACTGCTGTTCCTAAAGAGTGGTGGATCTGTGGAATTCTCTGCTCACTGAAGCAGTGGAGGCTACCCCAGTAAATATACTTTCTGGCTCAGCGGGCCAAATGGCTTACTTCTGCTCCTATTTCTTATGTTCTTTCCACAGCTGATCCCTCGACGAGGACTGGTGTGTGTTCCCTCGTCCTACTACTTCCCAAGACCACAATCAATTCTTTGGTCTTACTGCCATAGAGTGCAATGTTGTTGCTATGACACCATTCAACTAGCTGATCAATCTCAATCCTATATGCCTTCTCGTCACCATCGGAAGTTCTGCCAACAATAGTCGTGTTGTCAACAAATTTATAGATGGCATTTGAGCAGTGCCTAACCACACAGTCATGGGTGTAGACAGATTAGAGCAATGGGCTATGCACACATCTTTGAGGTGTGCCAGTGTTGGTTATCTGTGAGGTGGAGATGTTATTTCCAATATATAGAGATGGTGGACTTCCAGTGAAGTAGTTGAGGATCTATTTACAGAGGGAGGTACCGAGGCTCAGGTTCCTGAGCTTTTTGATCAGGACTGTGGAATGATTGTGTTAATTGCTGAGCTGTAGTCAGTAAATAGCAATCTGACAGTGATCCAAGGCCACATGAAGAACCATTGAGATTGTATCCACTGTAGACCTATGAGAGTGATAGGCAAATGGCAGTGGGTCAGGTCTTTGCTTAGGTAGGAGTTAATTCAAGTCATGACCAACCTCTCAAAGCATTTCACCGCTGTAGGTGGGTGATAGTCGTTAAGGCAGCTCACACTGCTTTTCCAGGGCACTGGTATGATTGTTGCCCTTTTGAAGCAGGTGAGAACTTCCAACTGTAGCAATGAGAGATTGAAAGTGTACGTGAACGTACCGGCCATTTGGTTGGCACAGGTTTTCTGTGCCCTGCCACGTACACCACTGGGGCCTGTTACCTTGCAAGAGATCCCTCTTGAAAGATGTTCTGACGTCAGCCTCTGAGACGGAGACCACAGGGTCCCCACAGCTGTAGTTTTATTCTTCTTTTCAAAGTATGTATAAAACAAGCATTCAGCTCATCTCGCAGTGAAGCATCGCTCTCATTCAGCTCATCTGAGAGTGAATCATCACTCTCATTCAGCTCATCTGGGAGTGAAGCATCGCTCTCATTCAGCTCATCTGGGAGTGAAGCATCGCTCTCATTCAGCTCATCTGGGAGTGAAGCATCGCTCTCATTCAGCTCATCTGGGAGTGAAGCATCGCTCTCATTCAGCTCATCTGAGAGTGAATCATTGCTCGCATTCAGCTCATTTGGGAGTGAAGCATCGCTCTCATTCAGCTCATCTGAGAGTGAAGCATCGCTCTCATTCAGCTCATCTGGGAGTGAAGCATCCCTCTCATTCAGCTCATCTGGGAGTGAAGCATCGCTGGCATTCAGCTCATCTGGAGTGAATCATCGCTCTCATTCAGCTCATCTGGGAGTGAAGCATCGCTCTCATTCAGCTCATCTGAGAGTGAATCATCGCTCTCATTCAACTCATCTGGGAGTGAAGCATCGCTCTCATTCAGCTCATCTGGGAGTGAGTCATCGCTCTCATTCAGCTCATCTGGGAGTGAATCATCGCTCTCATTCAGCTCATCTGGGAGTGAATCATCGCTCTCATTCAACTCATCTGGGAGTGAAGCATCGCTCTCATTCAGCTCATCTGAGAGTGAAGCATCACTCTCATTCAGCCCATCCGGGAGTGAAGCATCACTCTCATTCAGCTCATCTGAGAGTGAAGCATCACTCTCATTCAGCCCATCCGGGAGTGAAGCATCACTCTCATTCAGCTCATCTGGGAGTGAAGCATCACTCTCATTCAGCCCATCCGGGAGTGAATCATCACTCTCATTCAGCTCATCTGGGAGTGAATATTCGTTCTCATTCAGCTCATCTGGGAGTGAATCATCGCTCTCATTCAGCTCATCTGGGAGTGAAGCATCGCTGGCATTCAGCTCATCTGGAGTGAATCATCGCTCTCATTCAGCTCATCTGGGAGTGAAGCATCGCTCTCATTCAGCTCATCTGAGAGTGAATCATCGCTCTCATTCAGCTCATCTGGGAGTGAATCATCGTTCTCATTCAGCTCATCTGGGAGTGAAGCATCGCTCTCATTCAGCTCATCTGAGAGTGAAGCATCTCTCTCATTCAGCCCATCCGGGAGTGAATCATCGCTCTCATTCAGCTCATCTGGGAGTGAATCATCGTTCTCATTCAGCTCATCTGGGAGTGAATCATCGCTCTCATTCAGCTCATCTGAGAGTGAATCATCGCTCTCATTCAGCTCATCTGAGAGTGAAGCATCACTCTCATTCAGCTCATCTGGCAGTGAAGCATCACTCTCATTCATGAATTAGGTTTCACTCTAAAGGAAGTAATAGCCTGCAAACCCTGCCAGAGTTAACATGCATCCAATTCTGCCTCTAACCTCAACCGGAATTGTTCTTTTGCTCTACAGAGAGCCCTCCGTAAGTCATATCTGGCTTCTTGTATAGTCCTGGATCACCAGTCCTGAATGCCACAGGGCTAGCCCTCAGCAGACCACAAATCTCCTGGTTCATCCATGGCTTTCAGGATTTGGGAATGTACACACTCAACCACACAGGTTTTAATGAAGTCGGTGACAACTGTGGCATATTCATTCAGACTCAAAGATAAATCCCTGATTGATTCCTGGGATGGCAGGTCTTTCATATGAAGAAAGACTGGATGAACTGGGCTTGTACTCGTTGGAATTTAGAAGATTGAGTGGGGATCTGATTGAAACGTATAAGATCCTAAAGGGATTGGACAGGCTAGATGCGGGAAGATTGTTCCCGATGTTGGGGAGGTCTAGAACGAGGGGTCACAGTTTGAGGATAAAGGGGAAGCCTTTTAGGACCGAGGTTAGGAAAAACTTCTTCACACAGAGAGTGGTGAATCTGTGGAATTCTCTGCCACAGCAAACTGTTGAGGCCAGTTCATTAGCTATGTTTAAAAGGAAGTTAGATATGGCCCTTGTGGCTACAGGGGTCAGGGGGTATGGAGGGAAGGCTGGGTTCTGAGTTGGATGATCAGCCATGATCATAATAAATGGCGGTGCAGGCTCGAAGGGCCGAATGGCCTACTCCTGCACCTATTTTCTATGTTTCTATGTAATACCGTCCAATCCAGTGACTCAAAGTAGACGTCTAAGCACTCCTCTAAGCTTTCCTTGTCCTACCTTCTTGGTCCTCTCCACCGGCTTCAGTCTCTGCGTATTCTCAGGGAGCAGAAGTCCAGCCAGGTGATCAGACTTTCCAAAGTGTGGGTGTGCAACAGTAAGGAAATCATTCTTGTTGGTAGCATAACAACGGTCCAGTGTGGTGGCTCCTCTGGTCCCACAAGTGATATGTTGATGATAATTATTTAGAGACTTTTTCAAGCTGGCCTGGTTAAAATCCCACAAAATTATAGGGAAGGTTTCAGCGTGCATGGTTTAATTATGTTGACACGTGGAATTATGATACACAATCAGCACCTGGAGTTATGATTCTGTTGCCATTAGTGAGACTTAGTTGCAGGAGGGGCAGAGTCCATAAAACTGAGGCAAAACAGTCATGAACTGTAAGCAGATTACAGAAGAGAAGAATGTTCTCGATCTCTTCAACAACTTAGAACTGTCTGGCCCTGTGCCTCATTTTCACCATGGCATCCAGTCCCTACACACATCTATCCTCCAATCAAGAAGGCCTGAAAGCTCACTGCTTCTTGCTGGACAACAGACACAACCAGTTCCCCTCCATCTTTACCCTCCATTTGACAAAACTGGTCCTCACTCTCAACAACTTCTCTTTCGTTTTGCTTTTAAAAATGCAAGGTGTAGCCATTAGTATCTACATGGGTCCCAGCTATGCCTATCTTTTCAGTGGCTACATGGAACAGTCCATGTTGCAAGCCTTCACTGGTAATGTTCCCCAACTCTTACTGCGCTACATTGATGACTGCATTGGTGCTGTTTCATGCACCCATGCTGAGCTCATCAATTTCATCAACTTTGCCTCCAACTTCCACCCTGCCCTTAAATTCACTTGGTCCATTTTTGATACCTCTCTCTCCTTTCATGATCTCGTTGTCTCCATCTCTGGTGACAAACTGTCTTCTGATATATATAAAACATTGCTATGTTTCTATATCTTTTATAAATCTACTGGCTCTCATAACCATCTTGACTATATTTCTTCCCATCCTGTCACTTGTAAGAATGCCATTCCCTTTTCTCAGTTCTTTCATCTCCGCCACATCTGTTCCCAAGATAAGGCTTTCCTTTCCAGAACATCAGAGATTGCCCTCCTTCTTCAAATAATAGTTTCCCTTCCTCCATCAATAATGCTGCCCTTGCCCGCATCTCCACAATTTCCTGGACATCTGCCCTCATCCCATCTTTCTGCCACCTGAACAGGGGTAGAATTCCTCTTGTCCTCACCTACCACCCCTTGAGCCTCCGCAGCCAGTACATCATTCTTCACAACTTCCACAATCTTGAGCTGGATCCTGCCACTGAATCCCCTCTCACCTACCCCTCCCCCCCCACCAATCTCTGCTTTCCACAGGGATTGCTATCTCCTTGATGTTCTAGTCCAGTAATCTCTCTCTCAGCATTTGTCTCTGCACCTGCCCATTCACCTCCATTCAGGGTCCCAAACAGTCCTTCCAGGTGAGGCAATACTTCACCTGCAAGTCTGCTGGGGTTGTCTACTGCATCCAGTGCTCCCATCGCGGCCTCCTACATATCAATGAGTGTCGGCGTAGATTGGGGTATTGCTTTGCTGAGCACTTTCACAACAAGCTGGACTTCCTGGTGGCCAACCATTTTAATTCCCAAGCTCATTCTCATTCCAACATGTCGACTCATAGCCTCCTCTAATGCCACGATGAGGCCACCCTCAGGATAGAGAAGCAACACCTCATATTCCGTCTGGGTAGACTCCAACTCAATGGCATGAACATTGATTTTTCTCATTTCCGGTAAGGTTCCCTCCTCCTCCTTCCCTCTTCTACCATCCCCCATTCGGGCTCCCCTTTTACCTCTACTCTTCTGACCAACTCATCACGGTGCCCCTTCTCTTTCCCTTTATCCCATGGTACATTCTCCTCTCCTATCAGATTCCTGCTTCTCCAGTCACCTTTTCCACCCATCACCTCCCAGCTTCTTACCTCATTCCCCTCCCCCACCCATCGGGCTTCACCAAACACCTTCCAGCTTGAATTCCTTTCCCTCCCCCACCCTCTTATTCTGGCTTCTTCTCCCTTCCTTTCTCGTCCTGATGAAGGGGGTCAGCCCGAAACGTCAACTATTTATTCATTTCTATTTTGTGTGTGTTCCTCTGGATTTCCAGCATCTGCAGAATCTCTAGTGTTACAGGTGCTTCGGGTCTTGAGGTAAATTCCCAGGGCCTGAGAAAGTGTACCCTTGGAACGTGTGCAGAAACTGCAGGGGCACTGGCTGAGGTACTTTACTGTCCTTAGCCTTGGATGAGGTGCTCAAGGACCAGAGGATAGCTAATATTGTTCAAGAATATCCCTAAGAATAATCCATGAAATTGTAGGCCAGTGAGCTTGGTATCAGCTGTGGGTAAGTTATTGCAAGGGATAAAATGTATAATATTTGGGGATAGACAGGGCCTGATTAGAGATAGACAGCATGGCTTTGTGCGTGGTAGGTCATGCTTAACCAATCTTGTAGAGCTTTTAGAGGAGGTTAACAGGAAAGTTGATGAAGGTTAAGGGTGAAAGTTAAAATATTTAAAGGGAACCTGAGGGGGATCTTCTTTATTCAGAGGGTGGTGAGAGTGTGGAATGAGCTGCCAGAGGAAGTGGTAGACACAAGTTCAATCGCAAAATTTAAGAGAAGTTTGGATAAGTACATGTATGGGAGAGGTATGGAGGACTATGGTCCAGGTGTGGGTTGATAGGACTAGGCACAATAGCAGTTTGGCATGAACTCGATGGGCCTGTTTCTGTAGTGCTCTATGACTCCATGAATGTATCTGCATTCTTCCTGATCTAGTTATTTTTCCTAAACTGGCTGTGTTCTTTCAGTTTCTTTTGAAGACCCTGACCTGGAGTTACACGCTGACTACGGATCTTTGAGGGAATGGGACCTGCTCTCAGGGTTTCACAACCGGCCGTTGTTGATTGGCACTCCAAAGGCTCGGCCTAAAAGTCCGGCTCGGATTCGGTAGCCTGGAATCTCGGGGCTCTGGAGACAGGCAGATCGAGGGTCGGTGTCATGACAGGAGACCCATGTGTCCTTGGGGGAGTTGGGATATCTGCGACTGTGTGCCCAGTTTTTTGGGCACAGAGCACGAAAAAAGTGACGTGGCGGACTTTTAACATCGTAAACCAGTGAGTTGTTTGTTATGTCTCCCTGCTCACTGGAAAAATGTAGACATCTCTTTTTTCCTTATTAGGGAAAGGGAGAACCTGTGGTATGTTGAATACTGGGTGAAACGCAAAGTCCTTGGGGTAACTGTATGTCTGTGTCTTTGCTCACATTTTGAGTGCTCAGAGGTGGTGCTGATACTTTTTTTTGCCGGTGGGGAGAGGGGGGATTGTTGCTCACTGCCGCTGGCGCGTGGGGGGGAGCTGGGGGTGGGCTGCTTTGGGGTTCTAACGTTTAACTGTTGTTCATTCTTTGGGGCACTCTGTTTTCATGGACGGTTGAGAGAAAAAGCATTTCAGGATGGAAAATGTATACATTTCTCTGACATTAAGTTGTACCTTTGAACCTTTGTGCCTTCACTACCACAGTTACAGAAGATAAAAATGCTTGACAATACAAACCATTAAGCTGAAAGACAGCTCCTATTCATCCCACTGTTATAAGACTCTCGAATGGATCTCTTGTACTATAAAGATGGACTCCTGATCTCTGAATTTATCTTGCCTGGCCCTTGTGTTTTATTGTCTGCCTGCAACTTTCTCTGCAATATTTTCTGCATTCTGTTAATGTACCTCGATGTACTTATGAACAGAATAATCTGTGGTATGGGCATACAAAAAAAAGCCATTCACTGTATCTCAAAGCATGTAACAGTAATGAACCAATGACTAATTTGGTCATGGGGAGAACATGCAATGCCACACAGAGATGGCTCCTGGGAACAAGCACAAGTTAATGCTGGGGCACAGACAACTTGACTTGTGCTCATCACACAAATGTTTGGCAAATGAAGCAATGACATTGCAAAATTCCCAGCCATTTGACTTCTCCCCCACATCCACTGCTATTTGGCAAAGTAGTATTGTTTTTATCAGCACCAATCTGGATTCTGTTGCAAATAAAATATTTCATCTGTTTTTCTGCTAATATTCTAAAAAGCTTGCAGCATGAAAAAGTAAAAACATGTGGTTTAACAGATTACAGATTTTGCGATTATTTTAATTACTCTCCTTTACCGGCACAGACAATATGTCAAAGAAAACATTTGAAACCCAGGTCTCAGAGGCCAAAAAATGGTCTACTATTGGCCAGTAACTAAGTTTTGAAGAACCTGGTGTCTCTGATTACAAACTCATGTTTGAAACATCAGAAGACACTTGCTATTCGCTCCATTGGTCTCTGACAGGTTTAATGTAACACCAAGATCTGTAAGGTAGCTAAGATAAAACTATCATTTTGGTTCATTTTTGCAGACAACACAATTAATCAGCCAATTTTATTTCGGGAGAATGGAATTGAGTAGGTTTGAGGTGCAAGTTAATCTGTGCCTGTAGCAGGAAGACTATTGAGTGTCATTTCCCTGTCAAACTGATGAGACTGAATAACTCCCTGTCTTGATGGGAAGATTTGACTATGGATCTTGAAATCTACCCTGTTGCCAAAGATGGCAGTGAGTAAGGGCAAATCATGACGGGGACAGCAAAGTTAGTAATTGATCACAGTAGCCCACAAAGAACCTATGATCAGTACTGGTTAGTTTAACACTGAATCAGTAGAGATTTTGTTAGTGGAGGTTTATTTGAGGAGTGCAAGAGGACTCTCCTTGGGTGTTATATTAAATCAAGTTCCCAAGATCTTGCAAAGGGGAAAGAAGTTAGTTGATGTTATGTTAATGATAAGAATGCTTTACAATAGTGCAACAATTTCATTGGATTACATGAAAAATAATAATAGAATGAGGTAAGAAACTCTAAATTTAGAAAGTTATTGGAGTGCTAGGTCATGTATCTGAGAAATTAAATCTCAGGAAATGAGTGATTCAGAAGGCAAATAATATGTTCATCTTTCTTGAAAGAGGGTTGGGCATAAAGAAAGTGTCTTGCCGTGTTTATATAGAACATTAGTGAAGCCATTGCGAAAGTGCTGTGTTCTGGTTTCCTACCAAAGGAAGGTCTTATTTGCCTTGAATACCATGCAACTTAGATGCACAATACTGTTGGAACAAGTTCATCTTGCTTCTTTCGCTCTCTCTAATTATTTTTCTTAGCTCTTATGAGGTTTCTTAGAGGGGCACCAAAGGGACCTTGGTAAGCTTGTGTCTTACAAACTATTTACAGTGACTACTGTGCTTCTCATTAATGGAGATACAAATGACATATTGAGGTAGCAAAGAAATCCCAATAGATACAAAAGTACAGAAACATAGAAAATAGGTGCAGGAGTAGGCCATTCGGCCCTTCGAGCCTGCACCACCATTTATTATGATCATGGCTGATCATCCAACTCAGAATCCTGCACCAGCCTTCCCTCCATACCCCCTGATCCCCGTAGCCACAAGGGCCATATCTAACTCCTTCTTAAATACAGCCAATGAACTGGCCTCAACTGTTTCCTGTGGCAGAGAATTCCACAGATTCACCACTCTCTGTGTGAAGAAGTTTTTCCTAATCTCAGTCCTAAAAGGCTTCCCCTTTATCCTCAAACTGTGACCCCTCGTTCTGGACTTCCCCAACATCGGGAACAATCTTCCTGCATCTAGCCTGTCCAATCCCTTTAGGATTTTATACGTTTCAATCAGATCGCCCCTCAATCGTCTAAATTCCAACTAGTACAAGCCCAGTTCATCCAGTCTTTCTTCATATGAAAGTCCTGCCATCCCAGGAATCAATCTGGTGAACCTTCTTTGTACTCCCTCTATGGCAAGGATGTCTTTCCTCAGATTAGGGGACCAAAACTGCACACAATACTCCAGGTGTGGTCTCACCAAGGCCTTGTACAACTGCAGTAGTACCTCCCTGCTCCTGTACTCGAATCCTCTCGCTATAAATGCCAGCATACCATTCGCCTTTTTCACCGCCTGCTGTACCTGCATGCCCACTTTCAATGACTGGTGTATAATGACACCCAGGTCTCGTTGCACCTCCCCTTTTCCTGATCGGCCACCATTCAGATAATAATCTGTTTTCCTATTTTTGCCACCAAAGTGGATAACTTCACATTTATCCACATTAAATTGCATCTGCCATGAATTTGCCCACTCACCCAACCTATCCAAGTCACCCTGCATCCTCTTAGCATCCTCCTCACAGCTAACACTGCCAACCAGTTTCGTGTCATCCGCAAACTTGGAGATGCTGCATTTAATTCCCTCATCCAAGTCATTAATATATATTGTAAACAACTGGGGTCCCAGCACTGAGCCTTGCGGTAACCCACTAGTCACTGCCTGCCATTCTGAAAAGGTCCCGTTTATTCCCACTCTTTGCTTCCTGTCTGCTAACCAATTCTCTATCCACATCAATACCTTACCCCCAATACCGTGTGCTTTAAGTTTGCACACTAATCTCCTGTGTGGGACCTTGTCAAAAGCCTTTTGAAAATCCAAATATACCACATCCACTGGTTCTCTCCAATCCACTCTACTAGTTACATCTGCTAGTAATAAAGCCAACCAACATATAGTTGGGGATAAGAACAGGAGTGATAGAGCTGGGGATAAGAACAGGAGTGATGGGGCTGAGGATAAGAAGAGGAGTGATGGGGCTAAGGATAAGAACAGGAGTGATGGGGCTGGGGATAAGAACAGGAGTGATGGGGCTGGGGATAAGAACAGGAGTGATGGGACTGAGGATAAGAACAGGAGTAATGGGGCTGAGGATAAGAACAGGAGTGATGGGGCTGGGGATAAGAACAGGAGTGATGGGGCTGAGGATAAGAAGGAGTGATGGGGCTGGGGATAAGAACAGGAGTGATGGGGCTGGGGATAAGAACAGGAGTGATGGGGCTGAGGATAAGAAGGAGTGATGGGGCTGGGGATAAGAACAGGAGTGATGGGGCTGGGGATAAGAACAGGAGTGATGGGGCTGAGGATAAGAACAGGAGTGATGGGGCTGGGGATAAGAAGGAGTGATGGGGCTGGGGATAAGAACAGGAGTGATGGGGCTGGGGATAAGAACAGGAGTGATGGGGCTGAGGATAAGAAGGAGTGATGGGGCTGGGGATAAGAACAGGAGTGATGGGGCTGGGGATAACAACAGGAGTGATGGGACTGAGGATAAGAACAGGAGTGATGGGGCTGGGGATAAGAACAGGAGTGATGGGGCTGAGGATAAGAAGGAGTGATGGGGCTGGGGATAAGAACAGGAGTGATGGGGCTGGGGATAAGAACAGGAGTGATGGGGCTGAGGATAAGAAGGAGTGATGGGGCTGGGGATAAGAACAGGAGTGATGGGGCTGGGGATAAGAACAGGAGTGATGGGGCTGAGGATAAGAACAGGAGTGATGGGGCTGGGGATAAGAAGGAGTGATGGGGCTGGGGATAAGAACAGGAGTGATGGGGCTGGGGATAAGAACAGGAGTGATGGGGCTGAGGATAAGAAGGAGTGATGGGGCTGGGGATAAGAACAGGAGTGATGGGGCTGAGGATAAGAACAGGAGTGATGGGGCTGAGGATAAGAACAGGAGTGATGGGGCTGGGGATAAGAACAGGAGTGATGGGGCTGAGGATAAGAAGGAGTGATGGGGCTGGGGATAAGAACAGGAGTGATGGGGCTGGGGATAAGAACAGGAGTGATGGGGCTGGGGATAAGAACAGGAGTGATGGGGCTGAGGATAAGAAGGAGTGATGGGGCTGGGGATAAGAACAGGAGTGATGGGGCTGGGGATAAGAACAGGAGTGATGGGGCTGAGGATAAGAAGGAGTGATGGGGCTGGGGATAAGAACAGGAGTGATGGGGCTGGGGATAAGAACAGGAGTGATGGGGCTGAGGATAAGAAGGAGTGATGGGGCTGGGGATAAGAACAGGAGTGATGGGGCTGGGGATAAGAACAGGAGTGATGGGGCTGAGGATAAGAACAGGAGTGATGGGGCTGGGGATAAGAAGGAGTGATGGGGCTGGGGATAAGAACAGGAGTGATGGGGCTGGGGATAAGAACAGGAGTGATGGGGCTGAGGATAAGAAGGAGTGATGGGGCTGGGGATAAGAACAGGAGTGATGGGGCTGAGGATAAGAACAGGAGTGATGGGGCTGAGGATAAGAACAGGAGTGATGGGGCTGGGGATAAGAACAGGAGTGATGGGGCTGAGGATAAGAAGGAGTGATGGGGCTGGGGATAAGAACAGGAGTGATGGGGCTGGGGATAAGAACAGGAGTGATGGGGCTGGGGATAAGAACAGGAGTGATGGGGCTGAGGATAAGAAGGAGTGATGGGGCTGGGGATAAGAACAGGAGTGATGGGGCTGGGGATAAGAACAGGAGTGATGGGGCTGAGGATAAGAAGGAGTGATGGGGCTGGGGATAAGAACAGGAGTGATGGGGCTGGGGATAAGAACAGGAGTGATGGGGCTGAGGATAAGAAGGAGTGATGGGGCTGGGGATAAGAACAGGAGTGATGGGGCTGGGGATAAGAACAGGAGTGATGGGGCTGAGGATAAGAACAGGAGTGATGGGGCTGGGGATAAGAAGGAGTGATGGGGCTGGGGATAAGAACAGGAGTGATGGGGCTGGGGATAAGAACAGGAGTGATGGGGCTGAGGATAAGAAGGAGTGATGGGGCTGGGGATAAGAACAGGAGTGATGGGGCTGGGGATAAGAACAGGAGTGATGGGACTGAGGATAAGAACAGGAGTGATGGGGCTGGGGATAAGAACAGGAGTGATGGGGCTGAGGATAAGAAGGAGTGATGGGGCTGGGGATAAGAACAGGAGTGATGGGGCTGGGGATAAGAACAGGAGTGATGGGGCTGAGGATAAGAAGGAGTGATGGGGCTGGGGATAAGAACAGGAGTGATGGGGCTGGGGATAAGAACAGGAGTGATGGGGCTGAGGATAAGAACAGGAGTGATGGGGCTGGGGATAAGAAGGAGTGATGGGGCTGGGGATAAGAACAGGAGTGATGGGGCTGGGGATAAGAACAGGAGTGATGGGGCTGAGGATAAGAAGGAGTGATGGGGCTGGGGATAAGAACAGGAGTGATGGGGCTGGGGATAAGAACAGGAGTGATGGGGCTGGGGATAAGAACAGGAGTGATGGGGCTGAGGATAAGAACAGGAGTGATGGGGCTGGGGATAAGAACAGGAGTGATGGGGCTGAGGATAAGAAGGAGTGATGGGGCTGGGGATAAGAACAGGAGTGATGGGGCTGGGGATAAGAACAGGAGTGATGGGGCTGGGGATAAGAACAGGAGTGATGGGGCTGAGGATAAGAAGGAGTGATGGGGCTGGGGATAAGAACAGGAGTGATGGGGCTGGGGATAAGAACAGGAGTGATGGGGCTGGGGATAAGAACAGGAGTGATGGGGCTGAGGATAAGAACAGGAGTGATGGGGCTGGGCATAAGAACAGGAGTGATGGGGCTGGGGATAAGAACAGGAGTGATGGGGCTGAGGATAAGAACAGGAGTGATGGGGCTGGGGATAAGAACAGGAGTGATGGGGCTGAGGATAAGAACAGGAGTGATGGGGCTGGGGATAAGAACAGGAGTGATGGGGCTGGGGATAAGAACAGGAGTGATGGGGCTGAGGATAAGAAGGAGTGATGGGGCTGGGGATAAGAAGAGGAGTGATGGGGCTGGGGATAAAAAGAGGAGTGATGGGGCTGAGGATAAGAACAGGAGTGATGGGGCTGGGGATAAGAACAGGAGTGATGGGGCTGAGGATAAGAAGGAGTGATGGGGCTGGGGATAAGAAAAGGAGTGATGGGGCTGGGGATAAGAACAGGAGTGATGGGGCTGAGGATAAGAACAGGAGTGATGGGGCTGAGGATAAGAACAGGAGTGATGGGGCTGGGGATAAGAACAGGAGTGATGGGGCTGGGGATAAGAACAGGAGTGATGGGGCTGAGGATAAGAACAGGAGTGATGGGGCTGGGGATAAGAACAGGAGTGATGGGGCTGAGGGTAAGAAGGAGTGATGGGGCTGGGGATAAGAACAGGAGTGATGGGGCTGGGGATAAGAACAGGAGTGATGGGGCTGGGGATAAGAAGAGGAGTGATGGGGCTGAGGATAAGAACAGGAGTGATGGGGCTGGGGATAAGAACAGGAGTGATGGGGCTGAGGATAAGAAGGAGTGATGGGGCTGGGGATAAGAACAGGAGTGATGGGGCTGGGGATAAGAACAGGAGTGATGGGGCTGAGGATAAGAACAGGAGTTATGGGGCTGGGGATAAGAACAGGAGTGATGGGGCTGAGGATAAGAAGGAGTGATGGGGCTGGGGATAAGAACAGGAGTGATGGGGCTGGGGATAAGAACAGGAGTGATGGGGCTGGGGATACGAACAGGAGTGATGGGGCTGGGGATAAGAACAGGAGTGATGGGGCTGAGGATACGAACAGGAGTGATGGGGCTGGGGATAAGAACAGGAGTGATGGGGCTGGGGATAAGAAGGAGTGATGGGGCTGGGGATACGAACAGGAGTGATGGGGCTGGGGATAAGAACAGGAGTGATGGGGCTGAGGATACAAACAGGAGTGATGGGGCTGGGGATAAGAACAGGAGTGATGGGGCTGGGGATAAGAAGGAGTGATGGGGCTGGGGATACGAACAGGAGTGATGGGGCTGGGAATAAGAACAGGAGTGATGGGGCTGAGGATAAGAACAGGAGTTATGGGGCTGGGGATAAGAACAGGAGTGATGGGGCTGAGGGTGAGGCTGCTGGTTTATAAGCAGGGGCAGCATGTAGTGAGACTTTCCAGAAGCTGAGGCAAACTGCAGTCAGTTGGACCAGTGCAGTGTAAATGGGGGAGAAAATCAAAAAATGTGACGAATACAAGATTGAAGTAGCTATATTTGAATGCATGTAGTATACGGAATAAGGTAGATGATCTTGTAGCACAGATAGAGATTCATAGGTATGAAATTGTGGGCATTTCTGAGTTGTAAATGAAAGAAGATTATAGTTGGGAGTTTAGCATCCAAGTATACACATAGTATTGAAAAGACAGACAGGCAGGCAGGCAGAGGAGATGGTGAGGCTCGGTCGGTAAGAGATGAAATCAAATCCTTAGAAATAGGTGACATAGGGTCAGAAGGTGCTGAATCATGTGGCTAGAGTTTACAATCTACAAGGGTAAAAAGCTCTAATGTGAATTATATACAGGCCTTCAAACAGTAGCCAGGATGTGGGTTACCCAATTACGATGGGAGATAGAAATGGCATCTCAAAAGGGCAATGTTAAAATAGTAATAGGGATTTCAATATGCAGACAGATTGGGAAAATTAGGTTGGTGCTGCATGCTGAGAGAGTATTTGTAGAATGCCTACGAAATGGCTTTTTAGAGCAGCTGCTGATTGAGCCCACTAGGGCAGCGGTCTCCAACCACCAGGCCGCGGACCGGTACCGGACCGCAAAGCATGTGCTACCGGGCTGCGAGCAAACGATATGATTTGACGATGAGTCAGCTGCACCTTTCCTCATTCCCTGTCATACCCACTGTTGAGCTTGAACACACACGAGGTCATTACCCACGCGTCATCCATGTCAGCGCGGAAAGATCAACTCCTCGAGCTTGTAAATGACTACGGGCTGAAAAGTATGTTTGACATAACATCTCTGCCGGCATTCTGGATCAAAGTCAAGGCTCAATATCCTAAGATAGCCACGAAAGCACTGAAAATGTTGCTTTCATTTCCAACATTTTTCTGCGAAGCGGAGTTTTCTGCAATGAATGCAACGAAAACTAAATTGCAGAATAGACTGGACATAAGGAACCCCCTTCGAGTATCGCTGTCTCCCATCACCCCTCGATAGGACCGTCTCGTTTCAGGGAAACAAGCCCAGGGCTCCCACTGATTCAACGATATTGGTGTGTTGCAATGATTTTATATGTTCATGCGGAGAAAATATGTGCTGTGTGTTTAATATCCAAACGTTACTTAAAATGTTATGATGCTATTGACTTACTTATATAACCATATAACAATTACACCACGGAAACAGGCCATTTCGGCTCTTCCAGTCTGTGTCGAGCGCTACTCTCACCTAGTCCCACCAACCTGCACTCAGCCCATAACCCTCCAGACTTTTCCTGTCCATATACCTATCCAATTTTTCTTTAGATGATAATATGAAACCTGCCTCTACCACTTCTACTGGAAGTTCGTTCAACACATACTTCAAGTTCCCCTGATAATTGACTTAGAAACATAGAAACATAGAAAATAGGTGCAGGAGTAGGCCATTCGGCCCTTCGAGCCTGCACCGCCATTTATTATGATCATGGCTGATCATCCAACTCAGAACCCCGCCCCAGCCTTCCCTCCATACCCCCTGACCCCTGTAGCCACAAGGGCCATACCTAACTCCCTCTTAAATATAGCCAATGAACTGGCCTCAACTGTTTCCTGTGGCAGAGAATTCCACAGATTCACCACTCTCTGTGTGAAGACGTTTTTCCTAATCTCGGTCCTAAAAGGCTTCCCCTTAACCTCAAACTGTGACCCCTCATTCTGGTCTTCCCCAACATCGGGAACAATCTTCCTGCATCTAGCCTGTCCAATCCCTTTAGGATCTTATACGTTTCAATCAGATCCCCCCTCAAACTTCTAAATTCCAACGAGTACAAGCCCAGTTCATCCAGTCTTTCTTCATATGAAAGTCCTGCCATCCCAGGAATCAATCTGGTGAACCTTCTTTGTACTCCCTCTATGGCAAGGATGTCTTTCCTCAGATTAGGGGATCAAAACTGCACACAATACTCCAGGTGTGGTCTCACCAAGGCCTTGTACAACTGCAGTAGTACCTCCCTGCTCCTGTACTCGAATCCTCTTGCTATAAATGCCAGCATACCATTCGCCTTTTTCACCGCCTGCTGTACCTGCATGCCCACTTTCAATGACTGGTGTATAATGACACCCAGGTCTCGTTGCACCTCCCCTTTTCCTAATCGGCCACCATTCAGATAATAATCTGTTTTCCTATTTTTGCCACCAAAGTGGATAACTTCACATTTATCCACATTAAATTGCATCTGCCATGAGTTTGCCCACTCACCCAACCTATCCAAGTCACCCTGCATCCTCTTAGCATCCTCCTCACTGCTAACACTGCCACCCAGCTTCGTGTCATCCGCAAACTTGGAGATGCTGCATTTAATTCCCTCATCCAAGTCATTAATATATATTGTAAACAACTGGGGTCCCAGCACTGAGCCTTGCGGTACCCCACTAGTCACCGCCTGCCATTCTGAAAAGGTCCCGTTTATTCCCACTCTTTGCTTCCTGTCTGCTAACCAATTCTCCACCCACACCAATACCTTACCCCCGATACCGTGTGCTTTAAGTTTGCACACTAATCTCCTGTGTGGGACTTTGTCAAAAGCCTTTTGAAAATCCAAATATACCACATCCACTGGTTCTCCCCTATCCACTCTACTAGTTACATCCTCAAAATATTCTATGAGATTCGTCAGACATGATTTTCCTTTCACAAATCCATGCTGACTTTGTCCGATCATTTCACCGCTTTCCAAATGTGCTGTTATCACATCCTTGATAACTGACTCCAGCAGTTTCCCCACCACCGACGTTAGGCTAACCGGTCTATAATTCCCCGGTTTCTCTCTCCCTCCTTTTTTAAAAAGTGGGGTTACATTAGCCACCCTCCAATCCTCAGGAACTAGTCCAGAATCTAACGAGTTTTGAAAAATTATCACTAATGCATCCACTATTTCTTGGGCTACTTCCTTAAGCACTCTAGGATGCAGACCATCTGGCCCTGGGGATCTATCTGCCTTCAATCCCTTCAATTTACCTAACACCACTTCTCTACTAACATTTATTTCACTCACTTCCTCCATCTCACTGGACCCTCTGTCCCTTACTATTTCTGGAAGATTATTTATGTCCTCCTTAGTGAAGACAGAACCAAAGTAATTATTCAATTGGTCTGCCATGTCCTTGCTCCCCATAATCAATTCACCTGTTTCTGTCTGTAGGGGACCTACATTTGTCTTTACCAGTCTTTTCCTTTTTACATATCTATAAAAGCTTTTACAGTCAGTTTTTATGTTCCCTGCCAGTTTTCTCTCATAATCTTTTTTCCCCTTCCTAATTAAGCCTTTTGTCCTCCTCTGCTGAACTCTGAATTTCTCCCACTCCTCAGGTGAGCCACTTTTTCTGGCTAATTTGTATGCTTCTTCTTTGGAATTGATACTATCCCTAATTTCTCTTGTCAGCCACGGGTGCACTACCTTCCTTGATTTATTCTTTTGCCAAACTGGGATGAACAATTGTTGTAGTTCATCCATGCAATCTTTAAATGCTTGCCACTGCATATCCACCGTCAATCCTTTAAGTGTCATTTGCCAGTCTATCTTAGCTAATTCACGTCTCATACCTTCAAAGTTACCCCTCTTTAAGTTCAGAACCTTTGTTTCTGAATTAACTATATCACTCTCCATCTTAATGAAGAATTCCACCATATTATGGTCACTCTTACCCAAGGGGCCTCTCACGACAAGATCGCTAATTAACCCTTCCTCATTGCTCAAAACCCAGTCTCGAATAGCCTGCTCTCTAGTTGGTTCCTCGACATGTTGGTTCAAAAAACCATCCCGCATACATTCCAAGAAATCCTCTTCCTCAGCACCTTTACCAATTTGGTTCACCCAGTCTACATGTAGATTGATATATAGTGATATACTTATCACTATATTCATGCGGGGAAAATATGTGCTGTGTGTTTAATATTAAATTAGTTAGATAAATCCTTTTAGAAACGAATTTGAGTGTATTAGCCACTTATCACTTATATTCCGGTCGTGATTAACACCCTCCCCCCCAAACAGAATCGCCAAAAACAATTTCCAGAAGAAAAAGGCAAGAACATGCATGCGCACTGGTGCCCGCGCAAGGCTTCATGGTCATTGTAGTTTTTCTCGAGGCAAACTCAATGGATTTGACTGCTACTCTTGTCCGTTGGCAACCCTACCGTCCCCCCCTCCCGGTAGGCCGGTCCGCAAGAATATTGTCGATATTAAACCGGTCCGCATTGCAAAAAAGTTTGGGGACCCCTGCACTGAGCATCAGCTATTCTGGATTGGGTGTTGTGTAATGAACCAGATTTGATTAGAGGGTTTAAGGCAAAGGAACCCTTATGAAACAGTGTTCATAATATGATAAAATTCACCATGCAGTTTGAGAGAGAGAAGCTAAAGTCAGATGTATCAGTATTACATTGGAGTTTCTGGGAACAATTCAGAAGGTGCAGGAAAGATACTGTACATCCCAAAGAAGAATTCTAAAGGCAGGATGATGCCACTTTGACTGACAAGGGGCATCAAAACCAACATGAAAACAAAAATTAAAGGGAAGTTAGAGGATTGGCAAACTTCTAAAAACCAACAGAAGGCAACTAAAAATCCATAAGGGAAGAAAAGATGAAAAATGAAGGTAAGCTAGCCAAAACTATGAAAGAGGATGCCAAAAGTCTTTTCAGATATCTATAAAAAGGCAAGAGTAGATATTGGACTGCCAGAGGCCCAATCAACATCAGGAGCAAAGTTCTGCAAATTAAATAAAAGTACAGAAGGGGCAAGCAGGCTGGCCATTGTTGGGAGCAGGCCAGCGGTGAGAGTAGGAGTGTCAAGCTTTGACTCAAGAGGCTTCGACAAGAAGAGGCTGAACTCAAAAAAACAGGTTAGAAGATTTGGTCTTGGTGACCCATTGTACAGTGTAGGCAGGATGGCAGATATGGCAGTGGAGTGCTCCTCCTGTAGGATGTGGGAATTCATGGAACCTGATGGTCTCCCTGATGACTACACCTGCGGGAAGTGCAGCCACTTCCAGCTCATGAAAGACCACATTCAGGAGCTGGATCTGGAGTTGGATGAACTTAGGATCATCTGGAAGATAGATACGACTTTTGAGCAGGTAGTTACACCCAGAGTACAGAATTCGGGGAGTAGATGGGTGGACACTGAGAGAGGTAAAGGGAGAAAGAAGTCAGTGCAGGGTCTCCCTGTGTCCATTCCCCTCAGCAACAGGTAGACCCATTTGGATACCACTGAGGGGGATGCCCTATCTGGACAAGGCAGCAGTAGCCTAAACAATACCACTGTGGTTGGCTATGAGCCTCAGAAGGGTAGGGTGAAGTCAGATGGAGCAATAGTCATAGGGGACTCGATAGTTAGGGGAACAGACAGGAGATTCTGTGGCAGCAAAACAGACGCCAGGATAGTGTGTTGCCTCTCGGGTGCTAGGGTCCAGGATGTCGTTGAGAGGTTGCAGAATATTCCTGGGGGGGGGTGTGCAGCTGGAAGTCGTGATACATGTTGGTACCAATGACATGGGCAGGAGAGGGGCAGTGAGTTTGGGGAGTTAGGAAAGAGGCTGAAGGGCAGGACCTCCAAGGTGGTCATCTCCGGATTACTCCCAATGCCACGAGCTGGGGAAGGTCAGAACTGGAAGATAACGCAGATGAATGAGTGGTTGAGGAGATGGTGCGGGGGCAGGGTTTTAAGTTCTTGGATCGTTGTAACCTTTGGGAAGGGGTGACTTGTACAAATGGGACGGGTTGCACCTGAACTGGAGGGAACCAATATCCTGGCCAGGAGGTTTGCTAATGCCATTAGGGAGGGTTTAAACTATATTTGCAGAAGGTTGGGAGCCAAAGTGAAGAGGCAGAGGATGAGGTATGGTGCACAAGTACAGGAAGTTTGTGAGAAAGGATAAGCAGATGACAGAGCAAAGATACACTCAGCCAGATGGTTTGGGATGTGTCTATTTTAATGCAAGGAGTTTCATTAGCAAGGCGGATGAACTTAGAGCGTGGATCAATACGTGGAACTATTATGTTGTGGACTTGAATGTCTCAGGTGCAGGATTGGCTGCTGAGTGTGCCGGGCTTTAGATGTTTCGAAAAGGACAGGGAGGAAGGCAAAAGGGTGGGGGAGTGGCACTGCTGATCAGGGATAGTATCACAGCTGCAGAAAAGGAGGAAGACGTGGAGATTTTGTCTACTGAGTCATTGTGGCTGGAAGTCAGGGCAATAATTTTACTCAGTGTTTTTTATAGACCCCCGCAATGGTAACAGAGACATCAAGGAGCAGATAGGGAGGCACATTCTGGAACAGTGCAATAATAATAGGGTTGTTGTGACGGGTGATTTTAACTTTCCTAATATTGACTGGTATCTCCTTAGAGCAAGGGGTTTAGATGGGGTGGAGCTTGTTAGGTGTGTTCAGGGAGGTTTCCTGGTGCAATATGTAGATAAGCCACCCAGAGGAGAGGCTGTACTTGATCTGGGATTGGGAAATGAACCTGGTCAGGTGTCAGATCTCTCAGTGGAAGAGCATTTTGGAGGTAGTGATCACAACTCTATCTTCGCTGGAGAGGGATAGGAGCAGACTGTTTGGGAAAACATTTAATCGGGGTAGGGGGAAATATGATGCTATTAGGCAGGAACTTGGGAGCATAAATTGGGAGCAGATGTTCTCAGGGAAATGCACGGCAGAAATGTGGCAAATATTCAGGGAACATTTGTATAGCATTCTGCATAGGTACATTCCATTGAGGAAGGGAAAGGATGGTAGGGTAAAAGAACCGTGGTGTACAAAGGATGCAGAAAATCTGGTTAAGAAAGGAAAAGCTTACGAAAGGCTCACAAAACTAGGTACTGTTAGAACTCTAGAAAATTAAAAGGGGCCATGAGAAGGCCTTGGCAAGCAGGACTAAGAAAAACCACAAGGCATTCTACAAGTACGTGAAGAACAAGAGGATGAGCCTGTGAGAATAGGACCAATCAGACGTGATAGTGGAAAGGTATATGGAGCTTAGGAGGTACTTGATGAATACTTTGCTTCAGTATTCACCAGTGAAAAGGACCTTGGCAATTGTGGGGATGACTTACAGCGGACTGAAACACTTGAGTGCATCGACATTAAGAAAGAGGATGTGCTGGAGCTTTTGAAAGGTATTAAATTAGATAAGTCACTTGACCAGATAAGATATACCCCAGGCTACTGTGGGAAGTGAAGGAGGAGATTGCTAAGCCTCTGGCAAAGATCTTTGCAGCATCTATAGGGACAGGAGAAGTATCGGAGGATTGGAAGTTGCAAATGTTGTTCCCTTGTTCAAGGAAGAGAGTAGAGATACCTCAAGAAAATATAGACCAGTGAGTCTTACTTCAGTAGTGGGCAATTTGTTGGAGAAGATCCTGACAGGCAGGGTTATAAGCATTTGGAGAGACATAATCTGATTAGGGATAGTCAGCATGGCTTTGTCAAGGGCAGGTCATGCCTTATGAACCTGATTGAATTCTTTGAGGATGTAACAAAACTCATTGATGAAGGTAGAGCAGTGGATATATGGATTTCAGTAAGACATTTGATAAGATCCCCATGCAAGGCTCATTCAGAAAGTAATGAGGCATGGGGTCCAAGGAGACCTTGCTTTGTGGATCCAGAATTGGCTTTCCCACAGAAGGCAAAGGGTTCGTATTCTGCCTGGAGGTCGGTGACTGGTGGTGCTCTGCAGGGATCTGTTCTGGGACCCCTCCTCTGTGATTTTTATAAATGACCTGGATGAGGAAGTAGACGGGTGGGTTAATAAGTTTGCTGATGACACAAAAGTTGGGGGTGTTGTGGATAGTCTGGAGGGTTGTCAGAGGTTACAGCGGGACATTGATAGGATACAGAACTGGGCTGAGAAGTGGCATATGGAGTTCAACCCATTAAATGTGACATGGTTCATTTCGATAGGTCAAATTTGAAGACAGAATATAATATTAATGATAAGACACTTGACAGTGTGGAGGATCAGTGAGGTCTTGTGGTCCATATCGATAGGACACTCAAGGCTGCTGCGCAGGTTGACAGTGTTGTTAAGAAGACGTATGGTGTGATGGCTTTCATCAACCGTGGGATTGAGTTCAAGAGCTGTGAGGTAATGTTACAGCTATATAAGACTTTATTTAGACCCCACTTGGAGTACTATATTCACTTCTGGTCACCTCACTACAGGAAGGATGTGGTTACTATAGAGAGAGTGCAGAAGAGATTTACAAGGATATTGCCTGGATTGGAGAGCATGCCTTATGAGAATAGGTTGAGTGAACTTGGCCTTTTCTCCTTGGAGCGACGGAGGATGACAGGTGACCTGACAGAGGTGTATAAGATGATGAGAGGCATTGATCCTGTGAATAGTCAGAGGCTTTTCCCAGGGCTGAAATAGCTAACACGAGGGGGCATAATTTTAAGATGCTTAGAAGTAGGTACAAGGGGAATGTCAAAGGTAAGTTTTTCACACAGAGTGGTAGGTGCGTGTCAGTATCAAAACTGAGTATTGTGAATAGTTTTGGGCTCTTACTTAAGAAAGGATGTGCTGATATTGGAGATGGTGAAGAGGAGGTTCACGAGGATTGTTCCAGGAATAAAAGGGTTATCATATGAGGACCATTTGATGGCTCTGGGCCTGTATTCACTGGAATTTAGAAGAATGGAGGGGGGAACCTATCGAATGTTGAAAGGCCTCAATAGAGTGGATGTGGAGTGTCTGTTTTCTATGGTGGGTGAGTCTAGGACCATAGGGCACAGCCTCAGAATAGAGGAACGTCCACATAGAATACAGATGAGGAGGGATTTCTTTAGCCAGAGGGTAGTGAATCTGTGGAATTTGTTGCCACAGGCAGCTGTGGAGATCAAGTCATTGGGTATATTTAAGCTGGAGGTTGATAGGTTCTTGATTAGTCAGGAAGAAGGCAGGAGAATGGAGTTGAGAGGGAAATGGATCAGGTGTGATGAAATGGCAGAGCAGAATGGATATGCTGTATGGCCTAATTCTGGGGCTATGTCTTATTGTCTGATATAGTTTAAAATGTTGTAGCAATATGCAGAAAGTGCTAAATAAATCTATTTTTGCTGAAGGCCTTTACTAACTAGGAAGCCCAGGTCGATTCCTCCCCCTGCGATGCTCATCCTGGGAATTCTGTACCCATTAGTGTCAGGTTGATCAATCACGCCATATCTCTTTTGCCCTGGTTGATACGTCACAACTCCTTGGCTAAAGCTGCTCAACTGTGCAGTTCATTGCACCGGACTGCCTCCTGCCCACCCACCTGTTAGTTGAGGCAGTGGACTATATTTATTGTAAATAAAACTTGTGTTTTTCAAAAGTATGATCTCATTTATGCAGAGAAAATCATTTGCTATGTCTAGACTACCCATTGAATCTCAGAAAGTTTCCCTGATTTGTCAAAAAAAGGAAGATAAACAAGCGAACAGAAAAGTCTCAAATCATTCAAACTTGTGTGACAGTCGGAACTGTCATTTAAAAGGTTATTAAAAATATACAATAATCTTTTGAAGATGCAACAGTTTTAGAGCACAGATAAAGTAACTTTCCTCACTTCTTGCATTTGATGCCAATTAACAATACAGCTTAAAAAACAGACTAATGCTAACTCACTGGTCTGGGATTATTAGCCCAAAATGAAGAATTCAAAGTCTGATCACTCCTGCTATTAATCTGTTCTCACAATCAGGGCAATGTGTCTTTCATGGCTGATAAGATAACTTTCGATTAAGCATTTACGTAAATTTCTTTAATTTGTCAATTACAAAACTGGTCAAATTCACCTGATAATGCATCTGGATCATTTTAAAGAATAAGGATTAACAAGAGTACATTTCTGCCTCCACTACCTTCAGTTCTAATTCCAAGGACAATTTGCAAGAAAACCAGCCACTGGAATATAAAACATCATTGATAACACACATCAAAGTTGCTGGTGAACACAGGAGGCCAGGCAGCATCTCTAGGAAGAGGTACAGTCGACGTTTCGGGCCGAGACCCTTCATCAGGACTAAATGAAAGAAGAGCTAGTAAGAGATTTGAAAGTGGGAGGGGGAGGGGGAGATCCAAAATGATAGGAGAAGACAGGAGGGGGAGGAATGGAGCAGTGAGAGATGGTTTCACTGAACTTCTGTCGAAGAGAAGATTTAAACTTCTTCAGCGTAGGCATCACTGGAAGAGGCTTCGCAATAGTGAATTTAAAAACGCAAACAACAGGAATTCTGCAGATGCTGGAAATTCAAGCAACACACATCAAAGTTGCTGGTGAACGCAGCAGGCCAGGCAGCATCTCTAGGAAGAGGTACAGTCGACGTTTCAGGCCGAGACCCTTCGTCAGGACTAACTGAAAGAAGAGCTAGTAAGAGATTTGAAAGTGGGAGGGGGAGGGGGAGATCCAAAATGATAGGAGAAGACAGGAGGGGGAGGGACGGAGCAGTGAGACCTGTTTAGACTCTAATATAGCAGCACATAAGGTGCTTCAGTGGAGTGCACAAAACAATTTGACACCAAGCAGATGAAGCAAACCTTAAGGACAGCCTTATAGGATAAAGTAAAGGTGGAAAGGATTAATAATAAATGAATTCCAGGGGTTTGGAACTAGACAGCTGTAAGACAATAGTGCAACGATATAATTCAGCGTCAACCAAGAAGGCTGCAGATATTTCTTAAGAAAGATATGAATGCATTTTGGCTATTAAGAGAATCATGTGATATGGGGTCAGTGCAGGAAAATAGCACAAGGTGGAAGTTCAAAGTTCTAAGTACATTTATTATCCCAGTATGTATACTACATACAACCTCGAGATTCATCTTCTTGCAGGCAGCCACAAAACAGAGAAACACAATAAAACCCATTAAAACCCTACACAACAAAGACCTTGCTGAATGGTGGAACAGGTACCAGGGTCTGAGTAGTCTGTTGCTGCTTCTAGCTCTTATGTTCTTTTACACATAAGCACAAACTACATTTAAAAACAACACATAAATGCAAAATATCACAGTTTGAGACAGGTACAGTTCAAACCTCGAAATTATCATAAAAATCATCAGATGCTGGTTATCTGAAACACCAGAAATATTCAGTAGGTCAGGCAGCTTCTGTGGAACAGATTCCGCCTTCATTCTGTAATCCTTCCAAGAACAAAGTGGAAAGGAATAAGCTGCAGAAGTTGGAAATCAGAAGGTCAGGAAGCAACTGTACAGAGAGAAACAGAACTACTGTTGCACACTGACTCAGTTTTTTTTCTCTCTCCACAGATACTGCCCAGTTGCTGAGTTATCACCACCAGTCTCTGGTGAACAGAATGAAAGCTTACTCATTGCGCATGGTAGCCCATATTTCCTTAAGGCATAATGAGGGGTAACTTGTGCATTCTCTCTCAAACACAGGATGTCAGATCAACCTGAGAAAGGTGAGAAAATTAATTTAAAAAGCAGAAAGAGATTCTGTATGAGATATTGAAAATTTGAAACCACCCTTACTTCAAACTGCATTGAATTTTGCTCAGCCCAGTCATGCTAATATCTGAATTATTTATAAAGGCAGCATTTCCACTTCTCTGTTGGATAGTCCTTATTTATTGGGAGTTCAAGAAAGGTCACATGCTAAAGCAAATGTGTCTCTTGGCCACTATATTTAGCAGGTTGGAATGGAACAATGTTTGTTAAATGTGAAGTAATGCATTAGGACTCCACAGGGAGTTGGGACAGGAAGATTAGCTCCACTCACTGGGATTCTGCTGACTATGGGCCATATTTTATCACTAATCTACTCTCTGCATAAATAGTTTTGATAAGCACGAATGCAACTTTCACTTCTAATAAATATGAAGATCCTGCAGAATAAGATTTTTTAAAACAGTCCCACTATAATTCCTTGGTGACTTCATTTATTAACTGAAAATACAAGTGCTTATTAGGAGAATGCTCATCAGTGATTACTTAGTCAGAACTGTAGAGTGCTGAGAAATAAACTGTCTATTCCAGTGAGAGAAACATAGAACAAGGTCTCCATTTGTTACATGTAATGTTGCTAAAGCAAAAGAGGAAAGCAGAAAGACCTGCATTTTGATAGTCCCTTTCACATCTTTTCCAGAGAGCATTCTAGGCATAATGAATTTCTTTTGAAATGCAGTCAAATTGCACTTTCATCAGCTGCTATGATGTTGTGGGAATGGCAGCCAATTTGCACATCACACACTCCCACAAAGGGCAAGGCGATGATGGCCAAGATATTAGATTGCGTTTATTTTGACACCATGTGATTGAAAATGTACTTACCATGGAGTGAGACATGATAGCAACCAGTTCCCTGTTACTTCACCCAAGCTGGAAATTCGATCAGGCACTAATTGCATCAAGTGTCAACAAGATTTTCATGCCAGTGAGACATCAAATTACCTTGTGCAAAATCCCTTGTGTAACATTCCTATTGGTTCACTGCAGAGGAAGTCAGATAATCTTGCCCCTGGAGCAACCATCTGAAGTCCTGGGGCTACCAAGTTTTGTGAGCCAGCCAAAATAAAACACACATTTAACTTCTGCACTTCAAGGAAGCTCTCATAACAGTAACAACCTCTGATTACTGATTTCCACTGCGACCTGTTGGTCCCAGCTCTTCCTCTCACCCCCCACCCCCAGTCTCTGGTCCTGAGGGATCTCAGGGGCCTGATAAAAGTCCCGATCTCTACCCTTCCTATCCAGACTGCGTCTTCATTTGGCCAACAGTTATTCTTCATCCAGTCCCATCTGATCACCAATCTTCCCCTCTCTATTTCCTCAATGCCATCCTACTCTCTTCAGACATCCTGTCTGATTTCCTGATTCTGGATTCGAGCACTGTTCAGTAACGTCAATACAATGAGCTCTGATGTATGTTTTATATCCACTTCAGAGAACTATCATTCTTTGTATTAAAATTGCAGCTGAAGGCTGGCACCACTGGCAGTGTGTGTCTCTTAATACTTCAGATACTGGCAGCCAAAACTTTTGCATTCAATTAGAAATAAATAAAGATTATAAGATTTAACAAAGACAGTATATAATGTGTGCAGCAATTATTCAAGAGAGGAATGAATTACAATAAAGGCCTGCACTACCAATGAAATTCTGCACACCACAGTTGGATTATGCAGCGAGAGAGTTAAAAAGCAGCAAGTGGGGACAGTCGGGACATTCTACACACTGCAGTTTCTGAGGAGACACTAGATTGTACATAATTAGGTACTTGGCAAGGGTTAAAAAAAGGAGTTAGGTTTAAGCTGAGTGACCATAGTGAGATTGGGCCAGTGTTAGAGTGGGAAGCGCAGGCTTTGGCTGATTAAGGCTTCAGAGAGGAGAGGTGGAGGCTGTAGGTACATTTTTTCATTTAATTTTTCTTTATTTATTTCTTATTGCATAGTTAGAGCAGTGGGGATACAAGGCAGGATAATGGAATGCTCCTCTTGCAGGAAGATGTCCAGTGTTCCTGAGAACTACACACGCAAGAAATGCATCCAGCTGCAGCTTCTTTCAGACTGTGTTAAGGAATTGGAATTGGAGCTGGAGGTGGGTGAACAGATCATTTGGGAGGTTGAGGACATACGGGGACAACAGGAATTCTGTAGATGCTGGAAATTCAAGCAACACACATCAAAGTTGCTGGTGAACGCAGCAGGCCAGGCAGCATCTCTAGGAAGAGGTGCAGTCGATGTTTCAGGCCGAGACCCTTCGTCAGGACTCACAGGGAGATAGTTACACCTAAGGTGCAGGGCACAGGTCCCCCTGACTGTCAAGGGGGAAAGGCAGCCTGTGCAGACTACCCATTCAACAACAGATATACTACTTTGAATACTGTTGGCGGCGGGGGTGGGGGGTGGGGGGGGTAGAGGAATAACCTAGCAGAGAAAAGCCACAGCAGTCAGGTCTCTGGCATTGAGACTGGCTGTGTGGCTCAGAAGGGGAGGACAGAGAAGAGGACTGCAGTCATGATAGGGAATTCTATAGAGAAGCAGACAGAAGATTCTGTGGATGTGAAAGAGACACCCAGATGGTAAGTTGCCTTGCAGGTGCCAGGGTCAGGGAAAACTTGGATCGGTTCCACAGCATTCTAAAGGGGGGAGTGAACAGCCGGATGTCGTGATACATATTGGTACCAAACTCATAGGTAAGAAAAGGGAGGAGGTCTTGAAGAAAGAGTTTGGTAAAAAGCTGAAAAGCAAGACCTCCAGGGTAGTAATCTCTGTGTCAAGCACCAGTGAGAGTAAGAATAGAATGTTTTGACTGATGAATGCATGGCTGAGGAATTGGTGCAGGGGGCAGCACTTCAGATTCTGGGGAAGGTAAGACCTATACAAAAAGGATGGGTTACACCTGCTGCCACCATAGTGTATTAGTTAGTGCAACACTATTACAGCTTGAGGTGTTGGAGTTCCGGGTTCAATTCTGGTATCTTCTGTAAGCAAGTACTTTTCTGTGTGCACGTAAGTTAATTGGTGATTGTAAATTTGTCCTGAGGGTTTCTGGACAGCAAGGTTCAAAAGGCATGGGGCCTATTCCATGCTGTATCTCTAAATAAGTAAATAAAATAACCCAAAGGGGACCAATATCCTTGCGGGGAAGTTTGCTAGAGACTTGAGGAGGGTTTAAACTAGTTTGGCAGGGGGATGGGAAACGAAGTGATAGGGCTAAGGATGGGGTGGTTGGTATAAAAGTTGATGCAGTTTCCAGCGAGGTGGTGAGGAAGGACAGGCAGGTGATAGGACAAAATTGCAGTCAGTAGGATGATTTGAAGTATAACGTAGGAGCATTATTGAAAACGGTGATGAATACAGTACTGAAGATGTTCTATTTGAATAGTATACAGAATGAATAGATGATCTTGCAGCACACTTAGAGATTGGGAGGTGTGACGTTAGGGGCATCACTGAGTTTTGGCTGAAAGAAGATCATAGATGGGAACTTAACATCTGAAGATGCACATTGTTTCAAAAGGGGGGGGGTGTAGCTCTATTGGTAAGAAATGAAATCAAATCCTTAGAAAGAGGACTGGAAAATGTAAAGTCCTGTGAGTAGAGTTAGTAAACTGCAAGGGTAAAAGGACCCTGATTAGATGCCATATACAGGTCTCTGAATAGGATGCGGGCTACAAATTACAACTGGAGATAGAAAGGGCAATGTTGCGATAATCATGGGGGATTTCAATCTGCAGGTAGATTGGGAAAATCTGAGTGGTGTTGGATCCCGAGAGAGGGAATTTGTAGACTGCCTATGAGATGGCTTTTATCAGTAGCTTGTGGTTGAGCCCACTAGGGGAAAGGCAATTCTGGATTGGGTATTGTGTAATGAATCAGATTTGATTAGGGAGCTTAAGGTAAAGAAACTCTTATGAGTCAGTGACCATAATATGATCAAATTCACCCAGCAGTTTGAGAGGCAGAAGTTAAAGTCAGATGCGTCAGAAATGCAGTGCAGTAAAGGGAATTACAGAGGTACGAGAGAGGAGTTGGCCAAAGTTGATTGGAAGAGGACTCGCGTACAGGGATGATGGCAGAGCAGCATAGGACTAGAATTTCTGGGAGAAATTTGGAAGTATTCTAAAGGGAGGATGATGCAACCGTGTGTGACAAGGGAAGTCATTGCCAGCATAAAGACCAAAGAGGGGCATATAATACGGCAAAAAAAGCCATAAGGGGAGGAGAGACAAAATACAAAGGTGAGCTAGCCAATAATATAAAAGAGGGCACCAGAAGCAATTTTCAGATATATAAAGAGTAAAATAGAGGTGAGACTGCACATCAGACTGCTGGAAAATGATGCTAAAAAGGTAGTATTAGAGGACAAAAAATGATGGACGAACTAAATAAATATTTTATGTGAGAAATTCAAGTGTTGTCAGGGAGCAGAAGGGAGTGTAGTTACTCTTACCAAGGAGAAGGTGCTTAGGCTGCTGGAGGGTTTGAAGGCAGATAAGTCACCTGGACCAGATGGTCTATACCCCAGGGTTCTGAAAGAGGTACCTGAAGAGATTGTGGAGGCATTAGCAATGATCTTCCAAGAATCACTAGATTCTGGAATGGTTCCAGAGGACTGGGAAATTGCAAATGTCACTCCACTCTTCAAGAAGGGACAGAGGCAAAATAAAAGGAAATTATAGGTCAGTTAGTCTGATTTAGGTGGTTGGCAAAATGTTGGAGACCATTATTAAGGATGATGTCTCAGAGTACTTGGTGCCTCGAAATGATAAAATAGGCTGGTCAGCAAGGTTTCCTTAAAGGAGAAATCTTGTCTGACAAATCTGTTAGAATCCTTTGAGGAAATAACAGCCAGAATAGACAAAAAAAGTGTCAATAGATGTTGCTTACTTGGATTTTTGGAAGGCTTTTGACAAGGTGCCTCACATGAGTCTGCTTAACATGATATTACAGGAAAGATACTAGCATAGACAGAAGATTAGCTGTACGCCAGGAGGCAAAGAGTGGGATTAAAGGGGGCTGGTTGGCTGCTGGCGACTAGGGATTGGTGTTGAGACCACTTCTTTTCATGTTGTATCTCAATGGATTGGAGGATGCAATTGCTGCCTCACTTGCATTATCCAGCATACGTTTACATTAATTTCATTCAGCATTCCAATTAAATTATATATATTCATTTATATATTTTAGTAAAAGTTCACTAAACAGTAAACTTGTCATGGTCTATTCAGAAATGCCTGTGGCCCCCCCACTCTCTTGTTCTTTACTTGTAGCCCCTATGAAATCAGGCTTGACTCCTGGGAAGCCATATGGCCCATGTTGAGAACTGCTGGATTAGAATGGAAAAGCAAGGATGTAATGCTGACACTTTATAAGGCAATAAGGTTAGATTGCAGTTGGAGTATTGTGAGCAATTTTGGGACCCTTTCCCAGGGAGAGATGTGCTGGCATTGGAGAGGTCCAGTGGAGGTTCATGAGAATCATTCCAGGAACGAAAGGTTTAATATATGAGCATCGTTTGATGGTGCTGGGCCTGCACTCTCTAGAGTTTGGAAGAATGGGTTGGGGGGGGGAAGGGGGAATTCTCATTGAAACCTATCGAATATTGAAAGGCCTAGATAAAGTGGATGTGGAGAGATTGTTTCCTATAGTGGGGGAGTACAGCTTCAGAATAAAGGGCCATCCAAGATGAGGAGGACTTTCTTTAGCCAGAGGTCAGTGAATTTGTGGAATTCATCGCTACAGACAGCTGTGGAGGCCAAGTCTTTGGGATACGTAAAGCTGGGTAGATATGTTCTTAATTAGTCAGGGTGTCAAAGGTTACAGGGAGAAGGCAGGAGAATGGGATTGAGAGGGATAATAAATCAGCCATGATGGAATGTCAGAGCAGACTCGATGGGCTGAATGGCCTGTTTCTGCTCCTTTGTATTATTGGTGTCTTATAGAAATTTTACAATGGAATCAAAAAGCGTTTTTACCCAAAGTTCTATGAATAGTGAAATTTTAAATCTTGGAACATGGAACTTGCTCATTTGTGTTTTGCTTTTGCGGGAAATAGACAGTGCTTACAACTTTTAAAAAACTCCGCCCCCTTGTCTGCTGAAGGTACAGCCTACTAATGGTTGCAATGGACACCCATTGCCTTCCCACACAATGCTGGAGGAACTCAGCAGGCCAGGCAGCATCTATGGAAAAAAGTTCAGCTGATGTTTCGGGCCGAAACCCTTTGGCAGGACTGGAGAAAAAAAGCTGAGGAGTAGATTTGAAAGGTGGGGGGAGGGGGAGAGAGAAAGGCCAGGTGATAGCTGAAACTTGGAGGGGGAGGGATGAAGCAAGGAGCTAGGAAATTGATTGGTGAAAGAGACAGAAGGCCATGGAAAAAAGAAATAAAGGGGGTAGGGGAGGAGCACCAGAGGGAGGCAATAGGCGGGCAAAGAGGTAATATGAGAGAGGGACAAGGGGATGGGAAATGGTAAAGTGGGGTTGGGGGAGGCATTACTGGAAGTTTGAGAAAGCAATGTTCATGCCATCAGGTTGGAGGCTACCCAAACGGAATATAAGGTGCTGTTCCTCCAACCTAAGTGTGGCGTTATCCAGACAGTGCAGGAGGCCATGGATGGACATATTGGAATGGGAAAGGGAAGTGGAAATAAAATGGATGGCCACTGGGAGATCTCACTTGCTCTGACGGACAGAGCATAGATGCTTGATGAAGCAGTCTCCCGATCTATGTCAGGTCTCACTGATATACAGAAGGCCACACCAGTAGCACCAAACACAGTACATGACCCCCAACAGACTCACAGGTGAAGTGTCGCCTCACCTGGAAGAACTGCTTGGGGCCTGGAACGGTAGTGAGGGAGGAGGTGTAGGGGCAGGTGTAGCACTTGTTCCGCTTACAAGGATAAGTGTCAGGAGGGAGATCAGTGGGGAGGGATGAAGGAACAAGGGAGTTGTGTAGGGAGCAATCCCTGCAGAAAGCAGGAAGTGGGGGTGGGGAGGGAAAGATGTGTTTGCTGGTGGGATCCAGTTGGAGATGGTGTAAGTTTTGGATAATTATGTGCTGGACTCTGAGGTGTCCCTCTCCCCTCCCTCCACCTTTCAAATCTACTCCTCAGCTCTCTTTCTCCAGTGTGTCGAAGGATTTTGGCCCAAAATGTCGACTATACTTTTTTCCATAGATGCTGCTTGGCCTGCTGAGTTCCTCTAGCATTTTGTGTGTATTGCTTGGATTTTCATCAGCCTCTGTGTCAGCACATAATTCTCCGAAGCTTTTCCGAGCCTACTTCTTTGGCAAGAACTCTCCACCCAGCACCGATGACCCCAACTCCCCATCTTCAACCCTCCTCCTCTTCCTGGACACGTCATCCTGGTCTTCTGCCTGCTCTAGACTTTTTCATTGCCAAATGGTGATGAGACATCAACCTCTCTACAACTCCAATCTCACTCCTTCTGAATGCTCTGCTCTCCTCTCCCTCCGCACCAATCTTACCCTCACCATCAAACCCGCAGATTAGGGAGGTGCTGTAGCAGTCTGGCAAACTGACCTCTACCTTGCTGAGGCCCAGCGCCAACTCTCAGACACCTCCTCTTACTTACCCCTCGAACAAGACCCCACTAAGGAGCACCGGGCCATCGTCTCCCACACCATCACCAACCTTATTGACTCTGGGGATCTCCCATCTATTGCCATAAACCTCATAGTTCCCGCACCCTGCACCTCCCATTTCTAGAAACATAGAAAAACTACAGCACACTACAGGCCCTTCAGCCCACAATGCTGTGCTGAACATGTACTTACTTTAGAAATTACCTAGGGTTACCCATAACCTTCTATTTTTCTAAACTCCATGTACCTATCCAGGAGTCTCTTAAAAGACCCTATCGTATCTGCCTCCACCACCATTGCACGCACTCACCACTCACTGCGTAAAAAACGTACCCCTGCCATCTCCTCTGTACCTACTTCCAAGCACCTTAAAACTGTGCCCTCTCGTGTTAGCCCTGGGAAAAAAGCCTCTGACTATCCACACCATCAATGTCTCTCATCATCTTATACACCCCTATCAGGTCACCTCTCATCCTCCACCGCTCCAAGGAGAAA
Organism: Mobula hypostoma; assembly: GCF_963921235.1. Taxonomy (NCBI): domain Eukaryota; kingdom Metazoa; phylum Chordata; class Chondrichthyes; order Myliobatiformes; family Myliobatidae; genus Mobula; species Mobula hypostoma. The sequence continues at coordinate 68,987,718 of NC_086113.1, read as the reverse complement.
AGGCTGAGTTCACAACCTATCATAAGGCATGCTCCCTAATCCAGGCAACATCCTTGTAAATTTCCTCTGCACCCGTTCGATAGTTTCCACATCCTTCCTGTAGTAAGGTGACCAGAACTGAGTGCAGTACTCCAAGTGGGGTCTGAACAGGGTCCTGTATAGCTGTAACATTACCTCTCGGCTCTTAAACTCAATCCCACAGTTGATGAAGGCCAATACACCGTACGCTATGCCTCCTGCACAAGATCCACAAACCCTCTTGTCCTGGTAGACTCATTGTTTCAGCATCTTCCTGCCCCACTGAACTCATATCTGCATACCTCAACTCTGTTTTATCTCCCATAGTTCAACCCCTTCCTACCTACATCCATGACACTTCACACTCTAGATTTTTTCAATGATTCCAGTTCCCTGGCTCCCATCATCTTATTTTTGCTATGGATGTTCAGTCCCTATACACCTCCAGCCCCCACCAGGAAGGCCTCAAAGCTCTCCGTTTCCTTCTAGACACCAGACCCAACCAGTTCCCCTCCATCACCACTCTCTTCCACCTAGCTGAACTAGCTGAACCCAATCAGTTCCCCTCCACCATCACTCTCTTCCATCTAGCTGAACTTGTCCTCACTCGAAATAATTTCTCCTTTGGCTCCTCCCACTTTCTTCAAACAAAAGCTGTAGCCATGGGCACTCGCATGGGTCCCAGCTGTGTCTGCCTGTTTGTCAGCTATGTGGAACAATCCATGTTCCAGGCCCACATTGGTGTCCGTCCCCCAATTTTCTTATGCTACATCAACAACTGCATTGGTGCTGCTTCCTGCACCCTTGTTAAACTAGTCGACTTCATCAACTTTGCCTCTAACTTCCACCCTGCCCTCAAATTTGCCTGGTCTATTTCTGACACCTCCCTCCCCTTTCTCAATCTCTCTATCTCTATCTCTGGAGACAGCTTATCTACTGATGTCTATTATAAACCCAAGGACTCTCACAGCTACCTGGAATATACCTCTTCTCGCCCTGTTACTTGTAAAAACGCCATCCCCTTCTCTCAATTCCTCCATCTTCACCACATCTGCTCTCAGGATGAGGCTTTTCATTCTAGAATGAAGGAGATGACCTCCCTTTTCAAAAGACTTTGCCTCCTCCACCATCAACACTGCCCTCAACTGCATCTCTTCCATTTCACGCATGTCTGCTCTTACCCCATCTTCCCGCCACCCTACCAGGGATAGGGTTCCTCTAGTCCTCAACTACCACTCCATCAGCCTCCACGTTCAGCACATAATTCTCTGGAACTTCTGAAATCCCCAATGGGATCCCACCACCAAACACATCTTTCCCTCCTTCCCACTTTCCGCAGGGATTGCTCCCTACACGACTCCCTTGTCCAATTGTCCCTCCCCACTGATCCCCCTCCTGGCACTTATCCTTGCAAGCGGAACAAGTGCTACACCTGCCTCTACACCTCCTCCCTCACTACTATTCAGGGCCCCAAACAGTCCTTCCAGGTGAGGCGGCATTTCCCCGTGAGTCTGTTGGGGTCATACCGTATACTGTGTCTGGTGTTCCCAGTGTGGCCTCCTGTATGTTGGTGAGACTCAACGTAGATTGGGAGACCGCTTCGCCGAGCATCTTTGCTCCGTCTGCCGAAACAAGCGGGATCTCCCAGTGCCCACCCATTTTAATTCCATTTCCCATTCTCATTCCGACATATCCATCCATGGCCTTCTCAACTGTCACGATAAGGCCACACTAAAGTTGGAACACCTTGTATTCCGTCTGGGTAGCCGCCAGCCTGATGGCATGAACATCGATTTCTTGAACGTTCGGTAATGGCCACTCACCCCCACCCTCTGATTCACCAGTCCTCATCTCCTTTTCCCTATCTCACCTTATCTTCTTGTCTACCCATCGTGTCCCTCTGGTGCTCCTCCCCTTTTTCTTTTTCCCATGGCCTTCTATTCTCACCTTCTATCTCTTTCACCGCTCAACTCCCCAGCTATTTGTTTCATCCCTCCTCCTCCTGGTTCCACCCATTACCTTGTATTTCTCTCTCCCCTCCTCCACCTTTTAAATCTGCTTTGCATCTTTCATCTCCAGTCCTGCCGAAAGATCTCAGCCCGAAACGTCGACTGTACCTTTCTCCATAGATGCTGCCTGGCCTGCTGAGTTCCTCCAGCGTGTTCCTTGTTAGTACTGTACATACCACTCAACGTCAGGAAACTTTACTTACCAGCCTTTTGATGACCCTAAGTAGAAGCTTCTGCTGTTTTGGATCTCTCCTACATTTCAGTGCTTCTGCAAGTGAGCGCACATTTTCAGGAGACAAGCTGTCTTGATTTTCACCTCCGTACAGCTGAAGGATGAGGGACAGAGAATGCAGAGAACTCTCCTGCACATCTGGGTCATCACTAGAGAGCTGAAGATTGACAGGGGCTAGTTAGAGCACAATTTAGATTAGTATTTCTTACAGAGTAATGATTCCCTTCTCAAAACTGCTCCCACGTTCTCCTGTGATTGCACCTCCTCTCAAAAATTCAGAGGAAAAATGAATCACTCTTCCTTTAATGTTCCCGGCAATTGTAATCTTAATCTTCAATCTAAGACAACTATTGTCTCTGTCCTGAAATACATTGATAGACTTGCAGCCTTCACCCCTCACCACATTATAAAACCTGCTTAATTACTTCTGTTGTAGGTCATGAATTGTTCATCCTGTTTCTGCCTGGCCATGAAAATTTCGAGCATATTATTACATATATGCAGCATTTGTAGTATTTTACTTTTAGGGAAATACCATTCTTGTGGATTGTCTAGTGAAAGAACTGTCGATATTGTCGAGTTGAGTGGAAAGGCAGTAATTTTTCATCCCAGGGTTTGTGGAGGAAAGAAGATGGTAAAGCCGGTATACCAATCTATTTTGTTTTGAGAGGCAGCATTATAAAGCACACTGCTCTGGGTGTTAAGCTATTAAAATGTTAGAGTAATCAACTGCCCTGATCTTAGTCAGATGTGGATCATAGAAATTCATGGCTTAGAAGGAATCCACTCAACCCATCATGTACATTGTGAGCAAAATAGACTTTAGATTAATCCTACTTCCTAAGTCTTATTCCTCATCCCTGCAGTTCATGGTTCTTCAAGGATTCATTCAGAGACTTTGTAAATGTGATAACCGTTTCTTCCTCCCTCATCCTGTCTGGCGTTCCAGAACCCCACTATTTTCTGAGTAAAGTATTTTTTCCTCAACATCTCACTACAATTAATTTAATGTCTTCACTCAAAGGGTGATGAACCTTTTTGGAATTATCTATCCAAGAGAATTGTGAAGGCTGAGAAAATGATTATATTTACAAAAGAAATGGTTAGATTTTTGTGTATTGAGATAAGTGATGAATATGAAGTTAATGTAGTACAGTGATGATCAGTAGTGGAGAGCCTCCCTTTGCTCCTATTTCTTGTGATCATGTGTTCCAGCTTAAACCTATTCCTTTTGATGTTATTCTGTATTCTGAAGACTTCAGGAACATCTTCTTCACTCCCATTCCTTTTTCCACCAAGCTGGGAATCTACCACTCAATCCACAACCCTAGTTATGTGATTCACCGGGACCCTATACTCTACAATTCAATGCTCAATACGAATCATTCTATCTGCCCTCAACCAGAGAATTTAGGCTCACAAATGAACAACCTGATAACATGAGGTTTTCCACTGAGGTTGCATGAACTACAACTACAGGTCATGTGTTAAGGGTGAAATGTTTAAGGGGAACATGATGGGGAACTTCTTCATTCAGAGGGTGGTGAGAATGTGGAATGAGCTTCAGAGCAAGTGGTGGATGTGGGTTCGATTTCAACATTTAAGAGAAATTTGGATAGGTACATGGATGAGTGGGGTATGGAGGGCTATGATCTGGGTACAGGCTATTGGGACTAGGCAAGTTAATAGTTCAGCATAGACTAGATAGGCCGAAGGGCCTGTTTCTGTGCTGTAGAGTTCTATGACTCCACATCCAGCAGTTATTACAGTAGTACTTGACAGTGAGTCACTAACTTCAAAGACAATGAAAAGAAGGGAAACTGGAAGGAAAATTGGAACTGCTATTTTCATCAAGTATCTATTTACCAGCTTCAAAATTTGTCAAGTAAAAATTGTTCCTAAACTGAATTATTTATCTCCTGGCTGTAAATAGAATGATATCATGCTTCGATTTAACTGAAGTCATTCTTCAGATAAAATTATACAGATTTTAAATAATTGTAGCCACTGCTTTGTGGAGGACTAGATACAGGATTGAGGCCACAAGAGTGACAACAGGAACTGTAGATCTCTTGTTCCATGTTCCAGTGAATGCCGGTGGAGTCATATCAAAATTCTGATTGAATACTCTTCAAGAACATGTTGCTGTGTCAGCCCAGCCACTGAATCAGTAAGCATTCTTAAATTATTTCATGCTGGTTTCCACTACCCTTAGATGAGTTGCAAAAATAGAGTCATTTCGGGTGTACCACTCTATTGAATTTGATTTTATCTAAATTTGAAAAAAAAACAATGTTTGTCGTTAGAATCATAGAGTTATAGAAATGTACAGCACAGAAACAGGCCCTTTGGCCCATCTAGTCCATGCTGAGCCAATTAAACTGCCTACTCCCATTGACCTGCACCTGGACCATAGCCCTCCTTTTCCTACCATCCATATACTTAAATGTTGAAATTGAGCTCACATGCACCACTTATGCTGACAGCGTGTTCCACGCTCTCACGACCATCTGAGCGAAGAGTGAATTATTGTTTAAAAAAACATAATTTATCTGAAATCTAGCTGAAAATTCTCGTTTCTGCTGATTCTACCTGTGAACAAGTTCAGTACATGTACACTTTGGCCAAAATCTCCCAAAGATTCCTTCGTACTAGAAAGGAAGCATTTTCTTACCAGTTGAATAAGCAGGCTAATTAAGTTTGTCAGGGGTTTGTTGATAAGCAGAAGGTCTTCAGCAGCTTGGGTGTCCCCTCCCATGCCTGATTTTTGTGCCTTAGTGAGAAAATAGAAATAATATATTACAGTGTTTCCTCCTTTGAGGTACAAATGAGTGGCAGCAGTGGTGAAAAATGTCAGTGGATGACGGCGAGAAACAAGCCATAGCATTTTCAGGATGGTCAAAATGTTTCAACCCATAATTAGTTTGCTATTCATTTATGGTATTTTATCAATATTTGCATAGAAAAAATGATCATCATCTGGCAACTTCTCAGACAGTAAAACATGACAAATAGAAACTGGGTGATAACAGGACAAGCATTTATGAAGGAAAGCAGTGATCTCATATGAATATGTTTAGAGCTAGGAAATTCAAAGCAATTGAAAAATAAATGCTGGCAATGATAGAAAACTTTAAAATATTTTAATCAAAAATAGCCCCTGACACTTCAAGAGAACCAGAGTCAGAATCAGGTTTAATATCACTGGCTTATGTCATGAAGTTTGTTGTTTTACACCCAGTGGATTCCAGTTAATTGGGATACATTGGGACCAGTACTTTTTGGCCCAATTAAGTGGCTGTCCCAATTAACTAAAGTTTCATGGAAATTATTTAAAGGTATAAAAAAGACAAACTACTGCTCAACTAAATAACCATTTATATATTTAAATAAAGTATAGAACAAATTAGAATACTACCTCTACAGTACTATAAAACCGCGTATTAGTTCCTGATAGTTATCGATGGAGGAATTCATCTGACCAAAATCAGCGCAGACACCTAGTGCAGATAATGGACTGCCTTCATACAGTGCTTTAGTTGATTGCATCCTCCAAATCTCCATTTTCATTGTAACATTGTTGATACCTTCAAATTCTTCATTTCTAGTGAAACTGTTTCCTTTTCATTCACAGGCATTTCTGGCATTTTCAAGCCTGAATGTTTGGAGCCATGGTGAGCAAAACATTTCTGAACAGTCTAACTGCTTAACTCTCACCAACTCTCAGTGATAAGATCACTGCTTTTGAACACAAACACATACAACTGACACTATTCAAGAACTGATTGTTCTAGCCATGGTGTAGTGTCTATTAGCCAACCATGTGCACATGACTGACGCTAGTTAGAAATTGTTTGGCAACAACTTCCTGCCCCAATTAAGAAGTATAATGTCCCAAATAAACAATTATTTTCTTGATTTAATTTTTGTTCTTTAAGAGATGTCTCAAATAATTGGCTGCCCTGATTAACTGATGGCCAAATTAACTGGAATCTACTATATGAACAAGAGAAAATCTGCACTTGCTGAAAATCCAAGCAGCACACCCAAAATGCTGGAGGAACTCAGCAAGCTGGCAGCATCTATGGAAAAGAGTACAGTTGATGTTTTGGGCCGAGACCCTTCATCAGTCCCGAAACATTAACTATTTACTCTTTTCTATAGATGCTGCCTGGCGTGCTGAGTTCCTCCAGCATTTTGTGTGTGTTGCTTGGAATCTACTGCATACGTACTGTAAATTAAATTAAATCAGTAGTGCAAAAGGACGAGGAGAAACAACACTGCGGCAGTGTTCATGGGTTAATTGTCCATTCGGAAACTGATGAGGGAGTCTACAAGGGTTAGTTGTCCATCCAGAAACTGATGAGGGATTCTACAAGGGTTAATTGTCCACCCAGAAACTGATGAGGGAATCTACAAGGGTTAATTGTCCATCCAGAAACTGATGAGGGAATCTACAAGGGTTAATTGTCCATCCAGAAACTGATGAGGGAGTCTACAAGGGTTAACTGTCCATCTAGAAACTGATGAGGGAGTCTACAAGGGTTAATTGTCCATTCAGAAACTGATGAGGGAGTCTACAAGGGTTAATTGTCCATTCAGAAACTGATGAGGGAGTCTACAAGGGTTAATTGTCCATTGAGAAATCTGTTGGTGAAGGGGAAGGAGCAATCTTGAGGTAGTGCAGATGGGTCCAATATCTATTTAGAAATCTGATGGCAGAGGGGAAGAAGCTGTTTCTAAACGCAGCAGGTGTGTCTTCACATTCTGTACCTCCTTCGTGATGGTAGCAATCAGAAGAGGGCATCTCCTGGCCGATTGGGGTCCTTAATGATGGATACTGTCTTTCTGAGATATTGCCATTTGAAGGTATCCTGGATGCTGGGGAGGCAAGTACCCATGACGGACCAAGCTGAGTTTGCAACTTTCTGCAGCTTTTTCTGATCCTGTGCAGTGGCCCTTCCAAACCAGACAATGATCCAACCTGTCAGAATGCTCTCCATAGTACATCTGTAGAAATTTGCTAGTCCTTGCTGATATACCAAATCTCCTCAAAATCCTAATGAAATGTAACCACTCTTGTGCCTTCTTTGTAATTGCATCAATATGTTAAGCCTCCGATCAATCTTCAGAGATGTAGATAACCAGGAACTTGAAACTACTCAGCCTTTCCACTGTTGATTACTCAATGAGGACTAGTGTGTATTCCCTTGACTTTCCTTCCTGAATCCACAATCAATTTATTGGTCTTACTGACACTGAGTGCAAGGTTGTTGTTGTGACACCACTCAACTAGCTGATCTATCTCACTCCTGTATGCCTCCTTGTTACGTCTGAAATTCTGCCAAAAGTAGTTGTATCATCGGCAAATTTATAGATGGTGTTTGAACCATGCAGTCTGGGTGTAGAGAGAGTAGAGCAGTGGACTAACCATGCACCCCTGAGGTGCACCAGTGTTGATTGTCAGCGAGGAGGAAATGTTATTTTCCATCTGCACAGATTGTGGAACCTGATGAAGAAGTCAAGGATCCAGTTGCAGAGGGAGGTACAGAGACCCAAGCTTTGGAGCTTGTTGATTAGTACTGAGGGTTCAATGCTGAGCTGATGTAGAAACCTGATGTAACTATCGCTATTGTCCAAGAGGAGAGTGGAGAGCGAGTGAAATTGTATTCACCTTAAACCTACTGTGGTGACGGGCAAACCGCAACGGGTGAGGTCCTTGCTTAGGCAGAAGTTGATTCTGTCATGATCAACCTCTGGTAAACATAGAAACATAGAAAATAGGTGCAGGAGTAGGCCATTCGGCCCTTCAAGCCTGCACCGCCATTCAGTATGATCATGGCTGATCATCCAACTCAGAACCCTGTACCAGCCTTCCCTCTATACCCCCGATCCCTTTAGCCACAAGGGCCATAACTAACTCCCTCTTAAATATAGCCAATGAACTGGCCTCAACTGTTTCCTGTGGCAGAGAATTCCACAGATTCACCACTCTCTGTGTGAAGAAGTTTTTCCTCACCTCGGTCCTAAAAAGCTTCCCCTTTATCCTCAAACTGTGACCCCTCGTTCTGGACTTCCCCAACATCGGGAACAATCTTCCTGCATCTAGCCTGTCCAATCCCTTTAGGATTTTATATGTTTCAATAAGATCCCCCCTCAATCTTCTAAATTCCAACAAGTATAACCCTAGTCGATCCAGTCTTTCATCATATGAAAGCCCTGCCATCCCAGGAATCAATCTGGTGAACCTTCTTTGTACTCCCTCAATGGCAAGGATGTCTTTCCTCAGATTAGGGGATCAAAACTGCACACAATACTCCAGGTGTGGTCTCACCAAGGCCTTGTACAACTGCAGTAGTACCTCCCTGCTCCTGTACTCGAATCCTCTTGCTATGAATGCCAGCATACCATTCGCCTTTTTCACCGCCTGCTGTACCTGCATGCCCACTTTCAATGACCGGTGTATAATGACACCCAGGTCGCGTTGCACCTCCCCTTTTCCTGATCGGCCACCATTCAGATAATAATCTGTTTTCCTGTTTTTGCCACCGAAGTGGATAACCTCACATTTATCCATATTAAGTTGCATCTGCCATGAATTTGCCCACTCACCTAACCTATCCAAGTCACCCTGCATCCTCTTAGCATCCTCCTCACAGCTAATACTGCCGCCCAGCTTCGTGTCATCTGCAAACTTGGAGATGCTGCATTTAATTCCCTCATCTAAGTCATTAATATATATTGTAAACAACTGGGGTCCCAGCACTGAGCCTTGCGGTACCCCACTTGTCACCGCCTGCCATTCTGAAAAGGTTCCGTTTATTCCCACTCTTTGCTTCCTGTCTGCCAATCAATTCTCTATCCACATCAATACCTTACCCCCAATACCGTGTGCTTTAAGTTTGCACACTAATCTCCTGTGTGGGACCTTGTCAAAAGCCTTTTGAAAATCCAAATATACCACATCCACTGGTTCTCCCCTATCCACTCTACTAGTTACATCCTCAAAAAATTCTATGAGATTCGTCAGACGTGATTTTCCTTTCACAAATCCATGCTGACTTTGTCTGTTTATTTCACCGCTTTCCAAATGTGCTGTTATCACATCTTTGATAACTGACTCTAGCATTTTCCCCACCACCGATGTTAGGCTAATCGGTCTATAATTCCCTGGTTTCTCTCTCCCTCCTTTTTTAAAAAGTGGAGTTACATTAGCCACCCTCCAATCCTCAGGAACTAGTCCAGAATCTAAAGAGTTTTGAAAAATTATCACTAATGCATCCACTATTTCTTGGGCTACTTCCTTAAGCACTCTGGGATGCAGACCATCTGGCCCTAGGGATTTATCTGCCTTTAATCCCTTCAATTTACCTAACACCACTTCCCTACCCACATGTATTTTCCTCAGTTCCTCCATCTCACTGAACCCTCAGTCCCCTACTATTTCTGGAAGATTATTTATGTCCTCCTTAGTGAAAACAGAACCAAAGTAATTATTCAATTGGTCTGCCATGTCCTTGCTCCTCATAATCAATTCACCTGTTTCTGTCTGTAGGGGACCTACATTTGTCTTAACCAATCTTTTTCTTTTCACATAATCTTTTTTCCCCTTCCTAATTAAGCCCTTTGTCCTCCTCTGCTGAACTCTGAATTTCTCCCAGTCCTCAGGTGAGCCACTTTCTCTGGCTAATTTGTATGCTACTTCTTTGGAATTGATACTATCCCCAATTTCCCTTGTCAGCCATGGGTGCTCTACCTTCCCTGATTTATTCTTTTGCCAAACTGGGATGAACAATTGTTGTAGTTCATCCATGCGATCTTTAAGTGCTTCCATTGCATATCCACCGTCAACCCTTTAAGTGTCATTTGCCAGTCTATCTTAGCTAATTCATGTCTCATACCTTCAAATTTACCCTTCTTTAAGTTCAGCACCTTTGTTTCTGTATTAACTATGTCACTCTCCATCTTAATGAAGAATTCCACCATATTATGGTCACTTTTACCCAATTATGGACTCTCACGACATGATTGCTAATTAACCCTTCCTCATTGCTCAATACCCAGTCTAGAATAGCCTGCTCTCTAGTTGGTTCCTCGACATGTTGGTTCAAAAAACCATCCCGCATATATTCCAAGAAATCCTCTTCCTCAGCACCCTTACCAATTTGGTTCACCCAATCTATATGTAGATTGAAGTCACCCATTATAACTGCTGTTCCTTTATTACACACATTTCTAATTTCCTGTTTAATACCATCCCCAACCTCTACTACTGTTAGGTGGCCTGTACACAACTCCCACCAGTGTTTTCTGCCCCTTAGTGTTATGCAGCTCTACTCATATCGATTCCACATCCTCCCGGCTAATGTCCTTCTTTTCTATTGCGTTAATCTCCTCTCTAACCAGCAATGCTAGTTACTGGTTAGTCCGCCTACCCCACCTCCTTTTCTTTCATGTCTATAACTCCTGAATATTGAATATCCCTGAATGTTGAGCTCCCATCCTTGGTCACCCTGGAGCCATGTCTCTGTGATCCCAACTATATCATATTCATTAATAATAATCTGCACTTTTAATTCATCCACTTTGTTACGAATGCTCCTTGCATTGACACACAAAGCCTTCAGGCTTGCTTTTACAACACTCTTAGCCCTTATACAATTATGTTGAAAAGTGACCCTTTTTGATTTTTGCCCTGGATTTTCTGGCCTGCCACTTTTACTTTTCACCTTACTACTTTTTGCTTCTACCCTCATTTTACACCCCTCTGTCTCTCTGCACTGGTTCCCATTCCCCTGTTGTGAACTAACCTCCTCTCTCCTAGTCTCTTTAATTTGATTCCCACCCCCCAACCATTCTAGTTTAAAGTCACCTCAGTAGCCCTCGCAAATCTCCCCGCCAGGATATTGGTCCCCCTAGGGTTCAAGTGTAACCTGTCCTTTTTGTACAGGTCACACCTGCGCCAAAAGAGGTCCCAATAATCCAGAAACTTGAATCCTTGCCTCCTGCTCCAATGGTACTTCATCACCGTAAATGCTTCTGGTTTGAGATGGCATTGGTGAAGCCTAATGGCTACTCACTAGCAGCAAATAAAACAAACAAAAACAAGGAATACAACTAAGTACTTTACTAATAACACTTTTTTCATATAAAAAGAGTTTTCAGGTATATGGAGGAATTTAAGGTGGGGGCTTATATGGGAGGCAGGGTTTGAGGGTCGGCACAACATTGTGGGCCGAAGGGCCTGTACTGTGCTGTACATGTTCTATGTTCTAAAATTTATGGTAAATGATCACTGCAAACAATGGAGAGGTGAGCAAAGGTGAAGCAGAGTTGAGAGTTGAAGTGTGCAGGTGCAAAGCAAAATCGAGGTGAGATTCAGGCATGTTTGGAGGTGTGGTTGGTGGAGCAGAGGAGAGGCAAATTTGAGATTGCCCAGCTAAACTGAGTAAACTGAGAGTGAGGTTTGATTGATCTAAGCACCGGGCTGATTTGGAAAGTTCAGGTAGTGGTGATGTCCAGAACCAGAGCATACTGATGCAATGGGGCCTGGGTCCTTGTGCAAGGAACAACCCGATGTCTGGACGATTTAAAAGCCTGGCCAGATGGATTGAAGACGTCGGGACAAGAGACAACGATTGGTTGGTTCTGCTCACTGTTCCACAACATTTACTCGGTTCTGCGCTGAACTGAGGTTTAGGCTATGGCCTGGTCTGGCTGCTCTAGGATCCGTGTCTGAGGTCTTCGTGATGTTTAATCGGCCCTGCACTGAACTGAAGCTGAGGCTGTGGCCTTCTTTGGCCTTCATAATATGGACTCTTTGTTCGTAATGCTATTTGCTTACTTCTATTGTATGCATAATTTTTGTTTCTCTCTGCACACTGGCTGTTTGACAGCCTTCTTTTTTATGTGTTCTGGGATTCTTTATTTTGTGGTTCCCTGTAAAAAGACAAACCTCAGGTTGTATGATGTATACATACTTTGAACTTTGAATTTTCATGTGATTGTAACTGGGTGATGGTCATAGAAGCAGCTCTTGGCACTGGTGTGATTGTCTCCCTTTTGAAGTAGGGTGGAAACCTCCCACTGCAGCAGTGTGTGATTGACGATGTTGTTGAACATTTTCTTCAGTTGGTTGGCACAGGTTTTCAGGGCCCTACCAGGTATACCGACAGGGCCTGACGCTTTGCAACAGTTTACCCTCTTGAATGATGATCTGATGACAGCGTCTGAGACAGAGATCACACAAGTATACAGTGGCTTGCAAAAGTTTGGGCATCCCTGGTCAAAATTTCTGTTACTGTGAATAGCTAAGCAAGTAAAAGATGAACTGATTTCCAAAAGGCATAAAGTTAAAGATGACACATTTCTTTAATATTTTAAGCGATTACTTTTTTATTTCCATCTTTTACAGTTTCAAAATAACAAAAAAGGAAAAGGGCTGAAGCTAAAGTTTGTGCACCCTGCAAGGTCAGTACTTAATAACACTCCCTTTGGCAAGTATCACAACTTTAAAATGCTTTTTTTAGCCAGATAAGAGTCTTTCAATTCTTGCTTGGGAGATTTTCGTCCATTCTTCCCTGCAAAAGGCTTCTAGTTCTGTGAGATTCTTGGGCCGTCTTGCATGCACTGCTCTTTTGAGGTCTATCCACAGATTTTCAATGATGTTTAGGTCAGGGGACTGTGAGGGTCATGGCAAAACCTTCAGCTTGTGCCTCTTGAGGTAGTCCATTGTGGATTTTGAGGTGTGTTTAGGATCATTTCCCTGTTGTAGAAGCCATCCTCTTTTCACCTTCAAGCAACACATATCAAAGTTGCTGGTCCTGACGAAGGGTCTCGGCCTGAAACATCAACTGTACCTCTTCCTAGAGATGCTTCCTGGCCTGCTGTGTTCACCAGCAACTTTGATGTGTGTTGCTTGAATTTCCAGCATCTGCAGAATTCCTGTTGTTTACTCTTTTCACCTTCAGCATTTTTACAGATGGTGTGATGTTTGCTTCCAGAATTTGCTGGTATTTAATTGAATTCATTCTTCCCTCTACCAGTCAAATGGTCCCCGTGCCACTGGCTGCAACACAAGCCCAAAGCATGATCGATCCACCCCCGTGCTTAACAGTTGGAGAGGTGTTCTTTTCATGAAATTCTGCACCCTTTTTTCTCCAAACATTTCTTTGCTCATTGCGGCCAAAAAGTTCTATTTTAACTTCATCAGTCCACAGGACTTGTTTCCAAAATGCGTCAGGCTTGTTTAGATGTTCCTTTGCAAACTTCTGACACTGAATTTTGTGGTGAGGACACAGGAAAGATTTTCTTCTGAAATATTTGTGCAGGTGTCGCTGCACAGTAGAACAGTGCACCACCACTCCAGAGTCTGCTAAATCTTCCTGAAGATCTTTTGCAGTCAAACGGGGGTTTTGATTTGCCTTTCTAACAATCCTACGAGCAGTTCTCTCGGAAAGTTTTCATGGTCTTCCAGACCTGAACTTGACCTCCACCGTTCCTGTTAACTGCCATTTCTTAATTGCATTACGAACTGAGGAAATGGCTACCTGAAAACGCTTTGCTATTTTCTTACAGCCTTCTCCTGCTTTGTGGGCATCATTTATTTTAATTTTCAGAGTGCTAGGCAGCTGCTTAGAGGAGCCCATGGCTGTTGATTGTTGGGACAAGGTTTGAGGAGTCAGGGTATCTATAAAGCTTTGAAATTTGCATCACCTGGTCTTTCCTAACAATGATTGTGAACAAGTCATAGCCCTAACAAGCTAATTAAGGTCTGAGACCTTGGTAAAAGTTATCTGAGAGCTCAAATCTCTTGGGGTGCCCAAACTTCTGCATGGTGCTCCTTCCCTTTTCTTTTCCACTCTAAAATTGTACAAATCAAAATGAATACACTAATCTTGCTTAAAATGTTGAAAAGAATGTTTCATCTTTAACTTTATGACTTCTGGAGATCAGCTCAACTTCAAAATTTTGACCGGGGTGCTCAAACTTTTGCATGCCACTGTAGTGTTATTCGCCTTTTCAAAACATGCATAAAAACGTTGAGCTCATCCAGGAAGGCATCATCACAGGCATTCATGACTTTCTGAATGAGCCTTCCATGGGAGAACTTGCGAGGCACAAACTTCCTCTCACAAAGCCACGTTGACCATCCCTAATCAGACTATAGTTCGGCAAATGCTCATAATTCCTGACTCTAAGAACCTTCTCCAATCATTTGCCCACCACACACTGGTCTATACTTCCCAGGATTATCCCTATTACATTTCTTGAACAAAGGAATAAGATTTGTCGAAGTATGCAGGTGTTTCCAACAAGTGGACAGTCACAAGGCCGCAGGACTGGACTGCATCCCAGGGCAAGTACTCAGAGTGTACGTAGCACAAGTGGTAGGTGTGTTTACAAACATTTTTAATCTCTCCCTCTCCCAGTGTAGAGTGCTCTCCTGCTTCAAAACATCCAGCATTAACATCCAGCATTGTTCCAGCACCAAAAAAAGACCAAGGTATCATGTCTGAATGACTAGTGTCCTGTCACACTCACCTCAATAATAACAAGTGCTTTGAGAGGCTGGTCAAGGACTACATCTGCAGCTTGCTGCCACCCACACTCACCCTACAACTGCCTACCAACACAACCGATCGACAGATGACACAATATTCACAGCTCTACACTGGCGAAAAAGGATGCTTATGTGAGAATGCTGTTCTTGGACTACAGTTCAGCATTCAACACCATAATTCCCCCCAGGCTCGACAAGAAGCTCAGAGACCTCGGCCTTGACTCTGCCTTGTGCAGTTGGATCCTGGACTTCCTGTCAGATTGCCAGCAGCTTGTAAGAGTGGGCTCCCTCACCTCTGTCCCTCTAACCCTCAACACAGGAGCCCCTCAGGGCTGTGTCCCAAGCCCCCTCCTTTACTCTCTGTGTATCCATGACTGTGTCACCACCCACAGTTCCAATATGCTAATTAAATTTGCTGACGACACTACATTGATTGGCCTAATCTCAAATAATAACAAGGTGACCTACAGAGAAGAAGTCATCACCCTGACACAGTGGTGTCAAGAAAACAACCTCTTCCTCAATGTGGCAAAAACAAAGGAGCTGGTTGTGGACTACAGGAGGAATGGAGAGAGGCTAACCCCTATTGAAATCAATGCATCTGGGGTTGAAAGGATGAACAGCTTTAAGTTCCTCAGTATAAACATCACTGAGGATCTCATGTGGTCTGTATATATCGGCTGTGTGATGAAAAAGGCACAACAGCGCCTCTTTTACCTCAGACAGTTGAAGAAGTTTTGTATGGGTCCCCAAATCCTAAGAATTTTCTATAAGGGCACAGTTGAGAGCATCCTGACTGGCTGTATCACTGCCTGGTATAGGAAATGACTTCCCTCAATCACAGGACTCTGCAGAGCGTGGTGCGGACAGCCCAGTGCATCTGTAGATGTGAACTTCCCACTATTCAGGACAGGTGTATAAACAAAGTTGCCTGGATTGGGGAGCATGCCCTATGAGAATAGGTTAAGTGAACTTAGCCTTTTCTTCCTGGAGAGACAGAGGATGAGGGGTGTCCTGATAGAGGTGTATAAGATGGGAGGCATTGATCATGTGGATAGTCAGAGGCTTTTTCCCAGGGTTGAAATGGCTAACATGAGAGAGCACAGTTTTAAGATGCTTGGAATTAGGTAACAGGAGATGTCAGGGGTAAGTTTATTATGCAGAGAGTGGTGAGTGTGTGGAATGGGCAGCCGGCAATGGAGGTGGAGGCGGATTCAACAGAGTCTTTTAAGTGATTCCTGGACAGGTACATGGAGCTTAGAAAACTAGAGGGCTATAAGTAACCTTAGGTAATTTCTAAATTAAGTACATGTTCGGCACAGCATTGTGGGCCGAAGGGCCTGTATTGTGCTGTAGTTTTTCTATTTTTCTGTTTCTAAACCTGGATGACAATGTAGATGGGTTGGGTAGTTAGCTCACAGACAATATAAAGATTGGTGGCATTGTAGAAAGTGTAGAAGATTGCCAAAGGATACAGCAGAATATAGTTCAGCCATAGATATGAATGGAGAAATGGCGGATGGAGTTTAATCTGGTGAGAGGTGAAGCATTGCACTTTGGGAGATCAAACGTAAAGGGACAGTAATGGCCAGATCTTTAACAGTGTTGATGTACAGAGGGATCTTGGGGTTGAAGTCCATAGCTCCATGAGAGTGACTACATAGCTTGGTAGTGTTAATGGGGTGTTTAGCAAGCTAGCCTTTACTAGTCAGGCACTGTGATCCAAAGTTAGGGGCTTATGTTGCAGCTTTATAAAACTCCAGTTACGCCACATTGCATTCAATTCTGGTTATCCCATTAAAGGAAAGATATCAAGGTTTTGGACAGATGCAGAAGAGGTTGACCGGGATGCTGCCTGGATTAGAGGGATGTGCTACAAGGAGAGGTTAGACAAATCCATATTGTTTTCTCTAGAGCAGCAGAGGCTAAAGACCTAATGGAGGCTTATAAAATTATGCAAGACGTGTTGCGGGGGAGCTGGAAGAAGCACTGATCGATTGCTACGCTAGTCATGTGTGCAAGCGTGGCTTTTGCCACGACCCGTAAAATGGAGGGGGGTAGTGTTGTGTATCCTTTCGTTCACAACATTAGTGGGGGGGTATTTTGTTTTTTCTTTTTTTGTACTTTTTCTTTCTTCTTTTTGCCTGGAAGGTTGGGAGGGAGACACATAGCAACATGGTGAAGTTTAAAGAGATTCCCCAAGGAACTATGAAAGTTGAGAAGATAAATAATGTTTTAGATTGGAGTAACTTTGTGAAGAATAATGACTAATTTATTGAATTTTTTGAGTTTTAACGTTAACGGGCTTAATGAACCAGTGAAAAGAAAAAGAATCTTAACACATACTAAAAAAATGAAGATAGATTTAGCTTTTTTACAGGAAACGCACCTAACGGAAACAGAACATCAGAAACTAAAGAGAGATTGGGTGGGTAGTGTTGTTGCGGCTTCATTTAATTCAAAAGCGAGGGGAGTAGCAATTTTGATCAATAAAACGTTACCAATTAGAATACAAAATGTAATAACTGATTCTGCGGGGAGATATGTGATTATACATTGTCAACTTTTTTCTGAATTATGGACTTTTATGAACATTTATGCACCAAATGAAAATGATGCACAATTCATACAAGAAACTTTTCTGAATTTGGCGGATGCGCATGAAAAAATATTAATTGGAGGAGACTTTAATTTTTGCTTAGACCCAGTCTTAGATAGATCAACCAAGGCTGTTATAAAATCGAAGGTAGTAAATTTAACTTTATCATTGATGAAGGATTTAAATCTGATTGATATATGGAGAAGAATCAATCCTAAAGAAAGAGACTATTCATTCTATTCCCATAGACATAAAACTTTTTCAAGGATAGATTTGTTTCTATTATCAATGCATATTCAACACAGAGTGAAAAATATGGAATATAAAGCAAGAATATTATCAGATCATTCCCCTTTATTAATGACAATAATAATGGCTGATAAGGAAGGAGTGGCTTATAGATGGAGATTTAATTCAACATTATTAAAATGTCAAGATTTTTGTGATTTTATGAAAAAGCAGATTCAATTTTTTTTGGATACAAATTTTCATTCAGTGGATGATAAATTTATATTATGGGATGCGATGAAAGCATATCTTAGGGGCCAGATAATAAGTTATACGTCTAAAATTAAGAAAGAATATATGGCAGAACTAGATCAATTGGAAAAAGAGATTACAAAAATAGAAGAAGAATCTCAAAGATATATGTCAGAAGAAAAACGAAAACAACTTGTCAATAAGAAGTTACAATATAATACGCTTCAGACATATAGAACGGAAAAAGCAATTATAAGAACTAAACAAAGGTATTATGAGTTAGGTGAGAGAGAACATAAAATTCTTGCCTGGCAGTTGAAAACAGAACAAGCTTCCAAAACAATAAATGCAATTAGAACAAGGGCAAATAAAATATCTTATAAACCTCTTGAAATAAATGAAACTTTTAAAAATTTCTATTCTGAATTATATCAATCAGAATCCCAAAATGATGTTAATGAGATAGAAAGGTTTTTATCACAAGTTTCTCTTTCAAAATTGAATTTGGAAGAACAGAAGGGATTAGATATGCCTTTTACATTAAAAGAAGTTGAAGAAGCTTTAGGATCACTCCAAAGTAATAAATCTCCAGGAGAAGATGGTTTTCCACCTGAATTTTATAAAAAATTTAAAGATTTATTATTTCCTCTTTTTATGGAACTAATACGTCAAGCAGAAAAAATACATAAACTTCCAGAATCTTTTTCAACAGCGATTGTAATAGTATTGCCAAAAAAAGACAGAGATCCTATGAAACCAGCATCATATAGGCCTATTTCTTTATTGAATACGGATTATAAAATAATAGCAAAAATTTTATCGAATAGATTATCTAAATATTTACCAAAATTAATACATATGGATCAGACAGGATTTATTAAAAATAGACAACTGGCAGATAATGTAACTCGGCTACTCAGTATAATTCATTTGGCACAAAAAAGGGATGAGAAGAGTATAGTAGTAGCTTTGGATGCAGAAAAAGCATTTGATAGATTAGAATGGGATTTTTTATTTAAAGTACTAGAAAAATATGGGTTAGGAACATCTTTTATAAATTGGATTAAAACTTTAAATTCTAACCCTAAAGCTAAAGTGGTGACAAACTCTCAAATTTCAACACCATTCCAGTTAAAAAGGTCAACTAGACAAAGTTGTCCACTATCACCTGCTTTATTTGTATTGGCGATAGAGCCATTAGCAGAACTAATTAGAATTGATCCAGATATTATGGGTTTTAGAGTTAATCAGGAGGAATATAAAATTAGTCTTTTTGCTGATGATATTTTAATCTATTTAACAAATCCACAATATTCGTTACATAAATTATCTTCTAGATTGGATGAATATGGGAAGGTATCAGGTTACAAAATAAATTGGGATAAAAGTGAAATTTTACCTCTTACTAAAGGAGACTATAGTCAATGTCGATTAGTAACCCAATTTAGATGGCTGGTAAATGGTATAAAATATTTAGGTATAAGACTTGATAATGATCTAAAGAATTTATATAAATTTAATTATTTACCACTATTGAAAAAAATTCAAGATGATCTTGACAAATGGATGATATTACCAATAACATTAGTAGGTAGAGTCAATGTTGTAAAAATGAATATATTTCCTAGATTACAGTATCTGTTTCAAACATTACCAATACAATTGCCACAGAAATTTTTTCAAGAGTTAAATAAATGAGTGAGAAAATTTCTTTGGAAAGGTAAAATGTCAAGAATATCATTGGAAAAATTGACATGTAAATTTGGGTTAGGAGGGTTACACCTTCCAAACTTTAAAAACTATTATAAAGCAAATCAACTTAGATTTATTGCATCTTTCTTCGATGATCGAAAACCAGCATGGATTAAAATAGAACTAGACAAGATAGGAGAAAATAGACCTGAAGATTTTATATATAAATGGGAATCTAAATTGATACGGGAAAAGAAAGAATCTCCTATATTAACACATTTGATTGATCTATGGAATAAGATAAATGTTGATAATGAAACACAGAAATCTCTATTAGCAAGGAGACCTTTGTTCCAAAACAGACTTATTCCTTTTACAATGGACAATCAACTTTTATATAATTGGTGCCAAAAAGGGATTAAATTTATAGGAGATTGTTTTGAACAAGGTATATTGATGTCATTTGAACAATTAAAGGATAAATATAAAATATCTAACAATACTTTCTTTTGTTACTTTCAACTAAGGGCTTACTTAAAAGGTAGGCTGGGTCAAACAATGTTTTTGCCAAAACCTAATGAAATTGAAATTTTAATTCAAAAAGGGAAAATTAAAAAATTTATTTCTTGTATGTATAATTTGATTCAAGAACAGACAATTAAACAAGGAACCCATAAGTCAAAGCAAAAATGGGAAACAGATCTGAATATTATTATTGATGAAACAAATTGGTCAAGACTGTGTCTTGACAGTATGACAAATACAATAAATGTTCGCCTTAGATTAGTACAATATAATTTTTTACATCAATTATATATTACACCGCAAAAAATAAATAGATTAAATTCAAATTTTTCTGATAAATGTTTTCGGTGTAATCAAGAAATTGGTACTTTTTTACATTCTACTTGGTCTTGTTTTAAAATTCAACCCTTTTGGATAAATTTAAGAATCTTATTGGAACAAATTACTGCAATTCAACTTCCACATAACCCTGTATTATTTTTATTAGGTGATATTGAAGGGATAAAACCGAAACTTAAATTGAATAAATATCAGAAAGAATTTATAAAAATTGCATTGGCAGTAGCTAAGAAGACCATAGCAGTTACTTGGAAATCTGATTCGTATTTAAGTATGGATCGTTGGAATAATGAAATGGCTAGTTCTATTCCACTTGAAAAAATTACTTATAATTTAAGAGATAAATATGTAACATTTTTGAATATTTGGCGCCCTTATTTACAAAAGATAGGATGGCATATTTAAGTGCTCCGATAAAGACTTTGGTCACTTGGGGAAAGTAACGAATAATTATACCAAATTCATTTTGAATCCCATGGAGCATGTGGAAACCTTCCAATACCCAGGCGGTTCTTTTCTTTTTTTTTCTTTTTTTTCTTTCTTTTTTTTTCTTTTTCTTTCTTTTTAGATAGGACTATATATGGGGGGGGGAGGGTTAAGAGGAGGGGGGAGGGTAGATTCTTTTTTTTCATGTATTCTTTTTGAAAATTCAATAAAAATTATATTTAAAAAAATTATGCAAGACAAAGATAGACTTCAGTTCTCCTCTTTCCTCTTTGTACCATACCCCCGAATGCACTGCGCTCCAGTCTCTCTGTACCAATCCCAACCTTATCATCAAACCTCAGGCAAACCTAGAGCTGTTGTAGTGTGGCAGACTGACCACTACCTTTCTGAGGACAGGCAGCAACTCTAAGAACACCTCCTCATATCTACTGCGTGAAGATGACCAGACTGTCATCTGACACCATCACTGATCTCATCCACTTTGGAGAACTCCCATCGACTACCACATAGATCCCAGCTATGCCTGCCTTTTCATTGGCTACACAGAACAGTCCATGTTCCAAGCCTTCACTGGTAATATTCCCCAATTCTTCCTCCACTACATTGATAACTCCATTGGTACCGCTTTATACACCCATGCTGAGCTTGTTAATTTAATTAACTTTGCCTCCCACTTCTACTCTGCCCTTAAATTCACTTGGTCCATTTCTAACATCCCCCTCCTCTTTCTTGAACTCTGTGTCTCCATTGCTGGAGACAAACTGTTTGTGGATATCTTTTATAAACTGATTCCCACTGTTATCTTGACTACACCTCTTCCCACCCTGTCTCCAGTAAAGATATTATTCCCTTGCATTGTCTTCACCACATCTGTTCCCAGGATGTGTTTTCCTTTTCCAGAACATTAGAGGTGTCCTCCTTCTTCATAGAACATGGTTTCCTTTCCTCCACCATTGATGCTGTCCTCACCTGCATCTCCTCCACTTCCCAAACATCTGCGCTCACCCCATCTTCCTGCCACCTTAATAGTGATAGAGTTCCTCTTGTCCGTACCTACCACCCCATGAACCTCCACATCCAGCACATCATCCTCCGCAACTTCCGCCATCTCCAAAGGGATCCTACTACTAAACATATCTTACAACACCCCCTCTCTGCTTTCCACAGGGATTGCTCCCTTCGTGATTCCCTTGCCCATTCGTCCCACCCCACTATTCTTCCTCCCGTCACTTATCCCTGCAATGGGCAAGTCACCTCCTCCCTCACCTCTATTCAGGGCCCTAAACAGTCCTACCAGGTGAGGCAACACTTCACCTTTGAATGTGCTGGGTCATCTATTGTTTCAGGTGCTCCCGATGTGACCTCCTCTACACTGGTGAGACCCATCGTAAATTGGGGAACTGTGTCCTTGAGCACATCTGCTCCATCCACCAAAAGCGTTACTTCCTTGTGACCGAACATTTAAATTCCGTTTCCCATTCTCATTCCATGACCTTCTCTTGTGCCACGGCGAGACCTCCCCCAGGGCGGGGGGAGCAAAGCCTTGTATTCCGCTTGGTTAGCCTCCAACCTGATAGCATGAATATCAATCTCTCCTTCTGGTAAAGAATTGAATTGAATTAACTTTATTTCTTACACCCTTCACATACATGAAGAGCAAAAATCTTTGTGTTACGTCTCTGTCTAAATGTGCAATGTGCAATCATAGTAATTTATAATAAATTGAACAGTCACTGTAACATAGCAATATACTCAAATCAGCATGAGTTAATCAGTCTGATGCCCTGGTGGAAGAAGCTGTCCAGGAGCCTGTTGGTCCTGGCTTTTATGCTGCAGTACCATTTCCTTGAAGGTAGCAGCTGGGATAGTTTGTGGTTTGGATGACTTGGGTCCCCAGTGATTTGTTTCTCCAATGAGCTGTTTCCCTTCACCTGCCCTCTTCTTCTATTCCCCACTCTGGTCCCTTCCCTCTTCTCACCTGCCTAATGCCTCCCCTTGGGCCCCCTGCTCCTTCCCTTTCTCCTATGGTTCACTATTCTCTCCTGTCAGATTTCTTCCTATCCAGCCCTTTACCTTCCCCCTCCACCTGGCTTCACCTACTACCTTTTAGCTATCCTCCTTCCCCTCTCCCCACCTCCTATTGTGGCATCTTCCCCTTTCCTTTCCAGTCCTGAAGAAAGGTCTCACCCCGAATTGTTGACTGTTTATTCCTTTCCATTGACACTGCCTGACCTGCTGAGTTCCTCCAGCATTTTATGTGTGTTGGTCTGGATTTCCAGTATTTGCAGAATTTCTCATGTTAAAGATGGAGTAACAATTGGTAACTTTTGCCCCAGAGCTGAAATGTGTAATACTAGACAGCATGTATTTAAAGTGAGGGGGAGTAAATTCAAAGGAGATGTGTGGAGCAAGGTTTTTACATCGAGAGTGACTGGGTGCCTGAAATAAGCCGCCGGGGTGGTGTGGAGGCAAATGTGACGGAGGCATTCAAGAGGGTTTGCATCTGCACAATAATGGATGGATAAGGGCATTATACACGTTGAAAGGGTTAGTTCAGTTAGGCATTAATTACTATTTTAATTAGTTCAGCACAACACCATTGGCTGAAGGGCCAGTTCCCTGTGCTGTGCTGTTTTGATGTCCTATCTGTCTCCACCATCACACTCGGCAGTGCATTCCAGGCATCCACCCCTCTGAAAGAGGCCCTTCAGCCCCTTGTTCCCATCTTTACTATCAAGTGTCTATTTATGCGAATCCCAGAAATTGGTCCATTATTGAAAGTTAAATGGGGCAGCTGCTTATTTGGGGTAACTCTTAAAGAATAAAAACTAATTGAGAAATTAAACAGGATTCTCTTAGTTTATTTGGGACACTATGCTGCTTAATTGGGACAGGAGAATGTTGCTGAACAGTTTCTAACTAGTGTTAGTGGTGTGAGCAGAATTATCTGCAGCTTAATGTGAAAAAGACTAAGGAGCTGATGGTAGACCTGAGGAGAGCTAAGGTACCGGTGACCCCTGTTTCCATCCAAGGGGTCAGTGTGGACAAGGTGGAGGATTACCAATACCTGGGGATACGAATTGACAATAAACTGGACTGGTCAAAGAACACCGAGGCTGTCTACAAGAAGGGTCAAAGCCGTCTCTATTTCCTGAGGAGACTGAGGTCCTTTAACATCTGCTGAACGATGCTGAGGATGTTCTACGAGTCTGTGGTGGCCAGTGCTATCATGTTTGCTGTTGTGTGCTGGGGCAGCAGGCTGAGGGTAGCAGACACCAACAGAATCAACAAACTCATCCGTAAGGCCAGTGATGTTGTAAGGATGGAACTGGACTCTCTCACTGTGATGTCTGAAAAGAGGATGCTGTCTAAGTTGCATGCCATCTTGGTCAATGTCTCCCATCCACTACATAATGTACTGGGTGGGCACAGGAGTACATTCAGCCAGAGACTCATTCCACCGAGATGCAACACAGAGCGTCATAGGAAGTCATTCCTGCCAGTGGCCATCAAACTTTACAACTCCTCCCTTGGAGGGTTAGACACCCTGAGCCAATAGGCTGGTCCGGGACTTATTTCATAATTTACTGGCATAATTTACACATTACTATCTAACTATTTATAGTACTATTACTATTTATTATTTATGGTGCTACTGTAACGAAAACCAATTTCCCCTGGGATCAATAAAGTATGACTATATGTTGACTTATGCAGCTGTTAGACACTACACCATGCTTAGAGCGAACAGATTTTAAAATAGTTTCAGTTACGTGTGTTTGTGTTTAAAAAGCAGTGAGTTTTATTACTGATAGTTGGCGAGAAATAAGTAGTAAGACAATTCAGAACTGTTTGCTCACCTCGGTTTCAAGATTTTAGGCTTGGAGATGCCAGAAACGACGGGGAGTGAAAATAAAACAATTTCACTACTTCAACAAGTTAGAAAGTATGGAGTATTTGAAGGAATTGACAATCATGTTTAATGTTACAATATGAAGATTTGGAGGATGCTTTGAATGAAGACAGTCTATTATCTGCACAAGGAGTCTGTGCTGATTTTGTTCATTTACAGTCAATCAAAAGATTATGGCAGTGTACGCTAGATGAATTCCTCTGTCAATAACTATTAGGAACTAATACACAGTGTTATAGTACAGTAGTAATATCGGTAGTTCTAATTTGTTCCGTATTTCAATTAAGTGCATAATTTATTACTCAGGTAAATGGTAGTGTGTCTTTTTTATACCTCTGACAACTTCCATGAAACTTTGGCTAATTGGGGCAGCCGCTTAATTGGGCCACACTGTACCGATTCCAAAGTGTCCCAGTTAACTGGAATCTACTATAATTGTATATAACATATTATGGGAGCAGCTGCCTACATCACCATTTAAGGCAGTCCCAGATATCCTTGGCAGATAAGATAGAATATCTTTCGAGATTCTCTATCTATTACACTATTTTATAAGTATTATAACCCCCGGTTAAGATTTTTACTGCTATGTTGTAGGTATTTCATTTTAGCATGTCTGTAAGAGCAGTCTGTTCTGCTTTTGGCATGTTTGGGTTTGAGCTAAAGATAAGGGGTTGTGATGTTCCTGCTTAGGAATGTAGTGTCATCCAATTAGGATGGCGGAACTGGGAGAGGTTCTGGAGGATGCTGGGTGGAGAGGTTTTTGTGACGGACACTACTGTGAGTCAAGGTACTAAGGAGAGGTTTTTGTGACAGACACTACTGTGAGTCGAGGTCTTTTTGGCAGGAGCTGGAAGAATACAGGAAGAAAGATGGCTGAGGATGCTGTTCTTATTGCACAAGGTGCTTTGTGCAGATGAATAGCTTCAAGGAAGAAGCACCAATACTCCAATGGGGCAGCCTGTTTGTTTGAGCGACATTTGGAAGGTGGTACGTGCTTTCATGCAGACCGTAGGTGGAGCAGTGGGCTGAGTACACATCCCTGTGGAGTGCCAATGTTGATTGTCTGCAAGGTGGAGATGTTATTTCCAATCCATACAGATTGTAGTCTTCGGCTAGGAAGTTGAGGATACAGTTGCAGAGGGTGACACAGATGCCTGGGTTCTGTAGCTTTTTGATCAGGACTGTAGGAATAATGGTGTGATGATATTAAATGCTGAACTATAGTCAATAAACAGCATCCTGAAATAGGTATTTGCACTGTCCAGGTGATCCAAGGCTGCATGCAGAGCCATTGAGATCAAGTCTGCTGTAGACCTATTGTGGTGGTAGCCAAGACCAACCCCCTGAAGCATTTCATCACTGTAGATGTGAATGCTACTGGCCGATAGTTGTTAAGGCAGCTCACACTTCTCTTCTTCTGCACCAGTCTAATTGTTGCCCTTTTGAAGCAAGTGGGAACTTCCAACTGTAGCAGTGAGAGATTGCAAATGTCTTTGAATATTCCCGCCAGTTGGCTGGCACAGGTTTTCAGAGCCTTACCGGGTACTCCATCAGACCCCGCTGCCTTGCAAGGGTTCACCCTCTTGAAAGACTACCTGATATTGGCCTCTGAGACAGAGGTCACAGGGTCATTGGATGCTGTAGGGATCCTCATAGCTGTGGTTTTATTCTCCCTTTCGAAGCGAGTGTAAAAGGCACTGAGCTCGTCTAGTAGTGAAGCTCTGCTGTCATCCATGATGTTGGGTTTGCTCTGAGGGAGAAGTGTCCTGCAAGCCCTGCCAGAGTTGATGTGCATCTGATATTGCCTCCAACCTCCCCCGGAATTGGTTCTTGGCTCTTGAAATAGCCGTCCGCAAGTCATACCTGGTTCTCTTATGCAGACCTGGATCACCAGACTTAAATGCCACAGGTCTAGCCCTCAGCAGACTATGAATCTCCTGGTTTATCCACGGCTTTTGGTTTGGGAATGTACAGTAGGTTTTCGTAGACACACGCTCATCCACACAGGTTTTAATGAAGTTGGTGACAACTGCGGCATACTCATTCAGGCTCAAAGATGAATCCCTGAATACAGTCCAGTCCAGTCCTGTAAGTGCTCCTGTGCTTCCCTGGTCTATATCTTCTTGGTCCTTACAACTGGTGTTTCAGTCTTCAGTCTCTGCCTATACTCAGGGCGCAGAAGTACAGCCAGGTGATCAGAGTTACCCAACTGTGGGTGTGGGATAGCATGGCAGGCACTGTTGAACTTAGTGTATCAGTGGTCCAGTGTGTTACTTTCTCTGGTACTACAAGTGATATGTTGATAATAATTATTTAACGTCTTTATCAAGCTGGCCTGTTTAAAATCCCCCAAAATGATGGGGCAGGCATCAGGATGTGCTGTTTCATGCCAGCTGATTTTATCACTCAGTTCATCTAGAGGCTGTTTGACATTGGCCTGGGATGGACACTGCTACCAAAAAAATTGATGAAATCTCCCATGGCAGGTAAAATAGGCAGCACTTAATTTCAAGGTGTTCCAGATCTGGTGAGGAATATTGCGACATCACCGACACATTAGTACACGATGAGGAGTTAATCATGAGACATATACCTCCAACTCTGCTTTTGAGAGACTTGACCAACCTATCTTGATGGTGTACTGTGAACCTGTCTATTCGAATCGCTGCGCCCAGCACAGAAGGGGTTAACCAACATTCCATAAAACTAAGGTCCCTCTGAGATGATCAATTCTATTTACCAGAGGCTGTACGTTTGCAAGCAAGATAGTTAGTATCGAGAGTCGAAAACCTCATTTTTTTGAATGCACCATCAGACCAGCACGTTGATCCCTCTTTGATCGGCGGCTTTTTAAAGGGGCAATGTGCAGGCCACAGTCCAGTCTATTTCTGTCAGTTTTAAGCAGCGATACGGCATTAAAACTTCATCACTGACAGTACACATCATAGATACAGTTATGGTTCTCAGCCGTAGCAGACTAAAGTGAGAACATTTGATGTTTTCCACTGTTTTCAATGAGAGCTGCTCTCCATGATGTTGGCTCTCCAGAAGTGGGAAAATTTGCCTACCATCACAAACAGAGAAAGAATTGCCTCTCTTCAACAGGTTCCTATTGAATCTCTCCCCACTCATCTTAAACCTATGTCTTCTATTTCTTGATTGCTCAATCCTGAGAAAAAGAATGTGCAAAATCAACCCCATCTATGCCCCTCATGATTTTATACAGTTCAGTAATATCACCTCTCATTCCTGCAAAAAAAGTCCCAACTTGCTCAACCTCTCTCCATAATTTAGTTTGGAGTCCCAGTGACATCCTTGTAAATGTCCTCTGTACTCTTTCCAGCTTAATGACATCATGCCCATAAAGACACCAACTCTGAATATAGTATTACAAATACAGCCTTACCAATGCTTAGTACAACTGCAACATAATATTTAATCTTCTACACTCAGTTCCCTGACTGATGAAGGCCAGTATGCCAAAAATCTTCTGCACCATGTTTACTCCCAGCTACTTCTGTTTTGCAATACTCCCCAGAGCCTTACCAGTCACTGTGACAGCTTTACCCTCATTTATCTTCCCAAAATGCATCATCACATAGTCATAGTCATACTTTATTGATCCCGGAGGAAATTGGTTTTCATTACAGCCGTACCATAAATAATTAAATAGTAATAAAACCATAAATAGTTAAATAGTAATATGTAAATTATGGCAGGATAATTATGTAAATTATCACACATCTAAATTAAACTCCATTTGCAATTTCTTGGCCCATTTACCCAACTGATCAGGATCCCTTTGCAAATCCTGATAACCATCTTCACCTGTGTGCTTTTGAAACATAGACCATCTACAACAAGTATCTCAAACCAATATTATAGCTGCAAAGTCTTCCAAATCCACCTGAGTGTATCAGTGTCAGGGTCCTTTCCCAGGCCAATATTCCCAGAAATTAGGCTCAAATCTGATGGGCATGTAATATCTTCCACATGTCTGGTTTCAAACTCCCAAACAGGTGGTCTTTTCTGTGCATTATCACAGCAAGATCAGATGTAAAGAGAGAATGATTTAAGCATGTTCTCAAAATCTCCTTGAAAATCTACACCAACCCTGGAAAACCCTGGTTTATTATCAAAATACAGAAGCCACTTTCAGAATGATGGCCTGTACTTCATTATTCATTGGAAGTACATAGTTGCTTGATGTTAATGTTTGAAGAGTACAATATCTCATAAGCTAACACCCCGTTCAACCAATCAAGTGCCTTCTGCTTTACCTGTGGCAGAGCCTGCAGGTTCCACATTGCCCTCATCAGGCACCTGAGAACCCCCAGAACTAGAGTGGAAGTAGGTTAACTCCTGAGCCTGTACCTAAGTAGAGGAAGGTTGGCCATGATCACTCACATGAAAAGGAAATAAAATACCAAAATTGAGAAAAATATTATCTAAGCCTAAGAACAGGAAACTAGAAATTCAAACAGGAATGACTACATCATCTTACCTGCAAAGCAAAGCGGACAATACTGGATACGTGCTTTAACATCATGTGTAGTGTATCAATTAGGGATAACAACACACTGCTTGTAGTGTGCACATTTCGTTTATCATCCGTCGCTAGGTAGAGGGCTGTGACTTCAATTATTAAGTTGTGGATATGATCAACAAGACCTGTAGGAAGGGGAAAAAACAGCAACTAGCTGTGATATTTCAATACAGACCCATCGGCACTGATCTTTTCACACATACTACAAAGCATAATAGGGCTGATAGTTGTGTACATTAGAATTAACCAGAATGTTAATTATGCCCTGGTGCTTTGCTCTGTGCCACACTATCATCTCCACTCCTATGGCTGTTCCTGAGGATTACAATTAAATTGATATGACACACTTTGAAGTATTACTGAATCAACAAACTTCTGTAGGGGTTAACCTGAAACATCAACAGTTCCTTTGCCCCCCACCCCACAGATGCTGCCCAACTGCCTCAGGAAGGTGGCGTCCATCATTAAGGACCCCCACCACCCAGGCCATGCCCTCTTCTCACTGTTACCGTCAGGAAGGAGGTACAGGAGCCTGAAGGCACACACTCGGCGATTCAGGAACAGCTTCTTCCCCTCCGCCATCCGATTCCCAAATGGACCAACCCATGAACACTATCTCACTACTTTTATTACTATATTATCTTAACTGTTTCATAAACATATATATACTTAATGTAGCTCAGTTGTTTTCCCTATATTTATCATGTATTTCATTGTATTGCTGCTGTAATTTCACGACATATACCAGTGATATTAAATCCGATTCTGATTCCTCCAGCAGACTGCGTGTTGCTCAATTCCTGCATTTACAGCATCTTCTGTCACCAAAGAATTACTGGAGTTTGCTTTTGAGGATCTGATATATATATGAGAGTGTGGAATGAGCTGCCAGCGCAAAAGGTGCATGTGAGCTCAATTTAAACGTTTAAGAGAAGTTTGGATAGTAGACATATGAAGGGTTATGGTCCTAGTGCAGGTCAATGGGAGTAGGCAGTTTAAATGGTTTGGCATGGATTAGATGGGCTGAAGGGCTTGTTTCTGTACTGTAATTTTCAATGACTCTGACTATTATCAAAGCTTATTTCTAAAGCTATGCTTTCTCATACGTTGGGTTTGGAAAAAAAAGATTACACCTCCTCCCCAAAAAACTATTGTAGGTAGAATTATATGCTTAGACCAATCCTCCCTTTCACCTTGAAGCACAGACACATCAAGTTCAAGTTCAATTTCCAACTCAATTTATTGTCATTGAACTGTACACATGCATACTGCCAAAACAAACCGATCCTCTGGACTAAGGTGCACAACACAGTACACAAAACTCACAGACACAACACATAAAATAATATTCTTTATAAAGTAATATCCTCCTACAAGACCATCCACAGGGGCACCATTGACGCACCCTGACTGACTGTATCACTGCACCAGCCTTGATCATTGGGCACTGCAGAGACTGGTATGGACAGCCCGGTGCATCTGTGGACTTGAATTTCCCTCCACTGAGGACATTCACAGCAGCTGGTGCGTAAAGATGGTCTGGAAGATCATCGGGGACTCCTGTCACCCCAACCATAAACTGTTTTAGTTGCTTCCGTCTGGCAAACGGTACCGCAACATTAAAGCAACACACGTCAAAGTCAGACGAAGGGTCTCGGCCCAAAACGTCGACTGTACCTCTTCCGAGAGATGCTGCCTAGCTTGCTGTGTTCACCAGCAACTTTGATGTGTGTTGCTTGAATTTCCAGCATCTGCAGAATTCCTCGTGTTACCGCAGCATTAAAGCCAGGATCAACAGGCTACAGGACAGCTTCTTTTTACAAGCTATTAGACGTATAAATTCACATGTCTATACACTGCAACTGAGTTGTAATACGAAGATTTTAATCCCTCATGTTGTGGGACGGATGTAAGATTTAAATAAATTCAAATTTTTACCACAAATAAATTAAGAAATAATAAGGTACATTTACAACACAAGTTAAAAAGTAAACAGTATAACACTACTGGGACTTCATGCACGATGAGACCTGGGTGATGCGCGGGAGTTCAGCAGTGTTACGGCTTGAAGAAAGAAGCTGTTTCTTATCCATGCTCTTTAAATTCTACTCAAACTTCATTCTGCCACGGGTGATCACATGTTGAATTACCAGATCTGTAAACTCTGGAATCTCATCTTTCATTATCCTTGCCATTCTTTCTCATTAAGGTATTCTTTAAAAGTGACACTTTTTTCAAGCTTTGCCATTTTGTTCTAATATGATCTGTGTGGTTCAGCATCAACTTCCTCTGCAGAATGTATTAAAGTCACAATATAAATGTTCAGTTCAGTGTTAGATTCAAATGGAAGATGTCACGCATTGCTGGGTTGAATGAGCTCTTTATATGTTGTATATTCAACATGGAAAAAGGTAATAGATTCACGACGCATCGTCGAGTCACAGAGAACAGCAACAGGCCATTTGGGCTTCCATGCCATCAAGTCAGACAGCATCTGGACAGTCAACATTTCAGGCTGAGACTCTTCATCTGCACTGAACCATGTGCTAGCAAATAGGAATAATATGGATGATTACATGGTGGTCAGCACGAACATGGTGTCACAACCACAGATTCGGCAGTGCAGTAGATATGGCAATTGTGCTTGTGAATATGTATGTGTCAGCTAATTATTATTTCATTGTGATAGTATTTAACTCCATTCTTTTTGTTGTAGTGCTTGTGTAAGGGGTTTCTTCTTTTACGTTACTGCTGAGGTTAATCAAAATGGCTTCTTTGTTATGTTAACTGCTGAGAAAGCTCTCTCTCTAGCAGCTTGTTTGGGTTACATTACTGATAAAGAGAATTGTATTCATTTGCTAACCAATTGGGATAGATGTTATTCTTTCTTGTGTGTCTGTAAGCTATTGTGTTTCGCGGGCTTTGGAGCAGAAGGCGTGATGGGGACAGGGAGAGCAGACGCGATGCTGTAAGCTGGGTGGTGGGATGGACCCCGAGTGGGAGTCCGAGGCCCAGGGTCTTCGGCGAGGAGAGGAGACGAAGACAGATTCGTGTGGAGCGTCTGGTCGACCACAGTGGTTGGTCCCAGGCGACGGGTCGAGGGGGTCGGAGGGGATCGAATGGTGGAAAGAAGACTCCGTTACTTGAGCTCCAATTGTTGTGCACGAAGTGGGTGAACTTTGATAAGTTTGGCGCCTTTTACTTTCCTTTTATATTTTATTTCTATTAATTACCTAGTTCCAGTAAGATCTATAAAGTGTAATCATTTAATCGCATATGGTGTGCTGTCTGTTGTTTGGCATGGTGGGGTACATCACACAGCATCCACAAACTTGATTACCCAGTGTGGTGGCGCCAAAGGCTGCTCCCCCTAGATGACAGCGAGCTGAGCGAGCCTGAGGATTACCAGGGGGCTACACTTGTCTTCTTCTTATCACGTACACGGACAGTATATACATGGCCCAGCCAGAACTGGACACACTTTTGTGGCTTGTTGTTGAATTCAGCAAGATCTGCAACAGTACAGGGTTCCTCTAGCAATGAGCATTGCAGGAGATAGAAACATAGAAACATAGAAAATAGGTGCAGGAGTAGGCCATTTGGCCCTTCGAGCCTGCACCGCCATTTATTATGATCATGGCTGATCATCCAACTCAGAACCCTGCACCAGCCTTCCCTCTATACCCCCGATCCCTGTAGCCACAAGGGCCATATCTAACTCCCTCTTAAATATAGCCAATGAACTGGCCTCAACTGTTTCCTGTGGCAGAGAATTCCACAGATTCACCACTCTCTGTGTGAAGAAGTTTTTCCTAATCTCGGTCCTAAAAGGCTTCCCCTTTATCCTCAAACTGTGACCCCTCGTTCTAGACTTCCCCAACATCGGGGACAATCTTCCTGCATCTAGCCTGTCCAATCCCTTTAGGATTTTATACGTTTCAATCAGATCCCCCCTCAATCTTCTAAATTCCAATGAGTACAAGCCCAGTTCATCCAGTCTTTCTTCATATGAAAGTCCTGCCATCCCAGGAATCAATCTGGTGAATCTTCTTTGTACTCCCTCTATGGCAAGGATGTCTTTCCTCAGATTAGGGGACCAAAACTGCACACAATACTCCAGGTGTGGTCTCACCAAGGCCTTGTACAACTGCAGTAGTACCTCCCTGCTCCTGTACTCGAATCCTCTCGCTATAAATGCCAGCATACCATTCGCCTTTTTCACTGCCTGCTGTACCTGCATGCCCACTTTCAATGACTGGTGTATAATGACACCCAGGTCTCGTTGTACCTCCCCTTCTCCTAATCGGCCACCATTCAGATAATAATCTGTTTTCCTATTTTTGCCACCAAAGTGGATAACTTCACATTTATCCACATTAAATTGCATCTGCCATGAATTTGCCCACTCACCCAACCTATCCAAGTCACCCTGCATCCTCTTAGCATCCTCCTCACAGCTAACACTGTCACCCAGCTTCGTGTCATCCGCAAACTTGGAGATGCTGCATTTAATTCCCTCATCCAAGTCATTAATATATATTGTAAACAACTGGGGTCCCAGCACTGAGCCTTGCGGTACCCCACTAGTCACTGCCTGCCATTCTGAAAAGGTCCCGTTTGTTCCCACTCTTTGCTTCCTGTCTGCTAACCAATTCTCTATCCACATCAATACCTTACCCCCAATACCGTGTGCTTTAAGTTTGCACACTAATCTCCTGTGTGGGACCTTGTCAAAAGCCTTTTGAAAATCCAAATATACCACATCCACTGGTTCTCCCCTATCCACTCTACTAGTTACATCCTCAAAAAATTCTATGAGATTCGCCAGACATGATTTTCCTTTCACAAATCTATGCTGACTCTGTCCGATGATTTCACCACTTTCCAAATGTGCTGTTATCACATCTTTGATAACTGACTCCAGCAGTTTCCCCACCACCGACGTTAGGCTAACCGGTCTATAATTCCCCGGTTTCTCTCTCCCTCCTTTTTTAAAAAGTGGGGTTACGTTAGCCACCCTCCAATCCTCAGGAACTAGTCCAGAATCTAACGAGTTTTGAAAAATTATCACTGTTGTATAATTCGTGGCTCAGTTCCACATTCACAAGTTGTCGGGCTGGTTGGATATCCCAATTTGCTTAGTGACACCTTTGAATGACCTACACCAGTCCTAAGTCTGTTAAGGCACTTCCAGGTTGCCCAGTGGCAATTAGCTCCTGGGGGAAGGCTTTCATCCAGTGGAATTTCCATCGTTTGGCGTTGTTTGAGACTGGCGAGCTGGTCTTCCCACAAGGCGATGTGGGCTTCAGATGGGGTTGATTGTAATGGAACAACACTGTTCATGAAGCTCTTCCTTGACCTTAGGCAGCTGGGTGTAGGTGTGTGACCATGTAGAAGGTGCCCCTCATCCGATGTTTGATAGAGTCAGTCTTTCTTGCTGGCTACTGTTCTTCTCATATCGGGGGAGCGATACCCGCCAGGATATATAGGCTGTAGGTTTTAAACAACCTGAGATAAGTTGGCAGCTTGCATTCAGAACGGCATCCATCTTCAGTGCTTGTCCAGACTTGGACACAGCATAGCAATGCTTCGCTGCCATTTGCATTTGGCCTTGCCTGAGAAGTTGAACTGTCGAGTCAACAGATTGGCGGTATTCATTTTATATTTAGTTGTTCTTTTCAGCCGCAGTGTAGGCCTTGTTTTCCATTTGAGCGTTTTAGTTAACGGCCCTGTTTGGCCTAATGTTTATTGTTTTTTTTCCTTTAACATTGTTCGCATTAAAGTTTTGTGAACTATCGACCTGCTTCAGTGTCTCTCACTCCGCACTTGGGCCATGTCCAAAGCAGGTGACACATGGAGGACGACAGGGTCTGTTGCTGTGCTCTGTGACTCTACTACTCAATGGCATGAAAACAGACTCTTTTGGCCACTGAGTCCACACTAAGCCATTAGTACCTACTTTACATTCGTCTTATGACTATCCGTTCCTATCGACTTGCCCGGATTCCACCACACGGCTACAATGGCCAAGCCCCATGTCTTTGAGATGAAGGACGAAACGGAAGCAACTGGGGAAAAGCCATGCAGAACAGGGAGAACAGGACAATTGCACAGAGACAGATTCTGATATCAGCTTTCAACGAGGGCTGTTGGGGCTGTGAGGTAGCAGCATCCCACGGTGAATGTCATTGGTTTTATTCAATCTCTCAAATTGTATCGCCACACACTTACCATCTGTCATTGTTCTGCACATCTTACCAACTAATCAATATCACCCAGTAGCCTAAGACTACTCTTATTATCAACAACACCTCCAATTGTCATGTTATCTATGAAGTTACTAATCAACCCTCCTATATTCACGTCCAATGGTTAATTATCTGCATATAACAGTGATGATCCCAGCATCGATCCTTGTGGTATACCACTGGCCATAAGCATCCAATCACAAAATATAACTTCCGCTCTCTGTTTTTTACTACCAAGCCAGTTTTGGATTTTTCCAGCATGCTCTGGATGCTATGGGCTCTAACCCTGTAGACAAGTCTCCCAAGTTGGACGTTGTCCAAGGCCTTATTGAGGTCCATGTAGACTAATCAACCATACTGCCTTTGTCAATACAATTTTTGCCGATCCTCCAGTCATCTAGCACCACATACAGTATGTAACCAGAAAAGAAAAATAATCTCTCAGGTGCCAGCTATCTCCTCCTTTTCTATCCACAGCATGTTGTGATACATCTCATCAAGACCAGGGGTTTATCCATTTTTAAGCTTGCTAAGAAATCTTATACTTCCTTCTTTTTAATGATAACTTTCTAGAATATGGAGTATTTCATGCTTATCTTCACTCTCCTAATTTCTGTTTTAAATACTCTCTAGAGCCTCTACATTTCTGAAGGGATCCTCCCCTACCCATCACCTTTCAGTATTTATTCCTGCCCGTGAATGGTATTCCAGTGAGCAAAAGATCAGTAGGAGGGAAATTACTAAAGGGGATTGTAAAGGGCAGCATGCACTGTATTTGGAAAGGCAATGAATGATTAGGGATAGTCATCGTGGCTTTGTGTATGGCAACTGGTGGTCTCACAAATTTGACTGAGTTTATTTTTCAAGCACTAATGAAGAAGATTGATGAGGGCAGGGCAGTGGATGTTGTCCATGTGGACTTTAGCAAGGCCTTTGGCAGGATCCTGTACGGTAGGTAGGCTGGTCTAAAAGGTTTGATCACATGGGACCCAGGATGAGCTTGTCAATTGGGTAAAAAACTGACAGTGGTGGGAGTCAGAGGGTTGTTTTACAGAATGAGGTCTGTGCTCCTTGGATCAGTGCGGCGGCACTTGTTTGTCGGCTATATTAATCTTGATGAGAATATAGTTGGCATGGCTAGTAAGTTGTGGATGCCACTAAAACAAGTGGTGCAGTGGATAGTGAAGAAGGTTGTTTAAGGATTTAGCTGAACTGGGAAAGTAGGCAAAGAATGACAGGTGGAATGTGTGAGGTGTTGCACTTTGGTAGGTTAACCCAGGACAAGACGTACACAGGGCCACAGAGAACAGCAAGACCTATGAGAATAGAAAAAAAGAAAATTCTGCAGAAGCTGGAAACCCAAACAACATGCACAAAATGCTGGAGGAACTTAGCAGGTCAGGCAGCATCTAGGAAAACCGTACAGTCGATGTTTCATGCCGAAACCCTTGTAGAGAAAAATGCTGAGGAGTAGATTTAAAAGGTGGGGAGGGGAGAGAGAAACACAAGATGACAGGTGAAACCTGAATGGGGAGGGGATGAAGTAAAGAGCTGGGAAGTAAATTGATGAAAGAGACAGAAGGCCACAGAAGAAGGAAAGGGGGAGGAGCACCAGAGGGAGGTGATGGGTGTTGGGATAAGGCCACACCTTATATTCAGTTTGGGTAGCCTCCAACCTGATGGCATGAATATTTCTCGAACTTCTGGCAATGCCCTGTAGTCCCTCTTCACTATTTCCCATCCCCTTTTCCTTCTCTCACCCTATCTCCTTGCCTGCCCATCATCTCCCTCTAGTGCTCGCTCCCCTCTTTTCTTTCTTCCATGGTCTTCTGTCTCTTTCACCAATTTACTTCCCAGCTCTTTACTTCATCCCTCCCCATTCAGGTTTCACCTGTAACCGTGTGTTTATCTTTCCCCTCCCCCTACCTTTTAAATTTATTCCTCATTTTTTTCCCTCCAGTCCTGCCGAAGGGTTTCGGCCCAGAACGTTGACTGTACTCTTTTCCTAGATGTTGCCTGGCCTGCTGTGTTCCTCCAGCATTTTGTGTGTGTTCCTATGGGAAGAGAGCCATAGTTCCCTGACAGAGCAGACACAGGCAGACAGGGTGGTGGAGAAGGCATGCTGTGTGGTCAGGGAATTCAGCTGGGATGCCATATACAATTTGTTGGTGAGAACTGTGCATAGTCTGGTTGCCCAGCTAGAGGAAGGATGTCATTGAGCTGAAAAAAGTCATTTCACATTTGCTCTAAACTCATTGCTTCACTTTTAAATGAAACTCCCACTTCAAACATTTCACGTGTCTACAAATGTAGAGCCTTTTAAAGAGTGGGGACATCAGGATAGATTGGATTAATGGATTATGAGGACACTCAGTCCTCGTTTATTGTCATTTAGAAATGTATACATGCATTAAGAAATGATACAATGTTCCTCCAGAGTGATATCACAAAAAAAACAGGACAAACCAAAGACTAACACTGACAAGACCACATAATTATAACATATAGTTACAGCAGTGCAAAGCAATACCATAATTTGATAAAGAACATACCATGGGAACAGTAAAAAAAAGTCTCAAAGTTCCGATCAACTCCTGATAGTCCCCGATAGTGGGTGGCAGAAGGGAGAAACTCTCTCTGCCATTAACCTCCAGGCACCGACAACTGTCGATGCATTGGAAGCACCCGACCCCAGCCGACTCTGAGTCCGTCCGAAAACTTCGAACCTCTGACCAGCCCTTCGACACCGAGCACCATCTCTGCCGAGCGCTTTGACCCTGTCCCGGCCGCCGAGCAACAAGCAAAGCCGAGGATTCGGGGCCTTCCCCTCCGGAGATTCTGGGTCACACAGTAACAGTGGCAGCGAAAAAGGCATTTCAGAAGTTTCCCCAGATATTCCTCCGTTCTCTCACATCTGTCTTCATCAAGTCAGGATTGTGCACGGCACCCTACTTGACAGATTACAGATATCATTCACCGGAGTGGCCGTGCAAGCTGTGTCGCGCCACCATCTTCTCCTCCTCCCTGAGGGAGATCAACCCTCTCTTCATATTATTACATTTAAATAGCTGCATCATCACTTTTTTTTGGAGGGTAGAATAATGTGTTTGTTGGTGGTGGCTGAAGCTTTTATCAAATTGTGCTGCAAGTTCTTATTTACAGCTGATTGTTCTTATTTTCAGAACTTCAGATAGAGCCTGAATCACTGACATTGAATCATGTGCTTCAACCAGATTTATTGCGAAAGAAAATTTATTTCACCATGAGGAACATGCACC
The DNA here is from genome assembly GCF_963921235.1 of Mobula hypostoma. Classification (NCBI taxonomy): domain Eukaryota; kingdom Metazoa; phylum Chordata; class Chondrichthyes; order Myliobatiformes; family Myliobatidae; genus Mobula; species Mobula hypostoma. The sequence continues at coordinate 68,948,827 of NC_086113.1, read as the reverse complement.
AGTAGACAGGATAATGGTCATTGTGAAAGATGGTGGCCTTCCAGACATGACTCTTATTGAAAGAGGTGACAGGGACTCAATCAAACGTAGTATCACTATTGTAGGAAGAATTGGAAAGTGCACTGTATGACGTACAATATTATTACATGATAATAAAACTAGTTTGTGAGATGTTGTAGATTCTGAGGCAGAAAAACCCCGATAAGAAATTGCTGCATCGAGGCTATCTGGACATGTATGACAACATTTAGCTAATTACAGAGCTTAAATATGTCAGCAACAGTATATAGGCATTAGTTAAAATGTAATTGTGAATATATGTGCACTCAGAATTAGCATGTCGATAACAGAGGCACTGGCATTTACTTAACCTATTCATATTCTTTGGCAAAAGAATAAATCAAGGAAAGTAGTGCACCCGTGGCTGACAAGAGAAATTAGGGATAGTATCAATTCCAAAGAAGTAGCATACAAATTAGCCAGAGAAAGTGGCTCACCTGAGGACTGGGAGAAATTCAGAGTTCAGCAGAGGAGGACAAAAGGCTTAATTAGGAAGGGGAAAAAAGATTATGAGAGAAAACTGGCAGAGAACATAAAAACGGACTGTAAAAGCTTTTATAGATATGTGAAAAGGAAAAGACTGATAAAGACAAATGTAGGTCCCCTGCAGACAGAAACAGGTGAATTGATTATGGGGAGCAAGGACATGGCAGACCAATTGAATAATTACTTTGGTTCTGTCTTCACTAAGGAGGACATAAATAATCTTCCAGAAATAGTAAGGGACAGAGGGTCCAGTGAGATGGAGGAACTGAGTGAAATACATGTTAGTAGGGAAGTGGTGTTAGGTAAATTGAAGGGATTGAAGGCAGATAAATCCCCAGGGCCAGATGGTCTGCATCCCAGAGTGCTTAAGGAAGTAGCCCAAGAAATAGTGGATGCATTAGTGATAATTTTTCAAAACTCGTTAGATTCTGGACTAGTTCCTGAGGATTGGAGGGTGGCTAATGTAACCCCACTTTTTAAAAAAGGAGGGAGAGAGAAACCGGGGAATTATAGGCCGGTTAGCCTAACGTCGTGGGGAAACTGCTGGAGTCAGTTATCAAGGATGTGATAACAGCACATTTGGAAAGCGGTGAAATGATCGGACAAAGTCAGCATGGATTTGTGAAAGGAAAATCATGTCTGACGAATCTCATAGAATTTGTTGAGGATGTAACTAGTAGAGTGGATAGGGGAGAACCAGTGGATGTGGTATATTTGGATTTTCAAAAGGCTTTTGACAAGGTCCCACACAGGAGATTAGTGTGCAAACTTAAAGCACACGGTATTGGGGGTAAGGTATTGGTGTGGGTGGAGAATTGGTTAGCAGACAGGAAGCAAAGAGTGGGAATAAACGGGACCTTTTCAGAATGGCAGGCGGTGACTAGTGGGGTACCGCAAGGCTCAGTGCTGGGACCCCAGTTGTTTACAATATATATTAATGACTTGGATGAGGGAATTAAATGCAGCATCTCCAAGTTTGCGGATGACACGAAGCTGGGTGGCAGAGTTAGCAGTGAGGAGGATGCTAAGAGGATGCAGGGTGACTTGGATAGGTTGGGTGAGTGGGCAAACTCATGGCAGATGCAATTTAATGTGGATAAATGTGAAGTTATCCACTTTGGTGGCAAAAATAGGAAAACAGATTATTATCTGAATGGTGGCCGATTAGGAAAAGGGGAGGTGCAACGAGACCTGGGTGTCATTATACACCAGTCATTGAAAGTGGGCATGCAGGTACAGCAGGCGGCGAAAAAGGCGAACGGTATGCTGGCATTTATAGCGAGAGGATTCGAGTACAGGAGCAGGGAGGTACTACTGCAGTTGTACAAGGCCTTGGTGAGACCACACCTGGAGTATTGTGTGCAGTTTTGGTCCCCTAATCTGAGGAAAGACATCTTTGCCATAGAGGGAGTACAAAGAAGGTTCACCAGATTGATTCCTGGGATGGCAGGTCTTTCATATGAAGAAAGACTGGATGAACTGGGCTTGTACTCGTTGGAATTTAGAAGATTGAGGGGGGATCTGATTGAAACGTATAAGATCCTAAAGGGATTGGATAGGCTAGATGCGGGAAGATTGTTCCCGATGTTGGGGAGGTCCAGAACGAGGGGTCACAGTTTGAGGATAGAGGGGAAGCCTTTTAGGACCGAGATTAGGAAAAACTTCTTCACACAGAGAGTGGTGAATCTGTGGAATTCTCTGCCACAGCAAACTGTTGAGGCCAGTTCATTGGCTATGTTTAAGAGGGAGTTAGATATGGCCCTTGTGGCTACAGGGGTCAGGGGGTATGGAGGGAAGGCTGGGTTCTGAGTTGGATGATCAGCCATGATCATAATAAATGGCGGTGCAGGCTCGAAGGGCCGAATGGCCTACTCCTGCACCTATTTTCTATGTTTCTATGTTTCTATATGCTACCTGTCATAAATATGGCAGATTGATTTTTAGCATTTCGCATTAGGATTCCAGCAGTAGACTTAAAGAGATGCCAGAGCCTGAGTTCAGAAAAGAGAACTTTTTCAGCAAAATCAATTTTGCCACTTCACAGTCATGGTAACATACAGTTCCTTGGATATGACATTAACCAATGAGGGATTAATTTTTGTGCTTTAAACCTTCACTTCAAAAGTAACTTGTTGGCTGAAAACCACTTGGGAACACCTAGAGGACGAAAAGATGCTATATGAATACTTAATGGAAAGGAAGTATTGAGCAGCAACTGTAACAGAATCAATACAGCACAGAATGAGCGCATTTGGCTGATCAAATCCATGCTGGCCCCTGTAATCTTTAAATTATTTTTCCTCAAGTGTCTATCCAATTTTCTTTCAAAGCAAAAGAAAGAACAAAAAGAACTGCAGTTGCTGGGAACACTGTTATCTGCATAGGGTCCAGGAAGTTGATGCTGCTTTGCCTCACTTCTGTGACTGTCTCCTGAGAACATACAGATGCAAAAAAATCCACTTAAGATGTTCCCCATCAACCTCGGCTCCACACATGGATTACCATTCTCATCTTCCACCCCTGCACTCCTTTTCCTCTTTAACACTTCTGTAGAATCCCTTAGGATTCTCCTTCACCTTGTCTGCTAAGGCAACTTCAAGGCTTCTTAAAAACACAAACACGAGGAAATCTGCAGATGCTGGAATTTCAAGCAGCACACATGCAAAATGCTGGTGAACGCAGCAGGCCAGGCAGAATCTATAGGAAGAGGTACAGTGTGTTGCTCAAGGCTTCTTTTAGCTTTCTTGATCTCTTTCTTAAGTGTCCTTTTGGATTTCTTATACTCAATAAGTATCTAATTTGTTCCTACCTGCCTATACCAGCTGTGTACCTCCCTTTTTTTACTTAACCAGGGCTTCAATATCTCTTGAAAACCAAGGTTCTCTCCATCTGCTATCTTTACCTTTTATTCTAGCAGGCACATGCAAGCTTTGTACTTTCAAATGGCATTATAACACCTTAAGACATAGGAGCAGAGTTAAGCCATTCAGCTCATCGAGTCTGCTCTGTCATTCCATCATGGCTGATCCCAGATACCACTCAACCCCATACACCTGCCTTCTCGCTATATCCTCTGATGCCCTGACTGATCAGGAAACTATCAATTTTCACTTTAAATATACCCATGGTCTTGGCCTCCACTGCTGTCTGTGGTAGAGCATTCTACAGATTTCCTGCACTCTGGCTAAAAATTATTTCTCCTTACCTCTGTCCTAAAGGGTCACCCCTCAATTTTGAGGCTACACCGTCTAGTTCTGGACACCCCGACAATAGGAAACATCCTCTCCACATCCACCATATCCAGTCCTTTCAACATTCGGAAGGTTTTGAAGAGATCCCACTGCATTCTTCTAAATTCCAGTGAGTACAAGCCCAAACCTGCCAAACACTTCTCTTATTTTAACCCCTTCATTCCTCGAATCATCTTTGTGAACCTCCTTTGGGCTCTCTTCAATGATAACACATCCTTTCTGAGATATGGGGCCGAAAACTGTTGACAATACTCCAACTAGTGTCTTATGAAGCTTCAGCATTATCTCCTTGTTTTTATATTCTATTCCCCTTGAAATGAATGCCAACATTACATTTATGATTATTAAATGTATAGTGTTCCCGTAGACATACTTCTGTCACCCGTCCTGTTTGATTCCCCAGTAGCATCAAGCATCACACACTCTCTCATTGGGATTGCTATGTACTGATAACTTTCCTGAACATTTGACTCTATCCCATCTAGTCCTTTTATAGTGTGGGAGCTCGTCTGCCTTTCCTACAATATTTCTTGCACCGAAATATATGCAGTTCAGGACACTATTTGCACCATGCTCAACCTTTTGATTCCTGTTTTCGTCTGAGGTCTTAACGGCATTTACCTCTATAACCTCCTCACTAACTGTTCTAGCATTCTGGTTCTCAACACCCTACAACTCTACTTTCATCCCCCACCCCTTCTCCGTGCAATACTAGCAAACCTTCTCGCTAGGATGTTAGTCTCCTTCAAGTTCAGATGCAAACCTTTTCTTCTGTTCAGGTCCCACCTTCCCTAGAAAAGAGCCCTATGACCAAAAATCTGATGCTCTCCCTCCTACACCAACACCTTGGCCACGTGTCAAAATGTATAATCTTCCTATTTCTGGCCTCATTAGCACATGGCACAGGAGGCAATCCTAAGATCACAACCCTGGACGTCCATGTGCTAAGATCACAACCCTGGAGGTCCTGCCCTTTAACTTAGCACCTAACTCCCTGAATTCACTTTGCAGAACTTTGTCACTCTTCCTACCTATGTCATTGGTATCTACATGGTATCTCTGGCTGCTTACCCTCCCCCTTGAGAATGCTGAAAACTTGATCCGAGATGCCCCGGACCCTGGTACCCAGGAGGCAATATAACATCCGGGAATATCAGTTTCATCCACAGAAACTCCTTTCTGTTCCACTAACTGATGAATCCCCTATCACCACAGCTCACTTCTTTCCCCCCCTTCTCTTCTGAGTCACAGAGCCAGACTCAGTGCCAGAGATCTGACCACTGTGACCTTCAAAGTAAAACAAGTTCAAAGTAAAATTTATTATCAGAGTACACACACGTTACCACATACAACCCTGAGATTCTGTTCCCTGCGTGCATACTTAGCAATCTATAGAACAGTAACTGTAAACAGGATCAATGAACAACAAACAGTACAAATGCAAGTATAAATGAATAGCAATTAATAACGAGCATAAAATAACAAAATAAGGAGTCCTTAAAGTGAGACGATCGGCTGTGGAACACCAGAAATAGAATGAGTGTAGTTACCCTCTTTTGTTTGGGAGCCTGTTGATTACCCCTCAGTAGTAACTGTTCTTGAACCTGGTGGTGTGAGTCCAGAGGGACTTGTACCATCTACCTGATGGCAGCAGTGAGAAAAGAGCATGGCCTGGATGGTGAGGATCTTTGATGATGGATACAACAGGAATTCTGCAGATGCTGGAAATTCAAGCAACACACATCAAAGTTGCTGGTGAACGCAGCAGGCCAAGCAGCATCTGTAGGAAGAGGTGCAGTCGACATTTCAGGCCGAGACCCTTCGTCAGGACTAACTGAAGGAAGAGTGAGTAAGGGATTTGAAAGTTGGAGGGGGAGGGGGAGATCCAAAATGATAGGAGAAGACAGGAGGGGGAGGGATAGAGCCAAGAGCTGGACAGGTGATTGGCAAAAGGGGATACAAGAGGATCATGGGACAGGAGGTCCGGGAAGAAAGACAAGGGAGGGGGGGACCCAGAGGATGGGCAAGAGGCATATTCAGAGGGACAGAGGGAGAAAAAGGAGAGTGAGAGAAAGAATGTGTGCATAAAAATAAGTAACAGATGGGGTACGAGGGGGAGGTGGGGCCTTAGCGGAAGTTAGAGAAGTCGATGTTCATGCCATCAGGTTGGAGGCTACCCAGACGGAATATAAGGTGTTGTTCCTCCAACCTGAGTGTGGCTTCATCTTTACAGTACAGGAGGCCGTGGATAGACATGTCAGAATGGGAATGGGACGCGGAACCAAAATGTGTGGACACTGGGAGATCCTGCTTTCTCTGGCGGACAGAGCGTAGATGTTCAGCAAAGCGGTCTCCCAGTCTGCGTCGGGTCTCGCCAATATATAAAAGGCCACATCGGGAGCACTGGACGCAGTATATCACCCCAGTCGACTCACAGGTGAAGTGTTGCCTCACCCGGAAGGACTGTTTGGGGCCCTGAATGGTGGTAAGGGAGGAAGTGTAAGGGCATGTGTAGCACTTGTTCCGCTTACACAGATAAGTGCCAGGAGGGAGATCAGTGGGGAGGGATGGGGGGGACGAATGGACAAGGGAGTTGCGTAGGGAGCGATCCCTGTGGAATGCAGAGAGAGGGGGGTAGGGAAAGATGTGCTTAGTGGTGGGATCCCGTTGGAGGTGGCGGAAGTTACGGAGAATAATATGTTGGACCCGGAGGCTGGTGGGGTGGTAGGTCAGGACCAGGGGAACCCTATTCCTAGTGGGGTGGCGGGAGGATGGAGTGAGAGCAGATGTACGTGAAATGGGGGAGATGCGTTTAAGAGCAGAGTTGATAGTGGAGGAAGGGAAGCCCCTTTCTTTAAAAAAGGAAGACATCTCCCTCGTCCTAGAATGAAAAGCCTCATCCTGAGAGCAGATGCGGCGGAGACGGAGGAATTGCGAGAAGGGGATGGTGTTTTTGCAAGAGACAGGGTGAGAAGAGGAATAGTCCAGATAGCTGTGAGAGTCAGATGATGGATGCTGCTTTTCTATGGCAACATTTCATGTAGATGTGCTCAATGGTTGGGAAAGCTTTACCACTGATGTACTGGGCTGAATCCACTACCTTTTGAAGGACTTTCTGCTGAAAGGCATTGGTGTTCCAATACCAGGCCTTTGTCAGGTCATCCCACCCAACATTATCCTAAGTGGTACACCTGCTGTTGAGGGGGTGGCCACAGGGGAAATCTGCACTGGCTGTTTAACCACTTTCCCCTTCCTGACTGTCACCCAGTTTCCTGTGTCCTGCACCTCAGGTGTAACTACCTCTCTATATGTCCTATCTATCACCTCCTCAGCCTCCTGAATGATCCCGAGTTCATCCAGTTCCAGCTCCAATTCCTTAACACGGATTGTTAGAAGCTACAACTGGATGCACTTCTTACAGGTATAGACATCAGGGACACTAGAGGTCTCCCTGCTTTCCCACATCCTGCAAGAAGAGCAATCAATTATTTGGGATGGTGGTGAATATAGAACTACCACGGCAACCACCCAGCCTGCATTCGCGCCTTAGTTAAGAGAGCACGAACATGCTGCAGCACCACTGAACTTCAGGCCAGGGAAGAGAAGCACTTATTCAATATGCTCCAGAAAAACAGTTACCCATGGAATTTCATCAGCAGATGCTTACTAAGGAGAGAAAATTGTGCAAAACTTACTCTACGCACATTGAAACGCACAACCCTTCCCTACATCAAAAATATCTCAGAAGTGACAACTCAACTGCTTGAACCTAATGGGATCACAATCACTCACAAACTTTATGGAAGCTTGTCTCAACAACCAAAGTACTAATAAGGACAGCAAACAAAAGCAATGTGTATAGGACCATCTGTAAAGACTGCAACAAGAACTACCTCGGCCAGACAAGATGTAAACTCTTAACTCATTTACCGGAACACAAACTGATCTCGGTACATGAAGACTAAGAAGGACACCACCTTAACTGGGACACCACGGAGGTTCAGGCACAGACAAATACAAAGCAAGCATGAGAATTTTTAGAAGCGTGGTTCTCTTCTGATAACTCTGTAAACAAACATATCGAAATAGCTGTCATCTGTGAACCCCTAAGTGCCAAAGAAACGCAAGCCAATAGAATTCAAAGGTCAACTGAAGGGTAGCCAATCAGGACCGAGACAAGCAAATGAATATAAACATGAGCTCTCCCAGACAGAAGCACCAACAAGTGTGTACGGAGGATGTTATTCTGACTGGTGATGAATCGTCTGCAAGCTCGGCAAATACTTCAACATCAAAGTGTTCAACTATCCTGCCTGACATGCCTACTGTTCTAACTGAGCAAATATAATGAGGAAAAACAATAAATAAACTGTGGGAAAAAAATTCTACAGACAGCTTTTTGCTTTCTCTCACGCAAGCCTCCCCTCGCTGAAGACTCGAAGAACTAAAGTCCCAAATAACCACTCTAAAGTGGGAGGAGGAGATAGCAGCGCACTGCACGCGCGCAACCCTCCGGTGAAAATGATATCGTATCCGTTAAATAGGGGCCGTGAACAATTCTGATTTGATGGAGACAGACGTGAAAGCACAGAGGAACATCTAGAAAAATTTCTGAAACGCAGGTTCGCTGCTGCTGTTACTGGGCGATCAAGAATCTTCCGAGGGAAGGCCCCAAAATCCCCGGCTTTGCCTGCTGCTGGCGACTGAGATTGAGGTCGAATCGCTCGGATAGAGATGGTGCTTGGTACTCGGTGTCGGAGGGCTGATCGGAGGCTCAAAGCTTTCGGACGACTCAGAGTCGGACTGTGGTCGGGCATGGCAGGGAGAGTTTTCTTCCTTCTCCTGTCTGCGTGAGATGTGGGACATTTGAGAGACTTTGAACTTTTTACTGTGCCATGGACTGTTCTTCATCAAGTTATGGTATCGTTGCACTGTTGTAACTATATGTTATAATTATGTGGTTTTGTTAGTTTTTTCAGTCTTGGTCTGTCCTGTGTTTTGTGATATCACACCGGAGGAAATATTGTATCATTTCTTAATGCATGCATTACTAAATGACAATAAAAGAGGACTGCGTGTCTTCATAATCTAACACTGTCCACTCTAACAATGGCTGCTCTGCTTCTCCCTGCCTTATTTTAATTTATTCTTGCAATCCTGATTGCTGATTGGCCACTGCTCAAAACACCAAACTGCCACGAGTTGATGTCTTATGTACTTAGTGAACCAGAGTGAGCAATGTTTTCTCACGCTTCAGGTCTCCAATTGTCCGCTGCTCAATTTCTGTCTCATATTCATGTGGTATCTTTAATATCCTAGGATAATCTCAAAGTAATTTTCAACTACATTTGAAGTGAGATTTGAAACCTAAATGTGTTGTTAATTAGTACAAAATAAAATCATAAGCATTGGTTAATGCCTCATCCAAAAGATGGCACATTGGTGCTAAAGTGAAGTATCTTAAATGATTACAAAGTTATTTCTCTAAAAATAACACCAACTCTCTCTTTTTCCAAAGTTGCTACTTTCTGTAAGTTGTGGTTGATTGCTCCCACCACCACCGTGAATGCCAGATCATAATTACTCTACAAAAATAGCTTCTCTCCACAACACGCCTTTCAGAATCATAGCCACAGAGCTGTAGAACATAGTTACAGGCTTTTTGGTGCACCATCTCTATACTGAATATCAAGTACCCATCTACACAAATCTCATTTACATGCACTTGGTTTGTAGCCTTCTCTAACTTGGCCATTCAAGTAGTCATCTAGATACTTCTTAAATGTTGTGACAGCACCTACCTCTACCACCACTCAGGGAGTGTGTTCCAGCCTTCAACTGTCCTCTGTGTGAAAAAAATCCTTAGATCCCCTATAAACTTCTTAGCAATTACAGGTTTCCCCCGCCATCTGAAGATAGAGCGTTCCTATGAAATGGTTCGTAAGCCGAAATGTTGTAAAGCGAAGAAGCAATTACCATTTATTTATTTGGGAAAATTTTGTGAGCATTCACAGACCCAAAAATAACCTACCAAGTCATGCCAAATAACACATAAAACCTAAAATAACAGTAACGTATAGTAAAAGCAGGAATAATATGATAAATACACAGCCTATATAAAGTAGAAATACTTTTCCACAATCATTGCCAGCACTGTTCGCCGAAGCGAAAATCTCACGCAAGCGCTGTTGGCAAAAACACTCTCTCCAGTAACCTTTAAGCTATGAAGCTGCCAAATCATACCAAATAACACGTAAAAATACACAGCCTATATAAAGTAGAAATAATGTATGTACAGTGTAGTATCACTTACAGGAATTGGGAAGACAGCACCAAGCACACTGATGATGGTGTGTTAGGCTGAGTCGTCGCAGGTTGGGGTGGTGCAGTGGCCCCCACCCTCCAGGCTGCTGACCGATACATTGCTGTGAAGCATGCAGGGGTCCAGCGGCAGCCGGAAGGCACACAGCATATCTTTAAGAAAAAAGCTGAAATAAACACGCTAATTAATTAGGTCCCACCCGCCATGTAATTGTCGGCCCAGATCAGTGCCGATTTCCGATTGCGTCGACTCTGATCTGGGCCGACAATTACGTGTCTGGCAGCACCTAATTAATTAGCATGTTTATTTCGGGCTTTTTCTTAAAGATGTGCTGTGTGCCTCCCGGATACCGCTGCATGCTTCGCAGTAATGTATCGGTCGGCGGCCTGGGTGTTGGGGTGGTGGGACACTGGGGTGTCATCTCATTGTCGTCTGTTTCCATTAGAGCAGGCAGCTCATCTTCTCCTATGACTGCCCGCCTTGATGTCGAAAGTCGAGGTTCGTCGTCTGCTGTGGCTGATGTGTTGCTTGCCTGCTGAGCCTCGCACATTTTTCTATCATACAGTTCTTTGTAAGCACTCAAACCATCCTGCAAATATCCCCTAAACCCACGTACCTTTTCAAAATTAAAGTCGTACTTTATCATTGCAGCGAAAATCTCATGCAGTTGCTTCACGTTCATTTCATTACTGCATTCGGTTTCAATTGTTGTTCTTTCCTCTTCTAATTGCATCAGCTCTTCATCTATCAGTTCTTGGTCATAGGATGCCAAAACCTCTTCAACATCATCTTCGTCAGCTTCCTCAAGCCAAACTCACTTAGTCCTTACTTCGTTCACCACGATCAAAATGTTTAATTATGTCTAGTTTTACGTTAAGTGTAACACCCTTACGAGCTCTTTCAGGCATTTCCAATACCTCAGAACTCATCTTGCAAACAGCTGCTCACAGGCGCGTGTTTAAGCAACGCCGGCGAGAATGCAGTTCCGAATCCGGGGGAGAGTGGCTGCTCAGGGCACGCGCTGATTTTTTATTGCGTGCTGATTTTTTTTTGGTAACAGTGAAAACACCTTCTGTTAGCAGAAACAGGGTACTGATGTAGGTCTTTCGTAACAGTGAGGTTTCGTAAAGTGAACCTTCGAAAAGCGGGGGACACCTGTACCTTAAAAGCCAATCTCTCTTTCTTTCTTTCTTTTTAATTCTTTTTATTAATTTTCAAAATTATAAACACAGTAACAATGTTGATACAAAGAGATTGGAATAATCTTAATAAACATATACAAAAAAGATTTTAAGTAACATGGGTATAATAGACTTCCAAACTCATAACGAAATTAGTCATAAAGAGAAAAAAGAAATAAAAAGAAAAAATATATATAAACAAAGAAACCGCCCCCAAAAGAAAAAGAAAAAAAAACTTAATACTAATCCCAAAAAAAAAGCAAACAGAACAAAGCAGGGCTAGACCAATATCTTGAATCAGACACGTTCAGTAATGTCATCAACTCCGCTCCTCTATTCATATATTTTAAGTTAATAAAGAAGATTTGGAAAGGTCAAATTACATCATATGAAAATGTTGCATAAAAGGTTTCCAAGTTTCTTCAAATTTAACCGAAGGATCAAAAATATCACTTCTAATTTTTTCTAAATTTAAACTTAATATAGTTTGGGAAAACCATTAGAATGTAGTAGGTGGATTGGTTTTCTTCCAGTTCAACAAAATAGGTCTTCTAGCCATCAAAGTAACAAATGCTATCATCCGACAGGCTGAAGAAGACAAAGATCTATATTCTACCATTGGCAATCCAAAAATTGCCGTAATAGGATGGGGTTGTAAATCAAAACATAGAACTGTTAAGATAATATCAAAAATATCCTTCCAATATTTTTCCAAAAGAGGACAGGACCAAAACATGTGAGCTAAAGAAGCCACCTCAGAGTGACATCTGTCACAAATAGGGTTTATATGGGAATAAAAACTGGCTAATTTATCTTTAGACATATGGGCTCTGTGCACTACTTTAAATTGTATTAATGTTTAGCACATATAGAAGAAGTACTAACTAATTGAAAAATTTTATCCCATTTCTCTAAAGGTAGACAAAGTAGAAGTTCCTTTTCCCATTCATTTTTAATTTTATCAGATATAGCTGGCTGTAATTTCATAATTATATCATAGACAACTGCTATTAATCCCTTCTGGAAAGGATTTAAACCTAAAATTTTATCAGTGATATCAGTAGGATATGAAATCGGAAAGGTAGGCAACATAGTATTTAAAAAATTTCTTATTGTAAGTATTTAAAAAGACATAAAACAGTTATCTAGAAATAAGTCACAAAAACATGTTATACTTTTCGCTTTCCATATCAAAAAGGCTTGGTCCATAACACCAATCTCTCATTGTAACTGAAACATTCCATATATCCTGATGAATCAAAACAATCATGCCCTCCACACATGTACAGTAACCAGAACTGTACACATTACTCCAGCTGTGGCTTGAATAATATCTTATAAAATAGTACCATAATTTCCTGACTCATAATTGATGTGATCTATATGGATTTTAGTAAGGCAATTGACAAGGTTCCACACGGTAGGCTTATTCAGAAAGTTAGAAGGCGTGGGATCCAGGGAAGTTTGGCCAGGTGGATTCAGAACTGGCTTGCCTGTAGAAGGCAGAGGGTTGTGGTGGAGAGTGTACATTCAGATTGGAGGATTGTGACTAGTGGTGTCCCACAAGGATCTGTTCTGGGACCTCTACTTTTCGTGATTTTTATTAACGACCTGGATGTGCGGGTAGAAGGGTGGGTTGGAAAGTTTGCAGACGACACAAAGGTTGGTGGTGTTGTAGATAGTGTAGAGGATTGTCAAAGATTGCAGAGAGACATTGACAGGATGCAGAAGTGGACTGAGAAGTGGCAGATGGAGTTCAACCCAGAGAAGTGTGAGGTGGTACACTTTGGAAGGACAAACTCCAGTGCAGAGTACAAAATAAATGGTAGGTTACTTGGTAGTGTGGAGGAGCAGAGGGATCTGGGGGTACATGTCCACAGGTCCCTGAAGGTTGCCTCACAGGTAGATAGGGTAGTTAAGAAAGCTTATGGGGTGTTAGCTTTCATAAGTCGAGGGATAAGAGTTTAAGAGTCGTAAACACATCATAACATGAACTACAGAGTCCAATCCAGAGTTCAATGCAGCTCTATAAAACTCTGGTTAGGCCACACTTGGAGCACTGTGTCCAGTTCTGGTCGCCTCACTATAGGAAGGATGTGGAAGCATTGGAAAGGGTACAGAAGAGATTTACCAGGACCAGGATGCTGCCTGGTTTAGAGAGTATGCATTGTGATCAGAGATTAAGGGAGCTAGGGCTTTACTCTTTGGAGAGAAGGAGGATGAGAGGAGACATGATAGAGGTGTACAAGATAATAAGAGGAATAGATAGAGTGGATAGCCAGCGACTCTTCCCCAGGGCACCACTGCTCAATACAAGAGGACATGGCTTTAAGGTAAGGGATGGGAAGTTCAAGGGGGATATTAGAGGAAGGTTTTTTACTCAGAGAGTGGTTGGTGCCTGGAATGCACTGCCTGAGTCAGTGGTGGAGGCAGATAAACTAGTGAAATTTAAGAGACTACTAGACAGGTATATAGAGGAATTTAAGGTGGGGGGTTCCATGGGAGACAGAGTTTGAGGGTCGGCACAACACTGTGGGCCAAAGGGCCTGTACTGTGCTGTACTATTCTATGTTCTATGTTAATTGCTCCTGCTAATAAAGGCAAGTATTTCATATGTCTTCTTTAACATCGTATTGGCCTATGCTGTCATCTTCCAAGATTCTTGAATTTGTACCACTGGGTTGTTCTGTTTTTTTAACTCTCTCTAGGATCGCGCTGACCATCTTTGATTAATTGCTGTCTTCTCAGGATACGGCCTGAAATAGAGGAAATGCGCTTCTTCTTGTAATCTTTGATGCCTTTACTTATCAAAAACCTATCAATCCCCGCTTTAAATATACCCAGTAACTGGTGTCCACAGCTGAATGGGGCAATGAACCTTCAGGCTAAAGAAATTCTCTCTCATCTCTGATCTAACTGTATTCTGAATCCTTATATTCCGAGGCTGTGTCTTCAGATCCTAGATTCTCTCATCACTGGAAATATCCTCTCCATATCCACTCTATCTGGGCCTTTCAATATTTGGTAGTTCAATATCCGAATACATTCAATATCTGGACAGGCCCGGAGCGATCAAATGCTCCTCATATGTTAACCCTTTCATTCCTGGAAATGACGAAGATCGCAGCAGCAAACAACGTGGCCAAGGGCGACATCCTTCAGATAGTTCACAAAATGACTTCTTCTACCTCTTCTACATCTTATGTTTCTTTGAAATGTGGTTCTGCTATTGTTGAAGCCTGTGATCTACATTTTGGTGGTGTGTTTATGGGCCGGTTGAGAGATATGGCGCTTTGCTGTCTCCAAGGGTGATCAGCCAAGTTTCAAGTAAAGTGTGCAGCCTCAAGACCAAGAAGCCTGAAGACAGGGTGTGAGCCCATGATCAACTGCATTTCTCACTGATTAGTGTCGAGGAAGATTGAACTCATCAAAGCAAGGGTGGAACGCATGCGTGTGCTCAGCACTATCTATAAGCCTCTCATTCATGTCTGCGTCTGATGGTCTCTCTCTCCCCCTCTCGCTTGCTGCTCCCAGGGGAAGGTCCCTCATTTGAATGGCCTATCTCTGCCTCTTGCTCAATGCTGCAGGAGGATTGTGCTGGAGTCCTGGGTCTTGGGCAAGGTTTAATTGATGCAGTTTGTGGATTGGACTCTGTAGTTCATGTTATGATGTGTTTCTGTTTTATGGTTGCTCTGTTTTTCATTGTAATTTTGGGTGATTTTGATCGGGATTGTCTGCAGATCATGAATGACAATGCTAGATTAGATTCTACTGAGCTGAACTGAATATGCCAGGACTCTTTCAATTTTGTGTTTTATATTCAGAGTTTTTCACTCCTTTGTTTGCTGTTTGCATGATTTGTTGTTTTTTTTGCACCTTGCGGGGAGGGTGTTTAATGTTTCTCTTTGTTTCTGTGGGGAGGTTGTAAACTGCATACATACTTTTATAATGAATGTACTTCGAATCCTTAAATCATTCAAAGTAAATCTCCTCGGGACCCTAGAACTATTCTTGGTAAACCTTTTTTACACCCTTTCCAGGAGTTAACTTGCTAATAGAGAAAATTAGTTTACATATCAGGTCAATGTCAATGAGTTGAAATCATTTAACTCTTCTTCCTTACCCTAAACGTATGCCCTGTAGTTTCACACACTTCTGTCCAAAAGCCTGGGGAGAGGGACGATACCACTGGTGCCATAACCAGATGCTGAGGGCAGTTGCACAAAGTATCTCCTCAGCCATTAACAACAGTAGGCATCTCTGCCAACACAAAAAAGCCCTTTGTCAGAGCTGGAGACCAAGCACAGCCTCAGCCCAGATCACCAGTGTCTCACTGGCAACTGAAAGTTGGTCTTGGCAAACAACTAGCTCCCCAACTTCATCGCATCATTATCACCAAGGCCTGACATGGTCATTGTCAGAAACCTCAAAGCAGGTGGTCATGGTAGAACTGGCAGTGCCTTGGGAAGACTGGATTGAGGAAGTGTTTGAGTGTACGACAGACAAATGCCAGGAGCTGGTAGAGCAGAGATGGGAGTGGAGTGCACAATGTGAGCCTATAGAGGTAGGGTGTAGAGATTTTGCTGGATGTTCGTTGTGCAGAACCTACTCTCTCCTTGGCATTACAGAAGCTGCAAGAAGAGCCATCAGGACTGTCACAGAGACTGCTGAGTGAGCTTCCAGATGGCTATGGATCAAGAGGTGTGACCTGTGGACCAGTGCTGCTGGGACACAAGCCAGGGTCTGATCAACCCTGGCTGGTTTGCCTGGGCGAGGGTGTCTGATGTTGAAGGATCTGAAACACCCGATGACCCCAGGTTACATCACTAATGATGTGTCCCAGCACATCCTAGGATGTATCTCAGCATCAACCACATTATATAGACTTGCCTATTCTGTTAATTAGAATGGATCTGAGCTGACAGGTAGTGTGTGAATGCTGCAAATCACAAGCAACCTAAAATAGAGTGAGAATGAAATCACAGTTACGGTATTCACAGGGAGCTGACTGAAACTTAATTGGAGAAAAAGAACATTGACTTTGATGGCTTTCTGATGTATTAGGTGATAGAATCCAAGGACTTGAAGAAGTCTTGATCTGTTAGTACAGTACATTTACTGGTGCTCACTTCAGGCAGAACAGCTCAGGTAGGAGTTGTGAATGGTTTGCCAATCAAATGACCAAGCTTGTCCTGGTTGCTGTTGAGACTCCTGAACTATACAGCATAGAAACTGTCCCATCAGGCCACTATACCCTAAACTGATATTTTTGTTCATCTACACCATCCTATTTGCCCATATTAGGACTGTATCCTTCTTACTTTTTTTTTGGCATGTGGCTGCGTGCATGCAAGTCTGTGCATCTGCGTCTGCGTGCGTCCATGATGATGTCTTTTTCATGGCTTTTTACAAGGCGCGGAGCGAGCGAGAGACTGTGTGGTGGGCCACTCCTCACACAGACATTTTTTCGCAGTATTTTTCCTTTTTATTTTACGAGGTCGAGTTGCGATCTCGACACTCAACCTGGTACGGATGGAAAGCGTAGTCGGGAGCGGCCCTGACTGAGTTCGAACCCGGGAACCCCTGCTCCTGGGTCCGGCGCCGATGTCACTGTGCCACCAGCCGGCCCAGGACTGTATCCTTCTATGTCTTCCCTATTTAAATAGCTGTCTAATCACAGTGATTGTATCTAATTCCACAAACTCCTCCGGTAGCAAGTTCCTGACATCAACCACTCATTGTTGAAAAAAAATTATCCCTCAAAATCCCTTTAAAACTCCTTGCTGTCACCTCGCATCAAAGCCCTCTTGTTTTTAGTCGAGAAGACTAGAATATAAAAGCAAGAATGTAATGCTGAAACTTTTTAAGGCTTTGGTCAGAGCACATTTGTTAGCAATTTTGGACCCCATATCTAAGAAAGGATGTGCTGGCATTGGAGAGTGTCCAGAGGAGATTTACAAAAATGATCTCGGGAATGAAGCTGTTAACATACAAGGATAATTTGATGCCTCTGGGCCTGCACTTGGTGGAATTTAGAAGAATGGTGGTGGTGTGGGGAGGGGATTCTCATTGAAATGTACCACAATTGAAACACCTGGACAGAGTAGACTTGGAGAGGCTGTTGCCAATACTTGGAGAGCCCAAGACCAAAGGGCACAGAATCAGAATAGGACATTTCTTTACAGCAGAGATGAGGAGGAATTGCTTTATGCAGAGGTTAGTGAATCTGTGGAATTCAGTGCCAATGACAGCTGTAAAGGATAAGTCATTGGGTATCATTAAAGCGAGGTTGATAGGTTCTTTATTAGTAAGGGAGTGAAAGGTTACAGGCAGAAAGCAGGAGAATGGGGTTGAGAGGGAAAATAAATCAGCCATGATTGAATGGTGGAGCAGACTCAATGGGTTGAATGGTCCAATTCAGCTCCCATTTTATTGGCTTTATGGTCTAAACTGCTGGAGTAACTCAGCCGGTTGATCAGCA
Organism: Mobula hypostoma; assembly: GCF_963921235.1. Classification (NCBI taxonomy): domain Eukaryota; kingdom Metazoa; phylum Chordata; class Chondrichthyes; order Myliobatiformes; family Myliobatidae; genus Mobula; species Mobula hypostoma. The sequence continues at coordinate 68,931,046 of NC_086113.1, read as the reverse complement.
TCTATGGAGAATTAATGCTACTTAAAGTTAATGCTTTCAGCTGAAACTTTTGGACCTGAAATGTCGACAATTCCTTTCCTCCCACAGATGCTGCCTGACCTGCTGATTTTTTCCACCGAATTGTTTGCAGTCTAGAATTGAGCATCTGCAGCAACACATTGTGGTCAAATACAATCCAGCTGTTTCATTGACAGCGTCTCAAAGATGCCCAGTTATAAGTGGATCGAACTGTTCCTAATCTATCTGCTATATGCAGGGAAGCTGGGACTTTATTCTCCACAAACGTGGCACAGTGGCCACACTTGCTACACAGTCCCAGGTAGACCTTTCCTTTGCATTGGTTCTTTTATCACCTGTTGAAGCCTAACCGGGGAGTTCTGCCCTTCAAGACATGGCCTGCTTGATCAGTCATGTAACTGACTTCTTTCACAATTGATCTCAACAGATGTCCCTTGGTTATAGCATTGCCTCATGAAATATTAACCTTATCATTGCTGGAGAAATGCAGAGGAAATTCACTGGGATGTTGCCAGACCAGAGAACCTGAGATAGCTAACGATGATAGTGTATTCAGGGAACTGCTGAGAAAAGGTTTGCAGATCCCAATTTTGCGGCAAAATTTTGAATGATTTCTGATGCAGTGCAGTTTGCATTTGGAAATTTTGATCTTTTTTTCCCTCATGTTGACATCCTACAGTAGGAAACGACTGCAAAGCATCTGAGTGGGCAGTACAGTGAAACAACTCCAGCCATCTCGGGTGAATCCTAATTACTAGCATGGAGCTTCAATACTTCCCCTGCAATTCTGCCATTACAAGTTAACCAAAAAGTTTCCAATAAAAACAGACATAGTTTTGTTTTTTCCAATGGACAGGATAATTTTGATCTGCATTTTTAATTTTGTCCATAAGACTCACTACATTATTTGATACCTCGCCACAAGCATATCCTCAACCTCAACAATTTTTCCTCCAGCTCTTCACACATTCTCCAGATTTGAGGGGTAGCGATGGGCACCCAGCTATGCCTGCCTCTTCATTGGCTATGTAGAACAGCCCATGTTCCAAACCGTTCCCATTAATGCTCTCCAACTCTTCCTCTCCTACACTGGTGACTGCATTGGCACAGCTTCACGCACCCATGCTCATCAATTTCATCAACTTTGCCTCTCACTTCCACCGTGCCCTTAAATTCACTTAACCCACTTCTGACACCTCCCTCTCCTTTCTTGATCTCTCTGGCTCCATCTCTGGAGACAAACTGTCAAACAACACCTTTTATAAACCTACCAATTCCCATATTTATATTGACTATATCTCTTCCCACCCAGTCTCCTGTAAAAATGCTACTCCTTGTTTTTCAGTTTCTTCTTCTCTGCCACATCTGTTCCCAGAACATGGTTTTCCTTTCCAGGACATCAGTGATTCTACCACCAAACATATCTTCACCTCTCGCCTCTCTGCTTTCTGTAGGTATTGCTCCCTCAAGATTCCCTTGTCCATTCGTCCCTTCCCACTAATCTTCCTCCATGCAATTATCCCTCAAGCAGCCAAAGTGTTACACCTGCCCATTCACCTCCTCTCTCACCTCCATTCAAGGTCCTAAACAGTCCTCCCAAGTGAGGCAACACTTCACCTGCGAATCTGCTGGGGTCATCTATTGTGTCTGGTGTTCCTGATGCAGCCTCCTCTCCTCTGGTGAGGCCTGTTGTAAATTGAGGGACTGCTTTGTGGAGCACTTCCACTGCATCTGCTAGAAGTGGAACTTCTGGCGGCCAAACATTTTAATTCTAATTCCCATTCCTGTTCCGACATCTCGTTCCATAGCCTCCTTTTGTGCCAAGATGAGACTTCCCTCAGGGTGGAGGAGCAACACCTTACTGCATCTTCTGTCTGGGTAGCCTTGAACCTGATGGCACGAATATCAATTTCTCCTTCCGGTAATTTTCCCCTCCCCCTTCCCTATTCTTCTATTCCCCACTCTGGGCTCTTACCTCTTTTCACCTGCCTATCACCTCCCCCTGGCACTCTCCCCCTTTTCCTTCTCCCACGGTCCACTCTCCTCTCCTATCAGATTCCTTCCTCTCCAATCCTTTACCTTTCCCACCCACCAGGCTTTACCAATCACCTTCTAGCTATCCTCCTTCCCCTCTCACCTCCTTTTTATTCTGGTGTCTTCCCTTTTCCTTTCCAGTCCTGAAGAAGGGTCTCATCTTAAAACGACTGGTTATTCCTCTTCATAGATTGGACCGGCTTACTGAGTTCTGCCTGCATTTTGTGTGTTCATATGCATTTTTTTTTGAATTATCACATAATCTTCCTGTGAAGCACTTTGGAATGCATTACTACATTAAAGATGCTTTTACAGCTGTCTGAAGATGCTTAAATGGCTCTGTGTAATGTCTCTATGTAATTGATGCCTGTGGAACAGTTGAACTGAAGGTAAATCAATTCTTTTATGTACAGCATCAACAGGACTGGAAACAGTAGTGAACTCTGACTGTTTTCATTCACTAATTAAGAAAATGATGCATTGAGGCTACTGATGCAGCCTATTTATAAATTTTATTGCATGTATTATTGCATTTTCTAAGACTGTGTTTGCATTTTAAGATCACAAAACATGGTTTTTGATGCTTGCATAAATCACTTTCAATACTTTAATCTGTTTTGAATATCTATCTCCCAGCTGCATTGGCATCTTCAAATTATGTACCAAACAAGGTAAATGAAACGTAACGATTAGAACTTCATAGTAACACGAAAAATGCACTCATACTACATCATTATGGTGGGAATTATGGCGGGTAATTTACACACAGTGAGCTCTCACAATCATGGTCAAGTAAGTAACCTTCCAGTGAGAGAAAACAGTGATCACAGCCCCAGAAGTTTTAAGACAGTTATGAATAAGGATAAATATGGCATAAAGGAGAGCTTTAAATAGGAGCAGGGCAAATTACAGGAGTATCAGGCAGGAACTAGTGCAGGGGCTCCCAAGCTGGGGTCCACGGATCCCTCGGTTAATGGTAAGGCTCCATGGTTGGGGACCCCTGAACTAGTGCAGTTGATTGGGAACAGCTGTTTTTGGGCAAGTTCACATCTGATTCATGGAGTATGTTTAAAGACCAACTACACAGACTACAGAACAGATATGTTATAGCAAGAAGTAAAGATAAGAATGGCAAGATATGAGGGAACTTGGAATATGAGAAGGGTGGTGAATTTTTATACGAAGGAAAAGGAAATGTATTTATGTATTAGGAAGCTAATGGAGCCCTTGAGGATTATAAAGAAACAAGAAAAGAACTCAAGAAGGGAATTGGAAGAGGCAGGAGGGGTCATGAAAAATCCTTAGTAAGTTTGATTAAAGAGCATCCCAAGTAATTCTATGCATACATGCAAGAGGATAACGAGGGAGAGGATAAAGAATGAAATATATGCTTGGAGATTGAAGATGTAGGCGAGGTCCTTTGCATTGGTATTTACCAAGTAGACATATATGAGGGATTATGAGAGTAGTCTAGTGTGTGCTGAAATGCGAAGGCATTTTGAGATAAAACAAGAGGTAGTGTTGGGTCGCTTGAAGAATGGTTAAGCCCACATCCTGACGGGATATACCACAGGTTACTGTGAGAGGCAAGAGGTGAGATTCCTAGGGCCTTGACCAAGATCTTCATCTCCTCTCTAGCTACAGACAATATCCCAAAGCCCTGGCAAGTAGCGAATGGTGTAATGGTGTTCCATTGTTCAAGAAAGGAAGTGGGAATAATTCTGGAAATTAGAGATCAAAGAATCACATGTCGGTGGTGGGAAGGTATTGTCATATGAGGGCGGGCACTCGGAATGGACCCAAATGCAAGACACAGACACTGAAGTACTAGGAACAGGACTAGGTGTGTCAAGAAAGCAAGGGAAATGGGGAAGAAACGACGCTGGACAAGACACAGGCCCTGGACGAGACTTGGATACAGGGCCTGGGCTAGGTCTAGACTAGGAAAGCGGGACCTGGACGAGGAACAAGGAACTTGGAATCTGGACAAGGACTCCTAGCCAGAGACTGGACAGGGACCCGGAACCTGGGTCTTGACTCGGGCTCGGACCCCAGATCTAGGCGAGGACTAGACATGGCTACAGGATGAGGAATGGCAACAGGACTGGACGTGAGACTTCTGGACAGGACGAGGGAACCTCAGCACCGGGCTGGGTGAGGTACTCCTGGCACATGGACAGGATGAGAACACGAAGCTTTGACTTGGTTGAGGGAGAACAGGAACGCAGAGCCTTGGTCTTGATAGAACAGGAACATGGAACACAGAGCTGGGACCCCTCCTTGGGAACAGGACTTGGGGCCGGGGCTCTACACAGAGTCAGGACCCCTCCTGGGGAGCAGGACGTAGGGCCAGGACTCATACACAGAACACTGAGAGACAGATCTCCACTCAAGGTAGCAGCAAACAGCCAGACCTACCCAGCGGAGGTGAGGGCACAAAGAGATGGTTCCCAACACAAGGTAGCGGCAAACAGCCAGACTTACCTAGCATAGGTGTGGACACAGAGACAGTTCCCTACACAAGGTAGCGGCAAACAGCCGGACCTACCTAGCGAAGGCATGGATACAAAGACAGTTCCCAACTCAAGGAAGTGGCAAACGGCCGGACCTACCAAGCGATTGTGTGGACACAAAGAGACAGTTCCAAACAACGAAAGAGAGTTTCTTATCTAGACACAGCAAGGCTCCAGTCTTACTCCAGCGGTAGAACTTGACAGCAATACAGGCGAGGACACGGGCGAGGTTGCAGACAAGTCTTCAGGCCAAGGCTTCAGGCAGAAGGGGAAGGGAAGAGAACAGTCCAGCAACTGAAGCTGAACCCAGGAGCTGTCTATGTAGCCAGCCCAAAATGAGAATCACGTACCTCAATTAATGCACCAACAGAACAAGGGAAAACCGGAAAACCTGGAATAAGGATCGATGGACCGGTCCGTGAACTGGAATGCGGACTTCACGGACCGGACCATGACAGGTATTTGGAATGAGATTTATAAGTACTTGGAAAATTATGGCCAAATTAAGGTTGATTGGCATGGCTTTGCAGTGGGTCTTACTAGCTGATAAGAGTTTTTCAAGGAGGTGACAAAGATGACTAACAAAGATAGAGCTGTGGATTTATGGTGTAAGGTGTTTGACTTGATTATTTCTATTAAGAATTGGTTTGTCCATGGAAGACAAAGCATAGTGATTGACAGGTCCTATTCTGGCTGGAGGTATGTGAATACAGGAATCTTTACTGCGACTTCTACTACTTGTGATAAACACTCAGTGGCCACTTTTTATTAGGTACACCTGTACCCTTGCTTGTTGATGCAAATATCTAATCAGCCAGTCATGTGGCAGTAACTCAATGCATGGTCAAGAGGTTCAGTTGTTGTTCAGACCAAACATCAGAATGGGAAAGAGATGTGATCTAAGTGACTTTGACTGTGGAATGAATGTAGAAATGATTGCTAGATGAGGTGGTTTGAGTATCCCAGAAGCTGCTGATCTTCTGGGATTTTCATGCACAACAGTCTCTGGAGTTTACAGGAATAGTGCAAAAAAACCAAAAAAAAACAACAGTGAATGGCAGTTTTGTGGACAAAAATGCTGAGTTAATGAGAGGTTAGAAATGAATGACCTCTGACAGGCTGACAGGAAGGCGACAGTAACTGAAATAACCATGTGTTACCACAGTGGTGGGCAAAGGAGAATCTCTGAATGCACAACACCTCAAACCTTGAAGTAGATGGGCTACAGCAGCAAAATACCCACTGGGTTCCACTCCTGTACCCAATAAAGACGCCACTGTGTGTATATATAAATGACTTGGATGAAAATGTGGATGGGTAGGTTAATAAATTCATAAGTGATGCCAAGATCGGTGGTGTTGTGGATAATTTAGAAGATCACCAAAGATACAGCAGAATACAGATCAGTTACAGAGGTGGCTGGGAAAATGGCAGATGGAATTTAATCAGGTCAAACTTGACGTGCGGCACTTTGTAATATCAAATTTAGAGAGGCAGTACATCGTTAATGGCAGAACGCTTTAACAGTGCTGATGTACAGAGGAATCATGGGCCCAAAGTGCATAGCTTCCTGAAAGTGTCTGTACTAAAAAGATAAATGGCATGCTTGCTGTCATTAGTCAAAGCACTTAGTTTAAAAGTCAGGAAGTTTAGTTTCAGGTTTATAAAACTCTGATTAGGTGTATCTGGAGCACGGCATTCAATACTTGACCTGGAGAGCATGTGCTATAAGGAGAGGCTGAATACATTAAACAAAACTTAGGTTGCTTTCTCTGCAGGGCTGAGTTTGAAGCCTGGAGTTTAGGATCCTATTATCAGTGAATTCGGTACTGGAGATCGAATCCCAAAAGTCGATCGGAACTCTGGAGGTCAAGGCCCAATGGCTGAGCCCTGGGTCTGTGAATCCACTGGGAAGTCAGGAGCCCAATGTCTGCGAGTCCACAAGTCCACTGGAGGCTGGAGACTCAGAGGTGGCCTGTCCTGGGTTGGAGGAGTAGTGTATCACTGGGTGGAAAGGGGCTTATTTTGTTATTGTTTTGTTTCTGTTGTTGTTTATGTTGTTCTGCTGAATATTGTGGACGTGCTATGTTGGCACAGAATATCTGGTGATACAGTGGGTTGCCCCCAGCACATCCTTAGGTTGTGTTGATTAATAATGCAAATTATGTGTTTTATTGTCTGTTGCTATATATATGTACATAAATAAATAAATCTGATTATGAGAATCTTGTATAAAGTTATGAGGGGCATGTCTTTCTCCCAGGATCAAATTCCACAGGGCATGAATGTAAGGTGAGATGAGCCAAGTTTAAGGGGGAGTGGGAAGTCAATTTTTTACGTACAGAATGGTGCATGCCTGGAATGGAATTTGAAGAAACGAGAAAGGATCTAAAAAGCGTGGATTGGGACAGGTTGTTCTCTGGCATGGATGTGATCGGTAGGTGGGAAGCCTTCAAAGCAGAAATTTTGAGAGTGCAGAATTTGTATGTTCCTGTCAGGATTAAAGGCAAAGTGAATAGGACTAAGGAATCTTGGTTCTCAAGGGATATTGCAACTCTGATAAAGAAGAAGAGGGAGTTGTATGAAATGTATAGGAAACAGGGAGTAAATCAGGTGCTTGAGAAGTATAAGAAGTGCAAGAAAATACTTAAGAAAGTAATCAGGAGGGCTAAAAGAAGACATGAGGTTGCCTTGGCAGTCAAAGTGAAGGATAATCCAAAGAGCTTTTACAGGTATATTAAGAGCAGAAGGATTGTAAGGGATAAAATTGGTCCTCTTGAAGATCAGAGTGGTCGGCTATGTGCGGAACCAAAGGAAATGGGGGAGATCTCAAATAATTTGCGTCTGTATTTACTAAGGAAACTGGCATGAAGTCTATGGAATTAAGGGAAACAAGTAGTGAGATCATGGAAACTGTACAGATCGAAAAGGAGGAGGTCCTTGCTGTCTTGAGGAAAATTAAAGTGGATAAATCCCCAGGACCTGACAGGGTGTTCCCTCGGACCTTGCAGGAGACTAGTGTTGAAATTGCAGGGGCCCTGGCTGAAATATTTAAAATGTCGCTGTCTACAGTGGAGGTGCCGGAGGATTGGAGAGTGGCTCATGTTGTTCCGTTGTTTAAAAAAGGATTGAAAAGTAATCCGGGAAATTATAGGCCAGTAAGTTTAATGTCGGTAGTAGGTCAGTTATTGGAGGGAGTACTAAGAGACAGAATCTACAAGCATTTGGATAGACTGGGACTTATTAGGGAGAGTCAACATGGCTTTGTGCATGGTAGGTCATGTTTGACCAATCTATTGGAGTTTTTCGAGGAGGTTACCAGGAAAGTGGATGAAGGGAAGGCAGTGGATATTGTCTACATGGACTTCAGTAAGGCCTCTGACAAGGTCCCGCATGGGAGGTTAGTTAGGAAAATTCAGTCGCTAGGTATACATGGAGAGGTGGTAAATTGGATTAGACATTTAACTCGATGGAAGAAGCCAGAGAGTGGTGGTAGAGAATTGCTTCTCTGAGTGGAGGCCTGTGACTAGTGGTGTGCCACAGGGATCAGTGCTGGGTCCATTGTTATTTGTCATCTATATCAATGATCTGGATGATAATGTGGTAAATTGGATCAGCAAGTTTGCTGATGAAACAAAGATTGGAGGTGTAGTAGACAGTGAGGAAGGTTTTCAGAGCCTGCAGAGGGACTTGGACCAGCTGGAAAAATGGGCTGAAAAATGGCAGATGGAGTTTAATGTAGACAAGTGTGAGGTATTGCACGTTGGAAGGACAAACCAACGTAGAACCTACAGGGTTAATGATAAGGCACTGAGGAGTGCAGTGGAACAGAGGGATCTGGGAATACGGATACAAAATTCCCTAAAAGTGGCGTCACAGGTAGATAGGGTTGTAAAGAAAGCTTTTGGTACATTGGCCTTTATTAACCGAAGTACTGAGTATAAGAGCTGGAATGTTATGATGAGGTTGTATAAGGCATTGGTGAGGCCGAATCTGGAGTATTGTGTTCAGTTTTGGTCACCAAATTACAGGAAGGATATAAATAAGGTAGAAACAGTGCAGAGAAGGTTTACAAGGATGTTGCCGGGACTTGAGAAACTCAGTTACAGAGAAAGATTGAATAGGTTAGGACTTTATTCCCTGCAGCGTAGAAGAATGAGGGGAGATTCGATAGAGGTATATCAAATTATGATGGGTATAGATAGAGTGAATGCAAGCAGGCTTTTTCCACTGAGGCAAGGGGAGAAAAAAACCAGAGGACATGGGTTTAGGGTGAGGGGGGAAAAGTTTAAAGGGAACATTGGGGGGGGTTCTTCACACAGAGAGTGGTGGGAGTATGGAATGAGCTGCCAGACGAGGTGGTAAATGCGGGTTCTTTTTTAACATTTAAGAATAAATTGGACAGATGCATGGATGGGAGGTGTACAGAGGGATATGGTCCGTGTGCAGGTCAGTGGGACTAGGCAGAAAATGGTTCGGCACAGCCAAGAAGGGCCAAAAGGCCTGTTTCTGTGCTGTAGTTTCTATGGTTTCTATGGAATGTACTGCCAGAGGGAGTAGCACAAGCAAATTGATAGAGGTGTTCAAAAGGCTCTCAGATAGGCACATAAATGTGCAGGAAATGGAAGGCTATGAACATTGTCTAGGCACTAGAGATGACTTTAGTTAGGCATTTAATTGAGAGTTTAATTAGTTTGGCACAATTTTGTGGGCTTATTCCTGTGCTGCACTGTTCTATGTTCTATGTTGATGTGAGATGAATAGAACTAAATGAGCTCAAAATACCATTAGCTTTTTATTCATGCAACTTAATACATACTAGACAGCATATTGTTTAGAAATAGAAGAAACATTATTTCTTTCTATTTACTTCCCAAGCCCAATTCTTTCTCTTGAAAGCACTGATTCATAACAAGATAAGATGTGGAATCCACAAGAATTGGCAACTATTAAATACCTTTTCTTATTGTCCATTTCAAGGTGACATTTACACAGTGTTTTTGCTTGGGCCTGTCAGCTTCACCAACAGATAAACATAAGATAGCAAGTAATGCACCTAACAAACAGGTGTAAAAATAACAGGGTTGTCATGGTGGAAGACTTTAATTTCCCAAATATCAATTGAAATGTCCCTAGAGCAAGGGGTTTAGATGTCCCTAGAGCAAGGGGTTTAGATGTCCCCTAGAGCAAGGGGTTTAGATGTCCCCTAGAGCAAGGGGTTTAGATGTCGCTAGAGCAAGGGGTTTAGGTGTCCCCTACGGGTTTGTTAGGTGTGTTCAGGAAGGTTTCTTGACACAATATGTAGATAAGCCTACAAGAGGAGAGGCTGTACTTGATCTGGTATTGGGAAATGAACCTGGTCAGGTGTCAGATCTCTCAGTGGGAGAACATTTTGGAGATGGTGATCACAATTCTATCTCCTTTACCATAGTATTGGAGAGGGATTGGAACAGGTAAGTTAAGGAAGTGTTTAATTGGAGTAAGGGGAAATATGAAGCTATCAAGCAGGAACTTTGAAGCATAAATTGGGAACAGATGTTCTCAGGGAAATGTACGGCAGAAATGTGGCAAATGTTCATGGGATATCGCGTAGCATTCTGCATAGGTACGTTCCAATGAGACAGGGAAAGGATGGTAGGGTACAAGAACTGTGGTGTACAAAGGCTGTTGAAAATCTAGTCAAGAAGAAAAGAAAAGCTTATGAGAAGTTCAAAAAACTAGGTAATGATAGAGATCTAGAAGATTATAAGGCTAGCAGGAAGGAGCTTAAGGATGGAACTGGGAGAGCCGGAAAGGGCCATGAGAAGACCTTGGTGAGCAGGATTAATGAAAACCCCAAGGCATTCTACAAATATGTGAAGAGCAAGAGGATAAGACGTGAGAGAATAGGACCAATCAAGTGTAAAAGTAGAGAAGGGTGTATGGAACTGGAGGAGGTAGCAGAGAACTTAATGAATACTTTGCTTCAGTATTCACTATGGAAAAGGATCTTGGTGATTTTAAAGATATCTACAGCAGACTGAAAAGCTTGAGCATGGAGATGTTAAGAAAGAGGATGTGCAGGAGCTTTTGGAAAGCTTCAAGTTGGATAAGTCACCGGGACCGGACAAGATGTACCCCAGACTACTGTGGGAGGTGAGGGAGGAGATTGCTGAGCATCTGGCGATGATCTTTGCATCATCAATGGGGGTGGGGAGGTTCCAGAGGATTGGAGGGTTGCGGATGTTGTTCTATTATTCAAGAAAGGGAATAGAGATAGCCCAGGAAATTATAAACCAGTGAGTCTTACTTCAGTGGTTGGTAAGTTGATGGAGAAGATCCTGAGAAGCAGGATTTATGAATATTTGGAGAGGCATAATATGATTAGGAATAGTCAGCATGGCTTTGTGAAAGGCAGGTCATGCCTTACGAGCCTGATTGAATTTTTTGACAATGTGACTAAACACATTGATGAAGGTAGAGCAGTAGATGTAGTGTATATGGATTTCAGCGAGGCATTTGACAAGGTACCCCATGCAAAGCTTATTGAGAAAGTAAGGAGGCATGGGATCCAAGGAGACCTTGCTTTGTGGATCCAGAACTGGCTTGCTCACAGAAGGCAAAGGGTGGTTGTAGACGGGTCATATTCTGCATGGAGGTCTGTGAGCATTGGTGTGCCTCAGGGATCTGTTCTGGGACACCAACTCTTCGTGAATTTTATAAATGACCTGGATGAAGAAGTGGAGGGATGGGTTGATAAATTTGCTGATGACACAAAGGTTGGGGTGTTGTGGATAGTGTGGAGGGCTGTCAGAGGTTACAGCGGGACATTGATAGGATGCAAAAATGGGCTGAGAAGTGGCAGATGGAGTTCAACCCAGATAAGTGTGAGGTAGTTCATTCTGGTAGGTCAAACATGATGGCAGAATATAGCATTAATGGTAAGACTCTTGGCAGTGCGGAAGATCAGAGGGATCTTGGGGTCTGAGTCCATAGGACACTCAAAGCTGCTGCGCAGGTTGACTCTGTGGTTAAGAAAGCATACGGTGCGTTGGCCTTCATCAATTGCGATTGCGTTTAGAGGCCGAGAGGTAATGTTGCAGCTATATAGGACCCTGGTCAGACCCCACTTGGAGTACTGTGCTCAGTTCTGGTCATCTCACTACAGGAAGAATGTGAAAATCATAGAAAGGGTGTAGAGGAAATTCACAAGGCTGTTGCCTGGATTGGGGAGCATGCATTATGAGAATAGGTTGAGTGAACTCGGCCTTTTTTCCTTAGAGTGACAGAGGATGAGAGGTGACCAGATAGAGGTGTATAAGATGATGAGAGGCATTGATCGTGTGGATAGTCAGAGGCTTTTTCCAGGAGTGAAATGGCTAGCATGACTAGTTTTAAGGTGCTTGGAAGTAGGTACAGAGGAGATATCAGGGGTAAGTTTTTTATGCAGAGAGTGGTGAGTGCATGGAATGGGCTGCTAGCGACAGTGGTGGAGGCAGATACGATAGGGTCTTTTAAGAGACTTCTGGACAGATATATGGAGCTCAGAAAAATAGGGGGGCTATGGGTAACCCTAGGTAATTTCTCAGGTAAGGACATGTTTGGTACAGCTTTGTGGGCCAAAGGGCCTGTACTGTGCTCCAGGTTTTCTATGTTCTATGTTTCTAAACAAATAAATAAATTATGCTGAGAACATGAGTTGTAGAGTCCTTTCTAGTCCATAGGTTGTGAAATGAGGTCAGGGTTGAGGTGAGTAAAGCTATTCACACTGGTTCAAATGCCTGATGGTTGAGGGGTAATAACTGTTCTTGCAATTGCTGGTGTGGAACCTGAGGCTCCTGAACTTCCTTCCTGATGGCAGCATGAGAAGAGAGCATGGCCTGGATGGTGGGAGTCATTGACGATGGATGCTGCTTTCTTGTGGCAGTACCTCCTGTAGATGTGCTCAAGAGCGGAGAGGGCTTTGCCTGTGATGGACTGGTTGTGTCCACCACTTTTTGTAGGCTTTTCTGTTCATGGGCATTGGTGTTTCCATACCAGGCCATAACACGACCAGGAAGATGGGGAGCAATCAGAGAAAGGACAGGCTCCATTGGAGTAACACCATCGTCCAGTGAGTCAGAATGATATACAGTATTTATAAAAAGTATTCACCCTTCTTGGAAGTTTTCATGTTTTATTACATTGAATCACAGTGGATTTAATTTTGCTTTTTTGAAATTGATTGTCAGAAAAAGACTCTTTCATGGCAAAATGAAAACAGATCTCTACAAAATGATTTAAATTAAATACAAATATAAAACACAAAATAATTGATTGCAAAAGTATTCACCCCCTTTAAGCCAGTATTTAGCAGATGCACCTTTGGCAGCAATTACAGCCCTAAGTCTGTATGGATAGGTTTCTATCAGCTTTGCACATCTCAACGCTGTAATCTTTCCCCATTCTTCTTTATAAAACTTCTCTGTCAGGTTGCATGGGGATTGTGAGAGCAGCCACAAATTCTCAATTGGATTGAGGTCTGGACTCTGACTTAGCCACTCCAGGACATTAACTTTGTTGTTTTCCTGTGGAGCTTTGGCTTTACGCTGGGGGGCATTGTCTTGCTGGAAAACAAGTCTTCTCCCAAGTCATAGTTCTCTTACAGACTGCATCAGGTTTTCCTCCAGCATTTCTCTGCATTTTGCTACATTTATTTTACCCTCTATCTTCACAAACCTTCCAGGGCCTGTTGCAGTGAAGAATCCCCTGGAAGGCTGATGCAGCCACCACCATAGTGTGTTTTTGATTATGGAAACATAGAAAATTTACAGCACAATACAGGCCCTTTGTCCCACAATGCTGTGCCGAACATTGTACTTACTTTAGAAATTACCTCAGGTTACCCATAGCACTCTATTTTTCTAAGCTGTATGTACCTATCCAGGAGTTCCTTAAAAGACCCTATCGTATCTGCCTCCACCACCGTTGCCGGCAGCCCATTCCACGCACTCACAACTCTCTGCATAAAAAACTTACCCCGACATCTCCTCTTAACGACTTCCAAGCACCTTAAAACTGTGCCCTCTCGTGTTGGCCATTTCAGCCCTGGGAAAAAGCCTCTGACTATCCACACGATCAATGCCTCTCATCATTTTATACACCTCTATCAGGTCACCTCTCATCCTCCGTTGCTCTGAGGAGAAAAGGCCGAGTTCATTTATAAGGCATGCTCCCCAATCCAGGCAACATCCTGGTAAATCTCCTCTGCACCCTTTCTATAGTTTCCACATCCTTCCTGTAGTGAGGTGACCAGAACTGAGCACAGTATTCCAAGTGGGGTCTGACCAGGGTCCTATAAAGCTGTAACATTACCTCTCGGCTCTTAAACTCAATCCCACAATTGATGAAGGCCAATGCACCATATGCTTTCTTAACCACACAGTCTATCAGCGCACCAGCTTTGAGTGTCCTATGGACTCGGACCCCAAGATCCCTCTGATTCTTCACACTGCCAAGTGTCTTACCATTAAACTATATTCTGCCATCATATTTGACCTACCAAAATGAACCACCTCACACTTATCTGGGTTGAACTCCATCTGCCACTTCTCAGCCCAGTTTTGCATCCTGTCGATGTCCCTCTATAACCTCTGATAGCCCTCCACATTATCCACAACATCCTCAACCTTTGTGTCATCAGCAAATTTACTAACCCATCCCTCCACTTCTTCATCCAGGTCATTTATAAAAATCACGAAGAGTAGGGGCCCCACAATAGATTCCTGAGGCACACCAATGCTCACTGACCTCCATGCAGAATATGACCCATCTACAACCACTCTTTGCCTTCTGTGGGCTAGCCAATTCTGGATCCACAAAGCAAGGTCCCCTTGGAACCCATGCCTCCTTACTTTCTCAATAAGCCTTGCATGAGGTACCTTGTCAAATGCCTTGCTGAAATCCATATACACTACATCTATGGCTCTACCTTCATCAATATGTTCAGTCACATCCTCAAAAAGTTCAATCTGGCTCGTAAGGCACAACCCGAGTTTGAGAAAGCCATGCTGACTATTCCTAATCATATTATGCCTTTCCAAATGTTCATAAATCCTGCCTATCAGGATCTTTTTCATCAACTTACCAACCACTGAAGTAAGACTCACTGGTCTATAATTTCCTGGGCTATCTCTACTCCCTTTCTTGAACAGCATCTGCAACCATTCAATCCTCTGGAACCTCTCCCAGAACCACTGATGATGCAAAGATCATTGCCAGAGGCTCAGCAATCTCCTCCCTCGCCTCTCACAGTAGCCTTGGGTATACAGTATCTCGTCCAGTCCCAGAGACTTATCCAACTTGATGCTTTCCAATAACTCCAGCACATCCTCTTCCTTAATGTCTAAAAGCTCAAGCTTTTCAATCCACTGTAAGTCATCCCTACAATCGCCAAGATCTTTTTTCTTAGTGAATACCGAAGCAAAGTATTTCTTCAGTATCTCTGCTATCTCCTCCAGTTCTATACACACTTTTCCATTGTCACACTTGATTAGTCCTATTCTTTCACATCTTATCCTCTTGCTCTTCACATATTTGTAGAATGCCTTGGGGTTTTCATTAATCCTGCTCGCCAAGGTCTTCTTATGGCCCCTTCTGGCTCTCCCAGTTCCATTCTTAAGCTCCTTCCTGCTAGCCTTATAATCTTCTAGATCTCTATCATTACCTAGTTTTTTGAACTTTTCGTAAGCTTTTCTTTTCTTCTTGACTAGATTTTCAACAGCCTTTGTACACCACAGTTCTTGTACCCTACCATCCTTTCCCTGTCTCATTGGAATGTACCTATGCAGAATGCTACGCGATATCCCATGAACATTTGCCACATTTCTGCCGTACATTTCCCTAAGAACATCTGTTCCCAATTTATGCTTCAAAGTTCCTGCTTGATAGCTTCATATTTCCCCTTACTCCAATTAAACACTTTCTTAACTTACCTGTTCCAATCTCTCTCCAATACTATGGTAAAGGAGATAGAATTGTGATCACCATCTCCAAAATGCTCTCCCACTGAGAGACCTGACACCTGACCAGGTTCATTTCCCAATACTAGATCAAAAACAGCCTCTCCTCTTGTAGTCTTATCTACATATTGTGTCAGGAGTCCTTCCTGAACATACCTAACAAACTCCACCCCATCTAAACTCCATGCTCTAGGGAGATACCAATCAATATTTAGGGAATTAAAATCTCCCACCACGACAACCCTGTTATTATTACACCTTTCCAGAATCTGTCTCCCTATCTGCTCCTCAAAGTCTCTGTTAATACTGGGTGGTCTATGAAAAACACCCAGTAGAGTTATTGACTTCTTCCTGTTTCTAACTTCCACTGACAGAGACACCGTAGACAAACCCTCCATGATTCCTCCTTTTCTGCAGCCGTGACACTATCTCTGATCAGCACAGAGAGGTTACTCCAAACACAGCATTTAGTCTGATGGCCAAAAAGCTCAATTCTGGTTTTATCAGATGATAGAACCCTCTTCCAGCTGACTTCAGATTTTCTCATAAACTCTAGCTGAGATTTCATGTGAGCTTTCTTCAACAGTGGCTTCCTGTTTGCCACTCTCCCATAAAGCTGCAACTGGTGAAGCAGCCAGGCAATAGTTGCTGTATGCGCAGTCTCTCCCATCTCAACCACTGAAGCTTATAACACCTCCAGTTGAGCTTATAACACCTCCAGTTGTAATAGGTCTCTTACCGGCCCTCCTTCTCTAGTCTCCCAGGAGGGGGGAGAAGATGGCAGCATGACGGCAGTGCGCGCGGCCACTTCGGTGATGAATATCTGTTATCTGTCAAGTAGGGGACCATGCACAATTCTGATTTGATGGAGACAGACGTGAGAGTACGGAGGAACATCTGGAAAACTTCTGAAATGCCCGCTTCGCTGCCGCTGCTACTGTGTGGTAACCGGAATCTCCAGAGCTGAAGGCCCCGAAATCCTCGGCTTTGCGTGTTTGAGCGGCCGGGGAGAGGTCGAAGGCACTCGGGAGGCTGTATCGGAGAGGCTGGTCGGAAGCTTGGAGTTTTTGGACAGATGGACTTGGTGTCGGCTGTGGTCGGCTGCTTCCAAGGTATCGGCAAGTTGACGGTGCCTGGAGGTTTATGGCAGGGAGTTTCTCCCTTTTGCCGCCTGCTATCGGGGACTCAGGAGTCGATCGACTTGGGACTTTGAGACTTTTTGTTTACTGTGCCCATGGTCTGTTCTTCATCAAATTATGGTATTGCTTTGCACTGCTGTAACTATATGTTATAATTATGTGGTTCTGTCAGTGTTAGTCTTTGGTTTGTCCTGTTTTCTGTGACATCACTCTGGAGAAACATTGTATCATTTCTTAATGCATGTATGCATTTCTAAATTACAATAAAAGAGGACTGAGTGTTCTCATAATCTAAAAAAAAATCTAAAAAATCTAATCTAGTCCCCTTCTTGTATGGTCACTCCATTTTTGAGGATGTCCTGCTCTAGGCAGATTTACAGCTGTGCCCAATTCGTTCCATTTCTTGACGATTGGCTTACCTGTACCCCAAGGAATATTCAGTGACTTGGAAATTTCCATCTCCTGACTTGTGCTTTTCAATAACTTTTTCACAGAGTTGCTTGGAGTGTTCTTTTGTCTTCATGGTGTAGTTTTTGCCAAAATACTGACTCACCAGCAGTTGGGCCTTCCAGATACAGGTGTATTTTTACTACAATCAATTGAAACACCGTGACTGCACACGGTGATCTCAATTTAACTAATTATGTGACTTCTGAAACCAATTGCCTGCACCAGTGATGATTTGGTGTATCATATTAAAGGGGGTGAATATTTATGCAATCAATTACTTTGTGTTTTATATTTGTAATTAATTTTGATCACTCTGTAGAAATCTGTTTTTACTTTGACATGAGTCTTCTTCTGTTGATCAGTATCAAAAAAAAGACAAATTAAATCCACTGTGATTCCATATTGTAAAACAACAAGACATGAAAACTTCCAAGAGGGGGCTGAATGCTTTTTATAGACACTGTATGCTTACTAACATATTTGTGCAAAATAGGGAAACACTTATTAAGGATCAACATGAGTTTGAAATAATAAGCAATATAACATAAATCACTGTTAGAAACAAACCTTTATTTGGACAAAGATGCATTCTCTTACCTAGATGAATTTTTACTGTGTGATATTAATATGCTAACAGCTATCACTTGCAATCTTTGTTTAAGAAACAACTCACAAAAGGCCAATTGTCAGAGTTCCAGTATAATCAAAAGAGTGACAGTGATCTCTTACCATCAAGATGTCTACAGAGTTTCGTTAGAGAGATAACTGCTATGCCTTGAGCTTTTACTTTATTTATGCAATATTAAATCACATCAAGAAAATGGACATTGTTTTTTGAGAACCACCTGACATAAGTGACATTTGTCCAATATCACATGAAAGGTTAAGCAAGCATGATGATTGAGGTTTGTTGCTTGTTTCCACATCATAAATTAAAAATCAGTGGCCATAACTATGTGAAGCAATCAGCATTTCTTCAAAAATTCATACTTTTATGCAGTGTTTCAGATAAGGATGGTCAATTTTTTTCTGTATTTTATTGGATTGCCCTTTTTCCACTTCCTGTCACCTGTGTCCTGGATTGGAACCCTCTGCAATTGGAAAATCTACAGTCTGTGCAAATGTTGAAATTGTACTACAGTGCTGCTAGCCTATCAGATTTTCTGCCTTAAAGAGGTCACCTTTATCCTCTGCTCCCCTGGACAACAAAAAGCTGTTGAGGGGAAAAAAGGATCAGCCATGATTGAATGGTGAAGCAGACTCAATGGGCCAAATAGCCAAATTCTGCTGCTCTGTCTTACGGTCTTATTATCATGAGTAACTGGAACTTTTTTCCTTAAATGTCATGCAAGCAGTGTCTTTTAAGAAAGCCTTTTTGGATGTTTTTGTACACCACAGTCCCGAGAAGACACCAGATTGCATAGAGGGAGAGAAAGTTTAAAAGAAGTGAGCAGGGGCAGTCGGCACTTTTTGTGAGCCACAGTTCCTGAGGAAGCATTTGATTGTGCATCATTAGTTACCTGGCAGGGACCACGAAAAAGAATTTAGGTTTAAGCAGAGTGGGCATTTGTGTGAGTGGGCCAGTGTTAACAGTGGGGAGTTGAGGCTGAGGATCAGGCTCATTGGGCTTCAGCAAGGAGAGGCAAAGGCCGTGGAGAGATAACTTTTCATTATTTATACTATTTCTTTCTCATTGCACATTTAGAACAGTGGGGATGCAGACAGGATACTGGAATACTCCCCTTGCGGGATGTGGGAAGGCGGGGTGACTTCAGGTATCCCTGATGACTACACCTACAAGAAATGTACCCAGCTGCAGCTTTGAACAGATTGTGTCAATGAGCTAGTGCTGGAACTGGATGAACTTCAGGTGCCAGGGACAGGGCCATCTCTGATCCAGTCCTCAGCATTCTTAAGTGGGAGGGTGAGCAGCTAGAGATCGCAGTCCACATCAGTATCAATGACATGGGTGGAATAGGTGACGAGGTCCTGCAAAGTGAGTTCAAGGAGTTAGGTGCTAAATTAAAGGACAGACCTCCAGGGTTGTGATCTCAGGATGCCAGTGAGGCCAGAAATAGGAAAATCATGCAGTTTAATACGTGGCTAAGGAGTTGGTGTAATGGTGCAGGTGGCTCTGAGCACATTTGCAAACAGAAACAGCGACACTGTCAGTCACATGACTTCAAACTTTACTTCAAAAAGACAGAGGCACTCAGTACGACAGCTTTGCCACATTCACTTGTTCAAATTCCAGCTGAAATACACAGGCGACAAAAAGTTCACAGATAATTCACAAAGTCTTCAGATAAGATCCAAGGCTTCAGGCAAAAATCGGGCAAGCCAGTCCACAAAGCTAGATCCCAGTTAAGTCTTTTCACAGAACTGACACAGGCAAGTAATTCCACTAATCCTAGGAATTGATCCTAACAAGCAGAGCAAGCATCAAGACTGTGCATTTGGTAGATGCAGCCACCAGCCTTAAGCACCTCTCAATCATTCTCAGGCGTGTCTTGTAATCCGATTGAGATTCCTCCTCGTGATGAGGGGTGAGGATCTCCACCCAGACAGATGACATCATTGCTCTTGCTGGGCACCCCCCTCCCCACCAGCTATGGCAGACTCCAGGCAGCCCAGGATGGTCCAAAAATGAGGTATGAGACACATCAAACTCACATTTCTCAACTTGACGCACAGCTGGTTGCCCAGGAGACGCCGTAAAACTTGCGGACACGGAGGACGTGCTGCTGAACAATCTTGGAGAAAACTAGGATGTCATCAAGGTACACAAAGGCTAACCGGTTCACCATGTCACGAAGAACATCGTTTATAGAGGCCTGAAAAACTGCTGGCCAGTTGGATAACCCAAAGGGCATGATCAGGTAATTCATAGTGGCCACTTGGGGTGCTAAAAGCAGTTTCTCATTCATCCCCTTCCTTTAGCGAACTAAGTGGTAGGCATTATGGAGGCAGGGACTGGTGAAGACAGTGGCCTCTCTGAGGAAGTCAAAGGTGGTTGATGGGAGCGGGAGGGGATACTTATTCTTAACAGTGACCCTGTTTAACCCCCTGCAATCGATACAGGGCCTCAGCCCTCCATCCTCCTTAAAACACACTAAAAATAAACCCTGCAGAGGCTGGTAGAGGGGCGAATGAGACCATTCTATAACACCTCGCCAATATACTCCTCCATTGCCCAAGTCTCAGGGACGGAGAGTGCGTAAACCAACCTCTGAGGGGCATTGCTCTGGGCAGCAAGTTAATGGCAAAATTGTAGAGCCTGTGCGGAGGCAGGGATGAGGCCTTAGCCTTGGAAAAACCTTCTGCCAAGTCGAGATATGGTTTGGTTCAGACCCCCAAAGACCTGACCTCTGTGTGTCCAATCCAGTCGCTGAATATTCATCCTCATCCTTCTCCTCTTCATCACTTTCACCATCTTGCCCATGTCCCTCCTCCTCTTCTGCACTGATTTCATCGGTGTCATCTTCCCCTTCTCTGGTCTTCCCAACAGTAAGACCTGGAGTGTCTCCTAATGAGAGCCGCCTTCCCTCAGACCGGGCAAACTGAGGACCATGAGCACGAAGCCACATTGAACCTAAAGCTAGGTGCTTTCTCACAGGGTCTACTGAAAAGAATGAAACCAGTTCAGAGTGATTTCCTATCGACGTTTTAACAGGTCTGGTCATGTGCTTGACCTTTTCTGACTCCAGAGGGCGCCCATCTAAGGCTTGGACCGAGAGTGGGTGAGGGCTGATCTTGATGGACAGGTTGAGCTGTCTGGACCAGATGAGGTCCATTAGGCTCCCCTCTGCAGCTGAATCCACCAGTGCTCGGGGCCAGACCTCATTCTTCTACGCCTCACCCCAGGTCAACTGTAGACGTGCGAGCAATCTAGACATTCTCACTAGTCCACTGGCCAGAGTCCCTTGCTCTTCTGGTGAGCGCTGGCTTTTCCCTGAAGTTCTCTGGACACTGGGTGTGGAAGCAGCCAGTGCTACCATAGTAAAGGCACTTCCCCTGATGTCCTACAATCCCAGTCCTCTCGGGGAAGGCAAGACCGGCCCAGTTGCATCGGTTGCTCTTTAGGTTGAACGGCCCGAGCTGGGGGTGACCTCATAGGGGACAAGGCGGTACGTTCTCGAGCCCACTCTCTCTGCCTTTCACTTTTATGTTGGTCCAGTCGAATGGGTGTAGAAATCAACCCCCTCCCCTAGTCAAGACTGGCCAGCTCACCCTTCACTCTTTCAGACTGTCCATTATAAAAAGCTGCGAGGAGAGCCTCTCTTTCCAACCGCTCTCGGTTCCCAGAGTACAAAATTCAATGGCACAAGTTGCTACTGTGTGGGACCCTGTTTCAGATTTGTCACCTCTCTGCTTCTCGTACATTAACAGAATGATCAAACACCTGGCACAGGGAGGTGGTGAAGGTCTCCCGACTACCACATACAGCGGACTGCTGCTCCCAAAGAGCGGCTGCCCACTCAGGTGCTCGGCCAGAAAGAAGCGAGATCCTGCACTGTAGGTGTCCTGGAGCCTCTGAGTGTGAAGCAGGTCGACTGCAGCTCACGACAAGAGAACACCGAGCCACAAAGCCACGGCACGTCTCTGGTGGGCCACCAAAGTTAGTTGAGTGAGAAGGGGGGTTCTCTGGAGTCAGCGACCAATGAAGCTGGTTGCCGTGGTGTGTCACTCGTGGGACCTGTCGGGGCCGGAAGAGTTGCAGTCGCTGGAGCTGGGGGCGTTGGGAGATGGTCGGGCTCACAGCCCCTGGACCGCCTCTGCCACCTGTGGGTGGGTAGCTGTGCTCTTGTTGTGCACCCAGGAAAGTCCCTGGTTGCTGAGCACCACTCGAAAGCTCTCATTGTCTGCTGCACTCATGTTGTGGCTCAGTCTTGCTATAACGGTGCAAGTGGGTCTGAGCATAAATGCAGACAGAGACAGAGACAGAGGGTCAAATAACTTCAAACTTTACTTCAGCAGTCAGAGGTTCTCAGTACATCAGCTTTGTCACATTCACTTGTTTAACTTCCAAATAAAATACACAGGCAACTAAAAAGTTCACAGATAATTCACAAAAGCTTCAGAAAAGATCCAAGGCTTCCAAACCTAATCAGGCAAGCCAGTCCACAAAACAAAGGGAGTGTTTCCTTATGCTCGATCCCAGCTAAGTCTTTTCACAGAACTGACACAGGTAAGTAATTCCACTAACCCGAAGAGCTGATTCTAACAAGCATCAAGACTGAGAAACTGATAGCCACAGCCACCAGTCTTAAACCTCTCAATCAGTCTCAGGTGTGTCTCGTAATACAACTGAGGTTCCTCCCAGTGATTAGGGGTGAGAATCACCTCCCAGACAGATGACATGGCTAGGGAGGCCGCCTGAGTTGGCTCGACTGGAAGCTGGCTGTGTTTTGTTTGATGCGTGAATGTGGTTTGGAATCTGTTGAGGGAAAGAGAGTGGGGAAGGAACGGAAATTGCTGGGAGGGGGTTGTGTGGGTCCGGTAATGGCGGACAAGATACGAGGCGGGGTTGAGGGAAAGAAAGTGGAGAAGGAGAGGGATAGAGACTTGGGTCCAGAGGTAGGCAGCTGGGGAGAGGTGGATTATTGTGAAGGGAGAAATAAAGGGAATGAGGAGGTAGTGAGGGGTTGGATGAATAAAAACCAAGACAAAGGGAATAAAAGAATAAGAAATGATAGTGGAGAAAGCTCTGAAAGTGAGGAAGATGAACAAGCTCAGAGAGGAGGTGTTGTCATAATTAGGTTTAATGAGAAGGCTCAGGGACATATGAAGAAAATTAACCCGTTTGTGCTCACAACAACTCTGACAAATAAGGTAGGGGAAATAGTATTTGCAAAAGTCCTTAATGATGGCAACTTATTGGTAAGATGTGCGAATGAGGAACAACTTGAGAAAGCACTCAAGCTAAAAGAGATAGGAAAATGCAAGGTGGAATACACCGGGAGGGTGGGAGCACAAAATAGTGGTTGTAAAGGAGTGATCACGGGGGTACCAATGAGTATAAATATGGAGGAGATAAAGAGGAATATCAAAGGAGGGAAAGTAATGAATGTTCAAAGACTGAAAACAACAAAGGAGGGAGTGAAAAAGGAAAGTGAATCAGTATTGATTGAATTTGAAGAAGAAAGAGTGCCAAGGAAGGTGTTCCTGGGTTTCATGAGTTACCCAGTAAGGGTGTATGTGCCAAAGCCACTGGGGTGCTATAATTGTCAAAGGTTTGGACATGTGGCTAAAAACTGTAAAAGGCAGAGGAGATGTGCTAGATGTGGGGGTGATCATGAATATGGAAGGTGCGGAACAGGAGTTCAACCAAAATTCTGCGATTGTGGAGGAGCTCATAATGTTGCATATAGTGGGTGTGAGGTTGTCAGACGGGAGACTAAAATTCAAGAAATAAGAGTGAAAAGAAAGATCACTTATGCAGAAGCTATAAGAATGTCAAGAGAACAGAATAATGCTCCTAATGAACAGGGAGCAATAGGGATACGAGAGATGCAATAAAGAACAAATGACAGGATTTATGTAGACAAAAAGGCTCTAGTAACATTCATTGCAGGAGTGATTAATAGTACGGCTGAGGTAAAGTCAAAAAGTGACAAAATTCAGCTGGTGGTAAAAGCAGCAGTAAACCATTTAGGGTTAGTAGGACTGACATGGGAGGAAGTGAGGGAGAACCTCAGTAATCAGTCAAGCCAGGAAGTGTCATGTGTTGGTTAATACTAATTATGGTGATTCTTTTACAATGGAATGCAAGGAGCTTACTGGCCAATAGCCAGGAATTCAAGCACATTAAAGAAATGGTTGTAAAACCAGATGTAGTGTGTATTCAGGAAACTTGGTTAAAACCAACTTTAGACTTTGTGGTATATGGGTATACAATGATAAGGAAAGATAGAAATCTAGGGGGAGGAGGGGGTTGTGCTATGTTAATCAAGCAGGGTATACCATACAGGGTACTGGAAAAAGGAGATGATCAGGAATACATAGTGGTGGAAGTGTGGGAGAGAGGGGAGGGAGTGGTTATAATTAACTACTACAATCCATGTAAAAGGTTGGATTTAGACAGCCTATTAAAGATACAAGGACAAAACAGACATAAAGTAGTGTGGTGTGCAGATTTCAATGCTCATAGCACAATATGGGGGGATCAGATTATAGATCCAAATGGAAAGGTAATTGAAGATTTGATGGAAGAAAGGGATTTGGTGTGTATGAATGATGGTAGCGGCACAAGGATAGATATAACAACAGGAACTGAGTCAGTGTTAGATATTACATTAGTGTCTAACACCTTGGCTGGCATTAGTAACTGGGGAGTTTGGACTGCTTCAACAGTAGGCAGTGATCACTACCCAGTTTTGTGTTCAGTGGGTGAAAGAGTTGAAGTAAGACCAGGTGGCGGAACCCCAAAGTGGGTGTTTGAAAAAGCTGATTGGGGTAAGTTCCAGAAGTTGAGTGAAGAAGGGTTGACAAAGATTGATATTTCTGGAAATGTAGATGAATTAAACAGTCAGGTGACTTCAGCAATTATCATGGCAGCAGAAGGATCTATACCTAGGAGTAAAAATAGGATGAATAGAAAACTGGTACCATGGTGGACAGAGGAATGTTGTCAGGCTGTAAAAAACAGAAATAGAGCATTCAGGCTAGTTAAAAGAACCCACAATATGCAGCATTTGGTTCAATATACGAAAGCACAGGCAGTGGTGAGAAGAACTATACGTCAAGCTAAAAGGGCAAGTTGGAGGAATTTTTGCGACAAGGTAGGAAGAACAACACCTGTGGGAGAGATATGGGGAATGATTAAGAGGATGGGAGGAGATAGAAGGGAATGGGAATATCCAGTAATGATATCTGAGGAGGAAACTGCAGTCTCCAGTAGGGATAAGGCTGAGGTCATGGCCAAGTCATTTGTACTGATACACAGTTCAGAAAATTTGTCTGAAGAAGGGAGAAGAAGGGAAAGAATAATGAGCCAACACCCAGGTGTGTTAAGCAGGAGGGAAGGAACAGATGATATAATTGATGATCCATTTACACTAGCAGAAATGGTGAGAGCAATAAAGAGATTGAGACCAACCTCCCCAGGGAAAGATCTGATATGCTCTGTGATGCTAAAAAATCTAGAAGGAGCGCTCTTGAAGTTGCTGCATTTTTATAACAGAGTGTGGGAGGAGGGAAGATTACCAAGTGCATGGAAAGAAGCAGTAGTAATTCCAATAAGGAAGCCTGGCAAGGATCTGTCAAAACCCACTAGCTACAGACCAATTGCATTAATATCAAGTATATGTAAGATAATGGAAAGGATGATAACAGAAAGGTTATCATATGAGCTTGAGAAAAGGGGAATGCTGGCAAGTTATCAGAGTGGTTTTAGAAAGGGAAGGAATTCCATGGACTCTGATTATGTTAGAGACTGAAATAAGGAAGGCCCAGGCAAATAGAGAGTCAGTAGTGGCAGTGTTCTTTGACATTGAAAGCCTATGATATGATGTGGAAGGAAGGATTATTAATTAAACTGCACAAGATGGGGGTTGGTGGGAGAGTCTTTAATTGGATTAAAGATTTTTTGTTTGGTAGAAAAATTCAAGTTCGGATTGGATCAGAATTATCAAAACAGTACATAGTGGAAAATGGCACACCTCAAGGTAGTGTGATTAGCCCATTACTTTTCATCATTATGATCAATGACGTCTTCACAAAGGTACCAGTGGATATAGGTAGGTCACTGTTTGCGGATGATGGGGCCTTATGGAAAAGAGGCAGGAACATGGACCATATAATCAGGAAACTACAAGAAGCAATTGATGAAGTGGTGGAGTGGGGTTATGATTGGGGATGTAGATTTTCAGTAGACAAAACTCAAACTGTATTTTTTACCAGGAAAAGGGTTGAGGTAGGGAAGAAGTTAAGGATGTATGGGGTTGAATTAGAAAGGGTTGCATAATTTAAATTTCTGGGAGTTATATTTGATTCACGATTAACATGGGCAGACCATATCAGGAAAGTTGAGGAGAAATGTAAAAAAGTAATAAATGTGATGAGATGTTTGACTGGTAGGGAATGGGGAGCAAGTTGTTCAGCTCTGAAGAGAATGTATGTGGCTTTAGTAAGATCTGTATTGGATTATGGAAATATAGTATATGGATCAGCAGCTAGGTCTCTTATAAGGAAACTGGATGTGATTCAGGCTCAGGCCTTGAGAGTGTGCAGTGGGGCTTTTAAAACGTCACCAGTGTCAGCCCTACAGGTAGAAATGGGAATAATGCCTTTGGAACTAAGAAGGATGCAACTGATGGCAAACTACTGGGCTAACTTGCAGGGGCACAATGATTCTCACCCTACTAAAGGAGTGTTGCAGGAGTGCTGAGAAAATGGGAGGTTTCAGAGGGATACCCTTAGTCGGGTAGGAAATGATATTGCGAAAGAATGTGGAGTATTTGATCTGAGGATAAGTCCTTCAGTAGTTTATCCGGTTGTAGCTCCATGGAAGCTTGTATGGCCTGACATAGACTGGCACTTGTTAGAGGTAAAAAGGAAAGGAAGATATGAAACAGATTTGGTAAATGCATTTAACTGTCATGTGATGGAAAAGTATAGTGATTATACTCACATTTATACGGATGGTGCGAAGGAACCTGAAACAGGAGTGACAGGGTTTGGGGTGGTAATACCAGCAAAAGAAATTGGAATCAGCAGAAGAACATCTAATAAGTTAGGGGTGTTTACAGTGGAGATGCTGGCAGTGTTGGTTGTGTTGCAATGGGTGCGGAAAGCCAGACAAGCCAAAGCATTGATATTTTCAGATTCATCCTCAGTTCTAGCAAGTTTAAGGTCTTTTCACACAAACAGTCGGCAAGATGTACTTTATGAAGTCCTTCAGTTAGTTATAAGAATTGCAAATCAGGGAGGTCAGGTAAAATTTCTATGGGTTCCAGCACATGTAGGGGTGAAGGGGAATGAGAGGGTGGATGAGTTGGCAAAGAGGGCGTTAAAGAAAGAAAATGTGGAAATGCACATTAGTATCAGTAAAGCAGAGGTTAAGTGTGTAATCTGGGAAAAAGTCAACCAAATGTGGCAAGAAGGATGGGACAGGGAGGGGAAAGGGAGGCATTTATATCAAATACAAGAGAGTGTTGCAGTTACTAGAGTAGGTAATGGAAACAGAAGAGAGGAAACTGTGTGGACTAGGTTAAGGCTGGGGCACTGTGCATTAAACAAAACATTGAAAATAATAGGGAAACACCAGACAGGATTGTGTGAGGAATGTCAGGAAGAGGAGTCAGTAGAACATGTAGTTTTGTGTTGCAGGAAGTATGGGATACAGAGAGAGATGATGAGAAATAAATTAAGGGAGTTGGGGATGCAGGAATTCACATTAAAAGGGTTGCTGGGCATGGGTGAGAGAGCACAAGTCCGGGTATTTTTAGCGTTTTTAAGGGGTACAGGGGTTTTTTTTTATAGAATATGACGAATAAACAGGAATAGGATACTAGGATGGTCAAAGATGGGAGGGTGAAGTGTAGGTTTGTGTGTGTGTGTGTGTGTGTGTGTGAGATTGGGTGAAGGGATTTAGAATGTATGTCTAGTGCACATTCTGGAGCAGAGGGTGGTGGTAATGCACCATTAAGCTGGATGCCAACCGCCGTAAAACAAGATACAGAGAGAGAGAGACAGATGACATCATTGCTCTTGGAGGTGTCAGTGTTGCCTAGTGGGTGCTTCTAGTGTTACAGTTGGTGCAGGAAGGAGGACTTCAGATTTTTAGATCATCGGGCTTTCCTCCATGGAATGTGGGACCTGTACAAGAAATGATTTGCACCTGACTTATATCCTGGAAGAAAGGTTTGCTGGTGCTGCACAGGGGGGTGGGGGTGTTTAACTAGAGTTGCAGGGGATTGGGAAACAGCGCACCAGAATAGATAGTGGCGTGGCTGTGGAGAAGGAAGTTGTTAAGTCTACACGCAAAGTCAGGAAAAGACTGACTATGGTCTGAGCTGTGGGGAGCTAGTGCAGAAACTGCAGGGGCCTTAACAGAGATATTTAAAATGTCCTCAGCCATGGTTTGGAGGGTACCTGATGTTATTCCATTGTTTAAGAAAGGTTCTAAGAGTAAGCCAGGTAATTATAGGCTGGCAAACCTTAAGGCTATGGTGGGAAAGTTATTGGAATTATTCTAAAAGATGGGATATATAAGTATTTGGATAGGGATGGATTAGGGATTGTCAAATGGCTCTCTGCTCGTGTCTAACTAATTTTATAGAGTTTTTCGAGAAAGTTATCCATATGACGTGTCAATAAGACAAAGGAGCAGAAGTCGGCCATTCGGCCCATCAGGAAAGTTGATGAAGACAAGGTGGTGGATGATGTCTACATGGACCTTAGCAAGGCATTTGGCAAGGTCCTGCTTGGGAGGTTGGTCAAGAAGGTTCAGTTACTTGGCATTCAAGGTGAGGTAGCAAATTGGATTAAATATTGGCTTATATTGTTAAGGCTTCAGACAAAGTCACAAATCAAAAGGTTGAACGTGGTGGGAGTAATGCTTTGAGTTGTGTATATTTCAATGCAATAAGTACTGTAGGAAAGGTAGATGAGCTCAGGGCAAGGATCAAGACATGGAAGAATAATATTGTAGCCATTAAGTGAGACGGTTGCAGGAGGAGCAGGACTTGCAGCACACTGTCTGAGACTGAGACGTGATAGATGGGAGGGATTAAAAGAAGAGGGCCAATGTTACTAGTCAGGCAAAATGTCAAAGTAGTGCTCAGTTAGGAAAGACTGAAGAACTTATCTAGTGAGGCTTTATGGGTGGAAATTAGGAATAAGAAAGATATGACCATGTTAATGGGGCTATATTATAGACCACCCAACAGTTCACGGGATTTAGAACAAATTGTAGAGCGATTGCAGACATGATTGTGATAGTAGATGATTTTAACTTTCCACATATTGACTGGGACTCCAATATTTTAAAAGGACTAGATGGGATAGAGTTTGTCAAATGTGTTCAAGAAAGTTACATTCTGAGAAGTCCCAATGAGAGCGTGTAATACTTGATCTGCTATTAGGGAATGAGACAGGGCAGGTGACTGAAGTTTGTGTAGGGGAACATTTGCATCTCGAAAACATAATGCCATTAGTTTCAAAGTTATGGAAAAAAAGATAGTTCTGGTCCTCAGACTGAGGTATTAAATTGTAGAAGAGCTAATTTTGATGGTGTCAGAAAATATCTAGCAAGTGTGGATTGGGCCAGGTTGGTTTCTGGCAAAGGTGTATTGGTAAGTGGAAGGTGTTCAAAAGTGAAATTTTGAGAGTACAAATCTTGTATGTGCCTGTCTGAATAAAAGGCAAGGAAAACAGGTTTAGGGAACCTTGGTTTTCAAGAAATATTAAGGTTCTGGTTTAAAAAAAAAATGAGGAGGTGCATAGCAGGTATAGGCAAGTAGAAATAAATGAGGTACTTGAGGAGTATAAGAAATGTAAGAGAGCATTTAAGAAAGAAATCAGGAGGGCTAAAAGAAGGTATGAGGTTGCCCTAGCAGACAAGAAGATGAATCCTAAGGGATTCGACAGATAAGTTAAGAGCAAATGGATTGCAAGGGATAACATTGGTCTTCTAGAAGATCAGAACATGTGGAGCTAAAAGAGATTGGGAAGATCTTAAATTGATTTTTTTGTATCTGAATTTACTCAGGAGATAGACACAGAGTCTATAGAAGTGAGGCAAAGTAGCATCATGGACCCTATAAAAATTACAGAGGAGGAGGTGTTTGCTGTCTTGAGGGAAATTAGCTGGACAAATCCCCAAGGACTGACAAGATGTTCCCTTGGATTCTGTGGGAGGTAAGTGAAGAAACTACAGGGGCCCTACAGAGATATTTAAATCATCCTTAGTGATAGGCAAGGTTCCAGAGGATTGGAGGGTAGCTAATGTTCTGCTGTTTAAGAAAGGCTCTAAGAATAAAATGGGAAATTACAGTCCAGTGAGTCTGACATCAGTATTGGGAAAATTATTGGAAGGTATTCTAAGGAATCGGATATATGAATATTTGGATAGACATGGACTGATTAGGGATAGTCAGCAAAGTTTTGTGCTTGGTGGGTCAAGTCAAGTATAGAGTTTTTTCAGGAAGCTACCAGAAAAGGTGATGAAGGCAAGGCAATGGATGTTGTCTACATAGACTTCAGCAAGGCATTTGACAAATTTACACATGGGAGGTCAGTCAAGAAGGTTCAGTTGCTCCGCATTCAAGATGCGGTAGTAAATTAGATTAGACAATGGCTTTGTGGGAGAAGCCAGGGAATGGTAGTAGATGGTTGCCTTTCCAACTGGAGGCCTGTGATTTGTGAAGTTCTGCAGGGACTGATGATGGGTCCATTGTTGTTTGTCAATGATCTGGAGGATAATGTGGTTAACTAGATCAGCAAATTTGTGAATGGCACCAAGATTGCGGGTGTTGTGTACAGTGACGAGGGCTATCAAAACTTGCAGTGGGATCTGAACCAGCCGGAAAAATAGGCTGAAAAATGTCAGATGGAATTTAATGCAGACAAATGGGAGGACCAACCCGGATAGGTCTTACACAGCAAATGCTAGAGTACTGAGGTGTGGTAGAACAAAGGGATCCGGGAATATGGGTCCACAATTTATTGAAAGTGGCATCACAGGTAGATGGGTTCATAAAGAAAGCTTTTGGCACATAGACCTTCATAAATCGAAATGCTGAGTACAGGTGTTGGGATGTTATGTTGAAGTTGTATAAGACATCGGTGAGGCCTAATTTAGAGTATTGTTTGGATCGGTACAGGGATGGAAGAAGTATGCAGAACTATCGTCCAGGTGCAGGTCGCTGGGACTAGGCAATTTAAATGTTCGGCATGGACTAGATGGGCCAAAAGGCCTGTTTCTGTGCTGTCATTTTCTATTACTTTAGGTTATCATATTCTTGATTATCAAAGGGGTGAAAAATTATCATAGATAAACAGTAGAGCAGAGTAGAAATTATAAACAAATCAATCATAATTTTATTCAATGAATTGGTAGACTTTCATATCTGAGTGGCCTGCTCCTGCTCCAATTCACTCCCGAGTTCTAAACACAGTATTCAATGCAGAAAATTAAATAGATTGAAAGTTTTTTGTTTACATTTCTGGTGTCACTTACAAGCTTTGAAATTTTTTTAAAAATGCAAACGCTGACAGATTTAGGAATGAGCTTCAAGTTTTCAAAGCCTTGTGTGCTGTTCAATTGCCACTGACATTCAAAGATGTACTTGTAAATTAAATCACATTTTTATGAACTATTAGTTAACTCCAGTTCTGAAGAGAACTGACCCCACTGCCCCCAGAACCTTGACTTCAGAAGAGGGTTCAGAATTTGCAGAAAGGAAGTAGTGAATGTCTTAGAAGCAATCATCAGAACA
The DNA here is from genome assembly GCF_963921235.1 of Mobula hypostoma. Lineage (NCBI taxonomy): Eukaryota > Metazoa > Chordata > Chondrichthyes > Myliobatiformes > Myliobatidae > Mobula > Mobula hypostoma. The sequence continues at coordinate 68,899,472 of NC_086113.1, read as the reverse complement.
GTAGAATGGTTCCCAATGCATGATATAGATCAAGAACTTATGGACTAACTCAACTAAAAATGTGAAAATATATTTTGAAATAATTTTAGTATGTTAAAATTAATGAAATAACAATACTAGAAATGATGACTTTTATGACTGAAATTTCAGATGGTCGATAGGTTAATTTTTAAAAGTCCTGTGTAAATATGTATTTGTGGTATATTCCAGCAGTTAAGCAAATTGTGATCAAGTGGAACATTCACCAAACCAACTTGCAAGAATTGCATATATTCTTCTCTGAACAGATTAATATGAATCTGTGGAACATAATGTGCTTTTGATATGAAGCCAAAAAATATCGTTAACATAAGGAGACAAAACCCACTGCATACCTTGCTTGTAAAGCAGTTCCATGTTGACATCTTTATAGGCAACTAAGTTGTTGATCAATAATACCACACTCTGGATGGCAGTACCTAGAAGATTATCTTGTTGTTCCTGTGAATGAGAAAAACAAGTTGATAGAAAAAGTTATAAATGCAATCCAAGAAGTATATAGGTTCATAGTCCGACAATACAGTAGATGAATGCTTGAAATCCACAGTCTGTGTACATATGTGGTATTATAGGAAAAATACATCACGGGACGCCTTACAAAAACTAACCAACCTACCTGGTACATCCTTGGACTGTGGGAGGATATCAGGGCACCCGGGGAAAACCTAAGCATTCTGTAGAGAGGATGCTGTGTGGATAAAGGGTTTAGCCCTTCCAACAACAACCAACTTTTCTGATTAAGGTGTTGCCAGCCTTATTGTTAACTCTGTTTCTCCTTCCACAGATGCTGAGTGCTTCAGTTTTTATTCCTGTTGCAGTCAACTGGTATCAACTTTCAGTTCAGTAAATTTTGGATTTTGCTCTCTATTCCAGTATCAAATCTATATATCAACATAGTACTAGTGCTGACCAGGAAATACCACTCCCTGCCATCTCCAGTCAGAAACACAATCACTTACCATCAGTTGATGATTTCAGTTCTTAAGCCAATATTTGATTCAATCTGACACTGATCCTTCTATTCCGTGAGTCCAGTATTGTTAACCAACCTTTTATGTGGTGCTTTGTCAAATGCTTTCTTAAAATTCATGTGGCAAACACCCAGCACAAACCTTTCATTAATATTCTCCATTGCTCAAAAAAAACCTCAATTAGATCATTCAGAATTTATATGGCTTTCACAAATCCATCTGACCCTCCTTTATAACTTAAACTTCATCAAGTGCTTACTATTTTTTCTCTGATCACTTTTTCTAAAACCCTTACTCACCACCAATGATAACCTGAGTTGTCTCACTTAAGCCCAGTGAATCTGATCCGGGTTCCATCATGGCTGATTATTATCCCTCTCAGCTCTATTCTACTGCCTTCTCCCCATAATTTTTGATACCCTGGCTAATTTAAAAAAAAACCTATCAAACTCCATTTTAATTATACCCAATGACCTGGCCTCCACAGATGTCTGTGGCAATGAATTCCACAGATTCACCACCCTCTGGCTAAAGAAATTCCTTTTCATCTCTATTCTAAATGGATGTCCATCTGTTCTGAGGCTGTGCCCTCTGGCTCCAAACCTCCCACTATAGGAAACATCCTTTCTACATCCACTCTATCTTGGCCTTTCAATATTCAATAGGTTTCAATGAGATCCCCCCCTCATTCTTTTAAACTCAAGTGAGTACTTGCCCAGAGCCATCAAATACTCCTCATACGTTAACCCATTCATGCCTGGAATCATTCTCATGAACCTCCTCTGGACCCTCTACAATACCATCACATCTTTTAGATAAGGGGTTCAAAATTGCTCACAACTCCCCAAGTGCAGTCTGATCATTGCCTTGTTAAGCCTCAGCATTGCTTTTATATTCTAGTCCTCTTGAAATGAATGCTTACATTGCATTTGCCTTCTTTACCACCAACTCAACCTGCAAGTTAGCCTTCATGTAATCCTACATGAGGACACCCAAGACCGTTTGCACCTCTGATTTTTGAATTTTCTCCCCATTTATGTAATAAATGTGTTGCGTCCTTGAGCAAGGCACTTAATCACACATTGCTCTGTGATGACACTGGTGCCAAGCTGTATGGGTCCTAATGCCCTTCCCTTGGACAACATTGGTGTCGTGGAGAGGGGAGACTTGCAGCATGGGCAACTGCTGGTCTTCCATACAACCTTGCCCAGGCCTGTGCCCTGGAGAGTGAAGACTTTCCAGGCGCAGATCCATGGTCTCGCAAGACTAACGGATATGTAATAATCCACACCTTCATTACTTCTGCCAAAGTGCATGACCATGCAGTTACCGGCATTATATTCCATCTGCCACTTTGCCCATTCTCCCAATCTGCCTCAGTCTTTCTGCAGACTCCCTGCTTCCTCAACACTACCTGTCCCTCCATCTATCTTCGTATCGTCTACAAAGCCATCAACTTCACCTTCAAAACACTGACATATAACATGAGAAGAAGCGGTCACAATATCAACCCCTGTCGAACACTGCTAGTCACTGTCAGCCAACCAGTAAAAGCCCCCTTAATTCCCACTCTTTGCCCCTGCCAGTCAGCCAATCTTCTATCCTTGCTAGTATCTCTCCTGTAATAACATGGGCTCTTTTCTTGTTAGGCAGCCTCATGTGCAGCACCTTCTGAAAATCCAAGTATATAACATCTATCCTATTTGCTATTTCCTCAAAGAATTCCAACAGATTTGTCAGGCATGATTTTGCCTTAAGGAACCATGCTGATATTTTCCTGTTTTATCATGTGCCTCCAATACCCAAAATCTCATCAATAATAATGGACTCCAACATCTTGCCAATTACTGAAGTCAGGCTAACTGGCCTATAATTTCCTTTCTTCTGCTTCCTTCCCATCTTAAAGAGTGGATTGAGATTTGTAATTTTCCAGTCCTCTGGAACCATTCCAGAATCTAGTGATTCTTGAAAGATCATTATTAAAGCCTCCACAATCTCTACAGCTACCTCTTTCAGAAACCTGGGGTGGGCTGTTGTCCATGTGGTCCGGGTGACTTATCTACCTTCAGACCTTTCAGTTTCCCAAGCGTCTTCTCCTTAGTAAGAGCAACTACGCTCACTTCTGCCTCCTGACACTCATAAATTTCTGGCATTCTGCGAGTGAAGACTGATGAAAAATACTTATTAAGTTCATCTACCATTCCTTTGTCTCACATTACTATCTCTCCAGCATAATTTTCAGCAGTCCGATAACCATTCTTGCCTCTCTTTTACTCTTTATACATCTGATAAAACCTTTGGTATCCTCTTTTATACTATAGGCTAGCATACTTTCATATTTCATTTTTTCTGTCCTTATGGCTTTTTAGTTGCCTATTAAAAGCTTCTCAGTCCTCTAACTTCCCATACATTTTTGCTGTATTATACACACCCTTCTTTGCTCTTATGCTGTCTTTGACTTCCCTTGTCAGCAATGGTTGCATCATCCTCCCTTTGGTATACTTCTTCACCTTTGGGAGGAATCTATCCCGCGTCTTCTGATTTGCTCCCAGAAACTCCAGCCACTGGCATCCTGCTGTATTACTTGCTAGTGTCCCCTTCCAATCAACTTCGTCCATCTCCTCTCTCATGCCTCTATAATTCCATTTACTCAACCGTAATACTAACACATCTGACTTTAGCTTCTCCCTCTGAAATTGCAGGGTGAGTTCTATCATATTGTGACTACTGTCTCCTCAGGAATCCTTTACCTTAAGCTCCCTAATCAAATTGGGTTCATTACACAACACCCAATCTAGAATTGATGTTCCCCTACTGGAATGAACCACAAGCTGCTCTGAAACTCAATCTCTTAGACATTCTAATAAGTTCTATTTATCGGGATCTAGCTCTAGCCTGATTAGCCTTTATCAATCAGTTGCATTCACACCCATTGTGATGAAGTGCTTTGAGTGGTTGGTCATGCCAGAATCAACTACTACCTAAGCTTGGACCTGGATCTGCTGCAATTTTCCTATCTACAGATATCAATAGGTCTACAGAGGATTCAACCTCAATGGCTCTCCACTCAGCCTTGAGTCAGATGGACAATAGCAATACCTATGTCAGGCTGCTGTTTACTGATTGCAGCTCAACATTCAGCACAATCAAAACCTCAGTTCAACTCAACAAGCTCCAGAACCTGGGCTTCTGTATCTCCCTCTGCAACTGGATTCTTAACTTCCTCACCAGGAGACCACAATCAGTGTGGATCGGAAATAACGTTTCCTCCTTGCTGCGAATGAACACTGACACACATCAAAGATGCATTCTTAGCCAACTGCTCTGTTTTCTCTACACCCCCAGCTGTATGACCAGGCAAAGGTTAAACAGTATCTATAAATTTTCCAATGGCACAAATATGGTTGGCAGAATTTCAGATGGTGATAAGGAAGCATACAGGTGTGAGGTAGATCAGCTGGTTGAACAGTGTCGCAACAACAACTATGTACTCAACATCAGTAAGACCAAGGAATTGATTGTGGACTTCAGGAAGTGGAACTCGAGGGAACACACACCAGTCCTCAACACTGGATTAGAAGTGAAAAGGATGAGGAGTTTCAATTTCCTGATATTGGTATGGAGGGGCCACTGCACAGATCAGAAAATTGTAAACTCAGCCAGCTCCATCATGGGAACTCGCCTCCCTAGTGGAAAGGACAACTTCAAAAGGCAATGCCTCAAAAAGGTGACATTCATCATTAAGAATCCCCATCAACCAAGACATGCTCGCTTCTCATTGCTACCATCGAGGAGGAGGTACAAGAATGGACAATGACCCCATGAATGCTACCTCACTATTTTTTTGCTCACTTTTTGCACTATTTACTTAATTTTTAAACATATTACTTATTGTAATTTAGTTTTTTCATTGTTATGCATTTGCAATGTACAGCTGCTGCAAAACAACAAATTTCCCAATATATGCCAGTGATATTAAACCTGATTCTGAATATATACCTGCATACTGAAATCCCCCATGACTATCATAACATTATGATAGTCCAAAGTTGACTGGAAAGGGGCATTTGCAGGAAGGACAGCAAAGCAGCAATGGCTGGACTTTCTGCGAAAAATGAGGGAAGTACGAGACAGATATATTCCAAATAAGAAGAGATTTTCAAAGGGAAGAAGGGCATTACCATGGCTGACAAGTGAAGTCAGAGCCAAAGTAAAAGCAAAAGAGAGGGTATACAAGGAAACTAGAACTAGTGGGAAGATGGAGGATTGGGGAGCTTTTAAAAACTTGCAGAAGGAAACTAGGAAGGTCATTTGGAAAAAATAGATGAATTATGAGAGGAAATTGGCGACTAATATCAAAGAAGATACTAAAAGCTTTTTTAAGTATATACAGTAAAGGGTAAAAGAGAGTCGAGGAAAGATATAGGACCAATACCAAATGACACTGGAGATATTGTAATGAGATGCAGAGGTGGCAGAAGAACTGAATGCGTATTTTGCATCAGTCTTCACAGTGGAAGACACCTTCAGTATACCGGACATTCAAGAGTGTCAGGGAAGTGAAGTTTGTGCAGTGAAAATTACAACTGAGAAGGTGCTCAGGAAGCTTAATGATCTGAGGGTGGATAAATCTCCTGGACCTGATGGAATGCACCCTCGGGTTCTGAAAGAAGTAGTTGGAGAGATTGTGGAGACATTAACAATGATCTTTCAAGAATCCATAGATTCTGGCATTGTACCGGATGACTGGAAAATTGCAAATGTTACTCAGCTATTTAAGAAGGGTGGGAGGCAACAGAAAGGAAAGTATAGACCAGTTAGCCTGACATCATTGGTTGGGAAGTTGTTGGAATGGATTGTTAGGGATGAGATTACAGAATACCTGGAGGCACATGACAAGAAAGGCCAAAGGCAGCATTGTTTCTTGAAAGGAAAATCCTGCCTGACTAACCTACCGCAAATCTTGAGGAAATTACAAGCAGGGTAGACAAAGGAGATGCAGTAGATGTGGTGTACTTGAATTTTCAGAAGGCCTTTGACAGGATGCCGCACATAAGGCTACTTAGCAAGATAAGAGCCCATGGAACTACAGGGAAGTTACCAGCATGGTGGAGCATTGGCTGGTTGGCAGAAAACAGAGAGTGGGAATAAAGGGAGTTATTCTATTCTATTCTGGTTGGCTGCTGGTTACCAGTGGAGTTCCACAGGGGTTGGTGTTGGGACCGTTGCTTTTTATGATGTATGTCAATGATTTGGACTATGGTATTAATGGATTTGTGGCTAAATTTACTGATGATACAAAGATAGGTGGAGGAGCAGGTAGTGTTGAGGAAACAGAGAGTCTGCAGAGAGACTTAGATAGTTTAGGGGAAATGGGCAAAGAAGTGGCAAATGAAATACAATGTTGGAAAGTGTGTGGCCATGGACTTTGGTGGAAGAAATAAATGGGCAGACTATTATTTAGATGGGGAGAGAATTCAAAATGCAGAGATGCAAAGGGACTTGGGAGTCTTTGTGCAGGATATCCTAAAGGTTCACCTCCAGGTTGAGTCGGTTGTGAAGAAGGCAAATGCAATGTTGGCATTCATTTCTAGGAGTATAGAATATAAGAGCAGGGATGTGATGTTGATGCTCTATAAGGCACTCGTGAGACCACACTTGGAGTATTGTGTGTGGTTTTGGGCTCTTTACTTTAGAAAGGATATACTGATTGTTAGAGTGAGTTTTTTTGCGTAGATGATTTGTTTACACTTAAATGACTTTGGCCACCAGACTTCTATTTTAACTGTTGGACAATGTGCTTTCTAAGAGGGTGTGAATACCAGATGCTTCTGGCGCTGTATATTGACCTGATGCTGTAGTTTCGAAGACAGTATTATCCATACATTATGAACATTAATTGTCTTCTATGTTAGCACGGGAAATGCCAAATAAATGTATCGTAGACTTAACTTACATTCCTAAAGGCTGTGGATACCAACCCAGACATGTTGGCATCGGAAGGAAAGGATGGTGTGATATTTTGTACGTAGCTTCAATAGGAAGCATTGTCTATGCATTGTCTATAACTTTTTAAGTAGCGATTGCCTTTGTGTTTAGCATATAAATATCAAGCCCACATTGAGCTAGCAGACCTTTCTGCGGAAAGCGTCTCCGTCCGTATGATGCCTGCTGTACCTTGTGTCGAATAAAGAAGCTGCTTTGTATCTTCCAGTGACTCTGTCTTTGCGGGGATTTCATCCACGCTACAACATTGATATTGGAAAGGGTTCAGAGAAGATTCACAAGAATGATTCCAGGAATGAAAAGGTTACCGAATGAGGAACCTCTGGCAGTTCTTGGGCTGTATTCCCTGGAGTACAGGAGAATGAGGGGGGAATTTCATAGAAACATTCCGAATGTTAAAAGGCCTGAGCAGATTTGATATGGCAAAGTTATTTCCCATGGTAGGGGGTTTCTAAGACTTCAGGGTTGAAGAACGTCCATTTAGAACAGAGATGCGTAGAAATTACTTTAGTCAGAGGGTGGTAAATCTGTGGAATTTGTTGCCACGAGCAGCTGTGGAGGCCAAGTCATTGGGTGTATTTAAGGCAGAGATAGGTTCTTGATTAGCCAGGGCATCAAAGGGTGTGGGGTGAAGGCAGGGGAGTGGGGATGACTGGAAGAATTGGATCAGCCCATGGTTGAATGGCGGAGCAGACTTGATGGGCCGAATGGCCTACTTCTGCTCCTATATCTTATGGTCTTATTCGTTTAACATGCCTTTTCTATCTCCCATTGTAACTTGTACTCAAGATCCTGGTTACTCTAGACAGGAGAGTCACACAAGTTCCTATCAGTACTGCGCCCCTCTTCTCTCCCCTCCTCTTCAGAGCCACAGAGCCAGATTCAGTGCCAAGGACCTGACTCCTGTGACTTTCCTTTGCTCGGTCATCCACCCCCTACAGTATCCAAAGCTGAGGGGAACAGTTACCTGTGTCCTGTACCTAATCCTAACTATTGTTGATCAATGCCCTCAGCCTCCAGAATGACCTGGAGTTCATCCAGTTACAGCTCTAGTTCCTTAACATGGTCCGAAAGAAGCTACAGTTGGATGCATATTTTTCAGGTGTAATTGTCAGGGGTGCTGCAGGTCTCCATGCCTTCCCAACTCCTGCAAGAGAAACATTCCACTATCTTGCCTGGCATCCTCACTGCTCTAACTGTGCAATAAGAAAGAAAGAAAAACCAAACAAAAAAATCTACCTGCAATCTTCGCCTCTCCTCTCCAAAGCCTGAGCTCCCACTCTAACAATGGCCCTGATATAAGCATCTTCACTGTCCAGATGTTCCAGGGTTGAGTGAATAGTCAATGAAATGGCATTTGCTGTTGAGCTGTTGTGACGCTAGGCAAGTTGGAGCGGATTCATCATCTCTCATGCAAAAGTTTATATGCTTCATCGTCAGCCTCTCAAAGCTCTTCAGTGCAGGGGATGTGAGTGCTACTGGATAATAGACATTGAGACAGTTACCACATTTGCCTTGGGCACTGGTATGATCGAAACCTGCTTGAAGCAGGTGGTACCTCAGACTGCTGAAGCAAGAGGTTATAGATATCAATGAAGATGCCAGCAAGGTCTTCAGTACTTGGCCAGATACCCTATCTGGGCCAGGTGCTTTCAATGCGTTTACTCTCTTGAAGAATGCTCTCATGTCATCCTCAGACTGAAAACGTTGTGGGCTTTGGGAGTTTGTGAAGGAGCCTCCATGTTTTGTTGGTTAAATCGAACATAAAAGGCATTGAGCTTATCTGGGAGTGAAACTTTGTTGCTTGGTTTCACTTTAAGAGGTGATGGCATTCAATCCATGCCACAGTTGTTGAGCATCCTCAGTCCAGAGTTGACACTTTGCATGTGAGATAGCTTTCTGGAGGTTGTACCTGGACCTCTTATATTCTACTCGGTCGTCAGAGCTGCACACCACTGATCTGGCCCTCAGTAGATTGCGCATCTCTTGGTTCATACAGATCTTCTAGTTGTGGAAGACTCTGAATGATTTTGTGGGTCATGCTCGCCCTTGTCTTCATAAAGTATGTGGCAACCGTGGCATACCCCTGAATTATCTTGAACATGGCTCAGTCTATTGACTCAAAGCAATTCCATATCTGTTCCTGCAACGTTGTTTCTGGACCTCATTGTTGTCCCTATCTCTGGAGCCTGACTCTTTAGCCTCTGCCTGTATGCAAGTAGGAGGAGGACGGCCAGATGATCAGATTTCCCAAATTGCAATCTAGGGATTGAACCCACCATTCCAAATCATCGTAATAACAGTGGTGGAGTGCGTTGGGACTGCTGGTGCTGCATTCATTGTTGATGATAATTGGGCAGAGATTTCTTCAAACAAGCCTGTTTAAAATCCCTGACAATGATTTGAAAGGTGTTGGGTAGACGGTTTCTTGTCTGGTACTCAAAACCTTGAGTGCTTGATTAACATCGGCGACTTAGTTATTACTGCTTGTGACATAGCAAACAGACTGAACCTTGAATAACTAGCTTTATGTGAAAAACTAGCTGATCTCCTGCTCACTAAGCAACTGAGAAAGTAGTGTTGGTAATGCAACAGCACAGCACAGAAAACAAACATTTCATCCAATAAATCCATACTTCACTCAAACTTCTCTTCACCCTTATCGTCTCACACCATCAAATCCTTTCTCCTCGCCTGCATTTTGCTGCTTCTTAAATGGGCCTTTCCTGCCCCTGGTTACCTTGCAAGATTGACGAGGCTTTGTTTTCACTTTATTTTCTGTGGTTTTGAGATGACTGAGGTGTTGCAGATCACCCCAGGTGGGGTAGTAGTCGATCCAAAGCGTTGGTATGTAATGGGGCAGGTGAATGGGAAACATAAAAAGTGATGCAATTACTCCCTTTTCATTTGAACCCCCCTTTTACTGGGTGTCTTTAGAGATGCGACTTGCTATCCCCTGGCTAATAGCTACCGGACTCAGTGGTGAGAAAACCACCTTTCTCAAACTCTGCACGTCTAGGGTCGATATGATTTGGGTCCCACCAGAACAGGGATGTAGGGATGTTGGGATGTCTCGCCCACCCAAACCCCGACCTGTGTGAATACTGCCTCCATGCAATTAGCCGCCAGCAAGAAATAACAGAATGCACACTCAGCTTTACTGAACAGTTAGTTGACAAAAGAAAAGGAAGAAGTTAAAAACAGCCCATTGAGTTAACCAATCCAAATGTGTACCTAAGTTGGAGCTCATCTTGAAGTTGTCTTTAACTCACATGCTGGACCCATGGTCCGCGTGAAAGCATGCACCACCTCCCGAATGTCGCTCGAAATCAATCTTCAACAAGTGGGCTCCTCCTCCTTGCAGCCATTCATCTGCACAAAGCACCTTGTGCAACAGGGATGGCATCCTCAGCCATCTTCCCTCCTGTCTTCTCCCAGCTCCCACCAAAAAAACACCTTGACCCACATCAGTGTCCATCACCAAAACCTCTTCGCCCAACATTCTCTAGAACCTTCTTCCAATTCCACCAACCTGATTGGCTGACATAACAATCCTAAGTTCAACAACATAGCCCCTTATTTTTAGCTCAAACCCAAACATGCTGAAAGCAGAACAGACTGCTCTTACAGAACAGCTGAAATGAAATACCTACAACATAGCAGTAAAATCTTAAACGGGACATCACACACTGATCACGAAAGATAGGACAAATCCAGTTTCACTAATCAGTCTTTTCTCGATCATCAGCCTGTGGTATGTACTCACGAATAAACTGTTCATGCATAACCAGTGCGGATCTTAAAAGGACCACTTGATTTCTGTTAAAACTTGTTTCTGTTCTAAGGAGCCGAGTTTCAGACATTAAGTGAGAATGACATTGGCTACATGTGGCATCAAGGAAATTTGGTCAAGCTGAACTGAAATGCATCAAGGCAGAACGTTCTAGTGGTTGAAATCAAACCTGCTAAATGATGGTTGTGTTAGTTGAAAGTCAATCATCCTAGTCGGAGAACTTGACAGACAGGTGACAAGAAATGTTCATGTCAAAAAAGTATTGTGCAATGACCATCGCTAACAAGGCAATGTCTAAGGCATGTCAAGACATGGTTCCAGATGACTGGAAAATTGCAAATGTCGCTCCGCTCTTCAAGAAGGGAGGGAGGCAGAAGAAAGGAACTTATAGGCCAGTTAGCCTGACCTCAGTGGTTGGAGTCAATTGTTCAAGATGAGGCCTTCGGTTATTTGTAAGAACGTGATAAAATAGGCCAAAGGCAGCAAGTCCTCAAGGGAAAATCTTGCCTGATAAATCTGTTGGAAGTCTTTGAGGAAGTAATAAGCAGGATAGACAAAGGAGAATCAATGGATCTTGTGTACTTCGATTTTCAGAAGACCTTTGACAAGGTGCTGTACATGAGGCTGCTTAACAAGCTGAGAGCCCATGTTTATTACAGGAAACATAGATAGAGCATTGGCTGATTGGCAAGATGCAAAGAGTGGGAATAAAGGGAGCTTTCTCTGGTTGGCTGCTGGTGGACTAGTGGCGTTCTGCAGGGGTTGGTGTTGGGACTGTTTCTTTTAAAAATCAGAATCAGGTTTATTATCACCGGCATGTGTCGTGAAATTTGTTAATTTAGCAGCAGCAGTTCAATGAAATATATAATATAGAAGAAAAAAAAGCAAAATAAAATAATAATTAAATAAATAAGTAAATCAATTACAGTATACATATATTGAATAAATTAAAAATTGTGCAAAAAACTGAAATAATATATATTAAAAAAATGAGGTAGTGTCCAAGGGTTCAATGACCATTTAGGAATTGGATGGCAGAGGGGAAGAAGCTGTTCCTGAATCACTGAGTGTGTGCCTTCTGGCCTCTGTACCTCCTACCTGACGGTAACAGTGAGAAAAGGGCGTGCCCTGGGTGCTGGAGGTCCTTAATAATGGACGCTGCTTTTCTGAGACACTGCTCCTTGAAGATGTCCTGGGTACTTTGTAGGCGATTACCCAAGATGGAGCTGACTGAATTTACAACCCTCTGTAGCTTTTTTCGGTTGGTCCTGTGCAGTAGCTCCCCCATACCAGACAGTGATGCAGCCTGTCAAAATGCTCTCCACAGTACATCTGTAGAAATTTTTGAGTGTATTTGTTGACATATCAATTCTTTTCAAACTCCTAATAAAATATAGCTGCTGTCTTGCCTTCTCTATAATTGCATCGATTATGTTGGGACCTGGTTAGATCCTCAGAGATCTTGATACCCAGGAACTTGAAACTGCTCACTCTTTCCACTTCTGATCCCTCTATGAGGATCGGTATGTGTTCCTTCATCTTACCCTTCCTGAAGTCCACAATCAGCTCTTTTGTCTTACTGACGTAGAGTGCCAGGTTGTTGCTGCGACACCACTCCACTAGTTGGCATATCTCACTCCTGTACGTCCTCTCATCACCACCTGAGATTCTACCAATAATGGTTGTATCATCAGGAAATTTATAGAGGGTATTTGAGCTATGCCTAGCCACACAGTCATGGTATATAGAGAGTAGAGCAGTGGTTATATATTAATGATTTGGATGATGGGATTGATGGCTTTGTTGCAAAGTTTGCAGGTGATATGAAGACAGCTCGAGAGCAGGTAGTGTTGAGGAAGCAGACAGACAGGAGGACTTAGACAGATTAGGAGAATGGGCCAAGAAGTGACAGACAGAATACAGTGTTAGGAGGTGTATGGGAATGCACTTTGGTAGAAGGAATAAAAGCATGAACTATTTTCTAAACAGGACGGAAGTTCAAAATCCTGAAGTCCAAAGGGATTTGGGAATTCTCATACAGGAATCCCTAAGAGTTAACTCGCAGGTTGAGTCGGTGATGAGGAAGGCAAATGCAATGCTAGCATTCACTTCGAGAGGACTAGAATATAAAAGCTAGAATGTAATGATGAGGCTTTACAAGGCACTAGTGAGGCCTCACTTGAAGTTTTTGAGCAGTTTTGGGCCCTTTATCTAAGAAAAGATGTGCTGACGTTGGAAAGGGTTCAGAGGAAGTTGAGGAGAATGTTCCCCAGAATGAAAGGGCTATGATATGAGGAGCAGTTTGATGGCTCTGGGCCTGTACTCTCTGGAATTCAGAAGAATAACGGGAGATCTCATTGAAACCTATCAGTTGTTGAAAGGCAGAGGTAGAGTACATGTGGAGAGGATGCTTCCTAAAGTGGGGGAAGTCTAGGATCAAGGAGCACAGCCTCAGAATAGATGGATGATGAGGAGGAATGTGGATGAGGAGGAATTTCTTTAGCCAGAGGGTGGTGAAGCCATGGAGGCCAGGTCACTGGGTGTACAAAAGGTGGAGGTTGATACGTTGTGAAAGGTAATGGGGAGAAGGCAGAAGAACTGGGCTGAGTGCAGATCAGCTATGATGAAATGGGCTAAATGGCCTAATTCTGCTGCTGTATCTCATGGTCTAAGGTCTAACCATATACCTTGGACTTTGAATAACATTAACTCTTTGTCCCACCATCAACATCCTGGAGATCACCATTGACTAAAAATTCAATTGCATCACCCACATCAATACTGTGGCTACAAGGCTGAATCAGATTCAAATGATTCAGCACCCCAGTACTTAACAACCACTTAGAAAGAACAATTCTGGAGTGTGGTGGAATACCTTCCACTGCTTGGATGTGTGCAACTAAAGTAATCCTCAAAAAGTTTGACAACATCGAAGAAAAGTGACCAGATCTATTGGGTCCCCATACGGTGCCCTTAACTCTCTCCCTCAGTCTCTGGTGCATTGTGGCAACCGGGTGAATGCGCTGAAACTACTCTGAAAACTGCCATCTGAAGCCTTGCATCATGAAGGAGGCCGACCGTTTTAAGTACATGGGTGCACTGTCACTTCATGTTTTCTGTCAAACTGCACACCATCCTGACTTAAAAATAAATAATCACTGCTTCATTACGGATGAGTCTAAATCTATGTTAAATATTTTTAAATGAAGTGAGAATATCTTTGAACAAGGAGGATCAACAGGATCAGCTTTATTCACCAAAGGCATTTACATGTATTAGGACCTTGCCGTGGCGTGCCAAAATTTATTTGATAATAGACAAGGCTGGAAGACCATAAAACATAGTAGTAGAATTAGACGACTTATTTCACTGAATCCTCTCGCCATTCAATCATGGCTGACTTATTATCCCTCTCAGTCCTGTTCTCCTGCCATCTGCCCATAACCTTTAACACCCTTACTAATCAACAGTTTATCAAACTCCGCTTTAAATATACTCTCCCTATATAAATATACCCAGGGCGGCATGGTGACATAGTGCTTAACACAACACTTTACAGTACCAGCAACCTGAGTTCAATTCCCACTGCTGCCTGAAAGAAGTCTGTACGTTCTCCCTGTGACCGCGTGGGTTAACCCGTGACCGCGTGGGTCTCCCTGTGACCGTGTGGGTCTCCCTGCGACCATGTGGGTTACCCCACGACCGGGTGGGGTTCCCCGTGACCGCGTGGGTTTCCCTGTGACCGCGTGGGTTTCCCGTGACTGCATGGGTTACCCTGCAACCGCGTGGGTTACCCTGAGACCGTGTAGGTCTCCCTGCAACCACGTGGGTCTCCCTGTGACTGCGTGGGTTTCCTCTGGGTCTTTTGGTTTCCTCCTACAGTCTAAAGATGTAGCAGTTTGTAGGTTAATTGATCATTGTAGAATGTTCCATGATTAGGCTGGGATTAAATCAGTAGTTGCTGGGCAGCGTGGCTGTATCTGTATCTCAATAAGTAAATAAATAACTTGGCGCCCACAGCCAAGAAGCAATGATTTACCGCCTTGTGGCTAAAGAAACTCTTCCTCGTCTCTATTTTTAAAGGGATGTTCTTGTATTCTGAGGCTGTGCGCCCTGGTTCTAGACTCCCCCACTACTGGAAACATCTTCTCCAAATCCACTCTATCTAGGACTGCTTGGCTATACTAATAGACCCAGCTCTAACCACATCACTGATGACAGTACAGTGGTTGGTCTCATCAGCAATGACGATGAGTCGGTACACAGAACTGAGGTAGAATGGCTTGTTCACACAACAACTTGAGTCTCAGTGTGACAGGACTAAAGAAATGATTGTGGACTTCAGGAAGGTGCAGGCTGGACATCAATGTCTCCTCTACAGGGAGATTCAGGAGCACCAAGTTTCTTCAGGTGAACATCATGGGCGATCACACCTGGTCCCTCAACACCAGCTCCTTAGCCAGGAAAGTACAGGAGACTGAGGTGAATGAGGCTCCCTGTCCCGACTCTAAGCACGATCTACTGGAACACCATCAAAAGTGTCCTGGGCAGATGAATTACTGTCTGGTATGGGAATTGCACGGAGTCTGACTATAAGACCTTGCAACAGATTGTGAGGACCACTGACAGAACCATCGTTTTCACCCCCCCTCCCTGCATTACGACATATACTGGAAGCATGGCTTTGCAAAACTCTCAGCATTATCAAGGATTCCTCCCATCCGTCTCACAATCTCTTTGACCTCCTACTGTGAGGTAGAAGGTACTGCAGTACAATAAAGACTGTTAGGCTGGGATCTTCCCCTAGACTGTGAGCTCTCTGAGTACCCTGGTACCACCCTGTACACATTATTTATGACAGTGGCAGTAGCATTAAATTGTTGTTTATTTAACTATATGTCATATATGCACTTTATGTAAACTTGCACACCTACTGATTTTTTAAATTATTCATTAATATTGTGTTAATAACATTTTATGTGCTATATGTTTTGCACTTTGGTTCAGGAGGAGCATTGTTTCATTTAGTTACGTATGGTTGAGTGACAATGAACTTAAACTTGAGTACAGGTCCCCAGAGCCATCAAACGTAAGTCCTCAGAACATATAACATCTTCGGAAAGAATTACAGCTAATGTTTCAGGTCTGGGCTCCTCATTCAGAACTGCTCCTAGCTCTAAACCACCACATCTCCATCTTATTACTTTGCCCAACACAATGGTGAACTTTTCCTCTACTTCCATGTCCATTCTTAAAAAAAACTGGGTAAGTAATTTCTCCAGAATTCTCACCAGAACTCAGTATTAACTCTTGTATTTTTGGCCTCTTGTCCTGTTCCACATACAGAAAGAAACATCTATCATTTGCAGTTCTTACATAATTTTACAGGTCCACTGTTGAACTAATTCATTTGTATGATTTATCCATACATATAAACTAAATCAATATTTAACCACTCAAATTTTCAAGCACAAAATTATTCCTCTAAGTGCTTCAAACCTTTCAAACTGAAGGCTATCTCAAGAGATATTTCGTTCATCTAAATAGGCTGAAATGTCAGCAGCACTATGCCTGATAAGGTAATGATAGTGGAAAAGGTTTTAAAAAACACAAGGAAGTCTAAAATATCTGCAAGTCTACGTCACCAGTGAACTGGATCACGAAGATGCTGTGCGGTTAAGGCTTAATGTTTGGAGCGGGCGCTCACCCCATTCCGCTGCCCACTACAGCCACTCAAGGAAGCTGCACAGTGTCGGAAGTGGTGTGCGAGGACGCAGAAGCATGGCAAACGTGCTGGTATTCACACAAGATTTAAAGTGGGTCCCTGCAAGCCCGCTCTCCTGACGATTCTATTTGCTAACATCTGATCCCTAGAAAATAAACTGGATTATCTACATCTGCATCTGAACCAGTGGGAGATGAGGGACTGCTGCCCATTCATCCTGACAGAAACGTGGCTCCAGGACACCATTCCAGACTAGAAGGCTTAATCTTCATTTGGGCGGACAGAAATGCTGTGTCCTCCGGTAAGACCCATGGAGGAGGTCCGTGTGTTTATGTCGGTAAGAAGTGGCGTGTGATTGCCCTGGTAGTAACAGCCCACTGCTCACTGCAGATAGAGATTTTAATGGTGAATTGCAGGCCCATCTACTTACTGAGGGAATTCTCTGCCATTGTGAATGTTGCTGGTTACATCCGCCTTCCCCCCATCCCTGCCACCTGTGCCAGCGTTGGGGAAGCCCTGCAGAAGCTCTACGGTGCAATCTGCAACCTTGAAGCCACTCACCCTGATGGTTTCTTTATTATTGCTGGTGACTTCAATCATGCCAATTTAAACAAAGCCCTGCCAAATCAACTTCGCAACTAGAGGAAAGAGTATATTAGATCTGGTCTACACTAATGCTCATGGAGCCGACAAGGCTGATTTCTGCCCTCACCTTGGGTACTCAGACCACATATCCATTTTGCTAATCCCTGCATACAGACTACTGGTTAAGTGAGTCAAACCAGTTTACAGGGAGATTAAGACTTGGCCAGAAGGTGCCACCTCAGCTCTGCAGGATTGTTTCGAAAGCACGGACTGGAGCATACTCAGGGAGGTGGGATGAATATGTGGGATTGGTGACTGACTACATAGGAAAATGCATCGAGGACGTTACCATCATTAAGCACTACACTGCCAGAGCAAACCAGAAACCAAGGTCGACATCAGAGGCTCATGCATTGCTTAGGAATTGGGATACTGCCTTCAGATTGGGGTATAAAACAACTTTTAAGTTTAGTAAGAGCTGTGTTCTCCCATGCCATCAGGAAGGCAAAGTGAGAGCACTCACAGAAAATCTACAGGCGCCTTTGTGACACCAGGGACATGCAGTACATGTTCTGAAAGTCCCTTTGACCTGAAAGATTAACTCTAACTCACTCTCCACAAATGTGTCAAACCTGCTAAACATTTCCAGCATTTTCCTTTTCATCATAGTATGCATTTCGTTTGCCACAGTCCCAAGGAGACATCGGATTGCTTGGAGGGAGCACGAGTTTAATAGAAACAAGCAGGGACAGTCGGCACGTTTTGCGTGCCTCAGTCCTGAGAAGACACTGATTGTTTGGAGGGAGAGAGAGTTTAAAAAAAGAGAGCAGAGGCAGTAAACACATTTGTTTGCTACAGTCATGAGGAAACATTGGATTGTGCATAATTAGGCATTTAGCAAGGTAAAAAAAATAGTTAGGTTTATGCGGGGCAGCCATTGTGTATGTGGTCCTGCATTGAAGTGGGGATTTGAGGCTTTGGTTTATTGAGATTTTGGCGAGGAGGATCTAGGCCGTAGTTAGATTTTTTTTGTTATTTATTCTTTCTTTATTTTTTATTGTATATTTAGAGCAGTGGGGATCCATGACAGGATACTGGAATGCTCCACTTGCGGGATGCGAGAAGGTAGGGAGACCTCCACGTTCAAGAAGTGCATTCAGCTGCAGCTGCTAACAGACTGTGTTAAGGAGGTGGAGCTGGAACTGGGTGAACTCCAGATCATCCGGGAGGCTGAGAGGTTGATAGATAGGACATACAGGGAGGTAGTTACACTCAGGGTGACGTTCAGGATTAGGAAAGGGGAAAGGGAGCCGGTACAGAGTACCCGTGTGGCACTTACGCTCAACAGCACTTTGGATACTGTTCAAGGGAATGATCTAGCAGAGGAATGCAACAGCAGTCTGGGCTCGAGCACTGAGTCTGGCTCTGCGGTTCAGAGGGGAGGTGGGGAGAAGGAGGAAAGCTATAGTGATAGGGGAAAAGAAAGGATGTTCAATGGACGAGAATGAGATTCCTGGGTGGTTTGTTGCCTCCTGGACGCTAGGATCAGGGTCATCTCAGATCCAGTCCACAGCATTCTTAGCTGGGAGGGTGAGAAACCACAGAACGTGGTCCATGTTGGTACCAATGACATGGGTAGGAAGGGTGATAAGGTCCTGCTGAGTGGGTTCAGGGAGTTAGGTGCTAAGTTAAAGGACAGGACCTACAAGGTTGTGATCTCAGGATCGCTACCTATACCATGTGCTGGTGAGGCCAGAAATAAGAAAATTATCCAGTTTACCACAAGGCTACAGAGGGAGGGCTTCAGATTTCTGGATCATTTTGCTCTCTTCTAGGGAAGGTGGGATCAGTACAGAACGGATGGTTTGCACCTGAATTGGAAGGGCACTAACGTCTTAGCAGGAAGGTTTGCTGTGCTGCACGGGGTGGAGGGGGGGAGTGGTTAAACTAGAGTTGCATGGTGATGGTAACCACAGCACCAGAACAAATAGGAGAGCAGTCGTGGAGAAGCAGGATGCTGTTAAGCCTTAATACAAAATCAAGAATTGAAAAGTTGAGCATGGTGTGATTAATGTCCAGAGTTGCATATATTTCAATGCAAGGAGTACTGTAGGAAAGATGGATGAGCTTAAGGCATGGATCAGGACGTGGAATTACGACATTGTAGCCTTTAGTGAGTCTCGGTTGCAGGAGGGGAAGGACTGGCAGCTCGGTGTTCTTGGGTTCCGTGGTTTCAGATGTGATAGAATGGGAGGGATTAAAGGGGGAGGGTGGCAATTACTGATTCAGGGAAAATGTCATAGCAGTGCTCCGTCACGACTGTTATCTACCAGCAGCAATAGATCACAAATGAGTCAGGTTTTGATGTTAAAACCACTATCTTTATTAGTATCTACTCCACATATAAAAGATTAAATGAAATAAACAGAAGTTAAGAGTGTTATGTGTGTATGTATATATATAGCTCTCAACTATCAAACTTGGGAAACAATGCTTAAAGTCTTAAGATGGTAAAGTAGAAAAGTTCAATAATCCATGGAATAAGTGAGAGAGGGGAGAGATTTGTAAAATGTAGACAGAAGGCGATTACAAAGAAATTCCACAGGTTCCACGCTGGGTAAATGAAGTAACAGTTGCCGAAGATCTTATCCGTCGAGGCATTCTGAAATCCATTTAGAAATATCACCAGGTGACAGTCACAAGTGGTTACCACGTAACACCCCCACATCCAGATAAGGGTTAACAACAGTGGTCCCACAGGATACTCCAACAAATCCACACATATGGATTATACGAAGTGACAGTCATACATCCATTGTGCACTGCATGCCAATGATCTCCCCAATCTTTTGGGCGTAGGAGAGTTCCAACCCATAGCAATGACAAGCTGAAGTTCCAACAGCCTGTCTCTCTCTCTCTCTCCTTACAAACTGAAGGTCCCAGTGGTCTGTCACAACTTGCTATACTGACATCATAGTTCTGCCTCATCCAGGCGTCTCTTAAAAGTGACAGTCCACAGTGAACGAAACCTGTGGTCTCATAACAGGACAGACCCGAGAGCTCGTCTAGTGAGGCTTTATGAGTAGAACTGAGGAATAAGAAAGGTATGACTACATTAATGGGATTACACACCAGTCCAGGGGATGTAGAAGAACAAATTTGTTGAGTGATCAAAGTTTGCTTTAAGAAACATTGAGATCATGATATTGTAACTTTCTATAGATTGAGTGAGACTCCCATGCTGTAAAAGGGCTAGATGGAAAAGAGTTTGTCAAATGTGTTCAGGAAAGTTTCCTTGATTGGCACATAGAAGTTCCAACTAGAGAGAGTGTGATACTAGATCTCCAGTTAGGGAATGAGACAGGGCAGGTGACAGAAGTTTGTGTAGGGAAACATTTTTCATTTAGTACTCATAATGCCATTAGTTTCAATGTAATTGTGGAAAAGGATAGCTCTGGGTCCTCAATTGTAAATTGGAGAAAGGCCAATTTTGATGGTATCAGAAAGTATCTGGCAAGTCAGGATTGAGACCGGTTGTTTTCTGGCAGAGGTGCACTTGGTAAGTGGGAGGCCTTCGAAAGTGAAATGTTCAGAGAACAGAGTTTGTATGTTCCTGTAAGAATAAAAGGCAAGGTTAACAGGTTTAGAGAACCTTAGTTTTCGAGAGATATTGAGGCCCTGGTTGAGAGAAAGAAGGAGGTGCGTAGCGGGTATAGGCGGGCAGGAACAAATGAGGTACAGAAGGAGGATAAGAAATGCAAGAGAACACTCAAGAAGAAATCAGGAGTTTGCTCTAGCAGACAAGGTGAAGGTGAAGAAGAATCCTAAGGGTTTCTACAGATATGTTAAGAGCAAAAGGACAGCAAGGGAAGTTCAGAGTGGTAATTTATACGTGGAGCCGAAAGAGATGGAGGAGGTCTTAAATGTATTTTTTGCATCAATATTTACTTGGGAGACTGACACAAGGTTTATAGATGTGAGACAACGCATAGCAAGGTCATAGACACCACACAGGTTACAGAGGAGGAGAGGATTATTGTTGTGAGGCAGATCAGGGTGGATAAGTCCCCAGAATCTGACAATGTGTTCCCTCGGACTCTGTGAGAGGCCAATGCAGAAACTGCAGGGGCTCTGGTAGAGATATTTAAAACATCCTCAGCCATGAGTGAGGTGCAGGAGGATTGAAGAGTAACTAACGTTGTTCCGTTGATTCAGAAAGGCTCTAAGAACAAGCCAAGGAATTACAGGCATCAGTAGTAGGAAAGTTATTGGAAGGTATTCTAAGGGAATGGATATATGAGTATTTGGACAAACAGATGGTTTAGGGATAGTCAGCATGGCTTTGCATGTGGTAAGTTGCATCTAACCAATCTTATGGGAGTTTTTAGAGGAAGTTACCAGGAAAGTTGATGAAAGCAGGACAGTAGATGTTGTCTACATGGAGTTTAGCAAGGCCTTTGACAAAGTCAGCTACCTACAGGAAGGATGTAAATAATCGAAAGGGTGCAGAGGAAATATACAAAGATATTGCCGGAACTTGAGGACTTGAGCTATAGGGAAAAGTTGAATAGGTTAGGACTGTATCCCTTAGTACGTAGAAGATTGAGGAGAGGTTTGATAAAGGTATACAAAATTATGAGGGGCAGACAGGGTAAATGCAAATTGACTTTTTCTACTGAGGTTGGGTGAGACTTGATGGGTGGAAGGTAAAAGAGTTAAGGGCACATGAGGGGAAACTTCTTCACTCAGAGTGTGGTGAGAGTGTGATGAGATGCCAGAGCAAGTGGTGGATGAGAGGTCGATTTCAACATTGGATAAATTTGGATAGGTACATGGATGGAAGGAGTTTGGAAGGCTATAGTCTGGGTGCAGGTTGATGAGAGTGGGCAGATTAATAGTTTGGCATGGACTAGATGGGCCAAAGGGTCTGTTTCTGTGCTGTGGTGTTCTATGACTCTATGTGACAAGGTATACTAACCATAACAGATTATAGGTCCACCCTTTTGTGTCAACGACAGCAACTCCTCCCTTCCTGATAGGCTGAATGCCTTCTATGCACGATTTGATGCAATAAATGATGTGACATCGAGGAAAGCACCCTCTCTCCTTGTGGAACAGGTATCCTTTCTTGCCGTAGCTGAGGTGAAGCGCATTCAAAGCTGTAGGCAACATACTTTACGTGTTCAGGTACTGAGAGATTGTGCAGTACAGCTAACAGAGGTCATAACGGACATTTTTAAAATATCTTTGCAACAGTCCACTGTCCCTGCAGGCTTCAAGGCAGCCACCATCATTGTTGTGCCCAAGAGAGCAACAACATCTGCCCTAAATGATTACTGCCCAGTGGCACCAACCTCAGTAATCATGAAGTGCTTTGAGAGGCTGGTAATGGATCGTGTAAAATCGCACCTTTCAGCTACATTTGACTCTCTCCAGTTTGCCTACTGCTCAAACTGGTCCACTGATAATGTCATAACCTTGGCTTTCCACTCTGTCCTGTTGCACCTGGAAAATGATGCCTCATGCACAAGGATGTTGTTGATTGACTTCAGCTCAGTGTTTAATATGATCATCCCTCAGAGGCTGGTGGATAAACTGCCCTTGTCGGGACTCAGCATCTTTCTCTGTAACCGTACCTTGGACTTCTTGAGAGAAAGACCCCAGTCAGTCCGAGTTGGCAGCAACATCTCAAGTTCCATCACGCTAAGCACTGGTGCCTCCCAGGGCTGTGTGCTCAGCCCGCTGCTGGCTCACGACTGCACTGCCAGATCCAGCTCAAGTGGCATCATCAAGTTTGCTGATGATTCCACAGAGGTTGGCCTCATCAGCATACAGAGAGGAGCTAAAAAGGCTTGTGAAATGTTGTGATTGGTGTGGAAAGAGTGAAGAGCACAAAATTCCTTGATGTGCACAGAACAGACGATCTAACCTGGACCCACAATACCTCCTTATTAGTCAAGAAAGCACAGTAGCATCTAGACTAAGGTATGCAAGACTCCCTGGCCCCACTCTAATAACTCTACATTAGCAATGGGGGTGTCCTGTATGGCTCAGTCATTGGGTGGTACAGAAGCTGCAAGGCATTGGGCTTCAAGTCTCTACAGAGGATAGTAAAAACTGCTCAGAAGATCACCAGGGTCTCCCTCCCCAGCCCTATGATTTGTGACATTTACTGGGAGTGTTGTACATCAAGGGCCTGACCGCCCATTCCACAATCTCTGTGACTCACTACCGTCAGGAAGGAGATACAAGAGCAGCAGGACTAGGATTGCCAGACTGGGTAACAGCTTCTTCCCCCAGGCCATGAGACTAATAAATATCCTGCCACCACCGAGATCTCGTCACTAGCACAGTGAGCTGTTTACTGTTTCTGTTTACTGTTTACCTGTGCTGCACACTTCCCATGCATTTTGAATTATACTCTATTAACTGATTTTATTTGTGGTAATATTTTTATGTGCTGTGTGTGATACATGTGCACCATGATCCAGAGGAATGTTGTTTCATTTGGTTGTATACAGTATATGTTTAGTCAGATGATAATAACTTGAAATTGAACCAAATTAAATTTGCTGTATGACAATTTTATTTAATTCTGTGCTGTTCCCCTTGCATAAATTGCTGAAATTACTGCTGTGTGTGATGTGACTCAGAGATATCCGACTAAAATTTATGTAAATGCAATACTCATGAAAGCAGTCCCCTCATTGTTGTGCAAGGACGATGTATGAAGAGTGCAGTAATCATACAGGTGAGGATCTTTTTCTAATTCCCTTTAGTCTTTTCTTTCAAATAGAGAGGCTCATAAAATATGCAGCCTTCAATTATTAAACAAATTGGCACTGATCACGACAGATGAGACAAAAGTGAACATTTTATATTAACAAAAAATATTGTATGATTGAATTCCTTTTATCACCTATCTGGTGTATTAATAACACTTTTTACACAAAGCCAAGTCTTTTCTTTAAATGCTTGATATCTACTCAGTTTGAAAGCATGACATTTCTATTGTACTCTCAGAACGGGGATCTAACAAAAACATGAAAGTTGGTTGCTTTGAATTGACATGACCCATGCAGATCAGTTCTAATTAAATAATTTTAAATTGTTAACGGATGTTTTGACTTAACTTGCATTAGTTTAAAACTTGAGGATTTTGATTTTTCTACATTTCTCGAGATGAAGATCCAGTCATATATTGTATCCACTTCTTCATCTCAGCATGGTATCTACACAAGTATTTTATTGAATTAGATGTTACTTGGACCTGAAACCTTACACTATTACTGTCCCCGCAGATAATCCTTGACCTGAGTGTTTCCAACCTTTTTTTTGTATTTATTTAATTTTAAAGGAGGTTGAACTGCAAGAAAAATAGACCATGAAAATAGATGTACTAGTGGAATGATAGATATTTACATGAATTTTATTCAGTCAACTCCAAATCACATTACACAAAACAACAATATTAGTAAAGATGAAATCTTATACTAAGAAGTGGGAAATGTAACCGTTTGGTGGGAAAAATGAGAGGAGGCAATACAAAGGGAACATGTGCATAGTTCATGATATGGTAAAACTGCAATGAGAAAGTAATTGAAATGTATATAGGATTCTGGTCTTTATTTACAAGCTAGATTTATGAGCATTTAGAGAAGTATAATCTGATTAGGGATAGTCATCATCTTTGTGAGGCGTAGGTCATGCCTTACAAACCTGACTGAATTCATTGAAAATATTACAGAGCACTTTGATGAAAGTGGAGTGTATACTGATTTTAGTAAGATGTTTGATAAGGTTCCCTGTGGTACAGAAGAACAAGGGGCATGGCATCCAGGGAAACTTGGCTATGGACTTGCCCATAAAAGGCAGAGGGTGGTTGTAGATGGAACATATACTGCCTGGAGGTCAGTGACCAGTGGTGGTCTGCAGGGATCTGATCTGGGATCCCTGCTCTTTGTCATTTTTTATAAATAACTTGCACAAGGAAGTGGAAGGGTAGGTTAGTAAGTTTGCAGACGACACAAAGTGTTGGCGGTGTTGTGGGTAGTGCAGATCATCATAGATTACAACAGAACATTGATAGGATGCAGAGCTGGGCTGAGAAATGGCAGAAAAAGGTCACTCCGGAAAATCATACCCTCTAATCCAGGAAGCATCCTGATAAACTTCTTCTGCACATTTTTCACAAGCTCCTTCTTATACTGGTGTGACCAGAACTGCACACAATACTTCAAGTGTGGTCTGACTACAGTTTTATATACAGCATCTGCAGCATGACTTCCTTATTCTTATACTTATCACCACCACAAATGAAGGCAAGCGGTCCATACCCTTCTTTACTTCCTTATCCACTTACACAGCCACTTTCAGTGAACGATGGACCTGGAACTCAAGATTCCTCTGTAGACAAATGCTATTCAGGGGCCTACCATTAACTGTATACTTCCTCCTTTCACCTGACTTCGCAAAGTGCAACATCTTACATTTGACTCCATTGAACTTCATCTGCCAGTTTTCTGCCCATATCTCCTTAGTTGCTTCTTTCAGTATTCAGAGACATATACCCATTGGCGACTTTATTAGGTACACCTGTACACTTGTTCGTTAATGAAAATATTTAATTAACCAATCATTGCATAAAAGCATGCAGACATGGTCAAGAGGTTCAGTTATTCAAACCAAATATCAGAATGGGGAAGAAATGTGATCTAAGTGACTTTGAACATGGAATGATTGTCGGTACTAGATGGGGTGGTTTGTGTATCTCAGAAATGGCTGATCTCCTGGGATTTTCATACAGAACAGTCTCCAGAATTTACAGAGAATGGTGTGAAAAACAAAAAACAACATCCAGTGGCAGGTCTGTGAGCGAAAACGCTTTGTTAATGAGCGAGGTCAGGAGAATAGCCAGACTGGTTTAAGCTGACAGGAAGGCGACAGTAACTGAAATAACCACGTGTTACAACAGTGATGTGCAGAAGAGCATCTCTGACCACACAACTCATCGAACCTTGAAGTGAATGGGCTACAACAGAAGACCACAGGAGTTATCGAATAAAGTGGCCACAGAGTGTATGTCATCAGGCCCTGGGGACATAGAAACATAGAAAATAGGTGCAGGAGTAGGCCATTCGGCCCTTCGAGCCTGCACTGCCATTTATTATGATCATGGCTGATCATCCAACTCAGAACCCCGCCCCAGCCTTCCCTCCATACCCCCTGACCCCCGTAGCCACAAGGGCCATATCTAACTCCCTCTTAAATATAGCCAATGAACTGGCCTCAACTGTTTCCTGTGGCAGAGAATTCCACAGATTCACCACTCTCTGTGTGAAGAAGTTTTTCCTAATCTCGGTCCTAAAAGGCTTCCCCTTTATCCTCAAACTGTGACCCCTCGTTCTGGACTTCCCCAATGATGGACATATCCATCTTAATGCTTTTCAGAAGATCCTGCTTCTGAATTGTTAATCTCAAAATGTCCCAGCACATTAGCATGCCCCACTCTGTCTTCACTATCATTAGTAAGTTCTTCTCTTTGATAAATTCCTACACAAAGTAAAAAGACAGAGTACATGGCGTTTAACTGAGACGAAAGTACTCTCAAGACCGTGAGAATGATACCATTAAGAAAGTCTTTGACTACAAGTACTTCGGGTCAAAAATGATGAGTTCGGAGAAATACATAAAGATACGGAAGGCGCTGGCATGGAGGGCTATGAACGACATGAAGAAAATCTGGAAGTCGATCCTGACCAGAGGGCTTAAAAAGAGGATCTTCATAGCAGTCATAGAGTCCATTCTCACGTATGGATGTGAGACGTGGACACTCACCAAGACAATGCGAAAGTCTCTAGATGGTTGCTTTACACGAATGCTCCGGATGGCTCTTGACGTGAGTTGGCAACAGCACATGACGAACTTCGAGCTCTATAACAACCTACCGATGCTCACCATTAAAATCAAGGCGAGAAGACTGCAACTAGCGGGGCACTGTCTACGCCATCCCGAGCTACCTGCCAGCCTAGTCATCATACGGGAGCCCAGGCACGGGAGGATGAACCCTGGGTGCCCTCCCAAGACTATGATCAACACGCTCCTAGAAGACAGCAGCGCGGCTAATGTAGGTGAACTGAACAAACTGATGAGGGAGAGGGAGAAGTGGAGAGTCCGTCCTCCTGCCCAATGCCAGCCCCCTAGGCCTGAGTCCTCGTAGTAGTAGTAGTACACAAAGTACTCATTTAGTCATTTGCTCTGACTCCAAGCGCAAATACCATCCTTTGTCTTTGTCGGACTTAACCTCTCCTTGGTTGTCCTATTTTTGTTAATAGAAGCATAAACTGCCTTGGAAAGGAACATTAGGTATGACCACTCTGCATATGAAAGGTTAATGTACAGTATAGATAAATTAGAGAAACCGAGTTGTTCTCCTGAGAGGAGAAATGATAGCAGTGCCAGAAAGCACAAATTTAAGGTTCGAGTATTGGAGGTAAGAAGAATAATACAACACAGAAACCAACTCTTTGGCTAACCATGTACACACAACTACATTGCTTATCTACATTAATTCCATCAACCCACAATAAATTCATCTTCTTCTGTGCCGTGCCTATTCAAGTGTCTATCTAAAGTTTTGTTAAATTTAGTAAACTTTGCACGTTCCAGATACCATATACTTTCTGTATGGCAAACTTACCCCTCCAATCTCCTCTAAATCACCTTCCTGTTACTTTGAACCTACACCATAGAAACCATAGAACAACTACAGCACAGAAACAGGCCTTTTGGCCCTTCTTGGCTGTGCCGAACCATTTTCTGCCTAGTCCCACTGACCTGCACACAGACCATATCCCTCCATACACCTCCCATCCATGTATCTGTCCAATTTATTCTTAAATGTTAAAAAAGAACCCGCATTTACCACCTCGTCTGGCAGCTCATTCCATATTCCCACCACACTCCGTGTGAAGAAGCCCCCACTAATGTTCCCTTTAAACTTTTCCCCTCTCACTCTTTAACCCATGTCCTCTGGTTTTTTTCTCCCCTTGCCTCAGTGGAAAAAGCCTGCTTGCATTCACTATATCTATACCCATCATAATTTTATATACCTCTATCAAATCTCCCTCATTCTTCTACGCTCCAGGGAATAAAGTCCCAACCTATTCAACCTTTCTCTGTAACTGAGTTCCTCAAGTCCCGGCAACATCCTTGTAAACCTTCTCTGCACTCTTTCTTTTTTTTTAAATCTTTTTATTAATTATTATTGAAAATCAACAACAGAGGAAAATACATCAAAATAATCAAGACAACATATCCATATGTAGAGTAAAAGTTAAACTATCAACCAGGCTGAACAGTATATCAATAATAATCAAAAAACAAAGTATTAAAGTGTTTTTTTTATGGAAAAGAGGAAAGAAAGAAAAAAAAGAACCCCTACTAACTAAAAGAGAGAAATCCCCTAATAACTAAAAAAAATGGGAAAAACACCCATTTGGAGCACAAACCCGGAGCTATACGCCATACAAGTTTCCATAAAAAAAAGACATCAAACCGCCAACCAAATCCATATACCCAAGCATCAGAAAAGGACCATCTTTATTAACTCAAATCAAATGATAACAATGGGCCAAAGAACCCCACCTTTTCTCGAAGTCAAATTTAGGATCAAAAGTTCGGCTTCTAATTTCTTCCAAACGAAGACATAACATCACCTGAGAGAACCATTGTATCAAAGTGGGAGCAGAGGCATCTTTCCATTTTAATAAAATAGCCCCTCTAGCCAATAATGTGACAAATGCAATTACGTATTGGTCAGATATAGAAATACCGTGAATATGTTGAGGAATTATACCAAACAAAACTGTCAATTTATTTGGTTGTAAATTGATTCTTAAAGCTTTAGAGATTATAGAAAAAATAGATTTCCAAAATTGTTTCAATACAGAACACGACCAAAACATATGTGTTAATGTAGCTATCTCAGTTTTGTATCTATCACACTGACTATTTACATTAGGAAATATTTCAGACAATTTCTCCTTCGTCAAATAATAACTATGTACAATTTTAAATTGAATTAGAGAATGACTGACACAAATTGAAGAAGGGTTAACCAGCTTCACCAATCCTCTGTTATCAAGGTCATATTAAGCTCTCTTTCCCAATCTTGCTTGATCTTAAGTAAAGGATAATTATCCTGTTGTAATAGTAAATTATAAATTTTCCCAATAAAGCTTTTCACTAAAGGGTTCATTTTTAAAATAATGTCTAACAGGTCAGAATCTTGTATATATGGAAAATTACTTAAGTATTCTTGTAAAAAATGTCTGACCTAAAGATATTGCAAAAAATGTGAATATGAGAGAGAGTATTTAGTTACTAATTTCTCAAAGGACATCAATCGACCTTCTTGAAACAAGTCCATAAAGGAAAAAATTCCTTTATTCCTCCAAAGAGAAAAGGTAGGATCATTAAGTGAAAGTTTAAATAAATAGTTTCGATAAATTAAACTAAAAAGGTTAATTTTTCTCTGCACTCTTTCAACCTTATTAATATCTTTCCTGTAACTTGGTGACCAAAACTGAACACAACACTCGATTCGGCCTCACCAATGCCTTATACAACCTCATTATAACATTCCAGCTCTTATACTCAATACTTTGATTAATAAAGGCCAATGTACCAAAAGCTCTTTTTACGACCCTATCTACCTGTGACTCTCTTGTGTTTAATACCATTACCATGGAGAAAAAGATTCTATCTCTACTATCCATATCTTTCATAATTTTATTCTACCAAGTTACTCCTCAGCCTCTTTCAGGCCAGGAAAACAAGCCCAGACTATTCTCTCTCCATAACTAAAGTACTCCAATTCGGGTAACATCCTGGTGAATCTTCTCTGACTGTCTACAGCATATTATTATCCATCCGAACTTTGGATTCAATTAGCCAACCCACTTTAGATGGCATGTGTCTTGACCTTCTGACCACCTGCCTTTGGAAGTTGATGTGTGGGCACCATGGCAGGTTGAGCACAAAGGTCTGCATCTGTGCTCTATTACTCTATGACTCCATCATGTGGGATTTCGTCAAAGGCTTACTGACATCCATGCAGACAATGTCCACTGCCATTATCCTTCTCAATAATCTCAATCAATTTAGTGAGACAATTAGTGTTATAATTTATGTAATAAGGAACAGCTTTATTAAATATGTAATTAGGATTTGGATTCAATTAAAATAGATTTAATAGCAGCATTCCAAAAGGAAATTGATTTTTGACAGAGAAAAAAAATCAGAAAAGTGGGTAAAGAACACAGGAGTGGGACTTACTAATTGGATTGCCCTTAGAGCTTGCAGAGACCAGTCGGACAGAACAGCCTTCATCTAAGCATACAACATACATCAAAGTTGCTGGTGAATGCAGCAGGCCAAGCAGCAGTCTAGCATCAGGACTAGTAGTCCTGACGAAGGGTCTCGGCCTGAAACGTCGACTGCGCCTCTTCCTACAGATGCTGCTTGGCCTGCTGCGTTCACCAGCAACTTTGATGTATGTTGCTTGAATTTCCAGCATCTGCAGAATTCCTGTTGTTTTCATCTAAGCATGTATCATTTTATTTATCAAATTGTTTCTGAAAGGCATTATTGAATCTATTTCCAGCATTCCTTTAGACCCTGCACGCTCAATATGAGACCATAAGACCTAAGAACAGAATGAGGCAACTCAGCCCATTAAGTCTGCTCCACCACTCCATCATGGCTGATCTATTATCCCTCTTAATCCCATTCTCCTGCCTTCTTCCCATGACCTTTGATACCATACTGTTTAAGAACCTATCAACCTACTCCTAGCTAGATGCTGTATTCCATACAAACATATGGAACTCTACTTACTTATGACAAACATAAATTTAAAAGCTGGGATGAATCATTTTAACTCTGAGTGATCCTTAGTAGTTCCATAATATTTCAGTGGAGGTGGAGTTTTCCTCCTTATCCTGCTCAAGATTTAATGTCCGTTTTAATAAGCTGGGGCCATTGTGCCCGCACATGTTAATGTTTGGTGAACAATTAACTACTTAAAAACTTTACAAAATTCAACATTATAAGAAACTGTTGCTCTAACAACAGACTATGTTATAAATAGAAGCAAATAAATTGCTTTCGGCTCTGCTCCTGGTGTAATAATTATCCAAAATGGTCTCATCATCACATAATTCTTACTGGAGCTGGCTTCCTGTGCAGACTTAGGGAAAGGCTTTAATTCACACAGAGCAGCACATTGCTATTCAAGATGAAAATCCATGGCCCAGAATTGATATCATGACCAAAGCAGGTCAGATATCCATTTTGGAAGTGGAACAAAACTTTGCAGAATAGAGGTGTTGAAAAAGGAATTACATCTTAGTAGGGATGAAATAACATAATTTCTGAAGGGAGGAAAATGACTGAGGTACAAAGACCATTTCGAATGCAAGGCCAAGGACGTAGGGAACTGTACTCAAGGAATAACTGTATTCAGACATGGCAAGCAGGGAGAGAAAGCAAGAATTTTATAGTTTCAGGGCTAGAGCAGGATGAATTCTTGCAGGGGCATTTGTGATGTGGAATGATGTGGAGGGGTTGAGGAGAAAAAGACAAAGCAACAGAGATAGTTTAATTTAATGAACTCAGTCTACTTCTTCATAAACAGCCAGGATTGGCTGTGGAGCACCTCAGCACCTCAACACTGGCGCACCTCAGCACCTCAACACTGGAGCACCTCAGCACCTCAACACTGGAGCACCTCAGCACCTCAACACTGGAGCACCTCAGCACCTCAACACTGGCGCACCTCAGCACCTCAACACTGGAGCATCTCAGCACCTCAACACTGGAGCACCTCAGCACCTCAACACTGGCGCACCTCAGCACCTCAACACTAGCACACCTCAGTACCTCAACACTGGAGCACCTCAGCACCTCAACACTGGAGCATCTCAGCACCTCAACACTGGAGCACCTCAGCACCTCAACACTGGCGCACCTCAGCACCTCAACACTGGAGCATCTCAGCACCTCAACACTGGAGCACCTCAGCACCTCAACACTGGCGCACCTCAGCACCTCAACACTGGAGCACCTCAGCACCTCAACACTGGAGCACCTCAGCACCTCAACACTGGAGCACCTCAGCACCTCAACACTGGCGCACCTCAGCACCTCAACACTGGAGCATCTCAGCACCTCAACACTGGAGCATCTCAGTACCTCAACACTGGAGCACCTCAGCACCTCAACACTGGCGCACCTCAGCACCTCAACACTGGCGCACCTCAGCACCTCAACACTAGCACACCTCAGTACCTCAACACTGGCGCACCTCAGCACCTCAACACTGGCGCACCTCAGCACCTCAACACTGGCGCACCTCAGCACCTCAACACTGGCGCACCTCAGCACCTCAACACTGGAGCACCTCAGCACCTCAACACTGGCGCACCTCAGCACCTCAACACTGGAGCATCTCAGTACCTCAACACTGGCGCACCTCAGCACCTCAACACTGGCGCACCTCAACACTGGCACACCTCAGCACCTCAACACTAGCACACCTCAGCACCTCAACACTAGCACACCTCAGCACCTCAACACTAGCACACCTCAGCACCTCAACACTGGAGCACCTCAGCACCTCAACACTGGCACACCTCAGCACCTCAACACTAGCACACCTCAGTACCTCAACACTGGCACACCTCAGCACCTCAACACTAGCACACCTCAGCACCTCAACACTAGCACACCTCAGCACCTCAACACTAGCACACCTCAGCACCTCAACACTGGAGCACCTCAGCACCTCAACACTGGCACACCTCAGCACCTCAACACTAGCACACCTCAGCACCTCAACACTAGCACACCTCAGCACCTCAACACTGGAGCACCTCAGCACCTCAACACTGGAGCACCTCAGCACCTCAACACTGGAGCACCTCAGCACCTCAACACTGGAGCATCTCAGCACCTCAATACTGGCGCACCTCAGCACCTCAACACTGGCGCACCTCAGGGGTGTATGCTTAGCCCACTGCTCTACTCTCTGTATACACATGACTGTGTGGCTAGGCATAGCTCAAATACTTCTTTCCTTGCTTAACTCTGAGTGGAGTCATTGGGACGCTGTCATGACGGCATTTTTTTAGCAAGCTTTCTTATTTTTACGAGGCCGAGTTGCTAGCTCGACACTCAACCCAGCATGAATGGAAAGCGTGCAAGGGAGCCGGATGGATCCATCTACAAATATTCTGATGATACAACCTTTGTTGGTAGAATCTTAGATGGTGACGAGAGGGTGTACAGGAGTGAGATATGCCAACTGGTGGAATGGTGCCGCAGCAACAACCTGGCACTGAACATCAGTAAGACGAAAGAGCTGATTGTGGACTTCAGGAAGGGCATTATGTACCCCTAGGGTTCATATTTTCTGTGGACTGTGACTTTAAAGTGCCGGGAGAATGAGACTGACTTTTGGACACTGTTTGAGGTGGTCCAGAGAGAGTGAGTGAGTGAGTGAGAGAGAGAGAGAGAGAGAGAGAGAGAGATGGAGTTATTTGATGGACAATCAATGTTATGGTTTCTCTGCAGCTTGTTTTGAATATACAAGGACACACAGACACACACAGTTAGAGTCAAGATGGATTTGCTTAGTGAAAGACACCAGTGAGTCAGTCATTGGTTTAAACTTTCAGTAGCCCAAAAGGGATGAGTTGAGATCGATCCCGAGTATTGATAAATGACTCTCACAAGTTTTCTGCAACTAGAACAAGTTTGCAGGAAGAGAAGAGAGGAGAGATAGGTTTGAAACAGGAGAAACCTAGTGATAAAGAGATCACTGTTTGGACTCTCTCTCTAAGTAGCCCATGAAGGTGAGTTTGTTTCCACTCGACTACGAAAGTGTGATTGTCACGTAGTTAATCCACAGGAGTGGGATCTCTGGTGAGGGGAAAACCTTTGTGAATACCACGTGTGTGTTTACCCTTGTCTGGGTGTGGTAGTTCACTGAAGAAAGGCACCCCTGTGGCAAATCACTGTTGGCATTATTTCATATGTCGTGGAACTGGATAAGTGGCTATCATGTTGTGTGTTTGGGGTAACCTTGTGGAATCTACCGGTGTGTCTACCCTTGCCTGGGTGGTGGTTCCCTTGAAGAGGGTCCCCTTTGTGATAAGCTACTGTTGGTGATAATCCATATGTGGATTCATGTTTGAGTATCCTGTGGCCACCACTTTGAGATGTCCCGTAGCTGAATTCGGGTGTGGTACCACTTGTGTTGAAAGGATATTTGTTGAAGATCACTGTCAGTGATATTTTGTGTGTGGAGTGGAACAACTTGGGAGATAAAACCTACTACTATTGTTGTCTTGTATTGCTGTCGTGGAATCTGTGGAAGATCGACGTAATTGCCTTCTCACAACATTCGCCTTTGGATTACAAACATCCCACATTAATTAACCTGTGCATCTGAACTGAACTGACTTCGCTTACATACCATCGTAAGACTGTATCAATTACCACCTAAGTTTGAAGAAGTTTGGGTTTATATTTCCACACCTATATATATGCATAAGCTCTGCTAACCTGTTTGACTTATCTAGTTTTATATTACTGTATTGCGTAGTTACTAATAAAATAGAATTAGTTAACAGCAAAAACAGACTCCAGGTGTGTTCCATTTCCGCTGGTTCTTTTAACCCGTCCTGGGGTACGTAACAAGAGTAAAACGAAGGAACACATACCAATCCTCATAGAGGGATCAGAAGTGGAGAGAGTGAGCAGTTTCAAGTTCCTGGTTGTCAAGATCTCTGAGGATCTAAGCTGGTACCAACATACTGATGTAGTCATAAAGAAGGCAAGACAGCGGCTATATTTTACTAGGAGTTTGAAGTGATTTGGCATGTCAACAAGTACACTCAAAAACTTCTGCAGTTGTACCATGGACAGCATTGTGACAGACTGCATCACTGTCTGGTATGGAGGGGCTTCTGCACAGGACCGAAAGAAGTTGCAGAAGGTTGTAAATCTAGTCAGCTCCATCTTGGGCACTAGCCTACAAGGTACCCAGGACATCTTTAGGGAGCGGTGTCTCAGAAAGGCAGCATCCATTATTAAAGACCTCCAGCACCCAGGGCATGCCCTTTTCTCATTGTTACCATCAGGTAGGAGATACAGAAGCCTGAAGGCTCACACTCAGTGATTCAGGAACAGCTTCTTCCCCTCTGTCATCCAATTCCTAAATGGACATTGAAGCTTTGGACACTATCTCACTTTTTTTAATATACAGTATTTCTGTTTTTGCACATTTTTAAATAATCTATTCAATATACGTAATTGATTTACTTGTTTATTTATTATAATGTTTTATTTTATTTATTATTATTTTTTCCTCTCTCTGCTAGATTATGTATTGCATTGAACTGCTGCTGCTAAGTTAACAAATTTCACGTCACATGCCAGTGATAATAAACCCGATTCTGATTCGAGGATGGTCAGTGTCAACCACTTTGCAAGTGAGCTTGTCTCCAACAATCATGCCAGTACACTTGACCTCCTGCTCTGCTAATGGTGCAAACAGCTTTGAAATGGGATGCCCAGTTATGAAGGTAAGTGCTGTGAAAAGGTTTATTCTTTGTTTATATTATTATTGTCCTTATTTTAGTATTAAATTTATTTCTAATAGTTTCTTTCAAATAATATTTTAAAATGATTTAAATCTATTTGAACTGTTGTTAAATTTCTGATTATTGGAGACACTAATAAGCTAACAAAGGCCATTAGGGCACCCCTGTATTTGTTCGGGGTTTTTTGCGGTTTGAGATGATGATCCCAGCCAAGGCTCCAGGTTAATAGCTGACACAAAGCTGTAGAAGTTATGTGCTGCAGTGGGAAAGTCACAGTGGATGAATGCAATTGGCAGTCATAGTATACATAATCAGACCCAATATTATTTTACTCTAATTTTAACTAATCAAGAAGGCACAGCAGCGTCTACACTTTCGGAGGAGACTGAGGCATGCAAGGCTTCCCAACACCATTTTAACAACTTTCTACATGAGCATGAGCAGACAGGCTGCATCATTGCAAGGTACAGAAGCTGCAAGGCATCAGCCCGCAAGATCCTACAGAAGACAGTAAAATCCGGCCAGAGGATCATTAGTGTCTCCCTCCCCCAAGTTGTGACATCTTTCCAGCAGTGTTGCTGACAAAAGGCCCGAAGTATTGTTGAGGATCACTAGCACCCATCCCACAAGCTCCTTCACCCACTACCATCAGCAAGGAGGTGCAGAAGCATCAGGCCTGGAACTGCCAGACTGGGCAACAGCTGAGGCTGTGAGACTGACGACTGCTGAGTACCCCGCCACCACCGAGGTCTCGTCACAGGGCCAGTGAGCTCTTTACTGTTTACTGCTTGTTTGTGCTGTGCTTTACTAGATGCATTTTGAATTAAATTTTATTAACTTATTGATAATGTAGCATTTTGTTTTATGTGCTGTATGTATGTTGTGTATATATATATATATATATATATATATATATATATAATATACACACACACACAATCAGATGACAATAAACTTGAACTTGAATTTTTAATTTAGAGATACAGCGCGGAACAGTTTCTCCAGCCCTTCGAGCCGCACTGCCCAACAACCCACCAATTTAACCCTCGTCTAATCATGGTACAATTTACAATAACCAATTATCCTACCAACCGTCACATGTTTGGGCTGTGGGAGGAAACTGGAGCACCCGGAGGAAACCCATGCGTTGATGGGGAAGACATACAAACTCTTCACATGCGTCATTGGAATTGAACTCCAAACTCTGACACCCCTACTTGTATTAGCGCTGCACTAACCGCCTCGTTACCATGTGCACTAATGAAAGATGATTGATGAGGGCAGGGCAGTGGATATTGTCCACATGGACTTTTAGTAAAGTATTTAACAAGGTCCCTCATGGTAAACTATATGATTAAAGGTATACAGGACATACAATGACTTAGTAGCTTTTATTTAAAACTGGCTTAGCCATAGGAAACTGAGAGTAGTAGTGAAGGAGTGTCATTCTGACTGAAGATTTGTGACCAGTGGTGTTCCAATGGGATTTGTGTTGGAACCTCTCTTTGGATAAATGTTTTAAATGAAATGGTTTGCAGGGGGATGGGAACCAGAGTGATAGGTCAGAGGATGGGACAGTTGGTGTCAAGTTAGATACAGAGATCATTTGAGGAAGGATAGGCAATGGATAGGGCATAATTGTAGTCAGCTGGATGGGTTGCAATGTGTCTACTTTAATGTGAGAAGCATCAAGAACAACCTAGAGCATGGGTCAGTACACGGAAATATGATGTTGTGGCCATTTCACAAGGGCAGGAATAGCTGCTAGATGTTCCGGGGTTTTAGATGTTTCAAAAGGGACAAGGACGGAGGTAAAAGAGTTGGGGGAGTGGCATTGCTAATCAGGGATAGTATCACAACTGCAGAAAAGGAGGATGTCGTGGAGGGATCATCATTGTGTCAGTTTGGCAGTAGGAAACAGAAATGGAGCAATGACTCTATTGGGAGTTTTCTATAAACAACCTCAACTTCTCAACAGCAACAGAGACACCAAGCCAGGGATCGGGTGGCAAATTTTGGAAAGATGCAAAACTAACAGCGTTATTCGCATGGGAGACTTAAACTTCCCTATTTTCCTAATATTGTTTGGCACCTCCTTAGTGCAAAAGGTTTAGATGGGGCAGAATTTGCGAGGTGCATCCAGGAAGGATGATTGACGCAATGTGTAGAAAGGGCAATTAGAAGAGAGGCAATACCGGATCTGGTACAAGGCAATGAACCTGGTCAGGTGACAGCTTTCTCAGTGGATGAGCACTTTGGAGACTGACCACAACTTCCCGACATTAGCCTTGCACAGTGATAACAGCAGATGGTATACAAAATATTTAATGCAATCTAACCTCACTCCTGGGCCAGCAGTACAGGCATTGTAGCTCTATCTGCAACAATTCATCCCCCAAACTCTCCTCGCCATCACTGAACTCTTCACTGTTTGCGGCAATAATTTAACACAATTTACCTTTGAAAAGGTGTTTTTAGTGATGCTTTTAGTTGGATTTCTTAGCTTTCTGATGACCAGGAAGCTGTCGCACGCGTTTGGTAGTGCCATCTTCTGTTTGCAGATGACACATGAAGGTTGGTGGTGCTGTGGATGGTGTAGAACTTGCCAATGGGATGTTGATAGGATGTAATGCTGTACTGAGAAGTGGCAAATGGAGTCCAATCTGGAAAAGTATTAAGTGAAACACTTTGGGAAGTTGAATTTGAAGGCAGAATACAGGGTTAATGGCAAGATTCTTAGCAGTGTGAAGGAACAGGAGGATCTTGGGGTCCACATCCATAGATACAGAATGGCTTTTTGGAGCAGCTCATTGTTGAGACCCCTAGGGCATCAGCTACCCTGGATTGGGTGTTGTGCAATGAACCAGGACTGATTAGAGTGCTTCAGGTGAAGGTACCCTTAGGGCCAGTGATCATAATATGATAGAATTCACCGTGCAATTTGAGAAGGAGAAGCTAAAGTCAGATGTATCAGTATTGCAGTAGAGTAAAGGGAATTACAGAGGCACGAGGGAGGAGGTGGCCAAAAATGATTGGAAAAGAACACTAGCAGGGATGATGGCAGAGCAGCAATGGCTGGAATTTCTGGGACAATTCGGAAGGCACAGGATATATACATCACAAAGAGGAAGAAGTATTCTGAAGGCAAGATGACACAACCAACCATGGCTGACAAGAGAAGTCAAAGCCAATATAAAATTCAAAGAGAGAGTGCATAAAATAGAGTAAAACATAGTGGGAAGTTAGAGGAATAGGAAGCTTTTAAA
This sequence comes from Mobula hypostoma, assembly GCF_963921235.1. Lineage (NCBI taxonomy): Eukaryota > Metazoa > Chordata > Chondrichthyes > Myliobatiformes > Myliobatidae > Mobula > Mobula hypostoma. Next base: position 68,860,419 of record NC_086113.1, on the reverse strand, counting down.
AACCAACAGTCATAAATAAGGAAAAGATGGAATATGAAGATAAACTAACCAGTAATACTAAAAAGGATACCAATGTTTCTTCAGACATATAAAGTGCAAAAGAGAAGCGAGAGTGAATATTGGACTGCTGAAAAATGATGCTGGAGAGGCAGTAATGAAGGACGAGGAAATGGTGGGTGAACTTAATGAGTATTTTTCATCAGTCATCACTGTGGAGACACCAGCAGTATATCCAAAGTTCAGGTGGCAGAAGTGTGTGAAGTTACCATTACTAGGGAGAAGGATCTTGGGAAACTGAAAGGTCTAAAGGAGATAAGTCACCTGGACCAGATGGTATATATCCCATAGTTCTAAAAGAGATGGCTGAAGAGATTGTGAAGGCATTGGTAATGATCTTCCAAGAATCAGCTGATTCTGGCGTAGATTGGGAGGACTGGAAAACTGCAAATGTAACTCCACTCTTCAAGAAGGGAGAGAAGCAGGAAGAAAGGAAGTTATAGGCCACTTAGAGTGATCTCAGTGGCTGAGAAAATGCTGGAGTAGATTGTTAAGGATGTGGTTTCAGGGTTCTTGGAGACACATGATAAACAGACCAAACTCAGCATGGCTTCCTTAAGGGAAAATCTTGCTCGACAGATCTGTTGGAATTCTTTGAAGAAATAACAAGTAGTGAAGCCTCACTTGGAGTATTGTGAGCAGTTCTGGGCCCCATATCTAAGAAAGGATGTGTTGGCATTGGAGAGGGTTCAAAGAAGGTTCACAAAAATGCCTCTGAGATTGAAAGGTTTGTCATATGAGGAGTGTTTGATGGCTCTGTGCCTCTACTCACTGGAATTCAGAAGAATCAGAGGTGACCTCATTGAAGCCTATCAAATGCTGAAAGGCCTTAATAGAGTGGATGTGGAGAGGATGTTTCCTGTGGTGGGGGAATCTAAGACCAGAGGACACAGCCCATAATAGAGGGGTGTCCTTTTAAAATGGAGATGAGGAAGAATTCCTTTAGCCAGAGAGTGGTTAATCTGTGGAATTCATTGCCACAAGCAGTTGTGAAGGCCAAGTCACTGGGTGTATTTAAGGCACAGGTTGGGAGATACTTGATTAGTCAGAGCATAAGGGGATACAGGGAGAAGGCAGGAGATTGAGGCTGAGAGGGAAAATAGATCAGTCACGATGAACTGGAGGAGCGGACTTAATGGGCCAAATGGCCTAATTCTGCTCCTATATCTTATGGTCTTATACCTCAAAGTTGCAGCGCAAGTTGATAGGGCAATTAAGAAGGCATATGGCTTGCTGGCCTTCAATAGTCAGGGGTTTAAGTTCAAGAGTTGCAAGGTAATGCTGCAGCTCTATAAAACTCTGTTTTCACCACATTTGGAATATTTTGTTCAGTTCTGGTCGCCTCATTATAGGAAGGATGTGAAGTTTTAGAGAGGGTCTAGAGAGGATGTACCAGGATGCTGACTGGATTAGAAAGCATAGACTAAGTGAGCTAGGGCTTTCTATTTTTGAGCGAGGAGGATGAGAAGTTACTTGAAAGAGGTGTAAGAGGCATAGATCGAATGGACAGTCAAAGACCTTTTCCCAGGGTGGAAATGGCTAATATGTGGGGCATGATTGAAGGTGATTGGAGTTAAGTAGAAGGGATGCCAGAGGTAGAGTGATCGAAGTGTGGAATGCGCTGCCGGGGTAGTAGTCGAGGCAGATCCATTAGGGACATTTAGCAACCTCTTTGATAGGCACGTGGATGAAAGAAAAATGGAAGGTTATGTGGAAAGGTCAAATTAGTTTGATTTTAGGTTAAAGGATCTGCAGAACATCGTGGATCAAAGGGCTTGTACTGTGCTGTGCTGTTCTATGAAAATGTAGATGGACTCAGTAGTAAGTTTGCCAAAGACACAAAAATTGGTAGCGTTGTACACAGTGAGGAAAGTTTTCAAAGGATACGTCCAGATACAGATCGGTTTGAGATTTGGGTGGAGGGACGGCAGATGGAGTTTAATCCAGAAAAAAATGTGAGTTGTTATACTATGGTGGGTTGTGTGTAAGGGGAATATATACATTAAATGGCAGGATCCTTAGGAGCATTGATATACGGAGCGATCTTAGATAGGTAGATACTATATTGATCCCAAAGGAAATTACAGTGTCAGAGTAGTGTTACAAGTGAACAGATGTACAAATATAAGAAGAGAAGTATGAAAGAATAAAAAATAAGTAACCTCAAACAGATTGACAGGAGGGGTGTCATCATTTTCCCGGCTATTGGTTGACTCATTATGGAGCCTAATGGCAGCGGGTAAGAATGACCTCATATAGCACTCTTCGGAGCAGTGCAGTTGTCTTAGTCTGTTACTGAAAGTGCTCCTCTGTTCAGCTAATGTGGCATGCAGAGAAACATTGTCCAGAATTGCAAGGATTTTCTGTAGGGACCTTTGTTCTACCACTGCCTCCAATATGTCCAGTTGACTCTTATAAGAGAGCTAGCCTTTCTAATCAGTTTATTGAGCCTGTTGGCATAGCCTGTGTTGATGCCATTGTACTGGCATTAACAGACTGGTAGAACAATGAAGGAGAGGCCTATAATATTCAGAGCTGTGTGTCCGACATGGCTATAAGCAGCCTGTGGGGCCCCAATGTCTGACACACAGCTCTGAAGTTGCACAAACTGATCTGCCAGTCAGGCAGTCCGTTATCCAGGATACAGTGGAAGTTCCAACCTGCATTGAATAAAGCTTTTCCCCCAGCAATGAGGGCTGTATGGTATTGAAGGCATTTGATAAGTGAAAAAACATGATCCTCACATGACTCTGTTCAGCAGGTAGATGACAGCATCGTCAACTCCAAGGTACTCCTGGTAGGCAAACTGCAGGGGATCGAGGGCTGATCTGACCAGCGGTCGGAGGTGAGCCAGAACCAGCCTCCCTAGGGTCTTCATGATATGTGAGGTCAGGGCCACTGGACGGTGGTCATTCAGGACTTTTGGTTGGCCCAGACTGAAAATGTGCTGGAGAACTCCACACAACTGCTAGCACACTCCCTCAGGACCTTGGGGTTCCCACCATCCGGTCCCAATGCTTTGCCATCTGAGTTTCCCCAGAGCCCTCCTCACGTGTTCAGTAGTGAAGGTGAGTCCATGATGACAGGGGAGTTGGTGGAAGTTGGGAGCTAGGGGAGGTGGAGATCGGGATGATAGCAGTCAGTATGTGAAGGTGTGGATGGTAGGTGCAGGGCAAGGACAGGCCTGTGTTGTTCATCCAAGTGTCGAACTGAAGTGGGGAGGAGGGATGAGGGAGGAGGGAGGGGGGAGGCATTGGAGTTGAGGAAGCATTGGCTGCATCAGTACCTGGACTGGTGTGCTTGGGGGGGGGGGGCGGTGAACAGGAGGGCAATTGGCAAACCTATTGAAGAATTGGCTTAATTCATTAGCCCATTCGTGGTTGCATTTCGAGTCTCTACAGCTAGGCTGATCGAAGCTAGTGAGGATCTTTGTGCCTCTCCACACCTCCCATGTGCTACTCTACATCTTGGGGTGTAAGTCCATAGCATTTTGAAAGTCGCAATATAAGTAGAGCTTTTTGTAAAGCAAGTGTGTAGCATGCTTTACCAACAGTCAGTGTATTAAAGTTGCAAAGTCATCTTGAAGCTGTGGAAGGAGTGCAGAAGACATTCACCAGGAGTGTATTAGCAATAAAAAGAGGTTGGACAAGGTTGAAATGTTTTCTCTGTAACATCAGAGGCTGAGCGGAGACCTGAGTGAAGTTTATAAAATTATGAGAGGCATACGTAAAGCAGAAAGTCGAGAGTCTTTTTTCAAGGTAAAAATATCATATTCTAGAGGCCATGTCTTTAAAGTTAGAGGGAAAAGTTTTGAGAAGGTGTGAAAAGCAAATTTTTTTTTACAGAGAGTGGTAGGCGTTTGGCACTTGCTGCCAGAGGTGGTGGTGGATACAGATATAATAATTACATTTGAGTTGCAATTTGGATAGCGCAGGAACAGGTGGGGAATGGAGGGATATGGATTATACGCAGGCAGATGGGATTAGTTTACATTGGCATTATAGTTAGCACAAACATTATAGGTCGAGGGGCCTGTCCTGCGCTGTATTGTTCTATGTTCTTTGTAATGGTCAGTGGGATGAAACATTAACTCTGTTTCATGTTCTCAGATGTTATCTAACCTAATCCGTACTTCCAAAATTTGCTGCTTTTTACCAATTTCCAGTACCTGCTGTGTTTTGCTATTTCATATTTATTCCACTTGCTTTCCCCATTTGGATAATTTCCCCATATTTATTTCACCCTCAAAAAAGACTCAAGAAGAAGCTGCTTCTCTAAACCCTTACTGTTGGTGCTCATTTACTTTCCACCTCACTATCTTACTTCAAGAATACTTTCCATTTATCTATTGCCAGCAACTCTCACTGCTGCAGAATGACTTCATTTCCCTTTTGAAAGTACACCTGTTTACTTTGACAGTTTTGACAATGTGTGAAGCAGGTCAGGAGCTGTCAAGGGTACTCAGGAGCGAGAACCAGCCATTTTCAAACGGAATAACCTCATGCTGGCATGGTGCTGGAAGACTGAGCCTGGGAAAACAATGAATGAACAGTGCTCTCCTGGGGCTGTCAGTCATCCAGCTCAGTAAGTAGTTGACACCAACCACAGCATTGCATTAAGTAATACATTTGGTGTCAGTGCTAAGAGAAAATCTAAGTGTCTCTCAGTGACAACTACTTGAATTGAATTGACTTTATTTCTTACATCCTTCACATACATGAGGAGTAAAAATCTTTACATTACGTCATCATCTAAATGTGCAATGTGCAATCATAGTAATTTATAACAAATTGAACAGTCAATGTAATATAGAGTACACTCAAATCAGCGTGAGTTAATCAGTCTGATGCCTGGTGGAAGAAGCTGTCCCGGAGCCTGTTGGTCCTGGCTTTTATGCTGTGGTACCGTTTCCTGGATGGTAGCAGCTGGAATAGATTCTGGTTGGGGTGACTTGGGTCCCCAATGATTCTACGGGCCCTTTTTACACACCTGTCTTTGTAAATGTCCTGAATCATGGGAAGTTCACAACTACAGATGTGCTGGGCTGTCCGTACCACTCTCTGCAGAATCCTGCCATTAAGAGAGGTACAGTTCCCATACCCGGCAGTGATGCAGCCAGTCAGGATGCTCTGAATTGTGCCCCTGTAGAAAATTCTTAGGATTTGGGGGCCCATACCAAACTTCCTCAAGTGTCTAAGGTGAAAGAGGCACTGTTGTGCCTTTTTCACCACACAGCTGGTGTGTACAGACCACGTGAGGTCCTCAGTGATGTGGATGCTGAGGAACTTAAAGCTGTTTATCCTGTCAACTCCAGATCCATTGATGTCAAAGGGGTTAGCCCGACTCCATTTCTCCTGTAATCCACAACCAGCTCCTTTGTTTTTGCGACATTGAGGGAGCGATGTACATGATTTGGATTACAGGTATACTGGGGTCAGTTGAGAATGTGAGGCTCTCAAACAGAGTGTGGAAAGTTGGAGAAGATACTGGAAACCATGTAAGTCTATGTAGAGCAAGTTTTCTGCTCTTTAGGTTTGAAAAAGACAAAGACCAACTTAAGAGAAAAAGATTTCAGGTCCTGCTTGGGTAATGAATGCCAGACTTATGTACAGCCTGTACATCTGAACCTGCATCTGGCAGCATAGATTTTCCAGTTGTTTTAGGGATGTAAATATCTTCTGCAACCTGTAAACTCAGTTTGTGGTCAAATTTCTAACTTGGGAACTGTCTGGCTTATGAACAGTTCACAGGGACAGACCTTGCCATAACCAGGGGAAGAGGTAAGTCACTGTAAAAAGACTTCCTTAAGGATTAAAATCTAAATTTCCAATATTAGCGCAACCAATTACAACTCAGCATATTTTCCCTATTGACTGTAAATGAGTGGTTGCCACAGATCAGCAAGGTCTGGCTACTATCCTTTCTTTAAAGCCATATGCCAAAGTGCCCATTGCTCCTACAACTTTGAGAGACAGGGATTCTTCCTAACTTTCTCCTTTGTTTCTCTAGAGATCTTCTTGGTCCATAGCCATTTGATAGTTTATGCCATTATAAGAATGACTTCTGTAACATGCTTGAAAAAAATATTATTAGTTCAGAAATATTGCATCATTCTACCAACAAGGACAGAAGCCGTATGATGAAGTACTTTCTGTCAGGTAATAAAAGAGAAGTTGAATGGAAGAATGAAGGGGAGGGATTTGGGGAAGAGGAAGAGGGGTCTGAGGACAAGCAGGAGAGAAGCCAACTCATTAGTCCTGATGCAGGGCCTTGACCCAGAATGCTGACATCCCTTTGCCTTCACAGATCCTGCTTAACCTGCTGACTTCCTCCAGCAGTTTAGTTTTTAACTCCCCCACTCACGTATTTAACCTGCCTCTTCAAAAATGGTCATCTTAAGTCCTAGCGTGTGAAGTTATATAATACTAAGATAAGAAAATATCTGGAACTCACCAATATAATCTGGAAAATATTGGGCACAATTTGACTTTCTTCAACGAATCTGAAAATGAAAATTATTAGCATTATATTAATTACAAGATGTAAATAGCTTCATTTTCATTAAAGGCACATTAAACTGCTGCTGAAATGAAAGGGTGTTCTGCCAAGATCTATTGAGAGCACTGACCTGTTACTAGAGCAGCTTGTAATTAAGCTTCTACATACCTAATAAAAGTGAGCAATGCCAGAGTTTATTAGAAATGACTTACTGCATGCCTTATTGATCAAAGTTAGTAAGTCAAGACATACTGTAGCACCAGCAATGGGTGAAAAATCAGTCAAGATTAAAATGTAAAAAAGGTACAAATTGTAAATGAGATAAAAACCTGGTTTTGCAACAAGGTTCTTAAGATATGCTAATAGAACAATTCTTTTACAAGAGATATATGAAGCCCATTTTTACCAGGCATTTCTAGAAACATGGTTGGTTAGCCCCTCGCTAACAAAGCAATGGGCTCAGCAGTGAGAAAACTACCTTTCTCAAACTCGGTCCATCTAGGGTCAATATGACCTGGGCCCCACCAGACTGGTGTTTCCCATCCTGAAACACTTTCGACCACAGAGACCCCAATCTGAGTGAATACTGTGTAAATGCTGCCCACTTGCACCTGACAGCAAAAAATAACAGATTGTACACTGCATACATTATAAAGAAAGTATATTTACAAATTTCAGCTTTATCGAACAGTTAGTAAGAAAAAGAAAAGAAAGGGCCCATTACAGTTAACACTGTCCAAATGTGCACATAAGTTAGAAATCATCTTGAAGTTGTCTTTAACTCATGCGCTGGACCCACAGTCTGCGTGAAAGCACACACCACCTTCCAAATATTGCTCAAAATCCATCTCGAACAAATGGGCTCCCCCACAGGAGTATTGGTCCTTCCTCCTTATAGCCATTCATCTGCACAGGGACGGCATCCTCAACCATTTTCCCTTCTGTCTCTTCCCAGCTCCCGCCAAAACAACCTCAACCCACACTAGTGTCCGTCACCAAAACCTCTCTGCCCAGTGCTCTCTAGAACCTTCTCCCAATTCCACCAGCCTGACTGGCTGACACAACACTCCTAACATGAACGACATAGTCCCTTATCTTTAGCTCAAAAAGTGCTAAAGGCAGAATAGCCTGCTCTTACAGAACTGCTAAAATGAAATACCTACAGCGTAGCAGTAAAAATATTAACCAAGGTGTTACATATATCACAAACTTCATTTGGAAACTACATAAGAAAGTCACTTCAATTGTTGCTTTCTATGAGATCTCATTGCACACAGATTAGCTGAAGCAACGCTAACAAAAATAAAATTAATGTACAAGCATTGGACACACCAAAGGAAATAGAAAGTGTTATAATACTGCAAAACTTTTTTCATAACATGGGGGTCTAAAATGTCTAATCATCCAAGCAGCTGCAGCTTGTGGCTGATGATGAAAACATTAATTCAGTTCCCCACCACAACCCCATCTGGCTAGGTGGATGGGGACGATGTTCATATTACATTATATTATGGAAGGAGGCTACATGGTCTGGAGTATATGCCAGTTATCAGAGCTTTCCCTTCAGTCCAATGCCCCACATATTCCTCTGTAACCTCCTCTCCCACATGTCCATCAACAGCTGGTCCTTCTGTCACACACCAACACTCAATTTACAGCGGTCAGTTAGCCAACTCTCAAGTCTTCGCAGAGAAATCAGAGCACCAGGAAAAGCCCACGTGGTCACAGGCAGAATATATAAACGCCACACAGACAACACTGGAGGTCAGGATCGAAGCTCAGTCACTGGAGATGTGAAGCAATGGCACCAACTTCTGTCCTGGCATGCAGACCTCCAAAAAACACTGATTGCATGCTAAGCTTGACAGAACCGAGAGGTTTTACTTCTTTGCCCAGGAAAGAAAGAAACACCAAGCCACCCTTCATAGCATTGAGTAGTCCACATGCCCCTTCTAGCTGGGATGAATTTCTAGCTCCCCAAGGCTGAGTGCTCAGCCCTCTGCAGTTCACACTACTGAGGATTCACGACTGTGTCGCAGGACCCAGCTCAAACGTGTCATCAGGTTTGCGGATGACACAACAGTGGCTGGACTTATCAAGAATGATGATGAGGCGGAGTATAGAGAGGAAGTGGAGCGGCTGGTGGATTGGTGTCAAAAGAATGTAGCGAAGGCAAAGAAAATTATTGTGGACTTCTGGAAGGTGCAGACGAACCAGCCCTCCATGAATACGTGGAATTACATTAAGTGTATATTTACGTGTGTGTGTGTGTGTGTGTGTGTATATATACACACACACATATGTAAACAAAATAGTTATACTAAATAAGTAGTACAAAACAGAAGTAGTGAGGTAGTGTTCACGGATTCAATGTCCATTCAGAAATATGATGGCAGAGAGGAAAAAGCTGTTCCTGAATCACTGAGTCCTTCATGATGGTAGCAATGAGAAGAGGGCATGTCCTAGCTGATGGGGGTCCTTAATGATGAATGCCGCCTTTTTGAGGCATTGCTCCTTGAAGATGCCCTGGCTGCTGTGGAGGCCAGTGCCCGTGATGGAGCTGACTGAGTTCACAAGTTTCTGCAGCTTCTTTCGATCTTGTGCAGAAGGTCCATGGGAGTGCAATGGTGAGGGAACCAGTAGGGAGGTTAGTATCGGGAAGGGTGAGGTAACCTATGTGAGGATGGAAATTATATAATTTACTAACACTAGAAGATGATTCAGATGGAAGTCTCTGTCAGGAGTCCCAAAGTGGGTCATGAGATTTGGTCAGTACTCAGATCAAGGGATGGTGTTGGTGGAGAATAGGTAAATTAAAGACATTATATTAGGGTTATAATCTAGTAATAAAAAATGTTTGTTTCAGAGTTACAATTGATTAGTCTAAACTCCTTTATTAGATCAGATTAGATAATTTTATTGGCAGTGTGCAATGAAATTCCTTATTTGTAGGGACTGTAATCCCTGGGAAACAATTTCAATCCATGGAGAACTGTTGAGGAAATTGAGACACAAGATGCTGAATTCTGGTGAAACAGACTATCTACTGGAGGAACTCAGCATCTTTAGGAGGAAAGGATCTGAACATTTCAGGTTGCAACACTGCATCCTGTGAGAGTGGAGAGGGGGAGGGTGGGACAGGAGCCCGAGATAGTTGGTGCCCTGAGGAGGGATGAAGCACGACTCGCAGGTTGCACCAGGTAGGTGGAGTTGGGAGACAGTTGTAGCTGGATGATGGAGTGAGGCGAGGGAAGTGGTGAGAGAAGATTAGAAACAGCTTTTGGAGGAAGATAAGCAGGAACTCAGAAGCCTACACGTGCTGAAATCTGAAAGTAAAGGACACAAGAATGGGAGCCATTAGGGAAGAGCCAAATGACAGATGGAACTAGAACCAGAGAGGGAGCAGGGCAGGGAGCACGTGGGTAAACTAAGTGTGTAGTTGGTGTATGGAATCAGGAGGGGAAGGGAGATGAGGATGGATAGTAGTGGGACTGGAGGAGGATTTGAGAGAAAGGGGCAGAAGTGAAAGGACCAGGATTGGAATGAACATAGAACATAGAACATAGAAATCTACAGCACATTACAGGCCCCTCGGCCCACAATGTTGTGCCGACCATGTAATCAACTCTAGAAACTGCCAGAATTTCCCTAGCGCATAGCCCTCAATTTTCCTAAGCTCTAAGCTATTTTTCTAACAGCCTCTTAAAAGACCCTGTTTTATCTGCTCCCACTGTAGCTGCCGGTAGTACATTCCATGCACCCACCACTCTCTGCGTAAAAAAACGTACCCCTGACATCCCTTCAGTACAATACCTATTTCCAAGCACCTTAGAACAATGCCCCCTTGTGTTAGCCATTTCAGCCCTGGGAAAAATCCTCCGCTATCCACACGATCAATGCCCCTCATCATCTTATACACCTACAAGAAGACAGAGAACAAGGGAAAAAGAATGGGGAGGGCTAGAAGTGGGGGGCAAGAAATGATTGAAGGAAGGATTATCTAATTTTGACCATCCCCACCAGGCTCTACCCAATCCTCCTCAGGTCTTCCTACTTTTGCCCCCTTTTCCTCACAGCCTCCTTCAGCTCTCCCCGCCCATCACCGTCTATGTCCCCTTCCCCTCATAGTTCCATTCATCCCACTACATATATAGACCACCCACCAAACGCATAGTTCACCCAGAGGCTTCTTCATCCCCTCCCCCTCCCTTATTTGGTTCTGTTCCATCTGCCATTCACCTATTCCCAAATGTTCCCATTATCCCCTCCTATACTTACCAGACTCCAATACTGGCAACCCTTTGTGTTCCTGCTTTTAAACTCTCCAATCTGTTTCTGCAGTTATCTCCAATATTATTTCCTTCCCCCCGCCCCCCCAACTTATTTTATTTTTACCTCTTTTTTTTTTCTCACCTGCTAATGTCTCCTCACTCCACCATCTCCCATCCCTACACAGCACAAGCTGCTTATCATCTCACAGTCCAGTAATCACCTTGGGTTTCAGTCTTACCTTTTCCCTCTCCTCTATATACTGACCACCTTACCTCTCTTCTCTCAGTTCTAATGCAGGAATTCAACCCAAAATGTCTGCAATTCTTTTCATCCCTGAGATGTTGCTTGACCCCTTGAGTTACTCCAGCAGATTGTTGGAGTATTTCCAGAGTGAATTTCAGGTGAATTTCTAGAGCGCTATAAAACAATCCAGATAATATACTGCTATGAATTTGAATTTCAAGCAACTTTTTTTCAAATGATTAAAAGCTTGTCAGTGATAAAAATGTCATTTATGACTTCATATTTTCAGTTTAACAGACAAAGACTACCATGATACTTAATTCTGGAAATACATTTGTGATGTCTTGTCAGCACTCAGAAACATTTTGGATTATGGAATTTCAGGTAACCGGTACTGAACCTGCAGCTTTCATTGAGAAGCGGCTTCTCTTATTATTAATTACACTCAATCGCCACTTTATTAGGTACACCTGTACATCTGCTCATAATGCAAATATTTAATCATGTGGCGGCAATGAATAAAGAAACTGTTGATCTCCTGGGATTTTCACACACAACAGTCTCTGGAGTTTACAGAGTATGGTGTGAAAAACTAAAAAACATCTAGTGAGCGGCAGTTCTCTGGGTGAAAATACCTTGTTAACGAGAAAAGTCAGAGGAAAATGGGCAGACTGGTTCAAGCTGACAGGAGGGCGACAGTAACTCAAATAACCATGTGTTACATCCGTGGTGTGCAGAAGAGATCTCTGAATTCACGTCAAACCTTAAAATAGATGGGCTACAGCAGCAGAAGACCACATCCGGTTCATTCCTGTATCCAAGTGGCACACCCAACCACCAATTTTGAATTTGTCTGATTTTCGACAGAGATTTGCATTTAATTCACAGAGTAATGATTGTCTCTAAATCTGTTTTTGCAAAATAATGCATCTGTGCTCAGACAAACTGTGTCTTACACCAGTCTCTGAATCAGAAGTTTCAAAATTCCCCTTCTTATTAATACAGCTAACTAACGCGCATGAGTAATCAAAATAGCGCATACTCTTTTCTCTTATGGGATTTCACAACCTCCGCATTATTCTGAACACTGTAATAAAAACAGTATAAGCTAATGTATCTGGAGATCTCCCGATGAATAAAATACAAGAACTTCAAAGCAATTTAAAGAAACTGAAATAAGAGTTTGGTGCTGTTTGTTTTCATCAAAATCAAAACCTTTGTCTGAATAAAACCACTAGAATAGGAATTCAGTGCACTCAAAGACAGTCCAATGCCAAATGGGAAGCATTTGTGAAGATAGAACTCTGACCAGCATACTATCTGGCTGTCATATGTCACAGTGAAGGCTGTACTTGTGCTTGACTCAGATACTATATTTGTTGCAGTCAATCCTCTGGAGATAACTGATATTGGTGGCAGTATTATACTATATTGGAGGTGGCAGACACATACCCCGAGTACAACATTATTGAATGAGATAGATGAAGCCATGTTAGGGAGAGATGGTAGCCCACATATTATTCTTTGGAAATGCCAAAGGCCAGGTACACTTCACGTGTAACCACCTACACACTCTTACGTTCCAATCACACTTACTCAGGTGCTCATTGTTGCCATAGGTGATCCAGGTCATACAAATCATACAAATTCAAACACCAAAGGTAGAAATTCATCCTCAAATGCTTAATACCAAACACTTGATACAGTAAATGAACAACACACTATGCTTCTGAAATTTTGTTATTTGAAATTTATGTTGCTAATGACAAAGGACAAATTCCACCCACAATAGCCTTTCCTATAAGTAGATAAGACATTATGTCATTAGTACATTTATGTCATATATGTCACTTATATCATTCATCGGTGAACCACCCCATCTAACTGCTGCTGCAGAGCGCCACTCATTTACTAAGTTTTTTGGGGAGTTGGTAAGGCTACATTAAAGCAACACATTTCCTTTCCTGATGTGCATTATACTTAGACTTTACCCTCATTGACAACAACTTCAGTTTGAACATCAAATGATGGTTAAAATGTATCTGAAAAGTTGTCACGAGACCTTCAGCAACAGGTCATTTTGTCAAACTGACTAAACCCCTTTTCCACAGGATCATACCAAAATTCATTCCCCCATTTAAGCTTGCTTTCTTGCCTCCCTTGTGATTCTAATAACTAAAACTTTCTACTATTATTGACATAATGACAACCTAAAGATAAATAAAAGCAAAAAAAAATTACAATAAACACTGAACAATACAGCACTGGACGAAACACTTTGGACCAACATGTCTGGTCCAACCACAAACTAATCCTATCTGTATCCCTCCATTCCCTGCCTGTTTATGTCTCTGTTTAAATCCCTCTTAAACTTTACTATTGTATCAGCTTAAGTACCTTCCATGGCAGTGTGTTCCTGGTACCTACCACTTACCATGTAAAAAACATGCTTTGCAAATCTCCTTTAAACTCACGCCCTCTCACTTTGAACATCTAACCACTAATATTTTGTATTTCCAAATCTGGGAAAAATAGTCTCCCTATGCCTCTCATAATTTTATAACCTTCTATCTCGTTTCCTCTCAGCTTCTGATGCTCCAGAGAACACAACCCAAGTTTGTTTATATTTGTCTTATAGTTAACATTTTCTAATCATTATGCTTTCAGGATAAAGTAGCCAACTGGATCCAACATTATTGTTTATCTTTTATATTAAAAATTTAAATGATAATGTGGTAAACTGGATTAGCAAATTTGTGGATGACACCAAGTTTGGGGTGATGGAGAGTGAGGAGAGCTGTCAAAGTTTGAAGCGTGATCTTGACTAACTGGGAAAATGGGCTAAAAATTGGCAAACGGAATTGTCCAGTGTAGGCTGTTGCACTTTTGGAGAACAAACTACAGGACGACATACACAGTGAATGGTGGGACTCTGAGGTATTAGGTAGAACAAGGGGACTTGGAATACAGATTCATAATTACTCAAAAGTGGCATCGCAGGTAGATAGGTTCATAAAAAAAAGCTTTTGGCACATTGGTCTTCATAAATCAGGACACTGAGTATGGGAGTTACGATGTTATGTTGCATATGTATAAGTAATTGGTGAGGTCAAATGTAGTGTACAGTATAGTGCACACTTCTGGTCACATACCTATACACATACCTATATATACACAATCTATCAATAAGATTGAAAAAGTGCAGAGAAAATTTACAAGGATATTGCTTGGATTTGAGTGCCTCAGCTATAGGGAAAGCCTGCATAGGTGAGGGCTTTATTCCCTGCAGTGCAGCATAAGAACATCAGAAATAGGAGTCGGAGTTGGCCATCTGGCCCATTGAGTCTGCTCTGCCATTCAATAAAATTATGGCTGATCTGGCCGTGGACTTGTCTCCACCCACCTGCCTTTTCCCCATAACCCTTAATTCCCCTACTTTACAAAAATCTATCCAACCTTGTCTTAAATATATTTACTGAGGTAGCCTCCACTGCTTCATTGGGCAGAGAATTTCACAGATTCACCTCTCTGGGAAAAGCAGTTCCTCTTCATCTCCATCCTAAATCTATTCCCCTGAATCTTGAGGCTACGTCCCCTAGTTCTAGTCTCAGCTACCAGTGGAAACAACTTTCCTGCCTCTATCTCATCTATCCCTTTCATAATTTTATATGCTTCTCTAAGATCTCCCTTCATTCTTCAGAATTCCAGCAAGTACAGCCCCAGACAACTCAATCTCTCCTCATAGCCTAATCCTCTCATCTCTGGAATCACCTGGTGAACCTCTTCTGCACCGCCTCCAACGTCAGTATATCCTTCTTCAAGTAAGGGGACTGGAACTGCACACGGTACTCCAGGTGTGGCCTCCCCATTACCCTGTACTGCAGCATAACCTCCCAGCTCTTAAATTCAATCCCTCTGGCAATGAAGGCCAACATTCCATTTGCCTTCTTGACAGCCTTCTGCACCTGCAAACCAACCTTTTGTGATTCATGCACAAGCACTCCCAAATCCCTCTGCACTGCGGCATGTTGCAAATTTTTACCATTTAAATAATAATCTGCTCTTTCAATTTTCCTTCCAAAGTGGATGACCTCACATTTACCAACATTATACTCCATTTGCCAGACCCTTGCCCACTCACCAAACCTATCTATATCTCTCTGCAGACTCTCCGTATCTTCTGCACAATTTGCTTTTCCACTCAATTTAGTATAATCAGAAAACTTAGATACATTACACCCGGCCCCCTCTTCCAGATCGTTAATGTAAACCGTGAACAGGTGCAGGCCCAGCACTGACCCCTGCGACACACCGCTCACCACTGATTGCCAACCAGAGTAACACCCACGTATCCCAACTCTCTGCTTTCTATCAGTTAACCAATCCTCTATCCATGCTAATACATCACCCCCAACTCTATGCGTCCTTATCTTATGGATACGTCTTTTATGTGGCAGCTTATCGAACGCCTTCTGGAAATCCAAGTAAATAATGTTCATCTGTTCCCCTCTATCCACTACACTTGTTATATTCTCAAAGAACTACAGTAAGTTTGTCAAACAGGACCTGTCTTTGCTGAATCCATGCTGCGTCTGCCTGATGGATCCATTTCTTGCCAGATGCCTCGCTATTTCTTCTTTAATGATAGCTTCAAGTATTTTCCCAACTACAGATGTTAAATTACTTATACTTAGCCTATACTTATCTGCCTTTTGCCTACATCCTTTTTTGGACAGTGGTGGGACATTCACTGTCTTCCGATCTGCCGGGACCTGCCTAGAGTCCAGAGAACTTTGGTAAGTTATCACAGAAGCCTCTCCTATAACGTCTGCCATTTCTTTCAGTACTCTGGGATGCATTCCATCAAGACCAGGGGACTTATTTATCTTCAGGCCCACAAGTTTGCTCAGCACTACCTCCTTAGCGATAGCTATTGTATCGAGGTCCTCACCTCCCATTGCAACCATAACATCTTACTTTGGCATGTTAGATGCATCCTCCATTGTGAAGACCAACACAAAATAGTCATTCAAAGCCTCAGCCACTTCCTCATTATCCAATATCAATTTCCCCTTCTTGGTCTCCGAGGGACCTACGTTCACTTTAGATACCTTTTTCCACTTAATATAATTACAAAAACTTTTACAATCCGTTTTTATATTTTGTGCTAGTTTATTTTCATAATCCATCTTCCGAAGGGCCGAAGGGCCTACTCCTGCACCTATTTTCTATGTTTCCCTTCCTTTATTGTTCGCTTAGTGGTACTTCGTTGTTTTTTAAAGTTTTCCCAATCTTCCAGTTTCCCACTACTCTTGGCAACTTTGTATGCACGAGGTTTTAGTTTGATGCCTTCTTTTATTTCCTTAGTTTTCCAAGGCTGGCCCTACCCTTTAGGTCCTTGCTTTTAACTGGAATACTCTTTTGTTGAGCACTGTGAAAAATCTCTTTGAAAGTCTTCCACTGTTCCTGAACTGTTCCATCATATAGCCTCCTTCCCCAATACTGCTGCCAATTTCCCATGAATTCAAACCCACTTCTCCAAAACCAATCCTTGAACCATGCATTTAACTCTCCAATCTTCTTGACCTTATGCCAATTTGCAAATGGCTCAGGTAGTAATCCAGAGATTACTACCTTTTTGTTCTGATCCTTAATTTAGTCCCTAGCTGCTCAAATTCCCCCAGCAGAAGCTCTTCTCTCATTCCACCTATGTCATTGGGACCCACGTGGACCATGAAAACTGGATCTTTCCCCTCCCACAACAGAATGAGGGGAGATCATACAGATGTATTCAAGATTATGAGGGGTATAGATAGGGTCCAAGATTGAAGGTCCAAGTATTTTAAAATCTGAAGTTCGTAATGCAATAAATAAGATGAAGAAAGGAAAGGTAGCAGGTCCTGATGAATTAGTAATAGAACAAATTATCGCCCTTGAAGATTATGGAATTGAAAAACTTACTGATTTAATCAATGACATTTATGAGACTAGAATAATACCAGAATAGATGAAAAAATCAGTATTTATCACTCTTCCTAAGAAACCTGGAGCAATAGAATGTGAATTACATAGGACCGTAAGTTTAATGAGTCATATCACCAAGATACTTCTAAGAATTTTGATGACAAGAGCTAAAAGTAAGATACAAGCTGAAACAGGCAAACAACAATGTGGTTTTGTGAAAGACAAAGGTACAAGAAACACGATATTGATGTTAAGGATACTATCAGAACGAGCTATTCAAGTGCAAAAAGATTTGTTTGTTTGTTTTATCGACTACACAAAAGCATTTGATAAAGTGAAGCACAATAAATTATTTGAAATATTACAGAAAACTCTAGATCTAGATTCGAAAGACCTCCGCTGAATCAGAAATCTGTACTGGGAACAAACTGCCGCTGTAAGAATAGATGGAGAAGTGAGTCAGTTTACGAAAATCAAGAGAGGCATTAGACAAGGGTGTGTTTTCTCCCCTGATTTATTTAATGTGTACAGTGAAACAATATTACAAAAAAAAGAGACATCTTGGAAATCAAAGTTGGCGGTGAAAACATCAATAATTTCAGATATGCAGATGACACTGTGTTAATTGCAAGTACGGAGCAAGAACTACAAAACTTAATTAATATAATTGCTGAAGAAAGTGCAAAAATGGGTCTATCTATCAATTGCAAAAAGACAGAATGTATGGTGATACCCAAAAAGAAGGAGAATCCTGTCTGCAGGCTGAGAATAAACGGGGAAGACATAAAACAAGTACAGAACTTTTGCTACTTAGGAAGCTGGGTGACATCAGATGGCAGGTGCGACATAGACATCAAAAGAAGAATAGGGATGGCAAAAGACACGTTTACAAGAATGAAGAGTATACTGACCAACACTAAACTAGGAATGACAACCCGCCTCAGAGTATCGAAATGTTACGTTTATCCAGTTATGTTATATGGCTCAGAATGTTGGACAATATCTAGTAACATGAGGAAACGAATTGAAGCAGCAGGGATGTGGTTTTTGAGGAGGATGCAAAGAATATCATGGACGAAATGAATATCTAATGAGGATGTCATGAACAGAGCAAACACAAGAAGAGAAATAATGTATGAGATCATGAAAAGGCAACGTAACTTCATTGGACATGTGATTAGGAAAGAAGAGTTAGAATGCACGGTAATTATGGGAAAGATTGAAGGGAAGAAAGCAAGAGGAAGACAAAGACAAATTATGATGGAGACAGCAGCCAGAGAACTGGAAATGAATACCAAAGAGTTGATCCAATTGACCCGAGACAGGAGTGTGTGGGCCATGGCAGTCAAAGCTCAAACTGGGCATGGCACCTGATGATGATGATGATAGTTAGGGTGAATACATACAGGCTTTTCCCCTAATGATAGTTGAAACTGGAGCTAGAAGTAGTATGTTTAGGGTGAAAGATACAATATCTAAGGGAAATCTGAGGGGAAATGTCTTTAAATCAAGAGAGCGATGAGAGTATTGAAAAAGCTGCCAATGGAAGTAGTAGATGCAGGTTCAAATGTAACAGCTAAGAGAAGTTTTAATAGGTACATGGATGAGAGAGATTTGGAAGGATATGGTTTGGGTGCAGGTTGATGGAATTGGCAGAAGAGCACTTTGGCACAGACTAGATGGGCCCAATGGCCTGCTTCTGTGCTGCAGTACCCCATGACTCTAATCCACACAAATATCCTGGTGAACCCCCACCACACACTCTCCAACATCTTCATGTGCCTCCTGAAATGTGACGATCAGAACTGCACACAATATTGCAAATATGAGCCTATTAGAGTTTCATACAACTGTAAGTTTTATTTTCTCACTTTCATATTCAATATCCTGACTAACGAATGCCATACAACTTACTTTGCCTTATTTACTCATGTGGCCACTTTCAAAGAACTATGGGCATGCACATCAAGATCCCATGGTTATCTATGCTCCTAAGGGTCCTGCCATTTACTGTATATTTATACTTCATAGTTTACTTTATACTTTATTGTCGCCAAACAAATGATACTAGAACGTACAATCATCATAGCAATATTTGATTCTGCACTTCCCGCTCCCTGGATTACAAATCGATAGTAAATATTAAAAATTTAAATTATAAATCATAAATAGAAAATAGAAAAATGGAAAGTAAGGTAGTGCAAAAAAACCGAGAGGCAGGTCCGGAGATTTGGAGGGTATGGCCCAGATCCGGGTCAGGATCTGTTCAGCAGTCTTATCACAGTTGGAAAGAAGCTGTTCCCTAATCTGGCCATACAAGTTCTCAAGCTCCTGAGCCTTCTCCCGGAGGGAAGAGTGACGAAAAGTGTGCTGGCTGGGTGGGTTGTGTCCTTGATTATCCTGGCAGCACTGCTCCGACAGCGTGCAGTGTAAAGGGAGTCCAAGGACGGAAGATTGGTTTGTGTAATGTGCTGCGTCGTGTTCACGATCCTCTGCAGCTTCTTCCAGTCTTGGACAGGACAACTTGCATACCAGGTTGTGATGCAACCTAGAAGAATGCTTTCTACGGTGCATCTATAAAAAATTAGTGAGGGTTTTAGGGGACAGGCCAAATTTCTTTAGTTTCAGGAAGTAAAGGCACTGGTGGGCCTTCTCGGCAGTGGACTCTGCTTGGTTGGACCAAGTCAGGTCATTTGTGATATTGACCCTGAGGAACTTAAAGCTTTTGACCTGTTCCACTTGCGCACCACCCATGTAAATTGGGTTGTGCGGTCTGCTACTCCTTCTGAAGTCAACAACCAATTCCTTCGTCTTGCTGACGTTGAGGGATAGGTTATTGTCTTCGCACCATGCCACCAGGCTCTTAATTTCCTCTCTGTACTCAAACGCATCATTACCCGAGATGTGGCCTACAATCGTTGTATCATCAGCAAACTTATATATTGAGTTTGATGGAAACTTGGCTACACAATCATGGGTGTACAGTGAGTACAGCAGGGGGCTGAGTACACAGTCTTGTGGGGCACCAGTGCTCAGAGTGATTGTAGAGGAGAGCTTGTCCCCTATTTTCACAACCTGGGTCCTGTCTGTGAGGAAGTTGAAGATCCAGCTGCAGATCTGGCACTCAGTCCCCTGCTGTACTCACTGTATTTTCTCTTGCATTTGACCTTCTGCAATGTGATACTTGATTCTCATCTGGGTTATTCTGCCATCTCTCTGCCTACATTTCTAACTGGTCTATATACTGCTGTATCTTTTGCCAACCTTTTGCACTAACCACAACCATGCCCAATTTTTGTGTTGTCTACATATTTACTAATCAGCCCACTACTGTACATACAAAATGCTGGAGGAACTCAGCAGGCCAAGCAGCATCTATGGAAAAGAGTAAACAGTTGACGTTTCGGGGCCGAGACCCTCCTTCAGGCATCTTTGAAAAGAGTAAACAGTCGATGTTTCGGACCTAGACCCTTGTTCAGTTTTTTTTTTCCATAGATGCTGCCTGGCCTGCTGAATTCCTCCAGCATTTTGTGTGTGTCCCTTTGGATCTCCAGCATCTGCAGATTTTCTAGTGTTTGTACACCTACTGTAGATTTCCATCCAGACTGTTTATATTTAACAGTAGTCCTAGTACTGATCCCTGAAGAACTCTACTGGTCACAGAGTCCAGTCAGAATAATGTCCCACTATCTTCTAGGAACTCATGACATAACAAAGAAACGAACTTGAAGTGATAAAGTTCTTCAGCTTTGTAAACTGATCTACAACAGTTCGCAGCTCAGGCAGCAATTGAAAACACAATTATATGCTCCAGGACAGAAGACACAATATGCATAATTGACTTTAAGCACTAGTGATAAAGCAGTTTGTCTTTTCTAACAAGATGCAACAAGATATCACCAATTGAGGAATATCAAGAGCTCTGGAATGTGTGGCATATGTTACTCACTAGCTCATTCCATTCATAGCACAAAGCATTTCAGTCATCTGCTGAATATAACAGTATCTTGCCATATAGAGAATCCAGATAGACAGCTGTAGATGCATTCTTTCAGAGAACATCAGAAACTTGGAATCCCAAATAAATTGGTTAACTTTCTTGCAAATACATAACGAGAATTACAGAGGGTCAAAATAACTGGTCACTAAAGAAGCAACAAGAGCAGTTCAGATGAGAATTTTATCCTTCCATCAGCCAACTGTTTAACAGGAGTTGACTGCACACTGGAGGGTAATTCATGGGATTTAAAGGGCATCTCCCTGGAAACAGCATCTCTGATAGCTCTGTGCTTAAACTGAGGAATTTTTTGAGGAATGAGCACTATCTGCATTCCACAAAAGATCTGCTGTGCTTTATCTTGCACATGCTTTTAACATTGCTGTCACCAAAGCTGCTACTCCAAGCACCTTGCATATTATTTGTTTGGTGTTTCCTAAAGCATAGCCTGCCGAAAGTTAATGTTATTGATGATTATTGTGTCAACAGAAAGAATTGGTTGGTATGAAAATGCCTTCTATATTAACTGAAATTTTTTCTGACCAATGTTGGACAGAAAAAACTACAGTCTGCAAATCGGTGAATTCGAATGAATCAAGGATAGTGGAAGCAGACGGACCAATTGTCTTTGTTTCTGCCATATGCTTGGAGATGGAGGCTGCCATTTTGTGGAACTGTTTTACGTTCTCCATTTTGTGTGTTAGTTGTTTGGCTTGATCAGTGTTTTAAAGAAGGCCCAATAATTCCTCAGGTAATCTGCTGAACTAAGGATCATTTCCAAATAAGGAGTTATTTGTGATGTGTTCTTTGGTTGGATATAACATGCAGGTTTGTGAATGTTGGTCTGTGTGATTCAAGCTGATTGAGAACAAAGAGCCACATATTACTGATTGTCACTTACTGGGAAGAGGGCACTCAATGGATGCTGGCCTGGAGCAGAGTTAAAGGTCAGAAACATGATCTACAGACACTGACAATGGAATGCAATATTTGAATTGGTAAGAAATAAATATAAAAGCAGATGCTTTAAGTGTATTGGCAGTGGTAACTCTGTATGAGAATGACGATCATGCATGTGAACCCCATGGATACATGGAGATTCGAAATGGAACATGTGGCCAGCAGCAGAAACTTCATTTTAACTGGTAATATCTTTTCAGTTTTTGACTGCTCATGGAAGGTCAGGAAAACTCGGTAGGTGTGCACACAGCTATTGATTGTGTAAGTTTACATGTTCTTTCGTTAGGACAATAAAGGTACTTGTCAGTAATTACAGATCTCTCTGTGCCTCTCTGATTATTATTACAAGGGTAGATTCGTGTAATACTAGCCATGGTACAATAGTGCCATTGTTTACAAGCAGAAACACAGGAAACTGCAGATACTGGAATCTGGTGCAAAAACAAGCAGCTGGAGGAACCTAGGTAGCAACTGTGGGGACAGAGGGATGGTTGATGGTTCATGTTGAGATCCTGCATCAAGACTGAGATCAGGGCAGTATAAAGAGATGAGAGGCAGGGATGAAGCACCACCTGGCAGGTGATAGGTGGACCCAGGCAAGGAGAGGGTGATGGACTGATGGAGCAAGGTGGAGGAGAGGAGGATGGAGGTAGAGACAAAGGATGCGTGGATTAATGGGACTGGCTACCATGTGGTTAAGTTATGGCAAAGTTGGCGGGAAGAACCTACATTCGTTATTTGTTTCAGATGTGGGTAAGGGGGGGGGGGCTGCTGCTTGTTCACATTTGATGCACTTCAAGCTAGAAGTGTGCGCATGTTCCATATCCAAGAACTTACAGACACTGGGTGGATATAGCTTTATAAAAATTATAAAGATATATTGGAAATGCACCTCATTATGTTTTATGTGTTTTTATGTTTAGGCACAAAAAAAAGTCTCACCAAGAAACATTGAAATTAAAATGACCACTTCAAAAACATCAATTCATAATCCATAATAACACGAGAGAAAAAGTTACACTCCACATAATAACTATGACATCCCTTCAACATGTAATGAAAATAATACAATCGTGGTGCGAGCAGTATCACCATATTAGTGGAATATGTTGCTATCTCTGAAATGCTTCAAATAATATTGTAACATGCTGTAAGGTTTCACTGCTAATGTAGTGGCCTCTCTGTAATGTTTCACTGCAAAGGCTGAGGTAATGGTTTCTCTATAGCAGCAATGTTTGGGTTATGACTAGTGATAACAGGGCATGTTACCTAATGAGTGGGATGTTGTTCTTTCTTGTGTGTCTGAGAGAGGGATTTTGCGGTTTTTGTTGGGGAGCAATGACGAGAGAGGACGCGAATGGAGAGAGTTGGTAGACCGCTGGATGGAGTGGACTGAGGAGCGAAGGTCCGAGGGTTGGCTACACTCGGAGGAGGTCGACGGGAACAAATGGATGAACTGTGAGCTCCAACGTTTGTGCATTAGCCTGTTTCATGAAAATGGGCCCCTTTTCTTTTCTTTGTTTCTTTACTAACCACATAGTCAAATTAAGAATTATAAAGCTCAACCAGTTAATTGCATATTGTGTACTGTTTGTTATCTCGTGGTACTGATTTGTAACAGGAGACACATCGTACAGCATCCACCCAAACAAGATTTCTTAAGTTTGGCTGGGCCGGGGGCTATCATCCCCTAGATTAAGCTGTTAGCCGAATTGAGGGTTACAATTGTGGGGCTACGTTTGGGATTGATTTCGTTGGATGCTGTGTGAGTACCCTGAGCATTGAACCAGTGGGGTAGTTACTCGTACTCTGGATGAATTGTTAACTTGTCTGTTAAGTCCTGTTAAAGTTGCGATTGTGGGCGGAGGTTTGATAAAATGACTGGCGCAGCTCTCATTTTAATGCAGACCAGCGCTGACGTAGCAGTAGCTGGGGGTGGAGATTTCAAAGACAGGGTTTTATCGTTTCTGAGGAGTGAGGGGAAGGAGTGGTCGGATTTGAAATGTCTAGTTAGTTCCCGTCCCCCAGGGGAGAGTGAGAGTTCTGATTTAGTATCCACCCTTACCTCTCTGGCGAATAAATGGAAAAATGCTCAGGTTCAAAGCCCCGGTTATGGCAGGCTCTACCTATTCTCTGGAATTACGCCCACCCCTAAAGGGGAGGACTATGAGACTTGGGCGGAGCAGACCTCTCAGTTGTTAGATGAGTGGCAGTGCTCTGATGACGTAGAATGACAGAGATTGGTTGAGAGGTTGAGTGGGCGGGCTGCTGATGTTGTGAGAGCCGTCAGGTTGTGGTATACCCTGGCAACTATGAGTGATTACATGCAAGCACTGGACAATGCTATTAGTACGACAGGAAGCCCAGTGGAGCTCAGTACATGTGTCAGGAGAAGGGAGAGAAGCTTTCTGCTTATATTTTTCGGCAAGAGAGGCAGCTAAATTGCTTGCAGCGCAGAGGGGTCATTCAGGCGGCTGAGGTGGATCAGTTAAGAATGGATCAGATAGCCAAGGACGCCCAGTCCCAAGGCCTGATTGCTTGGGGTCTCCGACAGTCTTGTAAGATGTCCCCCCTCCCTCTTTTGTTGAGCTGATCAGAGAGGTACAGGAAGAGGAGAAGGCATCGGAGGTGCAGGAAGCCTCCGTCAGCAGGGTACAGTCCTCGGGAGTGGTAGAGGTGATTGTGGCAGAGTTGAGAACGGAGATGTTTCGGCTATTGTCAGAGGTGTGGACACCCCCCACCGCCCCCACCATATGATGGAGCTGATAGAGGGGCGGATCCTCTAAGGGAATGGCCTGGTGTCTCTGGGGGAACACGTTCCCAGCAATGTACCAAGGAAAGCGAAACGCCCAGTTTCTGAAGGCTTGGTGGGACCATGCTCCAGTGTGTTGCTACAGATAAAGGGTACTTATGCTAAAGCCATACTTGACACCAGGTTGCAGGTCACGTTGTTGTACCGTTCATTTTACAACTAGTATCTGAAGCATTTACCATTGACCCCATTCAGGGCACTGGAGATCTAGGGGCTTAGTGCTAGTGATTATCCGTACGATGGTTATTTGTCAGTGAAGTTGGAATTCTTGGAGGTTGATGTGGGAGTGTCTTAGGTCCTTGATACGTTAGAGCTGGTTTGTCTGGACCCCGTTGAGAAGGGCGACATTTCAATTCTGGTGGGAGCCAACACTCCTCTTGTGAGGAGGGTCATGGGGGCCTGTAAGGAGAAGGCTGGCGAGGGCTTTCTGGGAACATTGTCTGTGCACCCGGTGTTTCGAGCTGCTTTTGAGGGAGTCAGTGGCTGCATTGGGCTGGATACCAAATTTAGATGAGGGACTGTGGGGTTCGTAAACACAAAATACTCTGCAGATGCTGGGGTCAAAGCAACGTGCACAACACGCTGGAGGAACTCAGCAGGTCAGGCAGCATCCGTGGAAAAGATCGGTCGACGTTTCGGGCCGGAACCCTTCATCAGGACTGTAGAGGGAGGGGGCAGGGGCCCTATAAAGAAGGTGGGGGGAGGGTGGGAAGGAGAAGGCTGGTAGGTTCCAGGTGAAAAACCAGTAAGGGGAAAGATAAAGGGGTGGGGGAGGGGAAGCAGGGAGGTGATAGGCAGGAAAGGTGAAGAAGGAATAGGGGAAAACACAATGGGTAGTAGAAGGAGGTGGAACCATGAGGGAGGTAATAGGCAGCTGGGGGAGGGGGCAGAGTGAAACTGGGATGGGGGAACGGGAAGGGGAGGGAATTACCGGAAGTTGGAGAATTCAATGTTCATACCAAGGGGCTGGAGACTACCCAGACGGTATATGAGGTGTTGCTCCTCCAACCTGAGTTTGGCCTCATCATGGCAGTAGAGGAGGCCATATATGGACATATCTGAATGGGAATGGGAAGCAGAGTTGAAGTGGGTGGCAACCGGGAGATCCTGTCTGTTGTGGCGAACGGAGTGGAGGTGCTCGACGAAGCGGTCCCCCAATCTGTGTCGGGTTTCACCGATGTAGAGGAGGCCGCACCGGGAGCACCGGATGCAATAGATGACCCCAACAGACTCATAAGTGAAGTGTTGCCTCACCTGGAAGGACTGTTTGGGGCCCTGAATGGTGGCAAGAGAGAAGGTGTAGGGACAGGTGTAGCATTTACGCTTACAGGGATAAGTGCCAGGTGGGAGATCCATGTGGATCAGGGAGTCGCAGAGGGACCGATCCCTGCAGAAAGCCGAGAGGGGTAGAGAGGGAAAGATGTGCTTAGTGCTGGGGTCCTGTTGAAGGTGGCGAAGTTGCAGGGGATAATGTGCTGGGTCTGGAGGCTGGTGGGGTGGTAGGTAAGGACAAGGGGAACTCTGTCCCTGTTGTGGTGGTGGGAGGATGGGGTGAGGGCTGAAGTGCGGAAAATGGAGGAGATGCGGGTGAGGGCATTATTGATGACGGCAGAAGGGAAACCACGATCCTTAAAGAAAGAGGATATTTGAGATGTCCTGAAATGGAAAGCCTCATCCTGGGAGCAGATGTGGTGGAGACGGATGAACTGGGAACAGGGAATAGCATTTTTGCATGTGGCAGGGTGGGAAGAGGTATAGTCGAGGTAGTTATGAGAGTCAGTGGGCTTATAGAAGATGTCAGTGGACAGTCTGTCACCAGAGATGGAGACTGAGAGATCGAGAAAGGGGAGAGAAGTGTCCGAGATGGACCAAGTGAATTTGAGGCTGGGTGGTTCACCCAGTCAAAGCCAGTGGTGGTACGGCTCGGGGAAGTAGCATGAGTGATGGGGATCCCCAAATTTCCTGGAGTTCCTGACAGCAAAGCCCTCTTAGTGGATGCTCCAGAAGACCACGAGGGGGAGTTGGGATTTCCTGCTGGGGTACTGGTGAGAACTGAACTGCAGAAGCCTTCAGTTGTGCAGGTGAGCAAGATGGCAGTGATTGTCAGGAACACTGCAAAGAGAGAGGTCACCTTCAAGTGGGGGATGCCCCGGTGCATCTTTTCCCAGTGACGGTAATGTCTAGTGTCCCTGTGAGACAAGCCAGGGAGAAACTATTGGAAAAAGTGGGAAAGTTGACCGCTGAGTCATTCAATTGCAGGGATTCCCCGGTTCCTGCGGGTTGGAAGAGGAGGTCGGTGGAGAAGATGTTGAAGCTGGAAGGTGTCTTTTCCACTGACGAGTTTGATGTGGGTCGTTCCAAGAGCACGTGTCACACTATCCGGGTGACCGAGGATGCCCTGTTCAGAGAAAGGTTGCGGCCAGTATACGGTCCCTGCAGAGGTGGAGGACATTTAGAAGCATTTGTGTAAGTTAAAGGAAGCTGGGATCATCACGAGTCCTGAAGCCCCTATGTTTCCCCGATAGTAGTGGCCTGAAAGAAGAAGAATGGGAAGGTACAGATGTGTGTGGGCTATAGGACTCTGAGCAGGCACACCGTCCCTGACCTGCCTGTGTGGTGCCAAGTGGTTCAGTGTGCTGGACTTGAAGAGTGGATATTATCAGATCCCCATGAGTGAAGCCAACAAACAGAAAATGGCATTTATATGTCCTCTGGGAGTTTTCCAATTCGAAAGGATGCCTCAGGGCATCTCGGGAGCTCCTGCAACCTTCCAGTGGGTCATGGAGAAGACGGTGGTGGATATGAACTTGCTTGAGGTATTGGTGTATCTGAATGACCTCATAGTGTTTGGATCCACCTTGGAAGAACATGAAGCAAGGCTGCTGAAGGTGCTGGGCTGCCTGAAAGCTGAAGGGTTAAAACTTTCCCTGGACAAGTGCCAGTTCTGCCAAATATCTGTTAGCTATATTGGGCACATAGTCTCACAGATGGAGTAGATACATCCAGCTAAAATAGACGCTGGAGCTTGAAGAAACACACTCAATATTTTAGGAACGGCTTCTTCCCCTCTGCCATCAGATTTCTGAACTATCAATATATGTACAAAACAACATGTCATGACATATGTCAGAGATAATAAACCTAATTTTGATTCTGATTCTGTTGCAATTTTATACTGCAAGTTGTCAATATTTTGTTTTACTATGAATATCAATTTTTCCAGAATACAGTAAGATCCTTGGTACCAACAATAGACCAGTTTATAAGTAGAGAGGCAAAACATTGTGGCACTCCAGGAGATTGGTCACCAGCTTGCCCCAGAATTACTAGTGGCTAGCACTACATATTGTTCTTGCTTTAAAATGTATTCATGGAACTACGGTGAGATGAATAAACTTTATTTGGGCTTCCAGCCGGGTACAGGTAATTGTTTACAATCAAATTCCAGTTCTTACTTAGAGTGAGGCCTTACTCTTTGCTAAGATACTTTTCTTCTAGTTTTATTTCAATGGTTTTCTTTATCAGGCGGTCTCAAAAACCACTGTTGTGTCACAGTAGTTTTGTGCCGTCAAAGCCAATCCTATGGCCACTGAGAATGCAGCGTTCTGCTGCCACCGATTTCCCCAGGTAAACCAAAAGGATATACGTCTTGTGCTCCTTGATGCGGTTTCCACCATGCATCCCGTCTGGCCAAAGTACACTCTTCCGCATTCACAGGGAATCCTGTAAACACCAGCTAACCTGAGTCCCAGGTCATCTTCGACCTGCATAAGCTGTGATTTGAGCTTCCTTACGGATTTGTGTATTGTGTATTTCTTCAGGGTCCTGGCAATTCTTCCAGAAACTTGGAAATATAGGGGAAACTGGCGGTAGTGATGGGTTCCTCCTTGTTGTTAGGTTTCCCGGTTTTTCTGTCAGCCCTTTTAAGAGCTCGATTAATTTCCTTCACCATTCTGTAGGAATGTCATGTGTAATCCTCTTATTTCCCTGGGGAGACTCTCAGGGTCCGAAAGTTTTTACATGGTTAATCAAAGTAGAGAGAACTGCTCTACCTTGGGAGGCGTGATGATGGCTGTTATTGTTGAAGTATAAGTCCGTGTGAATGGATTTTCAATAGACGCCATGTCCAAGGCTACCATCCAGTTTCTGTCATGCTAGAATGTCCAGGAACGAGAGGCCCCCATTCTTCTCCATCTCCATTGTAAATTGAATGCTTGATGTATACTGTTCAGAAGTCATGGAACTGTTGGAGTGCCTGGAGTCCATTTGGCCAGACTACGAAGGTGTCAATGATCTATTTGAAGAAGCATTTGGTGCGTAAGGGCAATGAACTCAGAGCCCTCTCCTCAAAGTCCTCCATGTAGAAATTAGCAACAGCCTGTGACAAAGGCGAACACATGGCCAATCCGTCTGTTTGTTCCGAGTATTTCCCCTCATACAGGAAGTACGCCGATGTAAGGATGTGTTCAAAAAGGTCAGCGGTACCCTTATCAAACCTTGGCTACAGGAGGATCAAGCTGTCTTTAATGGGAACTCTCATGAACAGGAAGACCACGGCAAAACTGACCATATGTCCTGCAAGGTCAGGGGGATGTTGGTTATTGTTTTAAAGCAATTGGTCAAATTCGTGATGTGATTCTCAGCCCCCAACAAAGAGAGACAGCATGGTCATTAAACGCTTAGCTAGGCAGTAAGTTGGAGAATCTATCCCACTGTCAACTGGCCTCATGGGAGAACCCTCCTTGTGTATCTTAGGGAGCCCATTAAGTCATTGTGGTATCATCGCCTGAGGCAGAAGTGTCTTGCATAGTGTCTACTGGCAGTCCAGATTTCTTCAGTAAAGCAGAGGTCGTGCTGACAATCTAATGCACGGGATCCTGCTGAAGAATTCCTTAGGTGGGTTTGTCCAGAATCTGTTGGACTTTCCTGTGGGGTAGATTCTCTGACTTACTACCTCACAATAAATTTGGTAGTTGAGATGAATGAGCTCTTCTTGTCCATCACCATGAACCAAATACTTGCCACATTGGTGTCAGAAATGGGATTAGAAGTTGACGGTGAGATTGAAGAGCTATGATGTCAGATGGAGCACCTTAAGACTCAGGGAATGAGTCGAGGGACCAAGTGGTATGCCTCCCCCACCTCTGGGCTGGGCTCCCGAAGAGAGGATGCTGACCTGGAGGGAGAACCTGGGAACTGAACATTGTGCCTTCCCAGGGAACCCCGATAAGGCGAGTGTACCCAGGCTCCCAACCCGGGTTACATGGCGGAGTGCATCACCTGCCTACCTTGCGGCCAGTGCCAGGGAACCCAAGATGCTACAGCTGTGGGAGGACGGGAACGCAGTAGGCACCTACGCCGCCGGAGAAAGAGGAGGATCAATGGGCCCCAGCAATTAATGCCACAAGGTCCACCCTGAATCCCTCCTGATACAATGGTACCAGCTGCCTGGAATCTATTCTGGCACAAGTCAAACTTGCTGCATGGCACAACGTGTTGATGTACAGGGGGATCTTGAGGTCCAAATACATAACTTCCTGAAAGTGGCCACACAAGTTGATCAGGTACCTCAATTAATAAATGCGTGCTTGCTTTTATTATTTGAGGCACTGATTTAAAGAGGTAAGTTATATTACAGCTTTACAGTTCAAATTTCAAAGTAAATTTGTTATCAAAGTGCAGATATGTTACCATATACAACCCTGAGATTCATTTTCTTGTGAGCATACACAGCAAATACAAAGAGACACCAAAACGCAGCCAAAATAATAATAATACATAAATAAGCAGTAAATATTGAGAACATAAGATGAAGTGTCCTTGAAAGTGAGTCCATAGTGTTGGGGTGAGTGAAGTTGCGTGAAGTTAACCTCTCTTGTTCAAGAGAGGTAATAACTGATCCCGAGCCTAGTGGTGTGGGTCCTGAGGCTCCTGTACTTCCTTCCTGATGGCAGCAGTGAGGAGAGAATATGACCTGGATGGTGGGAATCACTGATGATGGATGCTGCTTTCCTGTCACAGTGCTCCATGTAGATGTGCTCAGTGATGGGGAGGGCTTTACCTGTGATGGACTGGGCTGTATCTACTACTTTTTGTAGGCTTTTCCATTCAAGGGTATTGGTGTTTCCATATCAAGCCATATAAGACTCTGGTTAGGCTGTATCAGGCCATATAAAAATCTGGTTAGTCTGTATGTGGAGTTCTGTTTTCAATTCTAGTCACCCTATTATAGGAAAGCTGTGGAGGCTTTGGAGAGGGTGTGGATGAGCTTAACAATGATGTTGCCTGGACAAGAGGGCATATGGAGAGGTTTGACCTGCAGTGATGGGGACTTGATGGAAGTTTAAAAAAAAAATCAGAGTTATAGAGTATATAACACCTGGTATTCTTTTTCTCAGGGTCAAAATATCTAATACCAGAGGGCATGTGTTTAAGAGGACAGAGGGAAATTTAAAGGATATGTATGGGGCATGGTTTTTTTTATTACACGGAGCTTGGTGGGTACCTGGAATGCACTTCTGGAGGTAGTGGCAGAGATAAACATGACAGAGGTGTTTAAGAGGCTCTTAGATAAGCATATTATTATGAGGAGAACGTAAATATATGGACCATGTACAGGCAGAAGGGTTTTGTCTAATGAGGCATTATTACCTTAGTTAGTTGGCAGAAGATTATGGGCTGAAGGGCCTGTTCATATGCTGTAGTTCCATAAGTTAATATCTATAGCAAATACATTCCCTTCTTTAACTGCACGGCAAGAAAATAGCATATACATTCCATATATATATATATATCTCTATAGCATATACATTCCCTTCTTTAACTGTACGACAAGAAAATTGCTCTGTTTTACGGAGCTAAATTTGAGCTATGAATCTAAGTTGACTTCTGAAACAGCTGGGCCATCCAACACAATATATTCTCCTCTTTACCACCCTAAGAATGAATTACCCCATTGAAATCACTCCCCTGTTCAAAAAGAATGTAGGCAAAAAGTGGGTAACTATAGGCAAGTTAGTTCAATGTTTATAGTTGGGAAGTGCTTGAAGTGCATTAAGGAAGAAACAGCAAGACATTGGAATAGATGTGGCTCCATCAGGCAGACACAGCATGGAATCATGAAGGGCAGGTGCTGTTTGACAATCTTCCTCGAGTGCTTTGATGATATAATGAGCTCAGTGGATAGAGGGGAACAGTCGAATGTTGTATACCAGAATTTCTAGCTCTTCAATAAGGTGCTGCATCAAGGACATCCATAAGTTAAGGATGCATGAAGTTGAAAAAAGATGAAGGTTAGCTTTATTTGTCACATGTACATTGAAACATACAGTGAAATGCATTGTGTGTGTTAAATCAAATCAAATCAGTGAGGATTACCTTGGTAAGGATGCCATACTTCTGGTGTCAAAATAGCATGCCTATAGCTCAGTAACCTTAACCGTACAATGTTTGGAATGTGGGAGCACCTGGAGGAAACCATGCAGCCACGGAGAGAACAACAAATGTTTTGCAGACAGCGGTGGGAATTGCCCTCCGATCTTACAGCTGCTGTTGAAATCATGTTATGCTAAACGCTACACGACAGTGCTGCCCGCACAGTAGTGGACAGAAATCAGTAGAAGGCGGAGAGTCGGAATCAATGGCTTTTTCTCCGGTTGGCGATCAGTGGTGACCAGAGTGCCCCAGGGGTCAGCACTGGGGCTGCAACTGTTTAGAACTACATCAATGATCTGGAAGAGGGGGCAGAGTGTACCTTGTCTAAGTTTGCTGATGAAACTAAATTGAGTGGAAAATTGGCAGAGTCTGCAGAGAGAAACAGATACATTCAGTGAGTAAGGGAGGAGGTCCTGAAAACAGACTACAGGGAGTTAGGAAGGAAGTTGAGAAGCAGGACCTCAAAGGTAGTAATCTCAGGATTACTGCCTGTGCCACCCGACAATGAGTATAGGAATAGAATGAGTTGGAGGATAAATGCGTGGCTGAGGGATTGGAGTAGAAGGCAGGGATTCAGATTTCTATATCATTAGGACCTCTTTTGGGGCAGGCGTGACCTATACAAAAAGGACCGGTTGCACTTGAATCCCGGGGGAGCAATATCCTGGCAGGGAGGTTTGCAAAGGCTATTGGGGAGAGTTTAAACCAGAATTGCTGGGGGGTGGGAACTGAACTGAAGAGATAGAGGAAGAGATGGTTGGCTCACAAATTGAGTAGGTTTGGAGACACTGTGAAAGAGAGGATATGCAGGTGATAAAGAAGGGATGCACTCAGACCGATGGTTTGAGATGTGTCTATTTTAATCCAAGGCGTATTATGAACAAAGCGGATGAGCTTAGAGCATGGATCAGTACTTGGAGCTATGATGTTGTGGCCATTACAACATTGCACAGGGGCAGGAATGATTACTTCAAGTGCCAGGCTTTAGCTGTTTCAGAAAGGACAGGGAGGGAGGCAAGAGAGGTGGGGCATGGCACTGCTGATCAGAGATAGTGTCACAGCTGCAGAAAAGGAGGAAGACATGGACCAATTGTCTATGGAGTCTCTGTGGGTGGAAGTTAGGAACAGGAAGCAATCAATAACTTTACTGGGTGTTTTTTATAGGCCACCCAACAGTAACAGGGACATCGAGGAGCAGATAGGGAGACAGATTCTGGAAAGGTGTAATAATAACAGGGTTGTTGTGGTGGGAGATTTTAATTTCCCTAATATCGACTGGCTTCTGCCTAGAGTGAGGGGTTCAGATGGGGTGGAGTTTGTTAGGTGTGTTCAGGAAGGTTGCTTGACACAATATGTAGATAAGCCTACAAGAGGAGAGGCTGTACTTGATCTGGGGAAATATAAGGCTATCAGGCAGGTACTTGGAAGCATAAATTGGAAACAGATGTTCTCAGAAAACGTACTGAAGAAATGTGGCAAATGTTCAAGGGATATTTGCGTAGAGTTCTGCATAAGTACGTTCCAATGAGACAGGGAAAGGATGGTAGGGTACAGGAACCGCGGTGTACAAAAGCTGTTGTAAATCTAGTCAAGAAAAGAGGAGCTTATGAAAGGTTCAAGAAACTAGGTAATGATAGAGATTTAGATTATAAGACTATCAGGAAGGAGTTTAAGAATGAAATTAGGAGAGCCAGAAGGGGCCATGAGAAGGCCTTGGTGGACAGTATTAAGGAAAACTCCAAGGCATTCTACAAGTATGTGAAGAGCAAGAGGATAAGATGTGAAAGAATAGGACCAATCAAGTGTGACAGTGGAAAAGTGTGTATGGAACCAGAGGAGATAGCAGAGGTACTTAATGAGTACTTTGCTTCAGTATTCACTACTGAAAAGGATCTTGGCGATCGTAGTGATGACTTTCAGCGGACTGAAGAGCTTGAGCATGTAGATATTAAGGAAGGGGATGTGATGGAGCTTCTGGAAAGCATCAAGTTGGATAAGTCACAAGGACTGGATGAGATGTACCGCAGGCTACTGCAGGAGGCGAGGGAGGAGATTTCTGTGTCTCTGGTGATGATCTTTGCATCATCAATGGGGATGGGAGAGGTTCCAGAGGATTGGAGGGTTGCGGATTTTGTTCCTTTATTCAAGAAAGGGAGTAGAGATAGCCCTGGAAATTATAGACCAGTGAGTCTCATTTCAGTGGTTGGTAAGTTGATGGAGAAGATCCAGAGAGGCAGGATTTATGAACATTTGGAGAGGTATAATATGATTAGGAATAGTAGGCATGACTTCGTCAAAGGCAAGTCGTGCCTTACGAGCCTGATTGAATTTTGTGAGGATGTGACTAAACACATTGATGAAGGTAGAGATGTACTGTATATGGATTTCAGAAAGGCATTTGATAAGGTACCCCAAGGGCACATTGCTTTGTGGATCCAGAACTGGCCTGCCCACAGAAGGCAATGAGTAGTTGTAGACGGGTTATATTCTGCATGGAGATCGGTGACCAGTGGTGTGCCTCAAGGATCTGTTCTGGGACCCCTACTCTTCGTGATTTTTATAAATGACCTGGATGAGGAAGTGGAGGGATGGGTTAGTAAATTTGCTGATGACACAAAGGTTGGGGGTGTTATGGATAGTGTGGAGGGCTGTCAGAGGTTACAGCGGGACATTGATAGGATGTAAAACTGGGCTGAGAAGTGGCAGATGGACCCAGATAAGTGTGAGGTGGTTCATTTTGGTAGGTCAAATATGACGGCAGAATATAGTATTAATGGTAAGACTCTTGACAGTGTGGAGGATCAGAGAGATTTTAGGGTTCGAGTCCATAGGACGCTCAAAGCTGCTGCACAGGTGGGCACTGGTTAAGAAGGTGTACGGTGTATTGGCCTTCATGAACCGTGGGATTGAGTTCAAGAGCCGAGAGGTAATGTTACAGCTATATAGGGCCCTCGTCAGACCCCACTTGGAGTACTGTGCTCAGTTCTGGTCGCCTCACTACAGGAAGGACGTGGAAACCATAGAAAAGGTGCAGAGGAGATTTACAAGGATGTTGCCTGGATTGGGGAGTATGTGTTATGAGAATAGGTTGAGTGAACTCGGCCTTTTTCCCTTGGAGCGAGGGAAGATGAGAGGTGACCTGATAGAGATGCACAAGATGATGAGAGGCATTGATCATGTGGATAGTCAGAGGCTTTTTCCCAGAGCTGAAATGGCTAACACCAGAGGGCACAGGTTTAAGGTGCTGAGGGGTAGGTACAGAGGAGGTGTCAGGGGTAAGTTTTTATGTAGATAGTGGTGAGTGCGTGGAATGGGCTGCCGGTGACAGTGGCAGAGGCTGATATGATGGGGTCTTTTAAGAGACCCTAAGGTACATGGAGCTTAGAAAAATAGAGGGCTATAGGTAACCCTAGGTAATTTCTCAGGTAATGACATGTTCAGCACAGCTTTGTAGGCCAACGGGTCTGTATTGTGCTGTAGGTTTTCAACGTTTCTTTGTTTTTATGAGTGGACAAGGGTCTGGCGGATGAAGTACAATGTTGATAAATGTGAGGTTATCCAGTTTGGAAGGATCAGATTATTATTTAAATGGTGAAAGATTGTAGCAGCACTCTACTGCTGTGGTGAAGAGCAACTAAGGAGTGCTGGTGCATGAATCGCTGCAGGTTGGTTTGCAGGTGCAACAGGTTATCAAGAAGGCAAATGGAATGTGGCTTTTCATTGCTAGAGGGATTGAATTTAAGATCAGAGAGGTTATGCTGCTACCGTACAGGGTACTGGTGAGGCTGCATCCGGAGTACTGTGTGCAGTTCTGGCCTCTTAACTTGAGGGCAAATATCCTAGCTTTGCAGGCACTGCAGAGGAGGTTCAATGTGTTGACCTTGAGATGAGGAGGTTAACCTATGAGGATAGAATGAGTCGCCCAGGACTATACTCACTGGAATTCAGAAGAATGAGAGGTATCTTATAGAAACATATAAAATTTTGAAAGGGATAGATAGGATAGAGGTAGGGAAGTTATTTCCACTGGTAAGTGAGACTAGAACTAGGAGAACATAAAACATTGAACATAGAATAGTACAGCACAGTACAGGCCCTTTGGCCCACAGTGTTGTGCCGACCCTCAAACCCTGCCTCCTATATAAACCCCCCCCACCTTAAATTCCTCCATATACCTGTCTAGTAGTCTCTTAAACTTCACGAGTGTATCTGCCTCCACCACTGACTCAGGCAGTGCATTCCACGCACCAACCACTCTCTGAGTAAAAAACCTTCCTCTAATATCCCCCTTGAACTTCCCATCCCTTACCTTAAAGCCATGTCCTCTTGTATTGAGCAGTGGTGCCCTGGGGAAGAGGTGCTAGCTATCCACTCTGTCTATTCCTCTTATTATCTTGTATACCTCTATCATGTCTCCTCTCATCATCCTTCTCTCCAAAGAGTAAAGCCCTAGCTCCCTTAATCTCTGATCATTATGCATACTCTCTAAACCAGGCAGCATCCTGGTCCTGGTAAATCTCTTCTGTACCCTTTCCAATGCTTCCACATCCTTCCTATAGTGAGGTGACCAGAACTGGACACAGTACTCCAAGTGTGGCCTAACCAGAGTTTTATAGAGCTGCATCACTACATCACGACTCTTAAACTCTATCCCTCGATTTATGAAAGCTAACACCCTATAAGCTTTCTTAACTACCCTATCTACCTGTGAGGCAACTTTCAGGGATCTGTGGACATGTACCCCCAGATCCCTCTGCTCCTCCACACTACCAAGTATCCTGCCATTTACTTTGTACTCTGCCTTGGAGTTTGTCCTTCCAAAGTGTACCACCTCACACTTCTCTGGGTTGAACTCCATCTGCCACTTCTCAGCCCACTTCTGCATCCTATCAATGTCCCTCTGCAATCTTCGACAATCCTCTACACTATCTACAACACCACCAACTTTTGTGTCATCTGCAAACTTGCCAACCCACCCTTCTACCCCCACATCCAGGTTGTTAATAAAAATCACGAAAAGTAGAGGTTCCAGAACCGATCCTTGTGGAACACCACTAGTCACAATCCTCCAATCCGAATGTACTCCCTCCACCATGACCCTCTGCCTTCTGCAGGCAAGCCAATTCTGAATCCACCTGGCCAAACTTCCCTGGATCCCATGCCTTCTGACTTTCTGAATAAGCCTACCATGTGGAACCTTGTCAAATGCCTTACTAAAATCCAGATAGATCACATCCACTGTACTACCACCATCTATATGCCTGGTCACCTCCTCAAAGAACTCTATCAGGCTTGTTAGACATGATCTGCCCTTCACAAAGCCATGCTGACTGTCCCTGATCAGACCATGATTCTCTAAATGCCCGTAGATCCTATTTCTAAGAATCTTTTCCAACAGCTTTCCCACCACAGGCGTAAGGCTCACTGGTCTATAACTACCCAGACTATCCCTACTACCTTTTTTGAACGAGGGGACAACATTCGCCTCCCTCCAATCCTCTGGTACCATGCCCGTGGACAACAAGGACATAAAGATCCTAGCCAGAGGCTCAGCAATCTCTTCCCTCGCCTCATGGAGCAACCTGGGGAATATTCTGTCAGGCCCCGGGGAGTTATCTGTCCTAATGTATTTTAACAACTCCAACACCTCCTCTTCCTTAATATCAACGTGCTCCAGAACATCAACTTCACTCATATTGTCCTCACCATCATCAAGTTCCCTCTCATTGGTGAATACCAAAGAGAAGTATTCATTGAGGACCTCGCTCACTTCCACAGCCTCCAGGCACATCTTCCCACCTTTATCTCTAATCGGTTCTACCTTCACTCCTGTCATCCTTTTTTTCTTCACATAACTGAAGAATGCCTTGGTGTTTTCCTTTACTCTACTCGCCAAAGCCTTCTCATGCCCCCTTCTTGCTTTTCTCAGCCCCTTCTTAAGCTCCTTTCTTGCTTCCTTATATTCCTCAATAGATCCATCTGATCCTTGCTTCCTAAACCTCATGTATGCTGCCTTCTTCCACCTGACTAGATTTTCCACCTCACTTGTCACCCGTGGTTCTTTCACCCTACCATTCTTTATCTTCCTCACTGGGACAAATTTATCCCTAACATCCTGCAAGAAATCTCTAAACATTGACCACATGTCTATAGTACATTTCCCTGCAAAAACATCATCCCAATTCACACCCGCAAGTTCTAGCTTTATAGCCTCATAATTTGCCCTTCCCCAATTAAAAATTTTTCTGTCCTCTCTGGTTCTATCCTTTTCCATGATAATGCTAAAGGCCAGGGAGCAGTGGTCACTGTCCCCCAGATGCTCACCCACTGAGAGATCTGTGACCTGACTGGTTCATTACCTAGTACTAGATCTAGTATGGTATTCCCCCTAGTCAGCCTGTCCACATACTGTGACAGGAATCCATCCTGGACACACTTAACAAACTCTGCCCCATCTAAACCCTTGGAACTGATCAGGTGCCGACCAATATTAGGGAAGTTAAAGTCACCCATGATAACAACCCTGTTATTTTTGCACCTTTCCAAAATCTGCCTCCCAATCTGCTCCTCGGTATCTCTGCTGCTACCAGGGCGCCTATAGAATATCCCCAATAGAGTAACTGCTCCCTTCCTGTTCCTGACTTCCACCCACACTGACTCAAAAGAGGATCCTGCTACATTACCCACCCTTTCTGTAGCTGTAATAGTATCCCTGACCAGTAATGCCACCCCTCCTCCCCTTTTTCCACCCTCTCTATCCCTTTTAAAGCATTGAAATCCAGGAATATTGAGAATCCATTCTTGCCCTGGTGCCAACAACAGGAATTCTGCAGATGCTGGAAATTCAAGCAGCACACATCAAAGTTGCTGGTGAACGCAGCAGGCCAGGCAGCATCTCTAGGAAGAGGTACAGTCGACGTTTCAGGCCGAGACCCTTCGTCAGGACTGACTGAAGGAAGAGTGAGTAAGAGATTTGAAGAGACTTTCAAATCTCTTACTCACTGTATGTAACTGCATGACTATGTTAAATAGCTAAGAAGAACTGGTTGGTTAAATTATCTGCTCTGTTTCTAGGTCATACCTAAATTAACAGTAAACCTGCAGCTGCTTTCACTAAAATTCTTCAGTAACTGAAAATATAAGAGCAAAGTACTGGTGAAATCCACATATTATTCATTTTATTAATTTACCCATTGACATTAAATATGGGATTTCCATGATAAAGCTTGACTGATGTTATAGGAAGATCTCAGAAAATTTCTGCATCATACCCCAAAACAGATTTTCAGTAATCTTTATTCAACAAACACAAAATGTTTATAGAATAGAGCATCTAGTGCAATAGAATGCTTTCCATATTGGAGTAAATTGTACCTTATTCTGTGACAAGCTCTTTCAGCTGGCTGCTGTTGTAGTCTGGTGGACTGACCTCTACCTTGCTGAGGCCATTTTCAGACACCTCCTCTTACTTTCCCCTTGAACAGGACCCCACTAAGGAACAGCAAGCTATTGTCTCCAACATCATCATGAACCTCATCGACTCTGGAGATCTCTCCCATCCACTGCCACCAACCTTATAGTTCCCTTACCCCGCACTGCTTGTTTCTACCACCTACCCAAGATCCATGAACCTGAATGTCCATGTAGGCCCTTTGTTTTTGCCTGCTCCTGCCCCACAGAATTTGGCTGCATTTTGTCGCCCATGGTTCAGTCTCCTCCCATCTATATCTGTGACACTTCACATGCTCTTGATCACTTCAATCACTTTAGGTTCCCTTGCTCTGACTGTCCAATTTTCATTAAGGACGTCCCAGTCCCTCTATACTTCAATCCCTCATCAGGAATGTCTTAAAGCTCTCTGCTTTTTTTTTGGACAACAGACTTAACCAGTTCCCCACTACTGCCACTTTCCTCTATCTGGTGGAAATGGTTCTCACTCTCAATAATTTCCCCACTTTCTTCAAACTCAAGGCAGGGACATGGGCACCCGCTTAGTCTCCAGCTGTACCTGCTTTTTTGTTGGCTATGTATTTCCAGCAACTCTGTGCTACACTGATGACCACATTGGTGCTGTTTCCTGCACCCATGCTGAGCAATTTCATCAACTTTGCCTCCAGCTTTCACTCTGCCTTCCGATTTGCTTGGTCCAGCTTTGATACCTCCCTCCCATTTCTCAACCTCTTTGTCTCTATCTCTGGAGATAGATTATCCACTGATATCTTTTACAAACTTACTAACTTTTGCAGCTATTACATCTTTCCATCACGTCACTTGTAAAAATGCCATCCCCTTTCTCAGTTCCACTGTCTCTGCCTCATCTGTTCTCAGGATAAGGCTTTCCATTTTACAATACGTGAGATTTCCTCCTTATGAAAAAATGGGATTTCTCTCCCACCACTGTTGATGCTGCTTTCATCCACATCTCCTCCGTTTCCCACACATCTGTCCTCACCGTCAAAACTGGGCTACAGTCCCTCTTGTCCTTATCTCCTACCTCACGAGCCTCCTTATCCAGCACTTCATTCACCATAACTTACACCATCTATGACTAAGCGCATCTGCAACCACCCCCCCCACTCTCCACTTTTTGTAGAGATCATTCTTTACGTTACTCTCTGGTCCACTCGTCCCTCCCCACTGATCTCCCTCCTGGCACTTAATTATCTCTGCAAGTGGGACAAGTGTTACACCTGGTCCTACATTTCCTCCCTCAGGGCACCGAACAATCCTTCCAGGTGAGGCGAGACTTCACCTGCGAGTCTGTCAGGGACACATAGAAAACATAGAAGCATAGAAAATAGGTGCAGAAGTAGGCCATTCGGCCCTTCGAGCCTGCACCACCATATAGTACGATCACGGCTGATCATCCAACTCACAACCCTGTACCAGCCTTCCCTCCATACCCCCTGATCCCTTTAGCCACAAGGGCCATATCTAATTCCCTCTTAAATATAGCCAATGAACTGGCCTCAACTGTTGCCTGTGGCAGAGAATTCCACAGATTCACCACTCTCTGCTGGAGAAGTTTTTCCTCATCTTGGTCCTAAAAGACTTCCGCTTTATTCTCAAACTGTGACCCCTTGTTCTGGACTTCCCCAACATCGGGAACAATCTTCCTGCATCTAGCCTGT
This sequence comes from Mobula hypostoma, assembly GCF_963921235.1. Lineage (NCBI taxonomy): Eukaryota > Metazoa > Chordata > Chondrichthyes > Myliobatiformes > Myliobatidae > Mobula > Mobula hypostoma. The sequence continues at coordinate 68,819,051 of NC_086113.1, read as the reverse complement.
CCAATCCCTTTAGGATTTTATATGTTTCAATAAGATCCCCCCTCAATCTTCTAAATTCCAGCGAGTATAAGCCTAGTTCATCCAGTCTTTCATCATATGAAAGTCCTGCCATCCCAGGAATCAGACCACTCCTTCCCCTCGCTCCACAGAAACGAGAACAACTTACTGTATCCAGTGCTCCTGATGATGCCTCCTCCTCTACATCAGTGAGACCCACGTAGATTGGTGGACTGCTTCATCTCGCACCTTTGCTCCATCCACCACAAAATGTGGGCTTTCCTGGTGGCTACCTATTTCAATTCAAGTTCCCATACCCATTCCCATTCTGTCCAAGGGCCTCCTCTGCTACCACAATGAGACCACACTCAGGATGGAGGAGCGTTCTGACATGCATTCCACTACCTATCGGCTTTTGTGCAACTAGTAGCACTCTTGTCTCATTCAGAAGGTTACGTATACAACAGCCACATCCTAAACGAGACCACTGAAACCTGGGTCAGCAGAGCAATGCAGTCCTAGGAAAATATTGCTCACGTTGGACGAGACATTCAATCAAAATCTCTTACTCAGGCAAACATAAAAGATTCCAGTGTACTATTTTGAAGATGACCTGGGAGCTGACTAATATCCTGTATGATAGTAATTCCTCACAACATTTAGTTACTGGGAATTTAAAAATGACAAATAAGTGGATTATCCGAGCAGGATGTCATGTAGCAAGGAAACAGGCTCTTCAGCCCAGCTCATCCCTGCTGATCAAGATGACCGTGTTTGGCCCATAACTCTCTGAACATTTCCTGTCCATATACCAGTCCAAAGATCTTTTAAACATTGTAATTGTACCCATTTCAAACACTTCTTCCGGCAGCTTGTTCCATATACCTATCACCCTCTGTGTGAAACAGTTCTCCATCAGGTCTTTTTTAAACCTTTCTGCCTCACTTTAAAGTTACATGTCTTTGAGTTTTAGACTCCCCTACCTTAGGGAAAAGACTGACCACACACCTCACGTGAATTTATAAACTGCTATAAGGTCACTCTTCAGCCTCTTACCCTTCAGGGTTAAAAACGTCCCAGCCTATCCAGTCTATCCTTATAACTCAAGTCCTCCAGTTCTGGTAACATCCTAGTGAATCCTTTCTGCACCCTTTCAAGCTTAATGACATTCTTCTGTTTTCCAAGCATGGCCTCAACAATCATTTGTACAGTTTGAATGCAACATCCCAGTTCCTTTATGAAACACTCTGGTTTCCTCAGCTGCGTAAGCCTCGGGAAGACAATCTCCGTCCCCGACAAACGTGTGAGATGAGGCGCGAGCCCTCCCGCCAATCCTGTCTGTGTGGATGCAGAGTAATTCGCTACCCTGTTACAAGTTAATGCCATGAAATAACACAGTACACTGTATATGATTAAAGGAATTATATTTATGAATGTTAACTAAAGAGTTAGAAAAGAATAACAAAAAGAAAAGGGCTCATTCTAATTAAACAGTCAAATGTGACAAGTTGGAGCTCATCTTGAACTTCTGTGTTACTCACACAGGGCAATGGGTCAGTGTGAACACCCTCACCACCTTCCGAACGTCACTCACAATCCATCTCCAACAAACGGGTCTCCCACTGGATCATAGGCTGTGACTGGTTTTCCCCAGCATCTTCTCTCTTCATCTCCTCTCGATCAAAAGCCCAAGACCAACCTTATTGTCCCTCAACAAGAAAACCCTCCTGCTAATTGGATGGCACACATTCCACATCGTCCCTTATCTTCAACAATAACCCAAACAGGCTGACAGCAGAACAGACTGATCTTACAGAGCTGTTAAATGAAATACCTACAGCATACTGGTAAAGATGTGAACTAGGGCATTATCCTCTCCTCCCTCCACAAATAGTCATGTCCTCCTGACTTTGAAATAACTTGTCATCCCGCCCTTAATAACACTGTTTTCAAAGGAATTTCGTGGTCAGAACCTCCAATCCATTTGCAAATGGTGGTGACATATCTCACTAGAGGGATAGTCGTAACCCTCTCTTCCCCAGTGGCCAGCTTATCAGGGGATCTGCTGACTCTTTGAGACCTTCTTATCCCATCGTCTACGCTTTCAGTTTCAGACACTCCTTGGGATTCTCCTGGTCTACATGGCGAGGCCTCCCCCGGTCTATTACTCGCGCCGTCCGGCAACTCAGGTCCCTCTGCCACTGGGCTGAGCTCAGCTTCATTCCCATTACTTTAGAACCCAGCCCCCCCTTCAGAATCCAGTTGTAAACCTGCCTGTCCACAGACAGACCCCTGATTTCACCTGCCTCAGCGTGAGAAGGGTTGGGAGTCTCCTCCTCAATTAGTGGGGAGTTAGCAAAAGGCAGCATATGCCACACCCCCATTTCCTCATCCTCTGAATCCATATCCCATTCAGGGGCAGGGGCCGGCCTCACTTTCCTCCTGCTGGTCCTTCAGTCTCTCCACGTTACTGCAGAGTCCCCTTACTAGGTGTAGGGTTCAGGTTGGGCTCTGGGTCTAACTGCACCTCTTGTCCTAGAGGTAGAAGGCGGTTCTGATGCAGAATCTTGACAGACTCATTCCCATCCTCTGCTTTCACCTGGAAAACTGGTACATTTGGCATTGACTCTCCACTACACAGGTCATGGCCGCCCAGTGGTCAGACAACTTATGCTTCCCAGGTAGCCCCAAATTCCTTATGAGGACTTGGTCTCCAGGCGAGGTGGGAGAACCTCACCTTTTGATCTTACCTCCTCTTATTTCCTTGATCCTGCTTGGCAGCCAAGACCTTAGCTAATTCATAAGCTTTTTTCAGCTCCCTTCTCATATCAGACACATATTTCAGATAAGTGTTCTCTTTATCAGCCTCACTCATGGGTATCTGGTAATACTCGCTCCTCAATTCCAGCACACTGAACCACATCCCATCACTCAAGCAGGCCAGCACGACCTCGATTCTTGGGACAGTATACTGGCCGGGGACTGTATGCCTGTTCAGAGTCTGATAGTCCACCCACATTCAGACCTTCCCATTCTTCTTCCTGGCCACCACTATTGGAGGTTTTCTGGACTCAGTGGTGATCCTAGCTTCCTTCAACTTCCACAGATGCTGTCGAATGGCCACCACTTCTGCAGGTGCCAGTCGCCGTGACCTTTGTCCGAATGGGGTGTCCTCTGTCATCATCCAGCCCAGTGCAGACACACACTTCTTCAAGAGCAGCTCGGAACACAGGGTGAATGGACAATGTTTCAGAAAGCTCTCTCCAACTTTCTCCTTGCAGGCTCCCACTAGCTCCTGACAATAGGAGTATTTATCCCCCCAAGAATTGAAGCTTTGCCCCTCTCAACTGAACACTACCAAACCAGCACTATATATCAAGGACCTCAGCTACTCCCACATCTGCCTCCAAAAACTCCAGCTTCAAAGACAAGTAACCATCGTACGGATAGTCATCCATACTGAGACCCCAGATCTCTCGCGCACGGAGTGGCATTACTGGTAAATACGTCAAATACCGGTTGTAAAATGAACAGTACAGCACAGTAACCTGAGAGCCAGTGTCAAGTATGGCTCCAGTATAAATACCTCAATCCATAATGATACACTGGAGATTGGCCCATTTGCTTTGGGGGTTCCTGGATATATTGTTGGGCACACGTTCCCCCCGAGATGCCAGGCCATTCCCTCACTGGGTCTCTCCAATTAGGTACCCAGGGGCTCACTCTCTGAGGGGTTTCCCCTCATTCACAGTCCCACCTCAAGTGTCCCTCTTCACCACAGCTCCAACGGGCTTCCTGTCATGCCAAACACCTTATCTAGTGCTTGCCTGTAGGCTGCAGGGGTAGCAAAGGGTTCTGTGGCTTTATGGATCTCGCTACGTCAGCAGACAGCCCCCTCAAACTTTCAACCAATCGCTGTCTTTTTTCATCACCAGTACACCGCCAGTTATCCAGCAACAGAGAGGTCTGCTCTGCCCAAGCCTCATGCTCCTCTTCCCTTTCGGGGGTGGGCATTATCCCCGAGAACAGGCTGAGCCTACAATAGCTGGGACTTTGAACCTGGGCACCTTGTCATTTATTCCCCAGGGAGGTAAGGGCCGCTACCAACTCAGAATGCCCAGCCCTCGCTGGAGGCCTCATTACAACCTCTACATCAGGCCATACCTTCCCCTTGCTCCACAGAAACGACAGCAACTTGTCTTTAACGTCTCTGTCCCCCGCTACGGGAAACTCAGCCGTCCGATTCAGCACGCCTGCCTTCACTCCCCTCCTCTCAGAAAGTATGGACAGCCCACGGTCCCTCTCTCCCAGGCCCCAAGAGTACCTCACCTTCATTCCTCTCCTCCCACAAAGTATGGACAGCCCACGGCCCCTCTCTCCCAGGCCCCAATAGTACCTCACCTTCACTCCCCTCCTCCCGGAAAGTATGGACAGCCCACGGCCCCTCTCTCCCAGGGCCCAATAGTACCTCACCTTCACTCTCCTCCTCCTGGAAAGTATGGACAGCCCACGACCCCTCTCTCCCAGGGCCCTAATAGTACCTCACCTTCACTCCCATCCTCCCAGAAAGTATGGACAGCTCACGGCCCCTTTCTCCCAGGGTCCCAATAGTACCTCACCTTCATTCCTCTCCACCCAGAAAGTATGGACAGCCCATGGCCCCTCTCTCCCAGGGCCCCAATGGTACCTCACCTTCACTCCCCTCCCCTCAGAAAGTATGGACAGCCCACGGCCCCTCTCTCCCAGGGTCCCAGTAGTACCTCACCTTCATTCCTCTCCTCCCAGAAAGTATGGACAGCCCACGGCCCCTCTCTCCCAGGTCCCCAATGGTACCTCACCTTCACTCCCCTCCTCCCAGAAAGTATGGACAGCCCACGGCCCCTCTCTCCCAGGGCCCCAAGAGTACCAGGCAGTTCTACTGCTGTTACGTCTGTGCTAGTCTGAACTAGAACAAAGTCTTTGCCTGCCATTTTATCAAACCTTCGCTCCACCCCATGCAGCGTCCATAACCATGTATTGTAATCACTTTACCAAACAATATTTTAACACAGACTTAAACACACAACCCACTGGATCAATGTTAAGGGCAATCACACAGCATCCAACGAAACTGATCCCAGACGCTATCCCCACAATGAAACACTCCGGTTCTATCGGCTGTGTAAGTCTCGGGAAGACTATCTCCGGCCCACCGAATGTGTGAGACCCCCCCGCCCCCGCAACCCCCTGTCTGTGTGGATGCTGCGTTATTTGCTACCCTGTTACAAGTTAATGCCATGAAATGACAGACAGTTCACTGCATACAATTAAAGGAATTATATTTATGAATCTTAACTAAATGGTTGGTGAAGGATAACAAAAACAAAAGGGCTCTTTCTAATTAAAGTCAAATGTGCACAAGTTGGAGCTCATCTTGAACTTCATGTCACTCACGCTGGGCCCTGGGTCAGTGTGAACACCCTCACCACCTTCCGAACGTCACTCGCAATCCATCTCAAACAAACGGGTCTCCCACCGGATTGTATGCTATGACCAGTTCTCCCCAGCGTCTTCTCTCTTCATCTCCTCTCAATCAAAGCCCAAGACCAACCAACCAACCAACCATAAAAACACACCCACAAATTGGATGGCACACATTCCACATCATCCCTTTTCTTCATCAATAACCCAAACAGGCTGAAAGAAGAACGGACTGATCTTACAGAGCTGCTGAAGGAAATACCTGCAGCATAACAGTAAAGATGTGAACGAGGGCACTATATTTACTCAATGACTGGACTGATGAAGGCAAATGTGCCAAATGCTTTCGTTACCATCTGTCCAATTCTGTCACCACTTCCAGGGAATTATGCACCTGTATTCCTAGGTTTCTGTTCTATAACACAGTCCAGGCCCTACTTTTTACTATTAAACTTCTGCCTAGTTTAATTGACCAAAATACAATACTTTGCACTTGTCAAAGTTAAATTTCCTTTGGCCCACTTCCCCAGTTGATCTAGATTCTGTTGTATTCTCAAGATAACTTCCTTCACTGTCCACTACAGTGCCAATTTTGGTCTCATTTGCAAACTTGCTAACAATGTTAACAACGTTTCTGCTACTTAGGAAAGGTGGGACGCAGAAAGGAAACTATAGATCTATTAGCCTGGCATCAGTGGTTGGGAAGTTGTTGGAATCAATTGTTAGGGATGAGATTACAGAGTACCTGGGGGCACATGACAAGACAGGCCAAAGCCAGCATGGTTTCCTGAAAGGAAAATCCTACCCGACTAAACTACTGCAATTTTTTGAGGAAATTACAAGCAGGGTAGACAAAGGAGATGCAGTAGATGTGGTGTACTTGGATTTTCAAAAGGATTTTGACAATGTGCCGCACATGAGGCTGCTTAGCAAGGTAAGAGCCCATGGAATTACAGGGGAGTTACTTGCATGGATGGAGTATTGGCTGGTTGGCAGAAAACAGAGAGTGGGTATAAAGGGATCCTATTCTGGCCAGTTACCAGTGAGTTCCACAGGGATCGATGTTGGGACCGCTGCTTTTTATGATGTATGTCAATGATTTGGACTACGGGATTAATGGATTTGTGGCTAAATTTGCCGATCATACAAAGATAGGTGGAGGAGTGGGTAGTATTGAGGAAACAGAGAGCCTGCACAGAGACTTAGATAGTTTAGGTGAATGGGTGAAGAAGTGGCAAATGAAATACAATGTTGGGAAGTGTATGGTCATGCACTTTGGTGGAAGAAATAAACAAGCAGACTATTATTTAGATGGTGAGAGGATTCAAAATGCAGAAATGCAACTAGACTTGGGAGTCCTTATGCAGGATGCCCTAAAGGTTAACCTCCAGGTTGAGTCGGTGGTGAAGAAGGCAAATGCAATGTTGGCATTCATTTCTAGAGGTGTATAAGGTACTCGTGAGCGAAAACTGTATTGTGTGCAGTTTTGGGCTCCTTATTTTAGAAAGGATGTACTGACATTGGAGAGGGTTCAGAGAAGATTTACGAGAATGATTCCATGAATGAAAGGGTTACCATATGAGGAACATCTGGCAGCTCTTGGGCTGTATTCCCTGGAGTTCAGGAGAATGAGGGGAGATCTCATAGAAACATTCCGAATGTTAAGGCCTGAACAGGTTAGATATGGCAAAGTTATTTCCCATGGTAGAGAAGTCCAGGACAAGAGGGCATGACTTCAGGATTGAAGGATGTACATTTAGAACTGAGATGCAGAGAAATTACTTTAGTCAGAGGGTGGTAAATCTGTGGAATTTGTTGCCATGGGCAGCTGTGGAGGCCAAGATATTGGGTGTATTTAAGGTAGAGATAGATAAGTTCTTGTTTAGCCAGGGAATCAAAAGGTATGGGGAGAAGGCAGGGAAGTGGGGATGACTGGAAGAATTGGATCAGCCCATGATTGAATGGCGGAGCAGACTCGATGGGCTGAATGGCCTACTTCTGCTCCTATATCTTATGGTCTTATGATCTTCATCCAGATCATTGGTACAAATGATAGTAGGCCTATCACTGATCCCTGTGAGACACCACTGATCACAGGCCTCCAATCTGAATAAATAGCCTTCACTACCACCGTTTCCTTCCACCAAATTAATTTTGTACTCACATATCTAGCTCACCCTGGATCTTATGTGATCTAACCATCTGGACTCTGTCAAAAACCTTGACCACATAGACCTCTACTGCTCTGTCTTTATCATTCTTCTTTGCTACCTCTTTAAAATCTCAGTCAAAATTGTGAGGCATGATTTCCAATGCAAAAAGCCCCACTAACCAAAAGCCTCATCAATACCTGCCTTTCTAAATGTTTGTAGATCCTGCCCATCAGAAACCCCTTCGATAATTTTCAGACCTCTGGAATTAGGGTCTCCATCCTGTAGCTCTCTGGCTTGTCCTTGTAGTTCTTGATTAAGGGCACAAATATTAGCCATCCTCCAGCATTTCAGTACCTGAGCCAAGGCTAAAGATGATGCAAATATCTTTGTTAAATATTTCTTCAATTTCTTTCCAGATTTCCCACAACATCCTAAGGCACATTTGATCAGGGCCTGGGGTTTAATTTGTCAAAAGACGACATTAATTTGCTGTAAGACTGCCAGCAGCTCCTCTGTTGTTATGTGGAATACATTACTACTTATTCCCCTTAATTTGCGAGCTTCTATAACCTTCTCCACAGTAAATACTAGATACTCCACAGTAGATATTTATTTAAAACCTCACCCACCACCTCTGGCTCCAACACAGATGACTACAATGATTCCTAAGGGGACCTTCTCTTTCCTCTTTGCTCTAAATATATTTTACCTTATCTACCAAAGCTATCTGATGTCCTCTTTTTATTTCTACATCTCCTGTATTCAACGTAGCCCCTCTTGCCAGATATCTCTTTACCTGCAGTAAACTCACCCAATCAACCTTGCAAGATTCAATCAACTATTATCACAATTTGCCTTGCCCCAATTTTGGATTTTAAATTGTGAAAAGGTCCTATTTTTCCATAACTATTTTATTAGAACTAGTAGAATTATGGTCAATGGTCCCAAGTGCTTGACCATTGACACTTCAGTCAGTTGTCCAGCCTCATTTCCCAAAAGAAAGGTCCAATGTTACCCTCTCTAGCAGGGTCATTTATTTACCAGTACAGGAAAAAAAACCCTGAATGCATTTCACATATTCTACCCCATCTAATCTCTTTGTACTATGCTAGTCCAAGGAAATAGGCGAGAAGTTCACCTACTATTAGGACCATCTTATTCCTATAGTCATCTGTGATCTCCCTGCGTACAGTACCTGTACCTTTAATTTCTGCTCACTGTCAGAGCCTAGTGATGATGAAGCTATGTACAGGGAGGAGGTCAAACACCTAGAGAGCTGGTGCAGGGATAACAACTTGATGCTTAATGTCACCAAAACCAAGGAGATGATCTTCGATTTCAGACGGTCTCAGCCTGAGCACACACCCCTCAGCATCAGTGGCTCCACAGTGGAGAGAGTGGAAAACATCAAGTTCCTTGGAGTGCAGATCTCGGACAATCTCACCTGGTCCAGGGACACCACTGGGATTGTGAAACGGGCCCAGCAGAGATTGCACTTTCTGAGGAAGCTTAAACAAGCATCACTCCCCACTAACATCTTAACTACATTCTACAGAGGCGTGGCTGAGAGTGTGCTGACCTTTTGCATCACAACCTGGTACTCCAGCTGCAGTGCTGTCGACAAAAAAGCCTTGCAGAGGGTGGTTAAGGGAGCAGAGAAGGTTATTGGGGTCTCCCTACCTTCTGTCAAGACCTCTTTCAGAGTCGATGCCTCCAGAAGACACGGTACATCATTAAAGACCCCTCACACCCTCTCCATGAACTGTTTGTTCTTCTGCCAGCAGGCAAACATTACAGGAGCATCAAAACTAAAACCACAAGGCTACTTAAACAGCTTCCTCCCACAGGCAGTCAGACTGCTAAATATCTGCTCTACCTGACTCTGCATTGGACACTTTTAACTTGCACACTTATAACTGATTTTAACTGACATGTGGCTGTTGTGTTTTACTATTTATTGTTATGTTTATTATTTAGTGTTGCGTTTGTTATGTTATGATTACACTGCCCCTGAGAAACGCTGTCTCATTCTGCCCTGCAGAGCTGATGTATGGTTAGAATGACAATAAAGTTTTTCGAATCTTGAATCTTGAATCTATAATACAATTCCACCAAAGTGACCACCCCCTTCTTATTCCTAAATTCTACCCATATAGTCTCGGAGGATGATAATCCAAGAATATCCTCCCTGGGTACTGACATGATGCTCTCTCTTATGAAAAACACAGCTCCCCTTTCTTTTACATCTCCCCCTCAACAGTCACGCCTATAGCACCTTCACTCTACAATAATGCCTCCCCCTCAGCCTGTAATATCCCAAGCCTATGTACAATTCATACCCTGAATTCAAGGTGGCACTGGCGATACACGGAGATGTTTAATTACTATTGCTGCAATCTGCAGCCTGTAATTCACCTTCAAGAAACATACTTATGAACCGTCAATGAAATAGCAATTTTACGATCCCCCGAAGGACTCAGTGAACTTGAAGGTCGGTCGTCACCAGAAGAGAGAGTGCCAGGGCAGAGTTCAAGCCAGACTAAACCATCAGCATGAAACTACCCCTCAGCATTTTGTTCGCTAACGTGCAGACACTGGAGAACAAGATAAAAGAGCTAAGGAAAGATTGCTACGTCGGAAAGACATGAGGGATTGCTGTGTTCCCTGTTTCACTGAGGCATAGCTCACTCCCGGCATGTTGGATATAATGCTGCAGCCGAAAGGGTTCTTGGTCCACTAGAAGGACTGAGGTGCCAATTTGAAAAGGCAAGAGGTGGGGCACTGTGTTTCATGATAAACTCTTCATGGTGTTTGGACACAGTGGTCTCGTCACACTCTTGTTCTCCTGACCTAGAATATCTAATGATTAAGTGCCAATCGATCTAGTTACCAAGACAGGTGTAGTATGCAGACTACATACAGCCAGAGACAGATGTTAAGCAAGCACTTTATGTATTGAGTTCCGTGATCAGTAAACAAGAAACGACCTACCCCAACACCTTTCATGTTCCTGCCAGCGACTTCAATCAGGCTAGCTTGAGAAAAATCTCTGCCCGATTACCATTAACATATCAGGCGCAACACCCAGGGTCCCTACACACATGACCATTGCTGTACTCCCAATAGGAATGCTTATCATTCTATTTCTAGACCACATTTCTGGAAATCTGATCAGGCACAGGTTAAAGAGCATGGCACCAGAGGTAAGGACAATGAGGAGGTGGTCACAGCAGGCAGAGGAGCAGCTATGGGACTGCTTTGAGTTGGAGACTGGGACATGTCCAACGACCCTTCAGAGGGTCTGAATGAATATGCCACATTGATACAGACTTTATAAAGACACTCATGGATGAGTGTGTCTCCCCAACTTGAAGCTCTGGGTGAGCCAGATTTGCATTCTGCTGAGGGTTAGATCAGGCAGAAAGGTCTGGCGACCAAGGAAAGTACAAGACGTCCAGGTATGACCTCCAGAAAGCCATCTCACATGCGAAGTGGCAATTCCAGACCAAACTTGAAAGACAAGAGGATGCTTGACAGCTGTGGCAGTGCTGGAACGCTATTAGCTCCTACAAAGTAAAACCAGGTGACATACAGTACATGACAACAAAGTTGCACTCCCAGACGAGTTCAATGCCTTTCATGCTTGCTTTGACTGACAGAAAATGAGGCACCTTCATGACCTCCCACAGCCCCTGATGACCCTGTGATTTCAGTCCTTGAGGCCGATAAGAATGCATCCTTCTGGAGGATGAACCTACAGAAAGCATCTGGCCCACACAGTGTACCTATCCGAGTACTGAAGACCTGTGCTAATCAACTGGCTAGAGTGTTGGCAGACATCCTTAACCTTCGGCAGTCTGAGGTACCCACCTGCTTCAAACAGGCTTCAATCATACTGGTGCCCAAGGAGAATGTGGTAACCTGCTTCAATGAATATCACCCAGTAGCACTTACATCCACTTTGATGAGGTGCTTTGAGGTTTGTCATGAAGCATATCAACTTCTGTCTGAGGAGTGACTTGGATCTACTCCAATTTGCCTACTGTCACAACAGGTCAACAGCAGATGCCATTTCACTGGCTCTTCAGTCAGTGAAGGTACAGACATCATGAGGCTCTTCATTGACTACACCTCTGTATTCAACACTATCATCCCCTGAAAAGTAATCAGTAAGCTCCAAGATCTAGGCCTCAATACTACCTTGTACAAATGGATCCTCAATTTCCTCAGTCAGGCCCCAGTCAGTTCAGATTGGCAACAACATCTTCTCCACAATCACCATCAACACAGGTGCACAGCAAGGCTGTGTGCTTAACTCCCTCCTGTACTCACTTTATACTTAACGACTGTGAGGCTAAGTACAGCTCCAATACAACAGTCAAGTTTGCTGACGATACCACTATTGTTAGTCGATTTAAAGATGTTGATGAATCGTCATGTAGGAGGGTGATTGAACATCTGGCTGAATGGTGCCACAACAACGACCTCTCTCTCAACATCAGCAAAACCAAAGAGCTGATTATTGACTACAAGAGGAGGAAACCAGAGGTCCATGAACCAGTCCTGATCAGGAGATCAGAAGTGCAGAGGGTCAGTAACTTTAAATTCCTTGGCGTCATCATTTTAAAGCATCTGTCCTGACACCAACATGTAAGTGTAAATATAAAGAACACGCAGCAGCACCTCTACTTTCTTAGATATTTGCACAGATTCAACAATTCATTGAAAATTCTGACAAACTTTTATAGATGTACGGTGCAGAGCATCCTGACTAGTAGCATCATGGCCTGGTATGGAAACATTGATGCCCGTGAGCAGAAAGGCCTACAAGAATAATGGATACAGCCCAGTCCATCACAGGAAAAGTCCTTCCCACCATTGAGCACATCTATAAGAAACACTGCCACAAGAAAAGCAACATTCGTCGTTCGGGACTCCCACCATCCAGGCCATGATGCTGCTGCCTTCAGGAAGTTGGTACAGGAATCTTAGGACCCACGCCACCAGGTTCAGTAACAGTTATTGATCTTCAACCATCAGGCTCCTGAACCAGCGTGGGTCAGGCTCACTGACCTCACAGTGTACTGATTTCATAACCCATGGATTCACTGGTAAGGACTCTACAACTCACGTTCTCAATATTGTTTATTTTTCTTTATTTTGTATTTGCAGTTTGTATTCTTTTGCCCATTGATTGTTCGCTTGTCTTTCTGTGTAGTTTTTTCTTTGTATCTACTGTGAATGCCTGGTAGAAACTGAATCTCAAAGTGGTATATGGTGACGTATGTGCTTTGACAGTAAACTTACTTTGAACTTGGAGTTCCTCTGCCTTGCCTGACAGGCTTCTTGTATTAAATAAACACAGTTCAGTCTGTTAGAGGTTCCTCACTCCCTGTCTTGCCCCTGCTTGTCCTGTCTACTGAACTTGCTCACTTACTATTTAAATTTAATTCATCTTGCTCTTCTGCTACACTAGTACTTTGGTCTTCACAACCCCCCCTCTTGTCAGACAGGTTTCACCCTCATAGAACATAGAACAGTACAGCACAGTACAGGCCCTTCGGCCCACAATGTTGTGCTGACCCTTAAACCCTGCCTCCCATATAACCAACCACCTTAAATTCCTCCATATACCTGTCTAGTAGTCTCTCAAATTTCTCAAATAGCATTCGCAAATCTTCGCATCAGGACAGCATCCCTCTTGCAGGTGCAGTCCATCCCTCTTGTACAGGTCACTTCTGCCTCAGAAGAAATCCCAATGATCCAGGAACTCCTCTGAATCAGCTCTTCAGCCTTTTCCTTCAGGAGCACACAGCACAAGGAGCAATCTACACGTATTGCTTATCAGAGCGTGCTGTGTGTAATTGACTGCTGGACTATAATACACAGTATTTCAATGATTATAAAGTAATTTGGAAATTTTGGAAATCTTGGCAATTGCAAAATGCCAAGATTTCCTCTTAAATTTTCTATTATAGAAAATTCTTTTTGACATTAAGCTCCACTTCCCACTTTTTCCCATTGGTGTCCATGACTTTCAATTGTACTTGAAACATTCTACATAATCAATTCAATGTGCTACCTAGTTTACCTCTATAAAGTCCTACCAGCTTCTATAAATCAATCATTCACAAGATCCATATTATTTCTAAGTGTTTCTCTCCTTCATAGTGCAATGGAACTGGCAACAATGAGATAAAACTAAATGAAATGCCTTGGAAATCAAGATTTAATGTAGTTTATGACCTTGTTTATGGAAAATGTCAGCCTTAAACAAGAAAATCTGTCAATAGGCTCGAACTATTACCTTCAAACCCCTCTAGCCCATGGTCTATTCTCATCAAGACAATGCAGCCAGAAGGAATGTCAATAACCCAATTCTTCATCAGCTTTGAAAGAAAACGCTAGCCCCATAAATTTCTTCTGCTTGTCAAAATCCACACATAGCCCTGTTGCAAAGGTGGGTGAACCCATCTCCCATCACTGTGTTAGTGTTCAGACTTCCTGGTCATACACACATTACATCCAAATGTTTACTCCTATCTACTTAACCTATTTATAAGAATGAGATAGTTAAAGTGACATGATAGCAATAGAACAGTGTTACTATTTGTGCTTTGTTTTGGTTTGCTCATTTCTACACATTCTTCTGCTCCACATTTCTAACACAGACACCCAATAGTCTTATGTTAAAAACTTTGGTTAGGTTGCATTTAGAGTATTTGTTGCCCCATTACAGGAAGGCTGGAGACTTGGGGATGGTGCAGAAGAGATTCTTTAGGATGCTGCCTGAAATGTAGAGCATTAGCTGTAAAAAGAGATCAGACAAACTTGGGTTATTTTCTCTGGGGTGGCAGAGGCTGATGGGAGACCTGGCAGAAGTTTATAAGATTGTGAGAGGCATAAACATGTTAAGATGGTCAGAATCTTTTTCCCAGGATGGAAATGTCAAACACTAGAGGGCATAGCTTTACGGTGAGAGAAGGAAAGCTTTAAGGAGATTCACTAGGCAAGTTTTTTTTTACACAGAGTGTGGTAAGTCCATTGGATGCACTGCCAGGCAAGGTGGCAGAAACAGATAGGATAGTGACATTTAGTGATAGTGATAGTAGACAGATACATATACTTGCAGAGAATGGACAGGACCATGTGCAGGCAGATCAGATTAGATTGACATCATGGTCAGCCAAAGGGCCTGATCCTGCACTGTTCTCAGTTCTGCTCTTCCCAAATGCAGCCTGACCTACCGAGTGTTTCCAAATTCATAAAAAGCATCTGAGGATGATTTTGAAACAGTATGTAAAGAACCCTAAAATAAATTCAGAACATTCAGCAGGTCAGGCTGCATTTGTGAAAAAAGAAACAGGGTTACTGTTTCATGTCAAAGCAGTTTCATTATTCTTGGTTTTGTTTTAGATTGTCAGCAAAAGCAGTTAAAAATTTTACTTATTTACATGTGCATTGTCCTACTAGGGAGGGGACTACTAGACTTTAGGGAATGAGGATGGGCAAATGATATGCGACTCGTTGGTCCCCTAGGCAGGATCCTAAACTCGGGGAAGGCAGAATTCGATAGTATAGAACAAGACCTGGGAGTGGTTGATTGGGAACAGCTGCTGGAGGGGAAAACATCATACAATAAGTGGGAGACATTCAAAAACAAGAGTAAAGATTCAGAGACAGCCTGTAAAGATGAGAAGCAAAGATGGTAACTTTAAAGAACCCTGGCTAACAAAGCATATTGAAGGTTTAGAAATATAGAAGAAAACAAGAAATAAACTAGGAGGTTACAAAGGTGGCATGAAATGACCTTGGCAAGTAGGGTTAAGGAGAAACCTGAAACCTTTCTCACTAAGGAAAGTGAAGATTCTCTGAGAGACTAAAGGGATAATCTATTTGTGGAGACAGGGGACATGAATGAGATCATCAGCATTTCCCAAATAGATGTATGCGGAGGTTACACAGACAAGTGAGGGGTTCTCCGATACCTTGGAACACAGCTGTATAGTGTTAAAATATTGGAGCATTTATCCTTGGGTGGATAAATCCCCAAGATCTAATGGATCTATTCCAGGATGCAAAAAGAATCAATGGAAGAGTTTGCTGGAGATTTTTGCATCTTCAATAACCTCGGGTGAGGTATCAGGAGAATGGAGGACAGCCAACAAGGGTTATACAAATGTGAGAGTGAAGAATTTAAAGGAGATATGAGGGTTAAAGTTTTTACACAAAAAACTGTGGTTATCGGGAATGAGTTGCCAGAAGAGAAGGTACAGACAGGTACAATTACAACATTTATAAAGGAATTTGAACAGGTACTTAGATAGGAAATGGGTCTAGTGCAGACAAATGTTATTAGTGTAGATTGACATCAAGGTCAGCACGGACAACAGGACCGAAGGTGTGCTGTAAATTCTATGATTCTATATAACTGACCAATGCTGAATGTTATCCCATCCAAACTAATTCCTAAATAATTGCTAAAGTCAGATTTTTTTACTATGCCTGCCTGTTTTGCTACAAATTAAAAAAGGCTTTGAACTCATCAAGGTACAATGCTGGAAATTAGAGTAATTTTGTTGCTAATCTTTGCACTGGCTGCAATAATTAAGTACCACAATCATCTGGCAGGTCAGATGTAGAGTAAAACTTGTCTAGCCAAACAAATGATGTAATTTGGCCTGACCTCATAAAAACATGGGATAGGCATATGGAACTCGCACGCAATGGCACTACAGTCGGTATGGGCAAGGTGAGCTGAAAAGCACCCTTTCCTGTGATGCATGAAGAGTGTTTGCTGCAGTTTAGAGAATGAGGAGGGATCTCACTGAAAACTATTAAATAGTGAAAGGCCTCGACAGAGTGGATGTAGAGAAGGTATTTCCTGCAGTAGGGGAGTCTAGGACCAGAGGACACAGATTCAGAATGGAGGGATATTTTGAACAAAGTCCATTTTGAACAGAGATGAGAAGGAATTTCTCCAGGCAGAGGCCAGTGAATCTGTGGAATTCATTCCCATAGACTGCTGTGGAGACAAAGTCATTGGGTATACTTAAAGCGGAGGCTGATAAGATTCTTGATTAGTCAAGGCATCAATGGTTACAGGGAAAAGGCAGGAGAATGGAGTTGAGGGGAATAATAATCAGCCACGAAGGAATGGTGGGGCAGACTCAATGGGCCAAATGGCCCAATTCTGCTCCTATGGCTTATGGTTTTATGCATAACCTCTACGATTATAAGAAGAACTCAGCTGACAAAATTAAGCTCTCTATGTCCTGCGGTATGTATACAACAACTCAAATCTCACAATTGCTCAGAATTAAACTCCAGGCACTCATTTCCTAAGGAAATTTCATCAGAACTTTCTTACAAATTCTTTAAATACTGTCCTACATGGTGGAAAGGGCAGAGTGCAGTTGAAGCATCAATAGCTGATTTTTATGAAAAGCTGCATTAAGTTAAGCAAGTAAAAAACCAAAAGTGAGCTTTGGGGTATGAGCTAGCTGATTAATTGATTGATTATTTATTTATTGGTTGATTGATTGATTGAGATACAGCACCACCAATTTAACTATACCCTAATTATGGGACAATTTACTAGACGAATTAACCTCCCAACTTGCATGCCTTTGGAAAGTGGGAGGAAACTGGAGCACCCGGAAGAAATCCACAGGTTCATGGGGAGAATGTACAAACTCCTACAGACAGCGGCGGTTACACAAACTATAGTTTACGTTGTATGACACACACAAAATGCTGGAGGAACTCAGCAGGCCAGGCAGCATCTATGGAAAAAAGTACAGTCAACATTTCGTGCCGAAACCCTTCGGCAGGACTGGAGAAACATGTATACATTTGTATACATAAATAAGTTTGTTTTCCCTTTTATATCTAGTACCCTTTCTTCTCTGCAATCTTTAACTTTCCATCAAAACAAACTCTGGTTAATGTGTGAATATAGAGTGCCAGGAGGAAGGAACTGAAGTGTGGCATTTTCAATCTATGTGATAAATACTGAGGCACCTTCTACAGTGATGTTCAGCCAAGATAATGTCCAGGTCTGAAAGAAAGATACCTTCTTCTCTTCTATGACATCTCACATTTCCAGGCAAAATAGATTTAAAAAATCAAAATCCACCTTGTCACGAGAAAATCTGCAGATGCTGGAAATTCAAGCAGCACACACAAAATGCTGGTGAACGCAGTAGGCCAGGCAGCATCTATAGGAAGAAGTACAGTCGACGTTTTGGATCGAGACCCTTCGTCAGGACTAACTGAAAGAAGAGATAGTAAGAGATTTTAAAGTGGGAGGGGGAGGGGGGAGATCTGAAATGATAGGAGAAGACAGGAGGGGGAGGGATGGAGCCAAGAGCTGGACAGTTGATTGGCAAAATGGATACAAGGCTGGAGAAGGGGGAGTATCATGTGACAGAACGCCTTGGAAGAAAGAAAGGGGGAGGGGAGCACCAGAGGAGGATGAAGAACAGGCAAGGAGTTATTGTGAGAGGGAAGTAGAGAGAGAAAAATAAATAAATAAACAAATAACTAATAAATTAGGGATGGGTAAGAAGGGGAGGAGGGGCATTAACAGAAGTTAGAGAAATCAATGTTCATGCCATCAGGTTGGAGGCTACCCAGACGGAATATAAGGTGTTGTTCCTCCAACCTGACTGTGGCTTCATCTCAACAGCAGAGGAGGCCATGGATCGACATATTGGAATGGAATATAGGATGTGGAATTAAAATGAGTGGCCACTGGGAGCTCCTGCTTTCTCTGGCGGAAGGAGCGTAGATGTTCAGCAAAACAATCTCCCAGTCTGTGTCGGGTCTCACCAATATATAGAAGGCCACATCGGGAGCACCGGACACAGTATATCACCCCAGCCGACTCACAGGTGAAGTGTCGCCTCACCTGGAAGGACAGTCTGGGGCTCTGAATGGTGGTGAGGGAGGAAGTGTAAAGGCATGTGTAGCACTTGTTCCGCTTACAAGGATAAGTGCCAGGAGGGAGATTGGTGGGGACAAATGGACAAGGGAGTCGCGTAGGGAGCAATCCCTGCGGAAAGCGGGGTGGGGGGGATGGAAAGATGTGCTTAGTGGTGGGATCCCGTTGGAGTTGGCGGAAGTTACGGAGAATTATATGTTGGACACGGAGGCTGGTGGGGTGGTAGATGAGGACAAGAGGAACCCAATCCCTAGTGGGATGGCGGGAGGATGGGGTGAGAGTAGATGTGTGTGAAATGGGGGAGATGTGTTTGAGGGCAGCGTTGATGGTGGAGGAAGGGAAGGCCCTTTCTTTAAAAAAGGAGGACATTTCCTTCATCCTGGACTTCAGTTTCTATCAAGGTGGAATATAAAATACACACACCAGTGGATGGCCCCGGGAATTTCATAGGCCTAAGTAGAGTTTTGATTAATTTTACTTTATCTTCATGGGTAAAATTGAAGGCCATAGGTTTGTTCTTGATTTTAAAATTAATTATATAGTATACTGTACCCTACTTCCAAAGAAGTATTGGCCAATGATATTGGACTATGCCACAACACTACAATGAGAAAGAAAGATACTTTAAGGGGCATCTTTTAAAAAAACTGAAAGATGATGTAGTTCAAGGAACATTAAAGAAAGAAGATAGAACAGTACCGCACAGGAGCAGGGTCTTCGTCCTAATATATCTACACTGACTATGAGGCCAAATTCAACTAATCCTATCTGACTGCTTTTTAAATGTTACTATCATATCTGCTTCCATCACCTCCCTTGGTAGCCTGTTCCAAGCACTTACTATTCTTTGTGTAAAATTAAACTTGCCTTCACATCTCCTCTAAACTTTCCAACCCTCGTCTTAAAACTACATCCTCCAGAGTTTGACAGAACCCCAACACTGATGACCTACCCTGATGTAGTATCAACTGTCTATTTCTCTTCACAGATACTGGCTGATGGAGGGCTTCTCCAGCATCTTGTGTTTTGCTGAAGATTCCAGCATCTGCAGTCCTTTGTGTTTCTACCTTGTCTATACTTCTCATAATTTAAAATACTATCAGGTCAACCCTCTGATGCTGAGGGCTGATTGACTTACTCTGAGCCCTATCTTCCCAGCAAACCGACAACCAGTCACAAATGCAGCAATGATGGTAACAAATAATGAGCTGAGAAATACTTCCTCCTTTCCCATTTGCAATAAAAATATCATACCTTATGAAAACTGGACTGCAATCAGTCAGGGTGACAAGCAGCTTCAAGGCATAGAGAGGTACTGGATCAGGATCCATCAAGATCTGCTCATAACTGCAATAAAAAGAAAATCTAAAGTAGTTTGTGAAAAGAATATTTTTCCTTCACAGATTATCATTGGTAATTTATTCAGCTAACAGGCTACATTGCCTATCGTGCCAGTAAGCTCCGTATGGCTAGATATTTCAACATTCTAACTGAGTTCCTCATAAATCGATTGAGGTCAAACTTTACCTCAGCACTACTTTCTCTTTCTTTACTAGATCCAGATCCCACCTTTGTAGCCAAATATCTTCTCAGCCCTTTTAGGTAGAGAAATCCAATTGCAAAAAAAAGTCAGCATGCTGTTTGCCTGTTTAACTACAGGCTTGAAAACCTTTTATGATTTAGGCACCAGAACACCTAGATCACTCTGAACTCCACTCATTTGCAGTTTCTCTCCAATTAGAAAATAATCTGTCATTTGACTCTACTTGCCCACATTAGACTCCACTTGTCAGGGTCCCTGAGTTATTCATGGTTTTAATGAATAAATCAGCATGGAAACAGGCAACACACATCAAAGTTGCTGGTGAACGCAGCAGGCCAGGCAGCATCTCTAGGAAGAGGTACAGTCGACATTTCAGGCCGAGACCCTTCGTCAGGGCTAACTGAAGGAAGAGTTAGTAAGAGATTTGAAAGCGGGAGGGGGAGGGGGAGATTCCAACCAGAGGTGGGTTTTCCCCCTAACTCCCATTGACTCCATTTTAGCCAGGGCACCTTGATGTCATACTCAGTCAAATGCTGCCTTGATGTCGATGACTATCACTGTCACCTCTCCTCTGGTATTTAGCTCTTTGGACCATGTTTGGACTAAGGAGGTGATGAGGTCAGGAGCTGAGAGGCCTTGACGTAACCCAATCTGAGCGTCCGTAAGCAGGTTATTGCCGAGTAGGTGCTGCATGATAGCACTGTTGCTGACCCCTTCCATTGCTTTGCTGATAATTGAGAGTAGGCTGACAGGGCAGTAATTGGCTGGGTTGGACTTGTCCTGTTTCTTGTGTACAGGACATACCTGGGCAATTTTCCACATTGCCGGGTAGATGCCGGTGTTGTAACTGTACTGGAACAGCTTGGCTAGTGGCACAGCAAGTTCTGGAGCACAAGTCTTCAGGACTATTGCCGGGATTCTGTCTGGCCCCATAGCCTTCATAGTGTCCAGTGCCATAGTCGTTTTTGATATCACGTGGAGTGAATCGGATTGGTTGCATACTGACATCTGGGATGCTGTTGGCTTCTGGACGAGGCCGAGCTGGATCAACTATTTGACACTGCTGACTGAGGACTGTTGCAAATGCCTCAGCCTTACCTTGTTCACAGGGGTGCTGGGCTCCTCTATCATCGAGGATGGGGATATTTGTGGAGCCTCCTCCTCCAGTGAGTTGTTGGATTGTCCACCAACACAGGGTAAATGCAAGCAAGCTTTTACAACTGAGGTTGGGTGACTCTAGAACTAAAGCTCATGGGTTAAGAGTTAAAGGTGAAATGTTTAAGACAGTGGTGAGAGTGTGGAATGAGCTGCCAGTGGAAGTGGTATAATGTGAGTTTGATTTCAACATTTAATAAAAATTTGGACAGGTATCTGGCGGTCTGGAGGACTTTGGTACATATGCAGGCAGAATAATAGTTCTGCATAGACTAGATGGGCTGAAGGACTGGTTTCTGTGCTGTAATGTTCTATTACTGTACAATCTTGGCTGAGAAGAGAAGTGGAATATCTGGTCAAGAGGAAAAGGAGGAAGAGTTTATGAAGAAGGATCAGACAGGGGTCTTGAGAGTGTAACACGCTGTAGGATTTCACTGCTAATGTAATGGCCTCTCTGTAATGTTCCACTGCTGAGGTAATGGCTTCTCTGTGGCCGCAATGTTTGGGTTATGACTGGAGATAATGGGGCCTGCTAGCCAATGAGCAGGATGTTGTTCTTTCTTGTGCGTCTGGGAGCTGGGAATTCAGGGGTTTTTGGTCGGGGGAGATGAGGAGAGAAGACACGAATGGAGAGAGTTGGTAGACCGCTGGATGGAGTGGACTGAGGAGCGATGGTCCAAAGGTCAGCGATGATCGGAGGAGGTCGATGGTGGACGAACAGCCTTATCAGTGAGCTCCACATTGCACAATAGACTGTTTCATGAGAATGGGCCCCTTTCTTTTTTGTTTCTTTACTGACCACACAGTCAAATTGAGAATTATAAAGCTTAATTGTTTAATCGCATATTGTGCATTGTTTGTTATTTTGGGGTACTGATTTGTAACGGGACACATTGCACAGCATCCATCCAAATGAGATTTTTTAAGTTTGGCCGGGCCAGGGGCTATCATCCCCTATATTAAGCTGCTAGCCGAAGCGAGAGTTACAAGATTTATAAGGTAGCCAGGAATGAGCTTAATCAGGTTCTTAGGAGAGTTAAAAGGGGACATAAGAAGGCCTTGGCTAGTAGAATTAAAGAAAATCTAAAGGCATTCTACAAGAACAGGATGATGACTAGTGAGGGTAAGAATGATCAGAGATGAAAGAGGAAATATGTGCCTGGAGTCAGAGAAGGTACGTGAGGTCCTTAATGAATACTTTGCTTCAATATTCACACTGACAAGGACCTTGATGACTGTGACGACAGCATAGATCAGGCTGGAATATGTTGATTTTAAGAGGATGCATTGGAACGTTTCGGAACATTAGGATAGATAAGTCGCAGGGCTGGATGGGATATACAACTATGCAAAGTAAGGGGAAGAAATTGATGCGCTTTTGTCATGATCCTTGTGCCATGAAAGGCCACAGGAGTAGCACCAGAAGATTAAAGGGTTGAAACTGTTATTCCTTTGTTCACAAAAGGTACAGGGATAATCCTGGGAATTACAGACCAGTGAGTTAAAACAGTGGTGAGCGAAGTATGAGAGAGGATTCTTAGAGACAGCATGGCTTCGTGAGGGGCAACTCTTGCCTTACAAGCCTCATTGAATTCTTTAAGTAAGTGGTGAAACAAATTCATGAAAGTAGAGCAATGGATTTAGATTAAACATTAGCTTTATCACATGTATATTGAAACATACAGCGAAATGCGTGGTTTTCATCAATGACCAACACAGTCTGATGTCTGAGATGTGCTGCTGGCAGCCCACGAGAGTTACCATGCTTCTGACGCCAACATAGTGTACCCACAGCTTACTAACCCTAACCCATATGTCGTTAGAATGTGGGTGGCAATTGTGGCACCTGGAGGAAACCATGGGGAGAAGGTACAAACTCCTTACAGACAGGTCACTAGCACTGTAATAACATTATTCTAACAGCAAGATGTGGTGTATATGTATCTTAGTAAGGCATTCAACAAGATTTCACATTTCAAAAAGGATGAGATCCATGGAAAGTTTGCTGCTTGGAATCAGAATTGGCTTGCCCACAGAAGGTATTTGGTATTATTATTATTATTCCTCTCCACGCCCTATGGCATGTTGGTCAGCAACCTTGCTGTTTGGTTCTTTAGCATTTTGTCTGGTTTTTTTATGGAGTTCAGTTGATAGCTCGATGATCAACCCAGCACAGATAGAAAGCGTGCAAGGAGCTGGTCAGATTCGAACCCCGGACCTCTTGTCTCAAAGTCCTGTGCTGATGCCATCACACCTCCAGCTAGCTATTTGGTGGTAGTAGCTGGGGTGTATTCTGCCTGGAGGTTGGTGACCAGCAGAGTTCTGTAGGGATCTGTTCTGGGATTCCTGCTGTTTGTGAGTTTTTTAGAAATAACTTGGAAGGGCAGGTTAGTAAGTTTACAAATGACATGAAAGTTGGTGGTATTATTGATAGTGTAGAAGATAGTCCCAGGTTACAATGAGAGATTGATAGGATACGGAGCTGGGCTAAGATGGAGTTCAGTCTGGAAAAGTGCGAAATGATTCACTCTGGAAAGTTGAGCTTGAAGAATACAGGCCAAATAGCAGCATACTTAACAGTCTGGAGGAACAGAGGGATCCTGAGGTCCATGTCCATTTATCATGCATAGGCATGTGGTGCATTGGCTTTCATTAGTCAGAGGACTGATTTCAAGAACTGTGAGGTAATGTTGTAACTTTATAAAACTCTGATTGCACCATACTAGGAATATTGTGTTCATTTCTGGTTGCCTCATTATAGGAAGGAAGTAGTAGTATTACAGAGAGTGCAAAGGAGATTTCTCAGGATGTTCCCTGGATTAGACAGCATGTCTTATGAGGAAAAGTTGAATGAGCTCGGGTTTTTCTCTTTGGAATGAAGGGGGATGAGAGGTTACTTGATAAAGGTGTATAAGATTATAAGAGACATAGATAGAGTGGACAGCCAGAACCTTTTCCAGGGTGGAAATGGCTATTATGAGAGGGCATCATTTTAACATGAATGGTGTAAAGTATAGGGGAGATGTCAGAGGTAGGTTTTTTTTACAGAGAGTGGTGGATA
This sequence comes from Mobula hypostoma, assembly GCF_963921235.1. Taxonomy (NCBI): domain Eukaryota; kingdom Metazoa; phylum Chordata; class Chondrichthyes; order Myliobatiformes; family Myliobatidae; genus Mobula; species Mobula hypostoma. Next base: position 68,794,737 of record NC_086113.1, on the reverse strand, counting down.
TGTGGAATGTGCTACCTGGGGCAGGGTAAAGGCAAATACATTTAGATAGCACCATGGATGAAATAAACACAGCGCTATGTGTGAGTGAAGCATTAGGTTGATCTTGGAGTAGGTTAAAAATTCGGCACAACATTGTGACTAAAGGGTCTGTGCTATCCATTCTACATTCCAGATGGCCCACAACTCTCAGTGGGAATTTATCCCAGTTAGAATGAGGGATTCAATAAAAAAGAGACGTCATCTGTAATTAACAAAGGAGGTCAAGAATACCATTAAATTGAAAAGCTCATCTGTTAATATGTATTTATGTATTTTAGATATTCGCTCTATTCCTAGTACTGCCATTCAGGGATGTACTCAATTCTTCCTTGAAGAATATTATTTCCTTGTCCCCTGTGCATCTCTGGCCCATGACTGTCCCAAGCAGAGAAAAAGCAATGGAAATGCATTGAGAACCCCAAAGCCATGCATGCAGAGCACAAATAGCCTTGTCTAAGCAACAGAAGGAATGCACTCTCTGACCAACCAAAAATAATCATGTACCTCCTACCCCATCTGCGAGTCCCACACCTAATTCATCAGCCAGTGCAGAACCCACAAAGTTAGAGTGGAATTAAGTAACCCTCAATCCAGCAGATTTGCATAAAGAAGGAAAAAAAAACAATGCTCATATGCTATTTCCCCCTTTCTTATCAAGTCCTGGCCTTCTTAAGTTAAATTCTGATTTTTTTTTCTGTCTCCAGGCATTTTGGCAACATAACAATCAACATCAAGCATGTGGCATGCTTGCCTTCATAAGCCAAGAAGCTCAGAATAAGAGTTGTGACATTCTGCTGCAGTTAGAAAACATCAGTTAGACTATATCTGGAGCTCTGATTGTCACACCACAGGAAGGATGTGATAGCAATAAGGAGTATCGACATGAGATTACTAGGATGTTACCTGGAATAGTCTGAATTTATTCTCACTGAAACATAAGAGGCTAAACAGTGAACTTACAGAGGTTTATAGAATTATTAAGAGCTTAGTTTAAATAGATATAATAATTTTCCCATGCAGGGGAGTCTAGTACTGGAAGGCACATTTGAGAAAATACAGCAGAAATGTTAAAGAGATAGAACAGTACTTGAATAGATCCTTTGGGTTCATGATACCAGTTTAAACTCATCCCATCTGCCTGTATGTGATCTCCTTCCTGTTTATGTGTCTCTCTAAATGCCTCCTAAATATTGCTATCATATCTGTTTCTGCCACCTCATCTGGCAGTACATTCCAGGCAACCACCACTCTCTGCGTGTCAAAAAAATAGTGCTTTGCAGATTTCCGCCTTGAAAAGAAAGACAATTTGCCTTATCTACAATATTGTACAAAAGTCTTAGGCACATATATATAGCTAGGGTGCCTAAGTCTTTTGCAGTACTGTATTTGTCAACGTGGAGTGGAGAGCGAGTTTGTAAATCTGGCAGGAGCAAAGGATGTTGTGGATGGTGACGGTGGATCTCCGCAGAAGGGGCAGGGAAGGAGATGGGGGAGATGGTATGGATGCAGACACACACACTCCTGAGACACCATGCAAGATCATTTGATTCCAAACAACTGCTTTATTGATCATTACAGAATGCCTCTCTGGTGCTTTCTGCTCTCTTCTCTCTCCCTTCCCCTTTTCCCAACTATGATTCCCCTCTCTCTGCTCCCTTCCCACTCTCAGTCCACAATAAAGACCCATATCAGAATCAGGTTTACCATCACTCACATATGTCATGGAAGTTGAATTTTTTTCTCAACAGCAGAACAATGCAATACATAAAATTACCACGGTATTGTTCAAAAGTCTTAGGTACCCTAGCTACATACTGTATATATGCTTAAGACTTTTGCACAGCAATGTATATCTCATACCTTTATAGACTTTTGTCAAGACTCCCCTCAGCTCCAGAGCAAACAGTCAGGTTTCTTCAGTCTCTCTATATAGTCTGGACTCTGTAAACTAGGCAACGTCCTGGTAAATTTTACCAGCCATGGTCCTTTCACTCTACTGCCTTTATTTTCATGGTCATTGTTTCACTTTGCCTATCTCTGAGGTTTCACAAAATACCTAATTCCCAACTTGGTTCATTTTGCAAAGATGTCCTTGCAGCAGCTGTTAGAATGGGCCCACAGTATTTATTTCAATACAAGGCAATAATCTACCTACATTGTTAATATTCTGTGTATGCAGATAAAGAACCAACTGTTTGCTCTGTAGATCACGGGGTTCAGCAGGCATAAAGAATGAATTACATGCAAATTTATAATTTTAAACTTCACTATCAGGTCTGTCCAAATTTGGTCTGTGCTGAAATGAGACTTTACTACTGTTACATACCTCATAACTGACAGCCTGAAGCATCTTTAGGGGGCTCAGTGACTATAACCACTGGTCTCTGACACACGGTGTTATACTTGGTCCACTGCCCTGCACTGTTTGACTTGCACAGCTGCAACCAAATGGTCTCTACTTAACACTGATTTGATCTAAGGTGCTCCCTGATTATTTCCTTCTCCTTGTCAAATTCACACAGTTTGTGGATGGGAACCAATTTTGGACATGTATGCTTCCTCAGCATGGCATAGGGTCTTAAAATGTGATTAGGACACTTTTACATGTTAACAAAATTGATTTTGAGTGATCTAGAAAATGCAAGAATCTGAAATTTATGCCTTGCCTGCCAGGAGGGGTCTCCATCCATTCAATTTTATGAAGCATTATTTCATTAGGACGAACATTCTTTATTAAGGAAAATTCTGTAGTAAGGCAAATAATTAATGCACCATATCATGTGCACAAAATAAAATAATTTTGTACCATCATACAACTTCAGAGAATATCTTAGCTTTGATGTCTGATTTGCATTGGATCACAGGGCAGCTTGTGTGGCTGTGCGCAGGCTTCGTATTTCACTATGTAATACAGAAATAGAAATATAGACAAACAGGAGTCTTAGAATAACCCAGGAATATCTTCAATTGTTCTCATTACAATTTTCAGATCACTGGGGTAGCTTGCAGTCAAAAAAATATAAATCAAAGCTGGCTTCCAGGTTCTTCCTTTTTAACATACTGCCAGCATCAAAGGCTCAGGCAATTCACATTAAGTGTAGAAAACTTCATCATGCAGAAACATTTCTCCAGAGTGTGTCAGCAATATTTTGACTGACAGAAAATTTGAAAGAAAAAGCCAATTACTAAAGATTTCAATATATGTAGCATATAACAGTTATTAAGCTTCCGTCTTGTAACAAAATAAATGTAAAGCATATTGCAAAGCTTAATTAACACATGCCTACAATTTAATCTTAATCCAACCTGATGAATATTGACAGGACAGTAGATATGGAATATCATTTTCTGGCAGGAAATATAAAATATCAAGTAGTGCAATATATGTAGCCCACAATTTGAAGCTTTAAGGGGTCCAAGTACAAGAATGTATTTCCTCCTCTCCATTTCCTCTTCTTATGGTGAAACTGCCAACATATGTCCCCTCTCTGCACATCCATCTAACATTAGTCTGTCCAAGTGCCCTTTGGTTCTTCCTTCCAGACAAACCTCCTTCACTACCTCCAAGTTCACTTGGCTGAACTTGCTTTCACACTGAAATATTTCTCCTTCAACTAATTATCACAAAATCCAAGGTGCCCATTTATGAGCCCAAACCGCTGTGTAGAACATTGAGATACAGTATATCCTTGTCTTAATTCTGCACAGGCCCCCTCCGATCTCTCATTCATTCTTTCCAGCAGATGAATGGACGTACTAGCGCTGCTAACTACTTTTCTATATACTTAGACGTTTACACCACCTTCCATCTCACTCTCACCTCACAAGGTCCGTTTCTGACTCTTCCCCTTCTTTACTAAACTTCTTACCTCTTTGGTCTCCCTCCATTTTTACAGTACCCCATTCTAACCTGTAAGAAACTACAGAACTGTGGATCATGGATACCTCTTTCAGTAGAGCACCAGGCCAAGGAATTTATCTGCTTTCTGTGCCATTAACTCCCCCTGCCCTTTTCCCACTAATATTAATTGATTTTAATTCCTTCTTTTCATTAGAATCTGGATTCCCCAGCATTTCTGGGAAGATGTTTGTGTCCTTTTCTGAATATATATTATAGAACATTGAACAGTACTACAAGGAATGGGCCCTCAGCCTTTGATGTCCGTACCGACCAAGATGTCAAACTAAACCAGTTCCATCTGCCTGCACATGGTCTATATCTGTTTATCCTCTGCTTGTTCACGTACCTTACTAAATTCCTATTATACATTACTGATATCATATCTGCATTCACCACCTCCTCTGGCACCGCATTCCAGCTTCCTACCATTCGGTGTAAAAAAAAATGCTCTTTAAAGCTGATTTTAACTTTCTCATCTTCAAACGGTACCCTCTAATATTTGACAGTTCCACCCTGAAAAAATTACTCTGGCTGTCCACCCTATCTATGGTTCTCATAACTTTATAGACTTCTACCAGATCACTCCTTAGCCTACAACTCTAAGAGAAAATAACCCAAGTTTGTCCAACCTCTCCTATAGCTGATAACCCAAATAACAATGTGATGAATCTTTTCCATCCTCCATCCATACTAGTACCGTTCCTGTAATACTATGGGCTCTTACCCTGTTAAGCAGCCTCATGTGTGGCATGTGTCAAAGGCCTTCTGAAAATCCAAGTTCACAACATCCACTGATACTCTTTTGTTTATCATGCTTGTTATTCCTTCAAAGAATTCTAACAGAATTGACAGGCAGGATTTTCCCTTAAGGAAACCATGTTGACTATGGCCTATTTTATCATACGCCTCCATGTACCATAGGACCTCATCCTTAACAATTGACTGCAACATCATCCCAAACACTGAGGTCAGGCTAACAGGTCTACAATTTCTTTCTTCTATCTCCCTCCCTTCTTGAAAAGTGGAGTGACATTTGCAATTTTCCAGTCATCTGGAATCATGCCAGAATCTAGTGATTCAAGAAAGATTATTACTAATGTCTCCACAATCTCTCCAACAACCTCTTTCAGAACCCTTGGGTGTAGTCCATCTGGTGCAGGTAACTTATCCACCTTCAGACCTTTCAGCATCCCAAGCTCCTTCTCACTTACTTCTGCCCACTGACACTCTCAAACTTCTGGCATACTGCTAGTGTCTTCCATAGTGAAGGCTGATGCAAAATACTTTTTCAGTTTTTCTGTCATTTCCTTGTCCCCCAATACTGCCTATCCAGCAGCATTTTCCAGTGGCCTGATATCTACTCTCACCACTCTTTCACTCTTTATACATTTGAGAAACCATTCTCTGGTATTACTGGTTAGCTTACCTTCATATTTCATTTCTTCCCTTCTTTGGCTTTTTTAGTTGTCTACTGTTGTTTTTTAAAAGCCCATTAATTTTTGCTCAGTGATATGCCCTATCATTTGCTTGTATGTTGGCTTTGACTTCCATTGTCATCTTGCCTTTAGCATACTTCTTCTTTGGGATGTATCTATCCTGCACCTTCAAAATTTCTCCCAGAAACACCAGCTATTGCTGCTTGCTGTCATCCCTGTTAAAGTCCCTTGCCAATCATCTTTGGCCTTTTCCTCTCTCATGTCTCTGTAGTTTCCTTTACTCCACTGTAATAATGATCCATTTGTTTTTAGTTTCTCCATCTCAAATTGCAGGGTGAATTCTATCATATTATGGTCATTCTCTCCTCAGGGTCCCTTTACCTTAAGATCCCTAATTAAACCCAGTTCATTACACAATACCCAATCCAGATAGCTGATTCATTGGTGGGATCAAACACAAGATGCTCAAAAAAGCCATCTTACAGGCATTCTACAGATTCTCTCTCTTGGGATCCAAAATCACCACCAACATAATTTTTTCTATCTACCTGCATACTGAAATCCCCTATGACTATTGCAACATTGCCCTTTTGAAATGCATTTTCTATCTCCCGCTGTAATTTGTAGCCCACATCCTGACTACTGTTTGGAGGCCTGCATATAACTCCATTAGTGTCTTTTTACCCTTGTAGTTTCATAACTCTACCAAGAACGTTTCATCTTCCAATCCTGTATCATCTCTTTTTATGGATTTTTTTTTATCAACAGAGCCACCTTGCCCTCTCTGCCTACCTGCTTCTCTGTTTGCTTGGATGTTAATCTCCCAACTATAAACTTCTTTCGGCCATGATCCACTGATGCCCACAATGTCATACCTGCTAATCTCTTAACTGCACTACAAGATCATCTAGTTTATCCTGTATCCTGCGTGCATGCAAATATAATATGCCAATATATTCATCACCCTTTTTGATTTTGTCCTCATTACACTGCAGTTCATTGCAATTTTGCCCTATCATCTGCCTGCCTTTCCTGGTTGTCTCACTACACAATGCCTCTGCTTGTAAACCAACTGGTCCATCTTCAGCCCTATCACTCGGTTTCATATTATTGTTCCTCTCCGCGCCTTGTTACTTTAACATTTTTTGTTTACTTTTTACGAGGCCGCGTTGCTAGTTCAACACACAACGCTGCACAGATGGAAAGCATGCAGGGAGCCAGCTGGATTCGAACCCGGGACCACTCGCCTTGAAGTCTGGTGCAGATGCCACTACAACACCGGCCAGCTTTCAGTTTGCATCCCTTTGCCAAATTACTTTAAGCCCCTCCCCAACAACTCCTTGAGTTCAGGTGTAACCTGTCCCTTTTAGACAGATCATACTTTCCCCAGATCTGATGCCCCCTGCATCAGTTCCTCAGCCATGCATTCATCCGCTGAATCATCCTATTCTTATCCACATTGGTGCGTAGCAGAGGCAGCCAATCCGGAGATTACTACCCTAGAAGTCTGCTTTTCATCTTTCTACCTAGATCCCTAATTTCCCTCTTCAGGACGTCCTCCCCTTTCCTCCCAATGTTATTGGTCTGAATATGTACCGGAACTTTTGGCTGTTGACCCTTCCCCTTGAGAATGTCATGGACCCAATCCGAGATGTCCCCTGCAACATACCATTTGCATGTCTCTAGCGCGTCCACTGAATCTCGTATCTACTCCTCTAGCTATGGAACTATGGAATCCCCTATCACTACTGCAGTCACCTTCTCCCCCTTTTCCCTTTTGAACCACAGTGCCAGAGACCCAGTCAATACAGCTTTCCCCGCTGGGTTGTTCCCCCCCCCAACAGTATCCAAAATGGTATACTTATTATTGAGGGGGGACAGCCACAGGGGTACTCTGCACTGGTTTCCCATTTCTTTTCTCTCTCCTGACAAGTCACCTGGGTACTTGCTTCCTGGAAATCAGGGTGACTACCTCCCTGTAGCTCCCACCAATCACCTCCTCAGTTTCCTATATGAGCCAAAGGTCATCAAGGTGCAGCTCCAGTTCCTTAACCCGTTTTCTGAGGAACTGCTGCTCGGTGCACCTGGTGCAGATGTGGAGGTCTCCCAGAGTTCTCACATCTCACACAAAAAACACAACACAGCCCCCAGAGCCATTCTCACTGCTCTAACTATGTAGTAATAGAACTAGAAAGAAAAATGAAGAAGAAGAAGCTGAGCAGATACTTACCTTGCCCAAGTCTGTTCTCACTAAAGCCTGATAAGCCAAAGCCACCCCAGTCTAACATTGGCCCACTCACACAATGGCCACTCTGCTTGTTCCTGCCTTATTTGCCCTTTTATTAAAAACTGCAACTCCTACTGTTTTTGATGAAAGCACCCTGAGAAGCGTTTGGAATTTGTCAAAGTAACTCAGGTAAGTTTAAAAATAAAATCCAATGCCTTTAAACTTTTCTTGTCTTTAAATATTTCAAAACAAATTTACAACTATTTCATTAAAACTGTGCCCCAATTCTTGATTACTCCACTGAGGGAGACATATTTTGTTTCTACTTCATCAAGGCCCTTCATAATTTTATTCTCCTTAGTTACATCTCTTCTCTGTTGTTGACAACATCAGCATTGCAATACCTTTGCAACTGTCCTCCACACCCATCATAGTTCCACTGCATTCTTCCTGTTTCTTTTATATTTTTAGTGCCCTAACACCCAGCACAATTAGATGAGCTAATTTTGACAATGGAGCATTCACTTACTGAGGGAGCAGAGATTCTCGGATGAGGGACAGCCATTTGTTGTTTGTAGCAAGGTACTCCTCTTTCTCTCCCAACATGGTCTCATGGTTTGCCACAACAGATACTGTTTCTGACAGCAACCGCAAGCTAAAGATCCGCCACTCCACTTCAAAAGTGCAGGCACATAAAAAGGAGATAATAAAAAGTCAGAAAACATGTAAGGCAGAGGTGATGGGAAATTTAATGACTACTGCACTTCATTTCTGGTCGTCCTTACCATTCTGACTAAGCACCAGAGACACTAAGGGAGGGAGAACACAGTCAACAATCTGAAAAGCAGAAACAAGCAAAGATTAAAGGAAAATGTGTGGCTAATTTGACTATATTAACTCAAATATAACACATTGGAAAGAATTGCCTTTACTTTGATGTATCTTGGCCAATTTTCATTGACATTTGTTCTTCTTTTCCTCAAAGATGCAGCCTCTTGCTGAGATATGATTTCACAGATCCTTACTCAGTTGGGCACTGGTGTCATAAAGTCGTACAGCACAGGAGCAGGGCCTTTGGTCTAACTGGCCCATGCTAACCAAGATTCCCATCTGATGATAACATGGCATAGTCACTGCCAGAAGTGACTCTGTGAGGACAAACTGTAACTGAACCTTCTTTCACAAACACAAGAACACTATTGCACTTTGGCAACCAGATAACAATTAGGAACAGTCGACATTCCTAGACTGCATCCACACTCATTGGTGGGAGCTCTTACACCATCCAACCTGCATCTGTTCCAAAACAAAGGCAAGGCTTGCCAATCTATACTCAGCTGTAGGCTTCATCACAGTATGGAGTTGTTCTTTTTGGAATGAAAGTATGATTCAATTGTGCTGTAACAAATAATCACAGCCTCACTGATCAACTTTAACCCTTTGAAGAGTCAAACAGGAACTGTGAAGCACTCTCTTCAAATTCAGATCCCTCCAAAGACTCATCTTCATTTTATCATTGCTTCATGGAAGCCATGCTGCTAAAACAGTCAAGTTCAGTGAAGTCCAGTGTCAAACGAGGCTCCATCATTGCCCCACCGCCACACCTAACTGTCAACAAAACTATCCAGTCCGTATAGCTAACCTTTAGCACTAATGAGAAATTGTTTAACTTGCAGCAACTACATTCCAGAACCAAGATTATTCAAACCTCGGTAGTTAAACCACAGTATGCAGACTACGTCTTGGACACAAAGGCGTAGTCTGAAGGAGTAGTGAAGGCAAAGATCCACATCACAGTTAAGAGGTATATAGATGAGTTCCTAAAGTGTGAATTCTAGATGACAGGTTAAACAATCTATTATTCTGCCCTTTCAACAGGAGTACTGTACTATAGAATCCCAAAAGCAGCTCTATGTAACAGCAAATCAACGAGTACCACTCCCACCCTTCGACAATTCTTTCTTTCATTAGCTGTGAACTACAGTAAAAATTTTTGTTGGTAATTTTCTTTATGACAGTCTCATTACCTTAAATAAACATTTTTTGATATAATAATTTTCTCTCAGCAAGATTATATCAAACTCAAATGCTGGTATGGCTCAATTTTTAAAAAAAGGGATGAGGAAAATGCAACACACATCAAAGTTGCTGGTGAACGCAGCAGGCCAGGCAGCATCTTTAGGAGGAGGTACAGTCGACGTTTCAGGCTGAGACCCTTCATCAGGACTAACTGAAGGAAGAGCTAGTAAGAGATTTGAAAGGGGGAGGGGGAGATCCAAAATGATAGGAGAAGACAGGAGGGGGAGGGATGGAGCCAAGAGCTGGACAGGTGATTGGCAAAGGGGATATGAGACGATCATGGGACAAGAAGCCCAGGGAGAAGGAAACGGGGGAGGGGGGTAAAACCCAGAGGATGGGCAAGGGATAAAGTCAGAGGGACAGAGGGAGAAAAAGGAGAGTGAGAGAAAGAATGTGTGTATGTAAATAATGGATGGGGTACGAGGGGGAGGTGGGGCATTAGCGGAAGTTAGAGAAGTCAATGTTCATGCCATCAGGTTGGAGGCTACCCAGACTGAATATAAGGTGTTTTTGTATGTGTTGCTTGGATTTCCAGCATCTGCAGATTTTCTCTTGTTTGTGATTAGATTATTACTCTGGGAAAACTCTTCCAGGGATGCCTACCTTGAAGAAGTTTAAATCTTTCCTTCCACGGGAGTTCAGTGAAACCCTCTCTTACCGCTCCCCCACTGTGATCCCTGCTGACCGTGTGCTTACCCAGACCCACTGCTCTCCTTGCCCACCTATCACCTCCCTCTGGAGCTCCTTCCCCCTTTTTCTTTCTTCCATGGCCTTCTGTCTCTTTCACCAATCAACTTCCCAGTTCTTTACTTCATCCCCACCCCCCCAGGTTTCACCTGTCACCTGGTGTTTCTCTCTCCTCTTCTCCACCTTTTAAGTCTACTCTTCAGCTTTTTTTCCTCCAGTTCTACCTAAGAGTTTTGGCCCGAAATGTCAACCGTACCCCTCTCCATGGATGCTGCCTGGCCTGCTGAGTTCCTCCAGCATTTTTGTGTGTGTTGCTTGGATTTCCAGCATCTGCAGATTTTCTCTTGTTTGTGCCTGAAGTAGTGTGTCTGTTTTGGAAGTTGCTGTGAAATTATGCTTTGAATGCACATGAAGTTGCACCAGATGGGTTACAATCACGATAGAAATTAGAAATGGGAAATCTATAACCTAATGCAAACACCATGTCCGAGGATTATAGACCAAACAGGAAGGACTACTGTTGATAATTCTGAAGGGAACTACTTGTGTTCAGCTATTCACTGACAAGTATGCTGATCCTCAGTGAATCTAGGTTGAACTCCAACATTCGTCCTTTCATTTATTATCTTGAGTATTCTGGTTCTTGACTCAGCATTGGAAGCAATCTTTCATTTCTTTGTCTATTAAAAATGTGTATAATCATTGTCTCATCAAATCTCTCAAACTTCTCCGCTTGGAGGAGAACAATCTAAAATTTCTCCAGTTACTGAATACTTCTGACTTAAAATATTCCAATCCAGCTGCCATTTGGTCAGCCTTTCAAGGAGAGCTGCATGGGTGTACTGGGACTACAGACAGAGCACTGGTGGAGAGCTCTTTGGCTGAGTTGAGTGAGTTGAAGAGGGTTTGGACAAGTAGAGCTCCTTGAGACAGAGAAGAAGGATGAAGCGAATGCATGGTGTTACATGGTAGGTAATAAGAAGCAGACTGAATAAGAGGAACAAAAAGTCTATCAATAATACTCCTGCAAAAAGTCAAAGCCAAGGAAAATGGTGTTTACGAGCGAACATCAAAGGTTGTTCATTTGAATACACAGATTATCTGGAACAAGATAAGTAAACTGATTTCTAAAGCAGAGAATAAACATCTCAGAGACATCATTGACTAAGGCTGGACAAATCAGGATAAGGGAGGTAATTTAAAATAGAGATATTTTAATATTTTAATAATATGAGGAAAATGCATTTAATTGACTCCAATAATAACTCATAATAGTCACCAGAAAACATTTCTCTCACATAGTTTAGCACCTGATTTCGACTCAGTTACTCGTGTAGAACAACCATCTTAGAAGTTACCTGATAGAATTTAATATAAAATCCAGTTGTACAGCATACTTTGAGAATTCCTGTGCTGCTGCTACAAAAAGCTAATTTTCTTAGCATTTATAACCTTTGATGTATGCCCTTGACAACAATAAACTTGAGCCTATTGGGAAATTCTATCAGCCTCTATTTATACAATTTAAAACATAGAAAAAGAACAGCTCTTTGACCTTCAATATTGAACTAATTAAACTAGTAATTAAATGCCGAATTAAACTAATCCCTTCTACATACACAATGCCAATATCCTTCCATTCTCTACACATTCATGTGTCCCTCTAAGAGCCTTTTAAACCCATTTTGTCACATTTCCCTCCACTACTACCCCTGGCAGTAAATACCAGGCACCCAACTATGTAAAAAGTTTTGCCCCATACATGCCCTTTCAACTTAAATGCATGCCCTTTAGTTTTCGACCTTTTCACTCTGGAGAAAAGATACCAGTTGCCTCCTACCTATGCCTCTCATAATCATATAAATTTAGAATCTTTTAATCAGGTTTCCCATTAGATTATGAAACTCCAGAGAAAACAAGCTAAGTTTGTCCATATGCTCTCTAATCCAAGCAGCGTCCTGGTAAACCTCTTCTGCACTCTCTTCATGATCGTCACATCCTTCCTATAATGGAATAAGAATTCAATGCGATACTCCATATATGGTCCAATCAAAATTTTATAAATCTGCAACATATATTCATGACTAATAATTGCATGCATGCCATATGCTTTTTCTACCACCCCATCAACTTGTGCAGCCACTTTCAGGAAGCTGTCAAATTGGACTCAACGACCCTTTCAACATCAACACTGATCTGCCATTAACTGTATTCTGACCCTTTACAGTTGATTTCCCAAAGTGCAAAACCTCACACTTGCCAGGATTAAGCTCTGTGTGCCACTTCTCTGGTCCATATCTGCAAAAGACACATTTCTGATTGCATACTTTGGCAAGCTTCTACACTATCCACACCACTACCAATCTTTGCATCATCTGTTAACTTCCCAATGACCCATCCATGCTTTCATTTACATGTAACAACAAAGGTCCCAGTATGGATCCTGTGGGACTTCACTAGTCACGGACCTCCAGTTGGAAAAAGTTCACCAACCACAGCCAAGTCACTGCAGATACCATGCATCTTATTTTCAGGCGAGCCCACCATGAGGGACCTTGTCAAATGCCGTACTAAGATCAATGCAGACAACATCTGTCGTTCATCACCTTCATCATTCAAATAAACATGCATAGAATGCATGTGCATTCATGGGTGCATTTGCATCTAGTCAATTGATTTACAAAACACCAGTGCAGGAACTGGATTAGTCTAATGTGAGGACATGACTCTTATCAATTGGAAGACAAGAATTTTACTAAAGGATGCCATTCTATTCAGATGCAGTTTCCTTAAGAACTCTTGCCATAATAAATCACAATAACTTGCACTCATAAATCAAAGTATTGAGTATAGGAGTTGGGATGTTATGGGGAGGTTGTATAAGACATTGGTGAGGCCAAATTTGGAGTATTATGTACTGTTCCGGTCACCTAACTATAGGAAGGATATCAGTAAGATTGAAAGAGTGCAGAGAAGATTTACTAGGATGTTGCTGGGTCTTCAGGAGTTGAGTTACCGGGAAAGATTGAACAGGTTAGGACTTTATTCCTTGGAGCATAGAAGAATGAAGAGAGATTTGATAGAGGTTTACAAAATTATGAGGGGTAGACAGAGTAAATGTGAATAGGCTCTTTCCACTTACATTAGGAGAAATAACGAGAGGACATGGCTTTAGGGTGAAAGGGGAAAGGGGGAACATTAGGGGGAACTTCTTCACTCAGAGAGTGGTGGGAGTGTGGAATGAGCTGCCATCTGACATGGTAAATGCGGGCTCACTCTTAAGTTTTAAGAATAAATTGGATAGGTACATGGATGGGAGAGGTCTGGAGAGTTATGGACTGGATGCAGGTCAATGGGACTAGCGGAATAATGTTTTGGCACAGACTAGAAGGGCCAAATGGCCTGTTTTCTGTGCTGTAGTGTTCTATGGTTCTAACAAAAATGCACAGAAGCAAAGTTGATTGCCAAAGTATAAGATGCAAAATTAGGTTTTAATGCATGCTATAACTTTTCAAAATATGCGTATTAGATACTACACTCCCAAAGCCTTGAACAAACCATTGTAGGAACCCAGCACAGAGCCCATTCAGTGTATGCCACTCCATGTTAAAGAACTCTCAGATGACTGCAGATAGGAATGTTATGCTGAGTGTGACATTGTGCACGGCAAGAAGAGTTGCTGCCGCACAGCTCCTGCAACCTAGGTTCAATCCTCAACTTCAATGCACATTCTCAGTGTGATCACATGGGGTTTCCCTGGGTCTTCTCACATCCCAAAGACACACGGTTTGGTAGATTAATTTGCTACTGTAAATTACCACTAATCAGTAGGTGAGTGGTAAAATTCGGGGGAGTTGACCAGAATATCAGAATCAGAATCAGATTTATTATCACGAGCATGTGACATGAAATTTGTTAACTTAGCAGCAGCAGTTCAATGCAATGCATAATACAGCAGAGAGAGAGAGAGAGAAAAAAACTAAATAAAACAAAATAATAAATAAACAAGTAAATCAATTACGTATATTGAATAGATTATTAAAAATGTGCAGAAACAGAAATACTATATATTAAAAAAGTGAGATAGTGTCCAAAGCTTCAAAGTGCATTTAGGAATCGGATGGCAGAGGGGAAGAAGCTGTTCTTGAATCGCTGAGTGTGTGCCTTCGGGCTTCTGTATCTCCTACCTGATGGTAACAGTGAGAAAAGGGCATGCCCTGGGTGCTGGAGGTCTTTAATAATGGATGCTGCCTTTCTGAGACACCGTTCCCTAAAGATGCCCTGAGTACTTTGTAGGCTATTGCCCAAGATGGAACTGACTAGATCTGCATCTTCTTTCAGTCCTGTGCAGTAGCCCCTCCATACCAGACAGTGATGCAGCCTGTCAGAATGCTCTCCACGGTACAACTGTAGAAGTTTTTGAGTGTTTTTGTGAACATGACAAATTGCTTCAAACTTCTAATAAAGTATAGCCGCTCTCTTGCCCTCTTTATCACTACATCAATGTGTTGGGACCAGGTTAGATCCTCAGAGATCTTGACACCCAGGAAGTTGAAGCTGCTCACTTTCTCCACTTTACTTTTGGCGCGTGCCTGTGTGCTTACGAGTCTGTGCTGACGTCTCTTTTACAGCTTTTTACAAGGCGCGGAGCGAGAGGGAGACTGTGTGACGTGCTACTCCTCACACAGACATTCTCGCAGTACTTTTCCCTTTATTTGATGAGGTTGACCCGGCACCGATGGAAAGCGTATTTGGGAGCAGACCCGAATGGTTTAGAACCCGGGAACCTCCGCTCCCGGGTCCGGCACCGATGTCATTGTGTCACCAGCTGGCCCACTCTCTCCACTTCTGATCCCTCTATGAGGATTGGTATGTGTTCCTTCGTCTTACCCTTCTGGAAATCCACAATCAGCTCTTTCGTATTACTGACATAGAGTGCCAGGTTGTTGCTGCGACACCACTCCACTGGTTGGCATATCTCACTCCTGTACGTCCTCTCATCACCACCTGAGATTCTACCAACAATGGTTGTGTCATCAGCAAATTTATAGATGGTATTTGAACTATGCGTAGCCACACAGTCATGTGTATACAGACAGTAGAGCAGTGGGCCAAGCACACACCCCTGAGGTAC
This sequence comes from Mobula hypostoma, assembly GCF_963921235.1. Lineage (NCBI taxonomy): Eukaryota > Metazoa > Chordata > Chondrichthyes > Myliobatiformes > Myliobatidae > Mobula > Mobula hypostoma. Next base: position 68,779,234 of record NC_086113.1, on the reverse strand, counting down.
ACCAGTGTTGATCGTCAGCGAAGAGGATATGTTATCACCAATCCGCATAGACTGTGGTCTTCCAGTTAGGAAGTCGAGGATCCAATTACAAAGGGGGGTACAGAGGCCCAGGTTGTGTAACTTCTCCATCAGGATTGTGGGAATGATGGTATTAAATCTGAGCTATAGTCAATTAGCAGCATCCTGACGTAGGTGTGTGTTGTCTAGGTGGTCTAAAGCCATGTGAAGAGCCATGGAGATTATTAGGACCAGTGTAAAATGGGTGAATCAAAGTGCCCAATCTCAATAGACAATAGACAATAGGTGCAGGAGTAGGCCATTCGGCCCTTTGAACCAGCACCACCATTCACTGTGATCATGGCTGATCGTCCACAAGTACCCTGTTCCTGCCTTCTCCCCATATCGCTTAACTCCACTATCTTTAAGAGCTTCAACCTAACTCTTTCTTGAAAGGATCCAGAGAATTGGCCTCCACTGCCTTCTGAGGCAGAGCATTCCACAGATCCACAACCCTCTGTGTGAAAAAGTTTCACATTCCTGAGTGTGGGGCTCAGGATCTACCCTGTGCCCAACACAATGACGCAATTACAAAGAAGGTGTTACTATGTTTAGGAGTTTGAGGAGATTTGGTATGTAACCAAAGACTTTGGCAAATCTCTACAGATGTACTGTGGAGAGCATTTTAACAGGTTACACCGCTGCCTGGTATGGAGTGGCCACTGCACAGGTTTGGAAAGCTGCAGAAAATTGTTCAGTCAGCTCCACCACAGGCACTAGCCTCCTCAAGTTTGAGGACACCTTCAGAAGGCAATGTCTCAAAAAGGTATCATCCATTATTAAGGATCCGCACCATCCAGGACATGCTTCCTTTTCATTGCTACCATCACGGAGGAGTTACAGGAGCCTGAAAACACACACTCAACATCTCAGGAATAGCTTCTTCCTCTCCGCCATCAGATTTCTGAACAGACAATGAACCCATGTACATTACCTCACTATCCTGTCTCTCTTTTTGCACTAGTTATTTAATATAATTTTATATATATATTTCTTACTGTAATTTATAGTGTTTTTTTATATATTGCACTGTACTGATGCCCCAAAACAACAAATGTCATGATATATGCAAATGATATTAAACCTGATTCTAAAACTGAAATCTATCAAATTTTGAAAGACCTAGATAGAGTGGACATGAGAGAATGTTTCCTACAGAAAGGGAATCTAGAACCAGAGGGCACAACTTCAGAATAGAAGAACATCCCTTTAGAACAGAGATAACAGGGAATTTCTTCAGGGAGTGGATGATGAATCTGTGGACTTCATTGACTTAGAGGCCAAGTTATTGAGTATATTGAAAGTTTGATAAGTTCTTGATTAGTCGGGGCATCAAAAGTTATGAGGAGAAGGCAGGAGAATGGGGTTGAGTGGAATAACAAATCAGCCAAGTTGGAATGGCGGAGCAGGCAGCCTAATTCTGCTATGTTGATTTGTCTCGATTATGACTCAAATATTCTCCTCTCCAATCTTCATCCCCATAAAAATGTCTGCTCATACATATCTCTGGTGTCAGCCGTGAAACACGCCACGTCTGTTCCCCTCAATTGCTCTTGTTATTCAGATATCTCAAATTTAAGTTTCACCCAAAAATCTGTGGCTCTGTTTTGGTTCAACTATGTAAATCTCTCCATTCCCATAGCCCTGTAATACTCCCAATTCCTTCAACTCTGGGCTTCTGCCACCTGCACCACTGGGCAATTTTGATTTGAAGTAAGTTGGGGCGGCTTGCAGATAAACACTGAGCTGAACTGAATTTGCCTGGACTCTTTCCATTTTGTGTTTGATATTCTGTGCTCTTTCACTCTTTTGTTATTTGCACCATTTTGTTTTGCACGTGGGGTGTGGTTTTGATGTTTTTTCATGGCTTTCTTTGTTTTGTGGATATCTGTGGGTAAGATGAATGTCAGGGTTGTATATTGCACACTTACTGGGGTACACATTTGGTCCATGATGACAGACAAGAAAAATTCGGTTATCTCCACTGCCCTGTTTATTGCGACAAGCACAGTAACAGACCAAGCTCAAAGACCCAGGGAGAGAACTACTCAGTCACAGACAGATGGGAGAGCTGATTATAACACACCCTGGTTGCAATCAGGGTGACCCACCAACACCCAAGTGAACAACTGTATAACAAACTAAAATGCAACAATAAATGAACTTGAACATGTCATCATAATTCCATGAACACATTTTAAAACAAGAACAACTAGTAGCGCTGCTCAGCTGGCGCTAGGTTGAGGAAGCGTCATGGCAAGGTGCACCTCTGTCTTGGTGGAGCTCCACCTGTTGTACCACGTGGCAAGTATGTCTTGTGCCAGGTAAGGCTCCAGGTGTCTGGTAGAGTTGTTTCTGGGGAGCTTCAGGATGGGTCTTGTGGCTTTAATTGCTGGGGCCCGTTGGTCTTCCTCCTTCTCCGGCGGCTTTGCTGGTGCTTCCACGTTGCCCGTCATCCCAGCGTCGTGGGTTCCCCACCACAGGTGGGTGATGCACTCCGCCATATCCCCTGGGTTGAGAAGCCTAGGTACACATGCCCCGTCGGAGTTCCCTGGGAAGGTACGATGCTCGGACCCTAGGTTTTCCGACTCTGGGTCGGTTTTCCTGGCCTGGCCTGGGAGTGCAGGGGATGCATACCGTTTGGTCCCTTGACTTATCCCCTGGATCTTAAGGTGCTCCATCTGATGTCGTAGCTCTTCAATTTTGCCATCAATTTCTAATCCCACTCCCGACACCGATGTGGCAAGCATTGGTTCATGATGACAGAGGAGAAGAACGCGTTTATCTCCACTGCTGTTTTTATTGCAACAAGCACAATAACAGCCCAAGCACAAAGACCCGGGGAGAGAACCAATCAGTCACGTACAAACAGGGATGGTGATTATTCCACACCCTGGTTACAGTCAGGTTGGCCCACAAACACCCAAGGGAACCTGAGTGAAAATGTAACAATAAGTGAACTTGAACATCTCACCATAATTCCACGAATGCATTTTAAAACAAGAACAGTGCCTATGAGGAAAATCCATGTGTCCTGGCCTTCTAGCAAGCAAAGCTTCAGTAACCTATAGAAAGGGTATACAAATTCATTCCTGACCTGTGAATTGGTATCCTGTTTACCTGCACTGAAAATATTTTTATTTGCGTGGAGTACCTTATCACATATAGAAAATCAAAATATCTTTCAGTAACAAAATTGATATAATGTAAATAAAGTCTGTTCAAGTCAAGGCAAGTCAAGTCAAGTTGCTTTTTATTGTCATTTTGACCATAAGCTGCTGGTACAGTACACAGTAAAAATGGAACAACGTTCCTCCAGGACCATGGTGCTACATGAAACAACACAAAACTACACTAGACTATGTGAGACAGCACAGGGCTACACTAGTCTACGTAAAACAACACCAAAACTACACTAGACTACAGACCTGCACAGGACTACATAAAGTGCACAAGACAGTGCAGGCACTACAATAAATAATAAACAAGACAATAGGCACAGTCGAGGACAAATTACAATATAATAATAAATGATGTAGATGTCAGTCTAATCTCTGGGTATTGAGGAGTCTGATGGCTTGGGGGAAGAAACTGTTGCACAGTCTGGTTGTGAGAGCCCGAATGCTTTGGTACCTTTTGCCAGATGGCAGGAGGGAGAAGAGTTTGTATGAGGGATACCTGGGGTCCTTCATAATGCTGTTTGCTTTACGGATGCAACGTGTGGTGTAAATGTCTCTAATGGCGGGAAGAGAGACCCCGATGATCTTCTCAGCTGACCTCACTATCCGCTGCAGGGTCTTGCGATCCGAGATGGTGCAATTCCTGAACCAGGCAGTGATGCAGCTGCTCAGGATGCTCTCAATACAACCTCTGTAGAATGTGGTGAGGATGGGGGTGGGAGATGGACTTTTCACAGCCTTCGCAGAAAGTAGAGACACAGCTGGGCTTTCTTGGCTATGGAGCTGGTGTTGAGGGACCAGGTGAGATTCTCCACCAGGTGAACACCAAGAAATTTGGTGCTCTTAACGGTCTTAACGATCTTCCTGTGTGCCTCACAAAAACAAAACTGTCAAGTTGTGTTAATTTGTGTCACAGTTGAATCTTTGTTTTAGAATATTCTACCCTCACTTGTTGGTTTCCTTTCAGGTCCCAGATAATAACTTGGTAGGAACTATTTTTACCCCACAGATGAACGTATGAAAAATAAGGTACTAAGCCTCTCTGAAGTTTGGCAGCAACTTCAAAGTGATGTTGCTGATCAAAGAATCATGATAACACTGGTCAGTCAAGCACACATTGAGTAGATTGAACAGTGTTGTGACAGAGAGAATTCGGTGGGGGATGGTGGGAGAAGCAAAGAGCCATGTTTACTGAGAAGAACTTGCTGGAGAGGAGAAAAGATTTGATTACCCTCAGCACTGTTCCTTGACAATACTTGTGCCCTGTCTAATCATTTGTTGCATTTGATCAAAAAGTAAATAAAATTATTTTTCATGATGCAGTAACCTAAATTCTCTCTGAATGGGAGGTTTCATAACTTTCTGTTATCTTATAAAACCCCTTTTTACTAGGCATCTCTAAAGATGTGGCTTGGTAGCCCCTCGCTAACAGCCACCAGACTCAGCATTAAGGGAACCGCCTTTCTCTAACTCTATACGTCTAGGGTAGATATGACTTGGGTCCCGTCAAATCCATGAGGTTGTCTTGCACACCCAAACCCCGGTTTGTGTGCATACTGTGATTTACTACTCCATGCAATCATCTTCTGCAAGATACAACAAATTGTACACTGCATACAATTATAAAGAAAGTATATTTATGAATGTTAACTTATGCAGTTATTAAAGAAAAGAAAGAAAAAACAAAAAGGCAGTTTTTAGACAGTCAAATGTTCACAGGGTGGAGCTTGAATCTTCCAAAAGCCAATGTGTCCAATGTACTCGTGACACCAACTCATATTCTCTGACCTTGGTAGAATTCCCCCTCTTCGGCTCCATGGGATCACGCATTCCTACCAGATCAAATCCTATGGGCAGTTCTCTTGACCTTCTTCTCTCTCCATCTCCCACCAAAAAAGACCTCGACCCACCTCAGTGTCCATCACAAGACCTCTTACCCAGCTTTCTCTAGAACCTTTTCCCAGTTCCACTCTATTTGGATGACACAACATTCCTAAGCATTCCTTATCTTTAACGGTAACCCAAATACTACCAGCAGAACATACTGCTTGTACAGAAAACCATTACATGAAACACCCTACAAAGTTAGCAGTAAAGTCTTTACCAGAGCATTACACTTACCAATTGATCATTTTGTTCCTTTGTCAAATTTTCTACAGTTCTTTGAGAGTGAAATAAACTGGGTAGATAAAGAGGATGGATAGATCATCTTGTCATCTTTCCTGATCAACAAGAAGTCAGGAAAGACATCTCAATTTACAAGGAGCAAGGCTGTGGGAGCGTGCAGTGTCCCTGCTGAAATTCTGAAACTAGTTGATTAAAAAAAAACTACAGTCACAGATTATTGCCCACATTAAGGAATGACAAGACATTCTAAGGGATCTTCGAGATGCTGTAATCATGACTGCCTTCAAGAAAGAAGACTCGTCCAACTGTGGTAACTATAGTGCTCCATGTTGCATACTACAGGGAAAGCCATTGCCACATCCACCTGAAATACCTCCTCTCAATGGCCAGAACACTGTTCTTTAAACTGCAATACCAGAAAAAGTACAGAGGGCAGCCATCAACCACTGGACATGGCCTTTCTCAACCTTACAAACATCTTGATTCCATCAACCAAGCGATAAGTGGAGCACTCTCCTCAAATTTAATCACAGAAAAATTCTCTCCATCTTATACTTGCTTCTTGAAGATGTATAAGCTGTGAGTAAACCAGTGGGTCTCATTTGAATAAAAACTATAAAAGATTCCTGATGCAATCCTGAGAAACACAGGCCACCACCCTGTATCTCAGGAGCCACCTCTCGATGAAGACATATATTGATTGTGGAATTACCATAATTTTGGAACGACTGAGGGAAAAGGTATTTAAAGGTCCTGCACTCAGAATTGGCACAAAAGTCACTGTCTGTTGGGCAGTGGTGATCTTTGCTTTCCTCTGTGCACTTCAGATTTGCGCTGTGTAGAGTTATCCTGCAGTTGAGCACAGAAACAGTCCCTTTGGCCGATCCTGTCCCTGCATCAATATTAATTCCATTCACTAGCACGGTCTCCAGCCTTCTGTGCCTTGGTGATCAGAGTCTCTGCTTCCACTACCTCTACCACCGGGGTAGAGACATTAGGAAAACCCATCCCTGAACAGAGGGAGTGGGGTATGACACCTCCTATCAGCTACTTATAATGCAGTCCAAACATCTCTACCCTGGTGTCTCCACAACAGTTCACACCTCCAGTCATGCAAAGGTAAGACTAATAACCCTCTCATTCCTTCTACGACTCTTAACAACCTTCATGTGATTGCTCTACCTTTAAACAACTCACAGAATAAATAAGCTGGAAAACTAGCCCCGTGGATCAGAATTGAAGAAGCCTTTTGGGTGAGTGATGAAATGTCTTCTAGAGAGCACATCAAGTCTAGTTGCCTTGATTTATTACTGCTTGAGACACAATGACCTGGATGACTGAGAACCTTCATAGACTTATCCTCTAGTTCAGGAGTCTGATGCTTAAGGTCTTGATCCTGATGGTATGAGTTCCGAGGCTGACCTGAGTGGTGTGGGTCCATGATGATGGAGGCTACTTTGCTGCACAGCTTTCCATGTAGATGTGCTCAATGGTGGAGAGAGCTTCACCTGTGATTTCCACTACCTTTGTAAGATTTTCCGTTCAAGGGTGTTGGTGTTTCCATACCAGGCAGTGATACAGCCAGTCAATATACTCACCACTACACATCTATAGAAGCTTGTCAAAGTTTTAGATGTCACGCTGAATCTCTGAAACTCCTAGGGAAGTAGAGGTGCTGCCGTGTGATTTCTTCAGAATCACACTTACAAACATTTCTCATACAAATGGAGGGTGCAATAGTTTGATCTAAAGTCAGTGTATTATGCTCAAACAATGGAGACTACAATGGGATGAAGGAGGATTTGGCAGTGTAGACTGGGAACACAGGCAATATGGTGGGACAGTTGAGGAACAGTGGAAGACTTTCAAGGGGATTTTTCACAGTGCTCAACAAAAGTATTTTCCAATTAAAAACAAAGTTGGGGACAGCCAGCCTTGGATAATTAAGGAAATAAAGGAAGGCATCAAACCAAAAGCTCGTGCATACAAAGTCACCAAGAATAGAGAGAAACTGGAAGATTGGGAAAACTTTAAAAAGCAACAAAGAACCAATAAGCGAGCAATAAAGAAAGGGAAGCTAGATTATGAAAATAAACAAGCGCAAAATATTGAAACAGATGGTAAAAGTTTTTATAATAAGTGGAAAAGGGTGGCTAAAGTGAATGTAGATTCCTTGGAGGACAAGAATGGGGAATTGATATTGGGTAATGACGAAATGGTAGAGGCTTTGAATGACAATTTTATGTCGGTCTTCATGGTGGAGGACACATCTAACATGCCAAAGAGAGATGTTATGGATGCGATGTGAGGTGAGGACCTCAATACAATAGCTATCACTAAGAAGTTGGGTCTGAAAATAGATAATAAAACCCCTGGTCCTGATGAAATGCACCCCAGGGTACTGAAATGGTAGAAGTAGTAAAGGCTTTGATGATAATTTACCAAAACTCTCTGGACTTGGGGCAGGTACTGGCAGATTGGAAGTCAGCGAATGTCCTGCCACTGTTCAAAAAAGGATGTAGGCAAAAGGCAGGTAACTATAGGCCAGGTAGTTTAACATCTGTAGTTGGGAAAATGCTTGAAGCTATCATTAAAGAAGAAATAGCGAGGCATCTGGCAAGAAATGGATCCATCAGGCAGACGCAGCATGGATTCAGCAAAGACAGGTCCTGTTTGACAAACTTATGGAGTTCTTTGAAGATATAAGGAGTACAGTGGATAGAGGGGAACAAATGGGTGTTATTTACTTGGATTTCCAGAAGGATCAATAAAGTGCTGCCTAAAAGACTTATCCATAAGATAAGGATGCATAGAGTTTGGGGTGATGTATTAGCATGGATAGAGGATGGTTAACTAGTAGAAAGCAGAGAGTTGGGATATATGGGTGTTACTCTGGTTGGCAATCAGTGGTGAGTGGTGTGTCGCAAGGGTCGCAATATACATTAATGATCTGAAAGAGGGGACCGAGTGTAGTGTATCTAAGTTTGCTGATGATACTAATTGAGTGGAAAAGCAAATTGTGCAGAAGATATAGAGAATTTGCAGAACAATGTAGATAGGTTAGCTGGCTGGTGGCGTAGTGGCATCAGTGCCGGACTTCGGAGCGAAGGCTCCCGAGTTCGAATCCAGCCGGCTCCCGTGCACATTTTCCATCCATGCTGGGTTGAACATCGAGCTAGCAACTCGACCTCATAAAAAAGAAATTGCTTGCTACAGAAACATCAACAGCAAAAAAGTTGATGGCCTATGCTCCCCATGAGTTGAAAGGCAATTTCTCTCTTTCTCTAAATAGGTTAATTGAGTGGGCAAGGGTCTGGCAGATGCAGTACAATGTTGGTAAATCTGACTTCATCCACTTCGGAAGGAAAAATGAAAGAGTAGATTATTATTTAAATGGTAAAATTTTGCAGCATGCTGCTGTGCAGAGGGATTTGGGAATACTTGTGCACGAATCACAAAAGGTTGGTTTGCAGGTGCAGCAGGCTGTCGAGAAGGCAAATGGAATGTTGGCCTTCATTGCCAGAGGGATTGAGTTTAAGAGCATGGAGGTTATGCTGCAACTGTACAGGGGGACTGATGAGGCCACACCTGGAGTACTGATGCAGGTCTGGTCTCCTTACTTGAGGAAGGATATACTGGCTTGACTGGTGAGGAGGTGGCTATACACCCTGCAGGATGAAAAACAATACCTGTCAAAGGGTGGATGAACCCTCTCGTAGGGTCTACGGCTATCTAGCAAACACGTGCCGTGAAGTGCGGAAAGGGTATCGAAGCTTGGTCTGGCCATTCACTGCAACAGAACTTCCCTCAGCCATCTTGGACCCCACCATGCTGCTGGATCCGGGAGGGGACGTCGAGAGGGTGGGTCTGGACCTGTGCAACCCCCTACTCACCTGAAATCCACTCACGCACACCCTGTTCCTTTCTGAGGAGTGGGGTACCACCCCAGTAACTGACTGAAAGGAGCCATCATCATCCTATGGGATGGATAGCCAGAGAGAGACTGGCTTGGGAGGCGGTGTAGAGGAGGTTCACCAGGTTGATTCCAGAGATGAAGGGATTAGACTGTGAGGAGAGATTGAGTCACCTGGGACTATACTTGCTGGAATTCAGAAGAATGAGAGGAAATCTTATAGAAACATAAAATTACGACAGGGATAGATAGGATAAGAAAGTTATTTCCACTGGTAGGTGAGACTAGAACTAGGGGACATAGCCTTAAGATTTAGGACAGAGATGAGGAGGCACTGATTTTCCCAGAGAGGTGAATCTGTGGAATTCTCTGCCCAATGAAGCAGTGGAGGCTACCTCAGTAAATATATTTATGACAAGGTTGGAAAGATTTGTGCATAGTAGGGGAATTAAGGGTTATGGGGAAAAGGCAGGTAGGTGGAGATGAGTCCATGGCCAGATCAGCCATCGAATATTGGAGCAGGCTCAATGGCCAGTTGGCGTCCTGCTCCTGTTTGTTATGTTCTTATGTTGGGCCTGGGACAGGTCCTCTGAATTGATAACATTGAGGAATTTAAAGTTGCTGATCCTCTCCACCACTGATTCCCCGATGACCTCCAGTTTCCTACTCCTGAAGTCAATAATCAGCTTGTAAAGTTGTACCATAATTATATCCTGTTGTATGCTCAGCTAGCAAAGGCTTGTATCCTGTAAGTCTTCTTCACCACCTTATTTATCTGTGCTGCCACATTCAGGTTCCTTAGATGTGTACACTGAGGTCTGTCTGTTGTTCAATGCATTCTATGGCCCTGCCATTCATTGTGTATGCCCTGCTTTTATTAGGTTTCAAAAAGTACGTCACCTGACACTACTAGAATTAAATTCCATCTTTGATTGCTGTACCCATTTTACCAACTGATCAATATCATTCTGTCGTCAAGTCTGTTCACCTGCTTTCACATCTAAATTGTCAATATATGTATGTATGAAACTTGCACATACAGTACTGCTTACAGTTTCAGTCTTCATATTTCAGGAAAGATTGCATTAGGGTTACTTCAGAGAGGTTCACAAGAAATAAAGGGTTGATGTATGAGGAGTGGTAAACAGGAAGGACTCATTGAAATGATGAAGAATGAGAAGTGATCTTATCGAAACAAACAAGATCCTGTGAGGGATTAACAGTAAGTGCTGAGAGAGTGTTTCTAATGTCAGAGTAATTGGCTGCAATAGGTAACTAGCTGTAAAGATCTCCTTTAGTTAGAACTCGGCAACATTGTTTCAGAATAAGGGTTGCTTATTTCAGACGCAGGAGGAAAAGAATTTCTTCAGGAAAACTGATGTTGAGACTAAAATTGTTCTGCCATATCATACTGGATACTGGAGCAGTGTCAAGGAATCAAATGGTTTTCATCTCCTTCCGTTTCTTTTGGAATCATGGAGTCACACAGCATGAGATGACACAAAGCTGGGTGACAGTGTGAAATGTGAGGAGGATGTTATGAGAATGCAGGGTGACTTGGACAGGTTGGGTGAGTGGGTAGATGCAGTTTAATGTGGATAAATGTGAGGTTATCCACTTTGGTGGCAAGAACAGGAAGGCAGATAACTATCTGAATGGTGTCAAGTTAGGAAGAGGGGAAGTACAACAGGATCTGGGTGTCCTTGTTCATCAGTCACTGAAAGTAAGCATACAGGTACAGCAGGCAGTGAAGAAAGCTAATGGCATGTTGGCCTTCATAACAAGGGGAGTTGAGTATAGGAGCAAAGAGGTCCTTCTGCAGTTGTACAAGGCCCTGGTGAGACTGTGCAGTTTTGATGTCCAAATTTGAGGAAGGACACCCTTGCTATGGAGGGAGTGCAGCGTAGGTTCACTGGGTTCCAGGGATGGCGGGAATGTCATATGTTGAAAGATTGAAGCGACTGGGCTTGTATACACTGGAATTTAGAAGGAGGAGAGGGGATCTGATTTAAACATATAAGGTTATTAAGGGATTGGACACGCTAGAGGCAGGAAACATGCTCCCTATGTTGGGGGAGTCCAGAACCAGAGGCCACAGTTTAAGAATAAGGGGTAGGTCATTTAGAATTATTATTTCGTACATTATTATTGCACATTGGAAAATCATTGTGTATATTATTATTCTGTACTTCATTATTAGTCAAGTCTGCACACTGCTAAGTGTGTTTATAAATGTTGCTGCTGTAATGAAAGAATTTCTCATTCAGGATCAATAAAGTATTTATTATTATTATTATCATCATCAATCAATCTCACTCCTGTATGCCTCCCCATTAATTCTGAAATTCTGCCAACAGTAGTTGAGTCATCAGCAAATTTATAGATGGTGTTTGTGCTGTACCTAGCCACACGGTCATTAGTGTAGGTATAGAGCAGTAGCCTAAGCACACATCGTTGAGGTGTGCCAGTGTTGATTGTCGGTGAGGAAGAGAAGTTATTTCCGATCTGCACTGACTATGGTCTCCCGATGATGAAGTCAAAGATCTAGCTGCAGAGGGAGATATGGAGGCCCAGAATTTGGAGCTTGTTCATTGGTACTGAGAGTATGATGGAGATGAAGTGTCTCAACCTGAGTGTCAGCTATCCATTTCCCTCCACATAAAGGAGGTAATAGAGGGTCATGGTTTATGTGTAGGCAAGTGTAATTAGTTTAATTTGGCATCATAGTTGGCCCTGCTAAATGACACTGTGATTCTTCAAAATAGCAGAACATTTAAGGAAATTCTTAGAATCTGCATAAACAGAAGAGAAGCAAATATCTTCCCAGAAAAGATGTAGGGAATCAATACTCTAATGGAGAGCGGCAAATATCAAAATTAGTATAACTTTAAAAAATTGTCTCTTTGTCCTGATTAGCTGCATTTTACAATTCTAATAAATACCATTTCAATAGTGAATGCATTGCTTGTCACGTTTTGAAATTCTGTAGTTTATGGAACACTTCCTGAAAGATTAAACCCTCAAACTATAAAGTTTCGAAGTACATTTATTATCGAAGTACGTATATAGTGTACAATCCAGAGATCTCTCCTCCCACAGGCAGCCACGAAACAAAGAAACACCATGGAAACCATTTAAAGAAAGCATTGAACACCCAACAGACGGAAACTGTCAACAGCAAACAAGTAACAGACAGAGTATTAAACATCAGACCACAGAGTCCCTGAAATTGTACTGGAGCCACAGCCACCAAGTCAGTTCAGTTTGGCGTTGTGTCAATGACTGCAGGCCTCAGCCGCAGAGGCAGTTCTGCGCCAAAGTGCCTCGATCAAATCATGCAAATAGCAGAGAAAGAGCAACCAGAAAAACATGGAACATGAACGGCAGAGCCCTTCAAAAACGAGTCCACAACCGTGAAGCACATTCAGCACTGAGGATTTTAAACATCAAACTGCCGACTCCACTAAAAAATAAGTCCCACAGCCACAAACTGTGTCGAAAATACACACGATCTTTAAAGCATTAACAATCATATTGGAAAATGCTGTAAATAGTCCAGCAATGTAAAAAGAATTTCCATGCAATGAATCTTTGAAAGAAATGTAAACTCTTAGATACTGTAGGTACATGGATCATTGAAAAATAGAGGACTATGTGGGAGTGAAGAGTTATAGTAGAGTGTGTTAAAAAATGGACACATCATTGTGGACTGAAGGTCCTGTACTATGTCGTAGTGTTCTATGTTCTACATTGAATGAAACAAATAATCCTGAAGGCTAGAGGAAGGAGATAAAGGTCATTATTAACAAAGGGGAATGTGCAGGTAGGTTCGCTGGCATAGTTCGGGAGGGTTTAAACTAATTTGCAAAGGGGATGGGACCCGAAGCAACAGAGCAGTGAAAGAAGCCCATGGAATTGATTATGAGGAGCAAGGACATGGCAGACCAATTGAATAATTACTTTGGTTCTGTCTTCACTAACGAGGACATAAATAATCTTCCAGAAATAGTAAGGGACAGAGGGTCCAGTGAGATGGAGGAACTGAGTGAAATACATGTTAGTAGGGAAGTGGTGTTAGGTAAATTGAAGGGATTGAAGGCAGATAAATCCCCAGGGCCAGATGGTCTGCATCCTAGAGTGCTTAAGGAAGTAGCCCAAGAAATAGTGGATGCATTAGTGATAATTTTTCAAAACTCGTTAGATTCTGGGCTAGTTCCTGAGGATTGGAGGGTGGCTAATGTAACTCCACTTTTTAAAAAAGGAGGGAGAGAGAAACCGGGGAATTATAAACCGGTTAGCCTAACGTTGGTGGTGGGGAAACTGCTGGAGTCAGTTATCAAGGATGTGATAACAGCACATTTGGAAAGCGGTGAAATGATCGGACAAAGTCAGCATGGATTTGTGAAAGGAAAATCATGTCTGACGAATCTCACAGAATTTTTTGAGGATGTAACTAGTAGAGTGGATAGGGGAGAACCAGTGGATGTGGTATATTTGGATTTTCAAAAGGCTTTTGACAAGGTCCCACACAGGAGATTAGTGTGCAAACTTAAAGCACACGGTATTGGGGGTAAGGTATTGGTGTGGGTGGAGAATTGGTTAGCAGACAGGAAGCAAAGAGTGGGAATAAACGGGACCTTTTCAGAATGGCAGGCGGTGACTAGTGGGGTACCGCAAGGCTCAGTGCTGGGACCCCAGTTGTTTACAATATATACTAATGACTTGGATGAGGGAATTAAATGCAGCATCTCCAAGTTTGCGGATGACACGAAGCTGGGTGGCAGTGTTAGCAGTGAGGAGGATGCTAAGAGGATGCAGGGTGACTTGGATAGGTTGGGTGAGTGGGCAAACTCATGGCAGATGCAATTTAATGTGGATAAATGTGAAGTTATCCACTTTGGTGGCAAAAATAGGAAAACAGATTATTATCTGAATGGTGGCCGATTAGGAAAAGGGGAGGTGCAACGAGACCTGGGTGTCATTATACACCAGTCATTGAAAGTGGGCATGCAGGTACAGCAGGCGGTGAAAAAGGCAAATGGTATGCTGGCATTTATAGCGAGAGGATTCGAGTACAGGAGCAGGGAGGTACTACTGCAGTTGTACAAGGCCTTGGTGAGACCACACCTGGAGTATTGTGTGCAGTTTTGGTCCCCTAATCTGAGGAAAGACATCTTTGCCATAGAGGGAGTACAAAGAAGGTTCACCAGATTGATTCCTGGGATGGCAGGACTTTCATATGAAGAAAGACTGGATGAACTGGGCTTGTACTCGTTGGAATTTCGAAGATTGAGGGGGGATCTGATTGAAACGTATAAGATCCTAAAGGGATTGGCCAGGCTAGATGCAGGAAGATTGTTCCCGATGTTGGGGAAGTCCAGAACGAGGGGTCACAGTTTGAGGATAGAGGGGAAGCCTTTTAGGACTGAGATTAGGAAAAACTTTTTCACACAGAGAGTGGTGAATCTGTGGAATTCTCTGTCACAGCAAACTGTTGAGGCCAGTTCATTGGCTATGTTTAAGAGGGAGTTAGATATGGCCCTTGTGGCTACAGGGGTCAGGGGATATGGAGGGAAGGCTGGGGCTGGGTTCTGAGTTGGATGATCAGCCATGATCATAATAAATGGCGGTGCAGGCTCGAAGGGCCGAATGGCCTACTCCTGCACCTATTTTCTATGTTTCTATGAATAAAGCCAAATGTAACATATAGAGAGGCTTTGAGGAAAGAGAAGCAGAATAAAGGGTGTAAAGGTAGTAAGGCAGAAGGGCTGAAATGTGTGTACCTCAATGCAAGAAGCATCAGGAACAAAGGTGATGAACTGAGAGCTTGGATACATACATGGAATTATGATGTAGTGGCCATTACAGAGACTTGGCTGGCACCAGGGCAGGAATGAAATCTCAATATTCCCGGATTTCAGTGCTTTAAAAGGGATGTGGGAGGAAGGGGAGGAGGGGTGGCATTACTGGTCAGGGATACTATTATAGCTACAGAAAGGGTGGGTAATGTAGCAGGATCCTCTTTTGAGTCAATATGGGTGGAAGTCAGGAACAGGAAGGGAGCAGTTACTCTATTGGAGATATTCTATAGGCCCCCTGGTAGCAGCAGAGATGCAGAGGAGCAGATTGGGAGGCAGATTTTGGAAAGGTGCAAAAATAACAGGGTCGTTATCATGGGTGACTTTAACTTCCGTAATATTGATTGGCACCTACTTAGTTCCAAGGGTTTAGACGGGGCAGAGTTTGTAAAGTGTGTTCAGTAGGGATTCCTGTCACAGTATGTGGACAGGCCGACTAGGGGGAATGCCATACTAGATCTAGTACTAGGTAATGAACCGGGTCAGGTCACAGATCTCTCAGTGGGTGAGCATCTGGGGGACAGTGACCACTGCTCCCTGGCCTTTAGCATTATCATGGAAAAGGATAGAATCAGAGAGGACAGGAAAATTTTTAATTGGGAAAGGACAAATTATAAGGCTATAAGGCTAGAACTTGTGGGTGTGAATTGAGATGATGTTTTGCAGGGAAATATACTATGTACATGTGGTCGATGTTTAGAGATCTCTTGCGGGATGTAAGGGATAAATTTGTCCCGGTGAGGAAGATAAAGAATGGTAGGGTGAAGGAACCATGGGTGATAAGTGAGGTGGAAAATCTAGTCAGGTGGAAGAAGGCAGCATACATGAGGTTTAGGAAGCAAGGACCAGATGGGTCTATTGAGGAATATAGGGAAGCAAGAAAGGAGCTTAAGAAGGGGCTGAGAAGAGCAAGAAGGGGGCATGAGAAGGCCTTGGCGAGTAGGGTAAAGGAAAACCCCAAGGCATTCTTCAATTATGTGAAGGAAAAAAGGATGACAGGAGTGAAGGTAGGATCGATTAGAGATAAAGGTGGGAAGATGTGCCTGCAGGCTGTGGAAGTGAGTGAGGTCCCCAATGAATACTTCTCTTCGGTATTCACCAATGAGAGGGAACTTCATGATGGTGAGGACAATATGAGTGAGGTTGATGTTCTGGAGCATGTTGATATTAAGGGAGAGGAGGTGTTGGAGTTGTTAAAATACACTACGACAGATAAGTCCCCGGGGCCTGACGGAATATTCCCCAGGCTGCTCCATGAGATGAGGGAAAAGATTGCTGAGCCTCTGGCTAGGATCTTTATGTCCTCATTGTCCACGGGCAGAGGACCGGAGAATTGGAGGGAGGCTAATGTTGTCCCCTTGTTCAAAAAAGGTAGTAGGGATAGTCCGGGTAATTATAGACCAGTGACCCTTACGTCTGTGCTGGGAAAGCTGTTGGAAAAGATTCTTAGAGATAGGATCTATGGGCATTTAGAGAACCATGGTCTGATCAGGGGCAGTCAGCATGGCTTTGTGAAGGGCAGATCGTGTCTAACAAGTCTGATAGAGTTCGTTGAGGAGGTGACCAGGCATATAGATGAGGGTAGTGCAGTGGATGTGATCTATATGGGTTTTAGTAAGGCATTTGACAAAGTTCCACAGGGTAGGCTTATTCAGAAAGTCAGAAGGCATGGGATCCAGGGAAGTTTGGCCAGGTGGATTCAGAATTGGCTTGCCTGCAGAAGGCAGAGGATCGTGGTGGAGGGAGTACATTCAGATTGGAGGACTGTGACTAGTGGTGTCCCATAAGGATCTGTTCTGGGACCTCTACTTTTCGTGATTTTTATTAACGACCTGGATGTGGGGGTAGAAGGGTGGGTTGGCAAGTTTGCAGATGACACAAAAGTTGGTGGTGTTGTAGATAGTGTAGAGGATTGTCGAAGATTGCAGAGAGACAGTGATAGGATGCCGAAGTGGGCTGAGAAGTGGCAGATGGAGTTCAACCCGGAGAAGTGTGAGGTGGTACACTTTGGAAGGACAAACTCCAAGGCAGAGTACAATGTAAATGGCAGGATACTTGGTAGTGTGAAGGAGCAGCGGGATCTCGGGGTACATGTCCACAGATCCCTGAAAGTTGCCTCACAGGTAGATAGGGTAGTTAAGAAAGCTTATGGGGTGTTAGTTTTCATAAGTCGAGGGACAGAGTTTAAGAGTCGCGATGTAATGATGCAGCTCTATCAAACTCTGGTTAGGCCACAATTGGAGTACTGTGTCCAGTTCTGGTCGCCTCACTATAGGAAGGATGTGGAAGCATTGGAAAGGTACAGAGGAGATTTATCAGGTTGTTGCCTGGTTTACAGAGTATGCATTATGATCAGGGATTAAGGGAGCTAGGGCTTTACTCTTTGGAGAGAAGGAGGATGAGAGGAGACTTGATAGAGGCGTACAAGATAATGAGAGGAATAGATAGAGTGGATAGCCAGCGCCTCTTCCCCAGGGCACCACCGCTCAATACAAGAGGACATGGCTTTAAGGTAAGGGGTGGGAAGTTCAAGGGGGATATTAGAGGAAGGTTCTTTACTCAGAGAGTGGTTGGTGCGTGGAATGCACCGCCTGAGTCAGTGGTGGAGGCAGATACACTAGTGAAGTTTAAGAGACTACTAGACAGGTACATGGAGGAATTTACAGTGGGGGTTTATATGGGAGGCAGGGTTTGAGGGTCGGCACAACATTGTGTGCCGAAGGGCCTGTAATGTGCTGTAATTCTATGTTCTATGTGCGGAGGTGTAACCAAGAGAAAGAGAATGAAATTTGAAATTATCTGGAGAAGGAGAGAACATGAATGCTGGAAATATGAAGTGACTGAGTTATGCTTGAGTTGTAACAAGCTGTTATAAGGTTTCAAAGGTTTCAAAGGTACATTTAATGTCACAGAAATGTATACAATATACATCCTGAAATGCTTTTTCTTCGCAACCATCCACGAAAACAGAGGAGTGTCCCAAAGAATGAATAACAGTTAAATGTTAGAGCCCCAAACCACACCCCCAGCTCCACCCTCCCTCCCATGTGTAAACAGCAGCAAAGCAACAATCCCCCCTCCCCCACCAACAAAAAAGCATCGGCACCCCCACTGAGCACCCAAGCATGCAGCAAAGCATCAATAAAGTCACAGACTTGCAGTACCCCAAAGACTACTCGTTCACCCGGTAATTCGACATACCACAGACTCTCTCTCTCCCTAATAAGGGAAAATGAGGTGTCTCTGTTCCACTGATTTACAATGTTAAAAGTCCGTTGCGTGCTTTTTCCAAGCTCTGTGCCCAAAGAGCTCGGGTCTCTGGGCACACAGCCAGCAGCCAGCTTACCGCTTTTGATCTTCTGTCTCCCACGACACACTGATTCCCTGCAAAGGCACCGACCTCGAGTCCACCCGCCTCCAGAGCCACAAAATCTCAGAACTCTTTTTCTTGTAATTTATTTTTTTATTGAAATTTATCATCAAACAAACATTTCCATAAGATGTATTTCAGATATTGTTCATATATATCATATAATGTCAGGTCCGGATCGGGGTCCCTTTAAATTTACCTTGTTTATGTTACGATCCGGACCATTGATTCCCTGTTTTCCCGTGTCCCTCGACTTCGGTGATTAGAGGCAATTAACACTCGGCTGAACCGGTAGTTTATAGTCTCTGGCTTTCAGCCGTTTGGCACGGGAGCATCTGCAAAGTCATCCAAGGTACGGTGTGCCGATGTCATCTGGCCGGAGCAAGCCTAGTCTCTGCCGAAGCGAGTGCCGGTAATTCGCCTTTTCCTCACCGGAGCAACCCTGTCCAGTTACCTCGCCAAAGCGAGCCTGCAAAGTTTCCTCACCGAGGTGGGTCCGTCAGTTAACCCGCCGGAGGGAATCAAGAACCGCTGTCTACTGTTCCCGGGCCGAGTCAAGATATCGCCACTACCCGGAGGCTCCAAGTCAAGTCCTGTCCCTGGCAGCATTCAAGCACCAAGTCAAGTCCTGGCTCTGGCGGTCTGTGATTCCTGTCCTACCCCCTTGTCTGAATCCCTTCTCTGTCCCTCTCGCCTCTAGCCCTCGTCTGCAGCCCCCGCCTGCACTTCGGTCTAGTTCCATCACCGGAGCTAGATAGGTACTGTCTGGTGTTCATTTGTGTTGGTCTTGTCTTGTCTTGTCCTCGCCTCCGTGGGGGTAAGTCAGGCTGTCTTGCCGTTGCTCCACGGGGAGTCATGTCTTGTCTTGTCTTGTCCTTGCCTCCGTGGGGTAAGTCAGGCCGTCTTGCCGTTGCCCCGCGGGGGATCATGTCTTGTCGTGTCTTGTCCTCGCCTCCGTGGGGCAGGTCAGGCCGTCTTGCTGTTGCCCCGCGGGGGGTCATGTTCTGTCTTGTCTTGTGCTCGCCTCCGTGGGGTAAGTCAGGCCGTCTTGCCGTTGCCCCGCAGAGTGTCATGAATCCCAGCCCTATGTCCCGTACTCAAGGAGGGGTCCCGACTCTGTGTTCTGTGTATGTGTCCATGGTTCCATGTACCTGCTCCCCGAGACCGAGGCTCTGTGTTCCCATGTTTCTCCTCTCCCTAGCCCATGTCATGTCCTTGCCTGGTTCTGGGGTCCGAGCCCGAGGCAAGACCCAGGTACTGGGTCCTTGCCCAATCTTCGGCTCGGAGTCCATACCCTAGCCTCTTCATGTCTCCTCTAGTTCTGGGAGCCGATTCCGAGTCCAAGCCCAGACCCTTGGTCCCAGCCTAGTCGTAGTCCTGAGTCCTCGTCCAGTTCGCTATTCCTGCTTCTGCCTAGCTCTCCTGGTATTGAACAATAAACTCAATTTTAATTAACCTCACAAGATGTGTCTTGCATTTGGGTCCACCCTTGCTCCCAAAGCCCCCGTCAGTGTGACATATAATCATATTTGCCACAAATCTCCACATAATATTTATCTGAGGTATACACTTATAGAAAAGAGAGGAAAGAAAGAACAAGCAAAAGGAAAGAACTATGTACAAGTAGGAAGTGATCTTTTTTTTACAACATATTCATTGATTTGTGAGAATAAAATCAGGCCTGTGAGGTGTTATGTAGTTGAACCATTTTTCCCAGCATGAATCAAATTGTTCCAACTTATGATTAACAGATGCTGTTATCTTCTCCATTTTGTAAATGTCCATTGTAATTTCCATCCATGTGTTTAAAGTTGGGCTCTCCTGCGATAACCATTTCCTGGTAAGGGTCTTTTTACCAGCCACCAGCAGTATATTCATTAAATATTTATCTCTTTTCAACCATTCTTGAGGTACATACCCAAAATATATGGTCTTACTTTCTAAGGGTATTTCACATTTAAAAATGTCTTGTAGGGCATTTTGTATCCCACTCCAATAGTTTTTGATAACGGGGCAATCCCAGAAAATATGATAATGGTTTGCATTTTAATTTCCACAATTTCTCCAGCAAACAGGGAGATTACTATTATAATGGGATTTCTGAGAGGGTGTAATAAAATATTTTATCAAGTTTTTCCATCCAAACTTCCTCCATTTCTGTGAGCTGGTACACTTCCATCAATACCCCCATCGGGAGGAGAAGATGTCAGCGCGCCACGCGTGTGCAGCCCTCCGGTGAAAAGTGATGTCGTATCTGTTAAATAGGGGCCGTGGACAATTCTGATTTGATGGAGAATCGACGTGAAAGCACAGAGGAGCATCTGGAGAAATTTTTGAAACGCCTGTTCGCTGCTGTCGTTACTGTGTGGTTGTGAATCTTTCGGAGGGTAAGCCTCAAAATCCCCAGCCTTGCCTGCTTTTGGCGACCGAGAAGGAAGTCGAATCATTTGGACAGAGATGGCGCTCAGTACTCGGTGTCGGAGAGCTGATCAGAGCTCGAAGTTTTCGGATGACTCAGAGTCGGATTGTGGTCGGGTATGGCAGGGAGAGTTCTTCCTTCTCCCGTCTGCGTGAGATGTGGGACATATGAGAAACTTTGAACGTTACTGAGCTCACGGACTTCTTCATCAAGTTATGATATTGTGCACTGTTGTAACTATATGTTATAATTATGTGGTTTTGTCAGTTTTTTTCAGTCTTGGTTTGTCCTGTGTTTTGTGATATCACACCGGAAGAAATAATGTTTCATTTCTTAATGCATTACTAAGTGACAATAAAAGAGGACTACGTGTCTTCAAAATCATATATTGTCCATTCTTCCTCAGTTATAATTATCCCTCCTTCCTTCTCCCATTTTGTTTTAATGTATGAAGTCGAATGTGTTTTAAGATTTGACAAACCCTTATACTCGCTTGAAGTGATTCTACTACCGTTATCTGAATTATATGCTTTTCTAAATAGCTCTATCAAACATGTACTTGCCTTGGTTAGATTTTTAACCCTCCATTAACATACTATCGCATCTGTAGATACCAATAAAAGTCTTGTTTTTCTAATGTGTTTCTCTTTAAGCATTTCAAAACTGAACAGTGCTCCTTCTTTCATTATATTGCAAATAGCTGTTATTCCTTTAGCTGCCCAGTCCTTAAATCTAGCATCCAGTTTATTCGGCGTAAAATCCGAGTCATATGCACACCATTTAAGAATTGCAATATCTCCCTCTAGTTTACATTCTTTTATAATAGTTTTCCATATTTTAAGAGTCCATTTCACCCATGGATTATCAATAGTATTTATGTACCTTTGTAGGTTGTTATCAGCCAAAATGGCCTGTATGGGGATGGGAAGTATCCCCTCCTCAATGTTTTTCCATTGAGCATCATATGATGGATTGCACCAACATATCACAGCTCTCAACCGTGCTGAAAAATAATAATCTCTGAGAGAAGGTAGGACCCATCCCCCCTTTTCCTTGGCTAATTGCAAAGTTTTGAGATGAACTCTAGGCCTTTTACCTTGCCATATATATTTTCATAACATTTTGTTCCATTCATTGAATTGATTTTGGTTCATCTCTATTGGTAGGGTCTGAAAGAGATATAATAGTCTGGGCAATAGATTCATTTTAATAGATTCAATCCTTGAATTGAGACTGAAAAAAGGAATTAGGTTCCATCTTGTTATATCTTCCTTAATTTTTTTATATGTAGGCTGATGATTGCATTTTGATAATTTTGACAAATCTTTTGGCATAATGATGCCCAAATATTTGAAAGACTCTGTTTGCCATACCCAGGGACATCTACTTTCAATTTCTCTTGGTGGGCTATAGTTATATGAAAGTAATTGGGTTTTATCTATGTTGATCTTGTATTCTGATAATTGGTCATATTGTTCAAAGGATTGCATCAATTTAGGTAAAGAGTATGTTGGTTGCCCTAGATAGATCAAAATGTCATCCGCGTAACAGGCCAATTTATGCTCTGTCCCTTTAATAGTAAATCCCCTGATATCTTCATTTTGTCTGATGTATTGAGCTAATGGTTCCAGATATAATGCGAAGAGTAGCGGTGACCATGCACACCCCTGTCTCGTGCCCTTTTCTAGGGTAAACCTATTTAATAAATATCCATTGATTTTAATCCTAGCAGTAGGGTTGTCATATAGTGCCTGTATAGTTTTAATAATTGTGTCACGGAAACCAAGTCTATGTAAAACTCTGTAAAGAAAATTCCAATTAACCGAATCAAATGCCTTTTCAGCGTCCACCCTTATCACTATTGCTTCAATTTCATTTTTTTGTATATGATCCATAATGTGAAGTGTCCTTCGTATATTGTCTTGTGTTTGGCGTTGTTGTATAAAACCTGTCTGATCCTTATGTATCAGTATGGGTAAAAACTCTTCTAATCGTTTGGCCATGATGGAGGTAAATAATCTATAATCTACATTAACAACGATACTGGTCTAAATGACCCACATTCCATTTTATCCTTGCCTTCTTTCGGTATGCTGAGATTATCACTTCCTTCCAGCTGGGTTGCATTTGTGCCTTTTTTAGAGCCCAGTTCAGTGTGGGGAGTAAGACAGGAATTAACTCATTTTTAAATTATTTGTACCACTCTGCCGTATGCCCATCTGATCCTGGTGACTTGCTTAATTTAAGCCTACTAATTGCAGTTTTTAGTTCAATTTCAGTTACGTCAGCAGTCATCGTTCTATTTTGTTCTTTGCTTATATTGGGTAACTCTAGAGAATTCAGGAAGGTGTCAATTTGGGTTATGCTTCCCCTGGAACTTTGCAATATAGAGTTTTGTAAAATATTTCAAAAGCTTCTTGAATTTCACTTAGCTTATTTTTTATCATTTTTGTTCTTGGATCCCTAATTCTATGAATTGTATTTTCTGCTATCTCTTTCTTCAGTTCCCATGCCAGTATTTTCATAGACTTAAATCCACTTTCATAATGTCTCTGTTTCAGAAACATTAAATTTTTCCTGATTTCTTGCGTAGCCAAACTATTAAATTTAGTTGGACCAAAGACAGTGAATCTCATGCAGTGATGTTCTTGGGCTGAGGTGATTTGCTCACCAGTCACAATAATCGTCCTTTGTGCGACATGTTATTGCACTCAAAGGAACATTCACATTGACTTCAATTTCACCAGAGCTCCTTGATGCCAATCCTTTTACCCATTTTTAAAAACACAATCACTTTCATCTCAGATCTTTTCACAGGGTTGTTACATAGTCTTCAACCAATTAGTCTTGTTGAAGCCCAAATCAAGTATCAGGGAACAAACACTGTGAACTAATACTCTCAGTAACACTTTCTAGCTATTGATTGTAGACTAATTGACTAGCAATTAGATGGACTAGTCTTCTTCCACCTTTGTTTCACACACCCTCTCTGGGCAATTTTCCATACAGTATGACAGATGCCAGCATTGTAGCTGTACAGAATTAGTTTATGTAGTCGCATGGGTGGTGTACGTGTGTTTAGTAATACAGCTGGTATATTGTCTGGTCCCACAGTTTTTACAGTCTCTATTCATTTGTGATGTTTCTTGTGTCATGTACAATGATCACAATCTTAAAACCTGGCAGTGTGATTGTAGGAAACACAGAAAGACACCAGGTTGAAACATCCAGTCAACATTTCTGGCTGAAGATGACTGCAAATATTGTTTACTCTGCATATATTCCAGTAGCTTCAGTAGGTTAACTAAAGCAGTCTGCCTGTTAACCTTCCCACGCTTTCTACACTCTTCATTGAACGAAGGTTGGTCCATAGCAAAGTGAGGGATCTTAATGTAGTAGATTGTGATTAAAAAGAAATTGCTATTGTTGATACAATGAAAAACTTGCTTGCTCTAACAATACAGAATATACAATAGGCATAAAATTATATCATACTCTACAGTGGAAAAAAGCAAATGTTTAGAAGTCATAGAGCCATATAACAATAAAGTACAGAAACAAGCCTTTCAGCTCATCTAGTCCATACAAAATTATTATTCAGCCTTTTACCTGTACATGGACCATACCACTCCCATCCCATCCATGTACCTATATGAATTTCTCTTCAATGCGGAAATCGAAACAACATCCATCATTTGTGTTGGCAGCTCATTCCATGCTCTCACCACCTCCGAGTGCAGAAGAACCCCCACACATTCCTCTTAAATATTTTGCCTTTCATCCCTAACCAATGATCTCAGTTGTAGTCTCATTCAACCTCAGTTGAAAAAGCCCGCTTGCATTTACCCTCTCTCCACCCCTCATAATTTTGTATACCCTCTGCCCACTTTCCTATACTCTAGGGAGTAAAGTCTAACCAAGTCAACCTTTCCCTGTAACTTGGGTTCTCAAGCCCTGACAACATCCTTGTGAACTTTCTGTGCACTCTTTCAATCTTATTGATATCTTTCCTGTAGATAGATGACCAGAACTGCACATAATACCCCAAATTATGCCTCATCAACCTCTTATCCAACACCTCAAATTCCTGTACTCAATACATTGAATACAGGGGCGCGTTATATTGACATCAGAGTATGTGGCAACACTTGCAGGCTATTCCCAGCACATCCTTAACACAAACAACTTAATTAATTGTATCTTTTTACATACATATGATAAATAAATAAATCTGCATCTATAGTTACTGAGATAGGGTTGTGCAGATAATTCAAAGTACCTGAAGGCCTGCAAAGTTTTTTGGAACACAATTTTATCTGCTTGGTCTGTTCAAAATCCTTTTAGCGTGGTAGTGGTGCCACATAAAACAGTGGAAGATCAGTAGAAGGCAAGATTTATTCTGCCAACTAGCCATTGCAAGCAATTCTGCCATAGATGGTTGCATTTGGTAAAGGAAAGTCAAGTTGGCATTGGAACTATAAAATAAGGATTACTTTATGTGATTACACAGGAGGGCTGAAGAAAAGTAGGATTTGAAATTGACGTCTCAAATATTTAATCAGGCGAGATGAGATCGCTGTTGCTGGAGCATCAGAAGTGACCCTAGAGTTAAAGTTAAACTCACTCAAGATAAGTTTTTAATTGATACACTTATGTTAATAGTTTGTAATTAGGATTCCATTAATGTCTACAAAACTATGCCCAATGTGTTAATTTAAATGTAATGTGGTCAAGTGTGTTTTAAAAATGGAGTTATATCAGAGGTTCTACTCCAGTAAATTGAAGTTTAAACATGATATATGTTTAATTAAAACATCCAGCCCAAGGTCACCTCCCGTTGGGTTTCTTGATCTAGAGCTCTTGGCCAGCTGCCAAAATAATATCTGATCTCTGGCACTAAGTCTGTCTCTGTGGCTCAGAATAGATGGGAGGAGAAGAGGAGAGCAGTAGTGATAGCGGATTCCATAATTGGAAGAGCAGAGAGCAGATTCTGTGGATGTGAAAGAGACACATGGATGGCATGTTGTCTCCCAGGTGTCAGGGTTGGGGATGTCCAGAATTGGGTACACAGCATTCTAAGGGGGGGGGCGGGGAAACAGCTGGAAGTCATGGTCCATATTGGCACCAATGACATAGGTAGGAAGAGGGAGAAGGTCCTGAAGAAAGAATATAGGTGGTTAGGTAGAAAGCTGAAAAGCAGGACCTCCAAGGTAGAAATCTCTGGATTGCTGCCTGTGCCACGTACCAGTGAGGGTGAAAATAGGATGATTTGGCAGATAGATGTGTTGCTGAAGAATTGGTGCAGAGGGCAGTGTTTCTCTTCTGCCGGTATTATGACTTATATGAAAAGGGATGGCTTACACCTGAACCCCGAGGGGGACCACTGTCTTTACTTGAGCTTTTGGGGAAGTTTTAAACTAATTTGGCAGTGGATGAGAACCAGAGTGATAGGGTTGAGGATGGGGCAGTTGGTATACAATTAGGTGCAGTATGAAGTGATACTGTGAGAAAGGACAGGCAGATGATAGGACAAAATTGCAGTCAGTGCGATGAGTTAAAGTGTAACAGGGGGCCAAAATCGAAAAGAGTGATGAAGAATGGACAGAAGGTGTTATACTTGAATTCATACATTATATGGAATAAGGTGGATGTAACACAGTTCAAGATTGGCAGGTACGATGACGTGAACGTCGCTAAATCTTGGCTGAAAGAAGATCATAGTTGAGAGCTTAACATCCAAGGATATTGAAAGGATAGGGTGGTGGGCAGAGGGGCTGGGGTGGCTCTGTTGGTAAAAAAAAAATGAAATTAAATCCTTAGAAAGGATTTTTTCTCCTTGGTGTATAAGATGATGAGAGGCATTGATCGTGTGGATAGTCAGAGGCTTTTTCCCAGGGTTAAAATGGCTAACACGAGAAGGCACAGTTTTAAGGTGCTTGGAAGTAGGTACAGAGGAGATGTCGGGGTAAGTTTTTTACGCAGACAGTGGTGAGTGCGTGGAATGGGCTGCCGGCGACGGTGTTGGAGGCAGATAGGATAAGAGTCTCCTGGATAGGTACACGGAGCTTGGTAAAATAGAGGGCTATGGGTAACCCCAGGTAATTTCTAAAGTAAGTACATGATAGGCACAGCATTGTGGGCCAAAGGGCCTGTATTGTGCTGTTTTCTGTGTTTCTAAAGGGGTAACATAAGATCGGAAGATGTAAAATCCCTTGTGGGTAGAGTTAAGAAACCGCAACAGTAAAAAGATCCTGATGGGAGTTATATATAGGCCTCTGAGCAGTAGCCAAGATGTGAGCTGCAATTTACAACGGGAGATAGAAAATACATGTTAAAAGGGTGATATTGCAATAGTCAGGTGGGATTTTAATATGCACGTAGATTGGAAAAATGGTTGGTGCTGGATCCCAAGAGAAGGAATTTGTAGAATGCTTACAGGATGGCTTTTAGAGCAGCTTGTTGTTGAGCACACTAAGGGAATGTCAATGGTGGATTGGGTGCTGTGTAATAACCCAGACTTGATTTGAGAGCTGAAGGTAAAGGAATCCTTAGGAGACAGTGATCATAATATGATAGAGTTCACACTGCAGTTTGAGAAGGACAAACTAAAACAGGATGTATCAGTATTACAGAGGCATGACAGAGGAGCTGGCTAAAGTTGATTGGAAGGGGACACTAGCAGGGATGACAGCAGAACAGCAACAGCTGAAGTTTCTGAGAGCAATTCGGAAGGTGCAGGAAAGGTGCATCCCAAAGATGAAGAAGTATTCTAAAGGGAAGATGAGGCTACCATGGCTCATCTGCCTCTACCACCACCACCACTCCTGGCAGAGTATTCCAAGCACCTACCATTCTCTATGTAAAAAAACCCTCTCTGATATTTCCTCTATACACTCCTCCAATCACCTTAAATTATGCCCCCTTGTATTAGCCAATTCCGCCTTCAGAAAAAGTCTTTGGCTATCCACTCTATCTATGCCTCTTATCATCTTGTACATGTCTATCTAATCACCGCTCATTCTCCTTTGCTCCAAAGTGAAAAGCCCTAGCTCACTCAACCTATCCTCATAAAAATTAAGACTTGTCCTAGGTATATTCCATTTGCATTCCCTGACCCACTTCATAAATTTGTGGGCGGGGTTAAGAAACTGCAAGGGCAAAAAAAAAACATTCTAGGAATCATATATAGGCCCCCAAATTATAGCCAAGATGTGGGGTTGTTTGCAAAAGGGAGCTGGAAAGGGCATGTAATAAGAGTAATATCCCAATTGTAATGGGGACTTCAATATGCAAGGGGATTGGGAAAATCAGGTTGATTTCAGATTGAAGGAGAGAGAACTCATTGAATGCCTATGCAATGGCTTTTTAGAACAGCTTGTGCTCAACCCTGCTAGGTGAAAGGTCATCTTAGATTGGGTGTTGTGTAATAACCCAGATCTTATCAGGAAGCTGAATGCAAACGAACCCTTAGGAGGCAGTGATCATAATATGATTGAATTCATATTTCAATTTGAGAAGTAGAAGCATAAGTCACATGTATCAGAATCACAATGGAATAGAGGGAATTTCAGAGACATAAAAGAGAAGCTTGCCCAGGTGGATTGGAAGGGGATACTGGCAGGGATGACAGCGGAACAGAGGAGGCAAAGTTTCCGAGAGTAGTTCACAAGGCACAGGATAGATGTGTCTCACAGAAGAAGACGTTCTCAAATGGCAGGGGTAGGCAACCATAGCTGACAAAGAAAGTTAAGGACTGTATAAAAGCCAGTGAAAGGGCATAGAAGGTAGCAAAAGCCAGTGGGAAGTTGGATAATTGGGAAGCTTTTAAAATCTAACAAAAGGCAACTAAAAAAGCTATAAGGGAAATGATGAAATATGAGGGCAAAATACCCAATAATATAAAGCAGGACACTAAAAGTTTTTCCAGTTATATAAAGAATAAAAAGGAAGTGAGAGTTGATATTGGATCACTGGAAAATAATGCTGATGAGGTAGTAATGGGGAACAAAGAAATGGCAGATGAACTTACTAAGTCCTTTCCTTCAGTCTTCACTGTGGAACCAGAGGTCTGTGAGTGTCAGGGAGCAGGAGAGAGAGCCAGTGCCATTTCAAAGAAAAAAATGCTAGGCAAACTGAAAGGTCTTAAGGTGGATAAGTCACCAGGACCAGCTGGACTACATCCCAGAGTTCTGAAAGAGGTTGCTGAAGAGATAACTAATAGTCATAGTCATAGTCATAGTCGTACTTTATTGATCCCGGGGGAAATTGGTTTTCATTACAGTTGCACCATAAATAATTAAATGGTAATAAAACCATAAATAATTAAATAGTAATATGTAAATTATGCCAGGAAATAAGTCCAGGACCAGCCTAACTAATGCTTTGGTCATGATCTTTCAAGAATCACTTGATTCTGACATGGTTCAGTAGGACTGGAAAATTGAAAACGTCACTCCACTCTTTAAGAAGGGAGGAAGACAAATGATAAAATAAGTCAAAGTCAGTATGGTTTCTGTGAAGAGAAATCTTGTTTGACAAATCTGTTAAGAGTTCTTTGAGAAATTAACAAGCAGGGTGGACAAAGGAGAGGCAGAGATCATCATGTACTTGGATCTTTAGAAGGCATTTGATAAGGTGCCACACATCAGGCTGTTTAACAAGATAAAATCCTATGATATTACAGGAAAGCAAATGGCATGGATAGAGGAATGGCTGACAGGCAGGAGGCAGTGAGTGGCAATAACGGGGGCCTTTTCTGATTGGCTGCCGGTGACTAGTGGTGTCCTCAGGGGTCAGTATTAGGACCGCTACTTTTCACATTATTTGTCAATGATTTAAATAATGGAATTGATGGCGTTGTGGCAAAGTTTGTGGATGATACAAAGATAGGTGAAGGGGTAGGTAGTGCTGAGGAAGCAATGCGATTGCAGCAGGACTTAGATGGGCAAAAAAGTGGCAGATGGAATACAGTGTTGGGAAATGTATGATAATACATTTTGGTAAAAAGAACACTAGATTATTATCTAAATGAGGAGAAGGTTCAAACATCAGAGGTGCAAAGGGACTTAGAAGTCCTTGTGCAAGACTCCCAGAAGGTTAATTTACCGGTTGAGTCTGTGCTAAAGAAGGCAAATGCAATGTTGACATTTATTTCAAGGAGAATAGAATATTATAGCGAGGGGATAATGCTGAGGTTTTATAAGACATAGTCGGCCTGCCCTTCGACTGCTGTCAACAGTTTTGGGCCCCATATCTCATAAAGAATGTGTTGTCATTGGAGAGAATCCAAAAGAGGTTCCCGAGGATGATTCCAGGAGTGAAGGTGTTAACATATGAGGAGCATTTGGCAGCTTTGGGCCTGTACTCACTGGAATTTAGAGAAATGCAGGGGGATCTCATTGAAACCTACCAAATGTTGAAAGGACTAGATAAGGTGGATGTGGAGAGGATGCTTCCTATGGTGGGGTATCCAGAACTAAAGGGCACAGCCTTAAAATTGAAGGATGACCTTTTAGAACAGAGGTAAGGAGGAATTTTTTTAGCTAGAGTGTAATGGATTTGTGGAATCCTCTGCCACAGACTGCAGTGGAGGCCAAGTCCGTGGGGATATTTAAGGCGGAAGTTGATTGTTTCCTGATTGGTCAGGGCATCAGAAGTAAATGGGGAGAAGGCAGGTGTACGGGATCAGCCATAATGGAATGGCAGAGCAGATTCGATGGGCTGAATGGTCTAATTCTGCTCCTATGCCCTATGGTCTTACATCACCAATACTGGTGTCATCCACAAACTTGATAAACGTATGATCAACATTATTGCACAAATCATTATTATGTAAGACAAATGAATCCAGGATTGTACAGCACACCACTGGTCACAGTACCCAAATCTGAAAAACAACTCTCCAATACCATCTGCACTGGCTCCTTCCACTAATCCAATTTTCAATCCCATTGTGTAGCTCTCTCTGGATGTAATTTAACCTTGCAGACCACCCTGTCGTGTAGGACCTCATCAAAAGCCTTGCTAAAGACAACGCAGACCAAGTCTGCCCCCTTACCGTCATCAAACCTCTTGGTTGCTTCTTCAAGAAACTCGATCAAATTTATTAAACACTACTGCCCACGCACAAAGCCATTGCAACTATTTCTATTTAGTCCTTGCCTTTCCAAATACTGGTACATTCTGCTTTTCATAACCCTCCCCAGAAACTTTCCCACTTCTGATCATAGGATCACTGCCCTGTTGTCCCCTGGAAGAAGAGTAGCCGTGGTCTACTAGATACCGTCGTACCTAATAAAATGGTCATTGAGTGTATGTGCACGGTCTTCTGATGCTGTAGTCCATCCACATCACCCTTCAACATGAAGAAGAGATGCTCTTCTGCACACTATTGTTGTAAAGCGTGATTATTTGAGTTCCTCTCGCCTTCCTGTCAGTTCGAACTAGTCTGGCCACTCTCCTTTACAAGGCATTTTCTGCCATAAAACTGCTGCTCACTGGAAGTTTTTTGGTTTGAGCACCATTTCCTGTAAACTCCGGAGACAGTTGTGCATGAAAATCCCAGGAGATCTGCAGTTCCTAAGATACTCAAACCACCCCATTGGGCACCAACAATCATTCCAGGAACAAGTTATTTAAGATCACATTTCCTTCCCATTCTGATATTTGATGTGAACAACAACTGAACCTCTTGACAAGTCTGCATGATTTTATGCATTGAGTTGCTGCCACATCATTAAGATAGAAATATAGAAACATAGAAAACATACAGCACAATACAGGCCCTTCGGCCCACAAAGCTGTGCCGAACATGTCTCTACCTTAGAACTACCTAGGGTTACCCATAGCCCTCTATTTTTCTAAGCTCCATGTAGCTATCCAGGAGTCTCTTAAAAGACCCTATCATTTCCACCTCCACCACCGTCGCCAGCAGCTCATTCCACGCACTCACCACTCTCTGCGTAAAAAACCTACCCCTGACATCTCCTCTGTACCTACTTCCAAGCACCTTAAAACTATGCCATCTCGTGCTAGCCATTTCAGCCCTAGGGAAAAGCCTCTGACTATCCACATGATCAATGCCTCTTATTATCTTGTACACCTCTATCAGGTCACCTCTCATCCTCTGTCGCTCCAAGGAGAAAAGGCCAAGTTCACGGGATCTATTCTCATAAGGCATGCTCCCCAATCCAGGCAACATCTTTGTAAATCTCCTCTGCACCCTTTCTATGGTTTCCACATCCTTCCTGTAGTGAGGCGACCAGAATTGAGTAAAATACTCCAAGTGGGATCTCACCAGTGTCCTATATAGCTGCAACATTACCTCTCGGCTCTTAAACTCAATCCCACGGTTGATGAAGGCCAATGCACCGTATGCCTTCTTAACCACAGAGTCAACCTGCATTGCAGCTTTGAGTGTCCTATGGACTCAGACCCCAAGATCCCTCTGATACTCCACACTGCCAAGAGTCTTACCATTAATGTTATATTCTGCCATCATATTTGACCTACCAGAATGAACTACCTCACACTTATCTGGGTTGAACTCCATCTGCCGTTTCTCAGCCCAGTTTTGCATCCTATCAATGGCCCATTGTAACCTCTGACAGCCCTCCGCATTATCCACAACACCCTCAACCTTTGTGTCATCAGCAAATTTACTAACCCATCCCTCCACTT
The DNA here is from genome assembly GCF_963921235.1 of Mobula hypostoma. Taxonomy (NCBI): domain Eukaryota; kingdom Metazoa; phylum Chordata; class Chondrichthyes; order Myliobatiformes; family Myliobatidae; genus Mobula; species Mobula hypostoma. The sequence continues at coordinate 68,746,632 of NC_086113.1, read as the reverse complement.
CCTCATCCAGGTCATTTATAAAAATCACAAAGAGCCCTACTGAGATAACTGATTAATTATTTGCATTAAAGAGCAGGTATACAGGAGGGCCAAATAAAGTGGCCACTTCGTGTCTGATACATAAAGTATATACTTTTCAGCTGTTTGAGCACCAGAGCTATACAGCATTTGAAGGTCAGCAGGGACTTCCTGCCGAATTTGAGATCATTGAGGTTAATCGGCACTTGGTAAGGGCCAGTAATGTGCTTCTCACATTTCCCTGATAGCTCTGTACATCTGCGAGAAGCGTACCTGGGTACAGCTCCTCATTGACCATGTTAGGGAATTGTAGCTGCAGCTGGATGACCTACGGCTTATTTGGGCGAATGAGGGGGTGATACGTAAGAGCTACAGGGAGGTAGCCACACCTGAGATGTGGTAAGCAGGTAGCTTGCAGGTGGGTGATTGTCAGGAGAGGAAAAGGGAATAGTCAGATACTAATTATTATGGAGCATGAACTCGGAGTGGACAAGTATCTTTGGCAGGTTTACTCAAGCTGTTGGGGAGGGTTTGAACTGGTTTGGCAGAGGAATAGGAATCAAGAGTGATAGGTCAGATTATGGGGCAGTTAGTGTAAAGGTTTATAGAGTGTATAGACAGACTGTGAGGAAGGATAAGCAGCAGAATTGGCATAATTGCAGTCAGTTGGATGGGTTGAAATGTATCCATTTTAATTCAGGAAGTATCCAGACAAGGGCAATGAACCTCGAGCATTGATCAGTGCGCGCAAATAAGATGTTGCCATTACAGAGACTTGGCTGTCACAAGGGCAGGAATGCCTGCTGGATCTCTCAGGGTTTGGATGTTTCAAAGGGCAGAAGCAGGGAGGTAAGAGCTGGGGAGTGGCATTGCTAATAAGGGATAGTATCACAGCTCTAGAAAGGGAAGATGTCCTGGAGATTTCATCTACAAAGTCTATGTGGATGGAAAAAAGAGATACTAAGACACTGAGTTATCCTGACTTGATAGAGGTATACAAGATGATAAGAGGTATAGATATAGAGGACAGCCAGAGGTACTTTCCCAGGGTGGAAAAGGCTAATACCAGGGGGCATAACTTTAAGGTGTTTACAGGAAAGAATAGCAGGGTAAGTTAGACTTGATTTTTTAAACACAGGAAGTGGTAGGTGCACGGAATGAGTTACCAGGAATGACGATAGGGATACATTAGGGAAATTTAAAAGACTCTTAAATAGGTACATGGATGAAAGAAAAATAGAGAGCTATGCAGGAGAAGGGTTAGAAGGAGTAGGTTAAAGGGTCTGCACAACTGTGGGCCTAAGAGCCTTTACTGTGCTGTACTGTTATGTTCAATATCCCTTAATTCCTTAGCTTCCTTAACAAGATTTTCTTATTCATATCCCTTAGGAAGTGATATCTTGGAACATATCAAAATTATTATATGAATACTTCTTACCTGTATTTATCAGTAAATTGCTTGATTGCAGCTACCTACAACTGCCAGTCTTGATGTTAATTCTAACGGGAACACGCTGACCCTGAATTTTTCGAAAAGCTTTCCACCAGCAGTCCCTTTACTGGCAAGCAGCCTCTGCCAGTCAACGTTTGCAAATTCCCATTTAATATCTTAAAAAATTGTCTTGTCCCACTCTAAGACTTTAACAATCATGTGCATACATATGCCCGTAAAAACCAGATCTGGAACAGAAGAAAAACTGTGAAGCTGTGATAGTATTGTAGTTAACCTGGAAAGGAGGTTATCAGATCCAAAGTTGGAAGGAAGGCTTTTCAGATGTAATAATTAGCTTAGAGAAGAAAAGAACAGAAACTAAGGAAGCAGAACCGGAGCAAATGTTGTCCAAAATGTTAGTACAGTACTTTAGGAGATGGACAGGCTATACCAGAGAGTAGTGCAGGCATGGCGGTGTGTATGTGTTGTGCAGAAGGATGTGAAGGATGTGGTAGTTCAGCAGCTAGCAATGGTAACTTCAGAAATCCAGTCTGGGGAAATGCTTGCTTACCTAACACCAAGGAGCTAGAACAGCTGTCGGAAGTTACAGGAAGATTATTAAAAAAAACTCACAGGGGAAGCAATGGAAGGGACACTAGCTCAGCAGTAAACCATCTGTCTTGAGACAGAGGGGAAATGATGCAGGGGTGAGCTGAAGGGCAGAATGACTAATAATACCATCTTTCTGCCGAAAGGAAGTGAAGGCTTAATGAATACCGAGCTTGAATTGAAATGCTGATATATTGAAAAACATTAATTATAGTACCTCACTGAAAAACAACACATCTTTCACTGAAGAAAAAGGATATGAATCAGGATACTAGAAGTGTGAGGCAGCAGCTCAACTAATGGCATTACTCTGCCACCCAAGTGATCCACTGTCACCTCATTAACCTCATTCCCTAGAGCCCTGCAATAATTGTTTAGGTTTTCGAGAGCTGTTGGGAGTGGTTTAAACTAACACAGCAGAGGGATGGGAACCAGTACGATAGAGATGGGGATCAGCCAGCAGGTTTACATGAAGAATAATTTCAGGATGTATATTGTATACATTTCTCTGACATTAGATGTACCTATTGAAGTAAATGATGGGTGTAACATGGATGTAAGGAAGGACAAGCCAATGATCGGTTATAAATGCAGTCAGCGCAAAGAGTTAAAATGTACCACAGACGCAAAATTCAAAAGGGCAAAGAATGCATGACTGAAGCTTCTATCTTTAAATGCACATAGCATTCAGAACAAGGTGGACAAACTCATGGCGCAGTTAGAGATTGGTTGGTATGACGTTGCGGTATCACTGAGTCGTGGCTGAAAGAAGGCCATTGTTGGGAATTTAACATCAAAGGATCTACTTTGTATCGAAAGGACAGGCAGAAAGGTGTGGCTCTGTTGGTAAGAAGTGGAATTACATCTTTAGAAAGAGGTGACATAGGGTCAAAGAATGTGGAATCGTTGTGGGTGGAGTTAAGAAACTGCAAGGGTAAAAAAACATTATGGAAATCATATATAGGCCTCCAAATAGTAGCCAAGACGTTAAGTTGAGATTGAAAATGGAGCTGGAAAAGGCATGTAATAAGGGGACTTATTAATGGGGGACATCAACATGCAAAGGGATGAGGAAAATCAGGTTGGTGTTGGATCGCAAGAGAAGAAATTTGTTGAATGCCTACAAGATGCCTTTTTAGAGCAGCTTGTGCTTGAGCCTACTCGGGGAAAGGCTATCTTAGATTGGGTGTTGTGTGATAACCCAGATCTTGTCAGGAAGCTTAACGCAAAGGAACACTTAGGAGGCAGTGATCAATTCATACTGCAATTTGAGAGGGAGGAGCATAAGTCACATGTATCTGTATCGTAACAGAATGAAGGGAATTACAGAAGCACGAGAGAGGAGCTTGCCCAGGTGCATTGGAAGGGGATACTGGCAGGGATGACAGGAGAGCAGAGATGACTGAAAAAGTACTAGGCAAACTCAAAGGTCTTAAATTTGATGTCACCTGGACCAGATGGACTACATCCTAGAGTCCTGAAAGAGGTTGCTGAAGAGATAATGGATGAATTAGTCATGATCTTTCAGGAATCACTTGATTCTGGCATGGTCCCAGAGAACTGGAAGATTGCAAATGTCACTCCACTCTTTAAGAAGGGAGGAAGGCAAAGGAAAGGAAATTATAGGCCAGTTAGCCTAACCTCAGTGGTTGGGAAAATGATGGAGTCTGTTATTAAGGATGAGGTTTCGAGGTATTTAGAGACTGATGATAAAATAAGTCAAAGTCAGCATGGTTTCTGTAAAGAGAAATCTCTTCTGTCAAATCTGTGAGAGTTCTTCGAGGAAGTAACAAGCAAAGTGGACAAAGTGGATGTAATTTACTTGGATTTTCAGAAGGCGTTTGAAAAGGTGCCACACATGAGGCTGCTTAACAAGATAAAATCCTATAGTGTTACAGGAAAGGTACTGGCATGGATAGCAGAATGGCTGATAGGTAGGAGGCAGCGATTAGGAACAGCGAGTGCCTTTTCTCGTTGGCTGTTGGTGACTAGTAGTGTTCCTCAGTGGTCAGTATTGGGACCGCTACTTTTCACATTATTTGTCAATGATTTGGATAATGGAATTGATGGCTTTGTGGCGAAGCATGCAGGTGATACAAAGATAGGTGGAGGGGTAGGTAGTGCTGAGGAAGCAATGCCATTGCAGCAGGACTTAGGCAAATTGGAAGAATGGGCAAAAAAGTGGCAGATGGAATACAATGTTGGGAAATGTATGGTAAAGCATTTTGGTAAAAGGAACAATGGTGTGAACTATTATCTAAATGGGGAGATGGTTCAAGCTTCAGATGTGCAAACGGAACTACGAGTCCTTGTGCAAGATTCTCAGGTTAATTTACAGGTTGAGTCTGTGGTAAAAAAGGAAATTGCAATGTTGACATTTATTTGAAGGGGAGTAGAATATAAAAGCAAGGAGATAATGCTGAGCCTTTATAGGACACTAGTCAGCCAGCACTTAGATTATTGTTCACAGTTTGGGCCCATCTCTCATTGGAGAGAGTCCAGAGGAGGTTCACGAGGATGATTCTGGGAATGAAGGGGTTAACATAGGAGAAGCATTTGGCAGCTTTGGGTCTGTACTCACTGGAATTCTGAAGAATGCGGGGCAATCTCATTGAAACCTACCGTGTTGAAAGGACTAGATAGGGTGGATATGGAGAAGATGTTTCCTATGGTGGGGGTATCCAGAACTAGAGGGCACAGCCTCAAAATTGAGAGATGACCTTTTAGCACACAGGTGAGGTGGAATTTTGTAGCAAGAGAGTAGTGAATTTGTGGAATGCTCTGCCAGAATCTTCAGTGGAGGCCAAGTCCATGGGTATATTTAAGGCGGAAGTTGGTTGTTTCCTGATTGGTCGGGGCAACAAAAGCAAATGGGGAGAAGGTAGGTGTATGGAGTTGAGTGGGATCCGGGATCAGCCATGATGGAATGGCAGAGCAGACTCGATGGGCTGAATGGCCTAATTCTGCTCCTAGGTCTTATGGTCTTAGGTTCATTTCCTTCTGGAGTGTTACTGCTCAGTTTCTCACCACCACCAAACTCAAGCTCTTGTGATAACCAGGTCAAGACACACAAAATGCTGGAGGAACTTAGCAGGTCAGGCAGCACGTATGCATTGGAAAGAATAAACAATCGATGTTTTGAGTCGAGACTGTTCATCAGGACTGGAAAGGAAAGGGGAAGAAGCGAGAATAAGCAGGTGGGAAGAGGGGAAAGAGTACAATCTAGAAAGTGAAGCCAGGTGAGTGGGGGGAGGTAATGAAGTTAAAAGCTGGGACGTGATAAGTGGAAAAGGTAAAAGGAGAAAGAATATGATCAGAGCGGAAAGTGAACCATTGGGGAAAGGGAAGAGGAGGAGCACAGAGGTGAAGGTGATAGGCAGCTGAGGAGGTAGAAGATAGAAGATAGAATAGTACAGCACAGTACAGGGCCTTCGGCCCACAATGTTGTGCCCACCTTTAAACCCTGCTTCCCATATAACCCCCCACCTTAAATTCCCCCATATACCTGTCTAGTAGTCTCTTAAATTTCACTAGTGTATCTCCCTCCACCACTGACTCAGGCAGTGCATTCCACGCAGCAACCACTCTCTGAGTAAAAAACCTTCCTCTAATATCCCCCTTGAACTTCCCACCCCTTACCTTAAAGCCATGTCCTCTTGTATTGAGCAGTGGTGCCCTGGGGAAGAGGCACTGGCTATCCACTCTATCTATTCCTCTTAATATCTTGTATACCTCTATCATGTCTCCTCTCATCCTCCTTCGCTCCAAAGAGTAAAGCACTAGCTCCCTTAATCTCTGATCATAATGCATACTCTCTAAACCAGGCAGCATCCTGTAAATCTCCTCTGTACCCTTTCCAATGCTTCCACATCCTTCCTATAGTGAGGCAACCAGATCTAGACACAGTACTCCAAGTGTGGCCTAACCAGAGTTTTATAGAGCTGCATCATTACCTCATGACTCTTAAACTCTATCCCTCGCCTTATGAAGGCTAACACCCCAGAAGCTTTCTTAACTACCCTATCTACTTGTGAGGCAACTTTCAGGGATCTGTGGACATGTACCCCCAGATCCCTCTGCTCCTCCATACTACCAAGTAACCTGCCATTTACATTGTACTCTGCCTTGGAGTTTGTCCTTCCAAAGTGTACCACCTCACACTTCTCCGGGTTGAACTCCATCTGCCACTTCTCAGCCCACTTCTGCATCCTATCAATGTTTCCCTGCAATCTTTGACAATCCTCTACACTATCTACAACACCACCAACCTTTGTGTCATCTGCAAACTTGCCAACCCACCCTTCTACCCCCCACATCCAGGTCGTCAATAAAAATCACGAAAAGTAGAGGTCCCAGAACCGATCCTTGTGGGACACCACTAGTCACAACCTTCCAATCCGAATGTACACTCTCCACCACGACCCTTTGCTTTCTGCAGGCAAGCCAATTCTGAATCCACCTGGCCAAACTTCCCTGGATCCCATGCCTTCTGACTTTCTGAATAAGCTTACCATGTGGAACCTTGTCAAATGCCTTACTAAAATCCAAGTAGATCACATCCACTGCACTACCCTCATCTATATGCCTGGTCACCTCCTCAAAGAACTCTATCAGGCTTGTTAGACATGATCTGCCCTTCACAAAGCCAAGCTGACTGTCCCTGATCAGACCATGATTCTCTAAATGCCCATACATCCTATCTCTAAGAATCTTTTCCAACAGCTTTCCCACCACAGATGTAAGGCTCACTGGTCTATAATTACCCAGACTATCCCTACTACCTTTTTTGAACAAGGGGACAACATTCACCTCACTCCCTCCAATCCTCCAGAACCATTCCTGTGGACAATGAGGAAAAGAGGTGAGAGGGTAGCCAGAGTGGGGAATGGAAGAAGAGGGAAGGAGGAAAGGGGAAAAATTACCAGAAGTTAGAGAAATTGATGTTCATGCCATCAGGTTGAAGGCTACCCAGATGGAACACAAGGCGTTGCTCCTCCAACCTGAGCATGGCCTTACCATTGCAGCAGAGGATGTCATGTCAGAATGGAAATGGAAATTAGAGTTAAAATGGCTGGTCACCAAAATATCCTGATGGCCACTGGATGGGGAAATTGATGTCTGTGATGACCAGTTCCACCAGCTGAGGAGGATGGTGGTGCAGGAGAACTGCTTGGGTCTGTTGTCAAGGAAGAAGCAGAGAGATTTAAGTCTTTCTTGATGGAAGATCAAAGTGAATAGGGACGGGAAAATAAGGTGATCAGTGCCAGGGAATTGAAAACTTGTTGTAGATTGTCCTGAAACATGAACTGTTTGCTCTTTTTTGCATAGATGCTGCTTGGCCTGCTGAGTTCCTCCAGTATTTTGTGGGTATTACTGAAGAGATCAAGAACATGTTAAATGTCACAGATGTAAGTGGGGACTGAGCCACAGGGATAAAATGGAGTAGAGGTTTGCAGATGCAAGTTGATTGCAGTATTCACCATGGATGCCCAGCCCCTAAGTCTCTTTCGGCTCCTCCCACTTTCTCCAAAAGCAAGGTGTAGCCATGGGCACCCCCATGGGCCCCAGGTATACCTGCCTTCTCAATGGCTACATGAAACAGGCCAAGTTCCATGCCTTTCCTGCTCATGCTCCTCAACCGTTTCTGTGCTACACTGATAACTACATCAGTGCTGTTTCATGCACCATGCTGAGCTCGTCAATTTCAATAGACAATAGATAATAGGTGCAGGAATAGGCCATTCGGCCCTTCAAGCCAGCACCACCATTCACTATGATCATGGCTGATCATCCACAATCAGTACCCCATTCCTGCCTTCTCCCCATATCCCTTGACTCCGCTATCTTTAAGGGCTCTATCTAACTCTCTCTTGAAAGCATCCAGAGAATTGGCCTCCACTGCCTTCTGAGACAGAGCATTCCACAGATCCACAACTCTCTGGGTAAAAACGTTTTTCCTCAACTCCATTCTAAATAGCCTACCTCTTATTTTTAAACCGTGGCCTCTGGTTCTGGACTCCCTCAACACCAGGAACATGCTTCCTGCCTTTAGCATGTCCAATCCCTTTATAATCTTATATGTTTCAATCAGATCCCATCTCATCCTTCTAAATTCCAGTGTATACAAGCCCAGTTGATCCAATCTTTCAACATATGACAGTCCCACCATCCCGGGAATTAACCTTGTGAACCTACGCTGCACTCCTTCAATAGCAAGAATGTCCTTCCTCAAATTTGGAGTCCAAAACTGCATGCAATACTCTAGGTGTGGTCTCACCAAGGCCTTGTACAACTGCAGGAGGACCTCTTTGCTGCTATACCTGCATGCTTACTTTCAGTGACTGATGAACAAAGACACCTAGATCTCGTTGTACTTCCCCTTTTCCTAACTTGACACCATTCAGATAGTAATCTGCCTTCCTGTTCTTACCACCAAAGTGGATAACCTCACATTTATCCACATTAAACTACATGGGCCATGCATCCGCCCACTCACCGGACCTGACCAAGTCACCCTGCATTCTCATAACATCCTCCTCACTTTTCACGCTTCCACCCAGCTTTATTTCATCTGAAAATTTGCTAATTTTACTTTTAATCCATTCATCTAAATCATTAATGTATATTGTAAATAGCTGCGGTCCCAGCACCGAGCCTTGTGGCACCCCACTGGTTACTGCTTGCCATTCTGAAAGGGACCCGCTAATCCCTACTCTTTGTTTCCTGTCTGCCAACCAATTTTCTATCAATGTTAGTACCCTACCCCCAATACCACGTGCTCTAATTTTGCCCACTAATCTCCTATGTGGGACCTTATCAAAGGCTTTCTGAAAGTCCAGGTACACTACATCCACTGGCTCCTTGTCCAGTTTCATAGTTACATCCTCAAAAAATTTCATCAGCTTTTCTCTCTTTTCTTGATCTCTCTGTGTCCATCTCTGGAGGCAAACTGTCTATTGATATATTTTATAAACCTACTGATTCCCATGGCTACCTTGACTATATCTCTTTCCACCCTGTCTCCTGTAAAACCGCCATTCCCTTCTCTCATTTCCTTCATCTCTACCACATCCGTTCCCAGGATGAGGCTCTCCTTTCCAGAACATCAGAGATGTCCCCCTTCTTCAAAGAACAGGATTTCCCTTCCTCCACTATTGATGCTGCCCTCACCCTCATCTCCTCCGTTTCTGGGCATTCACCCTTACTCCATCTTTATGCTGTCTTAACAGGGATACAGTTCCTCTTGTCCTTACCTACTACCCCATGATTCTCTGCATCCAGCACATCATTCTTGGAAACTTCTTCCATCTTCAATGAGATCCTACTGCCAAATACATCTTTACCTTAGCCCCCCACCCCACTTTTCAAGGGATTGCTACTTCTGTGATTCCCTTGTCCATTCATCCCTTTCTACTAATCCCTCTCCTGGCACTTATCCCTGCAAGTGGAAGAAGTGCTACACCTGCCCATTCTCCTCCTCCCTCACCTCCATTCAGGGCCCCAAAAAGTCCTTCCAGGTGATGCAATGGTTCACTTGCAATTCGGTTGGGGTCATCTACAAGGTGACAAGGCATCTCTGTGTGTTTGTCTTAATGTTATTTAACGAGTTTCTTTCATTTGTTTTTGTACTGGCTTGCAATACTGCGAAATAACAATGGATATTAATCTGTTTAAGAATGCTTTCACCATCCATCTGGCTCTTGGAATACTTTATTCCACTGAGTATGTTAACGACAGTAGTGGAGGCAAAATTGTGTGTATGAGGGAGCAGCTACTAGCAGCCGGGAAGCAGCCTTTGGTTGTCCAGCAGAAGCTGGATATTCCGGATGAACTGAGACGGGGATACTGAGACTGCAGATCAGGTAAAAAGCAGCGCAACAAGAGACGGAGATATAAACCATATCTCCCATCTATCATTATGGGGAACGTAAGATCACTGGCAAATAAAATGGAGGAACTGGCAGTACTCAGGAGGACACAGAATCAATATCGGGAATGCAGTGTTATGTGTTTCACGGAGATATGGTTACACAAGCAAATCCCGGATTGCAGCGCTGCTGTGAATGGGTTTACAATGATACGAGCAGACAGAGTCAATCCACAGTGTGGTAAGAGGAAGGGAGGTGGGCTTGCTGTGCTTGAGAACAACAGATGGTGTAATCCTGGTCACATTTCTGTAAAAGAACGAATCTGCAGTCCGGACACCAAACTGCTTGCTGTGAGTTTGAGTCCGTTTTATCTACCGCGTGAGTTCAGCCGCGCCATACTACTTGTTGTGTACATTCCGCCTTCCCAACGCAGTCCCAATGCTGTGTGAGATGTCACATACACTACCATCATGAGACTCCAGACTCGACACCCCAAGGCATTCACTGCAGTACGTTCAGACTCCAACCATGTTTCTATCTCAACAACCCTACACTACCTTCAATCAGTTTGTAAGTGTCATACAAGAGAAAATAAAACACTGGATCTCTTGTATTTGCATGCAAATGTTAAAAGATGCATACATCTGTACAGCTTTCCCCCCACTTGGAAGATCACAACCTGGTTCACTTCATGCCCTTGCATAAGCCCAAAGTACAGCAACAACTAGCTACCACTTAGACAGTAAAGAAATGGTCTCCAGGTGCAGGGCTGCTTTGAGGTTACTGACTGGAATGTGCTCTGTGAACCATATCGGGAGGATAGTAACGCACACTGATTGCATCACTAGCTACATCAGTTTCTGTGTGGGCACTGTTCGCTGCTTCCCACAACAAGCCATGGGTCAGCAGTGATCGGAAGGCTCTTCTCAACCACAACAAGATCAGGAGACAGGGAGGAATTGAAACATGTGCGGAGGGAGCTAAATGAGAAGATCAAGGTGGCTAAAGAGGAATACAGGAGACAGGTGGAGAACAAACTTGGCGGAGTAGCACACGGGAGGTGTGGAGGGGCATGAAGAACATCCCTGGCTTCAATCAGCCTGGCTGTAGAACATCAGAATGCAGCCATGAATGGGTTAATGAGTTAAACCATTTCTTCAATAGCTTCGACAATATCCCTCCTGTTCACACCGCACCAGTCCAGGAACAGAGGCATCCAATGCTCCCTCAGCACTAATGCCTCTCTTCCTTCCCCATTCAATTCAACAAGTGGATGAACAACACAGGCTAACACTATCTACATCCCCTCCATGCCTGGCACCTACCATCACACCTCACGTACAAACTGTTATTATCCCAATCTTCACTTTCCCCTGCCCCCATCTTCCAACAGCTCCCCAGTCACCTTCACTACTGAGCAGGTGAAATGGGCTCTGGGGAACTCAGACACGGAAAAATCAGACAGGAACCGGACAGTGTGAACCCCAAGGTCCTGAAGTAGTGCGCTAAGCAGCTGTGTGGAGTTCTCCAGTGCATTTTCAATCTAAGCCTCAGCCTGGAAAAGGTCCTGACTCTGTGGAAAACATCACACAGCATGAAGACCCCAGAGAGGCTGGTCCTGGCTTACTGCCGACCCCTGGTCAGATCTACTCTCACTCCCCTACAGTTTGCCAACCAGGAGCACAATGGAGTTGATGATGCTGTCATCTACCTGCTGAACAGAGCCTACTCCCATTTGGATAAGCAAGACAGCACTGTGAGGATCGTGTTTTTTGATTTTTCAAGTGCCTTCAATATCATACAGCCCTCATTGCTGGGGAAAAAACTCCGTTTAATGCAGATTGGGACTTCCATTGTATCCTGGATAAAGGACTGACTGGCAGACCACAGCATATGCAGCTTCAGAGCTGTGTGTTAGACATGATTATAAGCAGTACTGGGGCCCCACAGGGGACAGTATTGGCTCCCTTCCTGTTTACCCTGTATACCTCAGACTTTAGGTATAATACTGAGTCATGTCATCTGCAGAAATTTTCTGATGCCTCAGCAATAGTTGGGTGTATAAAGGGAGGACGGGAGGATAAATACAGGGCCCAGGTGGAGGTCTCTGTCAAATGGTGCAAGCTGAATCATCTGCAGCTCAACATCAGTCAGACAAAGGAGATGGTGATGGACTTTAGGAAGACTAAGCCTGCATTTCTCCCCATTATTATTGATGGTGAGGACGTGGATGTGGATGTGGTGAAAATCTGCAATTAAATGGAGGTGCACTTGGATGACAGACTTTAACACAGAAGCTGTGTGCAAGAAGGGACAGAGTTCCCTCTGTTTCCTGAGGATACTGAGGTCCTTTGCAGTACGCAGGCCTCTCCTTCACATGTTCCATCAGTCTATTGTCACCAGTACAATCTTCTCTACCGTGCTGTGCTCAGGGAATGGTATCAACAGACTCAATAAACTGATTGGAAAGGCTGGCTCTGTTATAGGAGTCAAACTGGACACATTGGAGGTTGTGGTAGATCAAAGGACCCTATGGAAAATCCTGGCAATTCTGGACAATGTTTCTCACACTCTGCATGCCACCTTGGCTGAACAAAAGAGCATTTCACAAAAGTGCTATATGAGTTCATTCTTACCCTCGGCCATTAGGCTCTATAATGAGTCAACCTATAACCGGGGAAGTGATGGACACCCTGCTGTTAATTGCTTGTGGTGATATTTTTTATTCTTTTTACTTCTCTTCTAATTTTTCTCGCTGTGCACTTATAATGCCACTGTGACACCTGTAATTTCCTTCGGGATCAATGAAGTATCTATCTCCATCTATCTATTTACTGTATCTGGTGCTCCCCCCTTACCACTTCTCTTCTCACCTTCCATTATCCCCCTCCCCCTTCTCTGTCTCTCATTGTCCACTCTCCTCCTATCAGCTACCTTCTTCTTCAACTTTTTCTTTTCAGCCTATCACCTCCCAGCTTCTCACTTCACCCCTCCCCCACCTACCTGGCTTCACCTGTCACCTTCCAGCCTGTACTCCTTCCCTTCCTCCCACCTTCTCATTTTGGCTTCTTTCCGCATCCTTTCCAGTCCTGGTGAAGGGTCTTGGATCAAAGCGTTGACTGTTCATTTCTTCCCACAGATGCTGTCTGACATGCTGAGTTCCTCCAGCACTTTGTGTCTGTTGTTCTGGATTTCCAGCATCTGCAGAATCTCTTGTGTTTGTAATAACCAGGTTATTATGATTCACTTCTTATATTACCTTCACAGGTTTTGCCATTTATCTTAAATTAGTGTTTTCTGATTACTGACTCTCCAGTAAACGGCAACATTGTTTACACTATCAAACCCTTTCATATTAATTTTTTTAACCTGTGTTGCAACTGTTTTAATAAATTTCCTTTGCACTATCTCCAAAATCTTGATATGCTTCCTAACAAGTGCTACAAATAACTTAAAGGTCAGTATCATTTGGCCCAATGGCTTAACATAATTATTGTGGTCTGCACTCTCACTTATAAAGCACAGGGACTCATAGGTCTTTAATTAAAAAAAAGACACTTACTATCCTTTCCTCTCACCTACAAAGGGTTATCTGGGTAAACAGTTTTCTTCCTTTACTCATCCAGAGATTTTTATGGGAGAATAAACCTACAATATGCTGTTTACCTGAGGAACGTAAACTTATTAAAATGGAAGAAATAATTCCATCTGGAGTCACCACAGAGTATCAGGCAAATATTCACTGAACCATGTTGGAGTCAGTCCATCATCACGACAACACTCACACCACGCTGGAGGAACTCAGCAGGTCGGGCAGCATCCGTGGAAACAATCAATCAACGTTTCGGGCCGGAACCCTTCGTCAGGACTGAAGAGGGAAGGGGCGATTGTGAGTGTTGCTTGGACCCCAGTATCTGCAGATTATTTTGTGTTTACGTCATCATGACAAAGTGGGCAAATCAGTGTTTCCATTGTCTAATATAATGGTCTCTTTTTATGAGGAGTTTTGAAGAACAATTATCTGATAGAATTCCATTTCTTCCTCACCTTCTAAGCAGTTCCAACCTTCTAACAATGAATACAGAATGGTACAGCACAGCAGAGGCACTTTCAGGCTACACTGTAGTGATGACCTAGAGAACCTACTCCAGAATCAACCTCGCCCTCCTCTCCTACACACACTATAACATTCCATTTTTCTTTCATCATGTGCCTAAGAATCTCATAAATGCCCTCTACTGCCATGCCTGCAATGTATTCCAGGCACCCACCACTCTGACATCTCCATTAAACTTCCCTCCACTCACCTCAAACAGATTTTATTTCAGGCTCCAGCATTGGCAATTTTTTTGCTCTTTGGTATTTCCTTTCTATGTTTACTCATGACCACACCTCAAGGTGATGAAGGGAATTCAATATCTGGAAGCACATTTGTTTTATTTTGTATGACAAAGGGAAATAGGTTTGTTTGAAGCAGCTTTATTGTCCTCAGACGGTTGTTATAATGCTTTAAGTGATCCGAAATAAAACTGACTCACTTTTTTGCTAGAACCAAAAAGATTTTAAAAAACAGTTCCTCATTGTTGCAAATTCTCAGACATGATAATCTGACAATAATCCTGTGTCACGGGGTTCCTTGCCTGGATTTGCCCTTATCTTTTAGGTACTGCAAACAGTAACACAGAAATAAATGTAGACTAATAGTTTGTATAATAAAAAATCAATAAAAGCTCATCTTCTCCACAGGGATCAGGTTATCTATTAAAGTATATTATTTCAAAGTAACATTGCAGCTTGCATTGCCTGAATTACTCAGAAACATCCAAATCAAATGTTACGTTATGTTTACTAATGCTCTGCAAACACTATGCTGAATGATGTTCCCTTCACCTTGAAGAGATTCTTCAAACAACATTTTTCTGATACAAAGCCCATTAGTCTATATGAAAGCAGATCACACAGAAAGTTGGATCAGGGTATTAGATCCAGAATGCTAAATAACAGAAGAGCAATTGTAAAAGGAAAAAGGATCATTAATCACCATTTTAACAAGCACTGATAAGTTAAAAGACTAGTTTAAAGTTATGTTGAAATGCATCATGTTGAAAGTCATAAAAACTTCCCTATAATGGTTGTTACATAGGCTTACACACAACATTTTGGACCAGAAGAAGTGATCCAGAAGAGATGTATGGAAACTATTACTAATCCACTATTATTACTACTTTCCTTAACAATTAACACCACTACTTAGCCTAATAGATTAGAATTTCTACTGTACATAATTATCTATTTAAGTGTCTAATTTCTTTTTATATCATCTCAATGTGTACTTAAGAATGTATAAATAATTATAGATATACATATAAAAAAATGGAAAAGGTTATACATGTGAAAAAAGTACATGATGCTTGTGAATTCCTTATCGAAATAAAAAGAAAATTAAAAAAAAAGTCATAAAAACTTCAGCCTTCATTTGAAAGGCTTATACTGGAAATTGAATGCAGAAATGCCTAATTTTCAGTCAGTCTAGGCACAGCTCAAGTTCAAGGCAATCACAAATGCTGAAAAGAAGTTCCATAAAAATGACAAAACTATGCTCAGGATGACTGGGGCAGCATCTCAAGAATGATCTGTGTGCCTGAGATGCTGCTGCAAGTACTCTGTGCAAACGTGTACTGTGCACATTTCGGTCCGAAACGTCAATTGTACTCTTTTCCTAGACGTTGCCTGGCCTGCTAAGTTCCTCTAGCATTTTGTGTGTGTATCTCAGGTTTCCAGCATCTGCAGATTTGCTCTTGTTTTAGAGTGCGGGCCATACTTGATTTGGAATGACACAGATGTCTTGGTGGGTCAGCATTTTAGAGACTACGATTCAACTCGCTAAACCTTACCATAGCCTTGGATAGAAATATGAGCAGATGGTATGAGAAAAGATTTAATTGAGAGTAAGGTGAATTATGACACTATTAGGTAGGAACATTAGAAGCATAAATTGAGAATGGATAGACTAAGTGAAATGAAAATGGAAAAGTGCAGGTTGTTTAGGGAGCACCTACGTGGGGTTCTAGATAGGACAGTCCCCTTGATTTGGAGCATCCAGTCATTTTACACAGGGAATGTAAGTGTGTGGAATGTTTTGCCAGGGTGGTGGTAGAGGCAGAAACGTTAGGGAAATTTAAGAGACTCTTAGATAGTTTCATGATTGAAAGAAAATGAAGGGTTATGTGGGAAGGATAGGTCAGAGTGATCTTGGAGTAGGTTAAAGGGTCACATAACATTGTGGGCGAAAAGCCTGTTCTGTGTTCTATGTTAAGTTCAAGTTTAAGATTAATTGCCGTACACATGTATGTAGCTAAACGAAACAGCATTGGTCCAGGTCAAGGTGCAAAACAAAGTACATACAGTCACACACAGCACATACAGTTATGATAGCACATATAGTCACAAAATAATATCTGCACAAGTCCCTGAGTGGAACAGCCTGAAGGTTGATGGGGCCTGTTCCTGCAAGAAGAAGCACACAGTAGTTCTTCATATCATGTTGGGTCAGCCACAGATGAACAATATCCAGCTTGTGTTCCAGGCAGTGCACACTGGGGTGCAGCACTGATGTGAGAGCTGGCCTTCAGGGCCAGTGCCCAAACCAACACAAATTCCAGCGCACATTTTGCAGCATTTTGTATTACTGAGGTCCGATAGAGTCTTGCAATCACAAAAAATAATGTTTAAAACAGCTACTTTCACCACTTGTTGGACCCGGAGAGGCTGTTGTGACCAAGCGTGCCACTATCTACTGGACGTGACACCATCAATCTGTAAACTCATTGCCACTATCTACTGGACATAACACCATCAATCTGTTAACTCATTGCTGCTGCTTATTTGATTCCAGAATAATTATTGACAGACTATTTATGCAGTACAATAATAAACTGTACAATTTAATAGATGTAAGTAACTACAACATTATGCTACTCATCGTGTCTTAAGTTTTTAGTTGCTGCCCCATCGTGTCTTAAGTTTTTAGTTGCTGCCAGTTTTATAAGTGATTGCTTCTGAGAGCTCTTATTAGGTGAGATATTATTCAGAGGTCCAGTACCAAAGATATAGGAGGAAAAGATACTTTATGAATCTCTCCTCTTATAAATGTATCTTACTGTGTGCTCAGCAAACAACAGGAACAAGAAAGGTCAGAAATTCTGAAGAACTGCCGTGGAGAAAAATGACAATGACGTAGTCAGAAGACACTAAAAGATTGTCATAAATTAAAGAGCATTGCAAAGTTGCAAGCATAGATAACAAAATAACATCGGGGGAAAAGCATGTACTAAATCAACTTGAACAGTTTATCTTTAAGGTATAAACCAGTGGTTCTGAACAGAGGCCATGCTGGATTTCAAAGTTTAAAGTTCAAAGTAAATGTATTATCAAAGTATATATTTTTCACCATATTCAACCCCGAGATTTGTTTTCTTGCAGGTATACTTAATAAATCCAATAACCAGGATAGAACCAATGAAAGAGTTCACTCAACAGGGCGGACAACCAGTGTGCAAAAGGCAACAGTGCAAATACAAAATAACACAAATAAGTAGTCATAGTCATACTTTATTGATCCCGGGGGAAATTGGTTTTCATTACAGTTGCTCCATAAATAGTAATATGCAAATTATGCCAGGAAATTATGAAATAAGTCCTATTGGCTCAGGGTGTCTGACCCTCCATGGGAGGAGTTGTAAAGTTTGATGGCCACAGGCAGGAATGACTTCCTATGACGCCCTGTGCTGCATCTCGGTGGAATGAGTCTCTGGCTGAATGTACTCCTGTGCCCATCCAGTACATTATGTAGTGGATGGGAGACATTGTTCAAGATGGCATGCAACTTGGACAGCATCCTCTTTTCAGACACCACCGTGAGAGAGTCCAGTTCCATCCCCACAACATCACTGGCCTTACGAATGAGTTTGATGATTCTGTTGGTGTCTGCTACCCTCAGCCTGCTGCCCCAGCACACAACAGCAAAGATGATAGCACTGGCCACCACAGACTCGTAGAACATCCTCAGCATCGTCCAGCAGATGCTAAAGGTCCTCAGTCTCCTCAGGAAATAGAGACAGCTCTGACCCTTCTTGTAGACAGCCTCAGTGTTCTTTGACCAGTCCAGTTTATTGTTAATTCGTATCCCCAGGTATTTGTAATCCTCCACCATGTCCACACTGACCCCCTGGATGAAAACAGGGGTCACCGGTACCTTAGCTCTCCTCAGGTCTACCACTAGCTCCTTAGTGTTTTTCACATTAAGCTGCAGATAATTCTGCTCACACCATGTGACAAAGTTTCCTACCGTAGCCCTGTACTCAACCTCATCTCCCTTGCTGATGCATCCAACTATGGCAGAGTCATCAGAAAACTTCTGAAGATGACAAGACTCTGTGCAGTAGTTGAAGTCCAAGGTGTAAATGGTGAAGGGAAAGGGAGACAAGACAGTCCCCTGTGGAGCCCCAGTGCTGTTGATCACTCTGTCGGACACACAGTGTTGCAAGCACACGTACTGTGGTCTGCCCGTCAGGTAATCAAGAATCCATGATACCAGGGAAGCATCCACCTGCATCGCTGTCAGCTTCTCCCCCAGCAGAGCAGGGCAGATGG
This sequence comes from Mobula hypostoma, assembly GCF_963921235.1. Classification (NCBI taxonomy): domain Eukaryota; kingdom Metazoa; phylum Chordata; class Chondrichthyes; order Myliobatiformes; family Myliobatidae; genus Mobula; species Mobula hypostoma. The sequence goes on along the minus strand of NC_086113.1, from coordinate 68,728,053 downwards.
TGTTGAACGCACTGGAGAAGTCAAAAAACATCACCCTCACAGTGCTCGCTGGCTTGTCCAGGTGGGCGTAGACACGGTTCAGCAGGTAGACGATGGCATCCTCAACTCCTAGTTGGGGCTGGTAGGTGAACTGGAGGGGATCTAACTGTGGCTTGACCATAGGCCGGAGCAGCTCCAGAACAAGTCTCTCCAGGGTCTTCATGATGTGGGAGGTCAATGCCACCAGTCTGTAGTCATTGAGGCCGCTGGGGCGCGGTGTCTTCGGCACAGGGACGAGGCAGGACGTCTTCCACAGTACAGGAACCCTCCGGAGCCTCAGGCTCAGGTTGAATACATGGCGAAGTACTCCACATAGCTGAGGGGCACAGGCTTTGAACACCCTGGTACTGACACCATCCGGTCCTGCAGCCTTGCTTGGGTTGAGACATTTCAGCTGTCTTCTCACCTATTCAGCCGTGAAGCCCACCGTGGTGGTTTCGTGTGGGGGAGGGGTATAGTCATGAGAGCAGGGTGGGGGACTGTCAGGAGGGGTAGGAAGGGAGAGTGGAATATGTGTTGGTTGGGGGCTGACAACAGATGGCTCATGTGGGGGATGGGCAGGGGTCACAATGTCAACTCTGTTAAGTTCATTGGCCCTGTCCACACTGCCTTCAGCTCGTCTGTTGCTAGTTTGCCGAAACCCAGTGATGGTCCTCATCCCACTCCAGACCTCTCTCATGTTGTCTGCTGGAGTTTCCACTCAAGCTTCCTCCTGTACCTGTCTTTAGCCTCCCTGATCCTGGCTTTCAGGTCCCTTTGTATTGCCCTCAGCTCCTCCCTATTTCCATCTCTAAATGCCCTCTTTTTAGCGTTCATGATGTCCTTAATGTCCTTTGTCACCCATGGCTTGTTATTTGAATAACAAAGGACAGTTCTTGTCGGAACATTGCAGTCCACACAGAAGTTAATGTAATCAGTGATGCATTCTGTGAGCCCATCAATATCCTCTCCATGTGGCTCACAGAGTGCCTGCCAGTCTGTCACCTCAAAACAACCCTGTAGCGCCTAACAAGCCTCCTCCGACCATTTCCTCACTGTCCTCAAGGTTGCAGGTTTACTCTTCACCAGAGGCACGTAGCAGGGTTTTAGATGCACCAGGTTGTGATCTGACCTTCCCAGTGGGGGAAGGGGAGAGGAGCTGTATGCATCCTTAACGTTAGCGTACATCAAATCCAGAGTCCTCTCCCCTCTGGTTGTACAGCTCACATACTGTGTGAAGTTGGGCAGTGTTCTAGCCATGGTAACCTGGTTGAAGTCACCTGAGATGGTAGTGAGGGCACTCGGGTGCTGGGTTTGTAATCTGGCTATGACGGTGTAAATGATGTTACACGCCGATGTCGGGTTGGCAGAGGGAGGGATGTACACAACAACCACAATTGCATGCGGGATTTCCCTTGGCAAATAATATGGCCGGAGTTCAACAGCAAAAAGTTCAATATCCGGGCTACAGACACGTTCCTTGATCGTAATATGCCCAGGATTGCACCATCTGTTATTTACCAGAACCGCCAGCCCCCCTCCTTTACGCTTACTGCTCTCAGTGCAATTCCGGTCAGCTCGAACGGTCTGGAAGCCCTCTATAGAAATGCTTTGATCGGGTATGTCCTCGTGCAGCCACGTCTCAGTAAAGCACATGACACTGCTCTCCCGAAATAGATACATAGATAGATAAGCAATAAATATTGAGAACATGAGATGAAGAGTCCTTGAAAGTGGGAGCAGTTCAGTGATAGGGCAAGTGAAGTTGAGTGAAATGATCCCCTCTGGTTCAAGAGCTGGATGGTTGAGGGCTAACAATTGTTCCTGAACCTGGTGGTGTAAATGCTGAGGCTCCTGTACCTTCTTGCTGATGCCAGTAGTGAGGAGAGAACATGACCTGGATGGTGGGGGTCCCTACGTTCCTGTGACAATGCCCCATATAGAAGTGTACATTGGTGGGAGGGACCTCACCGGTGATGGACTGAGCCATATCCACAAATTTTTGTAGGATTTTCTGTTCAAGAGCATTGGTATTTCCATACCAGACAGTGGTGCAGCTAGCCAATATACTCTCTACCATATAGCTACAGAAGTTTGTCAAAGTTTTTGATGTTATGCCAATTCTTTGCAAACTTCAAAGAAATTAGAGGCACTGTCATGCTTTGCTCGTAATTGCACTTATGTGCTGTGCCCAGGACAGGTACTCCAAAATAATAACACCAAGAATTTAAAGTTGCTGACCTTTCCACTTCTGATCCTCGGATGAGGACTGGCTCATGGACTTGCTGCTTCCTCCTGCTGAGTTCCATAATCAGCTCCTTGGTCTTGCAGACATTGAGTAAGTGTTTTGGTTGTGGCACCACTCAGCCAGACTTTCAATCTCCCTTCTATATGGTGATTTGTCGCCACCTTTGATTCAGCCAACAACAGTGGTGTCGTCAGCAAACTGAAATATGGCATTGCAGCTGTGCTGAGCCACACAGTCAGAAGTGTAGATCAAGGAATAAAAACAGAAATAAAAAACAAGAAACTGGGGCCATAGGAGTTTTGAATGGGCAAGATAATTTTGCTACTATATATATATGAAATGAAAAATATGCTGGCTGGCGCTGTGTGTGTTTGTGTGTGGGCGCGCGCGCGCCCATGCACGAGTGGGAGACATGGTGTGCGGCACATCCATCACTATCTCTGCTCCTGCTTGACCACACACAAACACACAAATCACCGTTCACACCCTGCAGGGCGACCCACTGAACCCTGCTCTACATCCATCCCCAAATCACAAACTGCAGTTTGGGCGAGGCTGTCTGCAGCAAGGCCAGTCAGAGAGGGTGCAGCAGGAGGCTGGCATCCTTTGAATTTACAAAACATAACAAAGGCTATTTCTCTTTGCCTTCCACTGACTTGTGCACATTATAATACTTATAAAACATGACATGACGGTTGCAGTTACTGCAGTGGGGTCATCTGCCAGAAACAGCTAAACCAGGGGTGTCAAACTCATTTTAGATCATGAGGCAGATTGGGCAAACTGCGACTTCATGTGGGCCGGATCAGTTGTGTGCGCACGTGTGCTCCCACAGTTTTCGTTGCCTTTGTTTTTTCAACCTGCTCTCATGTGTCTCAGTCTCTGCTATAACTACGAAGTGTTCCACTTTACAAATTTCATTTATTATGAAGAAGATTGCCTAGCAAGCATTATTTTTATGATTGGTATTAACTTACAGTCGTAGGCTACAAGAAAGTTGTGATGAGAGAGAGAAAAAACGATGCTATTTTGGCTAAGATTGTTTTGGGAGCCGCACCCTTTCCATTAATAAACCATTTGAATTCTAACATTAGCAGACACAAATGTAGACCTAACGAAACAAATTGTAAATGTAGGCGACACAACTGCACCTAATTTTTATTAGCCTGCTTCCAGCAATCAAACTCAGACAATGAACACAGTTAGCCTCTAATTTTTATTGAAGTGATCACACTTACAACAATAGAATAGGCAGAAAATGAATGAATCACAATATTATGACACTCAATATTACATAATGCATTTTGCTTACATGTCACAGTGCAACGAACAGTGTCACTCATTTTTCACTTGCTGCTTCCAGACACCTGACATCTCTCGGCTTTAACCAGCTGGTCAACAAGCTGCAGAAGATCTTAAACACGGCGCAGCACATCACACAAACCAATCTTCCATCCGTGGACTCACTTTACACCGCACGCTGTTGGAGCAGTGCTGCCAGGATAATCAAGGACACGACCACCCAGCCAACAGACTTTTTGTCCCTCTTCCCTCCGGGAGAAGGTTCAGGAGCTTGAAGACTCGTACGGCCAGATTTGGGAACAGCTTCTTTCCAACTGTGATAAGACTGCTGAACGGATCCTGACCCAGATCTGGGCCGTACCCTCCAAATATCCAGACCTGCCTCTCCGTTTTTTTGCGCCACCTTACTTCCCATTTTTCTATTTTCTATTTATGATTTATAATTTAAATTTTTAATATTTACTAATTTTAACTATTTTTAATATCTTTAATATTTAATATTTGTAATCCAGGGAGTGTGAAGCGCAGAATCAAATATCGCTGTGATGATTTTATGTTCTAGTACCAGTCGTTTGGCGACAATAAAGTATAAAGTACATCAGGGACAGTTTCTGGGCAGTTGTGATTTGTTAATGTTCATTATGGAGAATGCCTGCTCACAGAGGTATGTTGTCCTGAACATGCAAAGGATCTTTGAGGCAAAGTCTGTCATCTTGGGGTACATCGGTCCCAGGTATTGATAGAATGAGCCCAGACCCACAGTCTCAAATCTATATTTCAAAGCCGAGTTACACTGAATTTCAATTAGTTCCATTTGGAGTTCCTCCGGCACAGAATTTCTTCTCGTGCTGAGTGAAGACTTGGAAACGATTTTGAAACTCACTTTTCAGCCGTGATATCTTGTCCTTGTACCTGTCCATTGTCATTAATCCCATGAGCGACACGCACAGTCTGCAAAGAGGGGAAATGAGCTGGGTTTCTCCAGGATAGTTGCATCTCCCACAGGCCTAATTTAATTTGAAAGGCACAAATGCTGTCGTAGCATTCCGTAACAAGTTTGTTACGGTCTTGAATGTTAACATTAAGCACATTTAAGTGCTCTGTTATATCCACCAAAAAAGCAAGATCATGAAGCCAGTCTGGGTCATCCAACTGGCTTCCCTTTCTCGTTCATGAATAATCCAATTTCGGCACGTAATTGAAAAAAACTTTTGAGCACAACCCCTCTGCTCAACCAGCAGACTTCAATGTGGTAGGGTAGGCCGTGTCCAATATTACTTTTGGACAAAAGATTGTCAAATTGCCGATGGGTGAGTCCCTTGGCTCTAATAAAGTTAACCGCTTTGATTACTACATCCATGACATTGTCCATTTTCAGGCTCCTGCTACATAACGCCTCTTGGTGTATAATACAATGAAAATTCCAGAATTCCTGCTCTGGATTCTCTGTCTGAACTTCCCCTCTGAGTTTCACAACAACGCCTGCATTTTTCCCTACCATGGATGGTGCGCCGATCTGTTGCCACGCTGACAGCGTGACTCCAGTCAACTCCCAGTCTGTCCAAGGCCTCAACGAGGCTGGAGAAAACGTCGTTCGCCGTTGTGGTGTTTGTCATGGGCACCATCTCCACAAACTGCTCGGTGACGGTCAAAGATGCATCAACACCACGAATAAATACTCCCAATTGAGCTACATCAGTCACATCGGTGATCTCATCAATTGCAATAGAGAAGGCAATAAATTACTTCACTTTGTCTTTTAGTTGACTGTTCAAATCTCCTGCAAGGTCCCTGATTCTCTCTGCCACAGTATTTCTTGACAAGCTGATATTACCAAAAGCCTGTCTCTTCTCAGGGCACACCAGCTTAGCCTCCGTCAGCATGCATGCTTTGATGAATTCCCCCTCTGAGTATGGCTTCGACACAACAGCTATTTTGTTGGCAATAATATAACTGGTCTTGACAGCTCTATCATGAGTCTCTCGACCTTTAGGGAACACTGATTACTATTTTTTCAGAGCTGCTTCAAGCTCGTTTACCTTTTGCGTTCTGAGTCGTCCTGCGTTCTTGTTATATTTTTCTCCATGTGACGTCTCATAGTGTCGTTTGATATTGTATTCTTTTGCCACAGCCACTTGTTGCCGTTGACCTCACAGAAGGAAAAACGATCTTTCCAATTATCGTTGAATATCCGACCTTCGATGTCAACTTTTCTTTTCTTGGAAAGCATTTTGAACCACAGCAGCAAACAGTCTCAGCCTTGCTACAGTTACTTACCTGAGTACTCTGTGTGTTTATACTGAGTCTGACGACGCAGTGGGGCCCTAGTGGTCTTCAATGCAGGGTGGTAGGAGCTTATGCAGAGCGGGTGGTTAACTGCCGCCTATTGTTTTCTGAGTACACACAACAAGCTGCCGGTACAGCAGCCGGCACAGACAGCGGTGGGAGAGAGAGCGGCTGCCGTACAGATACATAGTAAATGATCCTGAATATACTTCTTTTCCCCCCCCCAAACAATCCCGCGGGCCGGTAATTTGACACCCCTGAGCTAAACTGAGGAGAGGCAAGAATGCATAAAGTCTACCAGTACATCACTATCTACTACTACAATTTACGTTAAATCCACAATAATTGCCACATAGAATATGCATGTATAATAGCATTTTAAAAAATCCTCTAAAAATTTAAGTAACTAGAACAACTGCTTAAAAAAAAGTCCTGACGAAGGGTCTCGGCCTGAAACGTCGACTGCGCCTCTTCCTATAGATGCTGCCTGGCCTGCTGCGTTCACCAGCAACTTTGATGTATGTTGCTTGAATTTCCAGCATGTGCAGAATTCCTGTTGTTTGCAACTGCTTAAAAAACTAGTTTTATTTTATATGTACAGGTACCCCCCACTTTTCGAACGTTCGCTTTACCACACCTCGCTGTTACGAAAGACCTACATTAGTTACCTGTTTTCGCTAACAGAAGGTGTTTTTACTGTTACGAAAAAAGGCAGCACGCGAAAAAAAAGCGGTGCGCACCCCAAGCAGCTGCCCCTCCCCCGGATTCGGAACGGCATTCTCGCCAGCATTGCTTAAACACGTGCCTGTGAGCATCCGTTTGCAAGATGGGTTCTAAGGTATCGGAAAAGTCTAAAAGAGCTCGTAAGGGTGTTACACTTAGCGCAAAACTAGACATAATTAAGGGTTTTGATCGTGGTGACGAAGTAAGGACAAAGTGAGTTTGGCTTGTGGAAGTTGACGAAGATGATGTTGAAGAGGTTTTGGCATCCCATGACCAAGAACTGATAGATGAAGAGCTGATGCAATTGGAAGAGGAAAGGATAACAATTGAAACCAAATGCAGTAGCGAACGGACCGAAAGTGAAGTAGTCCAGGAATTGAACGTGAAGCAACTGCGTGAGATTTTCGCTGCAATGATAAAGTACAACTTTAATTTTGAAAGGGTATGTAGGTTTAGGGCATATTTGCAAGATGGTTTGAGTGCTTACAAAGAACTGTATGATAGAAAAATGCGCGAGGCTAGCAGTCAAGCAAGCCTTCCACATCAGCCACAGCAGACGACGAACCTCGACCTTTGACATCGAGGCAGGCAGAGATAGAAGAAGATGACCTGCCTGCCCTGATGGAAACAGACGACACCTCAGTGTCCCGATACCCCAGCCCCCGGGCCGCGGACAGATACTGATTCGCGGAGAATGCAGCGGTAGCCGGGACGCATCCAGCACACCTTTAAGAAAAAAAGCCGAAATAAGCAAGCTAAATGTCGGCCCAGATCAGAGGCGATTTGCTTTCTTCTTAAAGATGTGCTGGGTGCGTCCCGGCTACCGCTGTACCCCTGCACTCTTCGCGGATCGGTATCGGGTCGCTGCCCGGAGGGTGGGGGCCACTGCACCACCCCAACCTCCGACGACTCAGCCATCATCAGTGTGCTCTGCGCTGTCCCCCCGATTCCAGTAAGTGATACTACACTGTACATACATTATTTCTTCTTTATATAGGCTGTGTATTTTTATGTGTTATTTGGTATGATTTGGTAGCTTCATAGCTTAAAGGTTACTGGAGAGAGTGTTTTTGCTGAGAGCGTTTGCGTGAGATTTTCGCTACGGAGAACAGTGCAGGTAATGATTATAGAAAAGTATTTCTACTTTATATAGGCTGTGTATTTATCATATCATTCCTGCTCTTACTATATGTTACTGTTATTTTAGGATTTACGTGTTATTTGGCATGATTTGGTAGGTTATTTTTGGGTCTGCGAACGCTCACAAATTTTTCCCATATAAATTAATGGTAATTGCTTCTTTGCTTTACAACATTCCGGCTTACGAACCATTTCATAGGAATGCTCTACCTTCGGATGGCGGTGGAAACCTGTATATTCAATACTGATACTTTTTCATGAGGTTACAGTTATTATAATTATTCGATGTTTACTAATTTTTTATAGAGCCTACTTACACAATTGAATTGTACTGTCTATATATATATTTTTAAATTTTTCTTTTTTATATACATCTGACTACCCATGGTTACTGCAGCAAAAAAAATCTTGCGCATGGTTTTATTCCATGCTCACATGACAAAATGATGGCGCTGTGTCCAATTTGTATGACAACACTTTGTATTTGTCACAGCGATCTCATTAAATATCCAAAGTAACAATAGTAAGTGCTTTTTCAATGCTGGTTGGAAGAATATTATATATATTATAAAGGAATTATATATTCAGAGCTTTGAAATGGTTTCATTTTTCAAATATACCTGTGACATTATAGTTAACATATAATACCTATAATGCCTAAAATCTGCTAAAACATCAATATCGACTGTATATTAGAATAATTAGTACAGTTGACCAAAAAAAACTAATGGAGACTATGGAGGGTAGAGGCCACAAAGGCAAATGAAAATCAAAAGTGGGCCATGAGTAGTAAAGAGTTGAGAACCACTGGTATAAACTTATTTAGAAGAACAAAACCAGAGCTGTTGCTGTTAGGTAGTAGAAGCTTTATCCAATGAGTGGTGAGAACATGGAAATTACTACCAAAGGCAGTAGATGAGATGACCGATGGAAATGTGGTTCGTGGTAGGTTTAAGTTCAAGTTTATTGTCGACTGACTGTACAACCATACGAAACAAAGTACCTTCAGGCGACGGTGTACCCGCAAAAACAATTATTACACACAGCGCATAGAACACAATATTACCACGAATCATCATCATCATCATCAGGTGCCATGCCCGGTTTGAGCTTTGACCGCCATGGCCCACACACTCCTGTTTCGGGTCAAGTGGATCAATTCATTGGTATTCATTTCCAATTCTCTGGCTACTGTCTCCATCATCATTTGTCTTTGTCTTCCTCTTGCTTTCTTCCATTCAATCTTTCCCATAATGACCATGCATTCCAACTCTTCTTTCCTAATCACATGTCCAATGAAGTTACGTTGCCTTTTCATGATCTCATACGTTATTTCTCTTTTTGTGTTTGCTCTGTTCATGACATCCTCGTTAGATATTCATTTCGTCCATGATATTCTTTGCATCCTCCTCAAAAACAACATCTCTGCTGCTACAATTTGTTTCCTCATGTTACTAGATATTGTCCAACATTCTGAGCCATGTAACATAACTGGATAAACGTAACATTTCAGTACTCTGAGGTGGGTTGTCATGCCTAGTTTAGCATTGGTCAGTATACTCTTCATTCTCGTAAAGGTGTCTTTTGCCATCCCTATTCTTCTTTTGATGTCCATGTCGCAACTGCCACCTCCCAGCTTCCTAAGTAGCAAAAGTTCTGTACTTGATTCATGTCTTCCCCATTTATTTTCAGTCAGCAGATAGGAATCTCCTTCTTTTTGGATATCACCATACATTCTGTCTTTTTGCAATTGATAGATAGACCCATTTTTGCACTTTCTTCAACAATCATATCAATTAAGTTTTGTAGTTTTTCCTCCGTATTTGCAATTAACACAGTGTCATCTGCATATCTGAAATTATTGATGTTTTCACCGCCAACTTTGATTTCCAAGATGTCTCTTATTTTTTGTAATATTGTTTCACTGTACACATTAAATAAATAAGGGGAGAAAACACACCCTTGTCTAACACCTCTCTTGATTTTCATAAACGGACTCACTTCTCCATCTATTCTTACAGTGGCAGTTTGTTCCCAGCACAGATTTCTGATTAGGCGGAGGTCTTTCGAATCTAGATCTAGAGTTTCCTGTAATATTTCAAATAACTTATTGTGCTTCATTTTATCAAATGCTTTTGTATAGTCGATAAAACAAACAGACAAATCTTTTTGCACTTGAATAGCTCGTTCTGATAGTATCCTTAACATCAATATTGCGTTTCTTGTACCTTTGTCTTTCACAAAACCACATTGTTCTTTGTCTATTTCAGCTTGTATCTTATTTTTAGCTCTTTTCATCAAATTTCGTAGAAGTATCTTGGTGATACGACTCATTAAATTTGTGGTCCTATGTAATTCACATTCTATTGTTCCAGCTTTCCTAGGAAGAGGGATAAATACTGATTTTTTCATCTCTTCTGGTATTATTCCAGTCTCATAAATGTCATTGATTAAATCAGTAAATTTTTCAATTGCATAATCTTCAAAGGCAATAATTTGTTCTATTACTAATTCATCAGGACCTGCTGCCTTTCATTTCTTCATCTTATTTTTTGCATTACGAACTTCAGATTTTAAGATTTTCTTAATTTCTGGTTTTTTACTTCGATCATCTTCAAACAATTCCTGAATATACTCAGTCCATCTGTTCGTAATCTCATCTTTTTCCATGATAATGGTACTGTCCTTTGCTTTCAAACATCCACCTGAATATTACTATGAATAAGTCAACAAAATATAATTCAAAAGTGCACAGCACTGGCAAGCAGTAAACAGTACAATAAACAGCTCAGTGTCCTAGTGATGGCGGGTTCACATTCTCACAACCTGATGGAAAATTTTGTTAGCCAGTCTGGCAGTCCTAATCCTGATGTTCCTGTAACCCCTTCTTGATGGTAGTGGGTCAAAGAGATTGTGGAATGGGATCCCTAACCACACTTCGGCCCCTTCATCTACAATGCTCCCAGTAAATGTCACAAGCAGGGGAGAGGGAGGCCCCAGTGATCCTCTCACCAGTTTTTACTATCCTCTGTAAGGTCTTTCAGCTTCCATACCACACAACGATGCAGCTAGGCAGGGCACACGATAGTGCTCCTGTAGAAAGCTGTAGGGCAGGGAGCCTTGCATGCCTCAGTACCTTCAGAAAATGTAGATGTTGTTGTGCCGCCTCGACTAATTAAGAGGTGTTGTGGGCCCATGTTAGGTCACATGTTCTGTGCACACCAAGGAACCTTGAGCATAGCAGAGCCATTGATTTGTAATGGAGAGTGGTCAACCGGCGTCTTCTTGAAGTCCACTATAATCTCTTTCGTCTTGTCCATATCGAGACTCAGGTGGTTGTTCTCACATTGGATCAGCTTTTCGGAGAAGAAAGCAAAGGATGTGCTGAGAGATTTAAAGAAGGGGTATGATGGCAAGAGGCTTTCATTGAACGTATATGTCGGAAAGAAGCAGATTAAAGAAATGTGTAAAAATAATAGAGTTGTTGTCACGGGGGATTTCAGCTTCCCAAATATAAACTGTGTAACATAGAAACATAGAAAATAGGTGCAGGAGTAGGCCATTCGGCCCTTCGAGCCTGCACCGCCATTTATTATGATCATGGCTGATCATCCAACTCAGAACCCAGCCTTCCCTCCATACCCCCTGACCCCTGTAGCCACAAGGGCCATATCTAACTTCCTTTTAAACATAGCTAATGAACTGGCCTCAACAGTTTGCTGTGGCAGAGAATTCCACAGATTCACCACTCTCTGTGTGAAGAAGTTTTTCCTAACCTCGGTCCTAAAAGGCTTCCCCTCTATCCTCAAACTGTGACCCCTCGTTCTAGACCTCCCCAACATCGGGAACAATCTTCCTGCATCTAGCCTGTCCAATCCCTTTAGGATCTTATACGTTTCAATCAGATCCCCCCTCAATCTTCTAAATTCCAACGAGTACAAGCCCAGTTCATCCAGTCTTTCTTCATATGAAAGACCTGCCATCCCAGGAATCAATCTGGTGAACCTTCTTTGTACTCCCTCTATGGCAAAGATGTCTTTCCTCAGATTAGGGGACCAAAACTGCACACAATACTCCAGGTGTGGTCTCACCAAGGCCTTGTACAACTGCTGTAGTACCTCCCTGCTCCTGTACTCGAATCCTCTCGCTATAAATGCCAGCATACCGTTCGCCTTTTTCACCGCCTGCTGTACCTGCATGCCCACTTTCAATGACTGGTGTATAATGACACCCAGGTCTCGTTGCACCTCCCCTTTTCCTAATCGGCCACCATTCAGATAATAATCTGTTTTCCTATTTTTGCCACCAAAGTGGATAACTTCACATTTATCCACATTAAATTGCATCTGCCATGAGTTTGCCCACTCACCCAACCTATCCAAGTCACCCTGCATCCTCTTAGCATCCTCCTCACTGCTAACACTGCCACCCAGCTTCGTGTCATCCGCAAACTTGGAGATGCTGCATTTAATTCCCTCATCCAAGTCATTAATATATATTGTAAACAACTGGGGTCCCAGCACTGAGCCTTGCGGTACCCCACTAGTCACCGCCTGCCATTCTGAAAAGGTCCCGTTTATTCCCACTCTTTGCTTCCTGTCTGCTAACCAATTCTCCACCCACACCAATACCTTACCCCCAATACCGTGTGCTTTAAGTTTGCACACTAATCTCCTATGTGGGACCTTGTCAAAAGCCTTTTGAAAATCCAAATATACCACATCCACTGGTTCTCCCCTATCCACTCTACTAGTTACATCCTCAAAAAATTCTATGAGATTCGTCAGACATGATTTTCCTTTCACAAATCCATGCTGACTTTGTCCGATCATTTCACCGCTTTCCAAATGTGCTGTTATCACATCCTTGATAACTGACTCCAGCAGTTTCCCCACCACCGACGTTAGGCTAACCGGCCTATAATTCCCCGGTTTCTCTCTCCCTCCTTTTTTAAAAAGTGGGGTTACATTAGCCACCCTCCAATCCTCAGGAACTAGTCCAGAATCTAACGAGTTTTGAAAAATTATCACTAATGCATCCACTATTTCTTGGGCCACTTCCTTAAGCACTCTGGGATGCAGACCATCTGGCCCTGGGGATTTATCTGCCTTCAATCCCTTCAATTTACCTAACACCACTTCCCTACTAACATGTATTTCGCTCAGTTCCTCCATCTCACTGGACCCTCTGTCCCTTACTATTTCTGGAAGATTATTTATGTCCTCCTTAGTGAAGACAGAACCAAAGTAATTATTCAATTGGTCTGCCATGTCCTTGCTCCCCATAATCAATTCACCTGTTTCTGTTTGCAGGGGACCTACATTTGTCTTTATCAGTCTTTTCCTTTTTACATATCTATAAAAGCTTTTACAGTCCGTTTTTATGTTCTCTGCCAGTTTTCTCTCATAATCTTTTTTCCCCTTCCTAATTAAGCCCTTTGTCCTCCTCTGCTGAACTCTGAATTTCTCCCAGTCCTCAGGTGAGCCACTTTCTCTGGCTAATTTGTATGCTACTTCTTTGGAATTGATACTATCCCTAATTTCTCTTGTCAGCCACGGGTGCACTACCTTCCTTGATTTATTCTTTTGCCAAACTGGGATGAACAATTGTTGTAGTTCATCCATGCAACCTTTAAATGCCTGCCATTGCATATCCACCGTCAATCCTTGAAGTGTCATTTGCCAGTCTATCTTAGCTAATTCATGTCTCATACCTTCAAAGTTACCCCTCTTTAAGTTCTGAATTAACTACGTCACTCTCCATGTTAATGAAGAATTCCACCATATTATGGTCACTCTTACCCAAGGGGCCTCTCACGACAAGATCGCTAATTAACCCTTCCTCATTGCTCAAAACCCAGTCCAGAATAGCCTGCTCTCTAGTCGGTTCCTCGACATGTTGGTTCAAAAAACCATCCCGCATACATTCCAAGAAATCCTCTTCCTCAGCACCTTTACCAATTTGGTTCACCCAGTCTACATGTAGATTGAAGTCACCCATTATAACTGCTGTTCCTTTATTGCACACATTTCTAATTTCCTGTTTAATACCATCTCCGACCTCACTACTACTGTTAGGTGGCCTGTACACAACTCCCACCAGCGTCTTCTGCCCCTTAGTGTTACGCAGCTCTACCCATATCGATTCCACATCTTCCCGGCTTATGTCCTTCCTTTCTATTGCGTTAATCTCTTTTTTAACCAGCAACGCCACCCCACCTCCCCTTCCTTCGTGTCTATCCCTCCTGAATATTGAATATCCCTGAACGTTGAGCTCCCATCCCTGGTCACCCTGGAGCCATGTCTCTGTGATCCCAACTATATCATAATCATTAATAACAATCTGCACTTCCAATTCATCCACCTTATTACGAATGCTCCTTGCATTGACACATAAAGCCTTCAGGCACTCTTTTACAACTCTCTTAGCCCTTTTTAATGCTTGCCCTGGATTTGTCGGCCTGCCACTTTTACTTTTCCCCTTTGTACTTTTTGCTTCTACGCTCACTTTACACCCCTCTGTCTCTCTGCACTGGTTCCCATCCCTCTGTTGTGAACTAACCTCCTCACACCTAGCCGCTTTAATTTGATTCCCACCCCCCAACCATTCTAGTTTAAAGTCACCTCAGTAGCCCCCGCTAATCTCCCTGCCAGGATATTGGTCCCCCGAGGATTTAAGTGTAACCCGTCCTTTTTGTACAGGTCACACCTGCGCCAAAAGAGGTCCCAATGATCCAAAAACTTGAATCCCTGCCCCCTGCTCCAATCCCTCAGCCACGCATTTATCCTCCACCTCATCGCATTCCTACTCTCACTGTCGCGTGGCACAGGCAGTAATCCCGAGATTACTACCTTTGCGGTCCTTTTTCTCAACTCCCTTCCTAGCTCCCTATATTCTTCTTTCAGGACCTCATAAGAGGTTTAGATGGGGCAGAACTTGCTAAGTGTATCCAGGAAGGTTTCTTAAGTCAATATGTGGACAGTCCAATGATAGGAGGGGCCAAACTGGACCCAGCGTTGGGTAATGAGCCTAGCCAGGTAACTGACCTTTCAGTGGGTAAACAGTGATCACAGCTCCTTAACTATCACGGTAGCTATAGATAACAATAGGTATGACCTTGCAGGGGAGTTTTAAATTGGGATAGGGAAAATTGTGAGGACATTAGGCAGGAACTAAGAAGCGTTAATTGGGAACACCTTTTCTCTGGCAAGTCCACATCAGACATGTGGAGGGGTGTTTAAAGACCAATTGCACAGAGTACAGGAAAGGTATCTTCCTGTTATAAGGAGGAACGGGGATAGAAAGATAAGAAAACCTTGGAAGTCCAAAGAGGTGTTGGATTTAGTCAAGAAGAAAAAGGAAAAGTATGTAAAACTTTAGTAGTCAGGATCAAACGAAGCACATGAAGAGTACGAGGAAACCAGAAAAGAACTAAAGAAGGGAATTAGGAAGGTCGAGAGGGGCCATGAAAAGCCCTTGGCAAGTAGGAATAAGCTGAATCCCAAGGGTCAAGGAGGAGGAAGTGTTGGGACCTCTTAATGGGTAGTTCGTGGATAAGTAGTTAAATGGGATTTACCACAGGTTATTGAAGGAGAGAAGAAAGAAGATTGCTGGGTTCTTGACCAGTATCTTTGTGTCCTCTCTAGCTGCAGGCGAGATCCCAGAGAACTAGTGAGTCGATAATACTGTACCTCTTTTAAAGAAAGGAACAAGGGAAAAATCTGGGAACTATAGACCGGTGAGTCTCACGTCAGCTATACGGAAATTGCTGGATTAAATTCTTAGGGTTGGATAAATGAACATTTGGAAACCCTAACAACAGGAATTCTGCAGATGCTGGAAATTCAAGCAACACACATCAAAGTTGCTGGTGAATGCAGCAGGCCAGGCAGAATCTCTAGGAAGAGGTACAGTCGACGTTTCAGGCCGAGACTCTTCACCAGGACCTGGCGAAGGGTCTCGGCCTGAAACGTCGACTGTACCTCTTCCTAGAGATGCTGCCTGGCCTACTGCGTTCACCAGCAACTTTGATTTGGAAACCCTAATCAGGTTGTGCCTTAGTAACTTGATTGAGTTTGTAGACAGGGTAGGGAAGTGGATGCAGTCTACATGGATTTTAGTAAGACATTTGACAAAGTCCCTCATGGGAGGCTAATCCAGAAGATTGGGATGCATGGGATCTGTGGCAAAGTGCGGTTTGGATTCAGAATTGGCTTGCACAGAGAAGACAGAGGGAAGTGGTCGAAGGGATTTATTCGAGATGGCACTGTGTAATTAGTGCAGTTCCTCAGGGATGTGTGCTGGGCCCTCTGCTGTTTGTATATAAATCATCTGAATGAAAGTGCAGATGGACAGGTTAGTAAATTTACAGATGACACCAAGATTTGTGGAGTTGTGTATAGTGCAGAAGACTGGTAAAGAATACAACACGATATAGATCAGTTGCAGATATGGCTGAGATATGGCAGATGGAGTTTAAACTAGAGAGATGGGAGGTGTTGCTCCTTGGTAAGGCAAATGCAAGGATACAGTACACTATTAGGGCAAGGTTGTTAACAGTGTTAACAGTGGGATCCAAGTTATAGCTCTTTGAGAGTGGCCACACAGGTTGATATGGTGGTTAAGAAGGCTTATGGAATGCTTGCTTTTATAGTCATAGTCATACTTTATTGATCCCGGGGGAAATTGGTTAAGTCAAGGTATGGAGTTGAAAAGTCAGGAGGTTATGTTGCAACTTTACAAAACTCTCGGTAGGCCACATCTGGAATATTGCGTACAGTTCTGATCGTCCCACTATAGGAAGGATGTTGAGGCTTTGGTGAGGGTGCAGATTTACCAGGATGCTGCCTGGTTTAGAGGGCAGATGCTATCACTAAAGGCTGGATAAATGAGGCAGCTTAAAGAATGAGGTAAAAAATGAGCTAACGACTGAAGCTGCAACTCTGAAGTACAGACTGTAAATAATCAGGGTCCCAACAGTGCCCTGAAGAAAGGTGGCTCCAATTTCTCCGTTGATGCAGTGTACTTCATTTGCCCTCTGACAAATGCCTCAGTATCTAAAAGTGGGAGAGATTTGCATATTAAGGAGGCCATTCTTATGAAATTTGCTGATGATCTGATACGAGCCTCTATAATGATGATTCATACATTCAACAAGGATAGAGAAAAAATAAAGATAGCTTGTGAAACTCTTGGCAAATACATTGATAACATATGCAATAACCCCAGTGAAGAAAAGTACAGAAAGATCAAGTTGCAGAACAAAGTCTTTCAGGAAAGGATATCTGAACTAGAAGGAACACATGAATTTTTACAGCCAATTGGATTTGAAAGAAAGATGTTGCAGGTACCTAGGCAAGAGAATGAAGATGAGTTTTATGTGTTCAATGGGGATTTTCCTACTACATACGAAGAGCTCAGACAATATAAGAATGAACTTTTAAATGCTGAGCCAGTTAGAGCACAGCTGGATCGACAGGTCAGAGTTTTACAACCTTCACCCCAGGCAGCTAAATTTGAATTACCCAATGACTTCTATAATCTAACAGCTGAAGAAGTTAAATGCGAACAACAGATGAGATCAGAAGCTGTTGAAAAGACAACCATGCTAAGAACCAAAGCCATGAGAGAGAGAGAAAAGCGGAGGGAGTTTAAGAAATATAACTACACGCTATTGCGTGTTAGATTCCCGGATGGATACATTTTGCAAGCAACATTCTATGCATGATAAGGTTTTAGCTCTCCGTGAATTTGTTCACAGTGTTCTTGAAAAAAAAAGGACTGTGTTCCAAATTTGGGTTCTTTTCTCTGGAGTGTTGGAGGCTGACAGGAGATCTGACAGAGGTTTGCAAAATTATGAGAGGCACAGATAGAGTGGACAGAGAATATCTGTTTCCCATGGTTGACGTGCCTAATTCCAGAGGGCATGCATTGAAGGTGAGAGGGGTAGGTTCGATGATGTGAGGGGTATGCTTTTTTACTCAGGGAGTGGTGGATGTCTGGAATGTGCTGCCTTATATGGTGGTAGAGGCAAATACATTTTAGGAGACATTTGGATAGGTTCATGGATGGAAGGAAGATGGAGGGATATGGACATGGTGAGGATAAGATGGATTAGCGTTTGGGTCTTCAAAAGTTTGCCTTTTAGCTGGTTCAGCACAACATTAAGGGCTGAATGGCTTGTTTCTGCACTGTACTCTTCAATGTTCTATGTGAATCTGTAGAATTTTAAGTCCAGGGAAGTAGAAGAGCCTACATTAAATATTTTGAAAACACACTTAGAGTGAAAATAAGTGTTGTAAGGAAAGGCACGTGGGTGGACCTAGTACATGGACAGATCAACCATTATCTTATTGGATGGCAGAGCAAGCTTGATGGGCTAGATGGCCAAGTGCTGCTCCCATTTCTGTATGTTCTTTAATTCCACTTAAAATGCCAACTATCTGTGACTCCTAAATGAAGGCAGAAGGGATCAACTTGTTGACTGAGTATTCCAACATTAGATATGGCATGAAGTTCAACAGAGGAGCATGAAGTTATTAGAATTTTCTGCTTTGCTGTGGCAAAGCTGCCTGCTGTACCCACATCAGTAAATCTATCAGAATCAGGTTTAGTATCACTTACATACTTTATGTCATGAAATTGGTTATTTTGTGGCAGCAGTTCAGAGCTGTGTTACAATGATAGATAAATACATACTACATACATAACTAGATAGTGCAAAGATGAATAGCAAAATAATGCTTATGAATCATTTAGAAATCTGATGGTAGTGGGGAAAAAGCTGTTTCTAAAATGTTGAGAGTGAATCTTGTTTTGTGTACCATCTTGCCAATGGTAGTAGTAAGAGGGAATGTCCTCAGTGACGGATGCTGCCTTTGTGAGGCACAGTCTTTTCAGAAGCTGTCAGTGAGAGGAAGACTTGTGCCTGTTCTGAGTCCCTTTGCAGCCTTTTTTGAACCTGCACATTCTGACTCCATACCAGGTCAGAATGCTTTCCACCATACATCCATAGAAATCACAGGGTCAACAGATGTTGTGGGTATTTGCGCAGGTGTTGTATTATTCCCCTTTCAAAGAGAGCAGAGAGGGCATTGAGCTCATTGTTGATTGAACCATCAACATAATTTATATTGTTAGGTTTCAGCTTAAAGGAAGAAATAGGACACATAAACTGTTATTGCTTCTGTGCATCCAATTGTGTCTCTAACTTCACAGAGGAGTGATTTTATGGTAGGTTTCTAGATTGGTCCTCTTCAACATCACAGATGTTCCCTCAGCAGACTGTAAATCTCCTGGTTAATTCAAGGATTCTGGTTTGGGAAAACATGGTATAGGCAGGTGATAGAGAAGGGACGCGCTCAGACTGATGGCTTGAGATGTGTCTATTTTAACGCAAGGAGTATTATGATGACTTAATGGATGAGCTTAGAGCGTGGATCAGTGCTTGGAGCTATGATGTTATGGCCATTACAGAGACTTAGATGGCTGAGGGGCAGGAATGGTTACTTCGAGTGCCGGGCTTTAGATGTTTCAGAAAGGACAGGGATGGAGGCAAAAGAGGTGGGGGTGTGGCACTGTTGATAAGAGATAGTGTCATGGCCGTAGAAATGGAGGAAGACATGGAGGGATTGTCTACAGAGTCTCTGTGGGTGGAAGTTAGGAATAGGAAGGGGTCAATAACTCTACTAGGTGTTCTTTATAGACCACCCAATAGTAACAGGGACATCGAGGAACAGACAGGGAGACAGATTCTGGAAAGGTGTAATAATAACAGGGTTGTCGTGGTGGGAGATTTTAATTTCCCAAATATCTGTTGGCAAATCCTTAGAGCGAGGGGTTTAGGTGGGGTTGAGTTTGTTAGGTGTGTTCAAGGTTTCTTGACACGATATGTAGATAAGCCTACAAGAGGAGAGTCTGTACTTGATCTGGTATTGGGAAATGAATATGGTCAGGTGTCAGGTCCCTCAGTGGGAGAGCATTTTGGAGATAATGATCACAATTCGACCTCCTTTGCCATAGCATTGGAGAGGAATAGAAACAGACAAGTTAGGAAAGTGTTTAATTGGAGTAAGGGGAAAGATGAGACTATCAGGCAGGAACTTGGAAACATAAATTGGAAACAGATGTTCTCAGGGAAATGTACGGAAGAAATGTGGCAAATGTTCAGGGGGTATTTGTGTGGAGATCTGCATAGATATGTTCCAATGAGACAGGGAAGGGATGGTAGGGTACAGGGACCGTGGTGTACAAAGGCTGTTGTAAATCTAGTCAAGAAGAAAAGAAGAGCTTGTGAAAGGTTCAAAAAGCTAGGTAATGATAGAGAGCTAGAAGGTTATCAACCTAGCAGGAAGGAGCTTAAGAAAGAAATTAGGAGAGCCAGAAGGGGCCACGAAAGGTCTTGGCGGACAGGATTAAGGAAAACTCCAAGGCATTCTACAAGTATGTGAAGAGCAAGAGGATAAGACGTGAGAGAATCAAGTGTGACAGTGGAAAAGTGTGTATGGAACCGGAGGAGATGGCAGAGGTACTTAATGAGTACTTTGCTTCAGTATTCAGTACTGAAAAGGATCTTGATGATTGTAGGGATGACTTAGAGTGGACCGAAAAGCCTTAGCATGTGCAGGAGCTTTTGGAAAGCATCAAGTTGGATAAGTCACCAGGACCAGACGAGAAGTACCCCAGGCTACTGTGGGAGGTGAGGGAGGAGATTGCTGAGCCTCTGGCGATGATCTTTGCATCATCAATGGGGACAGGAGAGGTTCTGGAGGATTGAAGGGTTGTGGATATTGTTCCATTATTCAAGAAAGTGAGTAGAGATAGCCCAGGAAATTATAGACCAGTGAGTCTTACTTCAGTGGCTGGTAAGTTGATGGAGAAGATCCTGAGAGACAGGATTTACAAACATTTGGAGAAGTATAATATGATTAGGAATAGTCAGCATGGCTTTGTCAAAGGCAGGTCATGCCTTAAGAACCTGATTGAATTTTTTGAGGATGTGACTAAATACGTTGATGAAGATAGAGCAGTAGATGTAGTGTATATGGATTTCAGCAAGGCATTTGCGAAAGTACCCCATGCAAGGCTTAATGAGAAAGTAAGGAGGCATGGGATCCAGGGAGAAATTGCTTTGTGGATCCAGAACTGGCTTGCCCACATAAGGCGAAGAATAGTTGTATACGGGTCATATTCTAATGGAGGTCGGTCACCAGTGGTGTGCCTCAGGGATCTGTTCTGGGATCTCTACTCTTCATAATTTTCATAAATGACCTAGATGAGGAAGTGGAGGGAGGGGTTAATAAATTTGCTGATGACACAAAGGTTGGGGTGTTGTGGATAGTGTGGAGGGCTGTCAGAGGTTACAGCGGGACATTGATAGGATGCAAAACTGGGCTGAGAAGTGGCAGATGGAGTTCAACCCAGATAAGTGTGAGGTGGTTCATTTTGGTAGGTCAAATATGATGGCAGAATATAACATTAATGGTAAGACTCTTGGCAGTGTGGAGGATTAGAGGGATCTCGGGGTCCGAGTCCATAGGACACTCAAAGCTGCTGCACAGGTTGACTCTGTGGTTAAGAAAGCATACGGTGCATTGGCCTTCATCAATAGTGGGATTTAGTTTAGGAGCTGAGAGGTAATGTTGAAGCTGTATAGGACCCTGGTCAGACCCCACTTGGAGTACTGTACTCAGTTCTGGTCGCCTCACTACAGGAAGGATGTAGAAACTATAGAAAGGGTGCAGAGGAGATTTACAAGGATGTTGCCTGGATTGGGGAGCATGACTTATGAGAATAGATTGAGTGAACTCGGCCTTTTTTCCCTGGAATGACAGAGGATGAGAGGTGACCTGATAGAGGTGTATTAAATGATGAGAGGCATTGATCGTGTGGATAGTCAGAGGCTTTTGCCAGGGCTGAAATGGCTAACACAAGAGGGCACAGTTTTAAGGTGCTTGGAAGTAGGTACAGAGGAGACGCTAGGTAAGTTTTTTACACGAAGAGTGGTGAGTGAGTGTGATGGGTTGCTGGTGATGTTGGTGGTGGCGGATACAATAGGGTCTTTTAAGAGACTCCTGGATGGATACATGGAGCTTAGAAAAATAGAGGGCTGTGGGTAAGCCTGGGTAGTTCTAAGGTAAGGACACATTCGGCACAGCTTTGTGGGCCAAAGGGCCTGTATTGTGCTGTAGGTTTTCTATGTTTCAATGTTTCTCAAAGACACAAAATCATCCATGTAGGTTCTGATGAAGTTGGTGGTAGCTGTAGCATATTCAGAATCAGAATCAGAATCAGGTTTACTATCACCGGCATGTGTCATGAAATTTGTTAACTTAGCAGCAGCAGTTCAATAATTGTGAAAGAAAAAATAAATAAATAAGTAAATGAAGTACAGCAAGTGTGTGTGTGTGTGTGTGTGTGTGTGTGTGTGTGTGTGTGTGTGTGTGTTTTATATATATATATAGTGTGTATAATATGTATGTATATATGTGTGTGTAATATATATCTGTCTGTGTGTGTATAATATGTGTATATATATGTGTGTGTGTGTGTGTAAAATATATTTATGTATGTATACATTGAATATATTAAAAATAGTGCAAAGACAAATAATATAAATACAAAAAGTGAGGTAGTGTTCATGGGTTCAATGTCCATTTAAGAATTAGATGGCAGAGGGGAAGAAGCTGTTCCTGACTCGGTGAATGTGTGAATTCAGGCTTCTGTACCTTCTTCCTGACAGTAACAATGAGAAGAGGGCGTGTCCTGGGTGATGGGACTCCTTAATGATGGACATCATCTTTCTGAGCCACCACTCCTTGAAGGTGTCTTGGATACTATGGAGGCTGGTAGCCAAGGTGGAGCTGACTAATTTTACACCTTTCTGCAGCTGTTTTTGGTGCTATGCAGTAAACCCCCTCCCCCCCCCATACCAGACAGTGATGCAGCCTGTCAGAATGCTCTCCATGGTACGTCTATAGAACTTCTTGAGTATTTTAGTTGAGAGATCAATCTCTTCAAACTCCTAGTGAAATATAGCCACCGCCTTGCCTTCTTTACAGCTGCATTGACACTGTGCTGCCATCCTTCACCATTCCTCATGGATTTTACCACTGGTGTTATGGTCAGTCTGTGCCTACGTGCCAGGAGTAGGTACAGACAGGTGATTGGTCTTGCCGAAGTGCAGGCATGGGAGAGCATGCTAGGTGTTCTTGATGGTGGTCAAGTGTGTTAGCTTCTTGGTTCCACTGGTGATATGTTGGCAGTAGCTGGTCAGAGACTTCTTCAAGTTGGCCTGGTTGATGTCCCCCACAAAGATCAGGAAGTCATCAGGGTGTACTCTTTCGTGACCATTGATCAAGGTGCTCAGCTCCTCTAGTTCCCGCTTGACCCTTGCCAGGATGAAACGTACACTGCACCAGGACAAAGCTGGAGAACTCCTCGGCAGATAGAATGGATGACATATGTTCCAGGTCAGGGACCAGTAGTGAGACAGAACTGTCCACAGTGCTGTGCTTGAGCCATGTCTCTGTGAAGCAGAGTACAATCTGGCAATTACGTCTTCACTTTTATTTTCCACAGACTGTGCGTTAGGCAGGAGAATGGTAGGAGTGGGCCTCGAGAACCCTACAATCCAGTTATAAATGCAGCCCTCCTCGGCACGTTTCCACAGACAATGGAGGCTCTACTGACCCTTCCGTTGCTGCACTCACTCCCTCAATGGTCTGTAGGCCCAAGTTTGCCAGATATGACAACGTAATGTCATTTGCTGCAGTGTCTGCGGCAGGCGATTTCAGTTGTAGCTGTTGTTAATGGAAGTATTTGATAATTCCTTTGGAAATCACACTTATAGTACCATTGTAAGTTCCTATCAGAGAAAAGTGAAGTATTTGCTAAAAGTTAACAACCAAAGAGACCTGAAATCCAAGATGCAGGTGCAGCGAGAGATCAAGATGGCAAATTATACATCAACGTAAGAGGATCTGAGTTATCAGAGTGAAGATGTCTTACTGCAATTATACAGGCCCTTGGTGAGACCACATCTGAAGTATTATGTGAAATTTCAATCCCATTATCTAAAGAAGGGGGAATTCCCATAGGAGTGTTGTAAAGATTCACCTGACAGGTTACAGGGATGACAGATTTGACAAATGATTGATTGGACTAGCGCTGCATTTCTGAGAATTTAGTTTAGAGATCTTACAAAATGCTTCCAGGCATTCTTGCTGAGATAAATGGGGGAGACAGAGGGTGGACGCTTTGCTGCTGCTTGTGTGTAGAAGGAGGGAGGAGGGAGGTGGGAGGTGGGGGGGCTTTGGGATTCTAATGTTTTTACTGTCATTCATTCTTTGGCGTACTGTTCTATTTTCATGGACATCTGTGAAGACCAAGAATTTTAGGTTGTCTATTGTATACATTCTCATATTAAATGAAACTATTGGAACTAATGAACTATTGCGTTGTTGGTCAGGAAAGCAAATGCAATGTTAGCATTTATTTCAAAAGGACTAGAATATAAAAACAATGATATAATGCTGGGGCTTTATTAAGCACTGGTGAGGCCTCACTTGGAGTATTGTGAGCAGTTTTGGGCCCTTATTTAAGAAAGAATTTTTTTAAAAAATGAGGGGGGATCTCATTTAAATCAATCAAATGTTGAAAGACCTAGATTGATTGGATGTGGAGAGGATGTTTCCTATAGATATATAGATACCTTATTGATCCCAAAAGAAATTACAATGTCACAGTAGCATTACAAATGCACAGATATACAAATATTAGAAGTAAGAAATGCACAGTGCCCCAGTCTTAACCTAGTCCACACAGTTTCCTCTCTTCTATATCCACTACCTACCCTAGTACCCGCAACGCTTTTTTGTATTTGATATAAATACCTCCCTTTCCCCTCCCTGTCCCATCTTTCTTGCCACATTTGGCTTATTTTTTTCCCTGATTACACACTTAACCTCTGCTTTTCTGATACTAATATATTCTTTCTTTAACACCCTCTTTGCCAACTCATCCATCTTCACCCCTACATGTGCTGGAACCCATAGAAATTTTACCTGACCTCCCTGATTTGCAATTCTTGTGAATTCATTGAAAATGATAGGGAAACACCAGACAGGATTGTGTGAGGAATGTCAGGAAGAGGAGTCAGTAGAACATGTAGTTCTGAGTTGCAGGAAGTATGGGATACAGAGAGAGATGATGAGAATTAAACTAAGGGAGTTGGGATTGCAGGAATTCACATTAAAAGGGTTTCTGGGCATGGGTGAGAGAGCACAGGTCAGGGTATTTTTAGCTTTCTTAAGGGATACAGGGGTTTTTTTTATAGGATATGATGGATAAGCAGGAATAGGGTACTAGGGTGGCCAAAGACGGGAGGATAAAGTGTAGGTTAGGGTATGTGTGTGTGTGTGTGTGTGTGTGTGTGTGTGATTGAGTGAAGAGATTTTGAATGTAAGTGTATTGCACACTCCGGAGCAGAAGGTGGCGGTAATGCACCATTAAGCTGGGTGCCAACCGGCGTAGAACAAGACAGAGAAGAAGAAGAAGTAAGAAAAAAATAAAAAACAAGTTACTTCAAACAGTCTAACAGGAGGGGGTCATCACACTCCCAGCTATAGGTTGACTCATTATAGAGCCTAATAGCCGAGGAAGAATGACAACATATAGCGCGCTTTGGAGCACTGCAGTTGTCTTAGTCTATTACTAAAAATGCTCCTCTGTTCAGCCAAGGTAGCATGCAGAGGGTGAGAAACATTTGTCCAAAATTGCCAGGATTTTCCATAGGATCCTTTGTTCTACCACAGCTGCCAGAGTGTCCAGATTGACTCCTATAACAGAGCTAGCCTTTCTAATTAGTTTATTGAACCTCTTGGCATCACCCACGTTGACGTCATTGCCCCTGCCCCTGTACAGGCAACAACAGACTGGTATAACATGTGAAAGAGAGGCCTGTATATTCCAAAGAACCTTAGTCTCCTCAGGAAGTAGAGGAGACTCTGGCCTTCTTGGTTGTGGAGGAGTCTAGGAACAGAGGACACAATCTCAGATTAGAGTAAAGTCCATTTAGAATGGAGATAAGGAGGAATTTCTTTAGCCAAAGGGTAGTGAATCTGTGGGATTGATAGGAAGCTGTGGATGCCAGGTCACTGAGTGTACTTAAGGCGGAGGTTCTTACGATTTTGATTATCCAGGCATGAAACGTTATGAGGAGAAGGCAGGAGAATTGGACTGAGAGGGAAATGGATCAGCCATAATCAAATGGCAAAGAAAACTCGATTGGCTGTATGGACTAATTCTGCTCCTATGTCTTATGGTCTTATAAAATTATTACCAAAAGATGTGCAGGTATACCCTCCAGAAAGCTATCTTACAGGTGAAGTGGAGGTTCCGGCCTAGACTGGAATCAACAAGGGATGTTTGACCGCTGTGCCGGGGTTTGAATACCCTAACCTCCTACAAAGTTAAATCTTGCAACATAAGGCTCAGCAGAGCTTCGCTTCCAGATCAGCTCAGTGCCTTCTATGCTCACTTTGACCACCACAAGAAGGAGGAACCATTGCATACCCCCATGTCTCCCGATAATCCTTTAGTCTCAGTAACTGAAGATGACATGCGGGCTGCCTTTAAGAGGGTGAATCCAAGGAAAGCATCCAGTCCGGATAAAGTGATTGAGTAATGAAAACCTGTGCTGACCAACTGTCTGGTGTATTCATGGATATCTTCAACCTCTCGCTCTGGCAGTATGTGGTGTCCACCTGCTTCAATCGTACTGGTACCCAAGAAGTCTCAATGACCACTGCCCAGTGGCACTTACATCCATAGTGATGAAGTGATTTGAGAGGCTGGTGTTGAAGAATTTCAGATCCAATTAGCCTACCAAAGCAACAGGTCTACAGCAGCTGCCATCTCACTGGCTCTTCATACAGCCCTGGAACATCTAGACAGTAAAGCTGCATAAATAAGGATGCTCTTTATTGATTACAACTCAGCAATTAACACCATTATCCCCTCAAAACTCATCAGTAAACTTCAAGACCTGGGCCTCAATTCCCCCTTGTACAATTGGATCCTGGATTTCCTCACTTGTAGACCCCAGTCAGTTCGGATGTGCAAAAACATCTCCTCCACAATCTCCATCGGCACAGAAGCACCACAGGGATATGTCTTTAGCCCATGTTCTGCTCACTTTACACCCGTGTAGCTAAGTACAGCTCCAACACCATAGATACATTTGCTGATGACACTACTGTTGTGGGCTGTATCAAAGATGATGATGAATCAGCATACAGGAAGGAGATAGAAAATCTGGCTGAGTGGTGTAATACCAACAACCTCTCTCTCTATGTCAATAAGACCAAGGAACTGATTGTAGATGTCAGGAGAGGGAAACCAAAAGTCTATGAGCCAGTAATCATCGGAGGGTCAGTAACTTTAAATTCTTTGATGTCACTATCTCAGAGAACCTGTCCTAGACCCATCTTATAAATATAATTGCAAAGAAAGCATGACAACATCTCTACTCCCTCAGGAGTCTGTGGAGATTCTGCTTGTCATCAAATTCCTTGGAAAAGTTCTATAGATATCTGGTGAAAGTGTGCTGACCGGCTGTATTATGACCTGGAATGGGAACACCAATGCCTTAAAGCGAAAAATCCTACAAAAGGTAGTGGATTTGGCTCAGTACATCATGGGTAAAAATTTCCCAACCATTGAGTACATCTACATGAAATGTTGCAAAGCAGCATCCATCATCAAAGACCCTCACCACCCAGGCCATACTCTTTACTCACTGCTGTCATCCGGTAGAAGGTACACGTGCCTCAGGACTCATACCACCAGCTTCAAGAACAGTTACTACCCTTCAACCATCAGACTCTTGAACAAAAGCGAGTAACTACACTCATTCTATTTCTGGTGTTCCCACAACCTGTGGCCTCACTTTAAGGACTCTTTATCTTCTTATTCACACTCGTTCTTTATTGTTTTTTATTTATATTTGCATCTGCGCAGTTTGTTGTCCACTGACCCTGTTTACAGTTACTGTTCTATAGATTTGCTAAGTATGCCTGAAGAATAAGAATCTCAGGGTGGTATATTGTAAAATGTACGCACTCTGATAAGAAATTTTACTTGGTAGTTTGAGGAACCAAAAGTGGACAATAGAAACAGAAACAATGGGAAAAATAGATGGGGTGGGGAGGTGCAAAATATTTCTCCTTCGACATGCTGACAGATCTGCTATATACTTTCTGTTTTTATTTCACATTTCTGACATTCACACAATTTTAACCCCAATTGCATTATGGCAGCAACAGCTGCTGCAGATCATCGACCAAGAAAGTCCATGTTTCATCCACGTACTGAGCAGAAGTAATTGCCAGAATGGGACCAAGGCTTTAACGTGCCGAGCTGATCATGGGAAAATTAATAAGAGTCCCTGCAATCCAGTGCTGTCACGTGTTCCATCAATGTTGTTCAGCTGAGTGAGCTTCCACCTCTACAGCACTGATGAACGGTCTGCCTGGAGTGAAAATGTCCTTTCTACAACAGGGTTGATTTTCTAAGTCATGAATCTGTCCTGTTGGATTTAAAATTATACTTATTCATACAGCATGACCTTCCTTACTTACCGTGGATAGATGTGAAGTCAGGAGTGATGGATGCTGTGTCACAGCCTCCCATGAGGAAAAGGTTATTCTGATAAGTTCTTCTGAACCAGTGTGACCTAAAATTGAATCAACAAAAATATTGCAATATCTGAGAAGTCAACTTTCTGACAGTACTAAATAGTATTTGGACGTCTGATTGAAATGCACTCTTTTCAAACTTTACCCACCATATACAGACAGCATCCTGATTCTTCAGTTGCTAAACTGTCCGTGTATGAAGAGTTTTTCTGATTTTACTGCTTTTCTTTTGCAGCTGCAAAATGTTGCTGACCATCAAGTTTTTTTTCCTGTATTGTTTCATCAGTTATTTTTTATTTCTGTCTAACCCCCTGTTGCTGTATGGAACAATCCCAAAAAACAAGTGGTAGACTTGCTTGAACAGTGAATGCTGTTAAAACTGGAACCAACAGCAAATCAAAGATAATGAGAAACTTGCCATAATTTAAGTTCTTGGGTGTCAACATTTCCACCGCTCTGTTTTGGGCCCAACACATTGATGCAATCACTAGCGGCTCTACTTTGTAAGGAGTTTGAGGAGATTTGGTATGTTACCAAATATTCTTGCAAAGTTCTTCAGATGTACAGTGAAGAGCTTTCCAATTGGTTACATCACAGCCTGGAATGAAGGCTTGCAAGTAGCTGCAAAGGGTTGTGGACCCAGACAACTTCATCAAAGACACAATTCTCCCCATCATTGAGGACTTCTTCGAGAAGCAGTGCCTTGAGAAGGTACCATCCATCATTAAGGATCCTCCAGAACATCTTTGTCTTTTTATCTATTATTTTCATATTTATTTTTATGTTTGCACTTTATTCCATTGTTAAGCACTTTAAACTACATCACCTGTATGGAAAGTGCTCTATAAACAATTATCTTCTTATCAATGCCATTGAAAAAGAGTTACAAAAGACTTAAGGCCCACACACAATGATCAGGAACAGCTTCTTGTCTCTGCCATCAGATTTCTGAACAGTTCATGAACCCATGAAAGCTACTTCATTATTTTTTATAGACGTATTATTTTATAATATGTATTAATTTTATGTCTTTGCACTTTACTGTTACCGCAAAACAACTTTCACATCATTTAAGTCAGTGATAATTAACCTGATTCTGATTCTTCTGATTTGATTCTTTACTTTTGTGTCTATAAGATCTTTGGTGTTGTCATGACCTTAGGTCATCGGTAGAGTATGTTAAGAGTTCTGAGTTTTACACTGTTGGCTTTTTTGTATTCTCTGCATTTTATTAATTATAATTATCTGTATTGTTGCACTTCAGGCTTTTTATGTATTATTGTTATGTCTTTGCTAGTTTACATTTAAGTTGTAATTGTTCTTGGATACTTCCAATTAATTCTCCGATACTTTGCAGGTGTCCAATTAAGTACCCTTGGACTTTTGTCACCTACTAGGATGGTTACTCGTAAGCCCACTATGAGTCTGGGGTTTTATCAGCTAGGCACAGATTCCTATGTGCCCGGGAGTATATTTAAAGGGGCAGTGCTATCCCTCAGGGTCTTAGTCATCCTGATTTTGCCTAGTGATGTTTTGGATGAGTTATCTAGGACTCTGTAAGTTCTAGTGTTTTGTTTTGTCTCATTTGTTAATAAAATTCCTAGTTTTGTTTAACTCTTCTGAGTCTCTGTGATCCTGTGCCTGGGTTCGAGGATACAGCGTGACAGGTATATTTTAACATTATTTATGAGATTAATTTTAATTGCATTTCACTGGTTTTATCTGCCACAAAATTTGCTTTGGAATCTTGTAGCACTTTGTGGCTATAAGTTGGTCATATGGTTCCTGTCCATGAACTTCACTTTCTGCTTAAATGGAATTGTGATTTTTTTTTTCAGATTCACATCTTCTTCCCAGCTTCCCAGACAGACCAAAAGACTGGAAAGACACATTTATACCGTGCAACACACATAAAGTGCTGTAGGAACTCAGCAAGTCAGACATTATCTATGGAAGTGAATAAACAATTGACATTTCAGGCCGAAACTTTTCTTCAGGTTTGAAAAGGAAGGAAGAAGGCATCAAAATAAAAAGGTGGGTGGGGGCGAGGGGAAGGAGGATAGCTAGAAAGTGATAGGTGAAGCCAGGTGGGTTGGAAAGATAAAAGGCTAGAGAAGAAGGAACCTGATAGGAGAGGAGAGTGGGCCATAGGAGAAAGAGAAGGAGGAGGGGACACAGGGAGAGGTCATAAGCAGGTGAGAATGGGAAATAGAAGCAGAGGGGAGGGGGAAGAAATTCTTTTAATCCAGAAGGAGAAATCAATATTCATGCCATCAGGTTGGAAGCTACCCAGATGGAATATAAGGTGTTGCTCCTTCACCCTCAGGGTGGCCTCACCTTAGCACAAGAGGAGGCCAAGGACTGATATGTTGGAACAAGAATGGGAATCTAAAGTAACACGTTAGGCCACCGGGAAGTCCTGCTTTTGGTGGATGGAGTTGAGGTATTCAATGAAGCGATCTCCCAATTTATGATGGGTCTCACCAACATAGAGGAGGCCAGATTGAAAATACCATAAAAGACATAATAGACAACCCCAGGAGATTCACATTTGAAGTGTTGCCTCACCTGGAAGCACTGTTTGGGGCCCTGAATGGAGGCGAGGGGGGAGCTGAATTAGCAGGTGTAGGTTGCTTGCAGAGACACTCTTGGTGGGAGATTGTGGGGAGGGATGAATGGACAAGGGAATCACAGAGGGATCAATCCTTGTGGAAAGTAGAGAGGAGGGGGAGATTAAGATATGTTTAGTGGTAGGATCCCTTTGGACATGGCGCATTGCGGAGGATGAGATGTTGGATGTGGAAGCTCATGGGGTAATAGGTAAGGATACTGTTGAGGGGGTGAGGGCGGATGTTTAGGAAATAGAGGAGATGCAGGTGAGGGAAGCAAATGATGTTCCTTGGAGAAGGACGACATGTCTGATATCCTGAAAAGAAAGGACACCTCATGGAAACAGATGCTGAGGAGGTGAAGAAACCGAAAACAAGGAAATTGCATTTTTACAAGAGATAGAGAGGGAGGAGGTATGGTCAAGATAACAATAGGAATCAGAAGACCTATAAAATATGTCGACAGTTTGTCTCCAGAGATGGAGACAGAGAGATTGAGAAAGGGGAGGGATGTGTCAGAAATGGGCCAAGTGAATTTAAGGGCAGGGTGGAGTCAGAGGTAAAGTTGATGAAATTGATAAGCTCAGCATGGGTGCATGAAGTACTACCAATGCAGTCATCAATGCAGGAAGAGTTGGGGAGCATTACCAGGGAAGGCTTGGAACATGGACTGCTCTACATAGCCAACGAACAGGCAGGCATAGCTGGGGCGCATGTGGGTGCCCATGGCTACCGCTTGAGTTCAGAGAAGGTGGGGGGAGCTGAAGGAGAAATTGTTGGGGTTGAGAACCAGTTCTGCCAGACAGAGGAGGGTGGTGGTGGAGAGGAACTGGTTGGTTCTTTTGTTGAGAGAGAAATGGAGAGCTTTGAGGACTATTTGATGCGGGATAGAAGTGCATGAACATCTATGGTGAAAATGAGGCGGTCAGGGCCAGGGAACCGAAAGCTACTGATGAGATGAGAATGGTGCAGATGTTTGAGGGAAGACTCTGAACCAAGCAGGATAGAATGGAATTGAGGAATGAGGACAGGAGTTTAGTGGAGCAGAAGCTGGCAGACACAATAGGCCGACCCCACAGTCACGTTTATGGATCCTGGGTAGGAGGTGGAAACGAGTAGTGTGGGGCAAGGGAACTATGAGATTGGTAGCAGTGGATGGAGGTTCTCCAGAGTTGATGTGGTACATGACAGTGTCGGAGACAGTTTTCGGATGGTCTGGAGTGGGGTCCTTTTCAAGGGGTAGTTATGAAGAGATTTCTGAGAGTTGCTGCCTTGACTCAGTAAGGTTGAGGTCAGTGCACCCCACTATAACAGCAAACCTTTTGTCTCTGGGCTTGACGGTAAGGTTGGGATTGAGGCAGAGAGTGTGGAGGGCAGTGTGTTCAGACAGGGTGAAGTTTGAAGAGGAGAGAGGAATGCTGAAGTTGAGGCAGTTGATACCTCATCGGCAATTTGAGATGAAAAGATCCGGAGCAGGCAGAGAACCAAAGTGAGATGTCCAAGAAGAGGAGCAGGGTTGGAGACGAGAGAAGGGATCATCAGTGTGGAGTATGGAATTATGGTGTGGGTGAAGGGGAAAAAAGGTAAGGCCCTTGTTGATGACAGAATATTCTGCCTCAGAGAAGGGATGGTCAGAGGGAATGGTGAAGACATGGCAAGGATTAGAGCTGGGATTGGAAAGGGAAGGAAAGTTGGTGGTACCAGAGTAGAGAAGAGGGTTGGTGGGATGGGAGGAAGATGGAAGCTCCAAGGACCTCAGAGGTGATGGTGGAGCCTGAGAGAAACAGTAGTGGCAGGGAAAGAGGGGTCTGGGGGCCTAGCGGCAGTGAGTAAAATCTTGGCCTGGAGGCGCTTGTGGTCAAGGTCTAGTCTGGAGCTGGAGCTAGAGACTGCGCAATTTGCAGTCTGAATGTGTCCAGGTTGTAGGAACCAGCATTGGGGGTGGTGGAGTCAGGGTTCTGGATCCACTTGGGGTTGTTGGACTAGTCCAGAGGCGTCCAGTGCCACTGGAGCCCAAGATGGAGTCAGTGAGATCTGGGGTCTGGGGTGTCCACTTATACCATTCATCCCATGGCCTTAGGCTATCTCAAAACTTTTTAAAACATCTTTAAGAATCGCCTCCATTGAAACATAGGAAATATGAAAACTAATTTGCATGCAGCAAGATCTCACAAATGCCAAGTTAATGACCAGACCACAACTGAGAACCAATAAACAACAGTTGCAAGCGTTTTCAAAAGAGTGGCAGAGTGCTTCAGCTGAAACCTATCCAGATCGTGAAGTAGCAATAACTTACTGAAATGGTAACCTGCTTCAAACTTTCCCCCAACCCACTGTAGCTAGAGATCAGCTTGAAAGAATGAGGAAGAATAAAATTAATATCACTTTAAAATTTGAAATGATGCACTTACCCACTGCACTTTCTAAATTTATTTCTCCAGAATCAATAGATTTGATATGACTCTGTAAACAAACACAGATTTAATATTAAGCAGTTTGAAAAATAAAGTTTGCATTCGTACATCCGTAGTTTGTAAATGGTTCTGGAAGCATGATTAGGAAGAGCTTAGGAGGGAAACGGGCCAGACACAGGCAACTGGAACTAGATTTAGTGGGGTCCTCGATTAGCATGGGCACATTGGGCTATAGGCTGTGTCCGTGCTTTATTATACTATGACATTCACTGGGATCCTGATTCTGGTGCAAGACATCCACCCACCATGGCTTGAGTTCCCACACACCCCATCCTGAGCCCTATTTCCCACATTACCCATACTTTGGAGCTCTTCCCACACACCTACCATGGCCCCATCTCCCTCTCTCTCCACACACCCATCACAGTCCCAGTCCCCACATTCCCTATCCACCTACCATAGTCACAATTCTTACCTTCTCCACCCACCACTACCCCAGTCTCCGCATTTTCCACCCACTCGCTACAGCTCCACTTCTCAAATTTACTTTAAACTAACCTGGTTCAGTTGGCCAAACTCCCTTAAAACCTATTAGCACATCGAGTTATTACTGTGTAACAACTTTTTGAAAACGTGAATTAAAAGTGTGTATCCAGAAAACCTGCTAGTCTGGCAGCATTGACATCCAGACTGTGTTGAATCAATGGAGTTTGAGGTACTGCCCACCCCCATACAACTCCTCCTCATTGAAATATGTAAAATTGAACACAAATGTAAGAAATGAAAGAGAAGATTGGTACCTCGGGTTGTTCGGCAAGCCTGGAGACTAGGTTGCAAATGTTTTGTCACTAGTCAAGGTGCCATCATCAGCGTGTAATTGAGTGTTGTTTCTGCCAAGTGCTTGCAGTTGTATTGGTCTGACTTATTGATCGTTGTTCTTCATTCACTCGTTTCCCCGGTTATTGGTGATTGTGAGTGTTGGTTCCTCGGGTGTTCAGCTACCTGGTTGGCTACGACCAAATGGAGACTAGTGATGGGTGCGAAAGGCAACCAATCAAAACAATGAGTCGGACCAATATAAATGAGAGCACTTGGCAGAAACAACACTCAATTACAGACTGATATTGTCAACTTGACATAATGGAACATTTGCGACCTAACCCGCAGACTCGGTGAACAACCCTACAAGCAAGAATTAGTTTAGACAGATATTGGGGCTGCATAGTTCAATGGGATCTCATCCAATTAACCACCAATGGAAACACTCGGCTGCTCACCTCTGATGGAAAGGAAATAGAAAATGCTGATGAAGATCATGCACCCAAATATTAACTCTGTTCCTCTTTTTACAAATGCTGCCTGTTTATTGACTTTCCCCAGCATTTTCTGTTTTTACATCAACTCCTGTATATATGCAATGTTTTGCTTTTTGATTGCCTACACATGAAGTACTGTGCAAAAATCTTAGGCCCATATATATAGCTAGGGTTCCTAAGACTGTTGCACAGTTCTCTAATTATCCATGTGGAGCAGACAGCGAGTTTGTAAATCTGGCAGAAGCAAAGGATGTAGGGACTGGTGAGGATGGAGCACCATGGGAGGGGTGAGAGACAGGGGACAGAGAAGGGATAACGAGGACAGGGGATGACACAGGGGCAGACACGCCCAGCCCTGAGACAGCAGGCAAGGTCATTTGATTCCAAACAACTGGTTTATGGATCATTACAGAATGTCTCTCTGGTGGTTCCCGCTCTTTCCCATCTCCCTTCCCCTTTTCCCAAACATGATTCCCCTCTCCCTGCCCCTTCCTACTCTCAGTCCACAATAGAGACCCATATCAGAATCAGGTTTATCATCACTCGGATATGTCATGAAAAGTGCAGTACAGTGCAATAAATAAAATTACTACAATACTTAGGCACCCTTGCTCTATTTGTGTCTAAGAGTTTTGCACAGTACTATATATCACAATGAGGCCAGATTCTAATGGGATACATTACTGGTGCTACAGAAGAAACCAAGGTAGCAGGACTGATGGTGGGCAAGTCACATGTTCACAGAGGCATACTGGTATCCCAGTGATAGAGATGGGGCCCAGAGGCAAGTCCAGTTTACCAGGGATACAGGGGACCCATCAAGGTTATTTTCAAAGACTCTGGAAGGAGGTGGCTATTAGTCAACTGCAGAAGTGAGAGTCCCCATTTAATGGAGAAAAGGTGGAAGAAATTAAATGATATCACAAGAAAATATGAAATCGTACACACGAACAGCCCAGGGATCTCCAAGCCACATACCACTGGTGCCACTTGTGAAATGCAATCTGCCAGATTTGCTCTCTGATGTTTCATTTCTGTCACCATATCCCCTTTAATTTGACCACCAGAAGACACCTTCATGACCCTTTTGAACACAAGCACAGTAATTTGTCCTTTAACCCATCATGTGATTGTTCAGAGGGTTCAGGGCAGGTTGTGGAGGAAAAATAAAGTTTGAAGACTGGGGTTTAATAGTCATGGGGATGGTGTGATGGGAAGCAGAATGAGTCGATCTTCCTTGGACTAACTAAGAAAAGATCACATCATCAATGAGGAACTGACTGTATTGGTGCTAACTGTCTGAGAGGCAACGTGATTTACAGAATGTTTAGTACTCTAAGCAATGAAAAACCCATTGTATAGGTGCTAATTTTGTGGCAATTGTGGAAACAGTGTCTGAAGACCAGCTGACGTAGTGTGATTAGATTTACTGTATAAATTGGAAAATTTAATCTTGCATTGGTTGAGATGTTGTGAGGAACGGCTCCCCATGAATTCATGAAATAAAGATGGCAACTAATTTCAAGGTCTTTGCCTACTTTGTTGGTGTTCGGTCGATACTAAATTCTTCAACACAGGGTTACAGCAAGAAAGTAAATCAGCTACAACTGAATGGGCTAAATGCCCTAATTTTGTTTCCATATCCTGTGGTCTTATAATGGTCTTGTGACTGCGCCAGCCTTGATGCCAAACTAACTAGTCCCATCTGCCAGTAAGGACGATGAGCTGAAGGGTCTGTTTATGTGCTGTATGAATCTGAGTGACACAAGATCTGATGTTGCCATGTAGTTTCACACTGCTGTTCTGATCTGGTTTCTGCTACACAAGTAAAGCCCAAAGTGTGAACAGTATCATACTACCAGGCAGCAGTGTAGTGTTCTCATTAAGCATACAGATGCCATTCATAAGCAGCCTGGTGTTTTCAGTGGACAGAGAGCTGCAAAGCACAAACAGCTCACAGTCCTCCAAGAACAAAAGGAGTATCTCATTGTTCTTCATGAACAGAGAGATGTTGCTCACGAGTAGATTGCTCTTCTGCAAGAGCAGAGAAAAGGCAGTTAAGAACACGTCTTTAAAGCAGGAATGGAATTATGCTTCCTACCACTCACATCCTTCTTCACAAGCAGAGTTCTGCTTGGAACAGTGGGAAATGGACTCGAGATGAGGTGTCAGCTGGCTCAGCACATGTTGGAGGCCAAAACACTAATAAAGCAATTTAATTGGCAGGTCACTGAGAGATTCCAGTTGCCAGCAGCCCCTTAACAACAGCACCAAGTCTGTTCCTGTACAGTCATTACACTGATGCACACCAGACTGTATGAAAATTGCTCAGGTATATCACATTCACTAAACAGGACAAATACAATCCAACTAAATACCATACGCTCAGTTTACTCTCAATATGGTGGAAGGTATTATCAGAACTTCACGGCCCATAATCTTATTTTAAATCAATGATTACTTTAGTTTTCTCAGTACCACTGTGACCTCATAACAATTTTGGTTACAGCATGAATCTCAGAGGTGAGGTGAGAGTGCATGTCCTTGACAAAGGGCAATATTTGACAAAGTGGTAAAAATGAAGCTAAATGATCTCCATGGTTGGACTCATAAAAGAATGGATGTGTAGACCCTATCGTTCTCGGCTGTTACACCAATGCTCATTATTCCATCATAAAAGTAGAGGTGGGGATGTCGTAATATCAGCTATATTGGGTCTCCATGCATACAACCAGTCCACCCCCGCCTGCAACAAAACCTTGTAAAAATGAGAGATGGGCTGATAGGTGGTGAATGACATGCCTACCACATCAATGCCAAGCAATAAGTACCTCCAACAAGACAATGTTGTACAGTTGATATCCGACTCATTACCATCATCAGTATGCTAGGCATTACCACAGACCAGAAACATAAAGGGACCAACATACAAATACAGTGCCAACAGAAACAAATAAGAATAATGTCAACTCTCACCACAGCCTCATCTGTGTCATAACCAACCATCCTAGATTACATCCTCATTTAGCCCCAGATAGCACTCCATAGCTTACTAACCCATGCAGTAACTTCCTGAGGGTCATTGGCACATGCAGAATCAAAGTGAGAATGTGAGGCCTTCTAGCAGCCAGACAACATTCATGCAGGGAAACCTGTGACGTAGGACAAAAGCTTTAAACACACGTAAGGCAACGAAGCTCAAAGACATTAAGACATGTACTGTTATTACTTTTGACTCATCATTAGTGATGTTAAACATACCATCAGTATTGAAGTTCTCATTTAGAGAAAGTAATACCCTTCATTATGCAGCAAAATAGAGATCAGTGTAGCATTTGTTGGTATTACTGCAGACTGTGACAGTCATATAGAAATACAGGCCCTTCAACCCAACCAGTCCTTGCTGACTGTAGTGCCCACCCATCTTGACCCACTTTCCTGTGTCTGGAAAGATATGCATACTTTACCTCTCTAAACTCCACTTCTGCCTGTATCTAATCAAATGCTTCTTAAATTATACTACTGTATCTGCCTCATCCACTCCCCTGGCAGTTCATTCCACAATGAATTCTGGTTAATTGGGACCTTGGTTAGTTGGTACAGCCGTTTATTTGAATCAACTCTTAAGGAAAAAAGGAAATTAAGAAAATAGCTGGGATTCCCTTTGTTTATGCTGCTTAGTTGGGGCAGGAGACTTACTGAACAGTTTCTAAATAGCATCAGTCGCATGCACTTGTGTGGCTGTTAGACACTACACCGTGCTTAGAGTGAACAGTATTTAAAGAGCATTAGTTACATGTATTTGTGTTCAAAAAGCAATGAATTTTCCCCACTGATAGTTCGTGAGAAATAAGCAGTAAGACAATTCAGAACTGTTTTGCTCACTGCATTTTCGAGCATTCAGGCTTGGAGTTGCCAGAAACAGCTGGGAGTGAATATGAAAAAAATTCACTACTTCAACAGATTAGCAACTATGAAGAATTTGAAGCTAGCACAGTCACCTTGTTACAATAATAGTGACGATTTGGAGGATGTAATAGTCGAGAGGACCGTATGAAGACAGTCCATCATTTACACAAGGTGCCAGCACTGATTTTGTTCATTTCCAGTCAATCAAAAGAACACAGCAGCATACACTAGTTCCTCCGTTGAAAACTATCAGGACCTAATACACAGTTTCATAGTACTGTAGTGGTATTGAGAGTGCTTTAATTTGTTCTGTATTTCATTCAAATATATAATTTGTTACTCAGTTAAACAGTAGTTGGTCTTTATTTCACTAACAAGAGAAGATCTGCTGATACAAATGCAGATGTCTTTATTTTATACATTTTTAACTATTTCCATGAATCTTCGGCTAACTGAGGCAGTCCCTTAATTGGGCCAAAATGTACCGGTCCTGATGTACCCCAAATTAACCGGAATCCAATGTACCTACTACCTCCTGTGTGGAAAAAACTGCTCCTCAAACCTCCAGAGATAATGTTTTTACTCCAAATTCCACCATCTGCCATCTCTTACATCTCTTTCCAAATTTTCCCAGCATTTTTTATTTTTATATCATGTTGGCTCGATTTTTCTTATCTCACTCATACTGACTGGCCTGCCGTTAATTACACAGACCAAGTGGCTTAATGCACTGGTAAATGCCTCCATTAAATCACTTGGACTATCACCACCATTCCCTTCATTCTATACAGCTCTCCACACCTTGTCTTACTAAAAACTACCTATTGGTCCTATTGAAATGGTTTCGGCATGAAACATTGACTGCACTCTTTCCCTACATGCTACTTGGCCTGCTGAGTTCCTCCAGCATCTTGTGTGTATTGCTCGGATTTCCAGCATCCACAGATTTTCTCTTGTCTCTATCTCTCTTTCCCAGTTCTGATGAATGGTCTCAGACCAGAAGCATTGACTGTTTCTCTCTCCACAGATGTTGCCTGACTTGCTGAATTTACCTGAGATTTCAATCATCTGCCGTTTCCATCTACTGCGATTTCATGGTGGTATTCCAGTAACCCTCACTACATGGGCAGGAAGAGATTTCTGGAGGAGGGCCGACTGTATCAGTATTGTCTAGATGATCCAAGGCTGCATGACGAGCCAATAAGCTAGTATCTGCTGTAGACCTGTTGTGGTGATAGGCAAATTGCAGTGGGTCCAGGTCCTTGTGGAGACAGTAGTTGATTCTAGCCATAGCCAATGTCTCAAAACACTTCATCACCATAGGTGTGAGTGCTACTGGATGATTGTTGTTGAGGAGCTCACCCTGCTTTTCTAGGGCACTGGTATGATTGTAGCCCTTTTGAAGTAGGTGGAAACTTCCAACTATAGCAATGAGAGATTGAACATGTCTTTGAACACACCCTCCAGTTGGTTGGCGCAGGTTTTCAGAGCCCCACCACCTTGTGAGGGCTTCACCCTCTTTAAAGCCAATCTGACATCAGCATTGGAGACGGAGATCACAGGGTTATGGGGTGCTGCAGGAATAGTCACAGCTGTAGTTTTATTCTCTCTTTCAAAGCATGCTTAAAAGGTGTCATTGTACACCAGTCATTGAAAGTGGGCATGCAGGTACAGCAGGCGGTGAAAAAGGCGAATGGTATGCTGGCATTTATAGCGAGAGGATTCGAGTACAGGAGCAGGGAGGTACTACTGCAGTT
Source organism: Mobula hypostoma (assembly GCF_963921235.1). Lineage (NCBI taxonomy): Eukaryota > Metazoa > Chordata > Chondrichthyes > Myliobatiformes > Myliobatidae > Mobula > Mobula hypostoma. The sequence goes on along the minus strand of NC_086113.1, from coordinate 68,687,635 downwards.
GTACAAGGCCTTGGTGAGACCACACCTGGAGTATTGTGTGCAGTTCTGGTCCCCTAATCTGAGGAAAGACACTCTTGCCATAGAGGGAGTACAAAGAAGGTTCACCAGATTGATTCCTGGGATGGCAGGACTTTCATATGATGAAAGACTGGATCGACTAGGCTTGTACTCGCTGGAATTTAGAAGATTGAGGGGGGATCTTATTGAAATGTATAAAATTCTAAAGGGATTGGACAGGCTAGATGTTGGAAGATTGTTCCAGATGTTGGGGAAGTCCAGAACAAGGGGTCACAGTTTAAGGATAAAGGGGAAGCCTTTTAGGACTGAGATGAGGAAAAACTTCTTCACACAGAGAGTGGTGAATCTGTGGAATTCTCTGCCACAGGAAACAGTTGAGGCCAGTTCATTGGCTGTATTTAAGAGGGAGTTAGATATGGCCCTTGTGGCTAAAGGGACCAGGGGGTATGGAGAGAAAGCAGGTACAGGGTTCTGAGTTGGATGATCAGTCATGATCATACTGAATGGCAGTGCAGGCTCGAAGGGCCGAATGGCCTACTCCTGCACCTATTTTCTATGTTTCTATGTGCTGAGCTCATTTGGGTGTGAAGCATCACTGCCATTCATAATGTTAGGCTTTGCTTTGTAGGAAGTAGTGGCCCGCAAATCCTGCCAGAGTTGATGTTTCTATAGGTTTCAATAGTGCACCTGATCCCATCTTTACCTCATTTGAAATTATTGTTTTGCTCTTGACATAGTCCTTTGTAAGTGGTACTTGGCCTTCTTGTCTAGTCCTGGATCACCAGACTTGAATGCCAGAGACCTAGCCCTCAGCTAACTATGAATCTCCTGGTTCATCCACAGATTTTGATTTGGGCATGTACAGCATGTTCTTGTAGTGACACACTCATCCACACAGGTTTTAATGAAGTCAGTGACAACTATGGCGTACTCACTCAGACTCGAAGATGAATCCCTGAACACAGTCCAGTCCAACAACTCAATGTAGTCCCGTAAGCGCTACTGCCTGTACTCAGGGAGTAGATGTACTGCCAGGTGATCAGACTGTCCAAAGTGTGCATGTGGGGTGGAACAGAAAGTGCTCCTGATGGTAATATAACAGTGGGTCCAGAATGTTGGCTCCTCTGGTTCCACAAGTGATATGTTGGTGGTAATTATTTATAGAATTTTTCAAACTGACTATAGAAGGAGAAGATGGAATAGGAAGGTAAGCTAGCCAGTAATGTTAAAGAGTACACCAAAAGTTTCTGCAGATAAATAATGAGTAAAAGAGAAGCAAGAGTAGATATTTGGACCACTGGAAAATGATGCTGGAGAGGTAGTTATGTTTGAGAAGGAAACGGCAGCCACTAGCAGTATGCCAGCAATTTGAGAATGTCTGAGGGCAGAAATGAGTGAAGCTGCCATGACTAGGGAAAAGATGGTTGGGAAATTGAAAGGTCTGAAGGTAGATAAATCACCTGGACCAGATGGTCTGCACCCCAGGGTCTGATAGAGGTGGCTGAAGAGATTGTGCAGACATTACTAATGACCTTTCAAGAAGCAATAGATTCTGGCATAGTTCTGAAGGACTGCAAAATTGTAAATGTCACTCCATTCTTCAAGAAGGGAGACAGGCAGAAGAAAGGAAGTTAGTCTGACCTCAGTGGTTAGGAAGATGTTAAAATCAATTGCTAAGGATGTGGTTTCGGGGTAGTTGGAGGCACCTGATAAAATAGACTGTAGTCAGTGTGGTTTCTTCAAGGGAAAATCTTGCCTGACAAATCCATTGTAATTCTTTGAGGAAATGACAGGCAGGATGGACAAAGGAAAATCTGTGAATGTTGTGTACTTGGATTTTCAGAAAACCATTGACAAGGTGCCAAACATGAAGCTGCTTAACAAGTTAAGAGTCATGGTATTAAGGGAAAGATACTAGCATGGATAGAGCGTTAGCTGAGTGGCAGGAGGCAAAGGGTAGACATAAAGGGAATCTTTTCTGGTTGGCTGCCCATGACTAGTGGTGTTCCACTGGGATCTATGTTGGGATCATTTCTTTTTACGTTATTCATCAGTGATTTGATGATGATGAAATTGATGGCTACGAAGCTAAGTTTGTGGACAACACCAAGATAGTTGGAGGGGCAGGTAGTATTGAGAAATCAGAGAGGCTGCAGAAGGACTCAAACAGATTAGGCGAATGGGCAAAGAAATGGTAGATGGAACACAGTATCGAAAAGTGTATGGTCATACACTTACATAGACTATTTTCTAAATGCAGAGAAAATTCAAAAACCTGAGGTCCAAAAGTCCTTGTGCAGGATTCCCTAAAGGTTAACTTGCAGGTTGAGTCAGTACTAAGGAAGGCAAATACAATGTTAGCATGTATTTCGAGAGGACTAGAATATAAAAGCAAGGATGTAATGTTGAGGCTTTATAAGGCACTACTGAGTCCTCACTTGGAGTATTGTGAGTAGCTTTGGGACCCTTATCTAAGAAAGAATGTTCTGATACTGGAGAGGGTTCAAAGGAAGTTTACAAAAGTGATTCTGAGATTGAAAGACGTACCATATGAAGAGCGTTTGATGGCTCTGGGCCTGTACTCGCAGAAATTCAAAAGAATGGGGGGGATGTGGTGAGGGAAATCTCACTGAAACCTACTGAATATTGAAAGGCCTCAACAAACTGAATGTGAAAAGGATGTTTCCTGTGGTTGGCGAGTCTAGGACAAGAGGACACAGCCTCAGAATAGAGGGATGTACATTTAGAATGGAGATGAGGAGGCATTTCTTTAGGCAGAGAGTGGTAAATTTCTGGAATTTATTGCCACAGGTGGCTGTGGAGGCCAAGTTATTGGGTATATTTAAGGCAGAGGTTGATAGATCTTGATTTGTCAGGATTCGAAGTTCATTTGCTATTAAAGTATGTATCCATATACAACTCTGAGATACATCTTCTCCAGATTGTCATGAAACAAAGAAAGAACATGGAGGCCATTCAGAGAGAAACATCAAACCTACTCCTCACACAATAAAAGAACGTTATCCTCATCATCAACCCCCAAACCCCCTTCCTTCACTCAAAACAAGAACATTGACGCTAAAACAACCCCCACACAGAACACAACAAGAATATCGACCCCCCCTCCCCAAACAATCCCTTCCCAGCACAAAGATCTAACAAACTGCATCAAGAACATCAATCCCCAAACAACCCTTCCAGCACAAAAATCTAACAGATTGGAACAAGAACATCAACCCCAAACAAGCCCTCCCCCACACAAAAATCTAACAGATTGGAACAAGAATATCAACTTCCTCCAAACAGCCCCTCCCTAGCACAAAAATCTAACAGCGCAAGAACATCAACCCCAAAACAACCCCTCTCCAACACAAAAATCTAACAGATTGCAGCAAGAACATCAACCCTCAAAACCCCTCTCCCTGTACAACAAAATGGAAAGGAATGGCAGAAAAAACACAGAATATGATAACCATTCATCTAAAAAAGTCCATAGTCCTTAAAGCAGTAATCCAATCATAGATGCAGAATCATGAAACATCCTCCAACATCACGAACAGTCTTTGAAAGAGAGGGACACCACACGAGGCAGAGGTCTACCTGGCTGTCACAGCTAGCCACCACAAAGAGATAAGCTGCTCACAGACAAGGTGGGCAGTTGGCACTGGACTATTACTCACCCTTTGCACTTACTTCAATGTCTTAACCTTCCTCGATACTTTAGTTGGTTCGTGTTTCTAAGTCTCTTCGCATTAAGGCTTTCCCAGCATGTTTGCTTCCTGGACTCTTTGCAGAGACAGCAAAGCGCTGAATCACTCAATCGATTTCCAAACTGTAAATCAAAGGTTCTAACGATCCCAGAAACACACTTCAGGTGAAAATCAGATGTAAAAGAAATAAAATAGACATTTTTGTGGGCTATCTGGAAGATGTCGACCAAGGGAGCATTGGTGCCATCTTGACCACGTTGAAGGGTTATTGAAGAAGGCAGGAGAATAGGACTGGGAGGGAAATGGATCAGTCATGATGAAACGGCAGAGCAGACTCCATATGCCAAATGATTTAATCCTGCTCCTATATCTTGTCATCTTGTGGACAGTCACTTCTACCCTGACACTTTGGCATTTCTAGCATTCTGCTAGTGACTTCCATAGTGAAAACTGATGCAAGGTACTTATTAAATTTATCCACCATTTCTCTCCCCCCCCAAGTTACTATCTTTCCTGCATCATTTTCCAGTGATCCGATATCTATTCTCATCTCTCTTTTACTCTTTAAGTACCTGAAAAAAAATTGTATTCACCTTCAAATCGTTGGCTAGCTTACTTTCATATTTTAACTTTTCTCCCTTCATGGCTTTTTTTTCCAGTTGCCTTCTGCTGGTGTTTAAAAGCTTCCCAATCCTCTAATTTCCCACTAATTGTGCTCTATTATAAGCCCTGTCTCTAGCTGTAATGTTGTCTTTAACTTCTTTTGATGGCCAAGGTATGCTCGTCCTCTCTTTAGAATACTTCTTCATCTTTGGGATGTATCTTCCCTGCACCTTCTGAATTACTCCCAGAAATTTCTGCCATTGCTGCTCTGCTGTCATCCCTGCCAGTGTCCCTTTCCAATCAACTTTTGCCAGTTCCTCTCGCATGCCTCTGTAATTCCCTTTACTCCACTATAATACTGATACATTCAATTTTAGCTTCTCCTTCTCAAGGTATAAGGTGAATTCTATCATTTCATGATCTCTGCCTCCTTAGGGTTCCTTTATCTTAAGCTCCCTAATCAATTCTAGGTCATTATATAACACCCGATCCAGAATTGCTGTTCTCCCAGTAGGGTCAACCACATCCTGATGTAAAAAACAAAATCATAGGCGTTCTACAAATTCCCTCTCTTGGAAGCTAGCACTAACTAGCACCAATTCTTCATCCATGCATTCATCTGCCAAATCATCCAATTCTAATTCTCACTGGCACATATCAAGGGCAACAATGCAGAGATAACTAACCTGGAGGTCCTGATTTTCAACTTTCTACCTCCTATAACTCCCTATATCCTATCTTCAGGACCTCCTCCTTTTCTTAACTATGTTATTGGTATCAATATGTACCACAAACTCTGGCTGTTCACCTTCCTCCTTTAGAATGCTGTGGACCTGATCTAGGACACCCTTGACCCTGGCACCTGGGAGGCAACATATCATCCAGGTGTCTCTTTCACACCCACAGAATCTGCTGTTCGCTCCTCTAATTAGCGAATCCCCCATCACTACTGCATTCCTCATCTGCCCCTGCAGTTCTGAGCCTCAGAGACACTGGCAAAGATCAGGTTGCTACAGCTTCTCTCTGGCATGCCGTCCCTCTCAACAGTATCCAAATCTATCTTAATTGTCCCTGATGCCTTTATTTTTTTATTTCTTTAACCTTTATGACTCCATCACTATAACTCCTCGCTGACGATCAACACTGGTGCACCTCAGAGGTGTGTGCTTAGCCCACTACTCTACTCTCTCTATACCCATGACTGTGTGGCTAGGCATAGCTCAAATACCATCTATAAATTTGCTGATGATACAACCATGGTTGGTAGAATCTCAGGTGGTGATGAGAGGGCGTACAGGAGTGAGATATGCCAACTAGTGGAATGGTGCCACAGCCACAACCTTGCATTCAATGTCAGTAAGACGAAAGAGCTGGTTGTGGACTTCAGAAAGCGTAAGATGAAGGAATGTATACCAATCCTCATAGAGGGATCAGAAGTGGAGAGAGTGAGCAGCTTCAAGTTCCTGGGTATCAAGATCTCTGAGGATCTAACCTGGTCCTATGCAGTTATAAAGAAGGCAAGACAGCGACTATACTTCATTAGGAGTGTGGTTAACCATGTGTATAGGTTGTAACTGGGTTACCTGTCTGGATATGCCCCTCTACTGACTGCTCCTGTGGCTCCTCCAACAGACCCCTGAATAAAGGCGATTGTGTCATTGCTCCTCCCACAGTCCAGGACAGACATACAGCATGGACGTGGATCCATTTTACTGTTAATAAAAGCCTTTCAGTATTTACTCTACTTCCAGTCTTTTGGAGTTATTGATAGTGCATCAAGGAATTTGAAAGGATTTGGTATATCTAAATACACTCAAAAACTTCTTTGTATGTACTGTGGAGAGCATTCTGACAGGCTGCATCACTGTCTGGTATGGGGAGGGGGGGCTACTGCACAGGACCAGAAAAAGCTGCAGAGGGTTGTAAATTCAGTCAGCTCCATCTTGGGTACTAGCCTACAGAGTACCCAGGACATCTTCAAGGAGCGGTGTCTCAGAAAGGCAGCGTCCATTAGTAAAGACCTCCAGCACCCAGGACATGCCCTTTTCTCACTGTTACCATCAGGAAGGAGGTACAGAAGCCTGAAGGCACACACTCAGCGATTCAGGACCAGCTTCTTCCCCTCTGCCATCCAATTCCCAAATGGACATGAACCCTTGAGTACTACCTCACTTCTTTTATATTATTTCTGTTTTTTACATGATTTATTAATCTATTCAATACAAGAATATTGTAATTGATTTACTTATTTATTATTATTTTTTCTTTCTTCTATATTATGTATTGCATTGAACTGCTGCTGCTAAGTTAACAAATTTCACAACACATGCCGGTGATAATAAACCTGATTCTAATTCTGATTCTGATTCTGACTTTAGGAAAATTGCTAAAATTTAATGTTCCCAGATAGTGATCAGTTATTCAGAGCTTCAAACTCAACAGAATTTGTTCAATTACAAACTCACATGATCAACCTATTTCTGCTTGATAATAAACATGTATTAATGTTAAATTTCAGTAACATACTGGTAATGAATTTTCCATTCTGAAGGATGGTAAGAAAATGTCCAATAAAATTGAAGAATTCTGAAATAAAAGTATTCTGGAACATAAGAAATAGGAGCAGGAGTAGGCCACCTGGCTCATCGAGCCTGCCCCACCATTCAATAAGATCATGGCTGATCGGTCTGTAAACTCAGCTCCATCTACCTGCCCTTTCCCCACAACCCTTAATTCCCTACTATGTAAAAATCTATCCAACTGCATCTTAAATATAGTTAGTGAAGAAGCCTCAACTGCTTCCCTGGGTAGAGAATTCCACAGATTCACCAGTCTCTGGGAAAAACAGTTTCTCCTCATCTCCGTCCTAAATCTTCTCCCCTGAATCTTGAGGCAATGTCCCCTAGTTCTAGTCTCACCTGCCAATGGAAACAACTTTCCTACTTCTATCTTATCTATCCCTTTCAAAATTTTGTATGTTTCTATAACATCCCCTCTCATTCTTCTGAATTCCAGACAGTACAGTCCCAGGGGACTCAATCTCTCTTCATAGGTTAACCCCTTCATCCCTGGAATCAACCTGGAAATGTGTACTTGCTTCGTTTTCATGAAAATCAGTAACTATATAAGAAAACCAAATATTTCATAGTTAGCAATGAGTAGGGTCTGAATTCTTCAACTTTAAAACCAAAAAAAAACACTACCACCCAAAGGTCTCCTTGGATCAAATCTGGCAATTGTGCAGAATCTTTAATTTACTGTCAGAATGCTGCACATGGCCAATCAAATCTATCACTGAAGTGTTAGTCTCTGGGTGAATGATGCCAGTGAATAGAGAAACAAAATAATACAAGTGTCAGTGGGACAATATAACAATAAAAGTTCAATTATATTAAAGAAAGCATGAGTTAGTGGTTTAGCAGTTTTCGTATTCAACCAAGCAATAACCAACCTCAGTAAATAGAAACCCATGAGACACAGTGAATGTCAGAATCACGTTTGAGAAGAAAACCACTTTGCAAAAAATTGCAAAGTAGTGTTGTTTCAATCCATGTGAAAATTTGCATTAAGAACCAGAACAAGCAACAAAGTCCATGACATCATTAGACACAGCATTAATAAAACCAGCAGAAGTTAGAAATTTCAGCACTCTCCATACTAAGTCCTTCAAAGCAAGCAGATTTCAAAGCGTGGGAAAGTACACGCTAAAGCTGCAGAATCAATGTAGAGTCATAATACTGTATGTTAGCCAATGACTGCTTGGCATTTTGACTACAGTTGATGAAAATAAGTGATAATAAATTTTATTGGTAAACATTTTGGATAACTAAAATAAATCATACTTTGTGGATAATAATTAAAACGTTAAAAAATCAAATCAAAGCTGACGTGGACATTAACATTCAAATCCTAGAAATATAATTATCCACAAACACTAGCACAACATTACAAATATTTAGCAAATGAGCTGTGATAGAATTGCTACACTAAAAAATAGCAAGAATAGCACTTGATAGATCACTCAGCAGTGATCAACGCACCAAATTCAGATGTGCTGCTCTCTGTGCTCTCAACCAAGTCAAAAATTTTGAGTTGTCCTTGCAAGTATCTGGGGCTGGTCTCTAAACTGGGAGAACTGCCCAACAGACTCTTTCAGCAATATGATATAACAGTTACTTTTAAAGTCCCTTTGTTCCCTTTCACAGTTCGCTGGCAAGTACGGTCTCACTATCAGTTCAGATGTACAAGAGGTGGACACACATTCATATACGGTCAGAATGTAATTCTAATAAAGGAACGGCACATAGCATCAATAGTGGGGCCCTAGACAGCATTGAGGAACAGAGGGTTCCAGCTGCACAACCTGAAGATCCCTGTAGGTAGCAGCACAGATAGATGAAGTATAATGAGGGCATATAAGAATAAACTTTTCTCAGGCTTCCAGCCAGGTATGGGTATCGATTATAAACTCTGACGAAGGTGGAAATGTCAGTAATAATCAATACTGGTACCCGGCTAGAAGCCCAATAAGAGTTTATTCGTTATACACGCAGGGAAAGCACGAGATCATTTCTTGCCTACAAGAATGTTCGCTTTCATTACACAGAATATAAGGCAGGGAACTATGGTACAACTTTATCAAGTACTGATGTGGCCAGAACTGGACACTGTGTACATTTCTGGTCACCAAAGTCTGGGTTTGTTTTCAATGGAGCACAAGATGTCGAGGAGAGGACCTGATATAAGTGTAAAAATCACCGAGACAAAAGTAGCAAGTCTATATAAATCCAATGTTCATTCCCATTTTCTATATAGTCAGTTACAATAAAATCCATTACTTACAAGCAATGCTCCGCAGTTGATAAGAAATTCCTCATTGATAATCCGTGGTCTAAATACCTGAAAATAGATAATTAATAATTCACGATTTTTGTAAATAATTGCCAGTGCCAAATATTAAATCCCTGAACATATTGATGCTACTAAAATGCACATATGTACCTATATGACAGTGGCAAAATCCTATTAATTAATCTCCATGTATTTGAGAGATCTGTTAAAGTGTGCATAAAACTTGAATCCATATGAACAGTACAGATTTGGATAAACATTCCAAATGCTTTCTTTCTGCTAGAAGCCAAGAAGCTGGTGCATAAATTGCATTTTACAGACACAAACAAACCCTATCAAACTAGAGACAGTTTAAACTAGTCTCCTTCAGCTGCTTACTCCAGATCGGTTACAGTCATAGAGTCATACAACATAGAAGGTAATCTTTTGGCCCAACTAATCCATGCTGATTTAGTTGCTCGGGGAGCTAGTCCCATCTGCCCATCTTCTTTCTATCCATGTGCTTTATCTAGATGCTTTTAAAATATTTCTAATATGTCACCCAAGCATCTTTCTGGTAGTTCATTCTAAACGTGCACCATCCTTTGTGTGAAGAAACTCTACCTGAAACCTCTTTTAAATTTCTTGCCGCTGATTTTAAACCTATTCCCTCATGTTTTAGCATCCCCTTCCTGGGAAAAAATTAGGTGCTCTCACCCTGTTAATGTCCCTCATGATCTTACATAGTTTATCAGGTCATCCCTTAATATCCTACAGTTCAGGAAATCTACGTAACCTTTCATTGTAACTGAAGCTCCCCAAGTGTTTAAAAGAGCAGATTAATGGAGGGGGCGACGGAGTAGAGAGAGACAGAGTAGGAAGGCTTTGGCTCCTGAGGCTTCGGCGAGCAGAGGCTGAGGAAGAGCTTCACTCCAAGTGAGGTAAGGCCGGGTAAGTTCCTTTAATTACTCTAATTACCTTAAGAGTAGGTAATGGAGGCAGTAGTTAGGGCAGTTGAGTGCTCCGTTTGCAGGCTGTGGGAAGTCAGGGACAGCACAATTGTCCCTGATGACTACCCCTGCAAAAGGTGCATCCAACTGCAGCTCCTGACAAACCGAGTTGGGAAACTGGAGCTGGATCTGGAGCTGGAGCTGAATGAACTTCGGATTATTCTGGAGGCAGAGGCAGAAATAGAGAGCAGTTACAGGGAGATAGTCACCCCTAAGAGTCAGGAGACAGGTAGCTGGGTGACTGTCAGGAGAGGGAAAGGGAATAGACAGAATGTGCAGAGCACCCCTGTGGACGTTCCCACCAATAATAAGTACATCGTTTTGGATACTGTTGATGGGGAACGACCTACCAGGGACAAGTTGTGGTGGTTGCATCTCTGGCACCGAGATGGGACCCTCAACTCAGAAGGGAAGGAGGGAAAAGAGGAGAGCAGTAGTGACAGGGGATTCGATAGTTAGGGGGACAGATAAGAGGTTCTGTGGACGAGATCGAGAATCCTGGATGGTCTGTTGCCTCCCTCGTGCCAAGGTCCGCGATATCTTGGATCGAGTTCTCAAGAGGGAGGGTGAGCAGCCGGATGTCGTTGTCCATGCAGGGACCAATGACATGGGTAGGAAGAGTGAGGAGGTCCTGAAAGGTGAGTTTAGAGAGTTAGGCGCCAAGTTAAAGGACAGGACCTCCAGGATAACAGTCTCAGGATTGCTACCAGTGCCACGTGCAGGCGGGTTTAGAAATAGTAAGATAGCGCAGATCAACATGTTGCTGAAGACATGGTGCAGAAGGGAGGGCTTCAGATTTATAGATAATTGGGCAGTTTTCCAGGGAAGGTGGGACCTGTTCCGGTGGGTCGGTTTACATCTGAACTGGAGGGGGACAAATATTCTTGCAGGTAGGTTTGCTAGAGAGGCTCCGGTGGATTTAAACTAGATGGGGGGGGCGGGGAGCAGAACCAGAGAATAGGAACAGATGTAGGGGAGAAGGAAGAAAAAGAAAATAGTAAAGTTGTTTGCACCGTTAGTGATAAACAGAGAGTAAGAGGTGGAAAATTTTTAAATGCATTTATTTTAATGCTAGGAGCATTATAAGAAAGGCGGATAAGCTTAGAGCATGGATTGATACCTGGAAGTATGATGTGGTAGTTATTAGTGAAACAAGGTTATAGGAGGGGTGTGACTGGCAACTAAATATTCCTGGATTTAATTGTTTCAGGTGTGATACAATCGGAGGGACAAGATGGGGAGGTGTTGCATTGCTTGTCGGAGAAAATATTACAGCGGTGCTCTGGCAGGATAGATTAGAGGGCTTGTCAAGAGAGCCTATTTGGGTAGAATTGAGGAATGGGAAAGGTGTAGTAACACTTATGGGGAGCAAGAATTGGAGGAGCAAATTTGTAAGGAGATAGCAGATATTTGTAGTAAGCACAAGGCTGTGATTGTGGGAGATGTTAATTTTCCACACACAGACTGGGAAGCTCATATTGTAAAAGGGCTGGATGGTTTGGAGTTTGTAAAATGTGTGCAGGATAGTTTTTTGCAGCAATACATAGAGGTACCAACTAGAGAAGGGGTAGTGTTGGATCTCCTGTTAGGGAATGAGATAGGTCAGGTGACGGAGGTATGTGTTGGGGAGCACTTCGGGTCCAGTGATCACAATGCTATTAGTTTCAATATAATTATGGAGACGGATAGGTCTGGACCCAGGGTTAAGAGTTTTGATTGGAGAAAGGCTAACTTTGAGGAGATGTGAAAGGATTTAGAAGGAGTGGATAGGGACAATTTGTTTTATGGGAAGAATGTAATAGAGAAATGGAGGTCATTTAAAGGTGAAATTTTGAGGGTACAGAATCTTTATGTTCCTGTTAGGTTGAAAAGAAAGGTTAAAAGTTTGAGATAGCCATGGTTTTCAAGGGATATCGGAAACTTGGTTCGGAAAAAGAGAGGTATCTACAATAAATATAGGCAGCTTGGAGTAAATGAGGTGCTCAAGGAATATAAAGAATGTAAAAAGAATCTTAAGAAAGAAATTAGAAAAGTTAAAAGAAGATAAGAGGTTGCTTTGGCAAGTAAGGTGAAAATAAACCCCAAGGGTTTCTACAGTTATATTAATAGCAAAAGGATAGTGAGGGATAAAATTGGTCCCTTAGAGAATCACAGTGGACCGCTATGTGTGGAGCCAAAAGAGATGGGGAGATTCTGAACAATTTCTTTTCTTCGGTATTCAGCAAGGAGAAGGATATTGAATTGTGTAAGATAAGGGAAACAGGTAGAGAAGTTATCGAAACTATGATGATTATAAAGAAGAGGAAGTACTGGAGCTTTTAAGGAATATAAAAGTGGATAAGTCTCCGGGTCCTGACAGGATATTCCCTAGGACCTTGACGGAAGTTAGTGTGGAAATAGCAGGGGCTCTGACAGAAATATTTCAAATGTCATTAGAAACGGGGATGGTGCCGGAGGATTGGCGTATTGCTCATGTTGTTCCATTGTTTAGAAAGGGCTCTAAGAGTAAACCTAGAAATTATCAGCCTGTGAGTTTGATGTCAGTGGTGGGTGAATTGATGGAAAGTATTCTTAGAGGTGGTATATATAATTATCTGGATAGACAGGGTCTGATTAGGAACAGTCAACATGGATTTTTGCGTGGAAGGTCATGTTTGACAAATCTTATTGAATTTTTGAAGAGGTTACTAGGAAAGTTGACGAGGGTAAAGCAGTGGATGTTGTCTATATGGACTTCAGTAAGACCTTTGACAAGGTTCCACACAGAAGGTTAGTTAGGAAGGTTCAATCGTTAGGTATTAATATTGAAGCAGTAAAATGGATTCAGCAGTGGCTGAATGGGAGACGCCAGACAGTAGTGGTGGATAACTGTTTGTCATCAAAGTTGCTGGTGAACGCAGCAGGCCAAGCAGCATCTCTAGGAAGAGGTGCAGTCGACGTTTCAGGCCGAGACCCTTCGTCAGGACGAAGAATGTCCTGACGAAGGGTCTCGGCCTGAAACGTCGACTGCACCTCTACCTAGAGATGCTGCTTGGCCTGCTGCGTTCACCAGCAACTTTGATGTATGTTGCTTGAATTTCCAGCATCTGCAGAATTCCTGTTGTTAACTGTTTGTCAGATTGGAGGCCGGTGACTTGTGGTGTGCCTCAGGGATCTGTACTGGGTCCAATGTTATTTGTCATAAACATTAATGATCTGGATGATGGGGTGGTAAATTGGATGAGTAAGTATGCAGATGATACTAAGATAGGTGGAGTTGTGGATAATGAAGTAGGTTTTCAAAGATTGCAGAGGGATTTATGCCAGTTAGAAGAATGGGCTGAAAGATGGCAGATGGAGTTTAATGCTGATATATTTGAGGTGCTACATTTTGGTAGGACTAATCAAAACAGGACATACATGGTACATGGTAGGGCATTGAAGAATGCAGTAGAACAGAGGGATCTAGGAATAATGGTGCATAGTTCCCTAAAGGTGGAATCTCATGTGGATAGGGTGGTGAAGAAAGCTTTTGGTATGCTGGCCTTTATTCAAGACCCAAGTTGGGTCTTTATTCTTTGCAATGTAGAAGGTTGAGGGGGGACTTGATAGAGGTATTTAAAATTATGAGGGGGATAGATAGAGCTGACGTGGATAGGCTTTTTCCATTGAGTGTGGGGGAGATTCAAACAGAGGACATGAGTTGAGAGTTAAAGGGCAAAAGTTTAGGGGTAACATGAGGGGGAAACTTCTTTACTCAGAGAGTGGTAGCTGTGTAGAACGAGCTTCTAGCAGAAGTGGTTGAGGCAGATTCAACGTTGTCATTTAAAGTTAAATTGGACAGCTAGATGGTCAGTGGGACTAGGTGAGAGTAAGAGTTCAGCATGGACCAGGAGGGCCGAGATGGCCTGTTTCCGTGCTGTAGTTGTTAGATGGTTAATGTAATACCTTATGCTTATCTGTATTGAAAGACATTTGCCAATCCTCTGTCCACATATCTTGCTGATCAAGACAACTGTAATTATTCATTACAATGTAGTAGAACAAAAGAATCTGAGAATACAAGTCCATAAATCATTGAAAGTGGCAGCACAGATTGATTGGGTTGTAAAGAGAGCTTTTGGCACATTGGCCTTCATATATCAACGTACTGAGACATGAGATGGGTTGCTAAATTGAAGTGGTATAAGACATTGGTAAGGCCAAATTTGGAATATTGTGTGCAGTTTTGGTCACCTACCTACAGCAAAGATGTTAATAAGGCTGAAAGAGTACAGAGAAACTTTACAAGGATGTTGCCAGGTCTAAGGGATCTGAGTTATATGGAAAGATTGAATAGGGGTTAGGACTTTATTCCTTGAAATGTAGAAGATTCACAGGAGATTTCATAGAGGTATACAAAATTACGAGGGGTATAGATAGGGTAAATGCAAGCAGGCTTTTCCGCTGAAGTTGGGTGGGACTACAACTAGAGGTCACATGGGTTAAAGGTGAAAGGCGAAAAGTTTAAGGGGAACAGAGGGGCGAGACAGTTTGGAATGAGGTGCCAGAGCAAGTGGTACACATGAGCTCAATTTCACCATTTAAGAGAAGTTTAGATAGGTACATGGATGTAGGGCTATGAGGGCTATGGTCCCAATGCAAGTCGATGGCAGTAGGCAATTTAAATGGTTCAGCACAGACTAGATGGGCTGAAAAGCCTGTTTCTGTGCTGTACTTTTCTATGACTCTTTAACCTTCTACACGATCTATTTTAGAACCATCTGTAATCTTACTAACCTCGCCTTGCAAATCACATCCAAATTGTATACCTAGATTACAATTAACAAAGGTCTCAGCCTTAGGTGGCATTAATAAACAAATTAAGGGTAAATTTTGACCTTGATGTCATGAAAATTGGACAACAGTAGAGCAGTGAATGGAATTCTTTTCAAGTCTCTAGAAATTAGGATAAGGAATCAGCCAACTAGAATGCAGTGGCAGACATTTAAGGCAACCTTTCAAAACACACAGAATACATACATTACAACAAGAAAGAGCAATTTAAAGGGGAGGAGCCACCTGATTTGCTGGGCATTTCCTAGACCAATGACCTGCACATCTCAGCTTCTACACAATCCTGTGTCTTCTATGCTTTGTCCACAGCATACTCCCAACTACAATTCCAGCTTCACCTTACAAAAATATTCCCTTTGCACTACTCCTACCTCACTGGAATTTAAAGTAAACTTGTTACTTTCCATCTCAGTTCTAACAATGAGTCTTCGATCGAATATATTAACCCTCTTACTCTTTCCACAAACGCCACCTGAACATTTTCTGTTTTTATTCTAGATTTCCAGTATGCAAAGTTATTTGATTTTCGGAATATTATGGTTTAGTCGAACTCTTGGCCTTCGCGTGCCTGGTGGAACTGTTTCTACTGACAGGAGAAGGGGCAAAGGCAGGTCCTCACGCCTTAAGACCAGTGCTTCGGGTAGATGGAGCTCGTCAGCCTGGGAAGGCAGTCCATCTAAGAGAGGGAAAACTCAGATTTCAAACCTCCGCTGCCTTGTGGCCATACCCACTTATGGGAAAGGCTTCGGGAGTAAACCCTGAGGACAAATCCAGAGCCGGAGTCCCTAAGCCAGTCTAACATTGCTTTCAACCTTGCTCTGGCAACTCCTGCGACGTCACCGGTGCCAAGTTGTATCAGCCCTTGCCCTTCCCTTGGACAACATTGGTGGTGTGGAGAGACTTGCTGCTTGGGCAGCTACCTGTCTTCTGTACAACCTTGCCCAGGCCTGCGTCCTGGAGAGACTGAAGCAAGACTTTCCAGGCGCAGATCCATGGTCTCACGAGACTAACGGATGCCATCTATGGTTTAGTACCAGGTAAATTTAATACAATGCCAGAGGACCTGTTTCAGTTACATAGGGCATGACTCCATCTGGAGTAATGTGTAGAGAACTTATCTCATAATTTAAGGAAGAGAGTTACGCTATTAGAAGTTTAATTTGACAAGCCTTCAACCCACTGGAGTTTGGAAAAGCGAGAGGTGGCTTGACTTGAACATAATAAGAGTGTTTTCTGTAAGTCATATGTAAAATAAACCTGGTATGCATATACTTCTTGTGAACAAGGGTTTATAAACCATGGCAGTTTACAAGTGGATGTCTAGACAATAGTTTGTGGGGAAAGCCCAAAATTCAACTTGCTATATTTTTCTGTGACCAGTCCAAAGCACATCATGGGTTTTACTCAACACCTGACCCGCAGTATGTAACATTTGTGATACTTAACTGTTGCACTGGATGCAATAAATAATGACAAAATTGTTTAAATATCCCACAATTTACCCTAATAAATTCAAAACCCTTCCAACTTAAAGCAAAACCAGCAGACACAAAGTTTCTCACTTTACCAACTACATAGGAAGTAAGGAATCTAATAAAGTGGAGCTTTGGCCAGCTACATAGAATCATCATTAAATCATTCAGCATTGAAAAAGGATTTTTGGCCCACCTTTTCTATGCTGACTGTATTGCCTATCTACTCTAATCCTACTGGCCTACATGGAGTCATGGGCGGCACAAAAACGTAGCGGTTAGCATGATGCTATTACAGCGGCAGTGACCCATGTTCAATTCCAATCACTGTCACGGGGAGTTTGTATGTTTCCCCTGTGAGCTCCAATCCCAATGGCATAAGGGTGAGTAGGTTAATTAGTTACATGGGTGTAATTGGATAGCATCGGTTCGTTAAGCCATGAAGGCCTGCTATCATGCTGCATCTCTAAAACAAGTATAATACAGTACATAAACAGGCTTTTTGACCCATCTGATCGGTGCTGACCTGTTCTTCTGTCTAGTCCCATCTACCTGCACCTGGTCTATAGCCCTCTACATCCCTCTCATCCGTGTACCTATCCAATCTGCTCTTAAAGGTTGCTATTGACCACTTCTACTAGCAGCTCTTTCCACACTTGTACCATCTTCTGAGTGAAGAAGTTCCCCCTCAGGTACCCTTTAAGTATTTCACTATTCACCTTAAAGCTGTGACCTCCAGTTGTAGTCTCACCTAACCACAGGGGAGAAAACCTATATGGTCATCTGTTCCCTAAAGTATCGGTGCTTCAATCAGGGTTCACAGCTACGTGTGGAATTCCCACCGGATTTCAGTCTAACATCTTAACCGCTTGGCCTTCACACTTGTGGCTATCTGACTCTTACAATTGATCCATATCTCTCCTCTGCACCTATCTTAAGTAAATACCTGTCAAAATTCTTTTTGAAGGTTTTAACTGAATATACCTTTAACACCTGCCCTGGCAGCCTATTCCAGATAATCTCCACCTTTTGTGTGAAAAAAACTTACCCCTCACATTTCCTTTAAAATTTCTCCCCTCTCACCTTAAATCTGTGTGCTCTAATTCTAGACTCTCCTGCCCTTGGAGTTCTATGATCCTATCTATGCCCCTTATAATTGTATAAAAACTCTATGGTCACCACTCATCTTTCTATGTTTCAGTGAGAGTAAACATAGCTTATCCAATTTTTCCATTCCAGCCAACATCCTGGTAATTCTCTTCAGTACTCTGTCAATTGAACTCCTGCCTCAGCAAGGACCTGGACCCATTGCAATTTGCCTTTCACCACATATGTCAACGGCAGACACAATCTCAATGGCTCTCCACATGGGTTTAGACCACCTGGACAACACAAGCACCTATGTCAGGATGTTGTTCATTGACTATTGCTCAGTATTTAATACCATCATTCCCACAATCCTGATTGAGAAGTTGCAGAACCTGGGCCTCTGTACCTCCCTCTGCATCTGGATCCTCGACTTCCTAGAAGACCACAGTCTGTGTGGATTGGTGATAACATCGCCTCCTCGCTGACGATCAACACTGGCGCACCTCAGGAGTGTGTGCTTAGTCCACTGCTCTACTCTCTATATATACACGACTGTGTGGCTAGACATAGCTCAAGTACCATCTATAAATTTGCTGATGATACAACCATTGTTGGTAGAATCTCAAGTGGTGACGAGAGGGCGTACAGGAGTGAGATATGCCAACTAGTGGAATGGTGTCGCAGCAACAACCTGGCAGTCAACATTAGTAAGACGAAAGAGCTGATTGTGGACTTCAGGAAGGGTAAGATGAAGGAACACATACCAATCCTCATAGAGGGATCAGAAGTGGAGAGAGTGAGCAGCTACAAGTTCCTGGGTGACAAGGTCTCTGAGGATCTAACCTGGTCCCAATATATTGATGCAGTTATAAAGAAGGCAAGATGGCAGCTATGCTTTATTAGGAGTTTGAAGAGATTTGGGATGTCAACAAATACACTCAAAAACTTCTTCAGTTGAACTGTGGAGAGCATTCTGAGAGGCTGCATCACTGTCTGGTATGGAGGGGCTACTGCACAGGACCGAAAGAAGCTGCAGAAGGTTGTAAATCTAGTCAGCTCCATCTTCGGCACCACCCTACAAAGCACCCAGGACATCTTTAGGGAGCGGTGTCTCAGAATGGCAGCATCCATTATTAAGGACCTCCAGAACCCAGAGCATGCCCTTTTCTCACTGTTACCATCAGGTAGGAGGTACAGAAGCCTGAAGGCACACACTCAGCGATTCAGGAACAGCTTCTTCCCCTCCGCATTCTGATTCCTTAATTGGCATTGAAGCTTTGGACACTACCTCACTTTTTTTTAATATACAGTATGTCTGTTACTGCACATCTTAAAAAATCTATTCAACATACATAATCGATTTACTTGTTTATTTATTATTATGTTTTATTTTATTTATGTTTTTCTCTCTGCTGGATTATGTATTGCATTGAACTGCTGCTGCTAAGTTAATAAATTTCACGTCACATGTCACTGATAATAAAGCTGATTCTGATTTGGTACCACATCCTTTCTATAGTACCGCAACCAGAAATACACAGAATACTTCTATATTTTAATATTTCTTGAATAAGCTGAGACTGTTTTTTCTGGAGCAAGGGGGACTAAAGAGTGACCACATAGAGGTTTATAAAATCATGAGGGGCATAGATAAGGTGGATGGTCACAGTTTTTGTATCAGGATAAGACAAAGCATAGGTTTAAGGAAAAGGGAAAAAGATTAAAAGAGAACTTGAGGGCCATATTTTTTTACATGGGTGATGGGTATATAGAATGAGCTGTCATAGGAAGTGGTAGAGATAGGTACAATTACAACTTGAAAACATATTTGAACAGGTTAAAAAAAGGTTTAAAATAGATATGATCCAAACACAGGCAAATGGGACCAGTTTTGTTAGGCACCTTGGCTGGCATGAAGGTGTGGACCTGAAGTGCCCGTTTCCATGTTATATAACTAACTCAATGATTCTAAAATAATTCAAGCATACAGTATGTACAAATCTCAGTCAGGGAAACCATGGGTTGGTTACCTGCAGAAATGGAAAATGAATTTTACAGTAATATACAAAAGAGGTACCCTGCTAAATTTGAGGCTGAAGCTTGTTGTAGGGATACAAGCAAAGGAAACCTTTTGTTTGTAACATACATGTCAGTGGCTGATGTTGGCACAGCATACCATGAATGAAAAGAATTTCGTTCACCAATCTATGAGTTTTCTTTTTGACAAATAAAAAACAAATTAACCAGCAAATTTCACCCTCCCTCACAGAGAAATTTTGTAATCACAACCCAAATGAGCTTCCATGCTCACCATCCAGCCACTATGAACATCACAGACGGTGTAGACCGCTACAGCGCAGAGGCAAGCCTCATGGCCAATGAGTCCAAGCTGATGATCAACCAACACTAATGCCATTTTATTACAGAGTATAAAACCGTACAGCTCAACAACAGGCCATTTGACCCACAATGTTGTGTCGAACCAGCTAAAAAGCAAATCAAAAACATCTAACCATTAATCCCTTCTACCTACATGATGTCCAGATCCTTCCATCTTCTGCTCATCCATGTGCCCGTCCAAACATCTCTCAAAAGCCTCTAATGTATTTGCTTCTACCAACATACCAGGCAGCGCATTCCATGTGTCAACCACTTTCGAAGTAAAAAATTCACCCCTCACATCCCTTGAACATACCCTCTCTCACTTTCAATGCATGCCCTCTGGTATCATACATTTCAATCTTGGGAAACAGATACTCTCTGTCTACTCTATCTATGGGTCTCATAATCTTGTAAACCTCTATCGGATCTCCCCTCAGCCTCCGGCACACCAGAGAAACCAACCCAAGTTTATCCAGCCTCGTAATAACACATGTTCTCCATACCAGGCAGCATCCTGCTAAACCTCTTCTGCACTCTCTTCAAAGCCTCAGTATCCTTCCTGTAGTGGGGCAACCAGAACTGCACACAATACTCCAGATGTAACCTAACCGGAGTTAAGCTGCAGCACAACTCCCTGACTTTGGAACTAAATGCCTTAACTGATAAAAGCAAGCATTCTATAAACCTTCTTAACCACCCGATCGACCTGCGTAGCCACTTTCAAGGAGCTATGATCTTGGATCCCAAGATCTCTCTGCTCAGCAACACTGTAGAGGGCCTTGCCTTAACAGTGTACTGTGTCCTTGCATTTGCCCTACCTCACATTTATCTGGATTAAACTCCAACTACCATTTCTCAGCCACACCTGTGCTCTATTTTTTGCCAGTCTTCTACACTATCCACAACTCCACCAGTCATCTGTAAACTTACAAACCCACCCAGCTACATTTTCATCCAGGTCAATTATATTCATCACAAACAGCAGAGCTCCCAGCACGGATCCCTGCAGAATTCCACTAATTTCAGAATTCCAGCTTGAATATGCCCCTTCAACTACTACCCTCTGTCTTCCATGCAAAAGGCAGTTCTGAAACCAAACAGTTAATTCAACATGGACCCCATACACCTTAATCTCCTAGATTATCTTTGCATGAGGGGTTTTGTCAAACATCTTAGTAAAATCCATGTTGACAACATCCACTATCCTACCCTCATCAATCTCTCTCATCAGCTTGTCAAAAATCTCAATCAAGTTGGTAAGGCACGGCCTGTCACACACAAAGTCATGATGGCTCTTCCTCATTAGATCTTGGGTATCCATATGTTCATATATCCTATCCCTATGAATCTTCTCCAGCAATTTCCCCGCAACTGACCAAGACTTACTGGTCTACTTAGTCTTCCCACATTCCCATTAAATCCCCAACACGCAGCTGCAAACCAGAGGCAATTATCAGTGACCAATTAACCTGTCAACCCACTTACATAAGGGATGTGAAGAGATACTGGAGCACCAATCGTTCACACAAAGAATTTGCTAAGTGCACATACTACCAACATTCGCGCTCAGGTCTGAAATTACAGGAGATGTTCTAATGATCAGGGAGAAACTGCAGGGAGAAATAGAGTCAATGCTTCAGTACATGGACTCTCATCTGAACTGATGAAAAGTCATTAATCTGAAATGTTATATAATTTTCTCTCACTATCAATGCTGCCTGATCTGAGACAATCCCTTGTTTCAGCAATTCAATAACAGCAACTCTTTCCAGAACATCTTTTTTCTGTTCTCTTTCTACACTTTCCCACTCCCTCTTTTCTCTCCAAAGTCTTCCTTCCCATTTGCTTTGACCTATACCTCTTGTTCAAATATTAGCTGCTCTGACTACAGATCTGACATTTTGTTTAATCTTGAGCAAAGCTACTGAAATTGTTTTTTTTACCAGGTGTCTCTAGAAATATGGCTGGTCAGACTTCCGGTAGCGCTCACGGAGTGAAGTCGCGTTCTTGACTCGCTCCATTACCTCTGAGTTTTTTTACTCTATGGTCAGCTATACTTTAATTAACCATTAAGGCATCAATTTTTACAATACTTTGAATTAAACTGAATTCTCTGACAATTGGATGATACTTAGATCTGCTATGTCTAAGAACGGGAAAAACGGCAAGGATGGTAAACCTTCGGCTAAACCGAAAGCTACGGATCTCCCTCCGACTGAATCACCGGTGACTTTGAAAGCGATATCGGAGTTAATTCAGAGGGAAATTTCAACCTCTGTTAGGGAGATGATTCGTACGGAAATTGCAGGCTTTGTTAAAGACCTGATTCATGCGGAAATCTCAACTAATTTCCAGAAAATTGCCGATTTAATTGATAAGATGCAAACATGTATTGCGGAACATCAGTCGGCTATATCTGATCTTCAAAAATTCGCGCAACAAAGTGAGCTTAAGATGGGGAAAATCGAAGAAACAATTAATGTAATGAAGAAGAAACTTGACTTTTTGACTTTTAAAAACTCTGACTTGGAATCTAGAATGCGACGGCAGAATTTACGAATGATCGGCGTGAGAGAAGCCGTTGAAGCTAACAACCCCATGAAATATTTCTCTCAACTTTTAAAAGATGCATTCCCTACTGTATTTCCTGACCAACCACCGCTACTGGATCGTGTTCACAGAATCCCATCATACTCGTCTAGGTCAGATAGACCGAGGCATGTTATTTTACGTTTTCATTACTTTCAAGACAAGGAGAGACTGTTTCGATTCGCTCGATCTAAAGGTTTCATTGATTTTTCGGATCTTAAGTTCCGATTCGTGGAAGATTTCAGTAAACCAATCTGGGACCAACGGGTCCGTTACAGATCCGTGATGTCGGAATTCTATAAGATGGATTTAAGACCAGCGCTGCTGTACCCTGCACGTCTAAGGATTCGTATGTTAGATGGAGCCCTTCGTTTTTTTGATTCTCCATCGGATGCCCAGAGTTATCTGGATCAACTTTCATCTTCAACATCTTAATTGCCTTTTTTTTTAATTTTCTCCGTTGATCGGAGGCTGTGAATTGGTTGGTTTTAACTTTTCTGTGCCCTATTTGGGCAGAAAAGTTTACTTTTGATTTCTTAATATGGCTGCTAAACTTTCTTTTTAACTGCGTCATTTCTTTCTTTTCCCAGGGGATTCTGGGTGGTTACTTCCCTTTTGTCATCTTACGTATTTCCTGTGCGGCCTTAAATTTTGTAGTTTTTTTTAAATTTTATTCTGTCTTGCTTTTTATAATCACTTTATGTTAATAATCCTATTTTTTTTTGTTGCTGTGTCTATTCATGAGTTTGAGGTTTATTGTGGTTTTTTTTAATATATATTTTCCGGCTTTTGTTCTGTTCTGTGTGTATTCTAATTGAGCTAACTTTTTTTTTTACTTATTTTTTTACTGTTTTACAATTAGCTGATCCTTTTCATATTTATACCTTTTTTTTAGGGAGCGTATACCGGAAGTCATGGGGGTAGTTTTAGCGCTTGCTTCTTTCTGGCGGGTCTGCTTTAGATTTTGCCTTGGGGTCTTGGGGTGGGGGTGGTGGGAGGGGCTTCACGTTTTAGTTTGTTTTTCTTTGGGCTATATACATTATTGAAGTACTGGTTGCGTCCTTTTCCCCGGTATCTTTTGTATGTTCTGTTTCCTCTCCGGGTTTGTGGGTCGCGCCTATTGTCAATCCTCCTTGTTGTGGGTTGACTTTAGGATTTATGGAGTCTATTATTAATTTTGTCTCCTGGAATACTAATGGTCTTAATCATCCTATTAAAAGAAAAAAAGTTTTTAAAGTGTTCCGGAGACTTAAAGCACAAATTTTATTTTTACAAGAGACCCATGTACGGAGGGGGGACAGACTACGTTTTTTCAAATTCTGGAAGGGACAACAATTTCATTCGAACTCCAATGCTAAGATTCGAGGCGTCTCTATTTTTATAGATTCCTCAGTTACTTTTATACAACAGGATATTATCTCTGATCCGAATGGTAGATTTTTATTGGTTAGTGGTTTACTATTTAATAAAAAAGTAGTTTTGGTTAATGTTTATGCTCCTAATATGGATTGTCCGGAATTTTATAAATCATTGTTTGATCAGTTTCCGAATTTGAACGAGTTTTCATTGATTTGGGGCGGAGATCTTAATACCTGTTTATCTCCAGCTTTGGACCGTTCGGCTCCTTTACGGACTTTACCTAATAAATCTGCAAATTTGATTAATTTTTTTCTTTCTGATTCTGGGTCGACGGACATTTGGCATTTTCTGCATCCTCAGGAAAAAGATTTTTCCTTTTTTTCACATGTTCATCATTCCTATTCAAGAATTGATTATTTTTTTTATTGATTCTCGTCTCATTCCTTCAGTGATTAAATGTGATTATGATTCTATAACCATTTCGGATCATGCTCCACTTAAGCTTTCTATTAAAATTATGGCCAATATACCAAACAATAGACAATGGCGTTTTAATTCGCTGTTGCTTCAGGACTCGGACTTTGTTAATTTTATGAATGAACAGATTGAGCTTTTTTTTACAATTAACCATACAGAAGATATTTCGGTTAACACTCTTTGGGACACTTTTAAAGCCTATATTCGGGGTCAGATTATTTCGTATTCCGTTGCTTTGAGGAAGAAACAGAAGCAGGAGGAGATGGCAATTGTGGACAAGATTAAAGAAATTGATAAGAAATATGTTATGGCTCCTTCTGAGGAGCTATACAAACAAAGAACTGAACTTCAAATGGAACACAGTTTACTACTCTCGTCCTCGATTGTAAACCAATTAAAGAAAACAAGAAGTGATTTTTATGTTCATAGTGATAAAATTGGCAAGCTGCTGGCTAATCAATTGAAATCTAATTATGTTAAATCTCAAATCAATCAGATTTATAACCAAAATGATCGATTGATATTGGATCATGTGGGGATTAATCAAACCTTTTGTGATTTTTATTCTTCTTTATATCAATCAGAGTCTCCTCGAGATTCTAAATATATGAATGATTTTTTAGATAAGTTAGACTTCCCTCAGATTTCACAGGATATGTCTTCTTTATTAGATACTTCCATTACAATGGATGAGATTAAGAATGTTATTTTTTCTATGAATCTGGGGAAAGCTCCTGGCCCTGATGGGTTTACCGTTGAATTTTATAAATGTTTTGCTTCTTTATTGATTCCTTGGCTCTATAAGGTTTTTGAGGCTTCTTTGAAACTTGGTAAACTTCCGGAATCTTTTAATAGAGCATCAATTTCTTTAATACTAAAGAAGGATAAAGACCCTGCTCAATGTGCATCTTATAGACCAATATCTTTATTAAATGTTGATTCTAAAGTTTTTTCTAAGTTATTAGCAAATAGACTAGAAAAAGTACTTCCTTCTATTATTTCGGAAGACCAAACGGGTTTTATTAAAGGTTGTTACTCTTTTTATAATATTCGTACATTGTTAAATATCGTTTATACTCCCTCACAAAATGTTCTTGAGTGTGTTATTTCTTTAGATGCCGAGAAAGCTTTTGATAGAGTAGAATGGCCTTATTTATTTAAGGTGCTTGAAATGTTTAATTTTAGCTTGAAATTTATATCCTGGATTAAACTGTTATATCACTTCCCTGTAGCCTCAGTTCGTACTAACTCTTTAAACTCACCTTTTTTTCCTCTCTTTCGTGGTACTCGACAAGGCTGTCCTCTTAGTCCCCTATTATTTGATATTGCATTAGAACCTCTTGCAATTGCTATTCGAGAATCTTCAAATATTACTGGGATAACTCGGGGATTAAAGTCCCATAAATTATCACTCTATGCTGATGATTTACTTTTATATATTTCTAATCCTGAGAGATCTATTCCTGCTGTTTTAGAGTTATTAGCACAATTTGGTCTTTTCTCAGGTTATAAATTAAATCTTAGTAAGAGTGAACTTTTTCCGATTAATAAACATCTTCCCTTATATTATAAATTTCCATTTAAATTGATTAATAATTACCTTTCATATCTTGGGATTAAAATTACTTGTAAACATAAAGATTTATTTAAGACTAACTTTTTACCATTAATAGACCATATTACTCAACTTTCATCTAAATGGTTTCCCTTATATTTAACTTTGATTGGTCGTATTAATGCAGTTAAGATGTTTTTTTTGCCAAAATTTTTATATGTGTTTCAGGCATTACCAATTTTCGTTCCTAAATCTTTTTTTGATAAAGTCGACTCTAAAATTTCTTCATTTATTTGGCAGAATAAGAATCCGAGACTGGGTAAAATACATTTACAGAAAGCTAAGAGAGATGGAGGTTTAGCATTACCTAACTTTAGATTTTATTATTGGGCTATTAATATTCGACATATGAAATTTTGGTTACTTGACCGGGACATACTATCTATTCCTAAATGGGTAGCATTGGAATTACAATCTGTTCAGGGTTATACACTTGGTTCTATTTTAGGTTCATCTCTTCCTTTTGATTCGAAACGCCTTAAGCAGGTCTCTAACCCGATCGTTAAATATGCTTTGCGTATTTGGTTTCAATTCAGAAAATTTTTTGATCTTAATCAATTCGGGTTAGCGATTCCTATTTTAGGTAACATATTTTTTCCTCCCTCTTTTACGGATCGCGCTTTTCAAACTTGGAAGACTAAGGGTATTTTACGGTTTTTGGATTTATTTTTAGATGGTTCCCTTATGTCTTTTGAACAATTATCTAATAAATATAACTTATCAAGAATACATTTTTTTGGATATTTACAAGTTAGAAATTTCCTAAGTACTATACTTTCTTCCTTTCCAATGCTTCCTCCTATATATATTTTAGATTCGATAATTAATCTTAATCCATGTCAGAAAGGTGCATCGGCTATGATTTATAATATTATTATGAAACTTAGGAAAGCTCCATTTGATAAGATTAGGGTAGATTGGGAACAGGAATTGGGGCTTACCATTTCTGTGGATGATTGGGGGCAGATTTTACAATTAGTTAATACTTCCTCTATTTGTGCTAAACATTCCCTAATTCAATTTAAAGTAGTTCATAGAGCACATATGTCCAAAGATAAGTTAGCGCGTTTTTACACGCATATTAATTCTTTCTGTGATAGATGTTCGGGGCAGATAGCCTCTTTAACTCATATGTTTTGGTCTTGCCCTACTTTGGAAACTTTTTGGAGAGATATTTTCAATATTATTTCTAAGGTATTAAATATAGATATCTCTCCTCACCCTATTACTGCTATCTTTGGACTACCTAAAATTTCTAGTAATCTTTCCCCTTCAGCCCGTAGAATGATTGCATTTCTTACTTTGATGGCGAAAAGATGTATTTTACAACATTGGAAAGAGCTTAATGCTCCAACTACCTTTTTTTGGTTTTCTCAGACGATTTTATGTTTGAATCTGGAGAAAATTAGAAGTAACCTTTATGATTCTTCATTTAAATTTGAACAGATTTGGGGACCTTTTATTCGATATTTTCATTTAATGTAATATTTACCCTTCTTGTGCTTTTTTCACTGTTTTAATGGAGGTCGGGATTGAGGACGTGATTTTAAGTTTAACTCTGTTTGGTTTCAAGTTAGCCCATTGCTTTGCTTTGCTTTTAGTTAGTTGCACGGTGGGTTTTTTTTTTGGGGTTTTTTTTTCTTTTTTTCCATTGATATATATAAAATCTAGTATACTATTATGTTATCTTGGTTTCTTATGCTTAAATTACATTGTTTGTAGTATTTTCTTTTTGGTATTGTTATCTTTTGGAATTTTATTATACTTTAACATTGTATTAATGTTTATATGGCTTACCTTTTTTGTATACTTACTCAATAAAAAGATTTAAAAAGAGAAATATGGCTGGTTAGCCTGTCGCTAACAAGCCAATGGACTTAGCAGTGAGAAAACTCTTTTCTCAAACTCCATATGTCTAGGATCGAAATGACGTGGGTGCCATCAGACCAGGACAGCTGGGATGTTTCGACCAGCTGCACCTCAATCTGAGCATATAAGACCTAAGACCACAAGATATAGGAGCAGAAGTAGGCCATTCGGCCCATCGAGTCTTCTTTGCCATTCAGTCATGGGCTGATCCAATTCTTCCAGTCATCCCCACTCCCCTGCTTTCACTCCATACCCTTTGATGCCCTGGCTAATCATGAACCTATCTATCTCTGCCTTAAATGCACCCAATGACTTGGCCTCCACAGCCACTCGTGGCAGCAAATTCCACAGATTTATCACCCTCTGACTAAAGTAATTTCTCCGCATTTCAGTTCTAAAAGGACGTCCTTCAATCCTCAAGTCGTGCCCTCTTGTCCTAGAATCCCCTACCATGGGAAGTAACTTTGCCATATCTAATCTGTTCAGGCCTTTTAACATTCAGAATGTTTCTATGAGATCTCCCCTCATTCTCCTGAACTCCAGGGAATACAGCCAAAGAGCTACCAGACGGTCCTCATATGGTAAACCAGGTTCCTGGAATCATTCTCGTGAATCTTCTCTGAACCCTCTCCAATGTCAGTATATCCTTTTTAAAATAAGGAGACCAAAACTGCACACAATACTCCAATTGTGCTTTCACGAGTGCCTTATAGAGCCTCAACATCACATCCATGCTCTTATATTCTCTACCTTTAGAAATGAATGCCAACATTGCATTCGCCTTCTTCACAATCGGCTCAACCTGGAGGTTAACCTTTTGTATCTCTGCATTTTGAATTCTCTCCCCATCTAAATAATAGTCTGCTCATTTATTTCTTCCACCAAAGTGCATGACCATACACTTTCCAACATTGTACTTCATTTGCCACTTCTTTGTCCATTCCCCTAAACTATCTAAGTCTCCCTGCAGCTCTCTGTTTCCTCAACATGCTCCTCCACCTATCTTTGTATCGTTGGCAAATTTATTTCCATTAATACCGTAGTCCAAATCATTGACAGACATCGTAAAAAGCATTACTGTGTAAATGCTGCCCACTTGTAATTACCTGTTGTAAAGAAATAACAGATCATACTCAGCATAAAATTATAAAAGTATGTATATTTACAAATTTCAGCTTTTTTGATCAGTTAGTAGGAAAAAAGAAAAGAAAGAAAAAATAAGAAGGGCCCATTACAATTAACCCAGTTCAAATGTGCACATAAGTTGGAGCTCATCTTGTTTTTAACTCAAACGCTGGACCATTGGTCTGCATGAAAGCGCACACACCACCTTCCGAATGTCACTTGAAATCCATCTTGAACAAACTGGTTCCCCAGTGGGATTATTGGTCCCTCCTCCTTGTAGTCATTCATCAGCAAAGCACCTTGTGCAACAGGGACGGCATCCTCAGTCATATTCCCTCTTGTCTTCACCCAGCTCCCACCAAAAAGACCTCGACCCTCACCAGTGTCTGTCACCAAAATCTCTCCACCTAGTATTCACTGGAACCTTCTCCCAATTCCACCATCCCGACTGGCTGACACAACATTCCTAAGTTGATCTTTAGCTCAAACCCAAACATGCTAAAAACAGAAGAGACTGCTCTTACAGTCCATGTAAAATGAAATACCTACAGCTTTGCAGTAGAAATCTTAACCAGAGCATTACGTTATGAATGATCAAACTATAATATGGAAGTCACTAGCAGTATGCCAGAAGTTCAAGTGTGTCAGGGGCAGAATCGAGTGAAGTTGCCGATACTAGGGAGAAGGTGCTTGGGAAACAAAAAGATCTGAAGGTCGATAAATCACCTGGACCAGGTGGTTTACACCTTGGGGTTTTGAAAGAGGTTCCTCAAGAGATTGTGGAGGAATTAATGATGATCTTTCAAGAATCAGTCGATTCTGGCATGGTTCTGGGGGACTGGAAAATTGCAAATGTCACTCAGGTCTTCAAGAAGTGAGAGAGGCAGAAGAAAGGAAATTATAAGCCAGTTAGTCTGACTTCAATGGTTGGGAAGCTGTTGGAGTTGATTGTTAAAGATGCGGTTTCAGAGTTCTTGAAGGGAAATGATGAATAAGCCAAAGTCAGCATGGTTTCCTAAAGGGAAAATCTTACCTGACACATCTGTTGGAATTCTTTGAAGAAATAACAAGCAGGACTGACAAAGGAGAATGGGATAATGCTGTGTACTTGAGTTTTCAGAAGACCGTTGTCAAGGTGCCACACTTGCGGCTGCTCAAGAAGTTAACAACCCATTACTTGTTACTTACACCTGTTAGGGTGTATTCTCCAGATACCTTATAACGTAACCGTAGCCTTCAGCCAGGAGCAGATGTCATCAGGTGGTTCCTAACCTTCACCGAGTGTTTCGACCCTTAACCACGACACTCTCCAGTTGGTGGGCCAGCAGTGGTGGCCAAATCACTGCCTGTCTGCTCCTGGCTTCCAGCTCCCCTCCTCTCGCCTACTCCAAATCCAACAAGAGGTTCGTTCTGCCTCTTCCCTCATCCTACGAGCTGCTTGTTTTTTGCTCCTTTCGTCCAGGCCCAGAGCTGACAACAACCACCATGCTGATTTGGCTGGGAAACCTCTGCAGCCGATCTCCACAGGGAAAAACCATGCCTGCCATCCCTTGTCTTTACACTCCTGCACTAAGGGTTGGTACTTCAAGGCCTTTCTCTCGTGGGCCTCTTCCCATCCCTCCTCTCACAGCACAGTCAGCTCAACCAGAATTATCTTCCTGTCTTCAGTTGACCACAGTACAATGTCTGGGCGTAGGGTTGTGGTTGTTTGGTTACGACAGGCCTGGTTCTCTCTTTGATGAAGGTGATGACCTTCCTCAAATCTGTGCCAGCCATACTCTTCTTGCATCTCCCCTCGCTCTAGTGTGTCAGCAAGAGCCAGAAGCACCTTATCAAGGACCTATACCGTCCTTGAGTTAGAGCTGTTTTGCACCCAGACAGTATATGAGCCAGTGTTCCCTTTTGACCACAGAGCTTACAGTTCGGGTCCTCTCTTATCCCCCATGTGTACAGATGTAATGGCAAAGGAAGGATGTCAAACACGGATCGTAAGAGGAAGGAAATACAGAAGGGCTCCAGTCTCCATAACGCTGCCCATGATATCTTGTGCTTGGGCAGATCCCATTTTGTCCAGGCACCCTGGGACCCTTGTTCCACAGCCTTTGACATCCGCTTCTCTTCCTCGAGGATCCGTACTTCTGCCTGTACCATGTCTCGCCTGTTCCTTACGCTTCCATTTCTCCACTGCTGGAAGTGAACTGAGCCGAGGCCGTACTGCCCGACGCAGGGGTTGCCGATGAAATCTCGCAGCTTCAGAGAACACACTGCCTCCTCCACAGCTGCGCTGGCTGCCCACTTGCACCCAGATCTTGTTGTAACGCCTGCTTGTTTTACCAAGACGTTATTGGAATTTCTCAAGCTTAATAAGGTTCTGCATTTTGCCACCTTGAATTCCTCCACAACAGATGACAGGGCAAGCTGCAGTTGCCCAGAACGAATGTAGAGGCCCACTGAAGAGAAGCTTGGGGAAACTCCCAACCATCTCCGCAGGTGCTTGCTGGTTTTCCTCTCGATGCCCTCTACAGCAGTCATGGGGAACTCATAAAGTGTGAAGAACCAGTGAAGCCTGGGCAGAAGACCGAATTGGTACAGCCAGGTCTTGAATTTACTAGGAAGTCCGGATTTGTCGATCTTCTTCAGCCATTAGTCTGTCTGCTTCACAGCATTGGTGACATTGGCCCCATCTGTCAGTGACACATTAAACCACTTCCCCAAGCATTTTATCAGGTTATCTTCGATGGAAGGGATGACCTCACCCTGAACCTGGAGGCTAAACTTGCTAGTAACTTTGCCCTTTCTGATCACCATACACCTGGACTTCTTGGTCTTGAAGGACATACTCGCCCAAGTGGCCACATTGTCCAGGGTTTCCAATACCCACCTTGCTTGGACATGTTGTAATAGTGATGTCATCCATGAACCCTCATAGAGCCGGCTGAACAATGCCTGACTGCAACATCGGGCCGTGGGTTACACCTTCTGCTGCTGATAATAGGAGGTTCCCATTCCCATACTAAATAGGATGGGGGAGATGGTGCACCCTGTTGGAATCCCCTTCTGGAGGTCCTGCCAACTAGTTGTGAAATGGGCTGATGTAAATCTGAGTTTGAATCCTCCTAGGTAGCTGGTGATCATGTCTCGAATAGCCACTGGGATGTAGTAGTGGTCGAGTCCTTCTAGAATGAGGTCATGTGGAATAGACCCACAGGCATTCGCAAGGTCTAACCAGACAACTGTTAGGTCACCTTTTTCCCGCTTGGCCTCACGGATCAAATGGTTAATCATTGAGGTGTGTTCCAGAGACCCCGAAAAGCCTGGAATACCGCCTTTCTGGATGGATGTGTTGATATAGCGGTTCTGCGTCATGTAAGAAGTCAGCCTTCTTGCAAGCACAGAAAAGAAAATCTTACATTCCACATTCAGGAGAGAAATTGTCCTAAACTGGGTAATTGTGGAAGAATCCTCTTCCTTTTGAATAAAGCATCCCCCTGCCAGTTTCCAACTTGATGGAACAGTGCTTTTGGGCCAGGTCCTTCTCATGACCTTCCACAGCCTCCAAAGAAGTTTTGGGCATTTCTTATGACCTTATAAGGTATGCCGCTTGGGCCTGGGGCAGCTGATGCTTTAGCCTTCTGGATGATGTCCTGGATTTCCTGCCATGTAGGCTCCTTCACATTCAGCTCAATTGATGGTTTTTCCGGTCTACGCACAGTCCGATTGGTTCCTAGTCCCTGACCCCTCTGTGGGTCACTGTGTGCCTCCTGTAGGAACTCCTCTACCTCTGGCTTCGAGCTGGATAGTATACCAGATTTTTATTGGCCTAGAAGAGTCCTGGTGAAGCTGAATAGATCTCTCACAAACTGCATTTGCCTTTTCTTTTTCTTCCTTCTTTGCTGTCGCAGATGTTCCGCCCTCCGGAGTTTGCACAGTTTTCCCCACAGCACGCTGGTTAAGTCCTTGATACCTTCTTTTTCGGCCGGTGAGCTGGTTTTAAACCTCTTGTTGAGCGTCTTTAATTTGCCTCTCAAGCGACGAACCTCCCTTTCCCTCCTATTTGGTTGCCGCGGTAACTCCAGCTGGCTTCTCCGCTCCATTAGGCCAAATCGTTCCTTAGCTAGATTGTACGCTATGGCTGTGAGTGAGTCGATCTGTCTGTGCACTGGACTTGCTAAGACAACTTCCAGGATGCCGTCTAGATCATCGAACTGCATCCAGGCGACGTTGTCTGATGATCTAGGTGATTTGATCCCGTCTTTCCTTGACAAATGGATTGGGGTAGCCGAAGAGGAACTGACTTGGTCTGTTGTTCGGTGCTGAGGCGACTCAAGTACAGAGCGATCTTCAGCTCTGTGGGGTGCTTCCTGGCTGGAATTCTCCTTCGTCTCACCGGACACTAAGTCCGTGCGCTGCACTTGGGTCACCATTGATCCACATCTAGACCTGCTCTGGTGTATCTTGAGCCCTCTGATGTTTTTGCAGACTTTCCCGCAATGACACCTTACCGTGAATTCCTCTCCGGTCAGTGTTGTTTGCTTTAGCTTCCTTGTAGTCGTGTTTCCTGTCCTGGCCGTTGCCGGTATGAGCGTCCTGTTGAGTCTCTCATCCTCCCCCCCTCTCGGGAGACTCTGGGGGTATTGCTCTTCGTGTTCAGTCATAGCTTGAGTGGTGCCCTCTTGTGAGTGCTGCCCACAAGGTTGCTAGCCTTGTGAGCCCGTGCCAGTCTTTCCTGGAGGTCAGCTGTCTCTCCAGCTTCACCGACCTTCCTCGGTTGTCATCCAGTCTTTCCTGGAAGCCACTGGTACAGACCAGAAATTACTTGTTACATACACCATGATATTACAGTTAAGGTACTAGCATGGAGAGAGTATTGGCTGACTGGCAGGAGGCGAAGAGTGAGATTAAAGAGAGCCTTTTCTGGCTGGCTGCCGGTGACTGGTGGTGTTCCACATGGGTCTGTGTTGGGACCACTTTTTTTTTTATGTTTTATGTCAATAATTTGGATGATGGAAATGATGACTTTGTGCCCAAGTTTGTGGACAATATGAAGATAAGTAGCAGTGCAAGTAGCGTTGAGGAAGCAGGGAGGCAGCATAAAGACCTAGACAGATCAGGAAAATGGGCAAAGAAGTGACAGATGGAATAGTGTTGGAAAATGTACGGTCATGCGGTCTGGTCGAAGAAATAATAGCATAGACAAAATGGAGAGACAATTCAAAAATCTGAGGTGCAAAGGAACTTGGGAGTCCTTGTGCATGATTCCCTAAAAGTTAATTTGCGTTGAGTCAGTGATGAGGAAGGCAAATGCAATGTTAGCATGCATTTTGAGAGCACTAGAATATAAAAGCAAGGATATAATGTTGAGGCTTTAGAAGAGGCTGGAGAGGCTTCTCTGAAGAGTATTGTGAGCAGTTTTCGCCCCATATCTAAGTAAATAAATTTTGACACTGGAGAGGGTTCAAAAAACGTTCACGAAAATGATTCCAAGATTGAAAGGCTTATCATATGAGAAGTGCTTGATGGCTCTGGGCCTGTACTCTTTGGAATTCAAAAGAATGAGGGGAGATTTGCTGACATGGTAGAAGGTTTAGAGGAGGTTCACAAGAATGAATCCGGGAATGAAAGGGTTACCATACAAGGGCAGATTCACGGCTCTTGGGCTGTACTCCCTGGAATTGAGAAAAACGGGGGGTGGGGGATGTCTCGCTGAAACCTATTGAATGTTGAAAGGTCTCGACAGAGTGGATATGGGAAGGATGATTCCTATAGTGGGGGAGTCTAGGACCAGAGGGCACAGCCTCATAACAGAAGGACGTCGATTTAGAACAGAGATGAGGAGGAATCTCTTTAGCCAGAGAGTGGTGAATCAGTGGAATTTGTTGCCACAGGCAGCTGTGGAGGCCAAGTCATTGGGTATCTTTAAAAGAGAGGTTGATAGATTCTTGATTAGTCGGGGCATGAAAGCTTATGGGGAGAAGAGAGGAGATTGGGCCTGAAAGGAAATGGATTAGGCACAGATCAGCTTGATGGGCCAAATGGCCTAATTCTGCTCCTATATCTTATGGTCTTATAATCAAAACCGTGAAGTTCCTAACAGACAAACCTTTAGCACTTTATAGTAACATTACATTTAACTTAAAATGAAGGGGTAATTGGCTTTACTGCAAAACACCTTTTCAAATATTAGTTTTGGCATTTTCTGAATAAAACCATTCATGGTTTTATACTGCGTCAGTGCACAGAAAATCAATAGAACTATTTTGAAGAATTTTCCTCAGAAAGTTCCTCCCTCAATTGCATAACTACCATGAATATTTCCCAATATATATAATTTTCTAATATTATTTTTGGTATCTTTTCAATGAAGTAGAAACAACAAACTTGACACTGCAGTTCAAAAAATTGTTTCAGAGTGCTTTGTAAAAACATTGGATTGGAACTTTTCTAGTTGTTTTGCATGAAGACTTATGGAAATCATTAGGATAACACACAACTATAAGACTTGTTGTTCAAAAATTGTAAGAAATGTTAGTTGCTATGGAATTTTTTTTAAATTTTCTTAATTTTCTACTTCAAATGTATAGATCATAAGGTTTCCAAAAGTCTTCTAAACCCTCACTCAAATTACAGGTATCAAGATGGAAAACATCAACATTGAACAGAATGTAATGTGTTAAAAAAAAAAAGAATGCATTGGATTCAGCTAGTTCAGGAATTGCATTGGAACTTGAAGGAAAACCTGCTGAAACACTTCTTGACATGGAGTTGAAACAAAACATAACCAAGAGCTCCCATGTCTAACTTAAGAACCTTGTAAGTGTGGATTTCCAGTGAAAAATGATGCCCAGGCAGAGATTGGCAAGGGAAATAACGACCTGCCTCCAGCATTTCAGCACAAGTGCTGTGTGAGCATTGGTGCATTTGAAGGATGGTATATGGACAACAGATGAAATGCTGAAGTCAGCTTCCAATACTCAGCTTAGAATTTAAATTGAGATTATCATGGGGAAATTAAATGCAAAAACAGAGTAGTCATCAGTAACAATGACTAAAAAAATCCCACTTAGGTTACCAATTACTTTCAGTACAGGAAATCTGTACTAGTCCAGCCTCTACGTGACTCCAGACACCCCAGTCTGATTGACTCAGGAAACCAATAGGTTATAGTGTAGATGCTACACTTAAACAGAGAAGAAACACACCAAACATCAACCTAGCTACCAAGTTTAAGTGTGGCAGATGTTGTAAAATAATAAAATACGAAAATTTCCAAGGGGGTGAATACTTTTTATAGGCACTGTACATCATCCAGTGGTAGGTAGGTAATGAGAGAGTTAACTCGGGACAAACCCAATTGGTTATCGATGTACCTGTGCAAATGCATCTGCCCAGAGTGGCATTAGTAGAAATGATCACTGGGCAGTCCTTATGGAGACCACATCCTGTTTTCATATTCTTATATGCTCCATCATCATCTGAGGTACAATTGTGCAAAACGAGTAAGACTCACCTGAGGTCAGGTAGATCAAGTATGGGAAACAGGAGGCGGTGTGGACCTTCATCAGCAGCAGAAACACACAACACCATGATCAGCAAACTCATGGCAAGCATATACCTCTCTCCACCATCCATCAAATCAAAAAAAACAACCAGATAAATCCCAGAAGTAAGGTTACAGATATTACACTTGACAACAACACAGTATTTAACTGAATCAGGCTATAAAGACTGGTAGTTAAACTGCTCGCAAAATGTTTCAATGTTTGGTCATACATCATACAAAAATGGTTTCAGATGTTGGAGGCAAACACACAATATTAGGACATCACAGCAGGAGCTCTTCAGGACAGTTTCTAGGCACAGCTCTTTAACCTACGACCTCTCTTTCATCATAAGGTCAGAGTGGGATAATTTACTGACGACTTCACAACATTCAGTTCAGTTTGAAACTCTTCAGCAACTGAAACATTCTCATGTGTAAGTTCAGCAAGACCTATACAACATTTAGGCATTGATTGATAAGTGCAAGTAACATTGGAATCAGAGAAACGATAGATGAAGGCTATTTCCAACAAACAAGACTATAACTACCTACCTGGACATTCAATGGCATTATCTTTGCCAGATCCCCCAACATCATCAATGACCAGAAACTCAGTTGGAGCTCCCATATAAATACCAAGACTAAGAGAGCAAGCCAGACAGTGAGGAACCTGTAGTTAGGGACTTATGCCCTGACATCCCAGAGTCTTTCCACCATCTGTTGGAATACTCTCCACTGGTCTGGTTGAGTGCAGTTCTGACAATGGTCAAAAATCTCAAATCAGGACAAAATAACCAGATGATAGGTAACTTATCCACCACCAATGCATAGCAGCTAGAGCTTGCAATATCTTTAAAGCACCCTCCACATTTGTGACCTCAACCACCAAGGACTGCAGGTGCAAGGCAATAAAATCACCTCAAGTTCTCCTCCAGGTCACAAACCACTCCGACCTGGCAATATACTGCCATCCTTTTCTTCCACATTAATTTGAGATCCTAGAATTTCCTCCCTAATGGCATTGTAGAAGCATCTTTACCAGAAAGACTACAGCAGTTCAAGGTAGCTTATTACCACGTTCTCAGTCTATTTGGGAAAGGGAAATAGATGCTGGCCTTGCTAGCAATGACCAGATTTTAAACATGAATAAATGCAAAAAACTCTCTTTACTCTGCATCAGAAGTCTAACACTCTCCAATCTCCCTGACCTTCTCTAGATACACAAACATCAATTTTTCAGGCTTCGCGATCTTATCTACCACTAGCTATCATCTTCTGAGCAGGTTTGATATTCTGGAATATTCTGTGATAACTTCTACTTTGAAAAAGGACCACTCAACAACTTCATGCCCAAAGAAACAACTTTATCTGGGCCGGCAAAACGGATATTTACATACAGGGACTTTCACTGAACCATACTGCCTGGCAGAGAAGTGATACACATGCGCACTGGACAAAAAAACATGGGAGTAAAACCCCCTAAACCCCGGAAACAGCTTCCCCTCGTGGGAGCATTGCTATATTACCATTATCCTAATAAGTATTAACTTATTTTTATAATGCTCACATTACAACACTTCACCCCCTTTAAATTCCAACATTCCCCAAATGTAAAAGAACTGGGAAATAAAAACAGTGGTGTCATTAGCTTGCGTACCCCTGAAACTTATACCAGTGTCTCAGCAACAGCTTACCAATACAAAACACCTGAAAAACGTAGCAGATTCAACATTCAGTCTGTCAGGAGGTTTGCGAGTGCACTGTGATCTGCACACTACCCCTGGTGACCCAGCAGGCACTGCTGGTGAGAGTGTTTTGGGTGATCTGGTTTTGGGGGCATGAGAGGGGTCTATGTGTCCATGTTGGAATGTCTGTCCTCCTCAGGGGACCCCGACCCCTCTGCCAGCGTCTCGCCCTCTGGCAAAGTCACCGGTGGACATGCTCCCACGGTAGTCTATCTCACCACTGGAAACTCCGTGGAACTGTCGGCGTCTGAGCCGGTATCATGGTCCTGATGTCTGCGGAAAACACGCCCATCAGTCAGCTTAACAACATAGGAGTCTGGACCACTCTACTTAAGAATAACCCCAAGCAGCCATTGCTGATCATTGCTACTGCTGAAGTTTCTCACATAGACATTGTCATCTGGTTTTAACTGTCTCTCTCGCATATGTTGATCATGTCCCTCCTTCTGCTTTTCCTGCTTTCTGTCCACTTTCGCCTTCATGTCCAGGCATAGCAGGCCCAATCTTGACTTAGGCCTACGCATCAGCATCTCTGCTGGAGTGCGTGCAGTCGTAGTCTGTTGTGTGAGGTGGTATTTAAACAGGAAACATGAAAGCCGAATGCTAAGAGAGTCCCCTGTCATCCGCTTCAGGCCTTCCTTCACTGTCTGAACAGCCCGCTCAGCCAAACCATTTGAGGCTGGGTGGAAAGGGGCTGTCCAAATGTGATGAATGTCATCCTGCTGCATGAACTCACTGAACATCTCACTAGTGAACATCGGGCCATTATCAGTGACCAGAGTCTCAGGCAACCCGCGAACTGCAGACACTTGCCTGAGTTTGCCTATGGTTGAGTCCTTATACTCTCCATTTTAACATGCTCTCCATTTTACGACCCTTCCCTATTATTCACTTCTTGACCCATTTTTTTCATTCATTACACATTACTTATCTTAACAACAACTTGGGTTCAATCCTGACCTCTAGTGTTGTCTGAGTAGAGTTTTCATATTCTTCCTGTGAGTTTCTCCCTAGTGTTTGGTCTTCTCCCAAATGCCACAAATGTGCTGGCTGGAAAAGTTAAGTGGCAAATGGTAAATTCTCCCTCGTGTACATAAGATGGTAGGAGTGATGCGGGGGTTGGTTTAATAAAGATATATGCAGGAGAATAGGTTAGTGGGAAATAATTGCAAGCAAGGGATTGGTCTCCCATAGACAATGAGCCAAACACCACTACCTGCATTATAAGGGAATAGGAAAAATGAAGAACGTATTAGAAAGTTAACATTATTGCTTGCAGAGCAGCACTGGATTTACTTGAGTTGGCTTCTGACTTGCCGATTTCCTCCTAAGCGAAAAGGTAGATAGCTATCACCCTTGCACAGTAATATTCTAGAAAGATTCCACTCCAAAAGCAGATGAACAGAAATACATGGCTTTGATGGAATGGAGGAGGCCAGAAGTGATAGCTTCCTTTTAAGTTGTACAAGATAACGTATCCTCTCAATCACAAATCAACTCCTTCCTGGATCTAGTCCAACTTGACTTCTGCCACAACAGCTCAACAGCAGATGGAGTTCCCTGCCTTTTTGCTCTGCACACGACACCTGGGCAACAGAAATTCCTATGTCCAGCTGCTGTTCATCGACTACAGGTAAAAATAATTATGCCAACCAAACTCATCATTCAGCTTCAACAGGTGCGGCTCTCTACTTCTCTCTGCAACTGGATGCTCAACTTCCTCACTGACAGAACTCAGTGAGTGAGGATTGGTAAGAAAATCACCTCCTCACTAATGATCAACACAGGTATGCCTCAAGGCTGCATGCTTAGCCCTTGCTTTACTCTCTATACACACCTGACTGTATGACTAAATTCAGCTCCAATGCCATCTTCAAAATTGCCATCTACACTAGTGATAGAACATAGAACG
Organism: Mobula hypostoma; assembly: GCF_963921235.1. NCBI lineage: Eukaryota > Metazoa > Chordata > Chondrichthyes > Myliobatiformes > Myliobatidae > Mobula > Mobula hypostoma. Next base: position 68,647,475 of record NC_086113.1, on the reverse strand, counting down.
TAGAACAGCACAGCACAGGAACAAGCACTTCAACCAACTAGATTTGTAATCAAATAGTTAACTAATCTCTTCTGCCTACACAATACCCATACCCTCCTGTTTTCCTAACATTCATGTGCTTATCTGAACATCTCTTAAACTTCTCATATGAATTTCTGTTGCCCAGGTGTCGTGTGCAGAGCAAAAAGGCAGGGAAATCCATCTGCTGTTGAGCTGTTGTGGCAGAAGTCAAATTGGACTCGATCCAGGAAGGAGTTGATTTGTTATTGAGAGGATACGTTATCTTGTACAATTTAAAAGGAAGCTATCACTTCTGGCCTCCTCCACTCCATCAAAGCCGTGTATTTCTGTTCATCTCTGCTTTTGGAGCGGAATCTTTCTGGAATATTACTGTGCAAGGGTGATAGCTATCTATCTACCTTTTCGCTTAGGAGGAAATCAGCAAGTCAGAAGCCAACTCAAGTAAATCCAGTGCTGCTCTGCAAGCAATAATGTTAACTTTCTAACATGTTCTTCATTTTTCCTATTCCCTTATAATGCAGGTAGTGGTGTTTGGCTCATTGTCTATGGGAGACCAATCCCTTGCTTGCAATTATTTCCCACTAAGCTATTCTCCTGCATAAATCTTTATTAACACCCTCCCCCATCACTCCTACCATCTTATGTACACGAGGGGTAATTTACCGTTTGCCACCTAACTGTCCAGCCAGCACATTTGTGGCATTTGGGAGAAGACCAAAACACTAGGGAGAAACCCACAGGAAGAATATGAAAACTCTACTCAGACAACACTAGAGATCAGGATTGAACCCAAGTTGTTGTTAAGATAAGTAATGTTTAATGAAAGAAAAAAATGGGTCAAGAAGTGAATAATAGGGAAGGGTCGTAAAATGGAAAGCATGTTAAAATGGAGAGTATAAGGACTCAACCATAGGCAATCTCAGGCAAATGTTTGCAGTCCACGGGTTGCCTGACACTCTGGTCACTGATAATGGCCAGACATTCACGACACCACGGTGGTTGGCCTGATCAGAGGGGATGACAAGACAGCCTACAGGGACGAGGTCCAGCACCTGACCACATGTTGTGCCGACAACAAGCTGGCCCTTAACACCCAGAAGACCAAGGAGATCACTGTGGACTTCAGGCATGCTAGAAGCCACACTCACGTCGTCATCTACATCAACAGAGCTGTAGTGGAGCGTGTATCAAGCTTCAAATTCCTTGGTGTCCACATTTCTGAGGATCTCACCTGGTCCCTGAACTCCTCCATCCTGATCAAAAAGGCACAACAGCACCTTTATTTCCTGCAGAGCATCAAGAAAGCTCACCTCTGTCCCAGGATACTGACGGACTTTTACCGTTGTACCATTGAGAGCATACTCACCAACTGTATCCCGGTGTTGTATGGCAATTGTCCCGTATCGGACTGCAAAGCACTCCAGCGTGTGGTGAAAACTGCCCAGTGAATTATTGGCACCCAATTGCCCACCATTGAGAACATCTACCATAAACGCTTCCTGGGCAGGGTGAAAAGCATTATCAGGGATGCATCTCACACTAACCATGGACTTTTTACTCTCTTCCGATCTGGTAGGCGCTACAGGAGCCTCCGCTCCCACACCAGCAGGCACAGGAAGAGCTTCTTCCCTGAGGCTGTAACCCTGCTGAACCTCACATCACAGCACTAAGCAGTATTGCACCCATATTGTACTGTCTCAGTACTTTTATATTTGTGTGCTGTAGCACTTACTTTTTATTCACAGTTATTTTGTAAATAACACTATTCTTTGCATTTCTGTTCAAATGTTAACTGCATTTCATTGGCTTTGTATCTGTACTCGGCACAATGACAATAAAGTTGAATCTAATCTAATCTAATATTTCTGCCTCTACCACCACCCCAGGCAGTGTATTCAAGGTACTGTACCTACCACCCTCTGTGAAATTTGCCCCTCAAATATTCCTTTGAACTTACCCACCTTAAATGTATGTCCTCTGCATTTCAACATTTCAACCCTTGGAAAAAGATACAGTCCATCAACCCTATCAATGCCTCTCATAATTTCATAAACCCCTATCAAATCTCCTCTCAGCCACTGCCACTCCAGATAAAACAACCAAAGTTTGTCCAACTTCCCTCGAATACAGGCAACATCCTGGTAAAGCTCTTTTACACTGTCTCAAAAGCCTCAACACCTTCCATTAAAGGCTGGAACTGCATACAATATACCATATGTGGCCTAACTGTAGTTTTATAAATTCATTTCTGAATTCAATTGGCCAATTCACCATGGATCCCAGGCATCTTAATCTTCTGGATGAACCTCCCATGAGGGACTTTGTCAAACGTCTTACCAAAATCCATGTAGACAGCATTCACATCCCTACCTTCATCAATCACACTCGTCACCCTGACAAAAAAACTCAATCATGTTAGTAAGACACACAAAACCCTGCTGGCTCTACCTAATTAGGTCCTGGTTTTCAAAATGCTCATAAATCCTATCCCTAAGAATTCTCTCAAGTAACTTCCCTACCACTGATGTGAGGCTCACCAATTTATAGTTTCCAGGATTACTCCTTGTTCCGTTTTGAATAATAGAACGCTATTAGCTACTTGCCAGTTCTCCGGGACCTCACCTGTGGCTAGAGAGGACACAAAGATATTTGTCAAGGCTCTAGCAATCTCTGATTTTGCCTCTTTCAACACTTAGGGTATATTCCATCTGGCCTTAGAACTTATCCACCTTAGTGCTTTTTAAGAGACCTAACATTACCTCTTCCTTTACCTTGAAATACCCTAGCACATAAATACAATCAGCACTGATTTCCCTTTCCTCCACATCCTTCTCCTTGGTAAATACTAATGTAAAGTATTCATTAAGGACCTTATTGACACCCTCTGGATCCAAGCAAATGGCCCCCCTTTATCTTTGAGTGGTCCTAACCACTTGATCCTCAAGTTCTCCTCTTGCATCTGATGTACAGTATGTATAGAATACCTTGGGAATGCCTTTAATGCTACTTTCATAATCCTCCTGGCTTTCATAATCCCTTTCTTGATTTCTTTTCAGGCTTCTTTATAATCTTGAAGTGCTCTGTTTGATTCTAGCATCCTCAGCTTTACATACTTTTCCTTTTTTTTCTTTACAAAATTCATAACCTCTCTCGACATCCAGACCATGATGTAACCAGTTAAGATACTTCGTTGACTTTGAGATATCCTCAAAGTTCAAAGTAAAAGTAAATTTATTATTAAAGTACATTTATGTCATCATATACAACTCTGAGAATTACTTTCTTGATGGCAATCACAGTAAATCCAAGAACCATAAAAGAATCAATGAAAGACTGTACCCAACAGGGTAGACAACCAGTGGCAAAAGACAACAAACTGCAAATACAAAAGAAAAAAGAAACAATAAAACACAAAAAAAAAGCAATAAATATCTAGACCATGAGATGAAGATTCCTTGAAAGTGAGTCCACAGGTTGTGGGAACAGCTCAGTGATGGGGCAAGTGAAGTTGAGTGGAGTTATCCCCACTGGTTCAAGAGCCTGATGGCAGAGGGATAAAACGGTTTCTGAACCTGGTGGTGTGAGTCCTGGGGCTCCTGTACCTTCTTTCTGATGGCAGCAGCAAGAAAAGTGCATGACTTGGATAGTGGGGTTTCCTGATCAGGGATGATGCTTTCCTGAAATAGCACTCCAAGCAGATCTGCTCAGTGGTTTTACCCATGATGGACTGTGATACATCCACAACTTTTTGTAGGAGTTTCCGTTCAAGGGCATTGGTGTTCCATACCAGCCTATGATGCAACCGGTCAATATATTCTTCTCTACACATCTATAGAAATTGTCAAAGTTTTAGATGTCATGCTGAATCTTCGCGAACTTCAAAGGAATTAGAGGCACTGCTATGCTTTCTTCATAATTACTCTTACATGCTGGGTCCAGAACAGCTTCTCTAAAATGAAAACACTAAGGAATTAAAAGTTGCCAACTCTTGCCGACTTTGATCCCACTCGATGTGGGCTGGTTCATGGACCTTCAATTTCTACCTCCTGAAGTCAATAATCAGCTCCTTGGTCTTGCCGAAATTGAGAGAGAGCTTGTTGTAGTGGCACCACTCAATCAGATTTTCAATCTTCCTTCCGTATGCTGGTTCGGCCAACAACATTCGTGTCATCAGCAAACTTAAATCTGACATTGGAGCTGTGCACCTGTGCTGATGGAGATCGTGGAGGAGGTGTTGTTGCTAATCCGAACTGACTGGGGACTGCAAGTGAGGAAATCCTGGATCCAACTGCACAAGAATGTATTGTGACCCTGTTCATAAAGCTTACTGATTAGTGCTGAGGGGATAATAGTATTGAATGCTGAACTGTAATCGATAAAGAACATCCTGATGTATGCATCTTTGCTGTCCAGAAGTTGAAGGGTTGAGTGAAGAGCCAATGAAATTGATTTTACTGTGGACTTCTCCAAGTAGACAAATTGGAGTAGATCCAAGTCAGGCAGGAGTTCCTCAAACAGGCAGCTTCATGAATGCACCCAAGTTTTGAGATGAAGAGAAAACAAAATACTTGAGAATTTGGCAAGCTTCCAACAAGCCATACAGAAGTCACATGATACTACGTTAGGTGGAAAAATCCTTTCCTTTGTAATATTCTTCCATCGTAAAGATCTCAGAAGAAGTGAGTTGAGGAAAGGTGGTAAGTAGGAGGGAACACAACATATTCTGCAAATCTTGAGGAACACACACAAAGTGCTGGAGGAACTCAGCAGGTCAGGCAGCATCCATAGGGAGGAATAAATTGTTGATGTTTTGAGCCAAGGCCCTTCATCAGGACTGAAAAGGATAAGGAAAAAGCCAGAATAAGAAGGTGGCAGAGGAGAAAGAGTACAAATTAATGGGTGATAGGTAAAATAAAGTGAGGGGCAAGATGAGTGAGTATGGATAGGGGAATGAAGTAAAAAGCAGGGAAGTGATAGGAGGAAGAAGACAGGGGCTGAAGGAGGAATCAGATAATTAGGACAGTTGACCATGGACGAAACAGGAGGAGGAGGGACACCACAGGGAGGTGATGGGCAGGAAAGGAGTAGAGTTGGTATAAAAGGGGAGCCAGAATGGGGAATGAAAAGAGAGAAGAGGGAAGGGATAGAAATTACCAGAAGTTCAAGAGATCGATGTTTATGCCATCAGGTTGGAGGCTACACACACAGAATATGAAGTGTTATTCCTCAAACCTGAGAGTGGCTTCATTGTGGCAGTAGAGGAAGCCACTGGCCAACATGTCAGAATGGAATGGGAAATCAAATTGAAATGGATGGCCACTGGGGAAACCCTGCTTTTTGCGGCTGATGGAGCGATGGTCATCGACAAAGTAGTCCCCCAATCTAAGTCGGGTCTCACCAGTATAGAGGAAACTGCACTGAGAGCACTTAATACAGTATATAATCCCAACAGACTCAAAGGTCAACTGATACAACTATGAGGTTGATTCACTGGGGGTAGTGGGAGTGGGGAAAGAAACTCAATTGGAGATCAGATGGCATCAATAGTAAGGGGAGGTAGGAGTGGTGATGTTAAAGATGACATCCAATTCTCTGGCAAGGGCCCAGGAAGGGTGGCACACTCCAGCTAATACCAGTCAATCCACAAATTAAGCCGAGTTTCATTGACTGAGAATCAGATATAAAGCAAATATGCTCAATTTATTACAACTACAGGGTCAGGCTGTGTTTCTGATAAAATAGTGACATCAATTTTCACAACAATTACTGAATTTACTGTTATTGGTACATATATAAAACCCCTGTAACACTTTGAACCAATTCCCCATCTCCCTTACCACCACCCTCTTCTGCATTCACCCATCCAGAGGCAGTGCAAATATTTAATAATTAAACTTTGCCTTCCTCAGCTACTAATTAAATGCCAAGAAGCTGAATTACCTGAGCTGTCACAAGGTGGAGCATTATAGGCATCATTGGAAGGCACATCTTCAAATGTTTGGCTTGAATTGTTGAAGGATGTCTGCGTCCAGAAACATTACACAGAGCGCAGAGTACATCACCTAGATGTCAAACAAGTATTTATAAATTGATCGTCAAACCAGTTTCATGAACAAACTTATGGACAATGCAGTAGTCCAGCTAGCAGAGCTGATGATGTACAGCAGCAATAAACTGAGTTCAATCTAAACTTCAAATAATGTTCTCCCTATGAATACATCGTATTCCAAAAACGAAGTAATACTCAGCTGGCAAAATAGTCCAACCATGACTGACAAGGGAAGTAAAGCTAATGTAAAAACAAAAGAGAGGACATACAACAAAGCAAAGATTAGTGGGAAGACAGAGGATTGGGAAGCTGTTAAAAATCTACAGAGAGCAACTAAAAGAATCGTTAGGAGGGAAAAGATGAAATATGAAAGCAAACTAGCAAACAATATTAAAATAGATAGTAAAAGCTTTTTCAAGTATGTAAAAAAAATAAGAGAGGTGGAAGTGGGTATAGGGCCATTAGAAAATGAGGCTGGAGAAATAGTAATGGGAGACAACGAGATGGCAGATGAACTAAATCAATTTTTTGCATCAGTCTTCACTGTGGAGGACACCAGCACAGTGTGACAGATGTTCTAGTGTGTGAAGGAAGAGAAGTGAGTGCAGTTACTATTAAAAGGGAGAAGGTGCTCAAAAAAGCTGAAAAACCAAAGGGTACATAGGTCACCCCTAGCAGAAGAATTGTATGCTCAGGTTCTGAAAGAGGTAGCGTTAGAGATTGCGGAGGCAGTAGCAATGATCTTTCAAAATCATTGGACTCTGGCATGGTGCCAGAGGACTGGAAAATTGTAAATGTTACTCCATTCTTTAAGAAAGGAGGAAGGCAGCAGAAAGAAAATTATAGACCAGTTAGCCTGACCTCAGTGGTTGGGATGGTGTTGGGAGTTAATTGTTAGGGATGAGGTCATGGAGTTCTTGGTGACACAGGACAAGATAGGACAAAGTCAGCATAGCTTATTTAAGGAAAAATCTTGCCTGACGAACCTGTTGGAATTGTTTGAGGAGATTGCAAGTGTATCCCCCGGTAATCCTCAGGCTCGCTCAGCTCGCTGTCATCTAGGGGGAGCAGCCTTCGGCCCCACCACACTGGGTAATCAAGTTTGTGGATGCTGTATGATGTACCCCACCACGCCAAACAACAGACAGCACACCATATGTGATTAAATGATTACACTTTATAGATCTTACTGGAACTAATAGAGATAAAATATAAGAGGAAGGTAAAAGGCGCCAAACTTATCGAAGTTCAACCACTTCGTGCACAACAGTTGGAGCTCAATTAACGGAGTCTTCTTTCCACCATTCGATCCCCTCCAACCCCCTCGACCCATTGCCTGGGACCAACCATGGTGGTCGACCAGACGCTCCACACGAGTCTGTCTTCGTCTCCTCTCCTCGCCGAAGACCCTGGGCCTCGGACTCTCGCTCGGGGTCCGTTCCGCTGCCCAGCTTACAGCATCGCGTCTGCTCTCCCTGTCCCCATTGCACCTTCTGCCCCAAAACCCGCGAAAAACAATAGCTTACAGACACACGAGAAAGAATAACATCTATCCCAAATTGGTTCGTTCCTTCTCTTATCAATAATATAATCCAAACAAGCAGAGAGAGAGAGAGAACTCCTTACATCACAGTTATTATTACAGAAAAGCCATTTTAATTATAACGTAACAAAGAAGCCATTTTGTTAGCCTTCGCAGTAACATAAAAGAACAAACCCCTTACATAAGTAGGATAGATAAAGGGGATGCAGTGGACGTATATTTGGACGTTCAGAAGGCCTTTGACAAGGTGCCATGCATGAGGCTGCTTACCAAGTTAAGAGCCCATGGTATTATAGGAAAGTTACTAGAATGGTTAGAGCATTGACTGATTGGTAGGAAGCAGTGAGTGGGTATAAGTGGCTCCTGTCTGGTTGGCTGCCAGTGACTAGTGGTACTCCACAGGGGTCAGTGTTGAGACTTGCTTCTATAATGCTTCAATGATTTAGATGATGGAATACGCAAACACGAGGAAATCTGCAGATACTGGAATTTCAAGCAACACACATAAAAATTGCTGGTGAACGCAGCAGGCCAGGCAGTTTCTATAGGAAGAGGTACAGTCGACATCTCGGCCCAAAATGTCAACTGTACCTCTTCCTATAGATGCTGCCTGGCCTGCTGCGTTCACCAGCAATTTTTATGTTAGATGATGGAATAGATGGCTTTTTTGCCAAATTTGCAAGTGATACAAACATTATTGGAGGGGCAGGTAGTGTTGAGGAAACAGGTAGGCTGCAGAAGGACTTTGACGGGTTAGGAGAGTGAGCAAGAAAGTGGCAAATGAAATACACTGTTGGAAAATGCATGGTCGTGCACTTTAGTAGTAGAAATAAATGTGCAAAATATTTTCTAAGCGGGCCTCACCTTGAGTATTGTGAAGAGTTTAGGGCTCCTCATCTAAGAAAAGATGTGCTGGAATTAGAGAGGGTCCAGAAGAGGTTCACAGGGATGATTCTGGGAAAGAAAGGGTTATCATACGAAAAACGTTTGATGGCTCTGGGTCTGTACTTGCTGGAATTTAGAAGGATGAGTAGGGATCTCATTGAAACCTTTCGAATGTTGAAAGGCTTAGAAAGAGTAGATGTGGATAGGATGTTTCCATGGTGAAGGAGACTACGACAAGAGGGCACAGCATCAGGATAGAAGAGCTTCCATTTAAAACAGAGATGCGGAGAAATTTCTTTAGCCAGAGAGTGGTGAATTTGTGGAATTTGTTATCACAGACAGCTGTGGAGGCCAGGTCGTTGGATGTACTTAAGGCAGAGATTGATAGGTTCTTGATTGGACATGACATTAAAAGTTACGGGCAGATCAGGGAATGGGTTGAGGAGGAGAAAAAAAGATCAGCCATGATTGAAGGGCGGAGCAGACTCGATGGGCCAAATGGTCTAATTCTGCTCCTAGGTCTTGTACGTGGGGTTCCCCCATGTGCACATTCTCCTTCTAAAGTAACCCCGTATTGTTGAGGGGAATTTGCATCCACTCTATTTATATGGGCTTTGAAGCGACTGATGAAGCCAATGTGGGAACAACAAATTGCCTAGACGGATGATTATTTGGGATGTTGTGTGCTGTTTCACTTACTGTGTTTAACTCGAGAGAGACTTTTATGTGCCCAACTTTTAACTTGGTGTTGTTCCTCCACCCTAAGTGTGGCCTTATCCTGACAGTGGAGGAGACCATGGATGGACATATCGGATTTGGAATTGGAAAATGGAATTAAAAAGTGTGTCCACCGGGAGATCCTGCTTTTTCTGGTGGACAGAGCGTAGATGCTCAGCGAAGTGGTCTCCCAATCTACATTAGGTCTCATCGATATACAAAAGGCCACACTGGGAGAACCAAACTCAGTATATGACCCCCAACAGACTCACAGGTGAAGTGTCACCTCACCTGGAAGAATTGTTTGGGCCCTGAATGGTAGTGAGGGAGAAGGTGTAGGGGCAGTTCTCCCCCTGGTGCTGCTCCCGCCTTTTTTCTTTCTTCCATGGCTTTCTGCCTCTTTCATCAATCAACATCCTAGCTCTTTGCTTCATCCCTCCCCCTCCATGTTTCACCTATCGCCTAGTATTTCTCTCTCCCCTCCACCCACCTTTCAAATCTTCTCCTCGGCTTTTTTTCTCCAGTCCTGCTGCAGGGTTTTGGTCCAAAACGTCAACTGTGCTTTTTTTCCATAGATGATACCTGGCCTGTTGAGTTCCTCCAGCATTTTGTGCGCGTTGCTCAGATTTCTAGCATCTGCAGATTTTCTCGTTTGTGATTTGATTACCACTCTGCGAAATCTCTTCCAGGGATGCCTACCCTGAAGAAGTTCAAATCTTGCCTTTGATGGGAGTTCAGTGAAACTCTCACTCACTGCTCCCCCACTGTGATCCCTGCTGCTCTCCAACTCTTGCACCACGCGCTCGCCCGGACCCGCTACTACAGCCATGTATCCTTTCTGGGAACATATCTTTGCTGCCAGCTTGTACCGCACAGTTTCCAGATTTGTTTTCAAGCCTCTCTCTCAATTTAGACCTTCTGAGGACCCCAGGTACTCACATTCAATTGACTGCTTCTCCCAACCGCATTCTACGCACCACACTTCCCGCCATGAGGAGGTTCCTGGTGTCACTCTGCCAGTCGTTCCACCACTCTGGGATTCTCTCTCCACTGCCTGTAACGGAGCTGGATGCTTCTTTATCCACTGCTAGATCCACATTTTCAATTGCCAGTTGTTTGACTCTCTCAAGTCCTACAAGGAATGGAAGATCGCCCGTCCACACACCACAGAACCTGCTGATTCCAACGTTGTCAGGCCTGGATGTCTCCAGACCGCGATCGCTGTTGCTGACTTCAACAGCTGAAATGATCCAGAGCAGGCTTAAAACCCGGACTCCACCGCCATCAATGCAGGTGCCAACGACCTCGGACATTGCCAAAGTGCCGATTGTGCAACCTCCAACTCCGGCCTTGACCTCCATGTCTTCACGTGCTGTCGCTGGAACCCCCATCTCCCGTTCCCCAACCACCACTCCACAATCCTGACTCTCTCAGGTCCCACCACCAGTTCCTGGGTCCTCGGAGACTCCATCTTCCTCTCACCCCATCATCCCTGAACACTCCAAACCTCCCTTCTCCTCAGACACAACCAGTCCACTTTATCCCCTCTGATTCCAGCTCTCATCCATGCCAGGTCTTCACTATTCCCTCTGACCTTCCCCTCTCTGAGGCAGAATGTTCTGTCCTCAGTAAGGGTCTCACTTTTGTTCCCTTGCACCCACAGCTCAGTGAGTTCTGTGCCCACCATGACGCAGAGCTCTTCTTCCACCTCCAAGCCTAATTCTTTGGCCAGGACTTCTCACCCCTTCTCCCCTCTTCAACCCTTCACCTATTGCTGGACACCCCGCCCTGGTTTTCTGCATGCATGCCAACTGCCAATGGGACATTAACTGTCTAGATTTCAACACTCCTCTCTCCTATTCCAACCTCACTCCTTCCGAATGCTCGGCTCTCCACTCCCTCCATACTAATCCTAACCTCACCATCAAATCCGCAGATAAGGGAGATGCTGTAGTAGTCTGACGTACTGACCTCTACCTTGCTGAGGCCCAGCGCCAACTCTCAGACACCTCCTCTTTCTTAACCCACGAACAGGACCCCACTAAGGAACACCAGGCCATCCTCTCCCACACCATCAGCAACCTTTTTGACTCTGGGGATCTCCCATTCACTGCCACCAACCTCATAGTTCCCGAACCCTGCACCACCCGTTTCTACCTCCTACCCAAAATTCACAAACCCAAGTCCAGATGCACCCATTGCTTCAGCCTGTTCCTGCCCTACTGAACTCATATCTTCATACCTCGACTCTGTTTTGTCCCTCCGATTTAGTCCCTTCCGAACTACATCTGTGACACTTCACACACTCTTGATCTTTTCAAGGATTTTAGGTTCCTGGACCCCATCATCTTATTTTCACTATGGATGTCCAGTCCCTATACACCTCCATCCCTCACCAGGAAGGCCTCAAAGCTCTCCGTTTCTTTCTGGACACCAGACCCAACCAGTTCCCCTCTACCACCACTCTCCTCTGCCTAGCAGAACTTGTCCTCACTCTAAATAATTTCTCCTTTGGCTCCTCCCACTTCCTTCAATCAAAAGGAGTAGCCATGGGCACTTGCATGGGTTCCAGATATGCCTGCCTGTTTGTCAGCTACGTGGAACAGTCTATTTTACCAGCCTACACTGATGACCGTCCCGCACTTTTCCTACATCGATGACTACATTAGTGCTGCTTCCTGCATCTGTGCCGAACTCATTGATTTCATTCACTTTGCCTCCAACTTTCACCCTGCCCTCAACTTCACCTGACCCATTTCCGACACTCCCCTTACCTTTCTCGATCTCACTGTCTCTATCTCCAGAGACAGCTTATCCACTGATGTCTGTTATAAACCAACGGACTCTCACAGCTACATGGACTATATGTCGTCCCACCCTGCTATTTGTAAAAACGCCATCCCCTTCTCTCAATTCATCCATCTCCACCGCATCTGCTCTCAGGATGAGGTTTTTCATTCTAGAATCAAGGAGATGTACCCTTTTTACAAAGAAAGGGGCTCCCCCTCCTCTACCATCAACTCTGCCCTCAACCGCATCTCTTCCATTTCACGCATGTCTGCTCATACCCCATCCTCCCACCAGCCTACCAGGGATAGGGTTCCTCTTGTCCTCACCTACCACCCCACCAGCCTCTGTGTCCAGCACAAAATTCTCCAAAACTTCCACCACCTCCAATTGGATCCCACCACCAAACACATCTTTCCCTCCACCCCCCCCCACCATTTTCTGCTTTCCACAAGGATCGCTCCCTATTTGACTCCCTTGTCCATTCATCCTTTCCCACTGATCTCCCTCCTGGCACTTATCCTTGCAAGCAAAACAAGTACTACTCCTGCCCCTACACCTCCTCCCTCCCGACACTCAGGGCTCCAAACAGTCCTTCCAGGTGAGGCGACACTTCACCTGTGAGTCTGTTGGGGTCATATACAGTGTTTGGTGCTCCCGGTGTGGCCTCCTGTATATCGGTGAGACCCGACGTAGATTGGGGGACCACTTAGCCGAGCACCTATGGTATGTCCGCCAGAACAAGCGGGATCTCCCAGTGGCTACACAGTTTAATTCCACATCCCATCCTCATTCCAACATGTCCATCCATGGCCTCCTCTACTGTCATGGTAATGCCACACTTAGGTTGAAGGAACAGCACCTTATATTCTGTTTGGGTAGCCTCCAACTTGATGGCATGAACATCGATTTCTCAAGCTTCCAGTAATCCCTCCACCCCCCCTTCACCATTTTTCATCCCCTTGTCCCTCTCTCATGTTATCTCCTTGTCCACCCATCGCCTCCCTCTGGTGTTCCCTCCCCCTTTTTTCTTTCTTCCATGGCCTTCTGCCTCTTACACTAATCAACTTTCTAGCTCTTTGTTTCATCTCTCCCCCCCCCAAGTTTCACCTGTCACCTGGTGTTTCTCCCTCCCCTCGCCCCACCTTTCAAATCTACTCCTCAGGCTTTATTCTCCAGTCATCGCAAAGGGTTTCGGCCTGATACGTCAACTGTGCTTTTTTCCATAGATGCTGCCTGGCCTGCTGAATTCCCTCAGCACTTTGTGTGATTTGCTTAGATTTCCAACATCTGCAGATTTTCTTGTCCGTGTTTTTTTCCAAGAAAGGTTGGCTAAAAATTCATTCTCTACTCAAAAGAGCATTGACAATTATTTTTGAGTTATTATATTTGCAACTTACTGATCAGGCAATGTACCATCAGCTGTAGATATAATAATTTTTATGCAGGGGCTTCCTGAGATCTGAAAATTAGTTCAAGGGTTCCTCCAGAACAAAAAGGTTGAGAAAGGCAGCTTTACATCTTTGGATTGAGGGAGCAAACCATAGCACCCAGGAAAAACCCTCGCATTCCATGGGGAAAGATGTACAGAGACTCCTTACAGAACAGCACTGGAACTGAATTCTGAAATGCCCTGAGCTGCAACAGCATCATGCTAACCACTACAAAACTGTGGTGCCCAAATCTTCTCATGCTCTTTCCAGTTTGAGAAACATCCTTCCTATAGTGGGGTGATCAAATTTGAACCCAATACTCCAAATGTGGCCTCATAAACGTCTTATACAACTGAAATGTAACATCCAAATTTCGACACTCAATACTCTGACTGATGAAGGCCATCAGGACATAAGCCTTCTTTCCTACTCTGTGCTGAAGAGAATTGATGCTGAATATGATGGCCAAGAAAAGGAACCTGAGATGCTGATGTAACACCCTGGGAAATGTTTCATTGCTAATGTAATGGCCTTTCTGTAGCAGCAGTGTTTGGGTTATGGTGAGAGATAATGGGTGCTTTGGAATGTGAGCTGTCCAATGAAGGGAGCGTGCTTTCGTGTTGTGTGCCTGACACCGAGGTGAGCTGGGTCTTTTGTTTGGTGGGAGATGAAGACAGAAGACACAGGAGAGGAGAGATCACAGGAGTGGACTTGAAATGGGGCCGGGAGTCAACGAAACCTGGGGAAGTCGATGGAGGATCGGCCGGGGGGGGGGAGAGACTGTAAGCTCCAACTTGTGCACATTAGACTGTTCCATTAAAATAGGCCCTTTTCTTTTTGCTTTTTCTTTACTAACCCTTTAGTCAAACTAAGAATTATAAAGCTAAATCATTTAATTGTATATGATGTATTGTCTGCTATTTTGTGGTACTGATTTGTAACAGGGTAACAAATCACGCAGAATCCACCCAAACAGGGTGTCTCAGGTAAGCTTGGACCTCAATCTCATACGTTTGGCAGGATGAGAGTTTGTCTTCCCTAGACTTAAGCAGCTGACACAACCTAAGGGTTATACTGACAAAGGCTGAAATATTAAGTCCAATGGAGATATGTTCTCATCATTCAGCTGCCTTTGTAAGGATGAACATCATGGGATAGCTGATAGGATCAGATAAGTTGAAAGAAATTCAAGGAGGGGACTTCAGACTTATCAGACGTTGCTAGAGCATTAGCTGTTAATCTATTCCAATAATGGAGTATTACTGCTAGTTGAACTTACAAACCATCCTAGTTAGTAAAAGCTGACTGGGGCTATATGTGTTGCATGTCATCCATGAAATACCAAAATCTGAAAATGCTTGGAGTCAGAAGCACAACAAAACGAATTAGCACAACTGATGATTCCCCATCTCCTCAATGTCTTAACATAGATGAAGTTGTCTATTCTTCCACTGCCCAAATAGCCAGTTTATGTGGCCGCTGTGGTGCTCTGTTCTAAGGGGCTTAGGCTTTTAATTGTTGATCTGTATTAATAATTGGGCCCAGAATAGATCTTCAGAGATGTTGACACCCAGGAACTTGAAACTGCTCACCCGTTCCACTCCTTGCCTGTCAATAAGGACTGGTATGTGTTCCCTCAACTTCCCCTTCCTGAAGTCCGCAATCAGTTTCTTAGTTTCACTGACATTGAGTGCAAGATTGTTGTGACACCAGTCAACCAGTGAATCTATCTCACTCCTATACATCTGTTCGTCACCGTTGTGTCTTTGTTAAACTGATGGATGGCAGTTGCACTATGTCTAGCCACACAGTTATAGGTGTAGAGAGAAAAGAGCAGTGGGCGAAGCACGCACTCCTGAGGTGCATCAGTGTTGACTGACAGTGATGAGGAGATGCTACTTATGACCCACACTGGCTCTGATTTCCTGATCAGGAGGTCAAGGATCCAGTTGAAGAGGAAAGTACAGAAGCCCAGGTTTTGAAGCTAATCAATTAGCACTGCGAAGCTGATGGTGTTGAACACTGAATTGTAATCAATAAACAGCAGTCTGATATGATTATTACTGTAGTCTGGGTCATCCAAGGCCAAGAGATAGTCCATTGTGGAATTTGAGGTGTGTTTAGGATCATTATCCTGTTGTAGAAGCCATCCTCTTTTCATCTTCGGCTTTTTTACAGACAGTATGATGTTTGCTTCCAGAATTTGCTGGTATTTAATTGAATTCATTCTTCCCTCTACCAGTCAAATGTTCCCCATGCCACTGGCTGCAACACAAGCCCAAAGCACGATCGATCCACCCCCGTGCTTAGCAGTTGGAGAGGGGTTCTTTTCATTAAATTCTGCACCCTTTTTTCTCCAAACATACCTTTGCTCATTGTGGCCAAAAAGTTCTATTTTAACTTCATCAGTCCACAGGACTTACTTCCAAAATGCATCAGGCTTGTTTAGATGTTCCTTTGCAAACTTCTGACACTGAATTTTGTGGTGAGGATGCAGGAAAGGTTTTCTTCTGATGACTCTTCCATGAAGGTCATATCTGTGCAGGTGTCGCTGCACAGTAGAACAGTGCACCACCACTCCAGAGTCTGCTAAATCTTCCTGAAGGTGTTTTGCAGTCAAACAGGGGTTTTGATTTGCCTTTCTAGCAATCCTACGAGCAGTTCTCTCAGAAAGTTTTCTTGGTCTTCCAGACCTCAACTTGACCTCCACCGTTCCTGTTAACTGCCATTTCTTAATTACATTACAAACTGAGGAAACGGCTACCTGAAAACGCTTTGCTATCTTCTTATAGCCTTCTCCTGCTTTGTGGATATCATTTATTTAAATTTTCAGAGTGCTAGGCGGCTGCTTAGAGGAGCCCATGGCTGCTGATTGTTGGGACAAGGTTTGAGGAGTCAAAGCTAATTAAGGTCTGAGACCTTGGTAAAAGTTATCTGAGAGCTCAAATCTCTTGGGGTGCCCAAACTTTTGCATGGTGCTCTTTCCTTTTTTTCACTCTAAAATTGTACAAAACAAAAATAACACACTAATCTTGTTTAAAATGTTGAAAAGAATGTTTCATCTTTAACTTTATGATTTTTGGAGATCGTTTCATCTTCTACTCACTTAATTATTCACAGTAACAGAAATTCTGACCAGGGGTGCCCAAACTTTTGCATACCACTATATAACACATAGCAAATAAAACAAAATATTACCACAAATAAGTTAATAAAATATAATTGAAAATGGATGTAGCATGCATCACAGGTAAACAGTGAGCAGGTCACTGACCTAGTGATGAGACCTCAGTGGTGCCAGGATATTCATTTGTCTCACAGACTGTGGGAGGAAGCTGTTACTCAGTCTGGTAGTCCTGGTGCTCCTTTATCTCCTTCCTGATGGCAGTGGGTCAAAGAGATTTTGGGATAGATGGTAGGGATCCTCAGTCCTTCATATACAATTCTCCCTGTAAATGTCACAAATAAGGGGGAGAAGATGGTGGCGCGACGCAGCGCGCACAGCTCTCCGGTGAAATGATATCGTATTTGTAAGTAGGATGCCGTGCACAATTCTGATTTGATGGAGACAGATGTGAGAAGCACAGAGGAACATCTGGAGAAACTTCTGAAATGCCCGGTTCGCTGCCGCTGCTACTGTGCGATCGAGAATCTCCGGAGGGAAGACCCCAAAATCCCCGGCTTTGCCTGCTGCTGGTGGCCGGGGCTGGGGGCGAAGCGCTCGGCAGAGATGGTGCTCAGTACTCGGTGTTGGAGGGCTGGTCAGAGGCTCGAAGTTTTCAGACGACTCAGAGTCGGACTGTGGTCAGGCATGGCAAGGAGAGTTTTCTTCCTTCTCCTGTCTGCGTGAGATGTGAGACTTTCGAGAGACTTTGAACTTTTACTGTGCCCATGCCCTGTTCTTCATCAAGTTATGGTATTCTTGCACTGTTGTAACTATATGTTATAATTATGTGGTTTTTGTTAGTTTTTCAGTCTTGGTCTGTCCTGTGTTTCTGTGATATCACACCGGAGGAATATTGTATCATTTCTTAATGCATGCATTACTAAATGATAATAAAAGAGGACTGCATGTCCTCAGAATCTAAAAAGGGGGGAGGGAGACCTCAGTGATCCCCAGTGAGCAATGTTTTACTATCCTCTGTAGGGTCTTGTGGTCCATTGCCTAGTTACTTCCCTACCACACAATAATACAGTCAGACAGGACATTCTGGATGGTGCTTCTGTAGAAAGATGTTAGAATGGGGGTGGAGAGCCTTGCACACGTAAATCTCCTCAGAAAGTGTACAGGCTGCTCTGCCTTCTTGTCTAATGATAAGACGTTGTGGATCCAGGTTAGATCATTCGTTACGTGCACATCAAGGGACTTTGTGGTCTTCACTTTCTCCATGGCAGAACCTTTGATGAGCAATAGAGTAGTTGACCTATGTCTTCCTGAAGACCACAATCATCTCTTTTGTCTTGTCCACGTCGAGACTCAGGTTGTTGTTCTCACACCATTTGATAAGCTTCTCTGTATGCTGACTCATCTTTATTGCTGATGTATCATCAGGCAATGTGACGATGCAGTTTGCATTGAATCTGTAGTGCAGTCGTGAGTTGTCAGCGTGAATAGCAGCAAGCTGAACACAAAGCCCTGGGGAGCACCAGTGCTCAGCAATGGAGCTCGAAATATTGTTTCCAACTCAGACTGACTGAGGACTTTCTATCAAGAAGTCCAAAATCCAGTCATAGAGCCTCCAAATGCCAAGCTGAAGTTGATGACAACATTCTGGCATATGAGGCATCTTTTTCCAGGTGTGATAAAATGGAGTGAGAGCCGAGGCAATAGAATGAGTGGTAGGTGAACTGGAGAGGGTCAAATGTAGCTGGAAGGTTGGTTAGATTTTATACGCTCCATTACCGGCCTCTCAAAGCACTTTAAGATTGTTGAAGTCAGTGCTACAGGGCAGTAATCATTTCGGTCAGTTACTATCACTGTCTAGGGCACCGGAATGATGGCGGCTGCCTTGAAGCTTGCAGGGACAGTGGACTGTTACAGACAGATATTAAAGATGTCCATTAAGACCTCTGTAGCTGACCAGGTATGTTGCCTGCCCACCCCTAGCTTTACATGGCTCACCTCGGCTGTGGCCAGACAGCGTACCTGTTCCTCAGGGAGAGAGGGGGCTTTACTCAATGTCAAATTATTCATTCCTCTTCTCGTCGAGGCCTGAAGTCAAAGCCTGACGCTCGTACTCTCACCACTGGCCTACTCCCGACAATGGCCGCCCTGCTTGCCCCTTCTGTACTTCTGTTTAATTCGCAGTGCTCTGCTCCCCTCGCTGATTGGACCTCTGGAATGTCCGAACGCCTGCAAAGTTCTCCTTCCATACTAGCTTTGCTGACCTGCGAGTAACTTCTTCGAAGTGCTCTGCTCCTGACGAGTAACCTTATCCTTCAATCTAAAGTCAGCGTCCTGATCTCTAAACAGTGCACGAACCTCTGCAGTCAGCCATAGATAAAAATTCTGTTTCCATCCACCTTTTCTGTATCCCTTATGATCTTAAAAACCTCCATACGGTCAGCCCTCAACCTCCTTTCTTCAGGGAAAACAATTCCAGCCTAACCAGTCCGTCCTTACAGATCAAGCTCTCAAGTCCTGGGAACATTCTTGTAAATCTTTTCTACACCCTCTTTAGCATAATTACATTTAATATAGTATGGTGGTCAAAATTGTTCACAGTATTCCAAGTGTAGTCTCACTAACATCTGAAATATCCCAACCGTTCTACTCAGTGCCTTGACATGTCTTCTTCCACTGTTGCCAACATTGAATTCCCTAGCTTCCACGTCTTTCTACAAGAAGTATTTACTTAAAATCCTGCCTGTTTCACTTAGATCCACACAGAGATGATCCTTAAAGGGAGTATTTGCTCTAAAAATACATAAATAATTCTTTGCGATAAATGATTCTCCTTTATTTTATAAGCTAAATATCCCCTTTTTACCTTCCTGATTTGCTTCTTAAGTGTATTTCTTCATTCCTTACACTCTTCAATGAATTTGCTTGCTCCCTGCCTATGCCTTACACATGCTGTCTCCTGACCAGAACCCTGGTACCACTCGTCCACCAGAGTTCCTGAGTCCTGGCAGCACGGTCCTCATTCTAAATCCTGAACTTCTAGAAACCTGCCACTTGCCAGATGTTCCTTGACTTGCAGCTTCTCCCAAAGAACATTTACAGGTTCCTTTCTAATGGCATCAAAATTAGCCTTTCCCCAACTAGCTTTTAGACTAGTTCTATTAACTTTTTATCTTTTGTGGGGACCAGTCCTATCTTTTTTCCATACCTATTTTAAAACTAATAGAATTACTGTTAGAATATTAGAAATGTTGTTATTGATGTTCACAATGTACTGAGGGTACCTGTGTATTACTCTAGGTGTTACAACTTGCACAAGAATTTCATAGCAGTGTTAAGCATTGACACCAGATCACACTAAATTGCAAAACTGGTTACTGGCATCAATCAGAATGTGCAGATACAAAACTCAACAACTCTGCACCTTATATGCATGACACTGACTTGCTTATTCCTGCTTGTCATCCTGCTGGCAAAATAGACTTCAAATTACAGGTTGCTGCATTATCAACAGAACAACTGTTCAGTTGTGGACAGGGTAAGGGTCATAAGAAAGATACTAGAGAAGATAGTGATAGTGAGCATTAGAGAGCCCATCAAGGACGTACAACAATGGTTTTTGGAACTCCACTGGCCTCACACTTAGTTTGTTATTATTTAAAAACAACTTCCGATTGGCAATTTCTACTGCTCCCTTTTAGTTAGCTAATATGTCTATCATAGTTTACAGAATGCACCCAGCCCAATAAAATTGGAAAAACATTTCTAACCTTTGGTTTACTTGTGATGGTAGTTAATTTTCAAAGGAAATTCCTAGCTTTGTTTATGATGTACTGTACCGAGCAGTTGCACAAAAGCATTCAAAAATAATATACACTTTTCTTGCCTTAGGATGAGAACTTTTCATAGCAGGCACATCAAGCTCTGGTACTTAAATGCAAAAAGCAATATTATGATCAATCAAACACTTCACAGAATGATAGTGTCATATGAACCACAGTCAAATTTAGATATTCATTTGCTTATGTCACAAAAAAAACTTGCATAACCCATAAGATACAGAGTTTCAGATGATAAGCAAATTGCCAACAAGGATAACAGATTGCAAGTAAATTGATACTTGTCACTAGAGGAATCCAACACAATCACAAATTGTAAATAAGGTAAAAAAAAAACTGCTGTCCTACTTTTCACATCTTATTTTATAATCTTACCTATAATTCCTGGCAGTTCATGAACAATGTGACAGATTAGCAGATCCAGACATCTGGACAAGTATTCATTGTTGATTTGCTGTTCCTTTCCTTTTCTGCTGTCTCTTTCAATATACATAACTAACCTGCAATTACCAAAGCAGAATTGATTAATATCAATAACTCTTTAACACCCTTAAGTCACCAAAGCCATACTAATAATTTTGGTTTACATGTCAGAGTGCAATGGCATATAATCTGATAATATACATTTACAGTGGCATGCAAAAGTTTGGGCACCCTGGTCAAAATTTCTGTTACTGTGAATAGTTAAGTGAGTAGAAAATGAACTGATCTTCAAAAGTCATAAAGTTAAAGATGAAACATTCTTTTCAACATTTTAAGCAAGATTAGTGTATTCATTTTGTTTTGTACAATTTTAGAGTGAAAAAAAAGGAAAGGAGCACAATGCAAAAATTTGGGCACCCCAAGAGATTTGAGCTCTCAGATAACTTTTACCAAGGTCTCAGACGTTAATTAGCTTGTTAGGGCTCTGGCTTGTTCACAGTCATTGTTAGGAAAGGCCAGGTGATGCAAATTTCAAAGTTTTATAAATAGCCTGACTCCTCAAACCTTGTCCCAACAATCAGCAGCCATGGGCTCCTCTAAGCAGCTGCCTAGCACTCTGAAAATTAAAATAAATGATGCCCACAAAGCAGGAGGAGGATATCAGAAGATAGCAAAGTGTTTTCAGGTAGCCGTTTCCTCAGTTCGTAATGTAATTAAGAAATGGTAGTTAACAGGAACGGTGGAGGTCAAGTTGGGGTCTGGAAGACCAAGAAAACTTTCCGAGAGAACTGCTCGTAGGATTGCTAGAAAGGCAAATTAAAACCCCCGTTCTCAACTTTCAGGGGAAGATTCCTTGATGCCAACCAGACCTCCTTTCCTGGCTTGAATGACCTTACCCGTTGACGGAGCCGATCAGCCTGCCGGGAATGCTGTTTCTGGGCGCGCAGCAGAGAAGCCCTGGCTCGTCTCCAGGTGCGCTTGTAGCGCTGGATCAGCTGTTCAGCAGCAGGAACTCCTACGTCGATCTCCTGATCAGGGAAGAGTGGGGACTGGAATCCCTTCTGGCATTCAAAGGGAGACATACCGGTGAAGGACGACTGGAGGTTATTGTGGGCGACCTCTGCCCAAACCACTTGGGAGCTCCAGGACCTAAGGTTGCGTAGAAAGGTGGATGTGGCTGGTTCCAGAGGTCGACCGTCCAGCACCTTGACGTTAATCTTTTCTCTTAATTCCTGAGTTAGCGAGAGAGATGTCCATGAGATTCCCAGCTGCACCAGAGTCAATAAACGCCTGAAGTTCATGGTCTGAGACCCCCACGACAAGGAAGCTGCGAGCATTACAGAATTGGGGGAAGCTGACTGAAGAGGAAACCGACCCATCAGGATTCCCCTCCCTGCTGACGGGTATTCTCTTTTACCGGACGCTTGGAACATGCCGCCCGCAAGTGTCCTGGATCACCACAGTAGAGGCAGGAACCTGTTCTCCAGCACCGCTCTCATTCCTCCTGAGACTGGCACATGCGCCTCACTTGCATGAGCTCCTCCGTGGGCTGGGTGCTGGGTTCCTCTGCCTTGGCGCAGGACAGTCTCCTGACCCCGGACTGTAAGATCAAAAACACTCCTTAAGTCTGCCATGAAATGTCGGAATGACTGGGCTGCGGGGTATCTTTGCTCCCATAAAGCATTGAGCAGGCTGAGTGGAAGATTGACCATGTGCCATGATGTGTTGGGCAAGTTTAACCCTCAGATCTGCCACAGTGCATTTTCATACTGCACTGTGTGATGCTGCTGTCAGAATGCTCTCAACTGTCCATCTGCTGGAGGTGGTGAGTATTAATGTGCTCAGCAGCTGGGTATGGCAACTGCTCTGCATGTGACTGCAAGAAACCACAGACAGTTGTGGACAAAGCTCAGCCATCACAAGAACCAGGCTCCCCTCTATGGACTCTGTCTACCCTTCCCACTGCCTCAGTAAAGCAAAAGCAAAAACCATATCCACCTCAGGAATTATCTCTGCTCCCCTCTCCCATCGAGCAGAAGATACAAAAGCTTGAAAGCATGTACCACCCAGCCCAAGGCCAATTTCTATCCCACTGTTACCAGACTCTTGAACAGACTTCTTGTATGATAAGGTGGATTTTTGGCATCACAACTTACCTCGTTATGATCTTGCGCTGTATCATTTATCTGCACTGCATGTTTCTCGGTAGCATTTACACTTTATTCTGCATTGTTATTGTTTTACCTTGTTCTACCTCAATGTACTGTGTGATGATTTGATCTACATTAACAGTATGCAAGACAAGCTTTTCACTGTACCTTGGTACATATGACAATAAATAACCAATTCCAATTTTAAAAAATGAGAATATTCACATTTGGAAATAATCATGTTTTTTAAAATTTGTGTGTTTTGTCCTGACCTATGGCATAATGCAGAGAAAGACAATCGTGTAGTAATTATATATACAATATTTTTGCAAACCAGGAGGTATTTTTGATGCCAATTTATGATGAAAGAGTAAACTGCACTGTAGGATGTTACACAACTAAAAGGTCAGATTTCATTCTTCTGAAAAACTATTTAATTTTAGTTCTTACTATATCTTCTGTCTTTATTTTAGATTTCCAGCATCTGCAGATTTTAAAAAAGTTTTCATTCATTCTCTGTAGTCAAATAATATAATACTGGGCATCCAAAAGGCTTGCCTGTGAAGAAGTATCAGGCTGGAGGTATGAGAGAGTGCAGACAAAGGGTACACGAGTAATGAATAAGGTGGTCACTGAGCGTACACATGTACAGGTTATCTGCTTCATTTTCAATTATTACTTAAAAAGAAAATGTAAGAGAAAAGCTCTAGCAGATTAGTGTGGCACTTGAGCTAACCATTATTCATAATGTTCTTTTGATATATGTCAGTGTCAATGCAGCGCCTGCATTTTGCAATTGCAGTTAATGAATAATCATTTGATCTGATAAAGATGCATAAAACCATAATGGGCATAGATAGGTAGCCTTTTGCCCAAGCTTGGGAAATCGAGAACAAGAAGTAAGTTTAAGGTGAGAGGGAAAATATTTAATAGGAACTTGAGGGGTACTTCTTTCATTTTACATAGAGGATGGTACCTATGTAGAATGAGTTGCCAAGGAAGAGGTTGAAGTAGGTACAATAACAACTTTTAAAACACACTTGGATAGGTGCATGGATTGGAAAGATTTATAAAGTATGGGCCAAACACTGGTAAAAGGGCAAGCTTGAATGTGGCATCTTGGTCAGCACGGACCAGTTGGAGCAAAGGGTCTGTTTCTCTGCTCTATTATTTCACTCTATTTAGTAAAGATATGCAATCAGAATAATGTGAGAAAATTTCAGTATAAGTGGAGATTTACCAAGAAAATACTGAAAATAGTGTTCGCATGGAATTGTACCCTTTGTGATTGCTTTTCTTTTACTTAATATTGTCCATTAACCACTAAGAACAGGATGAAAATGCAGGTTCTATCCTGAACTTTAGTACTACTTGTATGTAGTCTGCACATTCTCTCTGTGACTGCATGGGTTTCCTGCAGATACTCCAGTTTCCACCCACATCCCAAACACATGTAGGCCGGCAGGTTAATTGGAATTTGCAAATGGGTGAGCAGGGGAACCTGGGGAAAACTGATATGAATGAGAAGTTTAAAAAATGAAATTAGTATAGAACCAGTGTAAATGGGTGCTTGATGACTGGCATGGATTTGGTGGGTCAAAGGGTCTTTTCCCATGCTGAAGAGCTATACAACTTTCACAACCCTACAAAGAATAATTAATATGAAGTTTGATCATATATCATTCTGAAAGTAGAGAATTCTGTTAATTTGAACTGTCTCCCTGGGGCAATGCTTTTATATTTTGTAAATCTCCCAGTTCAATAAATTAAAC
The DNA here is from genome assembly GCF_963921235.1 of Mobula hypostoma. Lineage (NCBI taxonomy): Eukaryota > Metazoa > Chordata > Chondrichthyes > Myliobatiformes > Myliobatidae > Mobula > Mobula hypostoma. Next base: position 68,622,732 of record NC_086113.1, on the reverse strand, counting down.
ATTTAAGAACTAACAGCCCAGAGCAATGAACTCTGTGCTAATATCTTCAGGTCCCATAGGCTTTGATCTGGAGACTCAATGCTGCAGCTGCCTATGCTGGCTTCCAGCCACCTGTTAGGTTGGGTGTACTTCGCCCACTATTTTTTTAAGGAAATGATATCTACACCTTGAGCCATTACTTCTTCCCCCCCGCCCCCCCACACCAGTAACTGGGTCCCAGTGATTGTAATGAACAGTCCCACAGTGAGCAGCACAAATGTGACAACAGCTATCAAATGTCAAAGGGCAAGTCAAGTTTTAATGCTTCTTCAAGGGAGTAACCACAATGATAAATTTTAAAATCCCTATTTTGCAATTTTCTATGGTGACCACTAACTGGGCCCAAGGGCAACTGTACTACACAACAAAACTGAGTAAAAATTCAATTTCAAAGCTACTATCATTGCGTTTCTATTCAAGGATATTGTTATTTATCAACATTGGTCATCGTCCAATTGGCAGCTTAGTCAAGCAATTCAATTCCCACTTCAGAGATAGTCTTGGCTAACACTCCAGGGCAGTGCTGAGGGCAACTATATTGTCTGCGACGCTTCTTCTCAAATGAGAAGTTCAACTAAGATATTGCTTATTCTCTCAAACGAGTACAGAAACACCTTTCAAACCTTCTCAAAAGAACAGGAAATTATTTCTAAGCTCTAAGAATATTCATGCTATCTCAAATTGGCAGCTTTATTTCCTACAATAAAATTGTTTAATCTATTTAATAATGATAAATGTTTACTCTCAGCCATGGGGACTGAGAGGAGTGGGGGGAGAATGCTACTGGAAAAAATGTACATCACACTCTATTATTCACACTATTATTCAACGTATAAGTCTTCAAATAACTTCCAAATGACCTGTCATCTCCTTCCCTTTTTTTAAATATCGAATGGCAATGTAAACCATTGTTAAGGTTAAAGAGTACTAATGTAAAAATTACAGCAAAAATAAATCAAATGGATGCCACCAAATGGAACAGCAAATCTTGGGAGGATGGTGCTGTTGATCAGCCTACATCTACACTGCCCAAATGTATACATATAAATAAATGTATACATGAAAACACTCAACACAAAAGTGCTGGAGGAACTCAGCAGGCCAGTCCTGTCAATGGGGTTCGGCCTGAAATGTCGATGGTACTCTTTTCCATAGATGCTGCCTGGCCTGCTGTGTTCCTCCAACATTTTGTGTGTGTTGCTCCAATTTCCAGCGTTTGCAGATTTTCTCTTGTTTATGATTTAAAAACACTTGATTTGAATTTGCCCAATATTCTCAGTAATCTCAGGCAGTTGCATGTGAATTCCAGATATATATACTGTATATTAAATGAGATTACTACAATTGGCTATTTTGAGTTCAGGGAGCACTTTAAAAGGGAAGTGAGGGCAAATAGCAATACATTTCATTTCATTTTCCAGAGTTCAAATCACTGAAGGCATGTGTTAAATCCAACCCTGAATACAAAAGAAGCTTCTAGATATCACGATCCTGAGTGTTTTTATTTCAAAAACAGATAATGGCAGAATGAACAGGAGTGTTTCCCTGGCTCCAAGAAAATAGCATGCTCCTCATTTTCCTACACTCTAGTGCTATTCAATTGCTAACCCCACCCCACAAACTTGGTATTTTTCTATTTTTATTCTTGGTTATATATGGAAGTTCCACATTTACAAAGCAAGCAATGGAAGATTGAAAACCCCATGTTATCCTGTTAATGCTCTCCATCATTAATGTGCAATTACTCTAATGAAACAAATTTATAAATTATTTCCTTCAGGTTGACTGGAATTCAGGCATTGAAACCCCATCTTGATTTCACAATAAACACATTTCTTGCATAAAATTTGAAAGAATCATGAATAATATTTTATGTACATAAAAATGATATAATTAATCCAACTGCAGCTAAACAGATACTCAGAGTACATTCAAAATATAGACATAATCACAATTTTGTGGAAAAATATCTTCCACATCATAATTAGCAGTTGAATCAAACCAGTGGTTATTTATACTAAAGCAATATACGTAGAAATGCTCAACAAAAATAAACTTTGGGTGCTGAAACTCTAAAATAAAAACAGAAAAATGCTAAAGACACTCAGGCACCATCTGTAGAAAGAGAAATTGGGTTAATGTTTCAGATTAATTAACACCCATCAGAGTTTTGATGAACTATGGACCTGAATTGTTAATCCTATTTCTCTCTCTATTGATGCTGTCTGAGTATTTTCAGTATTTCCTGTTGTTATTTCATATTACTAATCATGCTGGAAATATTCAGCAAGGTACTGTTGAAAGGTCATTAGACTAAAGCTCTAACTGTTCTCAGCACAGATATTGCTGGACCTGGTAAGTATTTAAAACAGTTTAGATTTTAATTCCAATTTTCATTTGTATCGCTGCTCCCCTTACCTGGATTGGCAACAAAACAAAAGCATTTCCTTGTTATTCCGCAAAACTTCTAGTAAGACAAGAAAAGCTTTTGCACGGATTACTGTTAAAGGACTTTCCAATAAGCGGACAACTTTTGTGACAAAATCCTGCAGAAAAGGAACAATTCTAGTGAGATAAAGTTGGATCAGTCTCAATGTGTACAGTTCTTTAACAACAATAATGCTTATACAAATGAAAATATGAACCTTTGACAGTATATTCAAAGTTCAAATTTCAAAATAAATGATTGAAGTACATACATGTCACCATATCCAGGGGTCCCCAACCTATTGCGCATCGCGGACTGGTTTAATATTGACAATATTCTTGCGGACCGGCTGACAGGGGGGTGGGGGGTGGTGTTCAAGTTCAACAGTGCATGACAGGGAATGAGGAAAGGTGCAGCTGACTCATATCGTTTCATATCGCCAAATCATATCGTTTCCTTGCGGCCCGGTGGTTGGGGACCACTGCCATATACAACTCACCGATTTGTTTTCAATAAACTCAATGAAAGACCGCACCAACCTGGGCGTTTAACCAGTGTGCAAAAGACAACCAATGGTGCAAATACATAAAGAAAGAAATAATAATAATAAATAACTCAATAAGCAATAAATATTGGAGGAGGACCTTAGGAGAACAATAGCGCCTAACGACAACTCCTTTGTTTGCATCTTTGGAAACAGCTCCAGTCCCATCTTTAACATCTCTAATTTTCCCTTTCAGGGTTCTTTTGAAAACCCTGTCCTGGAGTTACATGCTGAATTCAGTTCTTTGTGGGAATGGGACCCGCTCTTGGGGGTCTCATGACTGGCTGCTATTCGATATGCCAAGGATATGGCCTAGAAGAGTAGCACACCTTCAGGGGTTCTGGGATTTCAAGGTTCTGGAGACGGGCGGACTCGAGGTCAGCGTCACTGTAGGAAACCTGCATGTGGTGGGAGACAGAAGATCGAAAGCAGCAAGCTGGCTGCTGGCTCTGTGCCCAGAGCCCCGAGTTCTTTGGGCACAGAGCTCGGAAGAAGCAATGCAACAGACTTCTAACATTGTAAATCAGCGAGTTCTTATGTCTCTTCTCTCGCACAGAGACACCTCTTTTTCCCTCATTAGGGAGAGAGAGCCTGTGGTATGTCGAATTACTGGGTGAACGAGTAGGCTTTGGGGTACTGCAAGTCTGTGTCTTTGCTGATGCTTTGCTGCACGCTTGAGTGCTCGGGGGGGCACTGATGCTTTTTTTTGCTGGTTGGGGAGGGGGAGGGATCTTTGGGGTTCTAACATTTAACTGTCATTCATTCTTTGGGGCACTGTTTGCGAAGAAAAAGTATTTCAGGATGTATATTGTATACATTTCTCTGACATTAAATGTACCTTTGATATCAAGAACATGAGATGAAGAGTCCTTGAAAGTGATTCCATAGGTTATGTAAACATTTCAATGATGGGGCAAGTGAACTTAACTGAAGTTATCCCCTTTGGTTCAGGAGCCTAATGGCTGAGGGACAATAACTGTTCCTGAACCTGGTGGTGAGAGTCCTGAGACTCCTGTTCCTTCTTCCTGATGGCAGCAGTGAGTACGAGCACGAGCTGGCGGGTGGGTTCCCTGATGACGGATGCTGCTTTTCTGCAACACCACTTTCTATAGATGCGTACCTCTTTTTGTAGGATTTTCTGTTCAACTCATTGGTGTTTCCATACCAGGCTGTGATACAGCCAGTCAATATACTCTCCACCACACAACTACAGAAGTTTGTCAAAGATTTAGATATCATGCCGAGTCGTCACAAACCCATACGGAAGTAGACGCATCGCTGTGCTTTCTTTATAATTGCACTTCCGTACTGGGGCCAGGCCAGCCCCTCCAAAATAATAACACCGAAGAATTAAAGTCTCTAACTCTCTCCACCTCTGACCCTCCGATGAGGACTGGCTCATGAACCTCTGGTTTCCTCCTTCTGAAGTCAATAATCAGCTCCCTGCTCTTGCTGACATTGAGTTGTTGTTATGGCACCACTCAGCCAGATTTTCAATCTCCCTCCTATATGATGATTTGTCACCACCTTTGATTTGGTCTACATCAGTGGTGTCGTCAGCAAACTTGAAGAAGGCATTGGAGCTGTGCTTAACCATGCAGCTTCAAGCATTCTTTGAAGAAAACAAGTGCCTTCATAAATATAATCAGCGGAAGTGCTTATAAGAGATGGACTACCTACACATTTTTCCTATTTGCAAAAAGGGACAGATCTATAGCAATTTATATACCATGGAAACAGGCACAACTTGTCCATGCCAATCAAGTTGCCTACTTGAGCTAATCCTATTTGCCTGCATTTGCCCATATCTCTCTAAATCTTTCCTATTCATAAACCTGTCCAAATATCTTTTAAATCTAATAGTACCCACCTCTACCACTTTTTCCAGCAGTTTGTTCCATATATCACTATGCTCTGCATAGGTCCCCTTTAAATCTTTCCCTTTTCACCTTAAACCTATGCCCTACAGTTTTACGCTCCCCTATACCGGGAAAAAGACTATGACCAATCACCTTATCTATGCCTTGATCTCACTCTTGAATATGTTAAAAACTGAGATCTCCATCCTCTTGAGGAAATAATTGCAAAGACTGTGTTGTACTCAATGCTGAGCAGGTCAATAAGAAACAATGGCGATGTTAAAACACCAAATACTTGCACCATCAGGAAGGCGAAATGGGAGCATTCTCAGAGAATTTACAGCCACTTCTGCAATACCAGAGACATGAGGCACATGTGGCAGGGAATTCAGAGGATTACAGACTACAAATCTACCCTGTGCGTCAGTGACCAGAATGCTTCACTCTCTAAGAGGCTGAATGCCTTCTATGCCTGGTTAGATGTGCAGAATAAAGTGCTGGTAAGAAAAGTACACCTACCCCCTGGAAGAGATATTCTGGAACAATCCACTGTCCCCTCGGTTTTCAAGTGCCAAAGAAGGCGACAGTAACCTGCCTAAATGACCATCGTCAGTGGCATTAACATCAACCATTATGAAATGCTTTGAAGCTTGTTATGGAGCACATTAAAACCTTTCTCCTGGCTAATTACACCATTTCCAGTTTTCTTATTGCTCAAATCGTTCCACTGACAATGCAATAGCCTCTGCCCTCCACTCTGTCCTGTCCCATCTGGAAAACGGGGTCTCATATGCCAGACTGCTGTTAATAGACTTCAGTTCGGTATTCAGCACCATCATACCCCAGAAACTGGTGGGGAAACTGTCCTCGCTGTGCCTCAACACCTCCCTCTGTAATTGGATACCGGACTTCCAACAGTAAGTCTACAGTCAGTCAGTCTGTGTGGGCAGCAACGTCTCTGGTACCATTACACTGAGCACTGGCGCTCTCCAAGACTGTGTGCTCAGCCTACTGTTGTTCACTCTGCTGACGCACGACTGTGTTTCAGGATCCAACTCAAACTGTGTCATCAAGTCTGCGGTTTGCACAATAATAGTTGGCCTTATCAAAAACGATGACGAGACGGATATAGAGGGGAAGTGGAGCGTATGGTGGATTGATGTGAGAAGAACAATCGAAGCCTGAATGAGGAGAAGGAAAAGGAAATCATTGTGGACTTCAGAAAGGTGCAGAGAAACCATCCCCCTCTGTAAATACATGGCTCTTCCATAGAGAGTTCCCGGGAATTCACATCACGGATGACCTCACTTCATCCCATAATATCACCTCCCTAAACAAGAAGACACAGCAGTGCCTCCATTTCCTAAGACTGAGGCAAGCAAGGCTCCTCCTCCCATCTTAACTGTGTTTACAGGAGCACCACTGAGAGCATCCCGACAAGTTGCATCTCCATCTGGTATGGGAGTAATCGAGAATTAGACCAGAGGTCCCTACAAAGGACTGTGAGAACAGCTGGGACCATCATAGGGCCTACCATCCATCAGGGACATTTAACAGGAGCACTGCGCATGCAGAGCCCTTAGTATTATTAAGGATCCCACCCATCCATCCAGCATCCTCTTTGACTTCCTACCATCAGGAAGGAGGCTATGATGCATAAAAACAAGGACATGCAGGATGAGGAACGGTTTCTTCCCCCAGGCCATGAGGTTCTGAACACTTTGCATCATTGTATTCGAGGTGTCACTGGTTAGTCTGTTCAAGACCTTACAATATTTAATATGAATGCACTTTAGTTTGTTATTTATGTGTGATTCATCTGTAGATTTTATCCTTACCTTCATAAGTTATCAGGTGCTATGTGTTTTATGTGTGTTACTGTGCTTTACAACCTGATTCGAAGAAATGTTGTCTCATTTCCATATACATTATACTGTTATGTTATATACAAGTATATAGTTAAACGACAATAAACGTGACAACACGAAATGCACTAAGTGCTGCATTTTTGTTCCAAATCCACTTCTGTTCATGCACTACTCCAAGGGGACTACTCAGGGCAGGGGTCCCCAACCTTTTTAGCACCGCAGACCGGTTTAATATTGACAGTATTTTTGCGGACTGGCAACCGGGGGGGGGGGGTGTTCAAGTAGGGTTAAACTCACCTCAACATGTCTTCTACAGTTAGGGTTGCCAACTTCCTCACTCCCAAATAAGGCACAAAAGTAGCAGTCAAATCCCGGGACACTCTACCCCAGGAAAGACTACCATGACCATGAAGCCTTGCGCGGGTATTTGTGTGCACAGGCGTGCCGTGCACATGTGATGTGGGCATGCGTGTACGTGCCGGTTTTTTCCCACGAATCGGTTTTGCCTTCATCTTCCCGACTATACTGTACATACATTATTTCTACTTTATATAGGCTGTGTATTTATCATATCATTCCTGCTTTTACTATATGTTAGTGTTATTTATTTTAGGTTTTATGTGTTACTTGCTATGATTTGGTAGGTTATTTTTTGGGTCTGGGAACGCTCAAAATTTTTCCCATATAAATTAATGGTAATTGCTTCTTTGTTTTACGCCATTTCGGCACAAAAGGTTTCATAGGAACGCTCTACCGGGAGAAGGGCGGTCCCGTATGGGACAAACCAATTTAGCCCAATCTACAGGATGTCCCGGCAAATACAGGACAGTTGGCAACCCTATGTTCAAGTTCAACAGTGCGTGACAGGGAATGGAAAAAGGTGCAGCTGACTCATATCATACTTCATTATTTCAGATGAACTCTCAGTTATTTCCTCCCTTCTAGCCTATGGTGTAATTTCATTAATTTTTTTTAAGTACTTTTACTTTTTCCATCTTGTGACCCAGTTTTGGGAGAAACTTTTCTCTAAACCTAGTGTATAACAGAGAGCTTTACTGAATTACTGTATCAGGCCAGCTCTTTTTTATTTACATTTTGGGAACCAATGGTGTGTTTTTTAAAACCACTTTCTCTGGCTAAGTGATGCAGTTAAGAATTCTCAGGTCAGTTTCACTGATGCTAAAATTGTGCGTCTCCACAATATGCACTACAACAGCAACATCTATTTTAGATAATTTACTTGTTATCATGGTGAAGCATAGGAGTTAATCTGTAGGAAATAATGTTGCTCCGTGAGTACAGCGACAGATAGGGTGACTCTTAATAATCACTTTTTAACATTCAAGATAACATAAATGACAGCCCCATATGATCCGTTTTCACCAGTATGTATTATGCTGGGCAAAAATAGGGACTTATATTTGAAACAGCAGCATTTTAAAAGATTCAGCATTCTGTTTGGGGGAATGGATACCAAGGTTTCTGATACAAACTCAAGTGCATCTGTTTCAGAGTGGCTCAGCTGTTGAGTGAGGCCTTCACTCAGAGGCAGAGAGCACAGAAAACATTCAGTGCACCATGTCCATGCCAGTTCATCTACAGCCTTCTGCACCTTGTCCATTCAAGTGCTGCCTAGATCCTTCTTAAATTTTGAGAGATGACCTGTCTCCACCATCCACTCTTGATGAGAAAACCTTGTCCCTCACAGCCCCTCTGTATCTTTTACCCTTTCCCTAAACTGGCTTTAATTGCCTCTGCAATGGTGAAAAGCTTCCTACTAGCTACCATATCTATGCTCCTCCTAATTTTACGTACCTCTGTTAGCTCCCTCATCAGGTTCACCCATTCCAAGGAGGACAAACTGAGCCAATTCACTTCAGCATAACTCAACTGAGGTAACGCCTTGGAGAAATATACATTGTACTAACCAGAACTATACATGAGACTCCAGTTGTGATCTAACCCAAGATTTATAAAGTTGTCCCTGCTCTTACATCTAATGCCCCAGGTAATGAAAGCCAGAATTCCACTGATGCACACAGAGAAGAATTCATTTCAGACGTTACCTATGCCCTCTGCTGCCACACACAGGCTGCTATTTTGAATGCTAATACAGCCCACGCTTTCCCTGGGTGCTCTCATGCCCTTTTAAACTGCTTTGGCATTTTCTTTAATCTTGTCTGCCAGTCATATTTATTGCCCTTCATAATTTCTATTTTAAGTATTCCCTTCTTTCACTATTTAAGTATTTTCCCCAATCACTGCACTATTGTGCTGTCGCTGCACAGATTGCTTGTCTCTAAATAGCATTCTTTGCATTCCTCCAGCAAACAACAAGGAAAAATCGTTGCTGAATGTCAGCTCTGGCAACTTCCCATAGTCAAGCAGCTTTTTATAACTGCAACAGTGGTGAGGTTTGACCATCCTGCCCCCCCCCCCCCATCCCCACCAAGCAATGATCTAGGATCTCCACTACAACTGAAGACTTTTCTACCACTGTACTTGGTTTCTTCCGGCTTTAATTCTCTCCTGCATTTCAATATAGTAATGCTTCAGCTGAAAAGTGCAGATCTGGACATGGTTACATACTGAACAATTTGCATACATTGCTTAGAGATGAAAGTTTTGAAGGAGACACTCCTCATTGTACACAGCACATCATGAACTAGCACTGGACTCATAAATGACTATGTCCCACAGTATCAAGTGGACATCAAAGTCAACATGTTATCTAAAGTTCTATCCTCTTGATGAGGCATTATCCTGAAGGCTGTCAGTTCGACAGGATACAAAAGATCCCATGGTTCTATTTGAAGAGGGAATAAAAGTTTCCCGAATTCTTGGTAATCAGCTTATACAGTAGACACGTATGTGGTCCTGTTACATATTTAAAATGCATCTTGATACCTCAAGCTTGATTAGATATAATAACAAATTGATTCTCCTATATGTAGTTTGGTGAGGAAAGTGGCTCTGATAAAAATAACTTCTTCATTTGTGGCAGACAAAATCATGTAGGAATATCTTAAAACGAAAACCAAGCGCATGGTAGCTTGGAAGCTGCACAATATATTAAAGTCATCATGCAATCACTCTTTTTGAGTTGGCATTATGGTCCTTCTGCAACAGAGTAAAACCCTTGGCGGTGAAAAATCACACTGATGCCGAATATAGAACATAGAATAGTATAGCACAGTACAGGCCCTTCGGCCTACAATGTTGTGCCGACCCTCAAACCCTGCCTCCCATATAAGCCACCACCTTAAATTCCTCCATATACCTCTCTAGTAGTCTCTTAAACTTCACTGGTGTATCTGCCTCCACCACCGACTCAGGCAGTGCATTCCACACACCAACCACTCTCTGAGTAAAGAACCTTCCTCTAATATGCCCCTTGAACTTCCCACCCCTTACCTTAAAGCCATGTCCTCTTGTATTGAGCGGTGGTGCCCTGGGGAAGAGGCGCTGGCTATCCACTCTATCTATTCCTCTTATTATCTTGTACACCTCTATCATGTCTCCTCTCATCCTCCTTCGCTCCAAAGAGTAAAGCCCTAGCTCCCTTAATCTCTGATCATAATGCATACTCTCTAAACCAGGCAGCATCCTGGTAAATCTCCTCTGTACCCTTTTCAATGCTTCCACATCCTTCCTATAGTGAGGTGACCAGAACTGGACACAGTACTCCAAGTGTGGCCTAACCAGAGTTTGATAGAGCTGCATCATTACATCGCGACTCTTAACCTCTATCCCTCCACTTATGAAAGCTAACACCCCATAAGCTTTCTTAACTACCCTATCCACCTGTAAGGCAACTTTCAGGGATCTGTGGACATGTACCTCCAGATCCCTCTGCTCCTCCACACTACCAAATATCCTGCCATTTACTTTGTACTCTGCCTTGGAGTTTGTCCTTCCAAAGTGTACCACCTCACACTTCTCTGGGTTGAACTTCTCAGCCCACTCCTGCATCCTATCAATGTCTCTCTGCAATCTTTGACAATCCTCTACACTATCTACAACACCACCAACCTTTGTGTCATCTGCAAACTTGCCAACCCACCCTTCTACCCCCACATCCAGGTCGTTAATAAAAATCATGAAAAGTAGAGGTCCCAGAACAGATCCTTGTGGGACCCCACTAGTCACAATCCTCCAATCTGAATGTACTCCCTCCACCACCACCCTCTGCCTTGTGCAGGCAAGCCTATTCTGAATCCACCTGGCCAAACTTCCCTGGATCCCATGCCTTCTGACTTTCTGAATAAGCCTACCATGTGGAACCTTGTCAAATGCCTTACTAAAATCTATATAGATCACATCCACTGCACTACCCTCATCTATATGCCTCGTCACCTCCTCAAAGAACACATGAAGGAAGATAAGATTGGCCAAATGATCTTATCAACTCTTCAAGCATGAGGAAGGGAATAGAGACTGGCATGGCCTTGTGGAATGAGCTTGCTTAGGAACAGAGCAATGAATATTACTTTCTCCAAAGTGAGAACAGACAAGGTGATTAGAAAGAACCTTAGGACTGAGATTAATACACTGATTCTTGAGAATTTGGATAAAACAGGTTTTAATTTTGAAAAGAAAAAATTTTAAATGTTAAGAAATCTAAACTTATATGTTTATAGAACAAGGTCTCAGCAATCAAGCAATATTTCAGTGAAACCTCCTTATTTTGTAATTTTTTCATAAAATGTGTTTTTCCCATCATTCCTTAGTTTTTGTCAACACAGTCAGACAGAATAAAAAGCTAATTATTCCTATTTATTTAGTCTTATATAGATTTAGAGCTTTTAAATCATTGTGCCTACACCATAGGTACACATATATGCTGTTAATGTTGAATATTCACTTTTGATCATTTTTTATACTATTTCACGTGTATTCCTTTAAAAACTTACATCATGCAACTTTTATCATTAGCATTAAATATACAAAATAACAATTTTGGACATAAAAACACATTTTTAATTTTAAAGAGACAATTATTTTAATAAATCAACTGTTTTGGAGGAACAGATTGTAAGCATATTAATTTAAAATAAAGAAGGTTCCATCTGACGGTCGTGACCGAGACCTGACGGTGGTGGCAGTGGCCTAATTACAACAAACAGTTCCAACCTTTCCACCATTCAAGTCGATGCTTCCTTGCTTAACAACTTTATTTAACAATTTGGTACAACAAATAACAATTTGTCATGTACATTTTATCCTTCTGTAAATACTAACAACAACGGTAAACAGCAAAATAAAAACTACAGTACAACTGCAATGTTTAAGCATAAACATCAGAAAACACACCAGGAACTAAGAAAAAAATTCTATCCATTTCTGGGCTTGAAAATCTTCAAAAAAGTTCAGTCAGCTTTATCAGGAAGTAGACGATTAATAAGGTCCTCCTCTATAAGGTCCATGACTTCAGCAGATAAGTGGTAGAGTTCCCTCGTCCTGCTTGCATGACTCGGTGACGATGGCTCCACCAGTCTGACCAGAATATCTTCAACGGGTACGAAGCACATATTCTTTCCATCTGGTTTTGGATGGAAGCACGTGTTGGCCCATGAGGGTGGAAAACTCCATTTGATGATTAGCATCCGCAGTGACAGCCTTTGCTAACCACCAATTTTGGTCATAAATGACTACAAGCCAATCTCCACAATTAATGACACCAGCAGATATATCTGTCGTATTTCTAGTTTGCTCTCGTCGCCAACGCTTTTTCAGTTTGTTCCTATCTTTTATTATCTCTTGAAATTTATTTTTCAAAGCTTTCATCTCCCTCAAGTATCTTGCTCTTGTCTTCTTTCTTTCCCTTTCCCCTGCTATAGACTGCCTACTGCTATCTGGCTCCTGAATAGTCTGATTTAATGGACTATCTGGGGGAGTTTCTGGGCGTTCTGGGCCCTTTCGCTCTCTTGACTCTTGCTGTCTATGTTTCCACGCCTTTCTCTTACTCTCTTTTCCTTTTCATTCAAATCACTGATAGTTTTTATCTTCCCATCCTCTACTCTCTTCTTCCATCTTTGCATTTCCTTTCTCAGGCATTCCTCCTTTAACTCTGGCTCGCTATATATTTTCTCTCTCTGCTTTTTTTGGTATTCCCTGTTTCTTCCCCTTCGCTCCTCCACTGATAGCTGCTGCCTAGCCATAACTTCCTAAAGTACATAAAAGGAAGATCAGAATTTAATGGAATTACTATGAAATTGTGCAAAATTACTATGAATTTAATTATGTTTAATTTGATGAAATTTTATAAAATGATTATGAAATGGTGCAATTAAATTCATTTACGGTTTTAGTCCTTTAGTAAGGAAATATTGTAGGCCTATGTGTGGAAGAAATAATGGGGAAATTATGTATATTATAAATAAAGAGATTAATGAAACATTACGAGCCATATTACTGTTTATTGTGATCATAAATTATATTCAAGCCTCCATTGAGGATGAATTGGATGTTTTTGTCCACACCGTCAAACCATGTGTCACCACCGACAGACAGAAAACCCGACGGTGTTGACGTCTGACAGTAGTGACAAAACACACTTTTTTACATGACATGCATGAGTTGTATACAGGAGCAATCTTGTTTTCCCTCTGTTGCTACCTGCCTCTGGCCTCTACTTAAAATGCATAAATTTATGTCATAATTTAAAATAATTCTTTCTATACAGAAGAGACAGTGTTGACATGTCATGGTTGTGACAGTAGCAACATCAATAAATACGTAAAAATTATTGAAAAAATAGCAAACTTACAGGAGCTTGTTTAACCTTGTTGGATTTAGCAGATGTGGAGGGTGGAAAGGGGGTCCTCAGGAATATAGTTGACCATGTGGTTGCCTGATTTTATTGCTTTTTTATAAATATCTGATGGTGCTGACAAAAACTTGGGATGCATTTTGAATAACCCCAAAATAAGAGTAAATATTGTTGAAAATACACTGTTTTTAGTTTTAAAGAGGCTTTTCACTCTACTCTTTCATCTGGCATATATATTATACATTTTAAATGATTTTTTTTCCACACTTTTTATCAAATTGAAATGATAATCTCTTGTCTGAGGACAACTGATTATGTGGGTACTGGGCTATTATATAATCACATAATTTATAAAATTAAAAACAAACATATGAAAAAATGTTGCATTTGTGCAAAAGACCCTCAGATGATCAACCCTGATTATTTTAAATAAGAAAATGTTATTCATTTTCAACGGAATTAGCACTTTCCTTAGTGGGACATGTTTTCGCCAAAGTCTCAAGAATCAGTGAATAATTAGATACATTGACAAGGTTATAGACATAAGAATTTAACAGAATAGTTTGGAGGTCACTACCTGAAAATGAGCTAGAAGGAAGAATCCTCCCCACCCTTAAAAGTTAGCTGGATGATTACTGTGAATGCAGTATCTCACAAAACTGCAGGCCAAAGCTGAAAGCTTGGATGACTTTCAATTAACTTTCTCCATGAGCATAGTCGAAGTAAAATTAATGGGTGAATATCCCTGTGATTTCTTAATATATGGACAAAGAAGTGCTTGCAGTATGTGCTGAGATAAAAATGCTAACAGAACTTCTGTTAAGAGATGGAGAGAACATCATAACACCATTGGTATGAGGTTTGGAGATTAAACCAAAATGTAGCCGACGCGAAACCTTTCACCTCTGCTGAAATGAAGTGAGGAAAGAGTCAATAAGTGGTTGAAAGGATAACAATAATGTAAATCCCCCTGTGCAATATATCCTAAACACTCTGTTGCACAGGTAATAGTTAGAACTTGGTTCCTCAGTACAAATATACAAGCTATGAAATCAACTACAGCTCCAACTTCCGACTTTACTGATAATGAGCAAACTAAAATATAAAGAAATTAAAATATTTCCTGTTCCCTGGTAGTGAAAAGCTATGAACTACTGAATGACTCAAGGCTACAACTCACCATCATCTTCCCAGGGGAAATTAGGGATGGATAACTATGGTTTTGGAAGCAATATTTACAGCTTGTGAATGAATGTATGAAAATTACATCTGATGACAGTTTGCAAACACATACGAAGGAACAGTAAATATTAACTAAATGAAAGTAATCTTATGCCATACCTTTTCCTGTACCAGTCTTTGTAAGTGCACACCAGATGACAGCATCGCAATAAACATAGTCAATATATACTGTTGGACACGGCTCACTCCTGCCTGCAGCGAGTTCAGCACTGCCGTGAGGCCAACCTTCTCAATGACACTTTGAAAAGCACTAGCAGAATGGCGAGTAATTCTGCACAGAGCCTGCAGGGAGCAGAGAAATGTTGCACAGGTTCAGTCTGATTATACACCAGATATATAGACTCAAAAACTTCCAGTCTAAATGACGTGATACCATGTGGTTCAGTTCAACTTTAAAACAGCTGATCTATATGGAATGGTCATCTTTTGACCGTAACTGCTTTATAAGAAATTAATTAAATGCTAAGACCAGGTGATCAACTGAGATTGTAAGCATCTTTAGTACTGTTTTATTTAAATAAATTTTACTGCGTTGTTTTTTTTCTTTCTCCTTTTATCACAATATTATAGCCATTATGGAAAGACACAGACTCTAGATGCTTGGAAAGCTGGAACGACACACAAGATGCTGGGGAAACTCACGGGGTCAGGCACCATCTATTGAGGGAAATGGACAGTCAATGTTTTGGTTGAGTTCCCTCATCAGGAATGGAAAGGTGGGAGATAGCCAGTGTAAAAAGTTGGGGAGAAGGAGTGGAGTGAGAGCTGGCCATTGATATTCAGATAGGTGGATTCAGATGTGGAGGGTAATGACAGGCAGGTGAAGGGGGGAAGGAGTGGGAATGATGTAAAAAACTGGGAGAAGATAGATGGAAGATGGTGAATCTGACAGGAGAAGACAGTGAATCATGGACTTCCGATTCAAGCATCAGAAGCATAGTGATAATTTGCTAGCAGCAAAACTAACTATTAATTTCTTTATTAATCACACTTTTTGTCAAAAATGATCACTGCAATAAATAGCCTGTAACTTCCCTTTCGGAGTACAGCTTTCGAACCTCCTGTACGACCAGGCATTTTTTGAGGTGTGAACTGAAGTCTGGAAGGTGCAGGATGGTTGTGGTGTGGTCTGTACAGGCTGAATTGAGGCAGTGGGCCCAGGCCCAAGAGTGGGGAATGAGCCAATGTTTGCCTGCCAGCACAGACTTGGAGGTTGATTCAAAGCAGCAGAACAGAGGTGAGACACACCTGAGGCGGCTGGGCCTAGCCCCAAGAGCGAGAAACAAGCTGAGATTTGAAAGATTTAAGCCCTGGGCCAAATTCGGAAACAAGATGAATCGGGACGGTGGGCTCCGGGCTCGACAGAATATCAAAGTGGCAGAGCCCAGGTCCGAGATCAGGGAACGACCCACTGTTTGGATGATTTAAACACTGGGCTAGATTGAAAAGTCCAGTGTGTCGGGCTGGAGGCAAGGGGCGAGCCAGTGTTCAGCTGGCTGCTCTGCTGGTTTTATTCCTCTCTGCATTGAACTGAGGGTGTGGCCTACAACTAACAGGCTCCTGGATCGGCTGCGGTGATGACTGGCTTCATGGCTGTGGACTCACTTTTGTGAACTTCAATTCTGAATGTCATTTGTCTACTTTTATTGTTTGCACGATTTTTTTTGCACATTGGGTGTTTGACAGTCTTCTTTTGTTTTAATGGGTTCTACTGGGTTTCTTTGTTTAGAGGTTGTCTGTAAGGAGACGAATCTCATGGTTGTATATACGTTGATAATAAATGTACCTTGAACTTTGAGTAAAGGGAAATAGGTGAGGAGAGGAACTAGAGGGAGGAATATGTAGGTGATGTCCCCTCTCATCTTCTCTAGCTCTTTGTCATGTATATCTATCACTTCCCAGATTCTTATAACATTCCCACTCTCTCCCCTCCAAAACCTTATTATCCCCTTGGATCCACCTCTCATCCACCAGCTCTTGCTCCATCCCTTTCCTCAACCTTCTCATTCTGGTGACCTCCTCTTTCTTTACAGACCCAGTGAAGGGAATTAATCCTGAACATCAACTGCCCATTTCCCTTCATAAATGTTGCCCGACCCTTTGAGCTCTTCCAACATTTTGTACGTAAATGCCACTGTGGAGAGATTACAATATTAAAACCATGACAGAAACGTGGCATCTCAATGTTCCAGGATACAATATTCCAGCATGAAAGAGGTAAAAGAGAACAGAGAGTTGTACTTTTAACTAGGAAGAATATTTCAGCAATACTCAGAGAGGATATCCTGGTGGGGAGGTCAGGTGGAATAACCCAGAGAGGCCATTTGGATAGAATTTAGAAATAAAGAAAGTGAATTTAGAAATAAAAAAAATACACAAGGGGCCCCAATAGTTAATGGGCATTAGAGATGCAAATACGTAGGGAAATCCAAGAAGGGTGTAGGTAGGAATAATAGGAGTGCAATAGTAAGTGATTTTAATTTCCCTAATATAGACTGGGACTGCCATTGTGTTAAGGAATTAGATAGGACAGAATTTGTTATGTGTATCCAGATGAGTTTTTTTTTCTATGCACCATGAAGATTAAGAAATGAGGCAAGGTAAGTGGCTATATGTCAGTGGGGAAGAACTTTGGGACCAATGATCAGAATTCTATTAGCTTCAAGGCAGCAGAAGGTAGCGCTGCTCCACAAATTCCAAATTGAGCCAAAGCAAATTTTGATGGCACTAGACAATAACTTGCAAACATTGATTGGGCAAGGCAGAAGGACATCCAGCAAATAGGGAGAGTTCAGAATCAATAGGTCCCTGTGCAAAGGCAGGGCTGGCAGGATTAGAGAGCCCTGCCTGGTGAGTGCTATTGAGTCTCTGGTCAGAACAACGAGGCATATGTCAGGTATAGGCAGCTGAAATCGTGAGTCCCTCGAGTCAATGTTGTTGGAACTACGCGGACACCTGATGTAGATAATGGACTCCCTTCTTACAATACTCCTGATGATTGCATCTTCTGAATCTCCATTTTCATTGTAACAGAATCAGAATCAGATTTATTATCACTGGCATGCTTCGGGAAATTTGTTAACTTAGCAGCAGCAGTTCAATGCAATACATAATATAGAAGATACAGAAGAGGAAAAAAATAAAATAAAATAATAATAATAACATTAAATAAATCAATTACAGTACAGGTATACTGAATGGATTAAAAACCGTGCAAAAAAACCCCAGAAATAATATATATTAAAAAAGTGATGTAGTGTGTTAATGGGTTCAAAGTCCATTTGGGAATTGGATGGCAGAGGGGAAGCAGTTGTTCCTAAATCGCTGAGTGTGTGCCTTCAGGCTTCTGTACCTCCTACCTGATGGTAACAGTGAGAAAAGGGCGTGCCTTGGGTGCTGGAGGTCCTTAATAATGGACGCTGCCTTTCTGAGACACCGCTCCTTGAAGATGTCCTGGGTACTTTGTAGGCTGGTACCAAAGATGAAGCTGACTAACTTTACAACCCTCTGTAGCTTCTTATGGTCCTGTGCAGTAGCACCCCCCTCCCGCCATACCAGAATGCTCTCCACAGTACTTCTAAGAAGTTTTTGAGTGTATTTGTTGGCATGCCAAATCTCTTCAAACTCCTAATGAAGTATAGTCGCTGTCTTGCCTTCTTTATAGCTGCATCGATATGTTGGGACCAGGTTAGATCTTCAGAGAGCTTGACACCCAGGAACTTGAAACTGCTCACTCTCTCCACTTCTGATCCCTCTATGAGGATTGCTGTGTGTTCCTTCGTCTTACCCTTCCTGAAGTTCACAATCAGCTCTCTTATCTTACTGATGTTGAGTGCCAGGTTGTTGCTGCGACACCATTCCACTAGGTGGCATATCTCACTCCTATACGCCCTCTCGTCACCAGCCGAGATTTTACCAACAATGGTTATATCGTCAGCAAATTTATAGATGGTATTTGAGCTATGCGTAGCCACACAGTCATGGGTATAGAGAGAGTAGAGCAGTGGGCTAAGCACACACCCCTGAGGTTCACCAGTGTTGACAATCAAGATAATTGTCGAAATCTTCAAATTCTTTGTACTGTAATTACTAACTTGTTGAAGTAGTGAAATCATTTTATTTTCACTCATGGCCAGTTCTGGCATCTCCAAGCCTAAATGCTTGAAACTGCAGTGAGCAAAATAGTTCTGAATTGTCATACAGTTTATTTTTCACCAACTATCAGTGACAGAAATCATTCTTTTTTGAACAGAAATGCACACATCTGGGCACTATTTAAAAACAGTTCACTCAAAGCATGGTAGTGTTTAGCAGCCACACAAGTGCACGCAACTGATTCTAGTTAGAAACTTGGGCCACAACTCGTGAAATTTAAGAGACTACTATACAGGTACGTGGAGAAATTTAAGGTGGGGGGTTATATGGGAGGTAGGGTTTAACATTCATGTTCTATGAATACACTTAACAAGAAAACCGGGGCAAAATAAGGTAAATGGGAATCCTGAAAGATTCTGTAGGTATATTAAGAGCCTAGAGATAACTAGGGGGAAGAGAGATTTGCTAAATCCCCTTAAGCATCTGTGTGTGGAGATGGGTGAGATCTTTAACTTTTAAATTAATACTTTTCATCTGTATTTAGCATGGAGAAGGGCATGGAAATTAGTGAGTTCAGCGAAGGGAAGAATAACCTGTCAACAATAGAAAAAAGGTGTCCGCAGTCCCAAAGCACATGAAGGTGCATGAAGCAGGTGTTTCCACAGACACTCTGGGAAGGAAAGGAAGACATTTCTGAGACTGTTGTATCTTTGTTATCTGCCGGTGAGGTAGCAGAAGTCTGGAGGATTTCTGAAAAGGGCTGTAAGGACAAGACAAGGCTAGGAACAACACGCCAGTGAGCCCTATATCCATAGTGGTAAAGTGAGTGGAAGGGATTCGAAGGGATGGAACTTATCTGCACATGGAAATATCAGAATTAATTAGGAATAGTCAACACACATCAAAGTTGCTGGTGAGCGCAGCAGGCCAGGCAGCATCTCTAGGAAGAGGTACAGTCGACGTTTCAGGCCGAGAACCTTCGTCAGGACTGACTGAAGAAAGAGTTAGTAAGAGATTTGAAAGTGGGAGGGGGAGGGGGAGATCCAAAATGATAAAAGACAGGAGGGGGAGGGATGGAGCCAAGAGCTGGACAGGTGATTGGCAAAGGGGATATGAGAGGATCCTGGGACAGGAGGTCCGGGGAGAAAGACGGGGGGGGGGACCCAGAGGATGGGCAAGGGGTATATTCAGAGGGGCAGAGGGAGAAAAAGGAGAGAGAGAGAGAAAAAGAATGTGTGTATAAAAATAAATAACGGATGGGGTACGAGGGGGAGGTGGGGCATTAGCGGAAGTTAGAGAAATCGATGTTCATGCCATCAGGTTCGAGGCTACCCAGACGGAATATAAGGTGTTGTTCCTCCAACCTGAGTGTGGCTTCATCTTTACAGTAGAGGAGGCCATGGATAGACATGTCAGAATGGGAATGGGATGTGGAATTAAAATGTGTGGCCACTGGGAGATCCTGCTTTCTCTGGCGGACAGAGCGTAGGTGTTCAGCAAAGCGGTCTCCCAGTCTGCGTCGGGTCTCGCCAATATATAGAAGGCCACATCAGGAGCACCGGACGCAGTATTTCACCCCAGCCGACGCACAGGTGAAGTGTCGCCTCACCTGGAAGGACTGTCTGGGGCCCTAAATGGTGGTAAGGGAGGAAGTGTAAGGACATGTGTAGCACTTGTTCAGCTTACAAGGATAAGTGCCACAAGGAAGATCAGTGGGGAGGGATGGGGGGGACGAATGGACAAGGGAGTCGCGTAGGGAGCGATCCCTGCAGAAAGCAGGTGGGTGGGGAGGGAAAGATGTGCTTAGTGGTGGGATCCCGTTGGAGGTGGCAGAAGTTACGGAGAATAATATGTTGGACCCAGAGGCTGGTGGGGTGCTAGGTGAGGACCAGGGGAACCTTATTCCTAGTGGGGTGGCGGGAGGATGGAGTGAGAGCAGATGTGCGTGAAATGGGGGAGATGCGTTTGAGAGCAGAGTTGATAGTGGAGGAAGGGAAGCCCATTTCTTTAAAAAAGGAGGACATCTCCCTCGTCCTGGAATGAAAAGCCTCATCCTGAGAGCAGAATCGGCGGAGACGGAGGAATTGCGAGAAGGGGATGGCATTTTTGCAAGAGACAGGGTGAGAAGAGGAATAGTCCAGATAGCTGTGAGAGTCAGTAGGCTTATAGTAGACATCAGTGGATAAGCTGTCTCCAGAGACAGAGACAGAAAGATCTAGAAAGGGGAGGGAGGTGTCGGAAATGGACCAGGTAAACTTGAGGGCAGGGTGAAAGTTGGAGGCAAAGTTAATAAAGTCAACGAGCTCAGCATGCATGCAGGAAGCAGCGCCAATGCAGTCATCAAACAGTCGTTGTTGAGATGCTGCCTGGCCTGCTGCATTCACCAGCAACTTTGATGTGTGTTGCTTGAATTTCCAGCATCTGCAGAATTCCTGTTGCTCCCCGGACCTTCTGTCCCATGATCCTCTCATATCCCTTTTGCCAATCACCTGTCCAGCTCTTGGCTCCATCCCTCCCCCTCCTGTCTTCTCCTATCATTTTGGATCTCCCCCTCCCCCTCCAGCTTTCAAATCTCTTACTAACTCTTCCTTCAGTTAGTCCTGACGAAGGGTCTCGGCCTGAAACGTCGACTGTACCTCTTCCTAGAGATGCTGCCTGGCCTGCTGCGTTCACCAGCAACTTTGATGTGTGTTGCTTGAATTTCCAGCATCTGCTGAATTCCTGTTGTTTAGGGATAGTCAACATGGCTTTGTGTATGAGATATCGTGCCTCTCAAATTTGATTCAGTTTTTTAAAGTGACCAAGAGGATGATAAGGGCAGAGTAGTGGACATTGTCTACATGAACTTTAGCAAGGCCCTTGACAAGGTCCTACATGGTAGGCTGGCCCAGAGGGAGAATGCATGGGATCTGTGGTGAGATAACAAATTGGCTTGGTAAAGAGAGACAGACAACTACTCACACATTATGGTATTCTTTGACACCGAGTTGTTAAATTAGATGTAGTTTCATCATAGAAGATGGTATACCACACAGAATGAGAGTGCAGTGTACTGTAGCACAAGTGCAGCACCAGCCTTGCAGATGGAATCCCCACCCTGCCAAGATATTACAAGATATAATGGTGCCGGAGAACATAATGGCTAAAATTAAAATGAAAAGTGCTGCAAAAGCTCAGTGGGTCAGGCACATCTGGAGAATGTTAATCTGTTTCTCTTTCCACAAAGGCTGCTGAACCTGCTGAGTGTTCCCAGCACTGTTTCTATTTTCAGCCCACCAGCAGCTGTCTTTTTTCCTGTTCAACATTATCAGTGAGTCTGCTAACTTCACTGGTATGGATAGAAGGGAGGTGGAGAGGAAACAACAGGACGAAGATATTAAGCTGCATCTTCTTTCTTGTCTCTTGTCAAGTAGCAAAAGTAACACTGCCAATAATACAGGAATAGAGTACCAGGCCCTCTCTTTCCTGGAAAGGTTTTGGAAGAAAAAGGGAGAACAAAGAATTAATAACCACGGTGTTAACAGAAGATTCATGCCCCAAGATTAAAATTGAACGTCATTTGAAATAGCTGAAATTTATTTCATAAGACTTATATTAACAGATGTGCTGTAATAAATTATGGGCACAGAAAGCTTACCGAAATGGCTGTCACTCGTAAAGAGTCCACCGTGGAATGTGTAAACAGGTACCAAAGCAATTGACCAAACTCTCCAGTAATAAATCCTTGGACTGGCAATGAATTTGTGGTGCAAACATTCTCCACAATCTTTGCCGCTAAATGATTAGTAATAGGATCTCCCTAAAAGAGGAAAAAATGAATCATTTAACAACTGTGGTAAACTTGAAACAGTAGCAATTGCCACCAATAGACAACATACATATTTTGTTCAAACTGTAACTTCTGAGTTGTACACCAAACACATGCATGTCTTTCAGAATGCATAGCCCCATTGGTTCAGATGGCTGGTGTAACTCTTCTGCAAGCACACATGCAACCTCATTACTTTTTATTAAAACTTTTAAATAGCTGTCACAACTTTAAGCCATTCACAAGACGTGTGTTGCATTGGCAAGTCCAGCAGTTGAGGCTATCCCTTATTGCCTAAAACACTTAGCGGACAGCACTTCTAACAACTGAGTGGCAGTTTCAGATAGCAGAATCAGCCATCTTGCTTCAATTATGGAATCAGCACTCAATGGCCACTTTTATAGGTACGCCTTTACACCTGCTCATTAATGCAAATATCTCATCACCCACTCATATGGCAGCAACTCAATGCATAAAAGCAACGTCAAAAGCACTGTCAGAAGAGGGAAGGGAGAACATCAGATAGTGGAGAGCACCCCTGCGGCTGTCCCCCTCAAAAATAAATACTCCATTTTGGGTACTGTTGGGGAAAACGACCTACCTGGGTGAAGCAACAGCGGCCATGCCTCTGGCACTGAACCTGGTTCTCTGGTTCAGAATGTTAGGCAACTGAAGAGGATGGCAGCAATTTAATAGGGGACTCTATAGTTAGAGTGGCAGGTCGGTGGTTCTGTGGACATGAAAATGAAACACGGATGGCTCCCAGGTACCAGGGTCCAAGATCTTTCTGGACGTGCCCACAATATCCTGAAAAGGGAGGGTGATATACTTTGTATCGAAAGGACAGACAGGAAAGCATAGGTAGTGGTGTGGCTCTGTTGGTAAGAGATGGAATTACATCTTTAGAAAGAGATGACATAGGGTTAGAGAATGTTGAATCTTAGTGGGTGGAGTTAAGTCATTGCAAGGGTTTAAAAACCATTATGGGAATCAAACATAGGCCTCCAAATAGTAGCCAAGATGTGGGGCTGAGATTGCAAAGGGAGCTGGAAAAGGCATGTAATAAGGGTAATGACACATTGTAATGGGGGACTTCAATATGCAAGGGGATTGGGAAAATCAGGCTGTGTCAGATCGCAAGAGAGGGAATTTGTTGAATGCATACGAGATAGCTTTTTAGAGCAGCTTGTGCTTGAGCCTACTCGGGGAAAGGCTATCTCAGATTGCGTAATAACTCAGATCTTATTAGGGAGATTAATGTAAAGGGAGGCAGTGTTCATAATATGATTGAATTCATATTGCAATTGCAATTTGAGAGGGAGAAGCATAACTCACATTTATCAGTGTCGCAATGGAATAAAGGAAATTACAGACACATAAGAGAGGAGCTTGCCCAGGTGGATTGGAAGAGGATACTGGCGGGGATAATGGCAGAGCAGAGATGGCTGAAATTTCTGGGAACAGTTCACAAGGCACAGGATAGATATGTCCCACAGAGGAAGAAGTTCTCAATTGGCAGGGGTAGGCAATCGTGGCTGTCAAATTAAGTTAAGGACTACATAAAAGCCAGAAAAGGGCATATAAGGTAGCAAAAGTGAATGGGAAGTTGGATGATTGGGAAGCTTTTAAAATCCAACAAAGGCAACTAAAAAAGCTATAAGAAGGGAAAAGATGAAATATGAGGGTAGACTCACCAATAATATAAAGCAAGATACTAGAAGTTTTTTTCAGTTATATAAAGTGTAAAAGGGAGGTGAGAGTTGATATTGGACCACTGGAAAATGATGCTGGTGAGGTAGTAATGGGGAAATGGCAAATGAACTTAATGGGTTCATTGCATGTCTTCACTAGCATGTGTCAGAGGTCCGTGAGTCCCAGGGAGCAGGAGTGAGTGCTATTGCAATTACAAAGGAAAAAGTGCGAGGCAAACTCAAAGGTCTTAAGATGGATAAGTCAACTGGACCAGATGGACTACATTCCAGAGTGAATGATTCTGGCATGGTCCCAGAGGACTGGAAGATGGCAAATGTCACTCCACTCTTTAAGAAGGGAGGAAGGCAAAAGAAAGGAAATTATAAGCCAGTTTGCCTAACTTCAGAGGTTGGGAAAGTGTTGGAGTCTGTTATTAAGGATGAGGTTTCAAGGTATTTGGAGACTAATGATAAAATAAGTAAAAATCAGCATGGTTTCTGTAAAGGGAAATCTTGCCTGACAAATTTGTTCGAGCTCTTCGAGGAAGTAACAAGCAGGGTGGACAACAGGTGTTTTGATAAGGTGCCACATATGAGGCTGCTTAACAAGATAAAATCCTGTGGTGTTACAGGAAAGATACTGGCATGGATAGTGGAATAGCTGACAAAGGAGGTAGCGAGTGGGAATAAATGGGGCCTTTTCTGGTTGGCTGCTGGTAACTAATGGTGTTCCTCAGGGGTCAGTATTGGGGTTGCTAATTTTCACATTGTTTGTCAATAATTTAGATAATGGAATTGATGGCTTTGTGGCAAAGTTTGTGGATGATACAAAGATAGGTGGAGGGGTAGGTACAGCTGAGGAAACAACGCGATTGCAGCAGGACATAGACAAATTGGAAGAATAGGCAAAAAAATGGCGGATGAAATACAGTATTGTGAAAAGGAACAATAGTGCGAACCATTATCTAACTGGGGAGACAGTTCAATCAGAGGAGCAGAGGAACTTCTGAGTCCTCGTGCAAGACTCCCTGAAGGTTAATTTACAGGTTGAGACTGTGGTACAGAAGGAAAATGCAATGTTGGCACTTATCTCAAGGAAAACAGAATATAAAAGCAAGGAGATAACGCTGAGCCTTTATAAGACACCAGTCAGCCTGCACTTGGAGTGTTGTCAACGGTTTTGGGCTCCACATCTTAGAAAGAATGTGTTGTCTTTGGGGAGAGGGTTTGGGTCAGAGCAGATTCACAAGGATGATTCCGAGAATAAAGGGGTTAACATAAGAGGAGCGTTTGGCAGCTTACTTATTGGAATTTAGAAGAATGTGAGAGGTTCTCATTGAAATCTGCAGAATGTTGAACGGACTATATGGGTAGATATGGAGAGGATATTTCCTGTGGTCAGGTATCCAGAACTAGAGGCCTCAAAACTGAGGGGTAACCTTTTAGAACAGAGGTAAGGAGGAATTTTTTTTAGTCAAAGAGTAGTGAATCTGTGGAATGCTCTGCCACAGACTGCAGTAGAGGCCAAGTCTGTAGGAATACTTAAGGCGGAAGTTGATCGTTTCCTGATTGGTCAGGGCATCAAAGAGTATGGTGAGAAGGCAGGTGCATGAGATTGAATGAGATTCGGGATCAGCCATGATGGAATAGCGGAGCAGACTTGACGGGCTGAATGGCCTAACTCTGTTCTATGTCTTAAGGTCTTACAGTCAAGAGCTACAGTTGTTGTTCAACCAAAACATCAGAATGAGAAAGAAATATGATTTAAGTGACTTTGACTGTGGAATGATTGTTGGTGCCAGATGGGATAGTTCGTGTATCTCAGGAACTGATGGTCTCCTTGGATTACTATGCACAACAGTCTCTTGAGTTTACAGAAAATGTTCAAGTTTAGACTTATTGTCATTCAACAAGTACATGCCAATCGAAACAACTTTCCTTTGGAGCAAGGTGAGCATCACAATACATTTAACTCACTCATAACACTTAAAATAATATTACCACAAATAAATTAGCAGATAATAAAATATACTCCAGAAGATTGAGGTGCACATAGGATACAAGTTAAAAAGTGAACAGTATAATGCTGCTAGTGTTCCATAAGTGATGAGACCTAGGTGATGGCAGAGAGTTCAGTCGTCTCAAGGCCTGGGGGAAGAAACTGTTTCCCATCCTAACAGACTTTGTCCTAATGCTATGGTACCTTCTGAACTCCTGCCTGGTGGTAGGGGATCAGGGAGTCTGTGGAACAGAGGAGAGGGATCCTTGACCCGACATACACAATGCTCCAGATAGATATCTCAGATGGGTGAAAGAAAGACCCCGGTGACCCCGTCAGCACCCCTTGTAAAGCAAAACAAAAAATATCCAGTGATCGGCAGTTCTGTGAATGAAACCACCTTGTTAATGAGAGAGGTTAAAGGAGAATGGCCAGACGGGTTCGACGGAAAGGAAAGTGACACTAACTGAAATGACCGTGGTGAGCAGGGAGCATCTCTGAATGCACAACATGTGAAACATTTAAGTGGATGGGCTACAGCAGGAGAAGACCACTGATGTACACTCAATGGCCACTGACTGCATATGGACCAGATATGGTGAATCAATTGAACCTTTTCAAATTTACAGTAGTATAATCATCACTAATACTAGTTTTAATTCCAAGTTAATCAATGGACTTGTAATTTCATATTGGACAGATCACAGTTCAATATGTACCTCCAGGTAATCTGTACAAAGTTCATTATTACCAAAATACTTATACATCACCATATACAACCCTGAGATTCATTTTCTTGTGCGCATACAATTCATAATAGAAATAGAATTAGGCCATTTGGCCTGTCGAGTCTGCTCCACCATTTCCTCATGGGTGATCCAATTCCCTCTCAGCCCCAATCTCCTGCTTTCCCTCCTATATCCCTTCATGCCTTGACCAATCAAGAATCTATTAACCTCTGCCTTAAATATGCATAAACACTTAGCATCCATGGCTGTTTCCACAGATTCACCACTCTCTGGTTACAGAAATTCCTCCTCATCTCTGTTCTAGAAGGATGCCCCTCTATTTTGAGGCCATGTCCTCTGGTCTTAGACTCTCCCACCATAGGAAACATTTTCTCCACATCCACTCTGTCAAGTCCTTTCACCATTCTATAGGTTACAATGAGGTCACCTCTCATTCTTCTGAATTCTAGTGAATACAGGCCCAGAGCCATCAGATGCTCTTCAAATGACAAGCCATTCAATCCTGGAATCATTTTTGTGAATCTCCTTGGAACCCTCTCCAGTTTCAGCACATCCTTTCGAAGTTAAGGGGCCCAGACCTGCTCACAATACTCCAAGCGAGGCCTCACCTGTGCTTTATAAAGTCTCAACATTACATCCTTGCTTTTACATTCCAGTCCTCTTGAAATGAATGCTAACATAGCATTTGCCTTCCTCATCATAGACTCAATCTGCAAATTAATCTTTAGGAAATCCTGCACAAGGATTCCCAAGTCCCTTTGCACCTCAGTTTATTGCATTTTCTCCCCATTTAGAAGATAGTCAACCCTTCATTTATTTACCAAAGTGCATAACATACATGTCCCAACACTGTATTCCATCTGCCATTTCTTTGCCCATTCTCCTAATCTAAGTCCTTCTGCAGCATCACTGCTTTCTCAAAACTACCTGCCCCTCTAGCTATCTTCATATCATCTGCAAACTTTGCAACAAAGCCATCAAGCCCATCATCCAAATCATTGACATATAATGTAAAAAGAATATATCCCAACACAGACCCGTGTGGAACACCACTAGTCACCGGCAGCCAGTCAGAAGAGGCTCCTCTTATTCCCACCTTTTGCCCCCTGCCAATCAGCCACTGCTTTATCCATGCTAGAATCTTCCTTGTAACATCATGTTGTTAGGCAGCCTCATGAATGATACCTTCTCAAAGGCCTTCTGAAAATCCAAATACACAACATCAACTGATTCACTTTTGTCGATCCTGCCTATTAGTTCTTCAAAGAATTCCAACAAATTTGCCAGCAAGATTTTCCCTTGCGGAAACCATGCTGACTATGGCCTATTTTATAATGTGCCTCCAAGCACCCTGAAATCTCACAGAACATAGAACGTAGAATAGTACAGCACGGTACAGGCCCTTCGGCCAACAATGTTGTGCCGACCCTCAAACCCTGCCTCCCATGCACACATGCACATGCAAGGACTCAAATACTTGCACTAATGGCACTTTGTGCATTACTGTGACATTCTGGTGCTGCTGCAACTTATTTCCTGCTACTTAACTATTTAATACTGTTTTTCTATTACTGTCTTGTTTTTATCTACCGCTTTATTTAATTGCCTGAGAGGAAGCCAAACAGAGTTTCATTGTACCTATGCATAATGACTATAAAGATCATTCAATTCAATATAACCCCCCCACCTTAAATTCCTCCATATACTTGTCCAGTAATCTCTTAAATCCTTAGTATTCAACTCCAACATCTTCCCAACCACTGAAGTCAGACTAACTGGCCTATAGTTTACTTTCTTCTGTCTTTCTCCCTTCTTGAAAATGGAGTGCCATTGCAATTTTCCAGTCTTCCGGAACCATTCAAGAATCTAGTGATTCTTGAAAGATCATTACTAGTGTCTCCACGATCTCTTCAGCTACCTCTTTCAGAACTCCGGGGTGTATACCGCCTGGTCCAAGTAACTTATCTACCTTCAGAACATTAAGTTTCCCAAGAACCTTCTCTCTGGTTATGGTAGCTTCACATACTTCATATCTCCTAACAGCTGGAACTTCCACCATACTGCTTGTGTCTTCCACAATGAAGACTGATGCAAAATACTTACGCAGCTTGTCCGCTATTTTGTTGTCCCCTGTTACTACCTCTCCAGCATCATTTTCCAGTCGTCCACTATCCACTCTCACCTCTCTTTTAGACTATATGCATCTGAAGAAACTCTTGGTATCTTCTTTAATATTGTGGGCTAGCTTATTTTCTGATTTCAACTTTACCTACTCAATGAATTTTTTAGTTGCCTTCTGTTGGTTTTTAAAAACTTTCCAATCCCTTAGCTTCCCACTAATCTTTGTTCTATCATATGCCCTCTCTTTAGCTTTTATGTTGGCTTTGACTTCTTTTGTTAGCGACTGTTGTGTCGTCTTTCCTTTAGAATACTTCTTCCTCTTTGGGATGTATATATATCCTGTGCCTTCCGAATTGCTTCCAGAAATTCCAGCCATTGTTGCTTTGTCATCATCTCTGCCAGTGTTCTTTTCCAATCAATTCTGGCCAACTCACCTCTCGTTCATCTGTAGTTTCCTTTACTCCACTGTAATACTGATAAATCTGATTTTAGCTTCTCCTTCTCCAGACCTAATCAGTTCCCCTCTACCACCACTCTGCTCCGTCTAGCGGAATTAGTCCTTACTCTTAATAATTTCTCCTTTGGCTCCTCCCACTTCCTCCAAACTAAAGGTGTAGCTATGGGCACCCGTATGGGTCCTAGCTATGCCTGCCTTTTTGTTGGCTTTGTGGAACAATCTATGTTCCATGCCTATTCTGGTATCTGTCCCCCACTTTTCCTTCGCTACATCGACGACTGCATTGGCGCTGCTTCCTGCATGCATGCAGAACTCGTTGACTTTATTAACTTTGCCTCCAACTTTCACCATGCCCTCAAGTTTACCTGGTCCATTTCCGACACCTCCCTCCCCTTTCTAGATCTTTCTATCTCTGTCTCTGGAGACAGCTTATCCACTGATGTCTACTATAAGCCTACTGACTCTCACAGCTATCTGGACTATTCCTCTTCTCACCCTGTCTCTTGCAAAAACGCCATCCCCTTATCGCAATTCCTCCGTCTCCGCCGCATCTGCTCTCAGGATGAGGCTTTTCATTCTAGGACGAGGGAGATGTCTTCCTTTTTTAAAGAAAGGGGCTTCCCTTCCTCCACTATCAATTCTGCTCTTAAACACATCTCCCCCATTTCACGTACATCTGCTCTCACTCCATCCTCCCACCACCCCACTAGGAATAGGGTTCCCCTGGTCCTCACCTACCACCCCACCAGCCTCCGGGTCCAACATATTATTCTCCGTAACTTCCGCCACCTCCAACGGGATCCCACCACTAAGCACATCTTTCCCTCCCCACCTCTCTCTGCATTCCGCAGGGATCGCTCCCTACGCAACTCCCTTGTCCATTCGTCCCCCCCATCCCTCCCCACTGATCTCCCTCCTGGCACTTATCCGTGTAAGCGGAACAAGTGCTACACATGTCCTTACACTTCCTCCCTTACCACCATTCAGGGCCCCAAACAGTCCTTCCAGGTGAGGCATCACTTCACCTGTGAGTCGACTGGGGTGATATACTGCGTCCGGTGCTCCCGATGTGGTCTTTTATATATTGGCGAGACCCGACGCAGACTGGGATACCGCTTTGTTGAACATCTACGCTCTATCCGCCAGAGAAAGCAGGATCTCCCAGTGGCCACACATTTTAATTCCACATCCCATTCCCATTCTGACATGTCTATCCACGGCCTCCTCTACTGTAAAGATGAAGCCACACTCAGGTTGGAGGAACAACACCTTATATTCCGTCTGGGTAGCCTCCAACCTGATGGCATGAACATCGACTTCTCTAACTTCCGCTAAGGCCCCACCTCCCCCTTGTACCCCATCTGTTACTCATTTTTATGCACACATTCTTTCTCTCACTCTCCTTTTTCTCCCTCTGTCCCTCTGAATATACCTCTTGCCCATCCTCTGGGTCACCCCCCCCCGTCTTTCTTCCCGGACCTCCTGTCACATGATCCTCTCGTATCCCCTTTTGCCTATCACCTGTCCAGCTCTTGGCTCTATCCCTCCCCCTCCTGTCTTCTCCTATCATTTTGGATCTCCCCCTCCCCCTCCAACTTTCAAATCCCTTACTCACTCTTCCTTCAGTTAGTCCTGATGAAGGGTCTCGGCCTGAAACGACGACTGCACCTCTTCCTACAGATGCTGCTTGGCCTGCTGCGTTCACCAGCAACTTTGATGTATGTTGCTTGATCATATTATAATCACTTTCCTATAATGGTTCTTCTACCTAATCCATTCTGATTCAATGCACAACACTCAATCCAGAGTAGCTGATCCTCTAGCGGGCTCAACTACGAGCTGCTCTAAAAGCCATCTCATAGGCACTCTAGAAATCCACCTCTCTGTAATCCAGCACCAACCTGATTTTCCTAATCTACCTGCATATTGAAGTTCCCCATGACTACTGTAACATTGCCCTTTTGGCATGCATTTTCTATCCCCTGTTGTAACTTGTATGTAACATCCTTATTACTGTTTGGGGGTCTGCATACAGGGTCTTTTTACCCTTACTGCTCCTTAGCTCTTTCCATAATGATTCAACACCTTCTGACCTCTTTCTAGTGATTTGATTTCATTTTTTTTAAACTAACAGAGCAAAGCCACTCCCTCTGCATTCCTGCCTATCCTTCTGATACAATATGTATCCTTGGACATTAAGCTCTCACTTATAGTCTTCCAGCTATGATTTCATGATGCCGACAATATCACACCCGCCAATCTGCAACTGTGCTGCAATTTCATCTACCTTATTCTGTATATGTGCATTCAGATACAACACCTTCAGTCCTGTTTTCACCCTTTCTGATTTTGTCGCAACAGGCTCAATTTTCTGATTCCTACCTTTGTCTGAGGTCTTACCAACATCTGCCTCCACAACCTCTCCACGAGCTGTTCTGGCAATCTGGTTCCCTTCCCCCTGCAACTCTGGTTTAAACCCCACCCTGCAGCATTAATAAACCTTCCTGATAAACCTGCCAATCTGACTGACCAGGGTCTGGAAGTGAGGAAATCAAGGATCCAATTGCACAGAGAGGTATTGAGGCCACAGTCTTGAAGCTTATGGATTAGTTTTGAGAGAATGTTGGTATCGAGTGTTGAGCTATAGTCAATAGAGATGTATGTATCTTTGCTGTCCAAATGTTCCAGGGTTGAGCGAAGATCTAATGAGATGGCATCTGCTATGGACCAGTTGCTCCGGTTGGTAAATTGGAGTGAACCAAATCGTTTCTCAGACAGGAGTTGATATGTTTCATTACCAACCTCTCAAAACAGTAAATCATTGAAGCAGCTTACCAGGTTCTTCTTAGGCACCAGTACTAGTGAATCCTGCTTGAAGAAGATGGGTACCTCAGACTGCTGAAGCGAGAGGTTAAAGATCTCAGTGAACACTCCAGATAGTTGATCAGCACAGGTCTTTAGTAATTGGCCAGGTACTCTGTCTGGGCCAATTACTTTTCATGGGTTTGCTGACATGTCAGAGATTGATCGGGGCTGTGGCTGTTCTTGATGGTTCCTCCATGCTTTAACAGTCAAAGCAAGCATAGAAGGTATTGAGCTCATCTGGAAGCAAAGCCCTGTCATTGCCTACGTCGCTTGATTTTACTTTATAAGGTGACAGTATTCAAGCCCTGCCACAGTTGTGAAGTATCCTTTATTGATTCATGTTTAGTCTGGAGTTGCCACTTTGCCCATGAGATGGCTCTCCAAAGATCATACCAGGACTTAATTTTTTTTTAAATTTTTAGCAATACAGTACAAAGTAGGCCTTCGAACCACGCCACCCCAGCAACCCCCGACAAACCCGATTACCCCAAAAGTAATCATGGGACAATTTGAAATGACTAATTAACCTAGCCAGTACAGCTTTGGATGGTGAATGGAAACCTGAGGACACAGAAAAAACCCAAACAGACTACGGGGAGGAGTTAGAGATTACTTACAGAACGGTGCCAGAATTGAATTCTGAACTCTGGGATGCCCTAAGTTGTAATAGTGCAGCGCTCTCTGCTACGCTATCGTCCACTCTGTTGTAACTTTCTTTGTCACCAGACTTGAATACCTTTGACCTAGCCCTCAGCAGATTGCAGATCTCATGGTTCATCCAGAGTTGTTAATTTTACTGGCTCAGTAGTGAAATTATGAAGATACCATGGCACTTACTATGGTACTTCGCTGAATACAATTAATGGTAAGATGTTCAGCAGACACTGCAGTTATCCACTCATCAATGAAACTTGAACTTCATGCTTAGGGATAGAGAATACCTATAAATGAGCTGCTTATGGTGCCAATAGCACAAAACAATCCTTAGGTAGTGTCAAGATCTTTCCAGGAAAATAATTTTAGTTTCATATCTTGCGAGGAAGTATTGGCACTGCCTTATAGTCCAGTAAGAATACTATTAAAAAAGAAAATCTATGAAAAATAGAAGTGATTTTTTTGTCTTTTTCTATAATGTCTGATCACAACTCATTGACAAAATGTCTCTTAAGGCTCTCTAAGTTGAAGCATTACAATGTAGCCCCAAGCACTATTCTGACTAAAAGAAAATTGGTATTGGTTATTTTTTTAACAAGCTGCAAAGGATGAAGAGCTTTAGGAATATGTGACACAATATAGATAATAAACCATATATCATTTCAGATAAAAATTTGGAAGTAAAATTAAAAGTAGTACTTCAGCTTCTTATCTCCTGCTTGGAACTGTGCAATGTATTGTCTAGTTTGGAACTTAATAAGAATATAGCTGTTTGAATCCGTGAAAAACACTGTACATTAATCTGCAATCTCACTTTCATGTATGTTTGTTCTTCAGACTGAAGCAGTGCAGAATCTTGCTGGAGGATGTCAGACTGTCCATTTCCCTCCACAAATGCTGCCTAACCCACTGAGTTCCTCTAGCATTTTGTTTTTTCGTTCCAGATTCCAGTATTTGCAGTGCCTCTATCTCACTTGTAACCTGTTGTTTAAGCCCATCATTGTGTCTATCACAATACTCCTCGTTTCTTACCCCCAAAATCTAATCACTACCTCTGTCAGTTTCAGGTCCAACTTTCATGATCATATGAGTGATACGAAAAGATCTGGCACCTTGACGCTATCGGGTCAACTAATTTTAATTCACTGCTATTTCAGATTAACAACAATATTGGACAAAATCCTCCTTATTAACCACCTCACTACATCAATATATCTTTTGTATTTGACCTACACATTCAGTTGCCCTTTAAGCGTATCTACCTCCAGCACACCATTTGTGTACTGAAGTTTCTTATTATTTTATGATCAATTTTAATGTTATTTTATATTCCTGATTTATAGTTTTGAACTTTCCTCCAAATTATCCTTTCTATATGTCCAATAGTCATACTGATAATTACAGAATTGGAGAAAGAGCATAACAATAGTGTTATCTCTTGCCTGATTTGGATTGTTATTTTATTTCTAGTTAATAGATCTCACTAAATGTAAACTCACAGCTGTTGCTGATTCCTCATTATCACATTGTTAAACAATTAGCTTTCATCATCAGGTCGGCCATTTTATATCATTTTGTTCAGTAAGAAGCAATTTGCTGGAGTTTTAATCAGTGTTTGAATCTACCTTTCATGAGAATGCTGACGTACTGTCTTTTTAGACCAAATCCTTACATACTGTAATATGCTAAAACTAGAATACTAAAACTGCTTTCGACGGGACTGGAGTTATCTAGCTTGAGAAAACAGGTGAGGGCAGAATAGTAAAAAGACACTCTCCATGTGATTCTATCCACGGTGGATTTGATATCGATTCCTGCACAACATAAAGTTGAAATGTTGTCAACAGTGAAGAGAAGTCTTGAAAACAAGGTCAATGTCAGCAAAGGAGAAGAGAAGCCTTGAAAACAAGTTAATCTATTCGATAAATTCATCTAGATTATCTGGACAGTCTAACAGATCTGTGGCAAGGAAAGGCTGAAGCAGTGCCAGCCAGGGCATCTTTTGCAGAAAGAAAAAGTGCTGTTAATGTGAGACAGGCTGAATTGAACATAGACAAAGCCCCTCTGGAAGCCACATTAGATGCACTACGGAATGAAAAAGATGCAAACACGAGGAAATCTGCAGATGCTGGAATTTCAAGCAACACACATAAAAATTGCTGGTGAACGCAGCAGGTCAGACAGCATCTCTAGGAAGAGGTACAGTCAATGTTTCGGGCCGAGACCATTCATCCTGAGACGTTGACTGTACCTCTTCCTAGAGATGCTGTCTGTCCTGCTGTGTTCACCAGTAGTTTTTATGTGTGTAGCATGAAAAAGAGGTGCTTTTAACTGGGGCCAAAGTCTTTAAGGCAGACGTGGATCAGGTAAATGACAATGATGATGTTAAATTAAACTCACCATGTCATTTAGCTGAGAGAACTACAAAATATTTTCAAGACCAATCTGTTTATGCTTATACCCAGCTCCAGCAAACACTGCAGACTTAGGCCAGCCAACAAAGATTAAAAAGGGGGCTCCTCTTCCACAAGATAACACACTGCAACTTGACACCTTTTACCCAAACGGGACAGGACAGAGACCACATCCCTCATGTGCTCAAGGCTCCTACGTACCGTGACATAACTCAGATGGTGACACTGCTCAGCCTACTGGTAAGGTGCACTACATGCCCAATCATGATGTGTCAGATCTTGCGAGATTCCTAGCCCATTGTGACCTACTGACGGCTAGACTCATTAAATCTGGTAATGAACTAAAAAACTACTGTGCTTGGATGTGCACATTCTCCAATGCCACTGAAGACCTCAACCTCAAGCCCCGTGAAGGAATTGACCTGCTGGTGAGGTGGCTTGGACCCAAGTCTCCTGAGCAACAGTTCATATCAAACATCCCAGTGCTGCTCACAGATTAGTCTGGCAAAGACTGGATCCGTGGAGGCAATGGAAACTATTCTCTTCAACAAACTTGAGTCTTTCTCCAACATTTCTAACAGGGAGCTGCAACGTCTGCAAGAACTAGGAGACCTGTGATTGGAGTTGGAGGCATTCAAAGCCGAAGGTTACTTACCTCAACTCAGCATGAGGAATTCATCCCATCTTGGACAAACTTTGCTTTAGTCTGCAGAAGTGGAGGTCAAAGGGAACTAGATACAAACTGGAAAAGGGAATCAGCTTCCATTCTTTTCCTTCATTTCTAGTTTCATCCAGGATGAAGCCAAAATGAACAATGACCCAAGCTTTATCGTGACCATCTCTAGCTCAGCACCTCTAAGATCAGAGAAACCTGTTACAGGCTGTGTCATGGTGCACAAAACTGAGGTGGACAATTCTGTTCAAAAGGATAATTCTAAAATTTCACAAGATCCTACCATATAGTGCCCTTTATATCGGAAACAACACCCTCTCCGGGAGTGTAAAGGCTTCAGGCACAAGGCACCAGAGGAGCAAAGGGCCTTCCTCAAAGAGTACTCCATGTGTTTCTGCTGCTGTTCTTCGACCAGCAGGGGACTGCAATGCTGTCATCTAGTGCTCTGACTGCGATAGCAACAAACACATATTGCAGCACTTCATGTTGGCCCACCTCCCTGGTCAGTGAAAAACAACATAAGTACCTCCTTGCAGAATGGCAGGGAGGGAGATAAATCACCATCCTCTCTTCCTGTACTGAGGTCTGTGAGGAAAGATCCACCGGTAAACCTGCCTGGCCAATGTTTACCCCGAAGGCCACTGTAAGAAGAGACGCATGTTGTCTTAGATGATCAGAGCAACAAGTCTCTAACTAAATCATCTTTTTTCAACATTCAACATAACCGATGGTACCATACCTTATACCAGCCTTTCTCAACCTTTTTGCCCTAGAGGAACCCTTGAAATAATCTTCAGGTCTCTGGGAACCTCCGCGTATAAATTATTATATCTACAACTCACGGTATGTTGCATGATCGGAGGGTTATAGATATAATAATCCAAAAATAATTATCAATGCTATTCTGAATAGAGAATGAATTTTTACCCAACGTCTCTTGAAAAAAAGCACAGGTAGTTAAGCTTAACTCACCTTTCTTGATTAGGCAAACATAATAAATTTTTGTTAAATAACTGGCTTAAGCCAAAATGGGATATAATTTTTCTAAAGGTAGGTTCAGTAGATTTAATTTAAAGATAGGTTGTAAATTGATTTTAATTAATGCTATTTACAACATGAAAATTTATTCACAATGTTGAATAGTGAAGTTACTAAAAACCATAAGCCAAAGCAACATGAATAAAAATGTGGTCTAAGACACAATTTTATACAAAACTTTGAAAAAATATTTTCTTACTAAGTGACGTGATCAGAATCAAATATAGGCGTAGCATGTGTAATTTATGCTTGTGTTTTGCTGCACAAATACTCATTTCTGGGTTGAACTTGAAATAAGCACGCATGGATTTCACCTTCAACTGAAATTAAACAATTTCTATCCTTGCTCTTGATGCTTGTTAAACAAGAAAAAGCTTGCTCACACATGTAAGAAGTTGAAACTGCAGCAAAATGTTCATTGCTTTCCCATGAATGGCAGGATACTCTTTCACAGTCCACAATTTGTCCAGGGGGAGGTCAGTAAATCCCATCTTGAGTATACGATCAGACTACAGCTCACAAAGTTCTTCCTCTCTTCTCAAAGTCATAAAAAATACAAAAACTTAACAGTACAATTCACTTCAAACCTACACAATCCACCTTTTGCAATGCTTATAATATCAGTAAAGCAGCAGGCCGACAGCTGAGTCGTGGCATGTATAACTTCCTTCTTTAGAATGAAAATTGTCATCCAATTTTCTAATACACTGGTAGAATTTGTTCGCTCCCATAA
This sequence comes from Mobula hypostoma, assembly GCF_963921235.1. Classification (NCBI taxonomy): domain Eukaryota; kingdom Metazoa; phylum Chordata; class Chondrichthyes; order Myliobatiformes; family Myliobatidae; genus Mobula; species Mobula hypostoma. The sequence continues at coordinate 68,584,683 of NC_086113.1, read as the reverse complement.
CTCAGTCGACGGCGTATAAGGGCAAGTTGAGGGGAGTTAGTTCTGGAGGGAGATGCTGACATCACAGCTCAAGTTGGGCAAGACCATTCAATGCTTGGAAAACGCACTTCACCCTCCTCATCAGCCTAGCGTCCTCCCCTCTTGCAATATAGTACTCAGCAATTATCAATGGCCTCTCCTATCTCACATCAAAAACTGAGAATGGACTCAACCAAATAAACACGGTCCTACTGCGCATTGCCATACCTGGCCAAGAGGCCTCAAATGAGGTTGCTAACAGGCTACTCGGTCGCTGCCCACCACTACAAGTGCTAGAATTATGCATTGCGCTGAGTTCAACAAAACTTTTTTTTTAATCATGATCTCTCGCCGAACCCCAATTCGGAAACCCTGCCTTATACACTTATGACATGGCTTTCTTGTTGAATGTGTTGATGGAAAGACTCATTTAGCTCTTCTCATGCTCATCGAGTGTGATGAACTTCCGGACAACAGGAAGGAAATCCCTAATCCGGAAGCAGTGACTCACCATCCTCACCACAAGTCCCTAGCCAGCAAAATACCATCACTCCACCCAAAGGCTGAGATCCTGCTCCGGCCACAAAGAGATATCATACAGGTACACAAAGTACTCGAGCAACGTAATGGGCCTCCAAACGCTCCCACTCCACAGACGTCAGCCCTGGATGGGTCATAGTAGGATATATCTGCCTAGGAAGTGCACGTAAAACTCTCACCTGTGAACGTCTTCAGAACTACCAATCTGGAAAATGTGCGCTCCAGACGCATGACCTCCTGCCTTAGCAGCATTCACGTCAAGGAGAGTTTCGGCCAGTCCTGCCAGCCTCCTGTCTCTCCCGCCTTCACCGCAACAAAGGTGTTTGACAAGCAACACAGCAAGCATGGGTGTACCTGTCTTTGTCCATATGAGTGCAAGCCAGCTCCTTCAATGGATGACCTTACTTCCATCAAGACCGTTCAAACATCTGGGTAGCACTGCGACCCTCCCGCAGCCCCCGACAACCGTGAGCAAACAAGCAGACACTTTCCTTTACTTACATGCATGCTTAAGAAGCATCTTGAAATTACTTAGGAAAAAATAAACAGAATAATGGAAAAATAGACTGTTGGAAAATGATTGAAATGTGAACTCTGGTTATAAATCTGTAAAAATTAAGACAGTATTTTAAGTTAGAATCTGTACAAAATTTCTTTTGGATTCTCTGTTGTATATTTGATACGATCTAATTGGCTTATTTCAAAGTTTAGTTAGTCATCCTGTTGAATAATTTTCAACATCAAATCGGCCACTTTGTATCATTTGTAGATTTCATTCAGTTAGAAGCAATTTGTTGGGAATCGAGTGAGTTTGATTAATGTTTGAATCTACATTTCATGAGAACACAGAGAAGTACTGTCTTTTTAGATCTGCTCCTTGCTACTGTAACATGTTGGTGAATTATAAAACCGCTTTCAACTATAACTACAACTGGGACGAGATATCTACCTGTCTAGCTTGAGAAAACGGGGAAAACTCTTGAGTGAGGGCAGAATAAATTCTATTAGCAAATACCAATCAAAATTCATAATGCAGTAGTAAGAATTAAAACAACGCTTGGCACCAGGTAAAATGTGTTGCAAACAAAACTGGAAATTTTATATTCATCTGACTTTTAGCTAGATAGAATCTAGTCAGTGCTGACTGATATTGCAGCCATTCGTGAGACTTGGTTGCAGGAGGGGCAGGACTGGTAGCTCAAAGTTCCAGGGGTCCAATTATTCGGATGCAACAGACCAGAAGGGATAAAAGGAGGAGGGTCAGGGATACCAGTCAGGCAAAATGTCACGGCAGTGCTCAGTCAGGACAGACTGGAGAACTTGTCTAGTGAGGCGTTAGGGGTACAACTGAGGAATAAGGAAGGTATAACCATATTAATTAGCCTACAGTACAGTCCACCAAACAGTCCATGGGATTTAGAGGAACAAATATGTAGAGATTACAGACTGTTGCAATCTCTTCGTGATTTTTATAAATGACCTGGATGAGGAAGTGGAGGGATGGGTTAGTAAATTTGCTGATGACACAAAGGTTGGGTATGTTGTGGATAGTGTGGAGGGCTGTCAGAGGTTACAGCGGGACATTGATAGGGTGCAAAATTGGGCTGAGAAGTGGCAGATGGATTTCAACCCAGATAAGTGTGAGGTGGTTTATTTTGGTAAGTCAAATATGATGGCAGAATATAGTATTAATGGTAAGACTCTTGGCAGTGTGGAGGATCAGAGGGATCTTGGGGTCTGAGTCCATGGGACACTCAAATCTGCTGCACAGGTTGACTGTGTGGTTAAGAAGGCATACGGTGTATTGGCCTTCATCAACCGAGAGGTAATGTTGCAGCTATATAGGACTCTGGTCAGACTCCTCTTGGAGTACTGTGCTCAGTTCTGGTCACCTCACTACAGGAAGGATGTGGAAACTATAGAAAGGGTGGAGAGTAGATTTACAAGGATGTTGCCTGGATTGGGGAGCATGCCTTATAAATGAACTCGGCCTTTTCTCCTCAGAGCAACGGAGGATGAGAGGTGACCTGATAGAGGTGTATAAGATGAGAGGCTTTTTCCCAGGGCTGAAATGGCTAATACGAGAGTGCACAGTTTTAAGGTTCTTGGAAGTAGGCACAGGGAAGATGTCAAGGGTTAGTCTTTTTTTTTACGCAGAGTGGTGAGTGTGTGGAATGCGCTGCCAGCGATGGTGGCGGAGGCGGATACAATAGGGTCTTTTAAGAGACTCCTGGATAGGTACATGGAGCTCAGAAAAATAGAGGGCTACGGGTAACCCTAGGTAATTTCTAAAGTAAATACATGTTCGGCACAGCATTGTGGGCTGAAGGGGCTGTATTGTGCTGTAGCTTTTCTATGTTTTCTAAGATTGGTTTCCACATATTGACAAACATTCCACATATTGACAGGAACTTCCATACTGTAAATGGACTATATTGGATAGGAGGTTTAAGGACCCTATACAGATTACGGAGGAGGTTCTGAGGCAAATTATGGTGGATAAATCCCCAGGGCCTGACAAGGTGATCCCTCAGGTTAGGTAGCTGAGGATTGGAGGATAGCCAATGATGCTCTGCTGTTTAAGAAAGACTCAAAAATAAACAAGAAAATTATTGCAACACACACAAAATGCTGGAGGAACTCAGCAGGCCAGGCAGCATCAATAGGTCTGTGAGCTTAGCATCAGTAGTGGGAAGGTTATTGGAAGGTATTCTAAGGGATCGGATATATGAGGATTTGGATAGGCATGGACTAATTAAGGATGGCAGCATAGCTTTGTGCATGGTAGATCATGTCTGAACAATTGTATATAGTTTTATGAGGAAGTTATCAGGGAATTATCAAGGTCCCACATGTAAGGTTGGTTAAGAATATTCAGTCACTTGGAATTCAAGATGAGGCAGTAAAGATGCATGGTGAGCATCTTCTGGAGGATGAGGTGCTCGGACCCTGACAACTTCTGCACTTGTCACCTACAGGGTCAGAGGAAACACCTTGTCAAGCTCTGGGGATAAGACCATAAAACACAGGAGCAGAAATAGGCCATCTGGCCCATCGAGTATGTTCTGCCATTCAATCATGGCTGATCCTTTTTTCTCCTCGTCCTCAACACCAATTCGCGACCTTCTCCCCATAACCTCTGGCCATTTCCATTCAAGAACCTATCAATCTCTGCCTTAAATACTCCCAACGACCTGGCCTCCACAGCAAAATGTGGCAACAAATTCACCACCCTTTGGCTAAAGAAATTTCTCCGCATCTCTGTTTTGAAAGGGCGCCCCTCTATCTTGAGGCTATGCCCTGTTGTCCTAGACTCTCCCACCATGGGAAACATCCTTTCCATATCTACTCTGTCTAAACCTTTCAACATTTGAAAGGTTTCAATGAGATCCCCCTTATACTTCTGAATTCCAGCGAGTACAGACCTAGAGCCTTCAAATGTTCCTCATATGATAACACTTTCATTCCTAGAATCATCCTCCTCTGGACCATCTCCAATGCCAGCAAATCTCTTCTAAGATGAGGGGCCCAAAACTGTTCACAATACTCAAGGTGAGGCGTCACCAGTGCCTTATAAAGCCTCAGCATTACGTCCTTGCTCTTGTATTCCAGACCTCTTGAAATGAATACTAACATGGCATTTGCCTTCCTCATCACTGACTCAACCTGCAAGTTAACCTTTAGGGTGTTCTGCACAAGGACTCCCAAGTTCACTTGCATCTCAGATTTTTGGATTTTCTCCCCGTTTAGAAAATAATCCACATATTTCTTCTACCAAAGTGCATGATCATGCATTTTCCAACATTGTATTTCATTTGCCACTTTTTTGCCCATTCTCCTAATCTGTTTAAGTCCTTCTGCATCCTACCCATTGCCTCAACACTACCTGCCCCTCCACCAATCTTTGTATCATCTGTAAACTTGGCAACAAAGCCATCTATTCCACCATCTTTGTATCATCTGTAAACTTGGCAACAAAGCCATCTATTCCATCATCTAAATAATTCATATACAGCATAAAAAGAAGTGGTCCCAACACCGACTGCTGTGGAACACCACTAGTCACAGCCAACTAGAAAAGGATCCTTTTATTCCCACTCGCTGCCTCCTACCAGTCAGCCAATGCTATAACCATGTTGGTAACTCTCCTGAAATACAATGGGCTCTTAACTTGGTCAGCAGCCTCATGTGTAGCACCTGTCAAAGCCTTCTGAAAGTCCAAATATACAACATCCACTGCATCCCAGTTATCTATCCTGCTTGTAATCTCCTCAAAGAATTCCAACAGGTTCATCAGGTAGGATTTTCCCTGAAGGAAACCATGCTGACGTTGTACTATCTTATCCTGTGTCACCAAGTAGGCCATAACCTTGTCCTTAGCAATTGACTCTTAACATCTTCCCAAACACTGAGGTCAAGCTAATAGGTCTATAATTTCCTGTCTGCTGCCTTCCTCCTTCTTAAAGAGTGGAGTGACATTTGCAGTTTTCCAGTCCTCTAGCACCATGCCAGAGTCCAATGATTTTTGAAAGATCATTTCTAATGCCACCACAATCTCTAACTCTACCTCTTTCAGAACTGTAGGGTGCAGTTCATCTGGTCTGGGTGACTTATGTACCTTCAGGTCTTTCAGCTTTTTGAGCAACTTCTCTTTTGTAACAGTAACTGCATCCACTTCTCTTCCTTCACACACTACAACATCAGGCACACTGCTAGTGTCTTCCACAGTGAAGACTGATGCAAAATACTCAGTTAGTTCATTCAGCCATCTCCTTGTCCCTGGTGATTATTTCTCCTGCCTCATTTTCTAGTGGTCCACTCTCATTTCTCTTTCATTTTTAACATACTCGAAAAAACCTTTACTATCCACCTTGATATTATTTGCTAGCTTGCTTTCACATTTCATCTTTCCCCTTCTAATGATTTTTTTAGTTGCTTTCTGTAGGTTTTTAAAAACTTCCCAATTCTCTATCTTCCCAATAATTTTGGCTTTGTTGTATGCCCTTTCTTGATTCATCCACACTAATTTACCTCAGGACAGCAAGCACCCCTACCTCCATAAGATTACGGTGCATGGGTTCCACAGCAAATTGGCTGTTTGTATTCAGAACTGGCTTGCACAGAGGAGACAGAGGGTAGTGGTTGGAGAGACTTATTTGAGTTGGAGATCTGTAATTAGTGGAGTTCCAGAGGAATCCGTGCTGGGACCTCTGCTGTTTGTGATGTATATAAGTGACCTGGATGAAAATGTAGCTGGGTGGATTAGTAAATTTGCAGATGATACCAAGATTGGTAGAATTGTGGGTAGTGTAGATGACTGGCAAATAATGCAAATAAATCAGTTGCAGACATGGGCTGAGAAATGGCAGGTGGCGTTTAACCCAGAAAAATGTGAGGTATTGCACCTCGTCAGGGCAAATGCAAGGAGACAGCACGCTGTTAAGGCCAAGGTGGTTAACAGTATTGCTGAGCAGAGATATCTTGGGATCAAAGATCATAGCTCCTAGTAAGTGGCTACACAGGTCGAGAGTGTGGTTATGAAGGCTTATGGAATGCTTGTTTTTATCATTCAAGGCACTGAGTTCAAAAGTCAGGAGGTTATTTTGCAACTTTATAAAACTCTGGGGAGGCCACATCTGGAGTATTGCATGTAGTTCTGGTTACCCCCTATAGAATGGATGTTGAGGCTTTGGAGAGGGTGCAGAAGAGGTTTACCAGGATGTTGCCTGGTTTAGAGGGTATGTGCTATCACGAGAGGCTGGATAAACTTGGGTTGTTTTCTCTGGAGTATCGAAGGCTCAAGGGAGATCTGATCGAGACTTACAAGATTATGAAAGGAAGATATAGAGTAGACAGAGAGTACGCATTTCCCAGAGTCGAAATTTCTAATACCAGACTTCATGCATTGAAGGTGAGAGGCAGTAGGTTCAAGGGTACGTGAGGGGTAAGCTTCTTGCCAGAGTTGTGGATGCCTGCAATGCGCTGCCTGGTATTGTGGTAGAAACAAATACATTAGAGAATTTTGAGAGATGTTTGGATAGGCACATAGATGTAAGAAAGACGGAGGGATATAGACATGGTGTAGGTCGAAGGGATGAGTGTTCGGATGCTTATGATTTGTTTTGCACAACATTGTGGGCCGAATAGCCTGCTGCTGTGCTGTGCTCTTCTGTTTTAAGTTCTAAATTGGATTAGACATCGGCTCTGCAGGAGAAGCCAGAGAGTGGTAGTAGATTGTTGCCTCTCCTGTCTGGACGCCCGTGACCAGTGGTGTGCCGCAGACATGGGAACTGGGTCCATGTTGTTTGTCATCTATATCAACAATTTGGATGACAATGCCGTTAACTGGATGAGCTGGACAGCGAGGAAGCCTGTCTTGGGTTGCAGTGGGATCAGGACCAGCTGAAAAAATGGGCTGAAAAATGGCAGCTGGAATTTAATGCAGACAAGCACAAAATGTTGTATTTCATAGGACCAACCGGGTAGGCCTTACACAGTGAATGGTAAGGCACTGAGGAATGCAGTAGAACAAAGGGAGCGAGTCCACAATTCATTGAAAGTGGTGTCACAGGTAGATAGGGTCATAAAGAAAGCTTCTGGCACATTGGCCTTCATAAATCAAAGTATTAAATAGAGAAGATGAGGTGTTATGTTAAAGTTGTATAAGACATTTATGAGGCCTAATTTGGAGTATTGTGTGCAGTTTTGGTCACTTACCTAGAGTAAAGATTATAGGCATCCGTTAGTCTTGTGAGACCATGGATTTGCGCCTTGGAAGGTTTCCAGGGCGCAGGCTTGGGCAAAGTTGTATGGAAGACTGGCAGTTGCCCATGCTGCAAGTCTCCCCTCTCCACGACACCGATGTCGTCCAAGGGAAGGGCACTAGGGCCGATACAGCTTGGCACCGGTGTCGTCGCAGAGCAATGTGTGGTTAAGTGCCTTGTTCATGGACACAACAAATGAAGATTTGTTAATAAAGATTAAGGATGTAAATAAGGTTGAAAGAGTACAGAGAAAATTTACAAGGATGGTGCCAGGTCTGGAAGACCTGAGTTATATGGGTAGATTAAATAGGTTATTGCTTTATTCCTTGGAACGTAGAAGACTGAGAGGAGATTTGATAGAGGTATACAAAATTATGAGGGGTATAGATAGGACAAATGGAAGCAGGCTTCTTCCACTGCGGTTGGGTGGCACTTCAACTAGCGGTACGAGGTTAAGGGTGAAGGGTGAAAAGTTTAAGTGGTGCATGAGGGGAAACTTCCTCATTGAGAGGGTTGGTACAACCAGCAAAATTGGTGCATGCGATATTAATTTCAATGTTTAAGAGAAGTTTGGGTGGGTACATGGACAGGAGGGGTATGGAGCGTTGTGGTCCCGGAGCAGGTCGATGAGAGTCAGCAGTTGAAGTGGTTCACCACGGACTAGGTGGGCCTCAGGGACTGTTTCAGTGCTGTCCGATGAAAACCAACAAAGTATTAGCACTTAGCTTCAGGAAAATAATTGGTGTGACATTATCAAAAGACCCGGCTGAACAAGTAAGAATAATACTTTGAACCACAATGTGGATGGTTTCCCGAATTTTAAAATGATAACTTCCTTTCAATATTAAACTTCATTTCAGGCAAAGCAGGCCCAACTTTTAAAAGTATAATGAGAACTAAAGAGATGTCCTCCTTCTTCAAAGAAAGGGGCTTTCCTTCCTCCACCATCAACACTGGCCTCACCCACATCTTTTCTATTTCGCACACACCTGCCCTCATCCCATCTTCCCACCACTCCATAAGGGATAGGATTCCTCTTGTCCTCACCTACCACCCCAGTATCCTCCGTGTTCAGCACATAATTCTGCATAACTTCTACCACCTCCCACGGGATCCCACCACCAAGCTCATCTTTCCCTCCACCCTACTTTCCGCAAAGATCGCCCCCTACATGACTCCCTTGTCCTTTCATCCCTCCTCATTGATCTCTCTCCTGATACTTACCCTTACAAGTGGAACAAGTGGATACTTACCTGCCCCTACATCTCCTCCATCACGACTACTCAGGACCGCAAACAATCCCTCCAGGTGAGGCGACATTTCACCGAGGCAACATGTCATCTACTGTATCCGGTGATCCTGGTGTCAGTTCCTGTATATTGGTGAGACCCAATGTAGATTGGGAGACTGGTTCATCAAGCACCTATGATCTGTTTGCCAAAAAAAGCAAGATCTCCTGATAGCCACCACTTCAATTCTACCTCCTATTCCTATTCTGCCATGTCAGTCCATGGCCTCCTCTACTGTTGCAATGACACCGCACGCAGGCTGAAGGAGAAACACCTTGTATTCCGTCTAGGTAGCCTCTAATCAGATGACATAAACACCGATTTCTCGAACGTCTGGCAATTGCACCCCACCCACCATTCCCATTTGCGTTTCCCTCTCTCACCTCATCACCTCCCTCTGGTGCTCCTCTCCCGCTACCCTTTCCTATCAGTTTCCCTCTTCTCCAGCCCTTTATCTCTTTCACCTATCAGATTCCCAGCTCTTTACTTCTCCCCTCACACTCTCCTGGTTTCACGTACCACTTACCAGCTTGTACTTCTTCCTCCTCTATCCCCACCTTCTTGCTCTAACTTCTCATCTTTTTTTCACGGTTCTGATGAAGGCTCTCGGCCTGAAATACCGACTGTTCACTCTTTTCCATATATGCTGCCCGGCCTGCATAGTTTCTCCAGCACTTTGTGTGTGTTGCCAGGAGTGTCAGTAATTGACATTGTGTGTGGTCACCTTGAATTGTCAGCATGTGAGTTACTAAACCTACATTTATAAAGGATCCATCAAAATGGAAAACACCATGGATTTTATGCAGTTTTGAAAATCCATGACTTTCAGCTGTGTCAGCCTTTAGTGGGTGTATTATGAAAGTGAAGTGAAGTTGAGCAGATGATGGTTAAAAGGAAGATCTTGTGCCTGAAGCTGCATCTTCATTGCCTTGTATGGATGCTGAATAATCTATCAGGTTAATCCAACAATTTCCACCTTTGTTATGGATTTGCAGTATCTGCAACAATTGTTCATTCTAGCAAAACTGTTTTTAAAACTCATCATGCATCAGATGATGGAGAGGAACAGTAGGATAAAGGAGCCCCATTCATATGCATCAGTAATAGTCTAATCATACACATGCATTTTTAATCAACCATCTGTAATGTCTGTTCATTGAGCTCTTTGGGGAGAATGAGATGATTAGCCATTAAGTAGAAAACTGAAAGACACAACCTTTAACACTACTAACAGATGCTGTCAGTTTAGTTAATTGTGGACTAAAATATGACTGGATAAAACTTTTATGCAGACAGCACAGCGGGGGTTCATCACGTTAAATCTGCTGCAGGAATGTAATAAGATACTGCCATAATTAGTACACAGGGGAGTACTGTACTGGCTTCCAATGTGGTATTAATAAAGAACAGTTGGCTTCATTATCCTACCCACTCCTCTTAAGTGTATACTTGTTAAAGGAGCATTAAGCATATATGTACGATATTTCAAAAGCCAATTATTTTTTATTTCAATCTATGCAATGTTGTTCCATTAAATTTGCCAGTAAAAAGCACACTGTTTAAATACACAATATTTGTTAATTATCATGATTTAAATTGTGCTTACAGGCTGACTAATTTTATCTACACATGCTGCTTTTAGATCTGATTAGCATTTGCACTTTTTGCTTACACATGACAATAAATCTGAACTGGGTTCATTGTATATAAAAATGACCATGGTGTCCCCTGCCTTGTTTTTCATCGGAATTGTAAAGAAATCCAATAAAGCATTGTTTTCTCTCTGTCTAGGACCCGCCTGCTCCAGTTGTTGAAAGATCAGCACTCTGGGACCTCATTAGACGAAGCAAAGCAGAACCCCCTAATGTTTATATGACTTATGTGTCTTTTCTCCCTTCAGGACAACACAATGCTCCTGGCATAGCAAACTATCCACTGCTCCAAGCAGAAATCAAGCACCAAGTATGTACCTTTAAGGAGTACATTGGTTGCCATGCATTATAATGAAGATGTGCTTTGGTATTTTCTTGGCATCAGAATGAGACCATAATTGCTCCACAGAGGTCCACTTAAACACCATCAGATGTATTATGTTGTATTTCTGCTGCTCGTTCTCTCAGGCACAGCCCGACCTCTCTGACCAAGTCCTGCCACCTCAGCTTTAAAAACACATTTTACCACTCCTGGAATGCTGGCAACACATTGTTTATGCTGGAAGCTTTCCACTTCCATGCTAATAATAAACCTGACCATCAAAAGCAGTTCCAACCTATTGCTAATGATATCATCTGCACGTTGGAAATGGTCCATCACTAATGGAATAGAATGTTCGATTACAAAATCATGGCTATGCCTTAGGGTAGGTGGGTCAATCAATCCCTTTTAATCCCCATAAGTGTATATTTATTTTTCCCAATTATTTTCCATTCACAGTGTTTATATATTTACAACACTTCAGACACTGAAGCAGCTCACATCAATCTGCAAAAGATCTGGATAACGTTCAAACACAAACTGCTATGTGGTACATAAAGTACGTGCAACACAAGTCCCAACATCTCCAACAAGAGCGAGTCTAACAACTACAAATGTTCCATTTGCTGAATCCTCCACTTACAATCAACATTCTGGGAGTTATCATTATCCAAAAACTTGGTGAGGCATCTGTATAAATAGTTTGGCTACAAGAGAAGGTCAAAGGCATGTCACAGTCAGGCATGTGATAGGATACACTCCACTAACATGATAAGAGAATCTCTGAACAAAATGAAGCGAACTATTTGGGCAGCAACCCATTTTGAGTCTTCTACCAAAATACTGGGGTTGTAGCGTCCCCTCTATCATTCCCACAGAAGTAACTGTTCAAGCCACCATTAACAGTAGCACCCTAACTTGCAATCTCACTCACATTAGTCATGAGTAGTCTTCTTTATGTGTAGCAAAAGGGCTTTGATGATGATAAAGACATCATACCATTATTATGGTAAATAAACAGACAAGCGAGGATCTAGAGTCTCAGTTTTAAGGTAAAGCACAGTGAAGTCTCTGTTAGATTTCAGGGGATAGCTAAATTTCCCTGAGAACAGGGTGCATCAAACAGACTACCACCTTCTATGCTGGATCACAAATCATTCCATTCCTTTCCACAATAGCTGAACCAGTTTCTGATTAAGCCAGGATGACAAGGTGATCCTGATAGATCACAAAGGAAGTCACTATTTTTTTTCTTTCTGAAATTAGCTTCGGTTGTCAGGTTTTTATGTACACATTGAGATAAATAAGGTGTTAACATTGTGTGATCCCAAATATCAAGGTGGATTGGACTACTGATGTAACTGTGGAGCAACATATCCATTTATAGACTCCTTCAATCTAATAAAAGATACTCTGATTAATTCATTACCCACTTATCACATTTACAAAGCATCAGTAGGCCCCAAATTATAGGCATCAACCCTCAACTTACCTTTTATATGGCAACATCTAATGGCATTTTACCCTGTACTTCCTCCTGAAGCATCAAGAGGGTATTTTATGACTTACAATCATGGAGATATACAGCACTGAAACAAGCCATTCAATCCAATTGGTCCATGTTGACGAAAATATCAATCTAAGCTACTCCCATCACTCTAAACCTTTCCTACCCATGTACCTGCCTCAACACTGTCACGGTCCGGTCCGTTGACTCCTCATTTCAGTTAATTTCCTTTCCCCGTGTTCTACCGGGCTCCTTGATTAGGGCACCTGATTTTCATCCGAACCGGCAGCATAAAAACTCTGGCTTACATCTACTCAGGGCTGGACCGTCATCTCAGCCAGTGAAGCAATGCACGTTTCGGGCTGTCGAGAATAGTTAAGTTGCTTCGGTGCCTGGGTTGCTTTGGGGAATTCTGTCGTTTTCGTGTCCAGCTGAGAATTGACGGCCGTTTGCCGCTACTCCGAGTCAAGATACGAATTCTGTCGTTTTCGTAGCCAGCTGAGAATTGCTGGCCGTTTGCCGCTACTCCGAGTCAAGATACGAATTCTGTCGTTTTCGTAGCCAGCTGAGAATTGCTGGCCGTTTGCCGCTACTCCGAGTCGATACGAATGGACTGTCGTTGTTTGGTTTTGCCATCTCGTGTCCAGCTGAGAATTGCTGGCCGTTTGCCGCTACTCCGAGTCGATACGAATGGACTGTCATTGTTTGGTTTTGCCATCTCGTGTCCAGCTGAGAATTGCTGGCCGTTTGCCGCTACTCCGAGTCGATACGAATGGACTGTCGTTGTTTGGTTTTGCCATCTCGTGTCCAGCTGAGAATTGCTGGCCGTTTGCCGCTACTCCGAGTCGATACGAATGGACTGTCGTTGTTTGGTTTTGCCATCTCGTGTCCAGCTGAGAATTGCTGGCCGTTTGCCGCTACTCCGAGTCGATACGAATGGACTGTCGCTGTTTAGTTTTACGATTTACCTGTCGTTTGGTTTTGTCGTTACAAGCCCGAGTCCTGGCTCCGTGTCCAAGTCCGAGTCCCGGCTCCGTGTCTAAGTCCGAGTCCCGGCTCCGTGTCCAAGTCCAAGTCCAGACTCCGTGTCTAAGCTCCTGCAGTTAGTTGCCCAACGTTCATGTCTGCGTAATCCTCTCTCCCCGGTTTTCCTTGCAACTATTAATAAACACACTTCAGTTAATGCTACCTACGTGACTGTGTCCTGCACTTGAGTCCACTCCCTACGCTCCTTGTAACAACCACCTCCCCGGCAACTCATTCCAGATACTGACTAACTTCTAAGTGGAAAAAGTTTCCCTTTGAGTTCCTATTAAATATCTCCCCTCTCTTCTTAAACCAAAATTCTAAACTTAGGAGGTTAGGAGGAGCTGAAGGGAGGAGCTTAAGAGACAACGGTGCCTAACGACTACTCCTTTGCTCGCATCTTCGGGAACAACTCTATTTCTATCTTTGATATCTCTATTTTTCCCTTCAGGCTTCTTTTGAAGACCCTGACCTGGAGTTCCAAGCTGACTTCAGTCCTTTGCAGGAATGGGACCTGCTCTCGGGGTCTCACGACTGGCTGTTATTCGATATACCAAGGACACGAAGATTAGCTGGCCTTCGGAGTTTCAGGATTCCGTGGCTCTGGAAGCAGGCGGACTCGAGGTCAGTGCCTCTGCAGGAAATTGGTATGTCGTGGGAGTACACGGAAGATTGAAAGCAGCAAACTGGCTGCTCGCTGTGTGCCCAGACACCCGAGTTCTTTGGGCACAGAGCTTGGAAAAAGCGACGCAAGGGACTTTTAACATTGTAAATAAGCGAGTTGTTTGTTATGTCTCCCCTCTCACTGTGAAACGGAGATGCCCCTTTTTCCCTTATTAGGGAGAGATAGAGAGCCTGTGATCTGTCGAATTGCCGGGTGAATGAGTAGTCTTTGGGGTACTGCAAGTCTGTGTCTTTATTGATGCTTTGTGGCAAACTTGAGTGCTCCATTGATAACTATTAGGAACTGTTTTAACGTACCGTAATAGTATTGTTAAGTGTTCTAATTTGTTTTGGATTTCATTTAAATACATAAATTGTTACTCAGTTAAAATTAGGTTGTCTTTTTTTAAACCTTTTAACTATTTCCATGAAACTACAGGTAAATGAGGCAACCGCTTAATTGAACCAAAATGTACTAGTCCCAATGCGTCCCAATTAAGTGGAATCCGCTATAATTGTAAAGCTCTTCTGCATTCTTTCCAGTTTAACGGCATTTTTCCTATAACAGAGTGACCAAAAATGAACTCAATACTCCAAATATGGCTTCACCTCCACCTTGTACAACTGCAAAATAACATCCCATAAGAACGGAAGCTATGAGCAGAATTAGGCCATTAGGCCATCGAGTCTGCTCCGCCATTCCGTCATGGCTGATTTATTATTCCTCCAACCCCATTCTCCTGTTTTCTTCCCATAGAGTTTGGCACCCTGACTAATTAAGAAATATCAGCCTCTGCTTTAAATATACCTAATGACTTGGCCACCACAGCCGTCAGTGGCAATAAATTCCACAGATCAACCACCATCTGTCTAAAGAAATTCTTCCACATCTCTGTTCTAAATGGACATCCCTATATTCTGAGACTGTGCCCTCTGGTCCTAGACACATCCAAGACAGGAAACAACCTCTCCAAATCCACTCCAAGGCTTTCAATATTCAATAGGTTTCAAAGAAATTCTCCTCATTCTTCTAAACTCCAACAAGTACAGCCCAGAGCCATCAAAAGCTCCTCAAACTGTATGTTATGCCTTTCATTCTCAGAATCATTCTCATGAACTTCCTCTGGACCCTCTCCAAGGCCAGCACATTTTTTTCTTAGATAAGGGGAACAAAACTGCTCATAACACTCCAAATTGGTCTAACCAATGCCTTATAAAACCTCAGCATTACATCCTTGCTGTTATATTCTAGTTCTCTCAAAATGAATGCCAACAGAGCATTTATGTTCTTTACCACCCAATCAACTTACAAATTAACCTTTAGGGAATCCTGCACAAGGACTCCCAAGTCCCTTTGCACCTCTGATTTTTTAATTTTTTCCCAATTCAGAAAATAGTCTACATCTTTATTCCTTCTACCAAAGTGCATGGCTACACTTCCCTACACTTCTTCCTTCTGCCACTTCTTTGCCCATTCTCCCAATTTGTCCAAGTCCTTCTGCAGACACCCCGCTTCCCCAACACTACCTGCCCCTCCACCTATCTTTGTATCACCCGCAAACTTGGTCATCCTACCCATCTAAGATCATCTGCCGGAATCTAATAAAAAGACATTATTAATTCTTTAATGATGTTAATTAAAATCAGATACTTCTTCAAAGTGTTCATAAATATGCAGATATATTCATATATTGTACTTATTACCAACACAATTCTCCAAAATACTTTTCCTTCTACCTTAGGCTGCTACTATCAATAACTGTCAGCAAATCTTGAGACACAACATCTGAATCGCTGTTAATGACGATCATTTATTGCCGATGGAAAAATGGTCAAAGTCGGTTTCACTCGCCACATACTCAGTAAGACTGTCACACAAATTCAATTTGACACCACTTGAGATGATTTTTTGCAATCCTTTTGGGATTATAACTTCCTTAGCCAGTAGAAACACTAACCACCAGAACATTTTTGCTTAATTATATCTAGTGAAATATCTTCATGGCAAATTTCGCTTCTCTGCCTTGAACATGATAAAATAAAATCAGTTTAAAAGAGCAAACATGTCATTGTGCAAAGATTAAATATTATATTAAAATACTGTTGGATCAAAGAGTAAAATTGTTATTTTTCTTCTATTGTTCTTGTCATTTAATTTTTAAATGCTTATATTTTTATATAATCACTTATATACTCAATCGCCACTATATTAGGTACACCTATATACCTGCGTGTTAATTTAAATATTTAATCAGCCAATCATGTTGCAGCAGCTCAATGCATAAAAGCTAGCAGACAAGCTCATTTGTTGTTTGGACCACGTCAAAATGGGGAAGAAATATGACCTAAGTGACCTTGACACGGGACAGTGTAGTTTAAGTATGTCAAAAACTGCTGATCTCTTGAGACAACAGTGTCTGGAACAGGGGTTCCCAACTTGGGGTCCACAGATTCCTTGATAATGGTATTGGTCCATGGCATAAAAAACGTTGGGAAACCCTGCTTCAGAGTTTACAGAGAAAGATACAAAAAAGGCCTTGTTAATGAGAGAGGTCAGAGGAAAATAAAGATTGGTTCAACTTCAAGTTCAAGTTTATTGTCATTCAGCTAAATACATGTATGTTGCTAAACAAAACATTCCTCCAGACCAAGGCGCTGACCACAGTACATATAACTCACAGAAAGCATAACGTAACATCAGCACATATAAATCAACAAGTTAAAAAGTAAAGAGTATAAAGCTACCGGCACTTCTTACATGACAAGACCAGGGTGGAGGCAGGGAGTTCAGCTGTCTCACGGCCTGCGGAAAGAAGCTGATACCCATTCCAATAGTCTTTATCCTATTGATATGGTTCCTCCTGCCTGATGATAGGGGGTCAAAGAGATTGTTGGGTGGATAGGTGGGATCCTTGACAATGCTAAAGGCCCTGCTATTCAGCACCTCTGATAATCTCAGATAGGTTGAAGAGAAACCCCAATGGTCTCTTCCTCAGCTTCCTGACTTCAAACAGACAGGAAGGTGGCAGTAACTCAAATAATCACACATTACAACAGTGGTTTGCAGAAGGGCATCTCTGAACACACTTGTTGAACCTTGAAATGGATGGGCTACAGCAGCGGTCCCCAACCTCCGGGCCGCGAAGAATGCAACGGTGCAGCGGTAGCTGGAACGCACTCAGCACATCTTTAAGAAAAAAGCTGAAATAAACAAGCTAATTAATTAGGTGGCGCCCAGCACGTAAATGCCGGCCCAGATCAGAGCCCGGTGGCACTCACATGACAAAACCTTCTTGACTAACCACCCAAGCGGGACCTTGTCAAATGACTTGCTATCATCCACCCAACAATCTCTTTGACCCCCTATCATCATGTTGTAAACAACATCCACTGTCTTGTCTTCATCAACTTTCCTAAATTTCTTAAGTTATTTATCATCATTAAAATATGCTTTACCTCTCTAGTCTGAGCCAGTTTTTAATATAGGATGACCACGACTTTTCTCCCCACTATCTTTTGTTCTACTTGTTCACTTTCTCTCTCTTTTATATGTAGAGTGAGTTGATTCCCATTAATCATTATGAACAGCTATAATCACAAGATTTATGCCTCATTCTTGACTTTCAAAGATAACAATATCACTAGATCCAACATTATAATCAACAAGTTGCTTAATTAACTAACATTGAACCAGACATATTCTATATCTTTAAAATCCAATAACAATAATTTGAGTTATTTGCATTTAGGAAGCATTTCACAAATCCCAGTTATAGTTACAGTACACTTGGTCCGGATTGGCAGCTTATGACCAGAAAGGAAATAAGTCTGTATCTAAATGATACTCAACAATGTTAACCACAGTCATAACTTGGTACAGAAACAGTTTAGCACATTAGCATAAAATTGGTTCAAAATTCTTACATGCATCACTGATGGTTTCTTTTAGCAAACGTATCTGTTTATACTTTCAGAAAAACTTCCTATTATTCTGATAAATGCATAATTCTTGCACTCATAATGGGATTTTGAAACATCTGTATTTATTTTATTAAAGCTGAATGTTCACAAACAGATATGGCTAAGACAGAGAAAGAACACTTCTGGGACTTGGCAAGTGGGAATCTCCCTAGACAATTCTAATTCAGCAGATTATAAACCCAAACTATTTATGTGCAAATATGAAGAGTAAAATATTAAGAACAAAGAATATTACTTGTTTCTCAGGAGACAAGAAACAGCCTTACCCCTTCCCGAATACATCTCATTACCACAGAATAGGCCGCAGAGGGGATAGTCCAGTGGTCTCCTGAGTGTGGTCCTCTCTCCTCCTACAACGAAGGAAATAAAATGTCAATTCAAATGAAATTAGTTTCCAGATTTTTCTCGAAGACATTTAAAAATTTTATTTTTTGAAAAAACACTACTAACATAATTCACAACTTTTTCAAGAAAGGAGATTATTCAACAAAGACAGTAGTTCAGCAGGGATAGAAACAACTAGAAATGTAAGAGAACTAAGATATGCTCCTGTAGGGTTAATGTAAGATTAAAAAGATAGAAATCTGGTGAATAGAAAATAATATGGCTATCATATCAATGCCAAACAAGATAGACCTAGAGGTGAACCTCATCTTGCCCCTAACTTCTGATGTTCCAACATATCAAATATTTATACAAGATACTTTATAAATCCAATAACTATTTCTGCTTCTGCCACTCTTTTCGATCAAGTTCAGACTCCAACAGTCTTCGGGTGAAAGCATATTTCCTTTCTAACCCTTCTGTTAAATACATTGGAGGAGATACCTACTTCCTATCAACTCCACCTGGGACACTCAACATTTTATACACATCAATGAAACTCCTCTTCAGCCTCAAATATACAAAAGCAACAAGCCAAGTCTCACCATTGCTGGCCTGTAGCTAAAGTTTTCTAGCTCTGGCAATTTACTCTTCAATTTAAGTTTCTGAGGAAGAGGTAATCTTCACCTTTAACTCCACCTTCTCTTCAGGTAACTCTGACATATATATGAATCAAACTGTCACAGGAAGTCACAGAAGCACATACAATGATGATATTTAAAAAGCATTTGGACATACATGGAAAAGATCAAAGAAGATTTGGGCCAAATGCAGACAAATGGTAATGATTTGGGCCAAAGGGCCAGTTTTCACATAGAATAGTTCTTTTGATTCAATGACTCAATATCCTTTTTCAAAAGTAATGCACTGTAGGTCACACCAGAACCTGAACATTAGTATTTATTATACCCTGGCAGAGGTGACCGGAATGGCATTGCCATTTTGATCTGGTATGTTTTTTGAAAGACTTCAGGAAGGAAGAAATTTAGTTTGGTGCAGAATCCCACAAAACCATGGCACTTTAGTAAATCTTTATTGTGTATTTCTCTGTGAAAAGCCTCTAAATTCTCAGTTTACTATGCTGAGCAGGCCACATAGTTTATATGCACGACCACGACATAAGATTCCTGAAAGAGATGCTTTCTTCTGAGCTGTGGAAGAAATTACCAGGTGGTTGGAGGAAGTGATCTGAGAACTTGCTCAAAGCCTCTTGGAAGAAATGCATCACCCCCCGTGACTTCTGAGATCCCCTGGACCATGGCAGCTCAATGATGCAAAGGGATGGTACTCAGAATCTCAAGGCCATGCATTGGATGCACACCACCTCACATATTTCACAAATGCTTCCTTCCCCTGTCAGACATCTCCTGCCTTTTGATGGAAGGGTCTGTACACTCATCAATAACATCAGAGGTCACAAAACAGCAGGAGTAGCAAGTCCGCCTTGAACTCAAGAGACTGCCTATGAACGAGAACCAGGTGGTTTAATATACAGGAAGGATAATGTGGATCTGGTGCCCATTTAACCTCAGTGCCAGAGGAACACCACTTGCAATGGTATGTATTTAGAATATTCTCATTTCCTTAGATCCAAAACCACCAAAGATTATTGGTAAAACCTCAAAATTGATACGTCCTTTCTATTAACTTCAAGGTCTCAGTTGTAGTTTTTCCTACATTTGCAAAATATCATAGAGTACTCCTTACTCTGCCAGGAAACAGCTTGGTCAATCCAGAACAATATGCCAAATAATATTTCTGGTTTTACTATCTTGACTCATGAACTTAGTAGCATTTGTCATTATTTTATTTATTTATTTATTTATTTATTGATAGTGTGGAATAGACCCTTCCAGCAGTTCAAGCTGCATTGCCCAGCAACGCCCTGACTTAATCCTGGTCTAATCACGGGACAATTTACAATGACCAGTTAACCTACCAACCAGTTTGTCTTTGGACGGTGGGAAGAAACCAAAGCACCTGGAGAAAATTCACACAGTCACAGGAGAACGTACAAACCTCCTTACAGACAGTAGCAGAAATTTATTTTATTTTACTTAGAGACACAGTGTGGAATAGGCCCTTCAAGCTGTACCGCCAAACAACCCCCGATTTAACCCTGGCCTAGTATAGGACAATTAACAATGACCAATTAAGCTACTAATCCGTATGTCTTTGGACTCTAGGAGGAAACTAGTAGACCTAGAAAAAGCACACACGTTCTACGGCGAGGAAGACTCCTTACAGATGATGTCGAAACTGAACTCTGAACGCCCTGAGCTGTAATAGCATCATGCTAACCTTTACACTACCATGACTTATAAAAAGTTTTCATAGGAATTCAGGTATTTTCAAAAATCCAATACATTTGATTAAAAGAAAACGCATGCATTCAGATACTCTGTTGCTCAAAGTCACATCCCCATCAAGCTTTTTGCTTATATCATCAGATGTGCAATTTCATCTTTTAAAGTTAAAACATCAGATTTTTCAGTGAATGGAAGAAAAAAAATTGTAGCTATGAGGGAAATGGCACTCAGATTACTGGGTTGAAAATTCAGCACTCTACCATGATCACTGAGGACTGTGTGTGTACTCAAATGCTGAAAACACGATGCAAACAGGAGTTGATGTGCAGTTTAAAATCATCTTACTTTCTTTTAGCCAAGATGTGTTAAGAACAGGCATGGGCAAACACAGGCAACCAGTCTAACTCAACTCTGGCAACTCTGGCAGGGTTTGCAAGACATTACTTCCTGCAAAGCGAAACCCAATAGCATGAATGGCAGTGATGCTTCACTACCAGATGAGCTCAATGCCCTCTCAGACATCCCACCTCTCCCGGAAGTTCTGGGAGTCTCCCGCAAATTGATGGAGCTACCTCCATGAAGTGAGTTTTTGCAGGGTGGGACGTCTGCCTTCTATACACACTTTGAAAAGGAGAACACAACTACAGCTGTGAAGATCCCTGCTGCACCTGATGACCCTGTGATCTCTGTCTCAGAGGCCAATGTTAGGTTGTCTTTAAAGAGAGTGAACCCTCGCAAGGTGGAAGGTCCCGATGGAGTACCTGGTGAGGCTCTGAAAATCTGTGCTAACCAACTAGCAGGAGTGTTCAAGGACATTTTCAACCTCTCACTGCTACAGGCGGAAGTTCCAACTTGCTTCAAAAACAACAATTGTACCAGTGTCTATGAATAATAATGATTATTAATATAATAATCACATTGACAGTGATGAAATGCTTTGAGAGGTTGGTCATGACTAGACTGAACTCCTGCCACAGCAAGGACCTGGACCCATTGCAATTTCCTATCGCCACAATTGCTCATAGGCAGACGCAATCTCAAAGGCTCTCCACATGGCTTTAGACCACCTGGACAACACAAACACCTATGTCAGGATGCTGTTCATCAACTATAGCTCAACATTTAATACCATCATTCCCACAATCCTGACTGAGAAGTTGCTGAACCTGGGCCTCTGTACCTCCCTGGAAGACCACAATCTGTGCGATTTGGTGATAACATATTCTCCTCGCTGACGATCAACAATGGTGTACCTCAGAGTTGTGTGCTTAGCCTACTGCTCTACTCTCTATATACACATGACTGAGTGGATAGGCACAGCTTGAATACCATCTATAAATTTGCTGACGATACAACCATTGTTTGTAGAAGCTCAGGTGGTGTCAGGTGGTATCTAATAGGAGCAAGATATGCCAACTAGCGGAGTGGTGTCGCAGCAACAACCTGGCACTCAACGTCAGTAAGACAAAAGAGCTGATTGTGGACTTCAGGAAGGGTAAGACGAAGGAACACATACCAATCCTCATAGAGGGATCAGAAGTGGAGAGAGTGAGCAGCTTCAAGTTCCTGGGTGTCAAGATCTCTGAGGATCTAACCTGATCCCAACATATCGATGTAGTCATAAAGAAGGCAAGACAGCGGCTGTACTTTATTAGGAGTTTGAAGAGATTTGATATGTCAACAAATACACTCAAAAACTTCTATAGTTGTACTGTGGAGAGCATTCTGACAGGCTGCATCACTGTCTGGTATGGAGGGGCTACTGCACAGGACCAAAAGAAGCTGCAGGAGTTTGTCAATCTAGTCATTCCATCTTGGGCACTAGCCTACAAAGTATCCAGGCCATCTTCAGGGAGTGGTGTCTCAGAAAGGCAGCATCCATTATTAAGGACCTCCAGACCCAGGGCATGCCCTTTTCCCACTGTTACCATCAGGGAGGAGATACAGAAGCCTGAAGGCACACACTCAGCGATTCAGGAACAGCTTCTTCCGATTCCTAAATGGATATTAAATCCTTGGACACTACCTCACTTTTTTTAATATACAGTATTTCTGTTTTTTTGCATGTTTTTTTAATCTATTCAATATACTTGTTTGTTTACTTGTTTATTTTTTATTATTAATTTTATTTTTTTTCTCTTTTAGATTATGTATTGCATTGAACTGCTGCTGTTAACAAATTTCATGTCACATGCCAGTGATAATAAACCTGATTCAAAAGAAAACACAAATGAAACATAAATGATACAAAAGGAACACAATTACAGCAAGAATAAAGTTAATCTTTCTGTTCCTTTTCAAATAAACCTAAAGGTACTGTCACAAAGCAAAGGTATGTGGTTCAGCAGTTGTAATGGAAATCCTGGATTTTTTGTTCCAGGTGAAAACTGGCCCAAGTGAACAATTACAGCACTGTGCCTGATGCTAACCAGGAACTCTAATGCAAGGCCAGGCTTTTTCAAGAGTAATCGTATATCACTTTCCTTGAAGAATAATTTTATAAAGATTAAGTTTCATCTACTGTGCAAGATAATCTCAGTTTTTCCCAATCAAAGTTAACATCCACATAGCTCTATCCTTACAGGATTCCATGAGTCAGAATAGGAGTATAAAATGCCATATTAAATTTAATTTTTAGTGCTTCCTACCTGGATGCCCACGAGGTAAATAAGTTCTCCTAGGGGAGCTAAGAGGCATTGCTTCAGTTTGGTGTTCCTGAAGTTCTCTCGAATCAACTCAGTTAGTATGGTGATGGTCTGAAATACAACAGAGAACAATATAAGTTACATTTTTGCCGATACTGTCATTAAAAGGTTAAAAATCTATATTTCTTACAGTTAACCATATTCCATATGTCAAAATTGGCTACTTTATTTGAATACACATGCAT
Source organism: Mobula hypostoma (assembly GCF_963921235.1). NCBI lineage: Eukaryota > Metazoa > Chordata > Chondrichthyes > Myliobatiformes > Myliobatidae > Mobula > Mobula hypostoma. The sequence continues at coordinate 68,561,338 of NC_086113.1, read as the reverse complement.
TCTTTAACCCAGTGATCCTCAACCGTTTTTTGGTCACGGCCCCCTTAGGAGCTCTTCTCAGGTTCCAGGGCCCCCCTTTCAAACAGGGATACAACACGAACAGATAGACAGGTTTCCCCCGCCATTCGAAGGTATAGCGTTCCTGTGAAACGGTTCGTAAGCCGGAATGTCGAAGAGCGAAGAAACAATTACTATTTATTTATATGGGAAAAATTTGTGAGCGTTTGCAGACCCAAAAAACAACCTACCAAATCATGCCAAATAACACATGAAACCTAAAATAACAGTAACACATAGTAAAAGCAGGAATGATATGATAAATACACAGCCTATATAAAGTAAAAATACTTTTCTACAATCATTGCCGCACTGTTCGCCGTAGCGAAAATCTCACGCAAGTGCTCTCGGCAGAAACACAGCACAAGCGCTCTCGGCAGAAACACTCTCTCTAGTAACCTTTAAGCTATTGTAACACTCAGTTATATTGGCTCGTATATGTCTAGAGGAAATCCCCCCAGCAGCTGCCTCAACACTCCCCACAGGGTCGGTTGCCGCCCGAATCAATCCCAAATATCAATCATCAGCCAGCACACCCAGTAAATTTTACCAAACACACTTTATAGATATTACTAATTCTATGATATTAATATAAATTCGATACAGAAAAGGAAGTAATGCAAAAAAAAGGCACCAACACTTATCAAAGTCCCAGTTCTTCGTGCACAACTGTTGGAGCTCAATCGATTCCTGACCACCCGAATCCTGTCGACTCACGGCTCGGGACTACCCGAAGTGATCGACCGGAGCCTTTCTGCATGTCCGCCGTCCTCCCTGTCTCTCCTCCGACTCCCCGTCTCTCCTCCAACTCCCCGTCTCTCCTCCGACTCTCCGTCTCTCCTCCGTCCTTCCCGTCTCTCCTCCGACTCCCCGCCAAAACCCCGTCCACAGTCATATGATACAGCATTATATCCAAAAGCAAAATGATACATGAACACCCATTGGCTAATAGCACCCTGCTATCTCTAATAACCCAAGCAACTGTCTAGCTAGAGACTTTCTCAGCATTTAACATAACAAAGCAGCATTCCCCAGTATAACATAACAAAGAAGCCATTTTAAATTTAACATTAAAAAAGAAAGACCCTGTACACTATGAAGCTGCCAGATCATACCAAATAACGCATAAAAATACACAGCCTATATAAAGTAGAGATAATGTATGTACAGTGTAGTATCACTTACAGGAATCGGGAAGACAGCAAGCACACTGATGATGGTGTGTTAGGCTGAGTCATCGGAGGTTGAGGTGGTGCAGTGGTCCCCAACCGCCAGGCAGCGAACCGATACTGATCCGTGAAGATTGTAGCGGTAGCCGGGACGCACCCAGCACATCTTTAAGAAAAAAGCCGAAATAAACAAGCTAATTAATTAGGTGCCGCCCGGCACGTAAATGTCGGCCCAGATCAGAGGCGACGTAATCAGATCGGTATCGGTCCGCAGCTCGGGTGTTGGGGTGGAGGGACACTGGGGTGTCATCTCATCGTCGTCTGTTTCCATCAGGGCAGGCAGGTCATCTTCTTCTATATCTGCCTGCCTCGATGTCGAAGGTCGAGGTTCGTCGTCTGCTGTGGCTGATGTAGAAGGCTTGAAAAACGACAGTATGCTTGACTGCTTAGCCTCGCGCATTTTTCTATCATACAGTTCTTTGTAAGCACTCAAAACCATCCTGCAACTTTGCCCTAAACCTACGTACTCCTTCAAAATTAAAGTCGTATTTTTCTGCAATTATTGTTGTCAATTGCAGCGAAAATCTCATGCAGTTGCTTCATATTCAGTTCCTGGACGACTTCACTTTTGGACCGTTCACTACTGCATTCGGTTTCAATTGTTATCCTTTCCTCTTCCAACTGCATTAGCTCTTCATCTATCAGTTCTTGGTCATGGGATGCCAAAACCTCTTCAACATCATCTTCGTCAACTTCCACAAGCCAAACTCACTTTGTCCTTACTTCGTTCACCACGATCGAAACGCTTAATTATGTCTAGTTTTACGCTAAGTGTAACACCCTTACGAGCTCTTTTAGGCTTTTCTGATACCTTAGAACTCATCTTGCAAACAGATGCTCAAAATAAATCGGCATAAAGCACAGATGCTCACAGGCACGTGTTTAAGCATAGCCAGCTAGAATGCAGTTCCGGGGGAGGAGCGGCTGCTCGGGGCGCGCACTGCCTTTTTTCGTAACAGTGAAAACACCTTCTGTTAGCGAAAACAGGTAACTAATATGTAGTCTTTCATAACAGTGAGGTTTCATAAAGCGAATGTTGGAAAAGCGGGGGACACCTGTATTATTGAACACCAAGAAAACTTGAACATTCCCACATACAGGACAAAACTTAAAAAAAGACTGCATGAAATTAAACATTTATCAGATCTAATGCGATCCTTGGGCTTGGTGCTTTTCTTCAAGTTTCATAATATCGAGCTCCAAATTAGACAATGACAGTTGGAGGTCACCTCTTGTTGCGATATCAATTCTGTTCCTGGATTTTGTCAAGGAAACTATCTTGCAGAATTCACTCTCAACCAAATATGTTGAGGGAAAGGCAATAAAAAATCTTTGGACAACACACACAAAAAATGCTGGTGAACGCAGCAGGCCAGGCAGCATCTATTGGAAGAGGTACGGTCAACGTTTCGGGCCGAGACCCTTCGTCAGGACTAACTGAAGGAAGAGATAGTAAGAGGTTTGAAAGTGGGAGGGGGAGGGGGAGATCCAAAATGATAGGAGAAGACAAGAGGGGGAGGGATGGAGCTAAGAACTGGAAAGTTGATTGGAAAGAAGATACAAGGCTGGAGAAGGGAGAGGATCATGGGACAGGAGGCCTAGGGAGAAAGAAAGGGGGAGGGAAGCCCAGAGGATGGGCAAGGAGTATAGTGAGGGACAGAGGGAGCAATGAGAGAGAGAAATTTTTTTTAACAATTAATAATAATAAATAAATAACGGATGGGGTATGAAGGGGAGGTGGGGCATTAACGGAAGTTAGAGAAGTCAATGTTCATGCCATCAGGTTAGAGGCTACCCAGCCAGAATATAAGGTGTTGTTCCTCCAACCTGAGTGTGGCTTCATCTTGACAGTAGAGGAGGCCGTGGATAGACATATCAGAATGGGAATGGGACGTGGAATTGAAATGTGTGGCCAGTGGGAGATCCTGCTTTCTCTGGCAGACAGAGTGTAGGTGTTCAGCGAAACGGTCTCCCAGCCTGCTTCGGGTCTCGCCAGTATATAGAAGGCTGCATCGGTTTGGCTTTTTCCCACAGAGTTGTAAATTTATTCGGCAGATCGCTCTTGATCCAAAAATCTTTTTGAAACTGACTGAACTGACGATGTGCAGTTATATCACTCTGAAGATCAATCAAACTCTCTTGAATTTCTGCCTTAACTTGGGTGGGTTGTACTTCAAATGGATTCAAAATCCAATCTGGGATACTGAGGTTTAACAGGTCATTAAATCTTTCTTGCATGTCCTTGTGTATCTGAGATGTTTCACATAAACGGTAAAGAGAATTTCTTGGATTGTAATGAACTGACCAATCCCTCTTCAATGTCCTGTGCCATCTCATTGATTCTTTTGGCAACAGTAGAATTACCCAAGGGAATTGCCTGAATTGTTTCTTTGGCACTCAAGTTCATGACATCAGACATTATTATGGACACTGAAGGCAGGATAAGCGACTCAGCAATGTTGTGAGCATTTCCAGTTTTAGCAATCAGTTTACTAATTTTGTATGATGCAACAAGACCCTTCTCTAATTTTTGTGCTGTTTGAGTAAGCATTTGTTTCAGCATTGGCCTTCTCTCGAAATTATCTCGAAGGTTTTTGAAGAAATCTAAGTGTTTATCCTTTTTCTCTGGATACGGGGTATCCAAATGTTCTTTTCAATTTGCTTAGCTTCATGCTTTCATTTGACAATATAGTCATGCAGTTCAAACACATGGGCAAAGATGGGTTTTGCGGAGATGTGATGAAACCATACAGTAAGTATTCCACTGATACTGCTGACACTTTTTTTTCGCCAAGGAACTCATGGGTAGAATTATTTCTGAAAATAATAAGCGCGCGAAGTTCAGATACATTACTGACGAATAGTGATGTCACCCGGAGCCAGGGATTTTTTTTTTTCGGTGACTTCATATGCAGTAATAAACACTTTTCACAACCTACCTTAACGTATAATATATCCAAACACATATACTTTAAAGTTACTAGGCTAAAAAAGGCCTAGCAAGACATGCTGATCCTCGGAGAATGAAGTATGGCGATAATGGATGTGAGAACCCTTGACTGAATATGACTAAGTTTGGTAACACTGCACAATTGACAATGTTCTGATGCCATTTCCATGAAAAAGTAACCTTATGAGTCTCCTTGCTTTCCAGATGTAAGTAAATCCTATCCTAAATCCTTATAACTTTCCTTCATAAACCTAGATATTTTGATTCCTTTGATATCCTCAGTTTTTCTTTCTTGTTCCTTTATGCAACTCCATAATCATAGGATTGATATAGTATGTAAGATGACAACTTAGGCAAAGTATTTCTGTTTTTATAAACAAAGAATTGGAAATACTCAGCAAGTCAGGTCGCATCCTGTCAAAAGATAACATTTTAAAACCTCCCAGTTTCTAAAACAGTAATGGTCTCTCTTTTCACATATGCTGCATTTGTTTTCATTTCAGATTTCAGCACATGCTGTTTTTCTTTTTTTAATTGTTTTGTTTATTCTATTAAATCATTTCCATATTTCAACAATTTTTATTCTCAGTTGCCTAAAATCAAGCATTTCTTTTCAGCTTATGCTATCTCTTCCTTTGTCATGCTCCCTGCAAAAAAAGTGTTCCATAAGATATCCAACATTTCCTTCTGATTGCTTCCCAATGCTTACAACCGTAATTATGATATTCCAATAAGTTTAGAACAAAAAACTACTACTAGTACGTCAACTCAGGCCTAGGGGGCCAGCGTCGGGCACAATGATGGACTCTCCACTTCTCCCTCTCCCTCATCAGTGTGTTCAGTTCATCTACATTAGCCGCGCCACTGTCTTCTAGGAGCATGTTGACCATAGTCTTGTGAGGGCGCCCAGGGTTCATCCTCCCGTGCTTGGGCTCCCGTATGATGACTAGGCTGGCAGGTAGCTCGGGGTGGCGGAGACAGTGCAGTCTTCTCGCCTCGTCTAGATATTCTATGTAGTGAATTTCGGTTATATGTGCTTGTGTGTTCAATTTACAGTGGTATGCAAAAGTTTGGGTGCTCCGGTCAAAATTTCTGTTACTGTGAATAGCTAAGTGAGTAAAAGATGACCTGATTTCCAAAAGGCATAAAGTTAAAGATGACACATTTCTTTAATATTTTAAGCAAGATTACTTTCTTATTTCCATCTTTTACAGTTTCAAAATAATAAAAAAGGAAAAGGGCCCAAAGCAAAATTTTGGGCACCCTGCATGGTCAGTACTTAGTAACACCCTCTTTGGCAAGTATCGCAGCTTGTAAATGCTTTCTGTAGCCAGCAAGGAGTCGCTCAATTCTTGTTTGGGGATTTTCGCCCATTCTTCCTTGCAAAAGGCTTCTAGTTCTGTGAAATTCTTGGGCCGTCTTGCATGCACTGCTCTTTTGAGGTCTATCCACAGATTCTCGATGATGCTTAAGTTGGGGGACTGTGAGGGTCATGGCAAAAACTTCAGCTTGCGCCTCTTGAGGTAGTCCATTGTGGATTTTGAGGTGTGTTTAGGATCATTATCCTGTTGTAGAAGCCATCCTCTTTTCATCTTCAGCTTTTTTACAGATGGTGTGATGTTTGCTTCCAGAATTTGCTGGTATTTAATTGAATTTATTCTTCCCTCTACCAGCAAAATGTTCCCCGTGCCACTGGCTGCAACACAAGCCCAAAGCATGATCGATCCACCCCTGTGCTTAACAGTTGGAGAGGTGTTTTTTCATGAAATTCTGCACCGTTTTTTCTCCAAACATACCTTTGCTCATTGCGGCCAAAAAGTTCTATCTTAACTTCATCAGTCCACAGGACTTGTTTCCAAAATGCATCAGACTTGTTTAGATGTTCCTTTGCAAACTTTTGACACTGAATTTTGTGGTGAGGACGCAGGAAAGGTTTTCTTCTGATGACTCTTCCATTAAGGTCATATTTGTGCAGGTGTCGCTGCACAGTAGAACAGTGCACCACCACTCCAGAGTCTGCTAAATCTTCCTGAACATCTTTTGCAGTCAAAAGGGGGTTTTGATTTGTCTTTCTAGCAATCCTATGAGCAGTTCTCTCGGAAAGTTTTCTTGGTCTTCCAGACCTCAACTTGACCTCCACCGTTCCTGTTAACTGCCATTTCTTAATTGCATTACGAACTGAGGAAATGGCTACCTGAAAACGTTTTGCTATCTTCTTATAGCCTTCTCCTGCTTTGTGGGCATCATTTATTTTAATTTTCAGAGTGCTAGGCAGCTGCTTAGAGGAGCCCATGGCTGCTGATTGTTGGGACAAGATTTGAGGAGTCAGAGTATTTATAAAGCTTTGAAATTTGCATCACCTAGCCTTTCCTAAGCATGACTGTGAACAAGCCATAGCCCTAACAAGCTAATTAAGGTCTGAGACCTTGGTAAAAGTTATCTGAGAGCTCAATCTCTTGGGGTGCCCAAACTTTTGCATGGTGCTCCTTTTCTTTTTTCACTCTAAACTTGTACAAAACAAAAATAATACACTAATCTTGCTTAAAAATGTTGAAAAGAATGTTTCATCTTTAACTTGATGACTTTTGAAGATCAGTTCATCTTCTACTCACTTAACTATTCACAGTGTTAGAAATTTTGACCAGGGGTGTGCAAACTTTTGCATGTCACTGTATATTTAATTGCTTTTAGATTACAAATTGGAATCCTGACTCAAGGACTTCTTTCAATTGACTGCAAGCAGAATTTAAACACTTCAGTTCACTGAGGCTTGGGGCGAGGAAGATCCAAAGTACATTAATTAGAGACTTTAATTACATCTCACAATTACATTGCCTGTATTGATGCCAGTGTATTTTGTTTCATTTTCCATCTTTCAAGGATTCTTTAAAAAGATCTGAGACTTTCAGCTGATACAGAGCATCTTGTATCATTGATATATTCAGGTAGATGCTTATCCAAATGAGTTGTGGGTAGAAGTTTGCATGCTTCCTTCTCTCTCCAAGCCAGTCAATCAATCAATTCAACAGAATTTCTGAAAGTTTCATAAACAGGCAAGCTATTCATTTACATTACTTGAAGTGGTTTCAGTAACTTCTTTCCTTAAGGGCAACTTTATTACCAGACTTACATAAAGCCTGAATATAAAAGCTCCAAATTTTAGATCATAAGATATGGAAGCAGAATTAGGCCACTTGGCCCATCATCTCTTCCGTCATTTCATCATGACTGATGCATTTCCCTCTTAAACCCAATCTCCTGCCTTCTCCCTGAAACTCTTCATGTCCTGACTAATCAACAATCTATCAAACTCTGCCTTATATATACCCAATAACTTAGCTTCATATACCTAATTATTTGGTGCTAACCAAGCTCTTTACTAAATACACTTTTAATTTTAATTGACCTTTTCCAGATCCTTTTGTAGTGATAACAGACTGCATGTTCAATTTTTTTTATGGGTAAGGATGAACAGAAGGGTGAGGGAACAGCTGCAGAAAACTTCAACAAACAGCTAAGGTTATTTAGTCAACTGTGGAATCTGTCAAACATTTCCAATGGATAAGAATGTTCCTGATATTCATACTTCCATGAGCTACTAAAATCAAACAAAAATGATATGTTCAAAAGAAAACAAATGGCTTAAAGCATATAAGAACATGCAAAAACATTTAACAAAATTTACAGTTGCAGAGCACAGTAGCAGGCCCACACTGTACATGGCACCCATTGTATCCATCTACACTAATCCCATTTACCTGTATCAAATCCATAGCCACCTATGTCTTGGCAATTCATGTATTTGTCTACATTTTGTAGAAATATCTGTCTCCATTACCTCTTTACATAGTGTGTTCCAGGCTAAAATTACCCTGTGATAAAAACTTCCCTCACATTCCCTCTACGGTCCTTTCAATATTGGCGAAGTTTCAATTTTGACATCCAGATCATTGACATATAACGTGAATGATGTGTGCTGAAGCACTTACTTCTTATTTGCAGTTATTTTGTAAATAACAATATTCTTTGCATTTCTGGTTAGATGCTAACTGCATTTCATTGGCTTTGTATCTGCATTCGGCACAATGACAGTAAAGTTGAATCTAATCTAATCTAAAAGGAGCCAACCCATGGGGAACACCACTAACAAAGGCCCCCTTTGTTCCTGCTCTTTGCCTCCTGTCAGTCAGCTAGTCTTCCATCTATGCAAGTACCTTACATGTAATACCACTGGCTTCTTGTTCTTCTTTGGCAGCATGTGTGGCACTTAATCAAAAGCCTTCTGAAAATCAAACTAAACAAAATCTAAGCCAACTGACTTTACTTTCTCTACGCTGATTGTTATTTCCTCAAAAAATTCCAACAGATTTGTCAGGCAAGTTCTCCGCTTGAGGAAACCATTGCTAACTTCAGCCTATTTTATCAAGTGCTTCCTAGTACCTTGAAACCTCATCCTGAATAGACTAAAATTTTACTAACTACTATAGTCATGATGACCAACCTATAATTTCCTATCTTTTAGATTAGATTAGATTATGAGGACACACAGTCCTCGTTTATTGTCATTTAGAAATGTATGCATTAAGAAATGATACAATGTTCCTCCAGAGTGATACCACAAAAAAAAACAGGACAAACCAAAGACTAACACTGACAAGACCACATAATTAGATTAGATTATGAGGACACGCAGTCCTCTTTTATTGTCATTAAGAAATGATACAATGTTTCTCCAATGTTTTGAGGTGGGAGGAGAAGATGGCGCACGACGCAGTGCGTGCGACTGTTCTGAACGATATTGTATGTGTTAACTAGGATGCCGTGCACGATCCTGATTTGATGGAAACAGTCGTGAGAAGCATGGAGGAACACCAGGAGAAACTTCTGAAATGCCCGCTTCGCTGCCGCTGCTACTGTGCGACTGAGAATCTCCGGAGGGGAAGGCCCCAAATCCTCATCTTTGCCTATTGCCTGTTGCCGGGGCCGGGGTCGAAGTGCTCGGCAGAGATGGTGCTCGGTACTCGGTGTCGGAGGGCTGGTCAGAGGCTCGGAGTTTTCAGACGGACTCAAGAGTCGGCTGTGGTCGGGTGTTTCCAGAATGCTGCATCAGCAAGTTTGCGGCGCTTGGAGGCTCAGGGCAGGAAGAGTTTTTTTCCTTCCTTCTACCGTCTGCATGAGATGATGGGACTTACGAGAGACTTAGAGACTTTTTTTTACTGTGCCCATGGTCTGTTCTTCATCAAATTATGGTATTGCTTTGCACTGTTGTAACTATATGTTATTATTATGTGGTTTTTGTCAGTTTTTCAGTTGGTTTGTCTTGTGTTTCTGTGATATCATTCTGGAGAAACATTGTATCATTTCTTAATGCATGCATTACTAAATGACAATAAAGGAGGACTGCGTGTCCTCATAATCTAATCTAATCTAATTATAACATATAGTTACAGCAGTGCAAAGCAATACCATAATTTGATAAAGAGCAGACCGTGGGCACGGTAAAAAAAAGTCTCAAAGTTCCGATCGACTCCCGATAGCCCCGCTAGCAGGTGGCAAAAGGGAGAAACTCTCCCTGCCATAAACCTCCAGGTGCCGACAAATGTCAATGCATTGGAAGCAGCCGACCACAACCGACTCTGAGTCCGTCTGAAAACTTTGAGACTCCAACCACCCCTCTGACACCGAGCACCATCTCTGCCCAGCGCTTCAACCCCGCCCCGGCCGCCGAGCAACAAGCAAAGCCGAGGACTCGGGGCCTTCTCCTCCAGAGATTCTGGATGACACAGCAGCAGCGGCAATGAAGAAGGCATTTCAGAAGTTTCTCCAGATATTCCTCCCTACTCTCACGTCTGTCTCCATCAAAGCAGAATTGTGCACAGCACCCTACTTGACAGATTACAGATACCATTCACCACAGTGGCCGCTGCGCGCTGCGTCACACCGCCATCTTCTCCTCCTCCCTCCCTTTATGGGGGGGGGAAGGGGGGGAACGTCAACTCAGACCATGAGAGGCCTGCCTCGGGCATTTTCATGCCTTACAAGGCACAGATTGGAAATTTGTGTGGGGAGCCACTCCTCACACAGACATATAGTGAATCCTTTATAGAGAATGGAGTGATATTTGTAACTTCACAGCCTACTGGAGCCATTTCTGACTCCAGTGATTCTTGAAGGATATCTACTGCCTCCACAATCTCTTCAGTTACCTCTTTCACAGTTCAAAGTAAATTTAATATCAATATACAAATGATGGTTGTCCATTGCCATCACCAATGACAGGAGTGCAGTACAGGAGAGTGTTTAAATGGAAAAGCCGTTACACTGGGCAGTTCAGATATGAGATTCGTTTTCTTACAAGCATTCACAGTAAACACAAAGAAACAGACAGAACCAATGAAAAAATCGCACATGACAGAGATGTACAAACAATATGAAAAAGACAATAAACTGTTCAATAAAAAAGTAAAGAAAATAATAATAATAATGACCTCTTCACAGAAATAGAAATTGTGGCAATACAGGACCAGGTGGCGGTTAAAATTGAAACATCGCAAATAATGAAAGGATAATTACTGTAATTATCCTACGTATTAACAACCAAAAAACAACTACTGCTATCAAAATAAACCAAGGCATTTTCCAAAGCGACCCTCTAAGTCCACTATGGCTCTGTCGAGCTTTAAATCTGCTCTCTAAATGATTGAATCGGATGGATTGGGTATCAAATCAGAAACAATGAAATAATTTATACCTCAACACACCTTCTATACATGGATGATTTGAAATTATACGCTCTTCATCAGTAAAGTTAAAGCAATTAATTTAAATAGTAAAACTATTTTCGAAAGATATAGTATGAACTTTGGACTGGATATTTGCAGCACATTAAACATAAAGAAAGGTGCAACAGAATACAAAACAAAGCAGGATAAAATACAATTAATGGATGAATATGAAACATATAAGTATTTGGGATATCAACAAGCAAAGGAAATAGATCACAGTGCAATAAAGGAAGAACTTCAAACAAAATGTACTTTAAGGCTTAAGAAAATCTGCCAAACAAAGCTCAACAGTAAAAATATAACAAAGGCCATAAACACTTTCACCGTACCTGTATTAACATATTTTTGGCAGAATTTTAGATAAGTCCGAAACAAAGAAAAATAATAACTGAAATGACAAATTTTAAAAGACATTATGTACACTCGAATGCACTTAGATTAACACTACCCAGGATAGAAGGGGTTGAGGAATAACAGACAGATAAAGCTTCTAAGGATATATTTTCATCAACGAAAACAGGATTCAGAACTCCACATGAGCATATGCAATTCTGATAAGAAGGATATAACCACTAAACTTAAATGAGAGTAGAAAAATGAAGAAATTATCACTATTGAAGACAAAGTTACCAGTGGAAGCGCACGACCCTCCATGGAAGACATCCCCATGATCTGAGCAGACTAGATGTCGACAAGGAAGCAATCAACACCCGGCTCAGAGTTGGAGACATCTTCCCAGAAACAGAAGGGTTCCTTTTGGCAATACAGGACCAGGTGATTAACACAAAAATAATCAAAAATACATAATAAAAGACCAATAAATGTAGAAAATGCCAAGAGAAACCAGAAACAATCCAACACATTACAGGATCCTGTGGCAGTTTAACTCAATCTGATTACTTACACAGGCACAATCAAGTGGGAATCATCATCCACTAAAATTTTACTTCACAATACAAACTCATAAAATAAATCATACTTTACTATAAATAGAATCAGAATCAGGTTTATTATCACCGGCATGTGTCGTGAAATTTGTTAACTTAGCAGCAACAGTTCAATGCAATACATAATATAGAAGAAAAAACTAATAATAAATAAATCAATCAATTACAGTATGTATATTGAATAGATTAAAAATTATGCAAAAGTCAGCAATAGATATTGTGACATTCTGAGGTGGGGTGTGGTCGACAGTGTGCCCACAGTGTGGGGTGTGCCCACCTGCATTTCTAATGACCAGTACTGTTTATTGTTCTTGTGTTAATTTGCCTTTGTGGGATTATGGTGGGAAGTTTCAGTTCATTTATTGTTACATTTTAGCTTGGGTTATACAGTTATTTGCTTGTGTATTTGTGGGCCACACTAACTGTACTTGGGATGAATGATAGTCACTTCCCCCGTCGGTGTGAGACTGGTTGAGTTCACTCTCTGGGTCATGGTGCCCGGTCTGTTTTGTGTCTAACACAATAAAACAGTTGTTGAGTTAAAAAGCTTCCTCGTCTGTCATTATGGACCAAATGCTCGCCACATTGGTGTCAGGAGTGGGATGTGAGATTGAAGAGCTATGACGTTGGATACAGTGCCTTAATACCCGGGGAATAAGACGAGGGACCGAGCAGTATGCCACCCCACACTCACGGGCAGGGCTCGTGCAGATGAGACCCAGAAGGAGGACCTGGGAACCGAGCATCGTGCCTTCCCATGGAGCCCTGATGGAGCGAGCGTACCCAGGCTCCCCAACCGGGGGGATACAGTAGAGTGCATCACTCGTCTCTGTAGCAACCCACACCGAGGAACCCAAGACACCGTAGCCATGGGAGGATGAGCATCATGGCAGACGCCACCAGAGCAAGAGAAAGATCAAAGGGCCTCAACGGTTTGCGCCTCAGGCCTACCCTGAAGCTCCCCAGATATGACAGTACCAGCTGCCTGCAGCCTTAGCTGGTGCAAGTCAGACTTGCCGCATGGCACAATGGGTGCAGCCCCACTGAGAGGCCCTGGCACTGGAGGGAGATGCCCTGCGGGCTTGCCTCAACCTAACACCGGCAATCAGCGTGACTACAGAGTAGTGGAAGTAATGAGGGAAGAACTGATCAGCAGACAGCGCCGTATGGTGGAAAACTTGGGGCTGCTTGCAGCAGATCTCCGCCACTGTGCTCGGTATGGCTACCCTCACTTAACCTCCCGCTTGCCCAGGAAGAGCTTGCCCTCCACGCCTTTGTAAGGGCGCTGACGCCGGAGCACCTTCGGAAGCATGTTCGCCTCATGTCGCCATCCTCGCTGGACGATGCGCTGCCCGAGGCGGAGAGAGCAGAAGCGATCTTGCCCCTCCCCCCCAGAGTGTTCCAGCATCACCTCGTGTGCAGCAAACCCGGGTTTGTGTCACCGAGGGTGAGGAGGAGCCCCTGAGACAGGTCCGACCAGCGCTGCGCCGACCACGAAATGACCTCCGCTACCATTGCGTTGAGGCAGGTCATCTGGCCCGGGACTGGCACCACGCCACAGCTCAGAGCAGCAACTGGGAAACATCGATCGGGCAATGCTGCCCGAATCCCCCCCGCAGAACCCCTCCGGGTGGGCAAGGCTAGTACGTGGACAGCGTAGTAGAGGGCATCAGATGCCGTGCGTTGGTGGACATGGGGTCAACCATCACTATCATCCGTACCGGTGTTCTCCCCGACACAGACCTGCCATCCCCGCCTTGGAATGGCGACAGTCACCGGTGACAGTGCGGCGATGCGAGGGAAGAGGAGGCTGCGCATCAGAGTGGGGAGAAACGCAGTGGAGCACGAGGTATGGCTCGCTGACATCCGAGAGCCCTGCATCACTGGCCTGGACCTGCTGTCCCGCTGGGGAGCCTGTGTGGAGGTGTCTGGGGCAACACTCTACCTTGGTGCTGAAGGCGTGGCTCTCAGCAGGGCAGCTTGAGGAAGCGGTCCCAGCGGGAACAGCGGCCCATGGCAGTGCAGCACACCCGGGCCAACGCAACACAAATGAACCACGGGCAAGTGACACTGTTGGCACTTCCGGCGACACCCAGCAACCACCTCCCCACCACGGACCAGCAGCTGCGTAGTGATCCCGTGTTGGCCCGGGTGAGGGAATGGCTGACTGGGACGACGGCCGGAGTGGGCAGAGGTGTCCTCCCTGGACCCGGAGACCAAAGCCCTATTCTCGCGGTAGAGAATGCTGGAGGTCCACGACGGGTTGCTGTTCAGACGGCGGCAGTTGTCCGATGCTGACAGACATCTCTTGCAGCTGGTGGGCCCCCTAGGGCTTCGTGCCACAGTGTTGCGGTCAGTGCACGGGCTGGTGGGGGCTGGCCATCTCGGAGTGGCAAAGACACTGGGCAGGCTGCGTGAACGTTTGCACTGGCCTGGGTACAGGCAGGACATGGAGCTGTTTGTGCACTGCTGCGACACTTGCAAGTCCCAGAAAGGGCTGGGCCGCCAGTCTGAGATGCCAATGCAGCAGTACATGGGGGGGGGGGGCCAGTAAGTGTCTACTGCCCCTCCCAGAAGAAGGGACTATCCCCTAGGCATGGAAGCCACTGGAAGGATTAGGAGAGGTGCTTGACCACATCTCCGATGTGGCATATCGGGTGCGGTTACCTGAGTGACGAAAGGCAGTCGTGCTGCACTGGGACCGGTTGGCACAGTGTCAGCCCTTGGCCACCACTAACCCAGCGAGGCTGGAGGAAGGAAGGGACACTCCGGGTGCCCTGCCTCTTGCCTCACACGAACAGGCGGCAGTGTCGATGCCCACTGGAACTTTCGGACTTTGCTATGGACCCTGGGGTTGCCGGGGACAGCTGACCCCTCGGGTGGGGGCAGCATGACGTTCTAGGTGGGGCATGGTCAACAGCCCGCCCCTGCATTTCTAACAACCAGTACTGTTCATAGTTCTTGTGTTACAATGCTTTTGTGAAATTATAGTGGGAAGTTCCAGTTCGTTTATTGTTTATTTAGCTTGAGTTATACAGTTATTTGCTTGTGTATTTGTGGGTCACCCAGACTGTAACTGGGGTGTGTGAGATTGTTTGGGTTCACTCTCCGGGTCACGGTGCCCAGTCTGTTTTGTGTCTATCACAATAAAGCAGTTGTTGAGTTAAAGAGCTTCCTCATCTGTCATTATGCACCAAATGCTCGCCACATTATTGAAAAGGTGAGATAGTGTTCACGGGTTCAATGTCCATTTAGGAATCGGATGGCAGATGGGAAGAAGCTGTTCCTGAATCATTGAGTGTGTGCCTTCAGGCTTCTGTACCTCCTACCTGATGGTAACAGTGAGAAAGGGGCATGCCCTGGGTGCTGGGGTCCCTAATAATTGACACTGCCTTTCTGAGACACCACTCCCTGAAGATGTCCTGGGTACTTTGTAGGCTAGTACCGAAGATGGAGCTGAAAATTTACAACCCTCTGCAGCTTCTTTCGGTCCTGTGCAGTAGCCCCTCCATACCAGACAGTGATGCAGCCTGTCAGAATGCTCTCCATGGCACATCTACAGAAGTTTTTGAGTGTATTTGTTGACATACCAAATCTCTTCAAAATCCTAATGAAGTATAGTCGCTGTCTTGCCTTCTTTATAACTGCATTGATATGTTGGGACCAGGTTAGATCCTCAGAGATCTTGACACCCAGGAACTTTAAACTGCTCACTCTCTCTAATTCTGATCCCTCTATGAGGATAGGTATGTGTTCCTTGGTCTTACCTTTCCTGAAGTCCACAATCAGCTCTTTCGACTTACTGACATTGAGTACAAGGTTGTTGCTGCGGCAACACTCCACTAGTTAGCATATCTCGCTCCTGTACGCCCTCTCGTCTCCTTCTGAGATTCTACCAACCATGGTTGTATCATCAGCAAATTTATAGGTAAGCTATGCCTAGCCACACGCTCATGGGTATAGGGAGAGTAGAGCAGTGGGCTAAGCACACACCCCTGAGGTGCACCACTGCTGATCATCAGAGAGGAGGAGATATTATCACCAATCCGCACAGATTGTGATCTTCTGGTTAGGAAGTCAAGGTTCCAATTGCAGAGGGAGGTACAGAGGCCCAAATTCTTTAACTTCTCAATCAGGGTTGTGGGAACGATGGTATTAAATGCTGAGCTATAGTCGACAAACAGCATCCTGACATAGGTGATTGTGTTGTCCAGGTGGTTTAAGGCCATATGAAGAGCGATGGAGATTGCATCTGCCATTGACCTACTGTGGCGACAGGCAAATTGCAATGGGTCCAGATCCTCGCTGAGGCAGGAGCTCAGTCTAATCATGACCAACCTCTCAAAGCATTTCATCACTGTCGATGTTAGTGCTACAGTGTGATAGTCATTAAGGCAGCCCACATTACTCTTCTTAGGCACCGGCATAATTGTTGCCTTTCAGATCCAAGTGGAAACTTCTGTCCATAGCAGTGAGAGGTTGAAAATGTCCTTGAATGCTCCTGCCAGTTGGTTGGCATAGGTTTTCAGAGCCTTACCAGGTACTCCATCAGGACCTTCCACCTTGCGAGTGTTCACCCTCTTTAAAGACAGCCTAACTTTGACTTCTGAGACAGAGATCACAGATGCAGCAGGGATCTTCACAGCTGTAGTTATATTCTCCTTTTCAAAGTGGGCATAGAAGGTGTTGAGTTCATCTGGTAGTAAAGCATCACTGCCATTCATGCTATTGTGTTACAAGCTTGCTCGAGTTTTAGAGCCAGAAATCCACAAATTATATTACAACCGATCAGTTATTACAGATAGGACAATTCATAATAACCAGCCAGATATAATAATAACAGGATAAACAAGCAAGAACAATTTACTTAAAAGATATAGCCATTCCAAACACACATAACATACAGAAATCAGTCAGTGAAAAACATCAGAAATATGTTGAATTAAAGGAAGAAATTGAAAGACTTTGGAACATCATTGTCCCAATAGTAATATCTACAACTGGTGTCATCCCAAAGGCTCTACATAATAGCATTAAACAATTAGGGCTGCATGGCAATATCTATGTAAATCTTCAGAAAGCCACAATACTAAACACGACCAGAATAGTTAGAAAGTTGCTGAGAAAAAATAAGAACAATAAATAAGCAATTAATATTGAGATCACAAGTTGTAGAGTCCTTAAAAGTGAGCCCATAAGTTGAGGAATCAGTTCAGTGTTGGTGTGTTTGAAGTTATCCCCACTGGTTCAAGAGCCTGATAGTTGAAGGGCAATAATTGTTACTGATCCTGATGATGTAGAAATATAGAAACATAGGAAACATACAGCACAATACAGGCCCTTTGGCTCACAAAGCTGTGCCGAACATGTCCCTACCTTAGAACTACCAAGGCTTTACCCAGAGTCCTCTATTTTTCTAAGCTCCACCCTATTGTTTCCGCCTCCACCGCCACCGGCAGCCCATTCCACGCACTCACCACTCTCTGCGTAAAAAACTTACCCTTGACATCTCCTCTGTACCTACTTCCAAGCACCTTAAAACTACGCCCTCTCATTCTAGCCATTTCTGCCCTGGGGAAAAGCCTCTGACTATCCACACGATCAATGCCTCTCATTATCTTGTACACCTCTATCAAGTCACCTCTCATCCTCCATCGCTCCAAGGGAAAAAGGCCACGTTCACTCAACCAATTCTCGTAAGGCATGCTCCCCAATCCAGGCAACATCCTTGTAGATCACCTCTGTACCCTTTCTATGTTTTCCACATCCTTCCTGTAGTGAGGCGACCAGGATCCAATATAGCTGCAATATTACCTCTCGACTCTTAAACTCAATCCCACAGTTGATGAAGTCCAATGCGTATGCCTTCTTAACCACAGAGTCAACCTGCGCAGCAGCTTTGAGAGTCCTATGGACTCGGACCCCAAGATCCCTCTGATCCTCCACACTGCCAAGAGTCTTACCATTGATACTATATTCTGCCATCATATTTGACCTACAAAAATGAACCACCTCACACTTATCTGGGTTGAACTCCATCTGCAACTTCTCAGCCCAGTTTTGCATCCTATCCATGTCCTGTCGTAACCTCTGACAGCCCTCCATCAACTTACCAACCACTGACGTGTAGGTCCTAAGGTTCCTGTACCTCCTTCCTGATGGCAGCAGCAAGGAGAGAGCACAGCCTGGATGGTAGGGACCCTTAATGAGGGCCAGTGCTTTCCTGCACAATGCTCCTTGTAAATGTGCTCAGTGGTTGGGAGGGCTATACCTGTGATCTATCCACTACTTCTTGTATTTTTTTTCCAACTCAAGGCATGCGTGTTTCCATACCAGGCTGTGATGGAACCAGTCAATATACTCTCCACTACATATGCTCTCTTCTTGCTGTTGCCATCAGGAACTACAATCTATGGATTCACTTTCAAGGACTCTTCATCTCATATTCTCGATATTTATTGCTTGCTTATTATTAATTTATTTATTTATGTTGTGCTTGCCGTTTGTTGTCTTTTGCACAATGGTTGTCTGTCCTTTTGGGTGAGGTCTTTTATTGATTGTGTTTCTTAGATTTACTGTGTATGTCCACAAGAAAAATGAATCTCAGGGCTGTACAGGTGACAAATATGTACTTGATAATACATTTACTTTGAATTATATCAGTTTGTCAAAGTTTTAGATTACATGCCGAATCTGCACAAACTTCTAAGAAAGTGGAGACGTGCCTGTTTACATGCTGCACCCGGGAGAGAGAATCTGAAACGATAGTGCAGAGTAATTTACAGTTGCTGACTCTCTCCACCACTTATCCACCGATGAGGACCTTTGGTTTCCTCCTCCTGTAGTTAATAATCTGCTCTTTGTTTTTGGTGACATTTAATGACAGGTTGGTGTCAGGGCAACATTCAGCCAGATTTTCAATCTCTCTTCCACATGCTGATTCACCATCACCTTTGATTCAGCCAACAACAGTGACGTCGTCAGCAAACTTAGACTCACGGTCATAAGCATCATCAGTACAAAGTGAGTAGAGCAAGGAGCTAAGCACATAGCCTTCTAATGCACTGTGCTGATGGAGATTGTGGTGGAAATGTTGCTGCCAATCCGAATTGATGGGGATCTACATGTGAGGAAATTAAGGATCCAATTGCACAAGGAGGTATTGAGGCCAAGGTCTTGAAGCTTTTTGATTAGCTTTGAGGGGATGATGGCATTGAATGCAGAGATGTAGTCAGTCAAGAGCATCTTGATGCATGCTTCTTCACAGTCCAGAGCTGAGTTGAAAGCCAATGAAATAGCATCTGATGTTGACTTGTTGTGACAGAACCCTAGGATATCGTCCAGTACAGTCCAGGTGACCTATCCACCCTTTGGACTATTCACCTTCCCAAGCAGCTGCACCTCATTAATCAGGACTACATTTGTTTCTGCCCCAGCTCTAGAATTTCTGACACAAAATATTTATTCAGCTCGTCCGCCATCTCTTTGTTCCTCATTACTAATCCTCCAGCATCATCTCTCATCAGTCAATGTCCACTCTTTCCCCTCTTTTCTCTTTATATACAGTGCCTGAAAAAGCTTTTGGTATTACAGGAATCTTTTATATTATTGTTTTGCTTACATCCATATTCCATCCTTTCTCCCCTTATTGCCTTCCATAAGACCACATGACATAGGAGTAGAATTAGGCCAATTGACTCATCAACTCTGCTCCACCATTTCATCATGGCTGATCCAATTTTTCTCTCAGCCCCAGTCTCCTGCCTTCTCCTCATGTCCCTTCATGTCCTGACCAATCAAGAACTTCTCAGCCACTGCCTTAAATATACATAAAGACTTGGCCTCCACAGATGCCTGTGGCAAAGAACTCCACAGGTTCACTAAACTCTGGCTAAAGGAATTCTTCCTCATCTCCACTCTAAAAGGACACCTCTCGATTCTGAGTCTGTGTCCTCTGGTCTTAGACTCTCCCACAACAGGAAACATCCTTTCCCTATCCACTCTATGAAGTCCTTTCACCATTCGATAGGTTTCAATGCGGTCACCCCTCATTCTTCTGAATTCTAGTGAATACTGGCCCAGAACCATCAAACATTCTTCAAACACAATTTAATCAAAAAATGATTTGCGTATCTCCTTTGAACTCTCTTCAGTTTCAGCACATCCCTTCTAAGATAAAGGGCTCAAACCTGCTCACAATACTCCTAGTGATGCCTCACCAGTGTTTTATGAAGTTTCAACATTACAGCCTTTTTTTTATATTCTTGTCCCCTTGAAATGAATGCTAACCGCACCACCAACTCATCCTGCAAACTCATCTTTAAAGGATCCTACAGAAGGACTTCCAAGTCCCTTTGTACCTCAGTTTCATGTATTTTTTCCCCATTTAAAAAAGTCAGCCCTTTGATTTCTTCTTCCAAAGTGCATGACCAATGATTTCCCGACACTGTATTCCATCTGCCATTTCTTTGCCCATTGTCCTTCTATACCATCACTACTTCCTCAAAATTATCTGCCCCTCCAGCTAGCTTCATATCGTCTGTAAACTTTTCAACAAAGCCATCAATTCCATCATCCAAATCACTGACAAATAACATAATAAGAATCAATCCCAGAACAGACCCTTGAGGAACACCACTAGTCATCGACAGCAAGCCAGAAAAGGCTCCTTTTATTCCTACCCTTTGCGTCCCGTCAAACAACCACTGCTTTATCCAAGCTAGAATCTCTCCTGGAATACCATGCACTCGTAGCTTGTTAAGGAGCCTCATGTATAGCAACTTGTCAAAGGCCTTCAGAAAATCCAAGTACACAACATCACCAGATTCTCCTTTCTCTATTGTGCTTTTTATTTCTTCAAAGAATTCCAATTGATTGGTCAGGCATACTGACCATGGCCTAAACACGAGGAATTCTGCAGATGCTGGAAAGTCAAGCAACACACATCAAACTTGCTTGTGAACGCAGCAGGCCAGGCAGCATCTCTAGGAAGAGGTATAGTCGACATTACGGGCCGAGACCCTTCATCAGGACTAACTGAAGGAAGAGCTAGTAAGAGATTTGAAAGTGGGAGGGGGAGGGGGAGATCCAAAATGGTAGGAGAAGACAGGAGGGGGAGGGATGGAGCCAAGAGCTAGACAGGTGATTGGCAAAAGGGATATGAGAGGATCATGGGACAGGAGGCCCAGGGAGAAGGAAAAGGGGGAGGGGGGGAAGCCCAGAGGATGGACAAGTGGTATAGTCAGAGGGACAGAGGGAGAAAAAGGAGGGAGAGAGAAAGAATGTGTGTATATAAATAGATAACGGATGGGGTACGAGGGGGAGCTGGGGCATTAGCGGAAGTTTGAGAAGTTAATGTTCATGCCATCAGGCTGGAGGATACCCAGACGGAATATAAGGTGTTGTTCCTCAAACCTGAGTGTGGCTTCATCTCCACAGCACAAGAGGCCGTGGACAGACACATCAGAATGGGAATGGGATATGGAATTAAAATGTTTGGCCACTGGGAGATCCTGCTTTCTCTGGTGGACAGAGCGTAGGCGTCCAGCAAAACAATCTCCCAGTCTGTGTCGGGCCTCGCCAATATATAGAAGGCCACATCGGGAGCACTGGAAGCAGTATATCACCCCAGCCGACTCACAGTTGAAGTGTCGCCTCACCTGGAAGGACTGTCTGGGGCCCTGAATGGTGGTAAGGGAGGAAGTGTAAGGGCATGTGTAGCACTTGTTCCACTTACAAGGATAAGTGCCAGGAGGGAGATCAGTGGGGAGGGATGGGGGGGGGACGAATGGACAAGGGAGTCGCGTAGGGAGCGATCCCTGCGGAATGCAGAGAAGGGGGGGGAGGGAAAGATGGGCTTAGTGGTGGGATCCCGTTGGAGGTGGCGGAAGTTACAGAGAATTATATGTTGGACCCGGAGGCTGGTGGGGTGGTAGGTGAGGACCAGGGGAACCCTATTCCTAATGGGGTGGCGGGAGGATGCGTTTGAGAGCAGAGTTGATGGTGGAGGAAGGGAAGCCCCTTTCTTTAAAAAAGGAGGACATCTCCCTCGTCCTGGAATGAAAAGCCTCATCCTGAGAGCAGATGCAGCGGAGACAGAGGAATTGCGAGAAGGGGATGGCATTTTTGCAAAAGACAGGGTGAGAAGAGGAATATTCCAGATAGCTGTGAGAGTCAGTAGGCTTATAGTAGACATCTGTAGATAAGCTGTCTCCAGAGGTAAAGGCAGAAAGATCTAGAGAGGGGAGGGAGGTGTCGGAAATGGACCAGGTAAACTTGAGGGCAGGGTGAAAGCTGGAGGCAAAGTTAATGAAGTCAACGAGCTCAGCATGTGTGCAGGAAGCAGCGCCAATGCAGTCGTTGATGTAGCGAAGGAAAAGTGGTGGACAGATACCAGGATAGGTTTGGAACATAGATTGTTCCACAAAGCCAACAAAAAGGCAGGCATAGCTGGACCCATACGGGTGCCCATAGCTACACCTTTAGTTTGGAGGAAGTGGGAGGAGCCAAAGGAGAAATTATTAAGAGTAAGGACTAATTCCGCTAGACGGAGCAGAGTGGTGGTAGAGGGGAACTGATTAGGTCTGGATTCCAAAAAGAAGCGGAGAGCTTTGAGACCTTCCTGATGGGGGATGGAAGTATATAGGGACTGGACATCCATGGTGAAAATAAAGCGGTGGGAGCCAGGGAACTTAAAATCATCGAAAAGTTTAAGAGCATGAGAAGTATCACGAACATAGGTAGGAAGGGATTGAACAAGGGGGGATAAAACCGTGTCGAGGTATGCAGAAATGAGTTGGGTGGGGCAGAAGCAAGCTGAGACAATAGGTCTGCCAAGACAGGCAGGTTTGTGGATCTTGGGTAGGAGGTAGAAACGGGAAGTGCGAGGTGTGGGAACTATAAGGTTGGCAGCGGTGGATGGGAGATCCCCCGAGCGGATAAAGTCGGTGATGGTGTGGGAGACAATGGCCTGGTGCTCCTTAGTGGGGTCACGATCGAGGGGTAAATAAGAGGAGGTATCTGCAAGTTGTCGCTGTGCCTTGGCAAGGTAGAGGTCAGTACGCCAGACTACAACAGCACCCCGCTTATCGGCGGGTTTAATAATAAGGTTAGGATGAGTGCAGAGGGAGTGGAGAGCACAGCGTTCGGAAGGAGTAAGGTTGGAATGGGAACAAAGTGCGGTGACGTCGAGATGGTTGATGTCCCTTCAGCAGTTAGAACCATAGAACCATAGAATCTACAGCACAGAAACAGGCCCTTTGGCCCTTCTTGGCTGTGCTGAACCATTTTCTGCCTAGTCCCACTGACCAGCACACGGACCATATCCCTCCATACACCTCCCATCCATGTATCTGTCCAATTTATTCTTAAATGTTAAAAAAGAACCTGCATTTACCACCTCATCTGGCAGCTCATTCCAGACTCCCACCACTCTCTGTGTGAAGAAGCCCCCCCTAATGTTCCCTTTAAACTTTTCCCCCCTCACTCTTAACTCATGTCCTCTGGTTTTTTTCTCCCCTTGCCTCAGTGGAAAAAGCCTGCTTGCATTCACTCTATCTATACCCATCATAATTTTATATACCTCTATCGAATCTCCCCTCATTCTTCTACGCTCCAGGGAATAAAGTCCTAACCTATTCAACCTTTCTTTGTAACTGAGTTTCTCAAGTCCCGGCAACATCCTTGTAAACCTTCTCTGAACTCTTTCAACCTTATTTATATCCTTCCCGTAATTTGGTGACCAAAACTGAACACAATACTCCAGATTCAGCCTCACCAATGCCTTATACAACCTCATCATAACATTCCAGCTCTTATACTCAATACTTTGATTAATAAAGGCCAATGTACCAAAAGCTCTCTTTACAACCCTATCTACCTGTGACGACACTTTTAGGGAATTTTGTATCTGTATTCCCAGATCCCTCTGTTCCACTGCACTCCTCAGTGCCTTATCATTAACCCTGTAGGTTCTACGTTGGTTTGTCCTTCCAACGTGCAATACCTCACACTTGTCAGTATTAAACTCCATCTGCCATTTTTCAGCCCATTTTTCCAGCTGGTCCAAGTCCCTCTGGTCCAAGTTCCTCTAATATCCCCCTTGAACTTCCAACCCCTTACCTTAAAACCATGTCCTCTTGTATTGAGCAGTGGTGCCCTGGGGAAGAGGCGCTGGCTATCCACTCTATCTATTCCTCTTATTATCTTGTACAACTCTATCATGTCTCTTCTCATCCTCCTTCTCTCCAAAGAGTAAAGCCCTAGCTCCCTTAATCTCTGATCATAATGCATACTTTCTAAACCAGGCAGCATCCTGGTAAATCTCCTCTGCACCCTTTCCAATGCTTCTACATCCTTCCGAAAGTGAGGTGACAAGAAATGGACACAGGACTCCAAGTGTGGCCTAACCAGAGTTTTATAGAGCTGCATCATTACATCGCAACTCTTAAACTCTATCCCTCAACTTATGAAAGCTAACACCCCATAAGCTTTCTTAACTACCCTATCCACCTGTGAGGCAACTTTCAGGGATCTGTGGACATGTACCCCGAGATCCCTCTGCTCCTCCACACTACAAAGTATCCTGCCAATTACTTTGTACTCTGCCTTGGAGTTTGTCCTTCCAAAGTGTACCACCTCACGCTTCTCCAGGTTGAACTCCGTCTGCCACTTCTCAGCCCACTTCTGCATCCTATCAATGTCTCTCTGCAATCTTTGACAATCCTCTACACTATCTACAACACCACCAACCTTTGTGTCATCTGCAAACTTGCCAACCCACCCTTCTACCCCCACATCCAGGTCGTTAATAAAAATCACAAAAAGTAGAGGTCCCAGAACAGATCCTTCTGGGACACCACTAGTCACAATCCTCCAATCTGAATGTACTCCCTCCACCACGACCCTCTGCCAATTCTGAATCCAGCTGGCCAAACTTCCCTGGATCCCATGCCTTCTAACTTTCTGAATAAGCCTACCGTGTGGAACCTTGTCAAATGCCTTACTAAAATCCATATAGATCACATCCACTGCATTACCCTCATCTATATGCCTGGTCACTTCCTCAAAGAACTCTATCAGGCTTGTTAGACACAACCTGCCCTTCACAAAGCCATGCTGACTGTCCCTGATCAGACCATGATTCTCTAAATGCCTATCGATCCTATCTCTAAGAATCTTTTCCAACAGCTTTCCCACCACAGATGTAAGGCTCACTGGTCTGTAATTACCCAGACTATCCCTACTACCTTTTTTGAACTTGGGAACAACATTCGCCTCCCTCCAATCCTCCGGTACCATTCCCGTGGACAATGAGGACATAAAGATCCTAGCCAGAGGCTCAGCAATCTCTTCTCTCGCCTCGTGGAGCAGCCTGGGGAATATTCCGTCAGGCCCCGGGGACTTATCTGTCCTAATGTATTTTAACAACTCCAACACCTCCTCTCCCTTAATATCAACATGCCCCAGAACATCAACCTCACTCATATTGTCCTCACCATCATCAAGTTCCCTCTCATTGGTGAATACCGAAGAGAAGTATTCATTGAGGACCTCGCTCACTTCCACAGCCTCCAGGCACATCTTCCCACCTTTATCTCTAATCGGTCCTACCTTCACTCCTGTCATCCTTTTTTTCTTCACTTAATTGAAGAATGCCTTGGGGTTTTCCTTTACCCTACTCGCCAAAGACTTCTCATGCCCCCTTCTTGCTCTTCTCAGCCCCTTCTTAAGCTCCTTTCTTGCTTCCCTATATTCCTCAATAGACCCATCTGATTCCTGCTTCCTAATCCTCATGTATGCTGCCTTCTTCCACCTGACTAGATTTTCCACCTCACTTGTCACCCATGGTTCCTTCACCCTACCATTCTTTATCTTCCTCACCGGGACAAATTTATCCCTTACATCCCGCAAGAGATCTCCAAACATCGACCACATGTCCATAGTACATTTCCCTGCAAAAACATCATCCCAATTCACACCCGTAAGTTCTAGCCTTATAGCCTCATAACTTACCTTTCCCCAATTAAAAATTTTCCTGTCCTCTTTGATTCTATCCTTTTCCATGATAATTATAAAGGCCAGGGAGCGGTGGTCACTGTCCCCCAGATGCTCACCCACTGAGAGATCTGTGACCTGACCCGGTTCATTACCTAGTACTAGATCTAGTATGGCACTCCCCCTGGTCGGCCTGTCCACATACTGTGACAGGAATTCATCCTGGACACACTTAACAAACTCTGCCCCATCTGAACCCTTGGAACTAATCAGGTGCCAATCAATATTAGGGAAGTTAAAGTCACCCATGATAACAACCCTGTTATTTTTGCACCTTTCCAAAATCTGCCTTCCAATCTGCTCCTCTGTATCTCTGCTGCTACCAAGGGGCCTATAGAATACCTCCAGTAGAGTAACTGCTCCCTTCCTGTTCCTGACTTCCACCCATATTGACTCAAAAGAGGATCCTGCTACATTACCCACCCTTTCTGTAGCTGTAATAGTATCCCTGACCAGTAATGCCACCCCTCCTCCCCTTTTTCCGCCCTCTCTATCCCTTTTAAAGCACTGAAATCCAGGAATATTGAGAATCCATTCATGCCCTGGTGCCAGCCAAGTCTCTGTAATGGCCACTACATCATAATCCTATGTATGTATCCAAGCTCTCAGTTCATCACCTTTGTTCCTGATGCTTCTTGCATTGAGGTACACACATTTCAGCCCTTCTGCCTTACTATCTTTATACCCTTTATTCTGCTTCTCTTTCCTCAAAGCCTCTCTATATGTTACATTTGGCTTTATTCCATGCACTTCTTTCACTGCTCTATCGCTCTGGGTCCCATCCCCCTCGCAAATTAGTTTAAACCCTCCCGAACCATGCTAGCAAACCTACCTGTCCCACCTTCCCCAGAAGAGATCCCAATGATCTAAAAATCTAAAACCCTGCTCCCTACACCAACTCCTCAGCCACGCATTCAACTGCCATCTCCTCCAATTCCTACCTTCACTGTCACGTAGCACTGGCAGCAATCCTGAGAAGGCCACCCTTGAGGTCCTGTTCTTCAGCCTTCTGCCTAATTCCCAAAACTCACACTTCAAGACCTCATCCCTCTTCCTGCCTATGTCGTTGGTCCCAACATGTATCACGACTTCTGGTTGCTTTTCCTCTCGTACCAGGATGTCATGCACCCGGTCAGAGACATCCCGGACCCTGGCACCCGGGAGGCAACAAACCATGCGGGTGTCCTTCTCACGTCCACAAAATCTCCTGTCTGCTCCCCTGACTATAGAGTCTCCAATGACGACAGCTCTCCTCTTCTCCGTCCCAACCTTCTGCACCACAGGGTCAGACTCAGTGCCGGAGGCTCTGCCACCGTGGCTCACACCTGGTCGGTCGTCCCCGCCAACAGTATCCACAACGGTAAACTTATTATTCAGGGGAATGGCTACAGGGGTGCTCTGCACTACCTGTCTGCTCACCTTCGCTTTCCCCCCTCTGACTGTCACCCAACGACCTGCTTCCAACAGCCTAGGTGTGACTACCTCCCTGTAGCTCTCATCTATGACTGTCTCATTCTCCCTTATGAGTCGAAGGTCATCCAGCTGCTGCTCCAGATTCCTTACATGGTCTTCCAGATCGCCCAGCCGTATGCACTTCTGGCAGATGTGACTCTGCGGGAGAGGGGAGTTCCCCCAAGACTGCCACATCTAACATGAGAGGCACATCACCGTCTCAGGAGACATTGTAAAAACTAACTTCGAGCTAGCTTGTCCTCCGCCTCTTCTCGTCGAAGCCTCTCGAGTCAAAGTCTCAAAGCTCCACTCCTTTACTGGCCCACTCACGCTCTGGCCACTATCAACAGCTTCTCCTCACTACACATTGCCTCTGTTTGTAAACCAGCTACCTGTTCTTCAGTATTATTATCCGCCTTTCCTACGATACTTCTACCATTGAAATTTAGGCAGCTTAAGACACTAGTCACACCATGCTCAACCTTTTGTTTCCTAACTATGTCTGCCTCCACAGCCTCTCAACTAACTATTCTGGCTCTCTGATTCCCGTTCCCCTGCAACTCCAGTTGAACCCCACCATGAGCATTAACAAACTAGGATATTAGTACCCTCCAGTTCAAGTACAAACTGTCCCTTCTGTACAGGTCCGACCTTCCCTGGAAGAGAGGCCAATGATCCAAAAACCTTATGCCCTCCCTCCTACACCAACTCCTTAGCCCTGTATTAATCTGTATAATCTTCCTAGCTCTAGCCTCACTAGCAAGCAGCATGGACAACAATCCTGAGATCACTACCCTGGAGGTCCTGCACCTAACCCCCTGAACTCCCTGTGCAGAACCTGGTCCTTTGTCCTACCCAGGTCACTGGTGCCTATATGGACCACCGCTTCTGGCTGTTCATCCTCCCATTTAAGAATGCTCAGGACTCGATCCAAGATATCCTGGGCCCTGGCACCCAGGAGGCAATATAACATCCAGGAATCTCGTTCTCACTCACAGAACCTTCTGTCCGTACTGCTAACTAACAAATCCCCTGCTACCACAGCGTATCTCTTCCCACCCCCCCCACCCCGCACTTCCCTTCTGAGTCCAAGAAGTAGACCACTATAACTCTTCTCTGTTAGGCCATCTCTCCTGACAGTATCCAAAGTAATACACCGGTTGTTGAGGGAGATGGCCACAGGGGTACGTTGTACTGGCTCCTTAACCCCTTTCCTCTCCTGACTGTCACCCAGTTTCCTGTGTCCTGTATCCTAGCTGTATACTCTTTATATCCTACCTATCACCCCTTCAGCCTCCCAAATGATCCGGAGTTCATCCAGTTCCAGCTCCACTTCCTTAACGCAGTTTGTTAGAAGCTCGATGCACTTCTTGCAGTTGTAGTCATCAGGGACACTGCAGGTCTCCCTGCCTTCCCACATCCCGCAAGAGGAGCATTTTACTATCCTTCCTGTCATCCTTACTGTTCCTAGCTGAGCAGATATAAAGAGATTAAAAAAAAACGAGGTTTTCTTTCCTTGGCTTTCTTTGAATGAAGCCTCTCTTCACTGAAGCCACAAAGAGCTAAAGCCTCAAGATCACCACTCGACAACGGCTGCTGGGCCTGTGCCTGCCTTCCTTTAATTTGCTCTTATTAATCAATCCCAGATGCCAAATGGTCACTTGTCAAAGTCTAGTACACTACCGTGATCTGCTGCTGTCTCTTATCCTCGGGCAGTGGGCCTGATCGAAGTCTCCTCCTCTCCAAATTTCCGATGTCTGGGTTGGCCTCTGGTCAAAGCTCCATTACATTTCCGTGGGTTTTTTAAAAAGCTTCACAATACTTTAGTGAGTTCAGCCACAAGCTGTTCTATAAAACCACCTCAAAGGCATTGTACAAAATCTTTCTTTGCCTGGGATCCAGTGCCAAACAGATTTTCTAAGCCCAGCTGTATAATGAAGACCCCATGACCCCCATACCATTGCCTCTCTTACACACCATTCTATTTCCTGCCGTACTTTGTACCACACATCTTGATACTATTTGAAGATCTGTATATAATTCTCAACAAGTTTTTTTTTAATCTTTGCAATTTCTTAACTTAGTCCACAAGGATTCTACATTTTCTGATCTTATGTCCTTCTTGCTAAGGATTTAGTTTCATTTCTTATTTTTGATTTTATTTTAACTGGTTTCATAACTATAATGCTCCAACCCAGAGAAAACCTGGGGTGTCTCCTCTGCACCCTCTCCTGCACAATTACATCCTTCCTTTAGTGAGATGACCAGAACTGCACATGATATTCCAGATGTGGCCTGAACAGCATTAAACATTTGAGGTTTCTACTCTTGCCAATGAACACCAGCATCTCACAGACCTTCTTCACTATCCTATTCACGTGATGCCACCTTTACTGATCTGTATGCTTGTATGCCAAGGTCCCTCTATTTATCAACACTTCACTCAGGTTCTACCAGTCACAGTGTACATTCTCACCCTGCTTGTCTTCCCAAAATGCATCACCCTGTATTTGTCAGGATTAAATTCCACTTGGCGCAGTTCTACTTAATTTTCCTGCAGTGGTCTTAAACAAACTTCCTCACCATCTGAAAGCATTCTTATTTATACATTCAAGTCATTCTTGTACATCACAAACATCCAAGTTCACAGCAATTCCCTGTAATATACCATTGGTCACAGTTTTCCAATCAGAACAGCACTCCTCCACTACCACCCTCTGTCTCCTATCACAAAAGCAATTTGAATTAGCAGCCTGCCCTGTTTAACCTCTGTGTCCTGTTACGAGAATACACATAAAATTAAGATGTTTGCTGGCCTGGGCTAGCATCAGTGGCATCAGCAGTTGGTCTGCCACCTGCCCTCAGGGGAAGGAGAGATAAGGAACAATGGAGCAGCGTCTGGAGATGTGTAATGAAGGGATGTGGGAGGAAGAGCTGTCTGGAGCGGCTCCCCCCTTTGAACCCTGAACTGTTTGAAGTGATGGACAGGCGATACCCCAGCAGGGGGATAAAAAGGGACAGGTTCGCTAAGACAGACACACACGCCACCCGAGGTAACGAGACCCTGGAAGCGGTGCGCTTCTCACGAGTGGGTGAGAAGTACCGGACAACGACAAGGGTGGAAAGGTACGATCAGCGGGAACCCGGTGTGTGTCCGCCCTTGCCTGGGTGCCGGGTTCACTGCAGAGGATCGACCGCATCTGGAGGAGGGGTCACAGTCGGTGACCTCAGGTGACATCACCAAGGACCCGCCCAAAAGCTGTTTGTGAGCCATCTCGCTGGTCTGTGAGCCATCCCGCTGGTCTGTGAGTGAAGCAGTGTTCTGAATGATCAGTTGTTCCTATTCTGTCTCTCTTCCCCCACCTTGTCCATCGCCATGGCAACGATTACTGCGAACTGAACTACAAACTGGACTGAACTTTGAGTCATTTTGAAATTGGTCATTTACCCCTAGACAACGATAGAGCTTGATTGATGCTGTTATCTTAATTCTGTGCACATGTGTGGTTATCATTGTTGAATTGTTGCACTTATTATCCTTTCGATTACTGTGTTGCTTGTTTCTTTAATAAAACTTTCTTAGTTCTAGTACTCCAGACTCCAACTGAGTGATCCATTTCTGCTGGTTTGGCAACCCAGTTACGGGGTACGTAACATAAGTGGGGTTCTCGTCCGCGATTTTGAACGCTAAATTTGGGACGGAGTAAATTGATTGGGTTAAAATTCCCGAAAGAAAGAAAAGACAAACAGCAGAAATGGAGGTTGAGGAATTTATAAAGGCGCCGACCTTGGAGGCATTAGAGGATGCCAGGAAATCGGAATTGATAGCTGTGGCAAAACGGGTGAATCTTGCTAAGGTGAAGTCGACAATGAGGAGAGAGGAGATACACAGAGCTATTGTAGAGCACTATGTATCTAAAGGTGTGTTTCCCCAAGGTGAGCTGGGGGAGGTGTCTATTGAAAAACCTGCTGGAGACGCGGTACAGGTACAGCTTGAAAAACTGAGACTCGAGCACGAGTTCCGGGTACGGCAGTTAGAAAGGCAGGAGAAAGAGAGAGAGTTAGAAAGGCAGGAGAAAGAGAGAGAGGTAGAAAGGCAGGAGAGGGACAGACAGTTGGAGAGAGAAGAGAGAGAGAGGGACAGACAGTTGGAGAGAGAAGAGAGAGAGAGGGACAGACAGTTGGAGAGAGAGGAGAAACAGAGGGAAAGGGAATTTGAGCTGGAGAAGTTAAAGATAAGGGCCGAGCAGGGGCTCGTGCCGAACCAAGGTGGAGGGTTCCGGGCGACCCAGGAGGTTAGGCTGGTTCCCCCATTTGACGATACCGATGTGGATCGGTACTTTCTCCATTTCGAAAAAGTGGCCATAAGTCAGGAATGGCCGAGGGATAAGTGGGTTGTCTTACTTCAGAGTGTACTGAAAGGGAAGGCCCAACAACCTTACTCCGCTTTATCCGCGGAAGATGCCCAGAAGTATGAGGTGGTGAAGGAGGCCATCCTCAGGATTTATGAGTTGGTCCCGGAGGCATACCGGCAGAGGTTCCGGAATGCGAGGAAGCGGTGGGACCGCACGTATTTGGAGTTTGCTCGTGAGATGCAAACATATTGTGAGCGTTGGTGCGCCTCGAAAGGGGTAGAGGGGGATTATGACAGACTGCTGCAGCTGATTCTGATTGAGCAGTTTAAAGGTTGTGTCCCTGAGGGTATGAGACCCTACCTCGATGAGAAAGAGGCAGCCACGTTAGCCGCAACTGCTAAGTTAGCGGATGAGTATGCGTTGACGCATAAAATGAAGGTTGCCCCGAGTAAAGGCTACCAGAAGGGTAGTCAGGACGGCGGGGAGAGTCCGCCGGAAAAGTCAGAAAGTAAGCCGGGGACTAGTGAAAAGGATAAGGTAGACCGGGAGCAGTCTGGTAGGAAGTCTCCTGGGGTCGTCTGTTATAATTGTGGGAAAGTCGGACACTTTGCGTCCAGGTGCTTTGCCCCAAGGAAGGAGACGGGGAAAGGAAAAGCAGAAATTTTGAATGGCTGTATTGAGCTGTTAAGCGAACCGCTAGGGAAGGACAGGTCTGAAAAAGTCCAGGAAGGGCGCGAGAGGTTTATCTCGGCCGGACTGGTGTCAGTGAAGGACAGGTTAAAACCAGTTCCAGTGCGGATCTGGAGAGACACGGGAGCGTGTCAGTCACTAATACTGAAGAGTGTATTAGAGTTTAGCTCAGAGACCCAGACTGGGGAGGTAGAGGTCAAAGGTGTTGGGGAAGGGACAGAGTCAGTCCCTTTGCACCAGATACATTTACAGAGCAACCTGGTCTCTGGACTAGTCACGATTGGGGTGAGGTCCGAATTACCGATGAAAGACGTGGAAGTCTTGCTCGGTAATGACATCGCTGGAGGAATCGTGTTCCCAGTCGTGAGATTGACGGGTCAGCCTGCCAGCATGGAGGCCCCGCCCGCGATGGTGAATTTGGCTGAAACATTTCTGCCAACCTTGTATGAGACAGGGTGTAGCGAGATAAGAGGTAGTGAGGGAGCTGGGACGGATGTAGCAGTAGCCAGGAAAGAATTTGTGCAGACGCAGGAGCGAGACGAGGGGCTGATGGTTTTTGCCGAGACCGCTCTCTCTGACACAGCCTTGACAAGCTATTGTGCGGAGGAGGAAGTGCTAAGGAAGAAAGGGAAATCAAGTACAGTACCCGCAGATGAGGAATGGGGGGTGGTGCAAAAGAGTTATGGGGATGAGGTTTTTAACATGGCCCACGAGGTACCCCCCGGTGGACATTTTGCGGTGCTGGAGGAAACGGTTGGTGGAATCATGAAAGAGATTTACCGGCTGCCCAGGGGGAAGAATGTTATTGATCATGACCGACGCGAACTGAGACGGTCACCGGCTTTTGATATGCTAACAAACCTAGTCGGTGTTAGCGTGGAAATCAATGATGCTAGGGGCCCCTTGATAAGAGGAAAAAACCATTTTGAAAAGATTAGGATGGGATCGGTCAGATGGGAGAAGGCTATTGTTTTGGCCAGGTCTACTGATAAGGTCTCTCCCTTAATCCCCGAAGGAGTAATTAAACGACTCGCACCCATGTGTTTGATTGTCCCGAGGAAATGCAAAGAACTGGGACGTTGGGTTATGTCTGTTACAATAGGGCAGCCAAGTAAACAACACCCATATTTTTCGAGTAATTCAGTGACTAAAGGGCTGATGAACACAGAGGTGTGTATTGGCAATTTAACACGGCTGTCTGAAGCCAGTTTGATAGTGAACCTTGAAAAAAATGAATTCGGCCACACGAGAGTCACTTACCTGGGAATTGTGGTGACACAGGGGCAGCTGGCAGTGATGCAAGCTACAGTGCAGGCTATCGCTGACCTCCCAACCCCGACAGACAAGAGGGCCCTCAGAAGGCTTTTGGAGATGGTGGGGTACTGCAGGAAGTTTTGCAATAACTCTGCGGTCAATACCCGTCCCCCTCCTACTAAGCCCTTGCGAGAGAAAATTGAGTCGGAATGGGACGACCCTTGTTATTGTGGTCCGGGACAAAAACCAAATGAGAGGTTACATTGGTCGCAATTCATCAGTGTTTTTGGCCACTATGAAGTTTGCTGAGTTGGAGCCTGGTCTAAGGGATTATTAATAACACGTGTAAAAGGAACAGAAAATGTGATGACTGTCTGTCAAGGTGTTGACAGCTTCAAATTCTCTGTATTAGCTAAATAACTGTTAACGATGTATATTGTGTATGTATCAGATAATGTAGTCATGTTTGTAATTTTTACCTCCCGGTAAAAATCCTTAAAGGGGGGAAGTGTTACGAGAATACACATAAAATTAAGATGTTTGCTGGCCTGGGCTAGCATCAGTGGCATCAGCAGTTGGTCTGCCACCTGCCCTCAGGGGAAGGAGAGATAAGGAACAATGGAACAGCGTCTGGAGATGTGTAATGAAGGGATGTGGGAGGAAGAGCTGTCTGGAGCGGCTCCCCCCTTTGAACCCTGAACTGTTTGAAGTGATGGACAGGCGATACCCCAGCAGGGGGATAAAAAGGGACAGGTTCGCTAAGACAGACACACACGCCACCCGAGGTAACGAGACCCTGGAAGCGGTGCGCTTCTCACGAGTGGGTGAGAAGTACCGGACAACGACAAGGGTGGAAAGGTACGATCAGCGGGAACCCGGTGTGTGTCCGCCCTTGCCTGGGTGCCGGGTTCACTGCAGAGGATCGACCGCATCTGGAGGAGGGGTCACAGTCGGTGACCTCAGGTGACATCACCAAGGACCTGCCCAAAAGCTGTTTGTGAGCCATCCCGCTGGTCTGTGAGTGAAGCAGTGTTCTGAATGATCAGTTGTTCCTATTCTGTCTCTCTTCCCCCACCTTGTCCATTGCCATGGCAACGATTACTGCGAACTGAACTACAAACTGGACTGAACTTTGAGTCATTTTGAAATTGGTCATTTACCCCTAGACAACGATAGAGCTTGATTGATGCTGTTATCTTAATTCTGTGCACATGTGTGGTTATCATTGTTGAATTGTTGCATTTATTATCCTTTCGATTACTGTGTTGCTTGTTTCTTTAATAAAACTTTCTTAGTTCTAGTACTCCAGACTCCAACTGAGTGATCCATTTCTGCTGGTTTGGCAACCCAGTTACGGGGTACGTAACAGTCCGAAGACACCCTTCACCTCCTTGTTCCTACTGTTGACACAGAGCATCACCCTCCCAGCCTTTGAACTCCTGCTCTATCATATCCTTCTCCTCGGTGAATAAAGACATTAAATGTTACATTCAGAGTGGTACAGCAAGAAACAGACCCTTTGTGTCCACCTAGACTAAGTCCATTTGCCTATATCCTTATTCATTTCGGACCTTATCCACATTCTCCAGATCCATCATTAGTTTGCTCGTGGTCCCAAAGGGACCTGTTAGTCTATTCCTTTTAACATATTTATAGAATGCCTTGGGATTCACCTCAATCTTTTCATGGCATCTCTTTGCCCTACTAATTTACTTTTTAATTACTTCCCTACACTTTCCACATTGTTCATGGAACTGCCATTTTCCTATCAAGTTCTACCTTTTTCTGTCATATGCTCCTTGACATTCAGGACTCCTTGATCTTGCCATCCTTATCTTTTATTCCCATGGGAATATGTTGTCTCTATAACCTTTTACTATCTCCCTTTAAAAAAACTCCTAACAACTGCATGTTGTTCTATTCTTGAACAGCTGTTCCCAATCCGTTTTCACCAGGTCCTGACATACATTATTGAAATCAGTCCTCTCCATATAGAAACAGAATTTGCAACTAGCCTTATCCACAACTCCCTTGAAACTTGCAGAATTATTTCAACTGTTGCCAAAGATGTGTGCTTAGCCCACTGCTCTCTTCTCTCTACACCCATGACTGTGTGGCTAGGCACAGCTCAAATGCCAACTAGAAATGTGCTGATGTCACAGCTACTGT
The DNA here is from genome assembly GCF_963921235.1 of Mobula hypostoma. Classification (NCBI taxonomy): domain Eukaryota; kingdom Metazoa; phylum Chordata; class Chondrichthyes; order Myliobatiformes; family Myliobatidae; genus Mobula; species Mobula hypostoma. Next base: position 68,525,395 of record NC_086113.1, on the reverse strand, counting down.
TGACAGGAGGAGGCATACAGGAGCAAGACAGATCAGCTGACTGAGTGGTGTCGCAACAACAACTTTGCACACAACGTCAGTCAGACCAAGGAATTGATTGTGGATTTGGCAAGGTGAAGTCAAAGAACACACACCAGTCCTCATCAGGGGATCAGCAGTGAAAAGGGGGAGCAGTTTCAAGTTCCAAAGTGTCAACATCTCTGAAGATCTATCCTGGGTCTAACATATTGATGGAACTACAAAGAAGGCACCACAACAGTTATATTTCATTAGGAGTTCGAGGAGACTGCATATGTCACCAAAGACTCTTGTGAATTTCTACAGGCGTACCATGGAAAGCATTCTAACTGGTTGCTTTACCATCTAGAATGGAGGGGCTACACAGAACTGGAAAAAAACTGCAGAAAGTTGTAAACAAAGCCGGCACTATCATGGGCACTAGCCTCCCCAGTATCGAGGACATCTTCAAAAGGTGATACCCCAGGAGACTGCATTCATCATTAAGGACCTGCATTATCCAGGCCATGCCCATTTCTCATTGCTACCAGAAGGAGCTGGTGCAGGAGTCTGAAGACACACACTCAACATTTCAGAAACAGCTTCTTCCTCTCCGCCTTCAGTTTTCTGAATAGACAATGAACCAATGAACATAATTTTTTTTTGCTCTCTTTTTACACTACTTAAATAAATAAATTATATATATTTCTTCTTGTCATTCATATGTTTTCTTTTAATTATTATGTACTGGGATGCACTGCTGCCGCAAAATAGCAAATTTCACAAAATATGTCGGCGATATTAAAACTGATGCTGATTCAGTATTGCTGATTCAGTATTGCTCCTTCTCCCACAGGACTCCTACCTACTCCCTCAAAAAACTCTCCTGGATGCTTTTACAAATTCCTCTGTATCCAAACCCTTAGTGCTAAGGTTGAAAGGTTGAGTGAGCTAGGGATTTTCTCTTTTGAGTGAGGGAGGATGAAAGGTGAATTGATAATGGTGTATAAAATTATAAGAGGCATAAATAGCCCGGACAACCTACGTCTTCTTCCCAAGGCAACAACAGCTAATACCAGAGAACGTCCTTTTAAGATGAGTGGAGGGAAGTTCAGGGGAGATGCCTCTTTTTTTAGAGAGGTAGGTACTTGGAATGGAGTGCCCAGGGTGATGGTAAAGGCTGATACATTAGGGATATTTGAGAGAATCTTAGATACATAGATCAAAGAAAAATGGAAGGTTATGGGCTATCTAGGAGGGAAGGATTAGATTGATCGTGGAGCAGGTTAAAAGATCTGCACAACATCGAGAGCCTAAAGGTCTTACTGTGCTATATTGTGCTATGCTCAATTCCAAGACAATATTCGAGAAGTTGTTGGTGTGGTAGTGGCATCAGCACCAGAATTCAAGGCCCCAAGTTAGAATCCGGCTGGCTCCTTATACGTCCTTGCTGGGTTGAGTGTTGAGCTAGCACCTCGGCCTCATAAAAAATAATCAAATGCTGTGGAAATGGGAAAAATGCCACCCAATGTGCCACAAGGCGTGAAAAGGAACCACAACAACAACAACCCAGATTGTTCATTTCAGGTTCCAACTCCTCCTCTGGATCTCATGGTCAGATCAACATTCGAGTACAATTGGAAAAAATCTGCTGAAGACCAGCAGACTCTCATGAAAAGTCAAAGGTCTTCTGAATAGTCTCCAAGCTGATGCCATGAACATTGATTTCTCTAAATTCTGGTAATTTCTCCCCCTACTCCTTCTCTCTTTTGCCAATCTCCATTCTGGTTTCCTTCTCGCCCTTTCTCTTCTCCTCACCTGCCCATCAGCTCCGTCTGGTGCCCCTCCCCTTCCCTTTCATCCATGGTCCACTGTCCTCTCCTAACAGATTCCTTCTTCTTCAATCCTTCACTTCCTTTACCTCTCACCTCCCAGCTTCTTAATTCATCCCCTTCCCCCACTCACCCACCTTCCTCACTTCACCTGGTCTCACCCATCATCTGCCAGTTTGCACTCATTCTCCACCCCGCCCCACCCCAACTTCTTATTCTGGCTTCTTCCCTCTTCCTTTTCAGCTCTGATGAACAGTTTCAGCCCAAAAAGTCAACGGTTTATTCCCTTCCATAGACACTGCCTGACTTGCTGAGTTCCTCCAGCACTTCTTGTGTATTGCTCAAGATTTCCAGCATCCGCAGAATCTCTTCTGTTTATGAAAATAATTCCCGGGCTGAACACCGAGATAAACTAGAAACATCTGTCTGCCTACTTATTTATTTGAGGTACAGCACGGTACAGGCTCTTCTGGCCCAGTGAGCTCTCTCTGCCCAATTACACCCATGTGACCAATTAACCCACTAAACCACACATCTTTGGAGTGTGAGGAAACTGGAACACCCAGAGGAAATGCATGCAGTCACAGAGAGAACATGCAAACTGCTCACAGACAGTGGCAACTTGAACTTGGTGCTGTAACAGTATTATACTAACCACTAGCTACCACGCTATCTTTAAGTTGTGACTGCTTAGAGAAGGATCAAATGAAATCTAATAGAAGAACCGAAGAGGATAATGAGCGAGTAATGGGAAGTATTCCCTATGGTGGAGGGATTGAGGACTAGAGGTCCTCATAATAAAAAGAATTAAGAGTAGCTTGAGGAAAACCCCTTTGCGCAGTATGTTTGTTGGAATCCAGACTGCAAGATGTGGAAAAGCAGTTGGATGAATATTCATCAAAACACACACTATAGAAACAGACCATTCGGCCCACCATATCCATGCCAACCAATGGACACCCATCATCTGGCCCTTGGTCTATAGTCTTCAATGCCCAGACCATTCAAGTTCTCATCTGAACACCTTTTAAATGCTGTCATAATGACTCTGCTTCCACCACTCTCTCAAGCAATGTATTTCAGGTACTTACCACTCTCTGCGTGCAAAAGGCCCTGCTCAGCTCCTCTTTAACTAGATTCATAGAGCACTAAAGCACAGAAACAGTCCCTTCGGCCCATCTAGTCCATGCTGAAATATTATTCTGCTGAGTCCTGTCAACCTGCACCTAAACCATCGCCCTCCATACCCCTCCTACCCATGTAGCCATCCAAACTTCTCTTAAATGCTGAAATCGAACCCACTTCCATACCTCCTGCTGGCAGCTCATCCCACAATTTCACCACCCTCTGTGTGAAGGAGTTCCCACTCATGTTCCTCTTGAACATTTCACCTTTCATGCATAATCCATGACCTCTAATTCGAGTCTCACCCACTCTCAGTGGAAAAAGCCTGCTTACATTTACCCTACAGTGGCATGGAAAGGTTTGGGAACCCCTGGTCAAAATTTCTATCACTGTGAATAGCTAAGCAAGTAAAAGATGAACTGATTTCCAAAAGGCATAAAGTTAAAGATGGCACATTTTTTTAATATTTTAAGCAAGAAAACTTCTTTATTGCCATCTTTTACAGTTTCAAAATAATAAAAACGGAAAAGGGCCCCGAAGCAAAAGTTCAGGCACCCTGCATGGCAGTACTTAGTAACACCCCCTTTGGCAAGTATCACAGCTTGTAAATGCTTTCTGTAGCCAGCTAAGAGTCTTTCAAATTCTTGTTTGGGGGATTTTCACCCATTCTTCCTTGCAAAGGGCTTCTAGTTCTGTGAGATTCTTGGACCGTCTTGCATGCACCGCTCTTTTGAGGTCTATCCACAGATTCTCAATGATGTTTAGGTTGGGGGACTGTGAGGGTCATGGCAAAACCTTCAGCTTGTGCCTCTTGAGGTAGTCCATTGTGGATTTTGAGGTGTGTTTAGGTTCATTATCCTGTTGTAGAAGCCATCCTCTTTTCGTCTTCATTTTTTCTACAGACAGTGTGATGTTTGCTTCCAGAATTTGCTGGTATTTAATTGAATTCATTCTTCTCTCTACCAGTAAATGTTCCCCGTGCCACTGGCTGCAACACAAGCCCAAAGCATGATCGATCCACCCCCGTGCTTAACAGTTGGAGAGGGGTTCTTTTCAAGAAATTCTGCACCCTTTTTTCTCCAAACATACCTTTGCTCATTGCGGCCAAAAAGTTATATTGAAAAGGTTCAAAGGAACATCTAAACAAGCCTGATGCATTTTGGAAACAAGTCCTATGGACTGATGAAGTTAAAATAGAACTTTTTGGCCGCAATGAGCAAAGGTATGTTTGGAGAAACAACATTCCCTAATTCAATTTAAAGTTGTTCATAGAGCACATATGTCCAAAGATAAATTAGCTCATTTTTATTCTCATATTAATCCTTTTTGTGATAGATGTCCGGGGCAGATAGCCTCTTTAACTCATATGTTTTGGTCTTGTCCTACTCTGGAAACTTTTTGGAGAGACATTTTTAATATTATTTCCAAGGTATTAAATATAGATATCTCTCCTCACCCTATTATTGCTATCTTTGGACTATCTAAAATTTCCAGTAATCTTTCTCCTTCAGCCCGTAGAATGATTGCATTTCTCACTTTAATGGCAAAAAGATGTATCTTACAACATTGGAAAGAGCTTAATGCTCCAACTACCTTTTTTTGGTTTTCTCAGACGATATCATGCTTGAATTTGGAGAAAATTAGAAGCAATCTTTATGATTCCTCACTTAAATTTGAACAGACCTGGAGATCTTTTATTCAATATTTTCATTTAATGTAATTTTTTTTTCTCCTCTTTTTTTTGCTCCATATTTATATACCCTTCTTGTTTCTTTTTACTGTTTTTAATGGAGGTCGGGATTGAGGACGTGATTTTAAGATTTTTTTTAACTCTGCTTGGTTCCAAGTTAGCCCATTGCTTTGCTTTGCTTTTAGTTAGTTGCACGGTGGGTTTTTTTTGGGGGTTTTTTTTCTTTTCCTCTATTGATATATATATATATAAATTAGTGTACTATTATGTTACCTTAGTAGGTTATGTTTAAACTACATTGTTTGTATTATTTTTTTGTATTAATATCTCCTGTAATTTTATTGTATTCTAACAGTGTATTAGTGCTTATATGGCTTACCTTTTTGTATACTTATTCAATAAAAAGATTTAAAAAGAAAGAAAGAAAGAATGTATCTTACAAAGAAGATAAATGTCAAGAGATCATCTAATAATACAAAGATGTTGCTGGGACTTAAGGACCTCAGTTATAAAGAAAGACTGAACACATTAGGATGATTTTCTCTGGAGCACAGGAGAATGAAAGGAGATTTGAGGGGAAATTAGATTAGATAGATTAGATTCAACTTTATTGTCATTGTGCCGAGTACAGATACAAAGCCAATGAAATGCATTTAGCATCTGACCAGAAATGCAAAGAATAGTGCTATATACAAAATAACTGTGAATAAAAAAAGTGCTACAGCACACAAATATAAAAGTACTGAGACAGTACAATATGGCTGCAATACTGCTTAGCGCTGTGATGAGAGGTTCAGCAGTGTCACAGCCTCAGGGAAGAAGCTCTTCCTGTACCTGCTGGTGCGGGAGCGGAGGCTCCTGTAGCGCCTACCGGATGGGAGGAGAGTAAAAAGTCCATGGTTAGGGTGAGATACATCCCATGCTTTTTGCCCTGCCCAGGCAGTGTTTATGGTAGATGTTCTCAATGGTGGGCAATTGAGTGCTGATAATCGGCTGGGCAGTTTTCACCACACGTTGGAGTGCTTTGCGGTCCGATACGGGACAATTGCCATACAACACTGAGATGCAGTTGGTGAGTATGCTCTCAATGGTACAGCGGTAAAAGTCCGTCAGTATCCTGGGACGGAGGTGAGCTTTCTTCACGTTCCGCAGGAAATAAAGGCTCTGTTGCGCCTTTTTGATCAGGATGGAGGAGTTCAGGGACCAGGTGAGATCCTGGGAAATGTGGACACCAAGGAATCTGAAGCTTGATACACGCTCCACTACAGCTCCGTTGATGTAGATGGGGACGTGAGTGTGGCTCCTAGCATGCCTGAAGTCCACAATGATCTCCTTAGTCTTCTGGGTGTTAAGGGCCAGATTGTTGTCAAATAATGAGGTGTATAGATAGGGTAAGTGAAAACAGATTTTTATCAACTGAGTCTGGATGAGACTAGAACCAGAGGTCACAGGTTAAGGGTGTAAGGTGAAATATTTAAGGGGAACTTCTTTACTCAGAGAGTGGTATGATTGCGGAACGAGCTGTCAGCAGAAGTGGTGGACAAGCAACACACACAAACTGCTGGAGGAACTCAGCAGGCCAAGCAGCATCTATGGAAAAGAGTACAGTTGATGTTTCAGGCCGAGACACTTCAGCAGGACTGTACTCTTTTCCATAGATACTGCCTGGCTTGCTGAGTTTCTCCAGCACTTTGTGTGTATTGCTTGGATTTCCAGCACCTGCAGATTTTTTCTTGTTTGTGAGCGGAAGTGATGGATGCAGGTTCCATTTCAACATTTGAGAAAAATTTGAATAGGCAAATGGATGGGAGGGGTATGGAGTTCTCGGTCCAGGTGTGAGTTGACGGAACTAGGCAGAATAACAACTTGGCACAGAATAGACAGGCCAAAGGGCCTGTTTCTAAGCTATAGTGCTCTATGGACTAAGACTCTTTCATAATATTCTGTATATTGCTCTCAGTTCTATCACTAATGGATAGTCTATTTACATTGAGACTGCTTAGCTTTATATTCGGAACTAACCTTTAAAGACTTTTTTTTTTCTCTTTTGAGCCAATTTTCAGGTTCTCTGTGATCTGAATAGATCTACCCTGAGGTCAACTTCAAAGAAAGCAAATTAGCAGCTGGTTTTAAAACCTTGCCCAGGATGTTAAAGTCAATCAACAGCAGTAATTATTTAAATTCTTTTGTTAGTGGATGGCAGAAAAAGTAATCAAGATATGTTTGAAAATGTTAAAAATCCATTGTTGCTCATCAATCCCAAGATGGAAATGGGCAGGTCAGGAGAGGGAAGGGAACACTCAGATATGGATCAAGATAGACAAAGGACGTTTATGTAGTTGGATTTTCAGAAGGCCTTTGACAAAGTGCTGCACATGAGGCTGCTTAACAAAATAGGAGACCATGGTATCACAGGAAAGATACTAGCACAGATAGAAGATTGGCTGACTGGCAGGAGGCAAAGCGTGAGAGTAAAGAGGGCCTATTCTGGTTGGCTAGCTGTGACTCATGGTGTTCTGCAGGGTCGGTATTAGGACCACTACATTTTACATTAAATGTCAATGATTTGGATGATGAAATTGATAGCTTTGTGGCCAAACTTATAAACAGTTTGAAGAAAGGTGGAGAGGCAGGTAGTGTTGAGCAAGCAGTATCTGTAAAAGGACTTCAACAGATTGGGAGAATGGGCAAAGAAGTGGCAAATGGAATATAAAGTGGGGAAGTGTGTGGTAATGCATTTTGGTAGAAAGAATAAAGGCATAGACTATTTTCTAAACAGGGAGAATATTCCAAAATCAGAGGTGCAAAGGGATTTAGGAATCCTTGTAGGATTCCCTAAAGATTAACTTGTAGATTGAGTCAATGGTAAGGAAGGCAAATGCAATGTTAGCATTCATTTCGAGAGCATTATTCATAAAAGCAAGTCTTTATAAGACCACACATGGAGTATTATCTAAGAAAAGATGTGCTAGCATTGGAGAGGCTCCAGAGGAGGTTCAGGAGAATGATTTCAGAAATGAAAGGTTCGTGTTTGAGGAGCACTTGATGCCTCTGGGCCTTTACTTGCTGGAGCTTAGAAGAATGAAGGAGTATCTCATTGAAACCTGTACAATACTAGATTGAGTAGATGTGAAAAGTATTTTTCCTATAGCATGGGAGTCTAGGAGCAGAGGGCACAGCCTCAGAATAGAGGGGTGTCCCATTAGAAAAGATATGAGGAGGAATTTCTTTAGCGAGAAGATGCCGAATCTGTGGAATTCACAGCCACAGGTTTCCTGTGGAGGTCAACTCATTGAGTATATTTAAAGTTGACGTTCTTGATGAGTCAAGGTGTCAAAGGTTACGGGGAGAAGGCAGAAGAATGGGATTGAGAAGAATAATAAATCAACCATGATGGAATGGCAGAGAAAACTCCATGGATCAAATGGCCTAATTCTGCTCCTATTTCTTATGGTTATACATAAAAGTGAGAGCAGGATAGAAACCGGCAGCAAAACTAAAGTTTCAAGTTCTTTATAAACACATGATACAGCACCAATGACTGTAAGTCTTTAGTACCTCTCTACATCCTTCCAAGCCAAACATTAGCTCAAGAATCACAACCTCCTTTTCTAACTGGGGAACATTTAGCCATCAGGATTCCGCATCCAATTCAACAATTTCTGAATACCACCTTTTCCTGTTGTGTCTGAAGTGGCCAGTTATGATGCACAGTAAATACACACAAAATGCTGGAGAAACCCACCAGGCCAGGCAGCATCTATGTTAACAATTACAGTCGACGTTCGGGCCGAGACCCTTTGGCAGGACTTGCCGAAGGGTCTCGGCCTGAATGTCGACTGTACTTTTTTCCATAGATGCTGTCTGGCTGAGTTCCTCCAGCATTTTGTGCATGTTACTTGGATTTCCAGTATTTGCAGATTTTCTCTTGTTGAAGATGTACGGTCATCTACCTTTAACATTAACTCTCTTCTGGGTCAAGTCAAGATGGCCAAATTAGAATCTGAACCAGGCATGACATCACAGGACAGCAGGGAGGTGATTATTACCTTACTGAAGTTTAAATTGGTAAACAATATATAAAATTACATCCAAAAGATTTGTATAGAAGAAATTGGGCCAATTGTGTCCAATTCATGGGGACACTCTAATGGGAAAGGAGAGAACTGCTTTGAAAGAACTGCTTTGTTGCAACCATGCCAGGAACAATTTGCTGAGAAATAACACAAATATAAGCAGGTTTTACACTAATTAAGGATTACAAGTTTATTAAATCATTAAAAAATGAGTCAGTAGAGGCACAGGATAGTTAAAGAGAGAATGACAATCAGAGTTGACAGGAAGTGACAGAAAATGCCAGTCTGTATATAAATTAAATTAGGAGTTAATGAAACATGCAAGAAATCGAAGTTTTAAGGATGTTTCTCTGAATGAATGCTTGTAGCCTTTGAAACAAATTAAGATAAGTTGATAACACAAAACAGTGCTTGAATTAACAGCTATTACAGATATCACTGCAAGGCAATCAGGACCGGGAATTCAGTATTCCAAAATATTTAATGCTTCAACAGAAACACAAATGGAGAGAGAGATGCTGCGACTATCAATGCCTCTCATAATTCTATATACAGGTTTCCCCCGCTATCCGAAAGTAGAGTGTTCCTATGAAACATTTCGTAAACCAAAATGGCATAAAGCGAAGAAGTAATTACCATTAATTTATATGGGAAAAATTTTTGAGCGTTCCCAGACCCAAAAAAAACCTACCAAAATCATACCAAATGGCACATAAAACCTAAAATAACACTAACATATGGTAAAAGCAGGAATGCTATGATAAATACACAGCCTATATAAAGTAGAAATAATGTATGCACAGTGTAGTTTCACTTATCGGAATCGGGAAGATTTAGCCAAAACCGATTTGTTGGGAAAAAATCAGCATGTACACGCATGCACACACATCTGCCCGCGCAAGTCTCCAGGGTCATGATAGTCTTTCTCGGGGTAAACATAAGTTTAAAGCGGGCGCCTTTTTTCGTAAAAGCGAAAATCCTCTTCGGATTTCTTTCAGTTAGCGAAAACAGGTAGGTCTTTCATAAAAGCAAAGTGGTGTAAAGCAAACTTTCGTAAAGCAGGGGACACCTGTATTTCTATCAAGTCCCCCAGCCTCTGAAACTGCAGAGGACACAATCCTAGTGAGTCAACTCTGCTTATAGGAAACACTGACAAATCTAACCCACCCTAATAGATCAGTCTGAGTCCTCCTCACTATTAAAATGAGTTCCAACACAAGCTTGTGGAACTGCACTTCATTTTCCATTTGGGCACACTGTAGATATCTGGATTCAATATTGCAGTCCACAACTTCACACTTTAGCCCTCTTTTCTCAATTTTTCAGCCTAATGAAAGGTCACAAATCGGAAACATTTAGCCTCACTCATCACAGACACTGCTGAACATTTCCAACATTTTATGTTGTAGTTGTTACCATTGCTGAGTTTCATCTACAGCTCATGGAAAATAAGTGATTCATATGAGCAAAGTGTTTATAACTGCACTAAACACCAATGATGACTAGCATTCTACATGACATCAGAATATCCTGATGACCTTAAAAGCTGCCTGTAGCTTCTGTATGTATCTGCAATATTTAATCAACTTTGTATTACTATAGTACAAAAGAAGGTAAAATGAATTTTATTTCATGGAAACGTCATTTATGCAAAATAAATTCACAATTCTGAATTTTTCAATACCCACTTTGCACCAGGAATGACCTTGAGTAATCACATTTTAAAAATAGAAAAATAATCAATTATGCTTTGAACAACATGTCTGATGATATTGCCATCTTGCTAAAATTAAAAAGGAATTTCACTCCTTGGTTGTTAATGAATAGACAAAAGATTTGATTAAAACCATCATAAGCAATCTGCTGCTACAAATTCAACACCAGTCCAAAGGCTGAGCCTATTAAAGCAGCAATTTGGATTTCTACAATAAAAGATTTAAAAATAGTTACTCAAAGCATTTAACCAAAAAAAGTTACTCTGAATGGAGAAGAACATTGTGAATTCCTGAGTACACATATTCATAAGTGTAGAATTACAAATATGTAATTGAAGATTTTGATCATCTCTCTTTTCCACAGAAGGTTCTTCTAATAATTCATTTAATTAATGACTGGAAAATGACTGGATTGTTATTGCACATAAAGAATGTGAGACACAAGTTGCAGCATTAAAATGACTAAGGAGTACCAATGAGTCTTAAATGGTTTAAGCAGTTTAAAAGAACTGTAACAATGCACTAACTGATTTACAATATCTTATTTATATAAAAATTGCTTCCTTTCTGTAGCCCATTATTGGCACAAAATTACCAAAAATTCAATGGTATTAAGTTGATTCCTGATTCCAGTATTATAAAAGATCACAAAAAAGGATTAAATTTATCATAAAGTCCTCTGAAGAAAATCCTCAAGTTTAAAACTATACAGGAATAAATGTTTTTTATCTCCAAATAATCAATTTTAGTAATAAATTAAACATATTCACAAAATCTTCTGTCCTCAAAGATGAAATTAACCAACATAATTTTTTTAATATAAAAATCAGGTATGGATTGGACTTGCATTTGGATCCTTCAGTTAGTCCTGACGAAGGGTCTCGGCCTGAAACGTCGAGTGTACCTCTTCCTAGAGATGCTGCCTGGCCTGCTGCGTTCACCAGCAACTTTGATGTGTGTTGCTATTCAGCCCATCAAGTCTGCTCTGCCATTCTATCATGGCTGATTTATTATCCCTCTCAAACCCATTCCCCTGCCTTCTTCCTATTAGCCTTGAAACCCTGACTAATCAAGAACCCATCAACCTCCACTTTAAATGTTTTCAATGACTTGGCCTCCACAGCCATCTGTGGCTATGAATTCCACAGATGTACCACCATCTGGCTAAAGAAATTCCTCCTCATCTCTGTTCTAAACAATGTCCCTCTATTCTGAGGCTGTGCCCACTGGCCTTTTCTGGCTGGTTGCTGGTGGCCAGTGATTGGTGTTGGGGTCACCTCTTTTCACATTATATGTCAATCAGTTGAATGACGGAATTTGGCTTTGTGGTTGAGTTTACAGACTATACAAAGATAGGTGGAGGGGGTATGTAGTTTTGAGGAAGCAGGGAGTCTGCAGAAGAACTTAGACAGTTGGGAAAATGGGCAAAGAAGTGGCAGATGGATTATAATTTGGGGAAGTATATGGTCATGCACTTTGGTAGAAGGAATAAAAGGATAGACTAATTTCTGTGGGGAGTGAATTCAAAAATTAGAGCTGCAAAGGGACTTGGAAGTTCTTGTGCAGAATTCCCTAAAAGTGAACTTGTGATAAGGAAGGCAAATGCATTGTTAGCATTCATTTTGAGAGGACTAGCATATAAAAACAGGGATGTAACAATGAGGCTTTGTAAGGAATTGATCAGACAACAGTTGCCATATTGTGAGCAGTTTTGAAACCTTATCTAAGAGGAACTATGCTGGCATTGGGGAAGGTCCAGAGGAGATTCATGAAAAAGATTCTGGGAATGAAAGACTAATGTATAATATGAGGCGTCTTTGATGGCTCTGGGTTTGTACTTGCTGGAGTTCAAAAGAATGAATGGGGCGGGGATCAAATTGAAACCTATTGATTAGTGAAAGGCCTAGATAGAGCCTCCTGGCAGTCAGCCAATCTTCTATCCATTCTAATACCTTTCTCATACCTTGCTCTTATCTTGTTTAGCAGCCTCACCTACAGCACTTTGTCAAAGGCCTTCTGAGAATCCAAGCATACACTATCCACTGACTCTCCTTTGTCTATCCTACTTGTTATTTTGTCAAAGAATTCCAACAGATTTGTCAGGCAAGATTTCCAATTCAGGAAATCTTGCTGACTTTGGCCTATTTTATCATGTGCCTCCATGTATCCTGAAATCTCATTATTAATAATCGAGTCCAACATCTTCCAAATATACAACATACACTGCATCCCCTTTATCTTGCAATCTCCTCAAAAGAATTCCAACAGGTTCGTTAGGCAAGATTTTCCCTTTCATATTTCATCTTTTCTCTTCTAATGATTTTTCAGTTGCTCTCTGTAGGTTTTTAAAAACTTCCCAATCTCTATCTTCCCACTAATTTTTGCTTGTTTGTATGCCCTTTCTTTTGCTTTTACAATAGCTTTGACTTCCCTTGTCAGCTATGGTTGTACAATTTTACCATTTGAGTATTTCTTCATTTTTGTAATACATGGGTCCTGCGCCTTCCTCATTTTTCCCAGAAACGCACGCCATTGCTGCTCTGCTGACATCCCTGCCAGCAACACCTTCCAATCTGCTTTGGCCAACTCCTCCCTCATACCACTGTAATTTCCCTTATTCCACTGAAATATTGCTACATCAGACTTTACTTTCTCCCTATCAAATTTCAAGTTGAATTCAATCATAATGTAATCACTGGTTCCAAAGGGTTCTTTAACCTTAAGCTCCCTAATTGCCTCCGGTTCATTACATAACACCCAATCCAGTACAGCTGATCCCCTAGTAGGCTCAATGACAAACTGCTCTAAAAAGCTATCTCTTAGGCATTTAACAAACTCTCACTCTTGAGATCCATTACCAACGTGATTTTTCCAATCGACCTGCATGTTAAAATCTCCCATGACTACTATAACATTGACCTTTCGACTCACCTTTTCTATTACCTGTTGTAACCTGTGGTCCACCTCCCAGCCACTGTTGGGAGGCCTGTATATAACTGCCATCAACATCCTTTTACTCTTGCAGTTTCTTAACTCAACCCACAAGGATTCAACATCTTCTGATCCTATGTCACATCTTCCTACTGATTTGATGCCATTCTTTACCAGTAGAGCCACACCACTCCCTCTGCCTACCTTCCTATCCCCCCGATACAACATGTAACCTTGGACATTCAGCTCCCAACTACAACCATTCATCAGCCACGATTCAGTAATGGTCATAACATCATACCTGGCAATCTGTATTAGTGCAACAAGATCATCCACTTTATTTCTTATACTACATGCATTTAGATACAACACGTTGAGTACTGTATTTGCTGGCCTTTCTGACTCTGCATCCCTAATGATTTGATACTCAGCCTGTTGGCTACAACTAAGTCTCATCATCTGCCTGCCCTTCCTGACAGTCTGACTGCACGCTATCTTTACTTTTTTACCATCTGTCCTATCGTGAGTCCCTTCACTCCGGTTCCCACCCCACTGCCAAATTAGTTTAAACCCTCCCCAACAGCTCCAACAAACTTGCCCACGAGAATATTGGTCCCCCTTGGGTTCAGGTGCAACCCGGAAGTCTTGAACAGGTGCTCAGAAGAGATCCCAATGATCCCAAGTTATACCTTTTCCAGAAGAGATCCCAATGACCAGAAACCTGGTGGGGGGTGGGGGGGGACACAATATCCTTACGGGTAAGTTTGCTGGAGGGTTTAAACTAATTTGGCTGGGGGGGGATGGAAACCAGAGCGCTGAGGATGGGGTAGCTGGTATACAAGTAGCTGCAATGAGAAAGACAGTGGGAAAGGACAGGCAAATAATAGGGCAAAGTTGTAGTCATAGTCAGAGCGATGAGTTAAAGTGTAACGGGGATCAAAATCAAAAAGGGTGATGAATACTAGACGGAATCAGGTAGATGATCTTATGGTGCAGCTAGAGGTTAACAGGTATGACGCTGTGGGCACCTCTGAGTCATGGCTGAAGGAAGATCATAGTTGGGAGTTCAAAATTCAAAGAATACACACAATCGAAAGGACAGACAGGTAGGCAGAGGGGATGAGGTGGCCCTGTTGGTAAAAATGAATTCAAATCCTTAGAAAGAGGTGACACAGGATGGGAAGATGTTGAATCCTTTTGGGTAGGGTTAAGAAACTGCAATGGAAAAAAGACTCTAATGGGAATTACATACAGACCTCTGAACAGTAACCAGGATGTGGGCTACAAATTACAACAGGAGAAAGAAGAGGTATGTAAAAAGGGTAATGTTGCGATAACCATTGAGGATTTTAATATGCAGGCAGATTGGGAAAATCCAAGTGGTGCTGGATAGAAAACCTACAAGATGGCATTTTAAAGCAGATTATGGTAGATCCCACTAGGGGAATGAACAGCAATTCTGGATTGGATGCTATGTAATGACCCAGATTTGATTCGAAAGCTTAAGGTAAAGGAATCTTTAGGTGACAGTGATTGTATCAGTCTTACAGTGGAGAAAAGGGAATTACAGAGGCATGAGAGAGGAGCTGGCCAAAGCTGTTTGGAAGGAGACACTAGAAGAGATGATGGCAGAACAGCAATGGCTGGTGTTTCCAAGGCACAGGTCAAAGATAGCATTAAAGCAAAACTGAAGATATATAAAATAGCAAAACTTAGTGTGAAGGTGCAGGATTGGGAAGCTTTTAAAAACCAACAGATAGCAACTAAAAAGCTATAAAAAGAGAAAAGATAAAATGTGAAGGGAAGCTAGTTAATAATATAAAAGAGGACACAAAATTTTTTTTTCAGATATATAAAGAGCAAAAGAGAGACGAGTGTGGATATCAGACCCCTGGAAAACGATGCTGGAGCGGTAGTAATGGGGGACAAAGAAACAGTAAATGAACTTAATAAGGATTTCGCTCCAGCTTTCACTGTGGAAGACAACAGTGGTATGGCCTTAATTCAAGAGTGGTCTGGGGCAGAAGTGAGTGTAGTTGCTATCATAAAGAAGGTGGCATTTGGGAAACTCTAAGGATTGAAGGTACATAAGTCACCTGGACCAGATTCTGAAAGAGGTAGCTGAAGAGATTATGCAGTCATCAGTAATGATCTTTCAGGAGTCACTAGATTCCAGAAAGGTTCCAGAGGACTAGGAATTTACAAATGTCACTCTATGCTTTAAAAAGGAGGGAGGCAGAAGAAAGGAAATTATAGGCTAGTTAGCATGACTTCACTGGTTTGGAAGATGTTGGAGCCAATTACTGAG
This sequence comes from Mobula hypostoma, assembly GCF_963921235.1. NCBI lineage: Eukaryota > Metazoa > Chordata > Chondrichthyes > Myliobatiformes > Myliobatidae > Mobula > Mobula hypostoma. The sequence goes on along the minus strand of NC_086113.1, from coordinate 68,509,721 downwards.
GTTTCGGGGTACTTGGAGGCACATGATAAAACAGGCTAAAGTCAGCATGGTTTTCCAAAGGAAAATCTTGCCTAACAAATCTGTTGGAATTCTTTGATGAAATAACAAGCAGGATAGACAAGGAAGAGTCAGTGGATGTTGTTTATTTGTATTTTCAGAAGGACAAGGTGCTGCACATAAGGCTGCTTAACAAAATTAGAGCCCTTGGTATTACAGGAGAGGTACCAGCATGAACAGAGATTGGTTGACTGGCAAGAAGCAAAGAATGGGAATAAAGGGGGCCTTTTTTGTTTGGTTCTTTGTGGGAATGGGACCCGTACTCAGGGTTCGATGATTGGCCACTATTCGACACGCCAAGGGTTTGGCCTGAGAATCTCGATCGTGTTTGGAAGCCTAAGATCTTGGGGCTCTGGAAATGGGCAGATCGAGGGTCAGTGTCACGGCCGGAGACTTGTGTGCCGTCGGGGAGGCCGAAAAATCTTTTGCTGTGGGCCCAAGGACCCGAGGTCTTTGCAATCTTCGGACACAGAGCTCGAAAAAAGTGACGAAATAGACTTTTAAGATCGTAAATCAGTGGGTTGTTTTATATCTCCTGCTTGCTGTGAAAATGGGGGACACCTCCCTCTCCCTTGCCAGGGAGAGAGAGAACCTGTGGGTTGCCGAATTTCGGATGAAATGCGAAGCTTTTGGGGTAACTTTGGTCTGTGTCTTTGCCATTGCTTAGCACACGCTTGGGCTTGCTGATTGTACCATTTATTTTTGCTGGTGGGGGAAGGGAGATTGTTGCTGGCTGCCGCTTACGTGTAGGAGAGGGGAGCTGGGGGGGGTACTTTGGAGTTCTCACGTTTAACTGTTGTTCATTCTTTGGGGCATTTTTCTGTTTTCATGGATGTTTTGCAAAGAAAAAGCATTTCAGGATGTATATTGTACATTTTACTCTGACATTAAACTTGACCTTTGAACCTTTGAATTCATTACCACAGACAGCTCAAACCAAGTCATTTGGTATATTTAAGATGGAGGTTGATAGATTCTTGATAAATTAGGGCATCAAAGGTTGTGGGAAGAAGGCAGAAGAATGGGGTTTGGAGGGATGCTGGATCAACAATGATAAAGTGGCAGAGCTGACTCGAGGGCCAAATGGCCTAATTGTGCCTCTATGTCTTATGAATCAGTCCAGCCAACTAATCAGAATTCTCCCATCTATTTCCCCCACCTCCACTCTTACCTCTTCTCCTCCGGATGGAAGAAGAAAAAAGTTCCCCTTGTACTTACGTTCCAGCCCACAAGCCCCTGCATTCAATGGATCATCCTTCACAACTTCTGCCAGATTCAATAGGATTCCATCAATACATACATTTACCCCTCACTCCCCTTTCATCACTTCCAAAATGATCAGGCCCTCTTCCAGTCCTAGTCTTTGTGACATCTGTTCCCAGCTACCACTGTCTACCATTTCTGCCATTTCACCTCTTCCCTTCCAACCATCCAAGGACACAAATATTTCTCTGAGGTGAAGCCTTAATACACATGCACTTCTCCTAATACAGAATACTGCACTTGGTGCTCACAATATGAACTCCTTTATGTTGGAGAAACAAAACATACTTTGGTTGCTTTGCAGAGCAACTGCACTCAGGTTACAGAAATGACTGAGCTTTCAGTCTGCTGCTGTTTAATATTCCATCCACTCTGACTTTTGTCTGTAGCCTCCTGCACTGGTACAGCAACACCGCAGCAAACTGGAATGACAAGATCATCCACCTGAGCACATGGCAGTCTTCTGGACTTAACACTGAATCCTCTGTTTTTAGACAAAGTGTACTTTCTTCCTGATTATATGAGAACCATTTCCACCTCTATCCTGCCTTTCTTTTATTTTCCCCTCTGTGTCACCTCTGGGCAACAGAACATAAGTATGACAGAAAAACATTAGCCACAAATTAAACCATCCATCTATTATCTGTTATTTATTTATTGATTGGCTGATTGAGATACAGCATGGAATCTGTCTTTCCAGCCCTTCAGCTGCCCAGCAACCCCGATTTAACCCTAGCCTAATCACGAGAGAATTTACAATGACCAATTAACCTACCAAAAGGTATGTCTTTGGACTGTGGGAGGGAACCAGAGCACCCAGAGGAAACCCACACGATCACAGTGGATACAAACTCCTTACAGGCAGTAACGGGAATATGTGTTCATTCTGTCAGGAAAAAAACCTCTTGGTTGCATCCACACAGACTAACTTGTTTTTTGTTCCTCCCTCTTTCAAGTCTAAGAAAGGGTTGTTGATCTAAACCTTGAATTTTCTACAAATACCGCCTGACCTACTTGACATTTCACTGTTCCTTATCCATTGATGAAAGTCTTGCACACTGGGCAAGTCTCATCATTATCAGGTGATTACACAGACCTTGTGCCTTGCTTAATGGGGTGATGACTGACCCTATTATACCATCTCAACTCATCGCAGAAACTCCCCCTCACTGAAAACTATTAATTGTTCTGGATTTCCAGCATCTGCAGAACTTCTTGTTTTTATGCTTCATGCTCTTTCCAAGTGCTAGCAAAGGGTTTCAGGTGCAAAAAATTGACTCTTTTTCTTTCTACACTCTCTGGCTACATCCACACTACACTGGATAATTTTGAAAATGCCGATTTCGCTTAAAAACAATAGGCATCCACACCAAGCGTTTTTGAATATACCTCCGTCCACATTAAAACGAGTATTTGGGCGAATCTCCTCCTACTGGGCATGTGCAGGACACATCTACAGAAAACAAGTGAAGAGGAAACGGTATACTAATTCCGTTTCCATGGCACTGTTGTGTTATTTCCATTGGTCAAAAACTAGAGTACCTACAACAACAGCGAAAGAGAGTTTTCAACAATGTCTTCGAGGAATACAAAGAAAACCTCTGCTGGAAAAAGCAGACCGGACTTCTTCATTTGCACAGACGATGAAGTCCAGCTGCTTCTGCGAGTTACATAGAACATAGAATAGTACAGCACATTACAGGCCCTTTGGCCCACAATGTTGTGCCGACCCTCGAACCCTGCCTCCCATATAACCCCCCACCTTAAATTCCTCCACATACCTGTCCAGTAGCCTCTCAAACTTCATGAGTGTATCTGCCTCCACCACTGACTCAGGCAGTGCATTCCACGCACCAACCACTCTCTGAGTGAAAAACCTTCCTCTAATATCCCCTTTGAACTTCCCACCCCTTACCTTAAAGCCATGTCCTCTTGTATTAAGCAGTGGTGCCCTGGGAAAGAGGCGCTGGCTATCCACTCTATTTATTCCTCTTATTATCTTGTACACCTCTATCATGTCTCCTCTCATCCTCCTTCTCTCCAAAGAGTAAAGCCCTAGCTCCCTTAATCTCTGATCATAATGCATACTTTCTAAACCAGGCAGCATCCTGGTAAATCTCCTCTGCACCCTTTCCAATGCTTCCACATCCTTCCTATAGTGAGGCGACCAGAACTGGACACAGTACTCCAAGTGTGGCCTAGCCAGAGTTTTATAGAGCTGCACCATTACATTGCGACTCTTAAACTCTATCCTTCAACTTACGAAAGCTAACACCCCATAAGCTTTCTTAACTACCCTATCTACCTGTGAGGCAACTTTCAGGGATCTGTGGACATGTACCTCCAGATCCCTCTGCTCCTCCACACTACCAAGTATCCTGCCATTTACTTTGTACTCTGCCTTGGAGTTTGTCCTTCCAAAGTGTACCACCTCACACTTCTCCGGGTTGAACTCCATCTGCCACTTCTCAGTCCACTTCTGCATCCTATCAATGTCTCTCTGCAATCTTTGACAATCCTCTACACTATCTACAACACCACCAACCTTTGTGTCATCTGCAAAGTTGCCAACCTACCCTTCTATCCCCACATCCATGTCATTAATAAGAATCACGAAAAGTAGAGGTCCCAGAACAGATCCTTGTGGGACACCACTAGTCACAATCCTCCAATCTGAATGTACTCCCTCCACCATGACCCTCTGCCTTCTGCAGGCAAGCCAATTCTGAAACCACCTGGCCAAACTTCCCTGGATCCCATGCCTTCTGACTTTCTGAATAAGCCTACCGTGTGGAACCTTGTCAAATGCCTTACTAAAATCCATATAGATCACATCCACTGCACTACCCTCATCTATATGCCTGGTCACCTCCTCAAAGAACTCTATCAGGCTTGTTAGAGACGATCTGCCCTTCACAAAACCATGCTGACTGTCCCTGATCAGACCATGATTCTCCAAATGCCCACAGATCCTATCTCTAAGAATCTTTTCCAACAGCTTTCCCACCACAGTCGTAAGGCTCACTGGTCTGTAATTACCTGGACTACCCTTATTACAAACAGCTACAAAGTCAGCAGAGCAGTGGAGAACGTGGGACTGGGAGTCGTGCCAAACCAAATACAACGACATCCTCACCGCTGTAAAGAACACTATATGCATTCAAGAAAACAATGAAATGCCGTGCTGCCACCACCAACTGTTCCGGCACGTCCTGACAGCGTTTTTAAAAAGCTCCGGTTACCCCGTACACACTACACCGCCCCACCGGTCTTTCAGATTTACACACTCTGGAGAGCGTTTTAGAAAAGCTCCGTTTTCGGGGGAGGAAAATGCCGTTTCAGTGTGGATGGAGGGTCAAAACGTAGAGAAAAAGCTTCGGTTACGGATTTATCCGGTCTGGTGTGGATGTAGCCTCTGACTAGCCTAGTGATATTTTTTCTAGCATTTTATGGTTTTTTTTAATTCCAACCCAGTATAATCAGTTTGTAGATCTGAGGTATTAAAACTGAGGCACACTAATTAAAAATTGTATATTGCAGTATCAGATATTTTAAAAAATCCTTACTTCAGTTATCGGGACATCATCCTTCAATACAGTTGTGTGGCAGGCCAGTAAGCCAATCAGACGGACCATTTTAACACGGCTGGAAACAAGAGGATATATGTTAACTATTGGAGACACAAGGGTACAATTCCAAGGGTATCCTTCTACAAATATTTATCATTCAATCAATATTGTCAAAATAGTTTCATCACCGTACTACCCTTTTTGATCTCTGGGGACAGCTTATCTGCTGATGTCTATTATAACCCCAACAGGAGAAATTCTGCAGATGCTGGAAATCCAAGCAACACACACTATTATAACCTCACTGACTCTCACAGCTACTTGGATTACACCTCTTCCCACCTTGTTACTTGTAAAAACACCATCCCCTTCTATCAACTCCTCCATCTCCGCCACATCTGCTCTCAGGATGAGGCTTTTCATTCCAGAACTAAGGAAATGTCTTCCTTCTTCAAAGACAGGGGCTTCCCTTCCTCCACCATCAACACTGCCCTCAACCACCTCTCATCCATTTTGTGCACATCTGCCCTCACGCCATCACATAATTCTGTAACTTTCGCAACTTCCATCATCTTCAATGGCATCCCACCACCAAGAAAATCCCCCCCACACCACTTCCTGCTTTACGCAGTAATCACTCCTTACGCAACCCCCTTGTCCATTCGTCCCTCCCCAGTGATCTCCCTCCCGAGACTTATCCTTGTAAGAGGAACAAATGCTAAATCTCACCGCCAGTCAGGGCCCCAAACAGTTCATCTGGCAGCACTTCACCTGTGAATCTGTTAGGGTCTTCTACTGTGTCCGGTGCTCCCAATGTGGTCTCCTGTATATCGGTGAGACCCAACGTAGATTGGAAGACCGCTTCGCCAAGCACCTACACTCCATCCGCCAGAAAAAGCAGGATCTCCCAGAGGCCACCCATTCTAATTCCACTTCCCATTCCCATTCTGACACGTTAGTCCATGGCCTCCTTTACTGTCGAGATGAGGCCACACTGGAGCAACTTGATATTCTGTCTGGGTAGCCTCCACCTGATGGCATGAACGTTGATTTCTTGAATTTCCAGTAATGCCTTCACCATTGTCCATCTGCTTTTCCCTCTCTCACCTTATCTCCATGCCTGCCCATCACCTCCCTCTGGTGCTCCCCCCATTTCCTTTCTTCCATGGCCTTCTGCTATTAGATTCCCCCTTTTCCAGCCCTGCATCTCTTTCACCAATTTCCCAGCTCTTTACTTCACCCCTCCTCCTTCCAGTTTCACCTATCACCCTGTGTTTCATTCTCCCCTCCCTCCACCATTTAAATCTACTCATCTGTTTTTCTCCAATCCTGCTGAAGGGTCTTGGCCCGAAACATCAACTGTACTCTTTTCCATAGATGCTGCCTGGTTTGCTGAGTTCCTCCAGCATATTCTGTGTGTTATCTGAAGATTTTCTCTGGTTCAAAATAATTACACTGTTGTTTTTGGTATCATGCTGAATTCAGCAGTCTGCTGGAGTTCCAGTTTCCAACACCAAAATTTGCTTATAATGGAGCACTTCATTGTGTCCAAAAAAGGAGCATGAGAGCAGTGTAAAAATCTTCCCTTCTTTTCTGCTTAGCTATGCTGGTGACCACAGGGAGGTTTTGTTTCCATTTACTTTAGTACTTATTTATATTAAAATGGAGTTTTCAGCAACCCTAAGATTATTTTTATAGCTTACTTGTATTTATGCTAACTTTTCTGAGTTAGGAAAATAAACTTGGAAAACTTTCTTGGAGTTATGGCACAGCCACAAAGCCCGTTGTTGCAAAGTACATCTTATAAAGTTGTTCATGACAAAGGCCTTTAAGCAAAGGAGGCAAAACTAACATAGGCCTTTCAACACCAAGTTATTACTGCCCTCAAGTGGTCAAACTGAATATATAGTTTACAACTATGTTCCTGAAATTTAGGAAGTTCAGAGGTCATTAAGGATGACAATATTAATCCTGTTGACCATCTTCACGAACAGGCATAACCTTTGAAAAATAATGCATATTTCATTCAGAATCAGAGAGTCGTAGCACAGAAGTATGACCTTTGGCCTATCAAGACCCTGCAGACCTGTTTTAATGCCTAGCCCCATCTACCCACACCCGGAACTTAAACATCCAAACATCTCTTTTAAGTACTGCGATCAAATCCTCATCAACCACTTCCGCTAGCAGCTCATTCCACACTCCCACCACCCTGAGTGAAGTAGTTTACCCCAGACACCTGTTAAATATTTTACCTTTGAATATGCTTGACAGTTGTGGCAGGACTTCAATACTATCGACAAAGTTAAATCAAGCGACATAGGCAACGACAAGGCTCGACTTCCAGATGCCTTCTACTGTTGCTTTGAACATCAGAACATGGAGGAACCATCATGAAATCCCACAGCCCCCGATGATGCTGTGATCTCAGTCTCTGAGGCTGACATGCAAATAGTCTTCAGGAGGGTGAACCCATGAGAAACGTCCGACCCAGACTGGTACTTGCCCAAGTACTAAAGACCAGAGGTGATCAAGTGAGTGGAGTGCTCACTGAATTCAGCAGTCTGAGGTAAGCACCTGCTTCGAGCAAAGCTCACTTATACTGACACTTAAGAAGATTGTGGTAACCTGCCTAATAACTATCATCTAGTAGCACTCACATCCACAGTGATGAAGTGTCTTGTGAGATTGGTGATGAAACATACGGACTCCTGCCTGAGAAGCAACTCTGAGCAATGGGTCCAGAGCAGATGCCATTTCATCAGCTCTTCACTCAACTCCTGAAACATCTAAATAGCAAAGATTGATACATCAGAGTACTCCTTATCATTTACAGGTCAACATTCGATACCATCATCCCCTCAAAACTAACCAATAAGCTTCAAGACCTTGGCCTCAATACACCTTTGTGCAATTGGATTCTCTATTCCCTCACTGGCAGACCCCAGTCAGTTCAGATTGGCAACAACATCTCCACCACAATCTCCATCAGCACAGGTGCACCACAACACTGTGCGCTTAGTTCTCTACTCTACTTGATCTACACTTATGACTGTGTGGTTCAGCACAGCTCCAATGCCATGTTCAAGTTTGCTGATGACATCACTGTTGAAGGCTGAATCACAGGTGGTGAAAAACCAGCATAAAGGAGGGAGATTGAAAATCCGGCTGAGTGGTTAACAATAACAACCTCTCACTCAATGTCAGCAAGACCACAGATCTGCATATTGACTTCAAGAGGAGAAAACCAGAGGTCCGTGAGCCAGTCCTCATCGGAGGATCAGAGGTGCATAAGGACAGTCAATTCCTTGGTGTTATTATTTCAACGGACCTGTCCCAGACCCAGCACGCAAGTGCAATTATGCAGAAAGCACAGCAGCACCTCACTTCCTTAGGAATCTGCAAAGGTTCAGCATATCATCTAAAGCTAGATGTATATTGTGGAGTATATTGACTGGCTACATCACAGCTTGGTATGGAAGTACCAATGACTTTGGATGGAAAATCCTTCAAATAGTACTGGATATGGCACCGTCCATCATGGGCAAAGCCCTCCCCACATAGAGCACATCTATACAGAGTGCTGTCTCAGGAAAACACCATCCATCATCAGGGACCCCCACCACCCAGGCCATGCTCTCTTCTTGCTGTTGCCAAGGGGAGGAAAGTACAGAAACCTCAGGACTTACACCACCAGGTTTAAGAATAGTTATTAATCCTCAACCATCAGGCTCCAAAGCGGATAACTTCACTCAATTTCATCGTCATTGAAATGTTCCCACAACCAATGGACCCACTTTCAAGGACTCTTCATCTCATGTTCTGATATTTATTGCTTATTTTTATTATTTTTAATTCTTTCTTTCTTTTTTTATTTGCACACTGGTTGAATGCCCAAGTGGTCTTTCATTGGTTCTATTATGGTTATTATTCTATTATTGATTTATTGAGTATGCCTGCAAGAAAAATGAATCTCAGGGTTGTATATGGTGATATGTACTGTACATTGATAATAAAATTACTTTGAACTTTCACCCTAAACCTAAGGCTTCTGGTTCTAGTCTCCCACAGTCTCACAGGAAAAAGCCTGCATGTATTTATCCCTCATATTTCATACATCTCTAGTGTAGCAGTCAGCATGATGCTACTATAGCTCAGAGCATCAGAGTTTTGGAGTTCATTTCTGGTGACCACTGTGAGAAGTACAGTATGTAAGTCTGTTCTTCTTGTGAGCCTGTGGGTTTCCTCCCACAGTCCAAAGGTGTACTGGTTAGTAGGTTAATTGTCCTGTGATTAGGCCAGGGTTAAACGTAGGTGGGTTGCTGGGTGGTGCGGCTCGTTGTGCCAGAGGGGCCTGTTCTGCACAGCATCTCTAAATAAATAAAAATAGATCTCCTCTCATTCTCCTACACTCCAGGGAATAAAGCACTAACCTATTCAACCTTTCTCTAGAACTCAGGTCCTCTGATCCCAGCAACATCCTTGCTACTCTTCTCTGCACTCTTCCAAGCTCACTGATATCCTTCCTGTCAGTAAGTAACCAGAAGTGCACACGATACTTCAAATTTGGCCTCATTAACATCTTGTACAACTTCAACGTAACATCCCAACTCCCAGACTGAACGGTCTGATTTATGAAGTCCAATGTACCAAATTGTCTCTTTACGAGCTTATCAACCTGTATGCTACTTTCAAGGAATTATGGATCTGTATTCCTGGATCACTTCTTTCTACCACACTCCTCAGTGCCCTGCCATTCACTGTTTAGGTGTTACACTGCTTTGCCCTGCCTACCAACACCTCATTTCAGTGATAATCTTTGTTGGATCTGTGGTATTGGTCCAAAGATTCTTCAGAAGTCAAGAATGAGGCATAAAACTTGGTGGTTACGGTAGTTTTATTAAGTGTAACAAGCACAATGCACAAACAAGAGAAAAAGAAATTGTCTCATACTCAGACTAGAGATAAAAGCATAGTCATTGGTAACAACTGTTAGAGTGTGCGAGTGTTAGAGCAGTCAAGGCTTGGCTCAACGGGCTTCGGTGAGAACAAGCAGAGGTTAAGGGTGCCGAGTTGTGTGTTATCGTTTGTTTCTGATTGTGAAACTTGGGCTTGAGAAAACAAAGTAAAACAAGCTCAGCGCGAAGAGACTGAGTAACCTAGGTAAGTGTGAGACTTTCAGAGGGAAGAATGGGTAAGCTTTTCTTTTATCTATAAATCCTTTGTCCTAAGCTCGGTGTGGGCAGGATGGTTAAAGCGGTGGAATGCTCCTGTGAGACGAGGGACTTTGAGGAATCTAACAATCTTCTCAATGACTACATCTGCAGGAAGTGTATCCAATTTCAGCTCCTGACTGATAACGTCAAGGAACTGGAGCTGGAGCTGGATATACTCAGGACCATCGGGATGCTGAAAACTTCATAGGTGAACATTTTACCGATGTGGTCACACCCAGAGCAAAAGCTTTGGAAAGAAGATAGGTGACCACCAGGAGAATTAAGGAGAGAAAGCAGTCAGTGCGGAGTTCCGGTGGCCATCCCCCTCAGCAAAAAGTGTACCCCTCTGATACTGATGGTGACCTGTCAGGCACAGCAGCAGCCAGGAGAGTGGCACTCTGGCCAGCTCTATGCATCAGCAGGGAAGGGAAAAGTCAGGCAGAGCAATAGTGATAGAAGACTCAATAGGGAGGGGGATGGACAGGAGATTCTGTGGCTGCAAAACAGATGCCAGGAAGGTGTGTTGCCTGCCAGGTGCTAGGGTGCAGAACGTCTCAGAACGGCGGCAGAATACACTTGGGGGTGGGGGTGGGGGTGGGGGTGGGGGTGGGGGTGGGGGGGGGTGCACGCAGTCAGAGGTCTTGGTGCACGTCAGCACCAAGACATGGGTAGAGAGGGGTAAGAGACCTCTACGGTAGTGGCTGAGGAACAGGGTTTCAGTTTCTTAGCGTACTGAAACTTCTGCAGGGGCAGAGGTGAGCTGTACAAGGGACAGGTTGCAACTAAACGGGAGGGGGAGGGAGGATCAATACCATAAAACCATAAGACCATATCCTGTCCAGGAAGTTTGTTTGTGCTACTGGGGAAGGTTTAAATTAGTTTGGCATGGGGATGGAAACCAGAGCACCAGGTCAGAAAGCGGAGGGAAGGAGAGGAAGGTTGCTATTAGAACCAGAAAAAACAGACAGGAGCAAAGTAATAGATGCCACAGGGTGGATAGTTTAAAGTGTGTGTATTTTAATACTGAGAGCATTATGGAAAAGGTGATGAACTTAGAGCATGGATCTGTACATAGAACTATGACGTGGCCATTACACAGACTTGGTTGACAGTGGAGCAGGAAGTGGGATTTAAAGTTCCAGGTTATCAATGTTTTAGAAAAGATAAAGCGGGGTAAGGGGAAGGGGGAAGAGCTGCATTACTAATGTCACAGCTGCACTCTAAGGGTGGACATTCACTATATGGGTAGAACTCAAAAATAATTAAGGCGCAATCACTCTGGTGGGATTGTACTACAGACGCCCCAATAGCCACCGGGTTATTGTGGAACAAAAGACAGGTAGACTAAGGAAAGGTGTAAAAACAATAGGGTTGTTATCAAGGGGGACTTCAACTTCTCTAACATAAACTTGAACCTACTTAGTGCAAAAAGTTTAGATGGACCAGAATTTATTAGGTGCATCCATGAGGGTTTCTTAAATCCTCATGGATTTAAGTCCTACAAGAGGAGGGGCTGTACTGGATCTGGTGTTGGGTAATGAGCCAGACTACGTGACCAAGATCTCAGTGGCTGAACAATTAGGAAACAGAGACCACAACTCCTTAAATTTTAAGATAGTTAAAGATAAATATGGGCCTTGCAGGAGGGTATTAAATTGCAGCAGGGTAAAGTTTGAGAGCATTAGGCAAGAACTAGGAGGAGGTAATTGGGAAACAGCTGTTTCTGGGCAAGTCCATATCTGACAGGGTCATATCTGACATATCAGCAGGGTGTTTAAAGACCAACTGGACAGAGTAAAGGGCAGGTATGCTACAGTTAGAAGGAACAAAAAGGATGGTAAGACAAGAGAACCTTGGATGTTGAGGGAGGTAATAAATTTAATTCAGAAGAAAAGGGAAAAGCATGTAAAATTTAGGAAGCTTGAATCAAACAAAGCCCTAGAAGATTATACAGTGCCTATAAAAAGTATCGAATCACAGTGAACTTAATTTGGCTTCTTTTGACTTGATCAACAAGAAAGATGCTTTTGTGTCAAAGTGAAAACAGATCTCTACAAAGTGATCTAAATTAATTACAAGTATAAAACACAAAATAATTGATTGCATTAGTATTCACCCCCTTCAAGTCAGTATTTAGAGGATGCACCTTTGGTAGCAATAACAGCCTTGAATCTGTGTGGATATATCTCTATCAGCTTTACACATCTGGACACTGCAATTTTTCCACATTCTTCTTTACGAAACTGCTCTGGCTCTGTCAGATTACATGGGGATCATGAGTGAACAGCCCTTTACAAGTCCAGCCACAAATTCTCAGTTGGACTGAGATCTGGACTCTGACTTGGCCACTCAAGGACATTATCTTGCTGGAAAACAAATCTTCTCCCTGCATCAGATTTTCCTCCAGGATTTCCCTGTGTTTTGCTGCACTCATTTTACCCTCTACCTTCACAAGCCTTCCAGGACCTGCTGCAGTGAAACATCTCCACTGTATGATGCAGCCACTGCCTCAACAAATCGCACCATCTGTAGAAGAACACTGGAATCAATTGAAGAACGCTATCATCACATCCTGCAAAGAAACAATTAGGTTCAAGACGAAAAAACATCAGGATTGGTTCGATGATAATGACAAACTACTCCAACAACTCATCGACGAAAAGAGAAAAGCTTTCATTATCTTACGAAATGACCAACAATTGGCTACCAAAAGGAAACGCTATCAGGAATCCAAGGCTGCAGTCCAGAAGAGCACCCGAAACCTGAAAAACCAATGATGGAGGAAGAAAGCTCAGGAAATCCAACAACTAGCAGACGCCAACGACACTCGAGGCTTTTTCAACACAACTAAAGCTATTTTTGGCCCATCCACTCACGGTCAAGTCCCTCTCAAAAGCAAAGATAGTTCAACCATCCTGAAGAGCAATGCTGACATCAATTCTAGATGGAGGGAGCACTTTGAAGATCTTCTAAATCAAACCATCTCATTTGACAGAAATGTGATTAACAACATTCCAAAACAGCCCGTTGACAACTCCCTAAGCAAAATACAAACACTTGAAGAAGTCAAGGAAGCCATCAAAACCTTGAAAAAAAACAAGGCCGCTGGACTCGATGGAATACCAGCCGAGGTGTACAAAATTGGGGGTAACCAGCTTCATTATCAACTGCATCAACTTTTCATCAAGATCTGGATAAATGAAGACGTACTAGCAGACTTTAAAGACTCAGCAAACGTTACCACCTACAAAAGGAAAGGTGATCGATCCGAATGCGGAAACCTTCACGGAATTTCCGTTAGCAACAGCAGGAAAGACCCTCACCCGCATCATGAACAACCAGTTCAAGCCTTTAGCTGAGAAGATCCTTCCGGAGACACAAGCTGGTTTTAGACCATCATGTGGAGCAATCGACATGATCTTCACAATGCGACAACTACAAGAAAAATGTCGTGAACGACTTCAACCTTTGTACATGGCATTCATCGACCTCACCAAAGCCTTTGACTCGGTATCAAGGGAACTCCTATAGGATGTCCTATCCACCTACGGATGCCCTGAAAAGTACATTCGAATCCTGAGACTCCTCCACAATGGCATGCTTGCCACAGTCATGGTCAGCAACAGTAACTGTAAGCCTTTTTAAGTTCGATCAGGAGTAAAACAGGGATGCGTGATTGCCCCAACTTTGTTCACCATCTTCATTGCGACAATCAAGGATGACCTAACCCCAGGAATCGAAATTGTCTACAGAACAGATGGCAGACTTTTCAATCTTGCCCATCTCAAATCCAAAACGGAGACATCCACGAGTTCCCTCATCGAGTTCCAATACGCAGATGACAACAGTGTTGCAGCTCTTTCAGAAAACCACCTACAACAGATTATGACTGCCTTCAACCGTGCATACATGAAACTTGGACTTACCATCAATTTCAAGAAGACTCAGATCATCTATCAACCATCACCAATTGAGACAAATCGGATAGAACCATCAATTCAACTTGGCGAAACAACCCTGGAAAATGTGGACCACCTTCTGTATCTTGGAAGTCACCTCTCCTACAATGTCAACCTTAATGACGAGATCCAACATCGTCTTAAATGCGCTGGAACAGCTTTTGGACGTCTCCAAACAAGAGTCTTTCATGATAGTGACATCTGAACAGACACCAAAATCTTAGTGTACAAAGCAGTGGTAATCCCAACACTCCTGTATGTATCAGAAACCTGGACAACATACTGATGACATCTGAAGGCACTTGAAAAGTTCCATCAAAGCAGTCTTCGAAACATCTTAAATATCAGCTGGGAAGATAGAAGAACCAATGTCAGTGTGCTAAATGAAGCAAAAACAAGAAGCATTGAAGCCTACATGATCAAGAACCAACTAAGATGGAGAGATCATGTTGTTCGGATGAAAGACGAACGTCTGCCGAAACAAATCTTCTACTCCCAGCTTAAAGAAGGCAAACGTAAAAGAGGCGGACAACAGAAGAGATTCAAAGACGTCTTAAAAGCCAACATGAAGAAATGTAACATCGACATCAACAATTGGGAAACCAATGCCAAGGACAGGAAACTCTGGCAAGCCATCATCCGAGAAGGAACAGCAACTTTCGAAGCCAACAGATGTGCAGAATTAGAAGAAAAGAGAAGAAAATGGAAAGAGAGGTAGCAACAACAAAAGCCTGATCTGCCATCTGGAACGACCTGTCCTGAATGCCGAAGAACTTTCAAAGCCAAGATTGGACCCATAAGCCACTTGAGAGCCCATAAATAGATCAACAGAACGAAAACCATCATCCTCAACCTCGAGGGATAGCCACGACGATGATGCAGCCACCACCATGCTTTATGGTAGAGATGGTGTGTTTTTGATGATGTGCGGTGTTAGTCTGATGGCCAAAAAGCTCAATTTTGGTTTCATCAGACCATAGAACCTTCTTCCACCTAACTTCAGAATCTCCCACATGCCTCTGGCAAACTCTAGCCGCGTTTTCATGTGAGTTTTTTTCAATGGTGGCTTTCTCTTTGCCACTCTCCCATAAAGCCACAACTGGTGAAGCACCCGGGCAACAGTTGTTGTATGCGCAGTCTCTCCCATCTCAGCCACTGAAGCCTGTAACTCCTCCAGAGTTGTCATTGGTCTCTTGGTGGCCTCTCTCACTAGTCCCCTTCTTGCACGGTCACTGCATTTTTGAGGACAGCATACTCTAGGCAGATTTACAGCTGTGCCATATTCTTTTCATTTCTTGATGATTGTACTCCATGGGATATTCAGTGACTTGGAAATTTTCTTGTATTCATCTCCCTGTTGTGGTTTTAAATAACCTTTTTACAGAGTTGCTTGGAGCGTTCTTTTGTCTTTATGGTGTAGTCTTTGCTCGGATATTGACTCGCCAGCAGTTGGACCTTCCAGATACAGGTGTATTTTTATTACAATTAATTGAAACACCTTGATTGCACACATCTCCAAAAACAGATCTCCATCTAACTAATTATGTGACTTCTAAAACCAACTGACTGCACCAGTGATGACTTGGTGTGTCATTTTAAAGGAGGGTGAATACTTAACAGTCAATTATCTTGTGTTTTATATTTATAATTAATTTAGATCACTTTGTCAAAATCTGTTTTCACTTTGACACGAAAGTCTTTTTCTGCTGATCAGCATCAAAAAAAGCCAAATTAGAACACTGTTAATCAATGTTGTAAAACATAAAAACTTCCAGGGGATGAATACTTTTTATAAGCCAGAAAAGAACACAAAAAGGGAATTAGGAAAGGCAAGATGGGCCAAGAACAGACCTTGATAAGTAGGATTAAAGAGACATTCTATAGATATACCAGGAGCAAGAGGATAAGTAGGAAGAGGATAGGACCATTCAAGGATAAAGGAAGGAATATTTGCTTGGATGCAAAGGATGTGGTTGAGGTCCTTAACGAGTATTTTATGTCAGTATTTATCAAGTAGAAAACATACAGGGTAAGGAGCTCAGTGCCAAGAGTATTAAAACGCTGGGGCATTTTGAAGTGAAGGAGACATGAGGAAATCTGCAGATGCTGGAAATTCAATCAACACACACAAAAAATGCTGATGAATGCAGCAGGCCAGGCAGCATCTATAGGAAGTGGTACAGTCGACATTTCGGGCCGGGACCCTTGATGAAAGGTCCCGGCCCGAAATGTCAACTGTACCTCTTCCTATAGATGCTGCCTGGCCTGCTGCCTTCACCAGCATATTTTGAAGTAAAGGAGGAGGTATTGTTGGGAGTCTTAAAGAGTGATAAGGTGATGCATAAGTCCTCAGGCAAGTGAAATTACTGCTACACACATCAAAGTTGCTGGTGAACGCAGCAGGCCAGGCAGCAACTCTAGGAAGAGGTACAGTCGACGTTTCGGGCCAAGACCCTTCGTCAGGACTAACTGAAGGAAGAGCTAGTAAGAGATTTGAAACTGGGAGGGGGAGGGGGAGATCCGAAATGATAGGAGAAGACAGGAGGGGGAGGGAGGGATGGAGCCAAAAGCTGGACAGGTGATTGGCAAAAGGGATATGAGAGGATCATGGGACAGGAGGCCCAGGGAGAAGGAAAAGGGGGAGGGGGGGAAAATCCCAGAGGATGGGCAAGGGATATAGTCAGAGGGACAGACGGAGAAAAAGGAGAGAGAGAGAGAAAGAATGTGTGAATATAAATAAATAAATAACGGATAGGGTACGAGGGGGAGGTGGGGCATTAGCGAAAGTTAGAGAAGTCAATGTTCATGCCATCAGGTTGGAGGCTACCCAGACGGAATATAAGGTCTTGTTCCTCCAACCTGAGTGTGGCTTCATCTTTACAGTAGAGGAGGCAGTGGATAGACATATCAGAATGTGAATGGGATGTGGAATTAAACTGTGTGGTCACTGGGAGATCCTGCTTTCTCTGGCAGACAGAGCGTAGGTGTTCAGCAAAACGAGCTCCCAGTCTGTGTCAGGTCTCGCCAATATATAAAAGGCCACATCGGGAGCACCGGACGCAGTATATCACACCAGCCGACTGACAGGTGAAGTGTTGCCTCACCTGGAAGGACTGTCTGGGGCCCTGAATGGGTGGTAAGGGAGGAAGTGTAAGGGCATGTGTAGCACTTGTTCCGCTTACAAGGATAAGTGCCAGGAGGGAGATCGGGGAGGGACCAATGGACAAGGGAGTCGCGTAGGGAGCTATCCCTGTGGAAAGCGGGGGGGGGAGGTGGGGGAAGGAAAGATGTGCTTAGTGGTGGGATCCCGTTGGAGGTGGTGGAAGTTACAGAGAATAATATGTTGGGTGCAAACCAGGGGAACCCTATTCCTAGTGGGGTGACGGGAAGATGGAGTGAGAGCTATATACAGCCTCCTCTACTGTAAAGATGAAGCCACATTCAGGTTGGAGGAACAACACCTTATATTCCGTCTGGGTAGCCTCCAACCTGATGGCATGAACATCGACTTCTCTAACTTCCGCTAATGCCCCACCTCCACATCCGTTATTTATTTATATGCACACATTCTTTCTCTCTCTCTCCTTTTTCTCCCTCTGATTATACCCCTTGCCCATCCTCTGGGTTCCCCCCCCCCCCCGCTTTCCTTCTTCCTGGGCCTCCTGTCCCATGATCCTCTCATATCCCTTTTGCCAATCACCTGTCCAGCTCTTGGCTCCATCCCTCCCCCTCCTGTCTTCTCTTATCATTTTGGATCTCCCCCTCCCACTCCCACTTTCAAATCTCCTATTAGTTCTTCCTTCAGTTAGTCCTGACGAAGGGTCTCGTCCCGAAACGTCGACTGTACCTCTTCCTAGAGATGCTGCCTGGCCTGCTGCGTTCACCAGCAACTTTGATGTATGTTGCTTGAATTTCCAGCATCTGCAGAATTCCTCGTGTTTATGAAATTACTCCTGGAGCCTTTGCCAATATCTTGGCATCCTCTCTAGCCACAGGCGAAGTCTTGAAGGACTGCTGAGTCGCTAATGTTGTTCCATTATTCAAGAAAGGAACCAGGAATAATCCTGGAAACTATAAACCGGTGAGTTGCACCGGTGAGTTACTGGATAGAATTCTTAGGGATAGGATTTATGAGCATTTAGTTAACCATGGTGTAATTATGAGAGCCACCATGGCTTTGCGGGGGGCAAGCTGTGTCTTAATAATTTGATTGAGTTTTTTGAAGGGGTGACGAGGGTGAGGAATGAAGGTAGAACTGTGGATGTTGTCTACATGGATTTTAGTAAGGTGTTTGACACATTGCTCATGGCAGGCTCATCCAGAAGATTAAAACGCATGGGATCCATGGTGAATTGACCGTTTGGATTCAGAACTGCCTCTCCCAAATTATAGACCAGTGAGTCTTACATCAGTGGTTGGTAAGTTAATGAAAAAGATCCTGAGAGGCAGGATTTAAGAACATTTGGAGAGGCATAATATGATCAGGAATAGTCAGCATGGCTGTCAAAGGCAGGTTGTGCCTTACGAGCCTGATTTAATTTTTTGTGGATGTGACTAAACACATTGATGAAGGTAGAGCAGTAGATATAGTGTATATAAATTTCAGCAAGGCATTTGATAAGATACCCCATGCAAGGCTTATTGAGAAAGTGAGGAGGCATGTGATCCAAGAGGTCCTTGCTTTGTGGATCCAGAACTGGCTTACACACAGGAGGCAAAGAGTGGTTGTAGACGGGTCATATTCTGCATGGAGGCCGGTGACCAGTGGTGTGCCTCAGGGATCTGTTCTGGGACCCCTTCTCTTTGTGATTTTCATAAATGACCTGGATGGGGAAGTGGAGGGATGGGTTAGTAAATTTGCTGATGGTATAAAGGTTGGGGGTGTTATGGATAGTGTGGAGGGCTGTCAGAGGTTACAGTGGGACATCAATAGGATGCAAAACTGGGCTGAGAAGTGGTAGTTGGAGTTCAACTCAAATAAGTGTGAGGTGGTTTATTTTGGTAGGTCAGATATGACGGCAGGCTATAGTATTAATTGTAAGACTCTTGGCAATGTGGAGGATCAGAGGAATCTTGGGGTCCAAGTCCATAGGACACTCAAAGCTACTGCACAGGTCGACTCCGTGGTTAAGAAAGCATATGGTACATTGGCCTTCATCAACAGTGGGATTGAGTCCAAGAGCCAAGGGGTTATGTTACAGCTATATAGGACCCTGGTCAGACCCCACTTGGAGTTCACTTCTGGTCACCTCACTACAGGAAGGATGTGGATACTATAGAAAGAGTGCAGAGGAGATTTACAAGGATGTTGCCTGGATTGGGGAGCAGGCCTTATGAGAATAGGTTGAGTGAATTTGGCCTTTTCTTCTTGGAGCGACAGAGGATGACAGGTGACCTGATACAGGTGTACAAAATGATGAGAGGCTTTTTCCCAGGGCTGAAATGGCTAAGATGAGAGGGCACAGTTTTAAGGTGCTTGGAAGTAGGTACAGAGCCGATGTCAGGGGTAAGATTTTTTATGCAGAGATTGCATAAAATGTGATTGCATGGAATACACTGCCAGCGACGGTGGTGGAGGCGAGTACAATAGGGTCTTTTAAGAGACTCTTGGGTTCGTACATGGAGCTTTACAAAACAGAGGGCTATGGGTAACCGCAGGTCATTTCTAAAGTAAGAACATGCTTGGCACAGCATTGTGGGCCAAAGGACTTGCATTGTGCTGTTGGTTTTCCATGTTTCTATGTCCATAAGATGCCAAGAGCAACACCTCTCCATCTCTGGGAATAGCTTTCATTGCCCTGGCAGAGGAGTCATGTAGATTTTCCCAGACCATCACGGACGCAAGATTCCTGGCAGTAGTGGATGCAGCTACAAAGTGACCAGAAGTCACTGAGGATATAACAAAATAGATTGATGAAGGTAGAGCAGTGGATGTAGTGTATAAGGATTTGAGTAAGGCATTTGATAAGGTTCCCTGTGCAAGGCTCCTTCAGAAAATAAGGAGGCATTGGATCCAAGGACACCTTGCTTTGTGGATGCAGAATTGAATTGACTACAGAAGGCAAAGAGTGGTTGTAGATGGTTTGTATTCTGCACGGAAGTCTGTGGTGTTCCACTGAAATCTGTTCTGTGCTCCCTCCTCTTTGTGATTTTAATAAATGATCTGGATGAGGAAGTAGAAGGGTGGGTTGTTAAGTTTACTGATGACACAATGATTGGGGGTGTTCTAGATAGTCTGGAGGGTTGTCAGAGGTTACAGCAAGACCTTGATAGGATGCACAATTGGGCTGAGAAGTGGTAGATGGAGTTCAACCCAGGTAAGTGTGAAGTAGTTCATTTTAGGTGGTCAAATTTGAAGGCAGAATATAATATTAATGATAATGGCAGTGTGGAGGATCAGAGAGATCTTGGGGTCCGTGTCCATAGAACACTAACAGCTGCTGCACATGGTGACAGTGTTGTTAAGATGGTATATGATGTGTTGGCTTTCATCAACTGTAGGATTGAGTTCAAGAGCCGTGAGGTAATGTTACAGCTATACAAGAACTTGGTTAGATTCCCCTTGGAATACTGAGTTCACTTCTGGTCATCTCACTACAGGAAGGATGTGAATACTATAGAAAGAGTGCAGAGGAGATTTACAAGGATGTTGCCTGGATTGGAGAGCATGCCTTATGAGAATAGGTTGAGTGAACTTGGCCTTTTCTCCTTGGAGTGACAGAGGATGAGAGGTGACCTGATAGAGGTGTATAAGATGTTGAGAGGCATTTATCATGTGGATTTCCAAAGGCTTTTTCCCAGGACTGAAATGGCTAACATGAGGGGGCACAGTTTTAAGGTGGTTGGAAGTAGCTAGAGAGATGTCAGGGGCATGCTTTTCCACACAGAGAGTGGTGAGTGTATGGAATGGGCTGCCGGCGTCAGTGGTGGAGGCAGATACAATAGAGTCTTTTAAGAGACTCTTAGATACGTACATGGAGCTTAGAAAAATAGAGAACTATGCAATAGGGAAATTCTAGGCAGTTTCTAGAGTAGGTTACATGGTCGGCACAACATTGTTGGGCTGAAAGGCCTGTAATGTGCTGAAGATTTCTATGTTCTATAAAAGGTAGTGGTTGAAGGGACTTATTCTAATTGGAGGTCTGGGTTTAGCATTGTCCACATGGCTCTGTACTGGGACTTCTGCTGTTTGTGATATACGTAAATAACCTGGATGAAAATGTGGATGGGAGTTTCCAGATGGTACGTAGATTGGTGGTATTGTGGATAGCGTAGAAGACTAGCAAAGAATGCAGCAGAATAAGGATCAGTTGCAGATATGGGTGGAGAAATGGCAGATGGAGTTTAACTCGGCCAAATGTGAAGTGTTGCACCTTGGTGGGTCAAATGTAAAGAGATAGTGCACTGTTAAGGGCAAGACAATGCAGAGGGATCTTGGAGTCCAAGGTTATAGCTCCCTCAAGGTTGATAGGCTGACTGAGAAGGCATATGGCCTGCTTGTCTTTATTAGTCAAGGCATTACATTCAGAAGTCAGGGAGTCATGTTGCAGCTTTATAAAACTAGATAGGCTGCATTTGGAGCACTGCATACAGTCCTGGTCGCCCCATTTTAGGAGTTGTGTCAATGTTTGGAGAGGGTACAGAAAAAGTTTACCAGGATGATGCATGGATTAGAGGGCACGAGAGGTTCGACAAATTTGGGTTGTATCCTCTGGAGTGACGGAGGCTGAGGGGAAATCTGATGGAGCTTTATAAGATTATGAGGGGAATAGACAGACAGTACCTTTTTCCCCCAGAGTTGAAATGTCTGAAGCCAGGCAGTATGCACTTAAGGTGAGAGGGGGTAATTTCAAAGGAGATGTGAAGGGCAAGTTTTTCTTTACACAGAGAGCACTGGGTACCTGGAATGCACTACCTAGGCAGGTGGTAGAAGCCAATACAATAGAGACTTTTGAGAGACGTATAGATAGGCACATGAATGTGAGGAAAATGGAAGGACATTCCCATTGTGCAGGCAGAGGGAATTAGTTTAGTTGGCCATTTGATGACTAATTTATTTGGTTTGGCACTACATTGTGTGCCAAAGGGCCTGTCCTATGCTTTACTGTTCTATGCTCTGAAGGATGGGTGAAGGATGGTTGTAGTTGGGAGCTGACTGTACAAGGTTACATGTTATATCGGAGGGATAGGAAGGTAGGCGGGGGGGGATGGGTGGCTGTACTGGTAAGGAATGGCATCAAATCAGTAAAAAGATGTGACATAGGATCGGAAGATGTTGAATCCTCTGTGGATTGAGTTAAGAAACTGCAAGGCTAAAAGAACCATGGCGGCAGTTATATACAGGCCTCCCAACAGTAGTAGGGATGTGGACCACAGATTCCAACAAGAAATAGAAAAGGCATATCAAAAGGCAATGTTATAATAATCTCCTTTGAACATACATCCTCTCACCTTTCAGCATGGCCTCAAGTACAAGATATTTCAACCGGAGGGTAAAGTCACCATGACCACACCTAAGGGTTATAATGTAAGTGACTGCAAAAATAGGAGAGCCATTGGTTGAAGTTTTCCTTATTTATTGAGTTCTGATGGGATACTAGTGGAATGGAAAACAGCAAACGTTCAAGCAGGCAGGGAAACAATAAGCCAAAAAACTTAAGACAGTGAGTTTAACATTCATTATTAGTGAAATGTTACAATTAAAGAAAAACAGGTAGTCAGTTAATACACTCAAAGCCAGATGTATTAATTTATGGAAAAGATGTCATGTTTGAAAGTCATGTTGTGTAGAGCAAGCTCCCACCAACAAAAATGATCATTTACACCCCTGATGACGGATTGAGGAACAACTCCTCTGCTTTCCAAATTGGTGGCACGAGAGAGCAGACAATGTTGAGGTTTAATTTCTTGTGTAGCACTTCCAAGTCAAAGTAAATTTATTATCAAAGTCACCATATACTACCTTGCAATTCATTTTCTTACAGGCTTTTATAGGAAAATAATGAAAATGAATCTCAAGGTTCTATATGGTAAGAAGTAGGTATGTTGATGATAAATTTACTTTGAACTTTGAAATACAACAATATTTACAAAAATCTATACATAAGCAAAAGACTAACAAACAACCAATTAGGCAGCTCAGCAAGAAGCAGCAGTCTACATTTTTGTGCTCAACTCTGGAATAAAAGAATTTGATTAAACAAGTACCAAACTAATCTTAGTGCCAACACGATGACTCACTATTAAATGTCAGTCATTCAGCATCTTCTACTGCCTGAAACACAAATCCTATTTTCTGGTTTACTGTATCTAATCAGCTTCTTAAAGACAAGTTTAGAATGTAGCTATTCTGCTTTATGTAGCTGTTAAATAAAAAAAGAGAATGTTAAGCATCAAATGCCCAAAGCTAAGTGGTACTTGCACCCCAAAATATCCCTCTTTACAACTCTGTCATGCCATGTCTGAGTAGTATTTACATCACAACTGTGGCATCAGTGTGAAATAAAAATGAAAGAGAATCCCTTTTGGTAATGAACATGTACTTAAGGAATAATTCACCTTCGCCCTGCCATACTTCAAGTGTATATAAATTTCTGTGACACACTGGGCAGATGAATAAGTATGGGACATGCATGGTGAATAGTTGTATCCTGTAGAGTACAGAGAAACACATGTTCATGTCCAAGAATCCCTGAAGGTGGCAACACAGGTAGATAAGGTGGTAAAGGCATATGAGACACATGCTTTCATTCACCTCAGAAAACAAGAGCAGCCAGTACAGTTTTATAAAACATTGTCTCAGCAACAGCTGGAACTCCTTGATCACCACAGCAGGAAGATTTGTGATTGCAGAAGAGCTTCACCAGTAAATTGCCTGAGATTTCAGTTATCCCGGGATGCTGGATAGGCTAGACTCATTTTCTCTGGAATGGTAAGAGGCAAGGGGAGATCTGATACAGGTATACAAAATTATGAGTGGCATATATAGTATGACAATACTAGCAGACTACAGCTCTCTCTTTCTCTCTCTCTCTCTCTCAACGTTCAACAAAAATTATTGTTTATTTCTCTTTGTTATATTGTACCCATGCAAGTAATGTAAAATTTATGTATGATAAGCTTATCGTAACTATATTCGCTCACACCTTTTAATGTACAGTATTGCTGCAAGCTAATTCATTATTTCCATGGTATTTCAAGTTCAAGTTTAATTGTCATTGAACCATACACATGAATACAGCCAAACAAAACTGCGTTCTTCTGGGGCCCTTCAGTCACACAGCACGTAGCACATATAGCAAGCGTGTAATTACTACAGCAGGAAACCAAACACGCACTGGAAAATAAAAAATAGTCCAGGTCCCTGACTGTCATGGCCTGTAGATTGTTGCTGCAGCAGTCTTCACCAGGCACTAGTGCAGCCACAGATGGATGCAATCCAATTCGTTTTCCGCCAAGCGAAACCGGAGGGAAGCATCAATGGAAGGGGCCCGCACCCAACCCAGCATGGACACCAGCTTCTCCACAGTGACACTCCCAACCCAGCATGGACACCAGCTTCTCCACAGTGACACTCCCAACCCAGCATGGACACCAGCTTCTCCACACTGGCACCCCTCACCCAGCATGGACACCAGCTTCTCCACAGTGACACTCCCAACCCAGCATGGACACCAGCTTCTCCACACTGGCACCCCTCACCCAGCATGGACACCAGCTTCTCCACAGTGACACTCCCAACCCAGCATGAACACCAGCTTCTCCACACTGGAACCCCCAACCCAGCATGGACACCAGCTTCTCCACACTGGAACCCCCAACCCAGCATGGACACCAGCTTCTCCACAGTGACACTCCCAACCCAGCATGGACACCAGCTTCTCCACACTGGCACCCCTCACCCAGCATGGACACCAGCTTCTCCACACTGGAACCCCCAACCCAGCATGGACACCAGCTTCTCCACACTGGCACCCCTCACCCAGCATGGACACCAGCTTCTCCACACTGGCACCCCTCACCCAGCATGGACACCAGCTTCTCCACAGTGACACTCCCAACCCAGCATGAACACCAGCTTCTCCACACTGGAACCCCCAACCCAGCATGGACACCAGCTTCTCCACAGTGACACTCCCAACCCAGCATGGACACCAGCTCTCTCCACACCGGCTCCTGTGGCTCCTTCCGAGCATCTGCATCAACCGATCATATGGCATGAGAGCTTGATCTGTGCAACAACCAAGGCCACACAGTTCCCCACAGTCGGTCTTATCAATGAACCAGTGAATTGGATTGAATGAATAAAGATCCTTTCTCTCCCAGGTGGAAAGGCCCCTACCAAGTGCTGCTGACGACCCGTACAACCGCTAAGGTGAAGCAGAAATCATGGGGGTGACAGCATCATGTTGTGGGGGTGCTTTGCTGCAGGAGGGACTGGTGCACTTCACAAAATAGATGGCATCATGAGAAAGGAAAATTATGTGGATATATTGAAGCAACTTCTCAAGACATCAGCCAGGAAGTTAAAGCTCGGTCGCAAATGGGTCTTCCAAATGGACAATGACCCCAAGCATACCTCCAAAGTTGTGGCAAAATTGCTTAAGGACAACAAAGTCAAGGTATTAGAGTGGCCATCACAAAGCCCTGACCTCAATCCAATAGAAAATTTGTGGGCAGAACTGAAAAAGCGTGTGTGAGCAAGGAGGCCTACAAACCTGACTCAGTTACACCAATTCTGTCTGGAGGAATGGAACAAAATTCCAGCAACTTATTGTGAGAAGCTTCTGGAAGGCTACCCAAAACGTTTGACCCAAGCTAAACAATTTAAAGGCAATGTTACCAAATACTAACAAAGTGTATGTGAACTACTGACCCACTGGGAAAGTGATGAAAGAAATAAAAGCTAAAATAAATCATTCTCTCTACTATTACTCTGACATTTCACATTCTTAAAATAAAATAGTGTTCCTAACTGACCTAAGACAGGAGGGAATATTTTCTAGGATTAAATGTCAGGAATTGTGGAAAACTGAGTTTAAATGTATTTGGCTAAGGTGTATGTAAACTTCTGACTTCAACTCTGTGTGTGTATATATATATATATATATATATATACATACACACACACACACATATATACACACACACATATACACATACATATACACACACGCACACAGTGATTATTAACAAAATACATACTCAATAGAGGACTAACATGAAGGAAGTAGTGGTAATAATCATATAGGGGGAAGGATTGATTAAGTGTCTAACAGCACCGGAGGGCAAATGCAAAGCAATAGGGGAGTGGAGAAGAAGTTTTGAGCCTGTGAAGGAGGGACAGAGTCACCCACACTCATACAACACATGGTGGCAGTTTGCTAGTCATATGGTCTACCATGCAAATTTAACAAACTGCCGCATTTGTATGGCAGTTCCCCATTCCATGCAGAATCGAATCTTAAACCCCTGCCAATTGGAAGAGAATTCTCGCAGTGTATATTGGTAGGATTACAGGCCTATACTATTTCAGGCAATAAGTCTGCTCAAAATTGTCTTGACTCCGTAAAGTATTTGGTTATGAATAGTCTTAAGTTATGGGGAAGTACCACCACTAATTTTACAGCAGTGTGCTCCTCCTACTGTCTCCAGCCTTGGGCCTTAGGTAGTAGCTCCAATAGTACCACTGTGCCAAGAGAAATGTATGTAAAAACATACGTAGCCTCGGCTCCAGTCTGTTTGTGTTCTGGACCAGGGTTTAAGAACAACTGGTTAAGGTTTTCCTTGTGTGATACCTCCTTTGAACCCCTAATGCAGCGGCCTGATCAACGTGAACACCAGAGAGTATTGAAAAAGTAAAAGTTGGACCAACGTTACTGGACAACACCTCGATAGTACATGGACGGCTATAGGAATATATGGGGTGCCCAGAATAAGCTGGATTTGTGGGTGTAGGGCATATCCGTGGCTCCATAGGCAATGGGCTGGTGCTGCTATTTGGGAAAATTGTCAACCTCTGTTCCAACTATAGTCTTGCCATCATTGTTTCTCATGCAGACTACCTACACTAACGAACTAGACGTGTCTTCAGATTCTGCGGGGAATAAGATTTTGGCAGGATTACTCCCCTGGTGGGGTGCGGTAAATAATGCCCATACAATAGACAATATAAGTTTAGAACTAGAACAGTGGACAACAGACTATATAGGGATTTGCCATTCTGAACCAGGAAATGCAAAACCTTCGACTGGAACACAACAGCCCTAGACTACGTATTAGCCAGAGAAGGAGGGGTCTGTGCGTTGGTAGGGAAAGAACGTTGCACCTACATACCTGATGCTTCAGAAAATATGACCCATGTGTTAGAACACATGACCCAGTTGCGAGGTGAAATACATAGACTGAACTCTCAAGCCCCTCCAGAAGGCTGCCGTTTCTTTAGATGGGTTAAGTCAGTGTTACATAGAAACATAGAAATCCTACAGCACAATACAGGCCCTTTGGCCCACAAAGTTGTGCCGAACATGTCCTTACCTTAGAAATTTCTAGACTTCCCCATAGCCCTCTATTTTTCTAAGCTCCATGTACCTATCTAAAAATCTCTTAAAAGACCCCATCATATCCGCCTCCACCACCGTTGCCAGCAGCCCATTCCATGCACTCACCACTCTCTGAGTAAAAAACTTACCCGACATCTCCTCTGTACCTACTCCCAAGCACCTTAAACCTGCGTCCTCTTGTGGCAACCATTTCAACCCTGGGAAAAAACCTCCGACTATCCACACGATCAATGCCTCTCATCATCTTATACACCTCTATCAGGTCACCTCTCATCCTCCGTCACTCCAAGGAGAAAAGGCCGAGTTAACTCAACCTATTCTCATAAGGCATGCTCCCCATTCCAGGCAACATCTTTGTAAATCTCCTCTGCACCCTTTCTATGGTTTCCACATCCTTCCTGTAGTGAGGTGACCAGAACTGAGCACAGTACTCCAAGTGTGGTCTGACCAGGGTCCTATAAAGCTGCAACATTACCTCTCAGTTCCTAAATTCAATTCCACAATTAATGAAGGCCAATACACCATATGCCTTCTTAACCACAGCATCAACCTGCGCAGCTACTAGGAGAAGGAATATTTTCTTAGTTACAACCCCTCTCTTAAGGTCTCATTGCCCTGGTCTGCTTAGCAGTGGCAGTTTAGTGTGTCATACAACTATGCATTCGCTGGGTCTGTGCCCCTCCACAGTCGAAGCCAGCAGAGACGGTAGCATTACTCTATGCGCGATCTCACATCACAGGAGAGGGGGAAAAGGGGATAGTTACGATGAAGAGGAATGTTTAAGAATGCGTCCTTACCCAGTGAGTTATAAGCCCCCTTTTCCAAAAGAAGGGAATACGAATCTTTACGAAGGATCAACAAGGAGGGATTTGTGGTCGAAATGGTTAAGACTAGTGTATGATGGGATACTTGACCATTCTGGAGCAGCTGGGCTCAATACTGCTGATGTGTGTCGAGAATAACCCTGGATGATAAGCGCAGTACCAGGAACACCAATAAATAAGATACTAGGCCCCTGGAACCGGGAGGAGGATGCCTCTGGAGGTAAATTAATAGCCCTGATAACAGGAAGCAGGAAGAACTGTTAGACTCACACTGAGAGATAATTGACACGAATTTTAAACATAGCTCATTTGCTGACTGTGGGATGTCACACAAAGTTATGTGAAAATTTTTGTCTTGCTGTACAAATATGAGCTTGTTATAACCTAAAAATCAGAGTTCTGGTGGTAGTGGAGACTGCCGCAGACTCTCCATGATACCATGTTAATAAGCCCTTAAAACAAAACTTGAAGTCACTCTGGTGTTCTTAGTTAGTGTACCTACAACACCCAGTCAAGTGAGGTACTGGCAACTCCTTAATGCAAAAGGAGGAGGAGTAAAGTGAGGGTAGGACTGATCAGGGATAGAAGAGGAAACATGTCTGGCATCGGAGGAGGTGGGGAGGCCCTTAATGAATACTTTGCTCCAGTATTCACCAGTGAAAAAGGCTGTTGACCTCTGTGAAGACAGAGTAAAACAGGCTGATATGCTACAATACGTTGACATTAATAAAGATGATATGTTGGTATTTTTGAAAAACATTTGGATAGATAAGTCTCTGGGCCCAATGGGAAATACACAGGTTACCACAGGAAGCAAGGGAAAAGATTGTTGTGCTTTTGGCAATGGTCTTTGTGTCTTCACAGGCCACAGAAGTCATGCCAGAAGACTGGAAGAGGGCAAATATTATTCCTTTGTTCAAAGGGAGTAGAAATAACCCAGGAATTATAGACCAGTGTGTGCAATGGTGTGCAAATTCTCAGAGACAGGATATATGAACATTTGGAGAAACATAGCCAGCTTTCTGAGGGGTGGTGATGCCTCACAAGTCTGACTGAATTCCTTGAGGATGTAACAAAACATATTGATGAGGGCAGAGCAACGAATGTGGTGAATATGGATTTTAGTAAGGCATTTGATATAGGTTCCCAATGAAAGGTTCATTGAGAAATCAGAAAGCATGGGTCAAGCATCAAGCAAGAAAGCTTGACTAAGTGGATTCAGAATTCGCTTGCCCACAAAAGAATATTTTGCCTGGAGGTTAGTGACCAGTGGTGTTCAGTAGCGATCTGTTCAGGAACCTCTGCTCTTTGTGATTTTTATAAATGACTTGGGTGAAGAATAAGTCGGTGGAGTTGTGGATAGTGTAAACTTTGTCATAAGTTACAATAGAACATTGACAGGATGCAGAGCTGTGTTGGGAAGTGACAGGTGGAGTTGGAAGGTTGAATTTGAATGCAGAATACAGAGATAATGGCATGATTCTTAGCAATTTGGGTCCTCTTTCATAGATTTCTCAAACTTGCTGTGCAAGTTGATAGTGTGATTAAGAAGGCGTATAGTGTGTTGGCCTTCATTACTCGGGGGTTGAGTTCAAGACCCGTGAGGAAATGTTGCAGCTCTGCAAAATCCTGGTTAGACCACAGTTGGTCTAATTCTGTACAGTTCTGGTCACCTCATTATAGAAACATAGAAACATAGAAAATAGGTGCAGGAGTAGGCCATTCGGCCCTTCGAGCCTGCACCGCCATTTATTATGATCATGGCTGATCATCCAACTCAGAACCCCACCCCACCCTTCCCTCCACACCCCCTGATCCCCGTAGCCACAAGGGCCATATCTAACTCCCTCTTAAATATAGCCAATGAACTGGCCTCAACTGTTTCCTGTGGCAGAGAATTCCACAGATTCACCACTCTCTGTGTGAAGAAGTTTTTCCTAATCTCGGTCCTAAAAGGCTTCCCCTTTATCCTCAAACTGTGACCCCTTGTTCTGGACTTCCCCAACATCGGGAACAATCTTCCTGCATCTAGCCTGTCCAATCCCTTTAGGATTTTATACGTTTCAATCAGATCCACCCTCAATCTTCTAAATTCCAACGAGTACAAGCCCAGTTCATCCAGTCTTTCTTCATATGAAAGTCCTGCCATCCCAGGAATCAATCTGGTGAACCTTCTTTGTACTCCCTCTATGGCAAGGATGTCTTTCCTCAGATTAGGGGACCAAAACTGCACACAATACTCCAGGTGTGGTCTCACCAAGGCCTTGTACAACTTACAGTAGTACCTCCCTGCTCCTGTACTCGAATCCTCTCGCTATAAATGCCAGCATACCATTCGCCTTTTTCACCGCCTGCTGTACCTGCATGCCCACTTTCAATGACTGGTGTATAATGACACCCAGGTCTCGTTGCACCTCCCCTTTTCCTAATCGGCCACCATTCAGATAATAATCTGGTTTCCTATTTTTGCCACCAAAGTGGATAACTTCACATTTATCCACATTAAATTGCATCTGCCATGAATTTGCCCACTCACCCAACCTATCCAAGTCACTCTGCATCCTCTTAGCATCCTCCTCACAGCTAACACTGCCACCCAGCTTCATGTCATCCGCAAACTTGGAGATGCTGCATTTAATTCCCTCATCCAAGTCATTAATATATATTGTAAACAACTGGGGTCCCAGCACTAAGCCTTGCGGTACCCCACTAGTCACCGCCTGCCATTCTGAAAAGGTCCCATTTATTCCCACTCTTTGCTTCCTGTCTGCTAACCAATTCTCCATCCACATCAATACCTTACCCCCAATACCGTGTGCTTGAAGTTTGCACACTAATCTCCTGTGTGGGACCTTGTCAAAAGCCTTTTGAAAATCCAAATATACCACATCCACTGGTTCTCCCCTATCCACTCTACTAGTTACATCCTCAAAAAATTCTATGAGATTCATCAGACATGATTTTCCTTTCACAAATCCATGCTGACTTTGTTCGATGATTTCACCGCTTTCCAAGTGTGCTGTTATCACATCTTTGATAACTGACTCCAGCAGTTTCCCCACCACCGACGTTACGCTAACCGGTCTATAATTCCCCGGTTTCTCTCTCCCTCCTTTTTTAAAAAGTGGGGTTACATTAGCCACCCTCCAATCCTCAGGAACTAGTCCAGAATCTAACGAGTTTTGAAAAATTATCACTAATGCATCCACTATTTCTTGGGCTACTTCCTTAAGCACTCTAGGATGCAGACCATCTGGCCCTGGGGATTTATCTGCCTTCAGTCCCTTCAATTTACCTAACACCACTTCCCTACTGACATGTATTTCGCTCAGTTCCTCCATCTCACTGGACCCTCTGTCCCCTACTATTTCTGGAAGATTATTTATGTCCTCCTTAGTGAAGACAGAACCAAAGTAATTATTCAATTGGTCTGCCATGTCCTTGCTCCCCATAATCAATTCACCTGTTTCTGTCTGCAGGGGACCTACATTTGTCTTTACCAGTCTTTTCCTTTTTACATATCTATAAAAGCTTTTACAGTCAGTTTTTATGTTCTCTGCTAGTTTTCTCTCATAATCATTTTTCCCCTTCCTAATTAAGCCCTTTGTCCTCCTCTGCTGAACTCTGAATTTCTCCCAGTCCTCAGGTGAGCCACTTTCTCTGGCTAATTTGTATGCTTCTTCTTTGGAATTGATACTATCCCTAATTTCTCTTGTCAGCCACGGGTGCACTACCTTCCTTGATTTATTCTTTTGCCAAACTGGGATGAACAATTGTTGTAGTTCATCCATGCAACCTTTAAATGCTTGCCATTGCATATCCACCGTCAATCCTTTAAGTGTCATTTGCCAGTCTATCTTAGCTAATTCACGTCTCATACCTTCAAAGTTACCCCTCTTTAAGTTCAGAACCTTTGTTTCTGAATTAACTATGTCACTCTCCATCTTAATGAAGAATTCCACCATATTATGGTCACTCTTACCCAAGGGGCCTCTCACGACAAGATTGCTAATTAACCCTTCCTCATTGCTCAAAACCCAGTCCAGAATAGCCTGCTCTCTAGTTGGTTCCTCGACATGTTGGTTCAAAAAACCATCCTGCATACATTCCAAGAAATCCTCGTCCTCAGCACCTTTACCAATTTGGTTCACCCAATCTACATGTAGATTGAAGTCACCCATTATAACTGCTGTTCCTTTATTGCACACATTTCTAATCTCCTGTTTAATACCATTTCCGACCTCGCTACTACTGTTAGGTGGCCTGTACACAACTCCCACCAGCGTCTTCTGCCCCTTAGTGTTACGCAGCTCTACCCATATCGATTCCACATCTTCCCGGCTTATGTCCTTCCTTTCTATTGCGTTAATCTCTTCTTTAACCAGCAACGCCACCCCACCTCCCCTTCCTTCATGTCTATCCCTCCTGAATATTGAATATCCCTGAACGTTGAGCTCCCATCCTTGGTCACCCTGGAGCCATGTCTCTGTGATCCCAACTATATCATAATCATTAATAACAATCTGCACTTTCAATTCATCCACCTTATTACGAATGCTCCTTGCATTGACACACAAAGCCTTCAGGCGCTCTTTTACAACTCTCTTAGCCCTTATACAATTATGTTGAAAAGTGGCCGTTTTTAATGCTTGCCCTGGATTTGTTGGCCTGCCACTTTTACTCTTCTCCTTAGTACTTTTTGCTTCTACCCTCACTTTACACCCCTCTGTCTCTCTGCACTGGTTCCCATCCCCCTGTTGTGAACTAACCTCCTCACACCTAGCCTCTTTAATTTGACTCCCACCCACCAACCATTCTAGTTTAAAGTCACCTCAGTAGCCCTCGCTAATCTCCCTGCCCTAGGATTCAAGTGTAACCCGTCCTTTTTGTACAGGTCACGCCTGCGCCAAAAGAGGTCCCAATGATCCAAAAACTTGAATCCCTGCCCCCTGCTTCAATCCCTCAGCCACACATTTATCCTCCACCTCATCGCATTCCTACTCTCACTGTCGCGTGGCACAGGCAGTAATCCCAAGATTACTACCTTTGCGGTCCTTTTTCTCAACTCCCTTCCTAGCTCCCTATATTCTTCTTTCAGGACCTCATCCCTTTTCCTACCTATGTCATTGGTACCTATACGTACCACGACCTCTGGCTCCTCACCCTCCCACTTCAGGATATCTTGGACATGATCAGAAATATCCCAGACCCTGGCACCAGGGAGGCAAACTACCATCCGGGTCTCTGGACTGCGTCCACAGAATCGCCTATCTGACCCCCTTACTATCGAGTCCCCTATCACAACTGCCCTCCTCTTCCTTGCCCTACCCTTCTGAGCTACAGGGCCAGACTCTGTGCCGGAGGCACGGCCACTGTCGCTTCCCCCAGGTAAGCTGTCCCCCCCAACAGTACTCAAACAGGAGTACCTGTTGTTAAGGGGCACAGCCACCGGGGTACTCCCCATCACCTTCCTTTTCCCCTTCCCCCTCCTAACCGTGACCCACTTGTCTGCCTCCCGTGGCCCCGGCGTGACCACCTGCCTGCAACTCCTCTCTATCAACTCCTCACTCTCCCTGACCAGACGAAGGTCATCGAGCTGCAGCTCCAGTTCCGTAATGCGGTCCCTTAGGAGCTGCATCTCGATGCACTTGGCGCAGATGTAGACGTCCGGGATTATCGGAAGCTTTAGTGAGGGTGCAGTGGAGATTTATCAGGATGCTACCTGGATTAGAGGGGATGTCTTATGAGGAGTGCTTTCTTCTTTGGAGTGAAAAAGGATGAGAGCTGACTTGATAGAGGTGTACAAGATGATAAGAGACATAGATTGAATGGATAGCCAGAGGCTTTTTCCCAGGGTGGCAATGTCTAATACCAGGAGCTAGTGGCTAATAGTTTTAAGGTGATTGGAGGAAAGTATAGCGGGAATGCCAGAGGCAGGTTGTTTTTTTTTGAAAACAGAGTGGTGAATGCCTGAAAACACCATGGTAATAGAGACAGATACATTAGGGGCATTTAAAATAACTCTTAGATAGGCACAGAGATGTTAGAAAAATGGAGGGCTACGTAGGAGGAAAGAGTTAAATCGATTTTAAGAGTAGGTTAAAAAGTCGGCACAACATTGTGAGCCAAAGAATTTGTACTATGCTATATGTTCTATATTCTATATATAACTTCAGTCAGATCATGCTTGGAGTATCGCATGTAGTTCTCATTGCTGCATTATATGAGGAATGTGGAGATGGTACAATAAAGTTTTACCACGATGCTGCCTGCATTAGCAGGCAAGGGCAAAGGAAAAGCTGGACTAACTTGAGTTGCTCTCCCGAGAGCTTGCAGGATGAGGGAAGATCAAATGCAAATGTTTTAAATTATGAAAGACACAAATAGGGTATATGATCAGAATCTTTCCCTTAGGATAGCAATTCAAAACACCAGAGGACATGCTTCTAAGGGTTAGATGAGCAGTGAGATTAAAGTTGATGTGAGGAGCATTTTTTCTTATATAGAGTATAGCAGCGGCCTGGAATAGGTTAGGAAGGGTAGTAACAGAGGCGGTTTGTTTGTTTGTTTGTTTACTGGAGTGGGCCCTTCCAGCCCTTTGAGCCACATGGCCCCAGCAACCACACAACCCTGATTAACCCTAACCTAACCACAGGATAATACACAATGACCAATTAACCGACGTGGTATGTCTTTGGGCTGTGGGAGAAAACCAGAGCACCCGGGGGAAACCCACGCATTCCACGAGGACATACAGAGACTCCTCACAGAACAGTGCTGTAATTGAACTCCAAACTCTGGAACACCCCGAGCAGTAATAATAAAGCTCCAACCTCTACCCTACCACAACATTCACACTTTGTGGAGTTTGAGAGCTTTTTATACAGACTCTTGAATATGAAGGCAATGGAGGGATATGGGTGACAGACAGGAGGAAGACATTTAGTAAAAATCGGCATCAAGATCAGTACATCATCATCGGCTGAATGCCTGCCCAGTGCTACGCTAGTCTATGCTCTCGCTGCCAACATAATCAAAGACATAACCCACTCCAGATATCTTCTCTTCTCCCACTCCCACTGGGTTGAAGTTACAGAAGTCTGAAAGCACATACCAGCAGGCTCAAGGATAGCTTCCATCCCATTGTTATGATTACTAACAATACTATTAACAGTATTAATTATTAAGGCTCGGCTATTAACAATACCAGCAGGTTGAAGGAAAGCTTCTCTACCATTGTCGTAAGACTACTAACAGTTCCCTCATAGGAAAAGGGTAGACTTGTCAAGGCTTGCACCTGAGTGTCTGCCAGCACTGCACTTTCTCCATGACTGTAGCACCTTACTCTGCATTCTGTTACTATTTTCCCTTGAACCTCCCCAATGCACTGATGTTACCTAGATCTGTGTAAATGACATGCAAGACAAAATTTTTCCTCTGTCGATATGTATGACAATAATGAACCACGTTACCAATTTATAAATGATCGTCACAGACTTCATCTAAGCATTCCACAAATCCTGTAAACTTCTAAGGTATTCAAACACCTCTGATAAAGCATAAAGGAGCATAAAATGCTCCTTAAACCCACATTTATGACTAAATTGTTGAAAATCTGCCCTAGTATCTATATTTAGCTTGCTATGGGTCCTGTGATTCACCTTAGGACTTTTTGTGAAGTTGAACGATTTAAATACAAGTTGTCCTTGTTATTTAAGCAACACACATCAAAGTTGCTGGTGAACGCAGCAGGCCAGGCAGCATCTGTAGGAAGAGGTACAGTCGATGTTTCAGGCCAAGACCCTTCATCAGGACTAACTGAAGGAAGAGTGAGTATGGGATTTGAAAGTTGGAGGGGGAAGGGGAGATCCAAAATGATAGGAGAAGACAGGAGGGGGAGGGATGGAGCCAAGAGCTGGACAGGTGATTGGCAAAAGGGGATACGAGAGGATCATGGGACAGGAGGTCCGGGAAGAAAGACAAGGTGGGGGGACCTAAGGGACCGCGTTACGGAACTGGAGCTGCAGCTCGATGACCTTCGTCTGGTCAGGGAGAGCGAGGAGGTGATAGAGAGGAGTGGAAGGCAGGTGGTCACGCCGGGGCCACGGGAGGCAGACAAGTGGGTCACGGTTAGGAGGGGGAAGGGGAAAAGGCAGGTGATGGGGAGTACCCCGGCGGCTGTGCCCCTTAACAACAGGTACTCCTGTTTGAGTACTGTTGGGGGGGACAGCTTACCCGGGGGAAGCGACAGTGGCCCTGCCTCCGGCACAGAGTCTGGCCCTGTAGCTCAGAAGGGTAGGGCAAGGAAGAGGAGGGCAGTTGTGATAGGGGACTCGATAGTAAGGGGGTCAGATAGGCGATTCTGTGGACGCAGTCCAGAGACTCGGATGGTAGTTTGCCTCCCTGGTGCCAGGGTCCGGGATATTTCTGATCGTGTCCAAGATATCCTGAAGTGGGAGGGTGAAGAGCCAGAGGTCCTGGTACATATAGGTACCAATGACATAGGTAGGAAAAGGGATGAGGTCCTGAAAGAAGAATATAGGGAGCTAGGAAGGGAGTTGAGAAAAAGGACCGCAAAGGTAGTAATCTCGGGATTACTGCCTGTGCCACGCGACAGTGAGAGTAGGAATGCGATGAGGTGGAGGATAAATGCGTGGCTGAGGGATTGGAGCAGGGGGCAGGGATTCAAGTTTTTGGATCATTGGGACCTCTTTTGGCGCAGGTGTGACCTGTACAAAAAGGACGGGTTACACTTAAATCCTAGGGGGACCAATATCCTGGCAGGGAGATTAGCGGGGGCTACTGAGGTGACTTTAAACTAGAATGGTTGGGGGGTGGGAATCAAATTAAAGCGGCTAGGTGTGAGGAGGTTAGTTCACAACAGAGGGATGGGAACCAGTGCAGAGAGACAGAGGGGTGTAAAGTGAGCGTAGAAGCAAAAAGTACAAAGGGGAAAAGTAAAAGTGGCAGGCCGACAAATCCAGGGCAAGCATTAAAAAGGGCTAAGAGAGTTGTAAAAGAGCGCCTGAAGGCTTTATGTGTCAATGCAAGGAGCATTCGTAATAAGGTGGATGAATTGAAAGTGCAGATTGTTATTAATGATTATGATATAGTTGGGATCACAGAGACATGGCTCCAGGGTGACCAGGGATGGGAGCTCAACGTTCAGGGATATTCAATATTCAGGAGGGATAGACATGAAGGAAGGGGAGGTGGGGTGGCATTGCTGGTTAAAAAAGAGATTAACGCAATAGAAAGGAAGGACATAAGCCGGGAAGATGTGGAATCGATATGGGTAGAGCTGCGTAACACTAAGGGGCAGAAGACGCTGGTGGGAGTTGTGTACAGGCCACCTAACAGTAGCAGTGAGGTCGGAGATGGTATTAAACAGGAAATTAGAAATGTGTGCAATAAAGGAACAGCAGTTATAATGGGTGACTTCAATCTACATGTAGACTGGGTGAACCAAATTGGTAAAGGTGCTGAGGAAGAGGATTTCTTGGAATGTATGCGGGATGGTTTTTTGAACCAACATGTCGAGGAACCGACTAGAGAGCAGGCTATTCTGGACTGGGTTTTGAGCAATGAGGAAGGGTTAATTAGCGATCTTGTCGTGAGAGGCCCCTTGGGTAAGAGTGACCATAATATGGTGGAATTCTTCATTAACATGGAGAGTGACGTAGTTAATTCAGAAAAAAGGTTCTGAACTTAAAGAGGGGTAACTTTGAAGGTATGAGACGTGAATTAGCTAAGATAGACTGGCAAATGACACTTCAAGGATTGACGGTGGATATGCAATGGCAAGCATTTAAAGGTTGCATGGATGAACTACAACAATTGTTCATCCCAGTTTGGCAAAAGAATAAATCAAGGAAGGTAGTGCACCCGTGGCTGACAAGAGAAATTAGGGATAGTATCAATTCCAAAGAAGTAGCATACAAATTAGCCAGAGAAAGTGGCTCACCTGAGGACTGGGAGAAATTCAGAGTTCAGCAGAGGAGGACAAAGGGCTTAATTAGGAAGGGGATAAAAGATTATGAGAGAAAACTGGCAGAGAACATAAAAACGGACTGTAAAAGCTTTTATAGATATGTAAAAAGGAAAAGACTGATAAAGACAAATGTAGGTCCCCTGCAAACAGAAACAGGTGAATTGATTATGGGGAGCAAGGACATGGCAGACCAATTGAATAATTACTTTGGTTCTGTCTTCACTAAGGAGGACATAAATAATCTTCCAGAAATAGTAAGGGACAGAGGGTCCAGTGAGATGGAGGAACTGAGCGAAATACATGTTAGTAGGGAAGTGGTGTTGGGTAAATTGAAGGGATTGAAGGCAGATAAATCCCCAGG
The DNA here is from genome assembly GCF_963921235.1 of Mobula hypostoma. Lineage (NCBI taxonomy): Eukaryota > Metazoa > Chordata > Chondrichthyes > Myliobatiformes > Myliobatidae > Mobula > Mobula hypostoma. The sequence continues at coordinate 68,470,919 of NC_086113.1, read as the reverse complement.
GCCAGATGGTCTGCATCCCAGAGTGCTTAAGGAAGTGGCCCAAGAAATAGTGGATGCATTAGTGATAATTTTTCAAAACTCGTTAGATTCTGGACTAGTTCCTGAGGATTGGAGGGTGGCTAATGTAACCCCACTTTTTAAAAAAGGAGGGAGAGAGAAACCGGGGAATTATAGGCCGGTTAGCTTAACGTCGGTGGTGGGGAAACTGCTGGAGTCAGTTATCAAGGATGTGATAACAGCACATTTGGAAAGCGGTGAAATGATCGGACAAAGTCAGCATGGATTTGTGAAAGGAAAATCATGTCTGACGAATCTCATAGAATTTTTTGAGGATGTAACTAGTAGAGTGGATAGGGGAGAACCAGTGGATGTGGTATATTTGGATTTTCAAAAGGCTTTTGACAAGGTCCCACACAGGAGATTAGTGTGCAAACTTAAAGCACACGGTATTGGGGGTAAGGTATTGGTGTGGGTGGAGAATTGGTTAGCAGACAGGAAGCAAAGAGTGGGAATAAATGGGACCTTTTCAGAATGGCAGGCGGTGACTAGTGGGGTACCGCAAGGCTCAGTGCTGGGACCCCAGTTGTTTACAATATATATTAATGACTTGGATGAGGGAATTAAATGCAGCATCTCCAAGTTTGCGGATGACACGAAGCTGGGTGGCAGTGTTAGCAGTGAGGAGGATGCTAAGAGGATGCAGGGTGACTTGGATAGGTTGGGTGAGTGGGCAAACTCATGGCAGATGCAATTTAATGTGGATAAATGTGAAGTTATCCACTTTGGTGGCAAAAATAGGAAAACAGATTATTATCTGAATGGTGGCCGATTAGGAAAAGGGGAGGTGCAACGAGACCTGGGTGTCATTATACACCAGTCATTGAAAGTGGGCATGCAGGTACAGCAGGCGGTGAAAAAGGCGAACGGTATGCTGGCATTTATAGTGAGAGGATTCGAGTACAGGAGCAGGGAGGTACTACTGCAGTTGTACAAGGCCTTGGTGAGACCACACCTGGAGTATTGTGTGCAGTTTTGGTCCCCTAATCTGAGGAAAGACATCTTTGCCATAGAGGGAGTACAAAGAAGGTTCACCAGATTGATTCCTGGGATGGCAGGTCTTTCATATGAAGAAAGACTGGATGAACTGGGCTTGTACTCGTTGGAATTTAGAAGATTGAGGGGGGATCTGATTGAAACGTATAAGATCCTAAAAGGATTGGACAGGCTAGATGCGGGAAGATTGTTCCCGATGTTGGGGAGGTCTAGAACGAGGGGTCACAGTTTGAGGATAGAGGGGAAGCCTTTTAGGACCGAGGTTAGGAAAAACTTCTTCACACAGAGAGTGGTGAATCTGTGGAATTCTCTGCCACAGCAAACTGTTGAGGCCAGTTCATTAGCTATGTTTAAAAGGAAGTTAGATATGGCCCTTGTGGCTACAGGGGTCAGGGGGTATGGAGGGAGGGCTGGGTTCTGAGTTGGATGATCAGCCATGATCATAATAAATGGCGGTGCAGGCTCGAAGGGCCGAATGGCCTACTCCTGCACCTATTTTCTATGTTTCTATGTTTCTATGACCCAGAGGATGGGCAAGAGGTATATTCAGAGGGACAGAGGGAGAAAAAGGAGAGTGAGAGAAAGAATGTGTGCATAAAAATAAGTAACAGATGGGGTACGAGGGGGAGGTGGGGCCTTAGCGGAAGTTAGAGAAGTCAATGTTCATGCCATCAGGTTGGAGGCTACCCAGACGGAATATAAGGTGTTGTTCCTCCAACCTGAGTGTGGCTTCATCTTTACAGTAGAGGAGGCCGTGGATAGACATGTCAGAATGGGAATGGGATGTGGAATTAAAATGTGTGGCCACTGGGAGATCCTGCTTTCTCTGGCGGACAGAGCGTAGATGTTCAGCAAATCAGTCTCCCAGTCTGCGTCGGGTCTTGCCAATATATAAAAGGCTACATCGGGAGCACCGGACACAGTATATCACCTCAGTCGACTCACAGGTAAAGTGTTGCCTCACCTGGAAGGACTGTTTGGGGCCCTGAATGGTGGTAAGGGAGGAAGTGTAAGGGCATGTGTAGCACTTGTCACCTCAGTACCCCTCGCTAATCTCCCTGCCAGGATATTGGTCCCCCTAGGATTCAAGTGTTCTGCGTCCGGTGCTCCCGATGTGGCCTTTTATATATTGGCGAGACCCGACGCAGACTGGGAGACCGCTTTGTTGAACATCTATGCTCTGTCCGCCAGAGAAAGCAGGATCTCCCAGTGGCCACACATTTTAATTCCACATCCCATTCCCATTCTGACATGTCTATCCACGGCCTCCTCTACTGTAAAGATGAAGCCACACTCAGGTTGGAGGAACAACACCTTATATTCCGTCTGGGTAGCCTCCAACCTGATGGCATGAACATCGACTTCTCTAACTTCCGCTAAGGCCCCACCTCCCCCTCGTACCCCATCTGTTACATATTTTTATGCACACATTCTTTCTCTCACTCTCCTTTTTCTCCCTCTGTCCCTCTGAATATACCTCTTGCCCATCCTCTGGGTCCCCCCCCCACCTTGTCTTTCTTCCTGGACCTCCTGTCCCATGATCCTCTCGTATCCCCTTTTGCCTATCACCTGTCCAGCTCTTGGCTCTATCCCTCCCCCTCCTGTCTTCTCCTATCATTTTGGATCTCCCCCTCCCCCTCCAACTTTCAAATCCCTTAATCACTCTTCCTTCAGTTAGTCCTGACGAAGGGTCTCGGCCTGAAACGTCGACTGCACCTCTTCCTACAGATGCTGCCTGGCCTGCTGCGCTCACCAGCAACTTTGATGTGTGTTGCTTGAATTTCCAGAATCTGCAGAATTCCTGTTGTTTGCGTTGTCCTTGTTATTTAAATAGCTTTTCAAATAAAACCTTATGGAGATTTACTTTATTTGAATCTCCTCTGCTAGCAACGTGAAGTAAATTAACGCACACTAAATGCTGGAGGAACTCAGAGGTCAGACAGCATCTATGAAAATGAATAAAAGTCAGCGTTTCAGGCTGAGACTCTTCTTCGGGACTGGAAAGGAAGGAGGAAGACACCCGAATAAAAAAGCTGTGCGGAGGGGAAGGAGGACAGCTAGAAAGTGATATAGGTGAGGCCAGGTGTGTTGGAAAGGTAAAGGGCTGGAGAGGAAGAAATCTGATAGGACAGGAGAGTGGGCCACAGGAGAAAGGGAAGGAGGAAGGGAACCAGGCGGAGGGGAAGGAGGATAGCTAGAAAGTGATATAGGTGAGGCCAGGTGTGTAGGAAAGGTAAAGGGCTGGAGAGGAAGAAAACTGATAGGAGAGGAGAGTGGGCCACAGGAGAAAGGGAAGGAGGAAGGGAACCGGGGGAGGTAATAGGTAGGCAAGAAGAGATAACAGGCTAGAGTGGGGAGGAGGAGGGAATTTTTTTTTACCAGAAGGAGAAATCGATATTCATGCCATCAGGTTGGAGGCTACCTGGAAGGAATATAAGGTGTTGCACATCCACCTTAAGGGTGGCCTCATCTTGGCACAAGAGGAGTCTACGGACCAACATATAAATTAAATCTGAAAAACTGATGTCAGATTTACTGCTTAAACAATCATTCCAGAACTGGCAATCATCACACATTAAACAGATGTTTTCTATTCTTGATTGAGGCATTCAATACTTACATATCCCAGTTTGAAGCTGCACGCAATTGCTGAGTCAGCAGCAGGAACTGAGGGGGAAAAAACATTTTTTAAATGAGTTTCACATTCATTACATTATTTCTAACTCATTCCAACAGTATTTAAAGATAAGACATACAGTCGGAGCAATGACATGGGCTCCACATTCCTGAGATTCACCATCCTCCGGCTAAAGAAATTCCTCATTTCCATTCCAAAGGGAAGTCCCTCTATTCTGACACTGTGTTCTCTGGTCCTAGACTCCCCCACTATAGGAAAAATCCTTTCCACATCCTCTCTATCTAGGCCTTTCAATGTTCAATAGGTTTCAATGAGATCCCCACTCATTCTTCCAAACTCCAGCGAGTACAGACCCAGACCCATCAAACGGTCCTCATACGTTAACCTTTTCATTCCTGGAATCATTCTCATGAATTTCCTCTGGACCCTGTCCAATGTCAACACATCTTTCCGAAGATAAGAGACCCAAAACAGCTCTCAATACTCTGCGTGGTCTGAACAATGCTCTCAGAATTACATCCTTGCTTTTATATTCTAGAACTCTCAGTGAATGTTAAAGATGCATTTGCCTTCCTTACCACCGACTCAACCTGTAAGTTAAACTTTATGGAATCCTACATGAGGACTACCAAGTCCCTTTGCACCTCAGATTTCTGAATTTTCTCCCCATTTAGAAAATAGTCTTGGCTATTCCTTCTGGCAAAGTGTATGACCATACACTTTAAGGGTCAGCACAACATTGTGGGCTGAAGGGCCTGTACTGTGCTGTACTATTCTATGTTCTACACTATATTCCATCTACCACTTCTTTGCCAATTCTCCTAATCTGTATAATTCCTTCTGCAAACTCCGTTTCCTCAACACCACCTGCTCCTCCACCTATCTTTGAATTGTCTGCAAATTTGGCGACAAAGCCTTCAAGCCCGTCATCCAAACCATTGACATATAACGTGAAAATAAGTGGTCTCAACACAGACCATTGTGGAACACTACTAGTCACTGAAAGCCAACCAGAAATGGCTCTTCATATTCCCACTCTTCTTTTCCTGCCAATCAGCCTATTCTCTATTTATGTTAGTATCTTTCTTCTAATACCATGTATTCTCGTTAATCAGCCCCATGTGCGCCATCTTGTCAAAGGCCTTCTGAAGATTGAACTAAACAATATCCACTGGCTCTCTTTTGTCTATCCTGCCTATTATTACTAGGTGCTGTCCATATCAAGGTCCAGAAGTATTTCTATTGTGGCCATTTATGGGGCTAAAAATATTGTCTTTAAGTCCATCATATTCACTCAATGCCAATTTATTAGGTACACCTTTTTAGCACTGGGTGGCACCATCCACTTCAAGGTTCGACATGTTATGTATTCAGAGAATGCATTTCTGCACGTCACTGTTGTAACCCATGGTTATTTGAGTTACTGTCAGCCTCCTGTCACCATAAAATAGTCTGGCTTTTCTCCTCAGACATCTCTCATTAACAAGGCATTTTTATCCACAGAACTGCACTCACTGGATGTTTTTTTGTTTTTTGAATCATTCTCTATAAATTCTAGAGACTGGTGTTAGTGAAAATCCCAGGATCAGCAGTTTCTGAAACACTCAAACCATGCTGTCTGGCACCAACAATCATTCCACGGTCACAGTCACTTCAATCACATTTGTTCCCTATTCTGATGTTTGGTCTGAACAAAAACTGAACCTCTTGACCATGTCTGCATGCTTTTATGCAGTGAGTTGCTGCCACACGATCGGCTGATTAGATATTTGCATTAATGAGTAGGTGTACAGGTGTATCTAATAAGGTGGCCACTGAACATACAATTCCTCATCAACATAGATACTGTATTTATTATTTCAAAACTAAGCTTCAATATTTTCAGCAGTTTGATGCATGATGTTTCTCCAGAAATACGAAGTCAGTTGGAGTCAGTAGCTGGGTAGCAGAGTTTACGGTCGTCACATTGTGCCCAATTATCTGGCCTGACACCCCTTAATTACCACCGCAGTAATACAATGCTGCTCAAAATTAATAAGAGATTGCATCCCACAAAATAAAGGTCTGGTTGTTTCTCACCAAAATTTATCTTAAATGACAATTCAGCAGCAGGAAATTGCAATATGGATGTCCATCTCTATGTGGGAGTCTAATACGGCCAGCTCATCTGGTTACTTTCCACAGTATGGTGACTCAGTCCATTGGCTTTTGGACCTCGTCTTTTTGATTTATTCATTAAAGTTAAATGGACATCATTGTCAATGCCAATGCTTAATGCCGAACACCTAATACCCCTGAATTCAGAAGGCAGTTAACAGCTAGCCACGTTGGTGAGTGGCTCCTCATCTCCTTCTTTGATATATGCAATGCTTTAATTTTTAGCTTCAGCTTCGAATCAATTACTGGTGAAGTGCTCAGACACGCGTTAGGTTAACTGCTGTCCTGGTACATCCTGCATCCCAAAGTAAAAGCAAGAAATTTACGACTCAGTTGTACGTGGAAATGGGCCGTTCAGATCACCACAGCCATGCCAACCTTTTTTCTCCATCTACACCAATCCTCATTTGATCTGCATCATTTGAGGCTTTGCCTATTTCTTATGCCTGCCTAAATGTCACTTAAACAGCAACTGTTTTGAACTCCATCGCTACCACTGTCAGCAAGTTCCAGATACCAACCATGCCCTGTATAAATTCCCTTTAAATCTCTTATCTCTTCCCTTAAACATGTACCCTCTTGTTTTTGATAGCCCTACCAATAGAAAAAGAATCTGTCAACAGATTTCAAATCCGTCAAGGTAGATAGCGACACGTCCGTCAGGGTTATTCTAAGTACCGATGCTCCAGTAGACGTTGCATCCTAAGCCCCCTGTGCTCCATGTACACTCATGTCTGCATGGTCAGATCCTGTTCTAACTCCATCTACAAAGTCTGCAGATATACTGTACTGGGTCATATCTCAAATAATGATGAGTCTGAGTACAGGAAGGAGATGAAATTTATTATCACAGTAAAACAAAAAAGTTGGTCATTGACTTCAGAAAGGGAGCAATATTTACCGATGCATCATACAAAGTATTCTATCTGGATGCATAATGGCTTGGATCTGGCAGTTGCACTTCACCTGACTGCAAGAAACTGCAGACAGTTGTGGACACAGCTCAGCACATCACAGAAACCAGTCTCCTCTCTATGGACTTTGTCACTGCCTTAGTGAAGTGTGAAGCAGCCAGCATCATCAAAGGCCTTACCCACCCCAGACATTCTCTCTCTCCCCTCTCCCATCTGACAGAAGATACAAAAACACCTGAAAGCACGTACCACCAGGCTCAAGGATAACTTCTATACCACCGTAATCTTGTATGATAAGCTGGATTCCTAACCTCACAATTTACCCTGATATGATCTTGCACTTTATTGCTTACCTGTATTGCACTTTCTCTGTAGCTTTTGCACTTCAATCGTTTTACCTCATTCTACCTTAATACCCAATATAAGGATTTGATCTGTTTTAACAGTATGCAACACAAGGTTTTCACTGTATCTTGGTATATGTCGCAATACAATAATAAACTACAGCAACACACAAAATGCTGGAGGAACTCAGCAGGCCAGGCAGCATCTATGGAAAAGAGTAAACAGGCAGCACCTATGGAAACGAGTCAACAGTAGACGTTTTGGGCCGAGACCCTTCATCAGGACTGGCAGGTGCCCAGTCCTGATGAAGGGTCTCAGCCCAAATCGTCAACTGTTTTCTCTTTGCCATAGATACTGCCTGACCTGCTGAGTTCCTCCAGCATTGTGTGTGTGTTGCTTTAGATTTTCAGCATCTGCAGATTTTCAGACGTTTGTAATACTAAACAAATATCAATATCCCATACCAATACCTCCTACAATTTTATACATTTCTCACAGGTCGCTCATCAGTCGTCTTTTCTCCAAGGAGAACAAACCCTTCCAAGCAAACTCATCATTAAACTCGGAGACCTGGGAGTTTACACCTCCCACTGCAACTGGATCCTTGACTTCCTGTCAGAGAGACTACAGTCAGGAAGAATAGGCAGCAACATCCCTACCACAATTATTCTCAACACTGGTGATCTACAAAATTGCATCCTCAGTGCCCTAATCTACACCCTGTACACACACAAATGCATGGCCAGATTTTATTTTAATCCATCTACAAGTGGGTCGTATCTCAAATAATGATGAGTTTTGAAGAAGCTTTAGGATCACTCCAAAGTAATAAATCTCCAGGAGAAGATGATTTTCCACCTGAATTTTATAAAAAATTTAAAGATTTATTATTTCCTCTTTTTATGGAACTAATACGTCAAGCAGAAGAAATACATAAACTTCCAGAATCTTTTTCAACAGCGATTGTAATAGTATTGCCAAAAAAGGACAGAGATCCTATGAAACCAGCATCATATAGGCCTATTTCTTTATTGAATACGGATTATAAAATAATAGCAAAAATTTTATCGAATAGATTATCTAAATATTTACCAAAATTAATACATATGGATCAGACAGGATTTATTAAAAATAGACAATTGGCAGATAGTGTAACTCCGCTACTCAGTATAATTCATTTGGCACAAAAAAGGGACAAGAAGAGTATAGTAGTAGCTTTGGATGCAGAAAAAGCATTTGATAGATTAGAATGGGATTTTTTATTTAAAGTACTAGAAAAATATGGGTTAGGAACATCTTTTATAAATTGGATTAAAACTTTAAATTCTAACCCTAAAGCTAAAGTGGTGACAAACTCTCAAATTTCAACACCATTCCAGTTAAAAAAGTCAACTAGACAAGGTTGTCCACTATCACCTGCTTTATTTGTATTGGCGATAGAGCCATTAGCAGAACTAATTAGAATTGATCCAGATATTATGGGTTTTAGAGTTAACCAAGAGGAATATAAAATTAATCTTTTTGCCGATGATGTTTTGATCTATTTAACAAACCCACAACATTCGTTACATAAATTATCTTCTAGATTGGATGAATATGGGAAGGTATCAGGTTACAAAATTAACTGGGATAAAAGTGAAATTTTACCTCTTACTAAAGGAGACTATAGTCAATGTCGCTTAGTAACCCAATTTAGATGGCCGGTAAATGGTATAAAGTATTTAGGTATAAGACTTGATAATGATGTAAAGAATTTATATAAATTTAATTATTTACCACTATTGAAAAAAATTCAAGAAGATCTTGACAAATGGATGATACTACCAATAACATTAGTAGGTAGAGTCAATGTTGTAAAAATGAATATATTTCCTAGATTACAGTATTTGTTTCAAACATTACCAATACAATTGCCACAGAAATTTTTTCAAGAGTTAAATAAATGTGTGAGAAAATTTCTTTGGAAAGGTAAAATGTCAAGAATATCATTGGAAAAACTGACATGTAAATTTGGGTTAGGAGGGTTACAACTTCCAAACTTTAAAAACTACTATAAAGCAAATCAACTTAGATATATTGCATCTTTTTTCAATGATCAAAAACCAGCATGGATTAAAATAGAACTAGATAAGATAGGAGAAAATAAACCTGAAGATTTTATATATAAATGGGAATCTAAATGGATACGGGAAAAGAAAGAATCTCCTATATTAACACATCTGATTGATCTATGGAATAAGATAAATGTTGATAAGGAAACACAGAAATCTCTATTAGCAAGGAGACCTTTGTTCCAAAACAGACTTATTCCTTTTACAATGGACAATCAACTTTTATATAATTGGTACCAAAAAGGAATTAAATTTATAGGAGATTGTTTTGAGCGAGGTATATTGATGTCATTTGAACAGTTAAAGGATAAATATAAAATATCTAATAATACTTCCTTTTGTTACTTTCAATTAAGGGCTTACTTAATAGGTAAGCTGGGTCAATCAATGTTTTTGCCAAAGCCTAATGAAATTGAAATTTTAATTCAAAAAGGGAAAATTAAAAACTTTATTTCTTGTATGTATAATTTGATTCAAGAACAGACAATTAAACAAGGAACCCATAAGTCAAAGCAAAAATGGGAAACAGATCTGAATATTAATATTGATGAAACAAATTGGTCAAGACTTTGTCTTGACAGTATGACAAATACAATAAATGTTCGACTTAGATTAGTACAATATAATTTTTTACACCAATTATATATTACACCACAAAAAATAAATGGATTAAATTCAAATCTATCTGATAAATGTTTTCGGTGTAATCAAGAAATTGGTACTTTTTTTACATTCTACTTGGTCTTGTTTTAAAATTCAACCCTTTTGGATAAATTTAAGAGTCTTATTGGAACAAATTACTGGAATTCAACTTCCACACAACCCTGTATTATTTCTATTAGGTGATATTGAAGGGATAAAACCAAAATTTAAATTGAATAAATATCAGAAAGAATTTATAAAAATTGCATTGGCAGTAGCTAAGAAGACCATAGCAGTTACTTGGAAATCTGATTCGTATTTAAGTATGGATCGTTGGAATAATGAAATGGCTAGTTCTATTCCACTTGAAAAAATTACTTATAATTTAAGAGATAAATATGTAACATTTTTGAATATTTGGCGCCCTTATTTACAAAAGATAGGATGGCATATTTAAGTGCTCCGATAAAGATTTTGGTTACTTGGGGAAAGTAACGAATAATTATACCAAATTTATTTTGAATCCCATGGAGCATGTGGAAACCTTCCAATACCCAGGCGGCTCTTTTTTTTTCCTTTTTCTTTCTTTTTAGGTAGGACTATATATGGGGGGGGAGGGTTGGGGGGGGTAGATTTTATCTTTTCATGTATTCTTTTTGAAAATTTAATAAAAATTATATTTAAAAAAAAGATAATGATGAGTTGGAGTATAGGAAGAAGAGTGTTCAATAACATGCTATCATGAGAACAGCCTTTCTCTCAATTTAAGTAAAACAAAAGAACTGATCATTGACTTCAGGACGGGGGCAAGGAACATGGTCCTGTCCACATCAAACATGCCAAGGTTAAGGGGGGTGGAGAGCTTCAAGCTCCTATGAAACAGCATTGCCAATGTTTCTTCCTACCTATGTTCGTGATTTATCACCCCTTGTTCAATCCCTTCCTACTTATTTTCATGATTTATCCCCCCTTGTTCAATCCCTTCCTACCTATGTTCGTGACACTTCTCACGCTCTTAAACTTTTCGATGATTTTAAGTTCCCTGGCCCCCACCGCTTTATTTTCACCGTGGATGTCCAGTCCCTATATACTTCCATCCCCCATCAGGAAGGTCCCAAAGCTCTCCGCTTCTTTTTGGATTCCAGACCTAATCAGTTCCCCTCTACCACCACTCTGCTCCATCTAGCAGAATTAGTCCTTACTCTTAATAATTTCTCCTTTGGCTCCTCCCACTTCCTCCAAACTAAAGGTGTAGCTATGGGCACCCGTATGGGTCCTAGCTATGCCTGCCTTTTTGTTGGCTTTGTGGAACAATCTATGTTCCGTGCCTATTCTGGTATCTGTCCCCCACTTTTCCTTCGCTACATCAACAACTGCATTAGCGCTGCTTCCTGCATGCATGCTGAGCTCGTTGACTTTATTAACTTTGCCTCCAACTTTCACCCTGCCCTCAAGTTTACCTGGTCCATTTCCGACACCTCCCTCCCCTTTCTAGATCTTTCTCTCTCTATCTCTGCAGACAGCTTATCTACTGATGTCTACTATAAGCCTACTGACTCTCACAGCTATCTGGACTATTCCTCTTCTCACCCTGTCTCTTGTAAAAATGCCATCCCCTTCTCGCAACTCTTCCGTCTCCGCCGCATCTGCTCTCAGGATGAGACTTTCCATTCCAGGACGAGGGAGATGTCCTCCTTTTTTAAAGAAAGGGGCTTCCCTTCCTCCACCATCATCTCTGCTCTCAAATGCATCTCCCCCATTTCACGCACATCTGCTCTCACCCTATCCTCCCACCACCCCACTAGGAATAGGGTTCCCCTGGTCCTCACCTACCACCCCACCAGCCTCCGGGTCCAACATATAATTCTCCGTAACTTCCGCCACCTCCAACGGGATCCCACCACTAAGCACATCTTTCCCTCCCCCCTTCTCTCTGCTTTCTGCAGGGATCGCTCCCTACATGACTCCCTTGTCCATTCGTCCCCCCCATCCCTCCCCACTAATCTCCCTCCTGGCACTTATCCTTGTAAGCGGAACAAGTGCTACACATGCCCTTACACTTCCTCCTTACCACCATTCAGGGCCCCAGACAGTCCTTCCAGGTGAGGCGACACTTCACCTGTGAGTCGGCTGGGGTGATATACTGTGTCCGGTGCTCCCGATGTGACCTTCTATATATTGGCAAGACCCGAGGCAGACTGGGAGACCGTTTCACTGAACACCTACGCTCTGTCCGCCAGAGAAAGCAGGATCTCCCAGTGGCCACACATTTTAATTCCACGTCCCATTCTGATATGTCTATCCATGGCCTCCTCTACTGTAAAGATGAGGCCACACTCAGGTTGGAGGAACCACACCTTATATTCCGTCTGGGTAGCCTCCAACCTGAAGGCATGAATATTGACTTCTCTAACTTCCGCTAATGCCCCAGCTCCCCCTCATACCCCATCCGTTATTTATTTATATACACACACTCTTTCTCTCTCTCTCTCTCTCTCTCCTTTTTCTCCCTCTGTCCCTCTGACTATACCCCTTGCACATCCTCTGGGTTTTCCCCCCTCCCCCTTTTCTTTCTCTCTAGGCCTCCTGTCCCATGATCCTCTCATATCCCTTTTGCCAATCAACTGTCCAGCTCTTGGCTCCATCCCTTCCCCTCCTGTCTTCCCCTATCATTTTGGATCTCCCCCTCCCCCTCCCACTTTCAAATCTCTTACTAGCCCTTCCTTCAGTTAGTCCTGACGAAGGGTCTCGGCCCAAAACATCGACTGTACCTCTTCCTAGAGATGCTGCCTGGCCTGCTGCGTTCACCAGCAACTTTGATGTGTGTTAATTGCCAATAACCTGTCCTGGTCCTACCACATAGATATCACTGCCAAGAAGGATCACAAATGCCTCTACTTTGTCAGGAATGGCCCAATTAACCCTTACAAATTTTTATCGATGCTTCAAAGAAATATATTTTGCCCTATTTTGTTATCAGTTTGATAATGTGGTAAAGTGGACAAGCAAATTTTTCAGATGACATCAAGACTGGGGGCATATTGGACAGCAAAGCACGATCTTGATCAGATGAGAAAATGGGCAGAAAGATGGCACGTGGAATTTAATGCAAATGAGTGTAAGGTGTTACACCCTGGGAGGACAAACCAGGACAGGACTTACACAGTGGACAATAGGGCACTGAGGAATGTGATAAAAAGAGGGATCTGCAATTCCTTGAAAGTTGTGTTACAGACAGATATGGTCATAAATAGAGCTCTTGGCACATTGGCCTTCATATATCAAAGTATTGAGTACAGGATTTGAGAAGTTATAATGAACTTAATGTCATTGGTGAGGCCTAATTTGGAGTATTGCATGCTGCTCTTTTCACATACCTTCGAGAAACGTATCAATAAGATTGAAAGAGTACAGAAAAAATTTACAAAGATGTTGTCAGGACTTGAGGACCTGAGTTATAGGGATTTTATTTCCTAGACTTAGGAGAATGAGAGGCGATTTTATAGAGGTACAGTATACAAAATTACCGTGGGGAGGTGGTATAAATAGGATAAATGAAAGTAGGCTTTTTCCACTGACGTTAGCTAAGACTAGAACTAGAAGTCATGGGTTAAAGATGAAATGTGAAATGTTCAAGGGAAGCTGAGACAGAAACTCTTCACTGAGAGGGTGGTGAGCCTGTGGAATGAGCTGTCAGGGGATGTGCTGGATGCGACTTTCATTTCAACGTTTAAGAGAAGTTTGGATATGTACATGGACAGGAGGGGTACAGAGGGCTATGTGCAGGTTGATAGAACGAGGCAGAACAATAATTTCTCATGACCTAAGAGGCTGTTTTTATGCTGTAGTGCTCTATGACTCTATCTGGAGGCATTATGATGTTTTATAGCAACTGCTCCGTCCATGACTCCAAGAAACTGCAGGGAGTTCTGGACACAGCCCAGTAGTCACACAAAGAAGCCTCCACTCTTTGGCTCTGTCAATACTCCATCAGTAAAGTAGCCAGCCTAATCAAAGAGCCCACCCACCCTGGACATCCTCTCTTCATCCCTCTTCCCTGGGCAGAAAATACAAAAGCATGGCTCAAGACAGTTTCTAGTTTATTGGATGCACTTTATTTTGCATCCAATCCCATTTCCATTCATAACACTATGGAATGTGGAACTGATATGTTATCACATTCCGACAGCACTACAGGTTTCTCCCGCCATCCGAAGGTAGAGCGTTCCTATGAAACGGTTCGTAAGCCGGAGTGTCCTAAAGCGAAGAAGCAATTACCATTTATTAATATGGGAAACATTTTTGAGCGTTCCCAGACTCAAAAAATAACCTACAAAATCATGCCAAATAACACACAAAACCTAAAATAACAGTAACATATAGCAAAAGCAGGAATTATATGATAAATACACAGCCTATATAAAGTAGAAATATTTTTCTGCGGCACTGTCTAGCACAGCGAAAATCTCGCGGAAGTGCTCTCGGCAAGAACACTCTCTCCAGTAACCTTTAAGCTATGAAGCTGCCAAATTATACCAAATAATACATAAAAATAGACAGCCTATATAAAGTAGAAATAATGTATGTACACTGTAGTTTCACTTACCAGAATCGGGAAGAATCCAATAAGTTGCAGTTCCGTCACAGTTAAACACTTGCTTATACAAATAAGCACCTGACGCAATCGGCAATCATCTCTGATCTGGGCCGACATTTACGTGCCAGGCGGCACCTAATTAATTAGCTTGTTTATTTCGGCTTTTTTCTTAAAGATGTGCTGTGTGCGTTCTGGCTACCGCTGCACCACTCCATTCTTCAAAGCAATGTATCGGTCCGCAGCCCGGAGGTTGGGGACCACTGCTTAAACTATGAAGCTGCCCTCGCCTCAGAAACCGTCAAACCACCCATGACTACCTTTAAATTCCACTTTTGCAACACTTTCATCACCATTGTCCAGTGCTTTCCGTTTCAGCTGATTAAAAAGACTGACTGATTTCTCCTTAAGTATAAGAAAACTTAACAGAACACCACGCTTTGTACACCCAAGAATCCACTCAAGCAATAGACTTTCCATTTTATCCATTATTGGATGCCGACTAAGAGAGACCACTTTGCTACGAGCAGAACCAACAGTAACATCGGCAGCTTTCAAAATTCTTTCTCTCTGCATATAAATAGCGCGAATGGTGGAACGCAGGCAAGTTCAATGCACAGACAATGTCCTTACTTCGTTCACCATGATCGAAACGCTTAATTATGTCTAGTTTTACGCTAAGTGTAACACCCTTACGAGCTCTTTTAGGCTTTTCCGATACCTTAGAACTCATCTTGCTAACAGATGCACAAAATAAATCGAGATAAAGCACGTGTTTAAGCAACGCAGGCAAGAATGCAGTTCCAGGGGAGGAGCTTGGCTGTTCGGGCGTGCGCTGCCTTTTTTCGTAACAGCAAAAACAGGTAACTAATGCAGGTCTTTTGTAACAGCGAGGTGTCGTAAAGCGAACGTTTGGAAAACAGGGGGGTGGGGGGGCCACTTGTACATTGATTGTTGGCCAGGAAGAACTACGGTCTACAATTCATTGAATTTGAATGAATCAAGGACAATGGAAGCAACAAAGCAATTGTCTTTGTTCTCACCAGGAAGGAGGAGATGGAGCCTGCACTTTATGAAGAAACTCTGTGTTCTCCATTTTGTGAGCCAAAGTCATTTGGTTTGATCAGTATTTTAAAGCAGACGCAATGATATCTCAAGTAATCTGCTGAACCAGGAATAATTTCCAAATAAGAATTCTTTGTGCAGAGTTTTTCGGCTGGATATAACATGCAGGTTTGTGACTGATGGGGACTGTATTTGCCCTGCATGATTCAAGCTGGTTGTTGATTGAAGACAAACAGCCATAAATTAGGGAGAAGATAGCAGCGCGACACAGCTTGCACGGCCACTCCGGTGAATGATATCTGTAACCTGTCAAGTAGGGTGCCGTGCACAATCCTGATTTAATGGAGACAGACGTGAGAGAACGGAGGAACATCTGGAGAAACTTCTGAAATGTCTTTTTCGCTGCCGTCGTTATTGTGTGATCCAGGATCTCCGGAGCAGAAGGCCCTGAATCCTCGGCTTTGCTTGTTGCTCAGCGGCCGGGACGGGGTCGAAGAGCTCGGCAGAGATGGTGCTCGGTGCTTGGTGTCAAAGGGCTGGTCGGAGGCTCCAAGTTTTTGGACAGACTCAGAGTCAGCTATGGTCGGGTGCTTCCAATGCATCGACAGTTGTCGGTGCCTGGAGGTTTATGGCAGAGAGAGTTTCTCCCTTCTGCCACCTGCTATCGGGGACTATCGGGAGACTTTTTTTTACCATGCCCATGGTCTGCTCTTTATCAAATTATGGTATTGCTTTGCACTGCTGTAACTATATGTTATAATTATGTGGTCTTGTCAGTGCTAGTCTTTGGTTTGTCCTGTTTTTTTTGTGATATCACTCTGGAGGAACATTGTATCATTTCTCAATGCATGCATGCATTTCTAAATGACAATAAACGAGGACTGAGTGTCCTCATAATCAAAAAATAAATAAATAAATTACCGATTGTCACTTGCTGGCAAGAGAGCAATAAATTGATGCTGGTCTGGAGCAGAGCCAATAAAAAGATGTTAAAGGTCAGACTCTTGACCCACACCCAATGTCGGTGGAATGCAATATTTGAATTGGTAAGGAATGAATATAAAAGTAAATGCTTCAAGTGTGCTGCAGCGATGACTCTTCAGCAACTAGAGAACAATCATGGATGAGGAGAACCCCACAGACATGTGGTGATTTGAAATGGGATGACAAGGAACATGGAAGGTCAAGGAAAGCTTGGTAGGTGTGCACACAGCTATTTCACAGTGTAAGTTCACATCTTCTTCTGTTGAGATAATAAAGGCACCTATCAGTAATTAAAGATTCTCTCTGTGCCTCCCTGTTCATAATTACAAAAGGTGGCTCTGGTAACAGAATTAGCAGCCCTGTTGTGGACTTGAGAATAAATCTCTCCATCAGCAGGAGACTCAAACCAGACCATGTGGGTGAGAAACATAGAGATCTGGGGCTGGGTAGTTAGTTAGTACAGACGCTGGAACAATAATTTAGGGAATTCTGTAAGTCCAGTGGGCTTGGATTGTTTTGACTGGAGGGGATTCCTCCAGAAATAGGTATTGAGGAAACGGCCACAATATGGGGAGTAGCTGGACACAGCAGTGTGCTGAAGGAGGTGAAGCTCTTTATAAAATTGCCCAAGGGAAATCGTTAGTCAAGGAATTTAGCAGCTACTGAAGACTGAGGACTTAAAGGGATATCAACAAAAACCTGACACTGAACAAGATAGGTTACGACAGGAAATCCTGCAATGCTGGCAAAAAACTGAAGCCGAGAGATAGATTACAGCAGAAAATGCCGCAATATCAGTGAGAAACTAAGGATAGATTAGAGAAGAAGGGAAAAACCCTTAAGGGAAAAGTTATTGATTTGCAGGGACAGAGAAGTAGGGATTCAGTGCATTTGAACCAATTGCAGCTGGTGTGAGAAGTTAGTTAAAAAGAGGAACAAAAGGGAAGAAGCAGCCAAGAGCCAGGTGGAGGAATTAAAGGAACAGTGGAGTGATTTAAAAGCAGCGATAAATGTGACACAGAAATCAGATTCCGTAAAGAGAAGTAAGACTATTGATCATACAAAGTGTTTACAACAGGTACAAAAGCCGTAGGACCAACCTGCTGCACATACAGGAATAACATTTGCTTTTGGATCTGCAAGAGGGAAGGAGGATGAATACAGAGATAATAATTGGCATGATTTAGAAGATAAGGCAACCAGATATGTTCTTGATGAGAAGCCTCCATCCAAATACCTGCCACTGATCTTACTGACATTCAGTCAGTCAGAGCCTATGCTACTAACAGCATGATCAACTCCCCTAGAGAGGGTGGAGCTGGGGCAGGAATCAAAACCAGAATATAACATACATTACACCGTTTGGGATACAGCAGCTGAGGGATATTGCTAAGGATATCAGGACTTAAATGCCCGGGGACAATCCTCGGGAACTGCTCCAAGCAATTAAGTTAGGAGAAAGCAACACATGGGCTTGATGGTGCCAAACAAAGAAGATAGATTATAATGTGCTTGCATCTAAACATACATTCCGCTTTTCCAGAAACACAGTGACACGCTGGGGGGACAAATGAGGAGTTAAAGAATGTGATACTGACAACTATGGGTAATAACAGCAAGGACATAATATTTCAGTTACATAAATGTTACCAGAAAAAAGGAGAACAGTCCGTGCACTTTCATCCCATCTGTGGATGGTGTTCCAAGGGGTGTATGAATCAACATTAGATCACGGCCACTTAGAGCTGGAACTCACAAATAGATGATATTCCCTTCAAGAAAATACTTGGGCTATCGTGTGGGGAAACGCCGGTCAGGACAAAACCAGCAAAGAAATTGTAGAAGGGAAGTAACACAGTGCTGGAATGTACCTTCACTCAATCAAGGAAGCTGTTGTCGGGGGTAGTACAGCACTCAAATCTGTAGTTTCAGATGTGGTCATATGGGTTATTATGCTTGGAACTGTACAGCAGACAGTTCATGTAATTAAAATCTGAACAAAATCAGACATTGGAAGTTACAGAAGAATCAGCATATGTTGGAATTTTGATTAACATGGGGATTTCATGCTTTAAACATGAATGTTATTTATTTGTGCATGATGAATAACTTCCAAATTTCTTTGTTTTAAAGGCTTTGTAACTCATTTCCTCAGTTTTGTCGGACTGTAACTGAATATGTTAGCAACGGTTTAACCCCCTACGAGCAAGAGGTTTTCCAAAATGTTTTAAAGTGTAAATGGTAGGCACGTTTCAAGTCTGTAAAGCATGGCCACACTAAGTTCCTTTTAGATGGGGGAGAGGCGGGAGAGAGGAGAGGGGAGAGTGGGAGAGGGGAGAGTGGGAGAGAGGGTCGGGCGGGTGGGAGGGGGAGAGGGAGATGGAAAAGGAGAAGGAAAGAGCTGTTGCATCAATGAGTTAATGTGTCAAGGGCCCATACCCAGCAGTTTTTTTCTCACTCTTTGGTTCTTTGAAAACAGTGTGCAAGTTTTCATGGAAGATTTTTGTTTGTCTGTCTGTGTTTCTATGGAATTGAATTTAGAGAAACTCAGATGGCACACTGGCAAGATTTAATCAGGGTTGGGAAAGAAATTTGTGCATCTCTGTTCTGGATAAGAGATGCCCACATTTCTAAGAGAAATGGGCATTTAGGGAAATTTCCTTTTAAAGGGCAGTTAAATTTGGAATTTGAATTTAACATGTTGGGAAGAAATCCTAAAAGTTGCTTTTACTAACAAAAGTAAAAACCCTATTTTAAAATTTTTGTAGATGGCTCCTCCTCAGTACAGATGGGTGGGAGGAGAACTGGGTGCAGTATTCATGTAGAGGATGAAGATGGCCAGGAAAGGTATAGTATAGCCTTAAATTAACCTGACATCATGAATACACAGGCAGTGGAATTGGCAGCCATGGTATATGCGGTTAGCCACTCAGAATGTTTTCTGCCCTGATCAGTCAAACACTCTGACAGTATATATGTTTGCAATAGCCTTACGGAACATTTGCCTCTGTGGGATGCAGGAGGGTTTGTTTCAACTGATAGAAAGCCCCACCCACCAGCTGCTCTGCTGTAGTGTACATCTGAAGAAGCAGAGGAGAAAGAGTAGTCAGTCATAAAGGTAAAAACCTAGTCTAAATTGTCTCCTGAGGAGAAGAAGGTGGTTGATGAGTTAGCGAAGCAAGGTGCTTTAGATGGGCAGGAATGGCAGCTGCAGATTGGGGAGGTGGGAAGGCATTAGGAACAACAAGGTTAAGGATTTAACCAAGGAGCAGTAAAAAGATAAAGGTAATTTTTTGTGGTCCCATAGGGAGGAAGAAATCAGATGATTAATTGGTACCTTGATCTATGGGGGCACCAGGGAGCCGAAAGCACCAGGGAAAAGATAAAGGGGGTGTGTTTGTGGCATAGGTTGGAGGACGATGTGGAGCACTATGTCAAGAATAGGTTGATCTGTGCACAATATAATCCTGATAGAAATATAAAAAAAAGAACCCCCCCCCCGCCCCCGACATGCCAGACCAGTGAAAGGGCCTGGGACTAATTTCTGGATATATTAAGTTGGACCTTTTCCAGAAGGGTTCAAATATATTCTTGTCATGATAGATACTTTCACCAAGTGGATGGAAGCTTTCTCTAATAAGACAAACACTGTCAAGGCCACTGCAAAAATCTTACTGGAAAGGATTTTAACTCCCTGGGGATTACCTCAGAGTACAGAATTAGATAAAGGCACGCATTTTACAGCCCAGATAATGCAAGGTATCATGGCACTTTTAGGGATCAAGCAGAGACTTCATATACCCTATAGGGCAGTGGTCCCCAACCTCCGGGCCGTGGACCGATACAGAGCTGTGAAGAATGCAGCGGTACAGCGGTGGCCAGAACGCAGCCAGCACATCTTTAAGAAAAAAGCCGAAATAAACAAGCTAATTAATTAGGTGTTGCCTGGCACGTAAATGTCAGCCCAAATCAGAGGCGACGCAATCGGCAATCGCCTCTGATCTGGGCCGACATTTACATGCCGGGCGGCACCTAATTAATTAGCTTGTTTATTTCGGCTTTTTTCTTAAAGATGTGCTGGCTGCGTTCCGGCTACCACTGCACCCCTGCATGTTTCGCGGCCCGGTATCAGTCCGCGGCCCGGACATTGGGGACCACTGCTATAGGGCACAGTCTAGTGGAATTGTGGAAAGGATGAACTGAACATTAAAAAATATGATGGCCAGAATGGTGCAACAACATGGAACAACAGGGCGGGTAGTGTTGCCTTATTTACTGATGATAATAGGGAATACAGTGGCATCATCAACAGGTTACATCCGCTATAAACTCATGACCAGAACAGACATAAGAGGGTTGGAGGAGTTGTTAAGATTGGATTTGTCAGAACCCGAAATAGATGGGATTGTGACAGAAAAGGGCGTACAAATATTGGTAGAGATAGTGAAAGTAGGCAATTGTGTGGCAGCTCATCAACTAGGAAAGAAAAGGCAACAGAGTAAAGCCTACTTTGACTCAAAAGTCAGACTCATAGAATTAAGTCCAGGAGAAAGTGATTATTAGAACACAATAACCCACCTCATTTGTAAATTCAAGGTTTGCAGGGCTCTATGAAATTACAGACTAAGCAAATCCATCAGGGTACTGATTTCTCCAGATAAAAGTGGATAGTACCAGATCACCCAGTTGAAAGTACTGGGGAAAAAACCCAGGAATGTTATCATCATTCACACGTAATAATTGATGTACATGATGGTCCCAATTTTGGAGACTTGATAATCGACGTACATGGTAATCTTAATTTGGAAGATTTGAGGTTGGAACAGCTGTTCCAAGTAGATGGCGACAGATTTGACTGAGGAATTTTCCATTCTCTCAGTCTGAGAATCAGGGGAGTTTTGTCAAGAAAATAAAGACAAGAAAAAAAAAACATGCTGGTTACTGCCTCCCCTATCCTGAAATGAAATTTGCTGAGGAAAAGAAAAATGAAGATTGATGACTTGAGTCCAAAGACAATTGGGAGCCTAGATTGAAAGGGCTAGAAAACAGAAAATATGGACTTAAAATGATTTATAATTGAAACTTTAAACTAGAAATAAAAACAGAAATTACACTTGTGTTACAGGTTTAATTTGACATGATGAAAATAATGTACAATTGACTACCCCACAACCTCAAGTAGCTGGAACTCTACCAGTCTAAATGTAGTGAGACCCAGCATAAAATAAAAGGGTAGGATTAGTTTTGGGAGATACGGGGGAATTTGTTACTTTGGTATCAGGGTACCAGCAAGTGCAGATAGTTTTTAATTTAACTGAAATAATGGTGCCTGAGTGGTCTATAATGAGACAGTTATTTGCTCATTTTCTTGGGAGACAACTAAGTAGAAGTGAGTTTAAGTCGGTCAAAAATAGAAAAAGAGAGGACTATTGGAATTAGTGAAAGCATGTTAAGCATCAAGGTCTGCAATGGTCAATACGTTAGATTCAGCAGAATTAGGAAAAGGCGGGATATTACCGGAGAAAATTATTATCCCATCAAGTACCTAACTGGGTACCAGATGAGCAACTAAAACAAGGGGTTGGGAAAAGTACCCTTGTGTCATATTACAAGTCTCACACTAACCAACAGTTCTGGAATCATGTGATGATGGTAAAGGAAGGCTATATATCGGTGTAGTATTTTATATACCCCAACATGGAAATAATTTAATCTACTCATTGAAACCAGTTCACAATGTGGGCAAGAATCATGAGGAGACTTGGATATTCTCAGGTAAGCCACCAACACCTGCTATTGTTATCAATGGTACTGGGAAAGGGATAGATTTTTCAAGATGTCATAAAAGGGGAAAACCACCAGGCTTGTCCAAAAAAGATGACAAGACAGAAACATTCTCAATTGTGGTTTCAGTACTTACGAGAATTGCTTTTTGTATATTCTGCCTGTAAATTATGAGTTTTTTTTACAATATTCATTGGTGGAACAGACATATAGCAATAGCAACAACGAGTGATACCAAGGGATAGAAACAGTGTCTTTTGGAAAGTCATAATGTCTTTCGGAACATGACTTTAGATTTGACTGTTGAAGGACGAACTTTGTCTCAGCCAGCAATAAATGCAGAAACGAAGGAAAACCTTTCAATGCAACGAACTGATCAGATCGATATTTGTGGGACTATGTTACCAAGTTGCCACTGATTCCTTATTTGACTGAAGACTGGACACAAGTTGTGGAGGAGGCAAAGAAGATAACCCATCAATGGACTAAACATACAAAAGTTATTAAGACATGCTGATAAAACATGACTCAGACTCTTGGAATAAGATTTGCAGTGGGAGATCAAATGCTCAAATACATCCATGGGTGAGAATAGCATTGTATGCTGCTGTAATATGAATTTCATATACCTTCATTGTTTAATGTGTAAAGGCTGGAGTTGAGCAAAAGGAAGAGGATGATAGTTTTGTAATACAGAGAAAGCGATTGCCTGTATACAGAGTTAATGAATTCAGTAAGTAAATGATGCCTTTATCTTTGTATAAGTGTCACAACTACTGGGACTCACAGACATCCTATAAGTAGTCAATCGAACAAAGGAGGATAGTGATCCTGAAATAAATATCTTTGGATCAAGAAGGAGGAGATGTGGGCTAGGAAGAACTAGAGTTTACAGGTCAGTGAATTCAAATGAATCAAGGACAGCGGAAGCAGACAGACCGATTGACTTTGTTCTTTCCATAAGGGAGGAGGTGGAGGCTCTGTTCTTCATTTTGTGAGTTAAAGTCACTTGGCTTAATCAGTGTTTTAAAGTAGGCATAAAGATGCCTCAGATAATCTGTTGATCTAGGGATCATTTCCTAGACCTTAAAGTCTAGGAGGCAATGCCATAAGAAGATAGAATTCACCATGCATCTTGACAGGGAGAAGATAAAGTCAGATGTATCAGTATTAGAGTGGAGTAAAGGGGATTACAGAAGTATGTGACTGGAGCTGACCAAAGTTGATTGGAAGGAAACACTAGTAGGGATGACAGCAGAACAGCAATGGCTGGAGTTTCTAAGGGCAATTTAGAAGGATAGATACATCCCAAAGTCAAAGTAGTATTCCAAAGGGAGAATGAGACAATACCTAGAATTTCTGGGAGCAAATTGGAAGGCACAAGATGGAGAAGTCCCAAAGATGAAGAAGCATTCCATAAAAAGTTGACAAGCAAAGTCAAAGACAGCATAAAAGCAAAAGAGGGGGCTTATAACAGAAGAAATATTAGTGGGAAGCTTTTAAAAGCCAACAGAAGGGAACAAAAAAAACATAAGAGAAAGTTAGCCAATAATTTGAAAGAGGATATCAAATCTTTTTTTTCCCAGTATATAAAGAGTAAAAAGAGATGCGAGTGTGGATATTGGACCGCTGGAAAATGACAAAGAGATTGTAATAGGGGACAAAGAAATGGCAGAACTTTTAGTAACTTGCACAAGTCTTCCCTGTGGGAAACACCAGCCGTATGCCAGAAATTCAAGAGTGCTATGGGGCAGAAATGAGTGTAGTTACACTCACTAAGAAGAAAGTGCTTGGGAAACTAAGGACTGAAGGTAGATAAGTCACCTGGACCAGATTAACTACACCCCAGGATTCTAAAAGGTATCTGAAGAGATTGTGGAGGAGTTAGTATTGATCTTTCAAGAATCACTAGGTTCTGGAATGGTTACAGAGGACTGCAATATTGCAAATGATAATCCACTCTTCAAAAAAAGGAGGGAGACAGAAAAAAGAGAATTTTAGGCAAGCTAGCCTGACCTCAGTGGTTGGGAAGAAGTTGGAGTTCATTGATAAGAGGGTTCATGGCGGAGATGCATGATAAAGTAGGCTGAAGCCAGCAGAGTTTCCCGACAGAGAAATCTGGCCTGATAAGTCTGTTGGAGTTCTTTGATGAAATAAGTTGGGTAGGCAAGGAGAGTCAGTGGATGCTGTTTACTTCGATTTTTCAGAAGGTGTTTGTCAAGGTGCTCCACATGCGGCTGCTTTACAAGATAGGAGTCCATGTTGTTACCACAACATACAAGCATAGATAAAGCATTTGCTGACTGGCAGGAGGCAAAGAGTGGAAATAAAGGGAACTTTTTCTGGCTGGCTGCCAGTGACTAGTAGTGTTCTGCTGGGGTCTGAGTTGGAACAGCTTCTTTTCACATTATACGTCAACGATTTAAATGCTGGAATTGATGGCTTTGTGGCCAAACTTGTAGACGATACAAAGATACGTGGAGGAGCAATTCGAGCTAAGGAAGCAAGAGGTCTGGAGTAGGACTTGGAGAGATTGGGATAATAGGCAAAGAAGTGGCAGATGGAATATAATGTACGGAATGTATGGTCATGCACTTTGGTAGAAGGTATAAAAGTGTAGACAATATTCAAAATGGGAAGTAAATTTCAAAATCAGAGGGGCAAAGGGACTTGGAAATCCTTGTGCAGGATTCTCTAAGGGTAAACATAGAGAGTGGTGGGTGCGTAGAATGCACTGCTGGCTGCAATGGTGGAAGCAGATACAATAGGGTCTTTTAAGACCCTCTTAAATGGGAATATGGAGCTTAGAAAAATAGAGGGCTATGCGCTAGGGAAATTCTAGGCAGTCTCTAGAGTAGGTTACATGGTTGGCACAACATTGTGGGCTGAAGGGCCTGTAACATGCTGTAAATTTCTAATGTTCTATGTTCTAAACTTGCAGGCTGAGTCAGTGGTAAGGAAGGCAAATGCAATGTTAACATTTGTTCTGAGAGAACTAGAATACAAGAAAAAAATATTTAAAGCAGAGGTTAATAGATTGTTGATTAGTTAAGGCGTCAAAGGTTACAGAGCGAAGGTGGGAGAATGGGGTTCACAGGGATAATAAGTCACGATGGAATGGTGGAGTAGACATGAACGACTGAGTGGCCTAATTCTGCTCCTACTGCTGCTAAGATGGTGGCACACTCAGACACAACAGTTTCTCAGGGGCCAACTGAAGGTGATATTATCTTTTTAAACATATTTGTTCAATCACAAGACTCTACAGGTTAAAGTTCTGCAGGTCTATCCCATAAGCAAGTTGCTCATTGGTGGAGAAATTGAAGGAGCTGAGCTTTGTGATGCTGCCTGTATTAGAGAGGCAATCTAACAGTGAGTGATTGCCTTAGTCGCTTTTCTTCTGATCGTAAGACCTTGTGGGCATTGTTAATGTAGAATGCTGCAAGTCTAGTACACTGGTTTACTGGTGAACGGCAGGGGAGTTGCGGGACTTCAGTCGCAGTGAGGACTAGGCCTCAAACTGCAGTGTCACTTATTTGCAGCCACCCACTAGGGAGACATTGGAACGGGTTGCACTCCAGTAGAAGTAGTGTGGCGCAATGTCCATGCTGGAGGCAGTGCTCGCTCAGCTAAAGACAAGATGCATTGTGCTTGATTGTAGACTGCTGCAACATTCACTGTCTCAGGAACTTGGACTGTATTTTTTCTTTGTGTGATTGTATTTTACTGCTGTCTTGTATGTGCTATGTGTGCCTTGTGCTGTGAATGACTGTTGGTGCTGTGTTTTACACCTTGGCTGCAGAGTTTGCTCTTTCATTTGGCTGTATTAATGAGTATTGATGTATGAGTCAGTCATAGAAAAATATAGCACAGAAATGGCCCATATAACCAGTGCCAAACTATTTAAACTGCCTAATCCCATTAACTTGTATGGGGACCACAGCCCTCCATAGCGCCACCACCCAGGTATCTATCAAAACTTCTCTTAAACGTTGAAATTTCTTCCACACTCTCATGACCTTTTGAGTGAAGAACCTTCCCACTATGTTCCCCTTAAACTTTTTACCTTTCACTTTTAATCTATGATCTCAACTTGTAGCCCCACCCAACCTCAGTGGAAAAAGACTCCTGCATTTATCCTATCTATACCGCTCATAATTTTGTATGCCTAGAACAAATCTTCCCTCGGTCTTCTACGTTCCAAGAAATAAAGTACTAACCTATTCAATCTCTCCTCATAACTCAGGTCTTTCAGTCCTGGCAACATCCTTGTAAGTTTTCTCTGTACTCTTTCAACCTCATTTACATCTTTCCTGTAGGCAGGTGACCAAAACTGCACACAGTATTCTAAATAAGGCCTCACCAACATCTTATCCAACTTCAACATAACACCCTATCTCTCCTGTACTCAGTACTTTGAATTATGAAAGCCAATATACCAAAAGATTTCTTTACAAGCCTAAACAACAGGAATTCTGCAGATGCTGGAAATTCAAGCAACACACATCAAAGTTGCTGGTGAACGCAGCAGGCCAGGCAGCATCTGTACGAAGAGGTGCAGTCGACGTTTCAGGCCGAGACCCTTCGTCAGGACTAACTGAAGGAAGAGTGAGTAAGGGATTTGAAAGTTGGAGAGGGAGGGGGAGATCCAAAATGATAGGAGAAGACAAGAGGGGGAGAGATAGAGCCAAGAGCTGGACAGGTGATAGGCAAAAGGGGATACGAGAGGATCATGGGACAGGAGGTCCGGGAAGAAAGACGGGGGGGGAACCAGAGGATGGGCAAGAGGTATATTCAGAGGGACAGAGGGAGAAAAAGGAGAGTGAGAGAAAGAATGTGTGCATAAAAATGAGTAACAGATGGGGTACGAGGGGGAGGTGGGGCCTTAGCGGAAGTGGATAGACATGTCAGAATGGGAATGGGATGTGGAATTAAAATGTGTGGCCACTGGGAGATCCTGCTTTCTCTGGCGGACAGAGCGTAGATGTTCAGCAAAGCGGTCTCCCAGTCTGCGTCGGGTCTCGCCAATATATAAAAGGCCACATCAGGAGCACCGGACGCAGAATATCACCCCAGTCGACTCACAGGTGAAGTGCTGTCTCACCTGGAAGGACTGTTTGGGGCCCTGAATGGTGGTAAGGGAGGAAGTGTAAGGGTATGTGTAGCACTTGTTCCGCTTACACGGATAAGTGCCAGGAGGGAGATCAGTGGGGTGGGATGGGGGGGACGAATGGACAAGGGAGTTGTGTAGGGAGCGATCCCTGCGGAATGCAGAGGGGGGGGGAGGGAAAGATGTGATTAGTGGTGGGATCCCGTTGGAGGTGGCGGAAGTTACTACTCCACCAGCCTCCGGGTCCAACATATTATTACCTACCACCCCACCAGCCTCCGGGTCCAACATATTATTCTCCTCTTGCTCCTGCCCCACCGAACTCATTCCTGCATACCTCGACACTGTTTTATCACCCCTT
Source organism: Mobula hypostoma (assembly GCF_963921235.1). Lineage (NCBI taxonomy): Eukaryota > Metazoa > Chordata > Chondrichthyes > Myliobatiformes > Myliobatidae > Mobula > Mobula hypostoma. The sequence goes on along the minus strand of NC_086113.1, from coordinate 68,443,161 downwards.
GTTCAATCCCTTCCAACCTATATTCGTGACACTTCTCACGCTCTTAAACTGTTCGATGATTTTAAGTTCCCTGGCCCCCACCGCTTTATTTTCACCATGGATGTCCAGTCCTTATATACTTCCATCCCCCATCAGGAAGGTCTCAAAGCTCTACGCTTCTTTTTGGATTCCAGACCTAATCAGTTCCCCTCTACCACCACTCTGCTCCGTCTAGCGGAATTAGTCCTTACTCTTAATAATTTCTCCTTTGGCTCCTCCCACTTCCTCCAAACTAAAGGTGTAGCTATGGGCACCCGTATGGGTCCTAGCTATGCCTGCCTTTTTGTTGGCTTTGTGGAACAATCTATGTTCCATGCCTATTCTGGTATCTGTCCCCCACTTTTCCTTCGCTACATCGACGACTGCATTGGCGCTGCTTCCTGCACGCATGCAGAACTCGTTGACTTTATTAACTTTGCCTCCAACTTTCACCCTGCCCTCAAGTTTACCTGGTCCATTTCCAACACCTCCCTCCCCTTTCTAGATCTTTCTATCTCTGTCTCTGGAGACAGCTTATCCACTGATGTCTACTATAAGCCTATTGACTCTCACAGCTATCTGGACTATTCCTCTTCTCACCCTGTCTCTTGCAAAAACGCCATCCCCTTCTCGCAATTCCTCCGTCTCTGCCGCATCTGCTCTCAGGATGAGGCTTTTCATTCTAGGATGAGGGAGATGTCTTCCTTTTTTAAAGAAAGGGGCTTCCCTTCCTCCACTATCAACTCTGCTCTTAAACGCATCTCCCCCATTTCACGTACATCTGCTCTCACTCCATCCTCCCCCCACCCCACTAGGAATAGGGTTCCCTGGTCCTCACCTACCACCCCACCAGCCTCCGGGTCCAACATATTATTCTCCGTAACTTCCGCCACCTCCAACGAGATCCCACCACTAAGCACATCTTTCCCTCCCCCCCTTTCTCTGCATTCCGCAGGGATCGCTCCCTACGCAACTCCCTTGTCCATTCGTCCCCCCCATCCCTCCCCACTGATCTCCCTCCTGGCACTTATCCGTGTAAGCGGAACCAGTGCTACACATGCCCTTACACTTCCTCCCTTACCACCATTCAGGGCCCAAATAGTCCTTCCAGGTGAGGCAACACTTCACCTGTGAGTCGACTGGGGTGATATACTGCGTCCGGTGCTCCCGATGTGGCCTTTTATATATTGGCGAGACCCGACGCAGACTGGGAGACCGCTTTGCTGAACATCTACGCTCTGCCCGCCAGAGAAAGCAGGATCTCCCAGTGGCCACACATTTTACTTCCACATCCCATTCCCATTCTGACATGTCTATCCACGGCCTCCTCTACTGTAAAGATGAAGCCACACTCAGGTTGGAGAAACAACACCTTATATTCCGTCTGGGTAGCCTCCAACCCGATGGCATGAACATTGACTTCTCTAACTTCCGCTAAGGCCCCACCTCCCCCTCGTACCCCATCTGTTACTCATTTTTATGCACTCATTCTTTCTCTCACTCTCCTTTTTCTCCCTCTGTCCCTCTGAATATACCTCTTGCCCATCCTCTGGGTCCCCCCCCCCCACCTTGTCTTTCTTCCCGGACCTCCTGTCCCATGATCCTCTCGTATCCCCTTTTGCCTATCACCTGTCCAGCTCTCGGCTCTATCCCTCCCCCTCCTGTCTTCTCCTATCATTTTGGATCTCCCCCTCCCCCTCCAACTTTCAAATCCCTTACTCACTCTTCCTTCAGTTAGTCCTGACGAAGGGTCTCGGCCTGAAACGTCGACTGCACCTCTTCCTACAGATGCTGCTTGGCCTGCTGCGTTCACCAGCAACTTTGATGTGTGTTTCTTTACAAGCCTATCTACCCGGGATGCCACTTTCAATTAATTATGGACCTGTATTGCCAGATCACTTTGTTCTGCCACACTCCTCAGTGCCCTATTGTACACTGTGTAAGATCTACCCTGGCTGGTCCTACTGAAGTGCAATAATTCACACTTGCCTGGATTAAATTCCATTTGCTATTTTTCAGCAGGAGAGAGAGGGAAACAGAAATGGGGAATGGAGAAGGGGCAGTGGGGGAGGGGGAATCGCCAGCAGTTTGAGAAGTCGATGTTCATGCCATCAGGTTGGAGACTACCCAGACAGAACGTAAGGTGTTACTCCACCAACCTGTGTGTGGCCTCGTTGCGGTTGGACAGGAGACCATGTACTGACATGTCGGAATGGGAAAAGGAAGTATAATTGAAATCAGTGGCTATTGGGGAACCCTGCTTTTGAAATCAGTGGCCATTGGGGAATCCTGCCTTTTTGGTGGACGGAGGTACTCGGTGAAGCGGTTTCCCAATCTACATCGGGTCTCACCAATATATAGGTGGCTACAACAGGAGCACCAGGTACAGTAGATGATATCAACAGACTGACAAGTGAAGTGTTGCCCCACCTGGTAGGACAGTTTGGGGCCCTGAATTGTGGTGAAGGAGCAAGTGTAAGGGCCAATGTGGCACTTGGTCCACTTGCATTGATAAGCACCAGGAGGAAGATCTGTGGGGAGGGATGAGTTGACAAGGGAGTCAAGTAGGAAGTGATCCCTGTAGGAAACAGAAAGTGGGGATGGGAGGAAGGACAGATGTGCTTGGTGGTGGAATCCTGTTCGAGATGGCAGAAACTACAGAGAATTATGTGCTGGGCATGGAGGCTCGTAGGGTGGTAGAGGAACCCTATCCCTGGTGTGGCGGCAGGAGGATGGGATGAGGGCAGAAGTGTGGTTTCCCAAACATTGATTTCTCAAATTCAGAGTCTCCCACTTCTCCTTTGCCAATCCTCATTCCTGTTACCCTTTCTCGCCCTATCTTAACTCCCCACCACCTCCCTCTAGTGCTCCTCCTCCTTCCCTTCCACGGTCTTTCATCTTCTCCTATCAGATTCTCCCTTCTCCAGCCCTTTATCTCTTTCACCAATGAACATTGTAGCTCGTTACTTCACCCCCTTCCCCCTCCCAGTTTCACCTATCAGCTACCACCATGTACTACTTCTCCCCTCCATCCCCTCCACCTTTTTACTCTGACCGCCTCTTTCTTTCCAGTTCTGATGCACGGAACATTGACTTCACTCTTTTCCACAGATGCTTCCTGGCCTGCTGAGTTCCTCCAGCATTTTGTGTCTGTGGCTTGGATTTCCAGCATCTGCAGATTTTCTTGTGTTTGTGATACCTTTCATATTACTCAGTTCCACCCATAACGCCTCACTGGAAAAGTTCTCCCGTCTGTCCTGACTGAACACTGCCGTGATATTTTCCCTGACTAGTAACACCACCCCTCCTCCTTTAATGCCTCCCGCTCTGTCCTGTCAAAAACAGAATACTCACCTTCCAGTCCTGCCCCTCCTGCAACGAAGTCTCACTAATAGCTACAATATCATGATTCGAAGTGTTGATCCATGCTGCTACAAACTTCATGGATATCCTGTGACTGTCTTATGAGGATGATGTAATGGTCTTGCGGAGATCACATGATGTAATATTCCCGCTGATGTGAGGTCACGTGATGACCTGTTCTCACCAGGTATATAAGGGTAGACCCCTGGTGACGCAGTTAGTTTTTTCAGTTAGATCGTCAGTCAGATACTCCGCTATGCTGTGTATTTGTCCCATGACGCAGTTTAGTTTTAAAACGGAGTTTTACTTTCTATTGTAAGGTACAGAAGTGTGGGGCCGACAGTTTCACCAATAGCTGCCAGCTTTGTTGGTGTACCTTTTCAGTAGTATTGGAGAGTGAAGACATTACTAAGGTACGGAACCTGAAGGAGTCAAGTAAAGCTGATATCGTTTGGTGGTATTGGAGAAGATTGACCATTATTGAATCTTCGTTCAAGAAAGTGATCTGCATGAGATGACCACTGCTAAAGCAGAAAAGGTTGTGCAGTGTCTATTCTACAGAAGAAAAGGTCAGTTCCCTTAAACCGTTTTAATTCCGTCGTCATGAATCCTGCGGACAAGGCAGGTTCCAGCTGGGATCAGCAATAATGTGACGTCTTCGAGGAATTCTTTACTTCAGGAAAGTCTCTCCTAAATGACTGTATAAATCTCTTGGGCTCTCGAATTTACCATTCTAAGAACTGTGTTCGAATTTACCACTTTAGGAACTGTTTTCGCATTTACCCTTTTAAGAACTGATCCAGAGTTGCCGTATAGCAGTTAACTTCTGATTAAGTTAGTCGTTTAAATACATTTCGATATTTTTGAGCAGAGTTTAATAAATGTTTGTTTTTATAAAACCTGACTTTCATTGTTATATTCATTGTTGCCGATCACGTGACAATGCACTGAGCTCATCTGCCTTACCTATGATGCTACTTGCATTGAAATATACACAACTCAGGCCATTAGTTCCACCATGCTCAAACTTTTGATTCCTAACTTTCTCTGAGCTCTTAACAAGATTTGCCGCCACAACCTCTCCACCATCTATTCTGGCACTCTGGTTCCTATCTCCTTGCAACCCCAGATTGAACGATAATTGAATTTGAACTGTCTTGTAGTGTTATGGATTGCTATGTGTGATCTGACCATTCAGAAAAGTCTTGATGGACTAATGGATCTGTCCTTCATTTCTGTATGCTGCTAATATATGCAACTTCACAGCAGTAATTAATACATTAGTTGTTTTTACTCTTCAGCAGCACTTTCTTTGCCAGGTTATTATTGCCTTAATGAGCAAAGTAAATAAATAGAAATATTTCAATCTTACCGACAGCAGGAAAAACAACTCTTCTGTTTTCAAGTACCTGCACAGCAATAGATTCTGACGCAATGTTACTGTACATGCCTGCAAAAATTAAATATGTGGAGACTATGTTGAAAAAGACAACACTTACCAACTGAGAGTCCATCATTCTTGTGGCCACTTCCCTGTGGCTAGCGACCATGCAGAGATAACACATTAGGTTCAACTTGGCTCTTGGTGGCCCTGCAGCCTTCTCCCCAACAGCTGTCAGCGAGCACAGTTGCTGCATGAAAAGATTCCAGTCCTGTCCCTTTAGGGACACCAGTTTCTCAGCTGCAAGTTTAAAAGTCTCAAGTTAATTTTATTTTTTACCCTTGTGATGCAGTGAGCATCAGAAGCAGGCCTCATGCATTCTTCAACTCAAACTCTGCCGTCAATCAATATACAGATGCACAATATAATACAGATGCAAGGGGACAATATTAACATCCACGATATATGCAAGCGAAATTTCCTCATGGTCTACAGCATATTTCCATTTAGTACATTCTGGCAACAACATTTCCTCAACCAGGGCTGTGTGCTGAACCCCACTTTATACTTATGATTGTGCAGCTAAGTACAGCCCCTACACCATATTTTGCTGATGACAGCACTGATATTGGCTGAATCAAAGTGGTGACAAGTTGGCATATAGGAGGGAGTATGAAAATCTGGTTTAGTGGTGTTACAACAAGAACCTCTCAATCCACATCAGCAAAACCAAAGAGCTGATTATTCATTCATTACAAGAGGAAGACGCTGGAGCTCCATCAGCCAGTCCTCATTAGGGGAATGGAGATGGAAAGGATCAGCAACTTTAAATTCCTTAGTATTAACACATCACATAATCAGCCCTAGCACCAGTACGTAAAGTGTCATCGCGCCAGACAAGAATGACTGACTGTCTGGTGTGACACACTAAAAAAATCACAAAGAAGGCATGAAAGCACATCTGCTTTCTTAGATGTCTGCGTAGATTCCACATATCACCAAAATTCTAACAAACTCCTATAGATTTAACGGTGGAAACTATCCTAACAGGTTACCTCATGGCCTAGTAGGGAAACACCAATACTCAGGAATACACAAGGCTACAGAATGTGGTGGAAACAGCCCAGTCTAACACAGGCAAAACACTCTCCCCCATTGAATACATTTACATGGAGCATTGCCTCAAGGAAGCGGTATCCATCAACGAGGAGCCCCACCATCCAAACCATGTTCTCTTCTCACTACTACCACTGGGCAGGAGGGACAGAAGCCTTAGGTTCTACATCACCAGGTTCAGGAACAGATATTACCCTACAACCATCAGGCCCCTGAACTGGAATGAATAACTTCAATCACGACTACTCTGAATTGATTCGATGAACTACCAGCTCATTTCCAAGGACTCTTTGTAAATCATGTTCTCAGCAGAGTCATAAAACACTACAGCATAGAAACAAGGCCTTTGGCCCATCTAGTCCGTGCTGAAACAGTAACTTGCCTAATCCCATCGACCTGCACCTAGACCATAGCCCTCGGTACCCCTCACATCTATATACCATATGACCATAAGACATAGGACATGGGAGCAGAATAGGCCATTTGGCCCATTGAGTCTGCTGTGCCATTTGATCATGGCTGATTCATTTCCCTCTCAACTCCATGCTTATACCTCTCCCCGGAATCTTTCACACCCTGACCTATCAAGAATCTATCACCTCCGCCTTGAATACACCCAATGGTCCAGCATTCACTTCCATAAGTCAGGACAGAATAAATGTAGCACTGCAGTATTCTGTTTTTAGTGTGCGTGCTCATCTTTCTGTCTGTTAGTATGGCCTTCATTTTTTGGAAAGCTTCTTTCACCACTGCTGTTCTGTATTTGATATCTGTGTCGCACCTGCCATTACTTGTTATTAGGCTGCCAAGATATTTGAATTTGGCTTGTTTGGTGCTTGTATTTCTGATCTTGATCACACATTGTGGGATGTTTGTCTTTCTGGAGATGACCATGCTTTCTGTCTTCTTGGTGTTGATTGAGAGGCCTCTGCAATTACTTTCTGCTGCCACTATAGTGAGTAGCTCTTGAAGTTTTGTTTCTGAGTCAGCTAATAGTACGATGTCATCAGCATATCTGATGTTATTTATATTATGGCCTCCAATTGTGAATCCTTTAATGTCTTTGATATTTCTCAAGGTATTTTCACTATACAGGTTGAATAAGTCTGGCGAAAACACACAACCTTGCCTCTCATGATATTCACACACTCACTCACTTCTCCTTCTATTCTGATGGATGCTGTCTGGTCCCAGTATAAGTTTCTTAAGAAACGTATATCGAGACTTCCGGTAGAGCTCATGGAGTGAAGTCGTGCTCTTGACTCGCTCCATTACCTCTGAGTTTTTTTCCTATGATCAGCTATATTTAACTAACCATTAAGGCATCGACTTTTACAATAATCTGAAGTAAATTGGGCCTTTTGATATTCGGATGTTTTTAAGGTCCGCTATGTCCAAGAACGGAAAAAATGGGAAAGACGGCAAACCTCCGGTTAGACCGAAAGGTACCGATTTCCCTCCGACTGAACCACCGTGGACTCTGAAAGCTATTTCGGATCTAATTCAAAAGGAAATTTCAACCTCTATAACGGAGCTGATTCGTGTGGAAATTTCAATTAATTTCCAGAAAATTGCCGATTCAATCGATGAAATGCAAAATCTATCACGGACCATCAGTCGGCTATATGTAATCTTCAAAAATCCACGCAACAAAATGAACTCAAGATGGAGAAAATTGCAGAAACAATTACTACAATGAAGAAAAAACTGGACTTTCTGACTTTTAAAAACTCTGACTTAGAATTCAGAATGCGACGGCAGAATATTTGAATTATTGGTGTTCGTGAAGCTGTTGAATCTGACAACCCTATAAAGTTTTTTTTTCAACTTTTAAAAGATGCATTCCCTATCGTATTTCCTGACCAAACACCGTTATTTGGATCGGGCTCACAGAGTTCCATCATATTCGTCTAAGTCAGGTAAACCTCGACATGTCATTTTACGCTTTCATTACTTTCAAGACAAAGAGAAACTGCTTCGATTTGTTCGATCTAAAGGTTACATTGATTTTTTGGATCTTCAGTTCCGATTCGTGGAGGACTTCAGCAAACAGATTCAGGATCAACGGGTTCGTTACAGATCTGTGATGTCGGAACTCTACGAGATGGATTTAAAACCAGCGCTGCTCTACCCTGTGCGTTTAAGGATCCGCACGCCTGACGGAGCTCTCCGTTTTTTTGAATCCCCATCGGATGCCCAGAGTTATCTGGATCAATTTTCACCTTCAACATCTTAATCGTAATTTTTAATTATCTCCGTTTGATCGGAGGTTGTGAATCTGTCGGGTTTAATTTTTCGTTGCTTTATACAGGCAGAAAAGTTTAATTTTGATTAATTAATATGGTTGCCAAACTTTCTTTCTAACTGCGTCATCCCTTTCTTTTTCCTTGGGGATTCTGGGTAGTTATTCCCTCAGCATCATTTCGTGTATTTCCTTTGAGGCCTTAAATTTCGTAGTCTTTATTTGTACTCTTTTCTGTAGATTTTCCTAACTAGTTTATATTAATAATTTCATTCCTTTTTTTTTGGTTATCATAGGGTCTGTGGTTTGTTACGGTTTTCTTTATATTTTCTGTTTTTTTCTCTGTTTTATATCGTGTTTGACTTAACTGATCTTTGTTTATTTTTTTTACTGTTTTATAACTAGCTGACCTTTTTTATATTTACACTATTTTTAGGGAGCGTCTATCGGAAGTCATGGGGGTAGTTTTAGTGCTTGCTTCTTTCTGGCGGGTCTGCTTTAGATTTAGCCTTGCGGTCATGGGGTGGAGGGTGGTGGGAGGGGCTTCATGTTTTAGTTTTCTTCTTGGGCTATTTACATTACTGAAGCATTGGTTGCGTTCTCCTTCCCGTTATCTCTGGTTTGTTCTGTTCCCTTCCCCGGTTCGTGGGTCGAACCTATCGTCAATCCTCTTTTTTGCGGGTTGACTTTAGGGTTTATGGAGTTTATTATTAATTTTGTCTCCTGGAATACTAATGGCCTTAATCATTCTATTAAAAGGAAAAAAGTTTTTAAAGTATTCCGGAGACTTAAAGCACATGTTCTATTTTTACAACAGACCCATGTGCGGAGAGGGGACAGACTTCGTTTCTTTAAATTCTGGAAGGAACAACAGCTTCATTCGAATTCTAATGCTAAGATTCGAGGCGTCTCTATTTTTATAGACTCCTCTGTTACTTTTGTACAACATGATATTATCTCTGATCCGAATGGTAGATTTCTACTGGTTAATGGTTTACTATTCAATAAAAAGGTAGTTTTGGTTAATGTTTATGCTCCCAATATGGACTGTCCGGAATTTTATAAATCATTATTTAATCGGTTTCCGAATTTGAATGAGTTTTCATTGATCTGGGGCGGAGATCTTAATACCTGTTTATCTCCAGCTTTGGACCGTTCGGCTCCTCTACGGACCTTACCTAATAAATCTGCAACTTTGATTAATTCATTCCTCTCTGATTCTGGGTCGACGGACATTTGGCGTTTTTTGCATCCTCAGGAAAAAGATTTTTCTTTTTTTTCACATGTTCACCATTCCTATTCAAGAATTGATTTTTTTTTTATTGACTCTCGGTTTATCTCTTCAGTGATTAACTGTGATTATGATTCTATAACCATTTTGGACTATGCTCCACTCAAGCTTTCTATTAAAATTCAGGTTAATAAACAAAATAATAGACAATGGCGTTTTAACTCATTGCTGCTTCAAGACACGGATTTTGTTAACCTTATGAATGAACAGATTGATCTCTTTTTTACAATCAACTACACAGAGGGTATTTCTGTGAACATTCTTTGGGATACTATTAAAGCTTATATTCGTGGTCAGATTATCTCGTATTCTGCTGCTTTGAGGAAGAAGTTGAAGCAGGAGGAGTTGGTAATTGTGGACAAGATTAAGGAAATTGATAAGAAATATGTTACAGCTCCCTCTGAGGAGTTGTATAAACAAAGAACTGAACTTCAAATGGAACACAGTTTATTACTTTCGTCCTTGATTGTAAACCAATTAAAGAAAACAAGAAGTGAATTTTATGTACACAGTGACAAAGTTGGTAAACTGTTGGCTAACCAATTGAAGTCTAATTATACTAAATCTCAAATTAATCAGATTTATAATCCAAATGATCGACTGATATTTGATCATGCGGAGATCAATCAAACCTTCTTTGATTTTTATTCTTCCTTATATCAATCTGAGTCTTTACGAGACTCTAAATATATGAATGACTTTTTAGATAACCTAGATTTCCCTGAGATTTCACAGGATATGTCTTCTATGCTAGATACTCCCATTACTACTGATGAGATTAACAATGTTATTTCCTCTATGAACCTGGGGAAAGCTCCTGGCCCTGATGGGTTTACCGTGGAATTTTATAAGTTTTTTGCACCATCATTAATCCCTTGGTTTTGTAGGGTTTTGGAGGCTTCACTAAAACTTGGTAAACTTCCTGAATCCTTTTATAGAGCGTCAATCTCTCTAATATTAAAGAAGGATAAAGATCCTGCTCAATGTGCATCTTATAGACCAATATCTTTATTAAATGTTGATTCTAAAATTTTTTTTAAATTATTAGCAAACAGATTAGAAAAAGTACTCCCTTTTATTATTTCGGAAGACCAAACGGGTTTTATTAAAGGTCGTTACTCTTTCTATAACATTCGCACACTGTTAAATATTGTTTATACCCCCTCACAAAATGTTCCTGAGTGCGTTATCTCTTTAGATGCTGAAAAAGCCTTTGATAGAGTAGAATGGCCTTACTTATTTAAGGTGCTTGAAATGTTTAACTTTAGCTCGAAATTTATATCCTGGATCAAACTGTTATATCATTCTCCTATGGCCTCGGTCCGTACTAACTCTTTAAGCTCACCTTTTTTCCCTCTTTTTCGAGGTACTCGACAAGGTTGTCCTCTTAGTCCTTTATTATTTGATATTGCATTAGAACCTCTTGCAATTGCCATTCGAGAATCTCCAAATATTATTGGGATAACTCGTGGTTTAAAGTCCCATAAAGTATCACTCTATGCTGATGACCTACTTTTATATATTTCTAATCCTCAAAAATCTATCCCTGCTGCTTTAGATTTATTAGCACAATTTAGTCTTTTTTCAGGTTATAAATTAAATCTTAGTAAGAGTGAACTTTTTCCAATTAATAAGCAACTTCCATTGTATGATAACTTTCCGTTTAAATTGATTAATAATTATTTCTCATATCTTGGGATTAAAATTACTTGTAAACACAAAGATTTATTTAAGACTAATTTTTTACCCTTAATTGATCATATTACTCAACTTTCATCTAAATGGTTTCCATTATATTTAACTTTGATTGGTCGTATTAATGCAGTTAAGATGTTTATTCTGCCAAAATTTTTATATATATTTCAGGCATTACCGATTTTTGTTCCAAAACCTTTTTTTGATAAAGTTGACTCTAAAATTTCTTCATTTATTTGGCAAAATAAAAACCCGAGATTGGGTAAAATACATTTACAGAAAGCCAAGAGAGATGGAGGTCTAGCTTTATCTAACTTTAGATTCTATTATTGGGCAATTTATATTCGACATATGAAATTTTGGTTACTTGACCAAGATACACTATCCATTCCTAAATGGGTAGTATTGGAATTACAATCTGCTCAGGGCTATGCACTTGGCTCTATTTTAGGTTCCTCTCTTCCTTTTGATTTGAAACGCCTCAAACTGGTCTCTAACCCGATAGTTAAATATACCTTACGTATTTGGTTTCAATTCAGAAAATTTTTTGATCTCAATCAATTTGGGTTAGCGATCCCCATTTTAGGTAACATATTTTTTCCTCCCTCTTTCACGGATCGTGCGTTTCAAATTTGGAAGACTAAGGGTATTTCACGGTTTTTGGATTTATTTTTAGATGGTTCCCTTACGTCTTTTGAACATTTATCTAATAAATATAATTTACCAAGAATACATTTTTTTAGATATCTTCAAGTTAGAAATTTCCTAAGTACTATACTTTCTTCCTTTCCAATGCTCCCTTCTACAAATATTTTAGATACTATAATTAACCTTAATCCATGTCAGAAGGGTGCAATGGCTATTATTTATAATATTATTATGAAACTTAGGAAAGCTCCGTTTGATAAGATTAGGTCAGATTGGGAACAAGAATTGGGTTCTATTATTTCCGTGGATGACTGGGGGCAGATTTTACAATTAGTCAATACTTCCTCTATCTGTGCTAAACATTCCCTAATTCAATTTAAAGTTGTTCATAGAGCACATATGTCCAAAGATAAATTAGCTCATTTTTATTGTCATATTAATCCTTTTTGTGATAGATGTCCGGGGCAGATAGCCTCTTTAACTCATATGTTTTGGTCTTGTCCTACTCTGGAAATTTTTTGGAGAGACATTTTTAATATTATCTCAAAGGTATTGAATATAGATATCTCTCCTCATCCTATTACTGCTATCTTTGGATTACCTAAAATTTCCAGTAATCTCTCCCCTTCAGCCCGTAGATTGATTGCATTTCTTATTTTAATGGCGAAAAGATGTATCTTACAACATTGGAAAGAGTCTAATGCTCCAACTACTTTTCTTTGGTTTTCTCAGACGATATTATGCTTAAATTTGGAGAAAATTAGAAGTAATCTTTATGATTCCTCACTTAAATTTGAACAGACCTGGAGATCTTTTATTCAATATTTTCATTTAATGTAATTTTTTTTTCTCTTTTGTTCCATATTTATATTCCCTTCTTGCTCTTTTTTAAACTGTTTTTAATGGAGGTCGGGTTTGAGGATGTGATTTTAAGTTCTTTGACTCTACCTGTTTCCAAGTTAGCCCATTGCTTTGCTTTGCTTTTAGTTAGTTTCACGGTGGGTTTTTTTGGGGGGGGTTTTTTTTCGGGGTTTTTTCCTTTTCTCTAATGATATATATATATATAAAAATTAGTATACTATTATTTTACCATATTATTTTTTGTTTAAATTGCACTGTTTGTATCAATTTTTTCTTCTGTATTAATATCTCCTGTAATTTCTAACAGTGTATTAGTGCCTTTATGGTTCACCCTTTGTATACTTATTCAATAAAAAGATTTAAAAAGAAAGAAACTTATATCTTTCCCATCTATGTCAAGATCTTGAAGCATTTCCAGAAGATCTTGCTGTCTGACAGTGTCAAAAGCTTCTGTATAGTCAATGAGTAAATGTCTTTTTGTACCTGGATGGCTCGTTCACAGATCATCCGTAGCATGAAAATTGCATTTCTGGTTCCAGTGTTGTCCACAAAGCCGCATTGATCTTTACTGATTTCTGGTTTTATACAGCGTCTTGCTCTCATCATGATTACTCTGAGAATAATTTTTCCCACATGGCTCATCAGGCTTATTGTACAATGTAACTCATTCTGTTGCTCCCTCTTTCTTTGGAAGTGTGATGATCACTGATTTACTTAAATCATCAGGTATCTCCCCATGATCATAGATTTCATTTGCTATTTCTGTTATTTTCTCTATTCCAAAATCTTCTAAGGCCAGTATCATTTCAACAGCGATGTTGTCTGGACCAGTTGCTCTGTTATGTTTTGTTTTATTTACGGCTGCTCCAATTTCTGATTTTAGAATGCTTGGTTCAAGATTCTTCTTTATGTTCGGTTTTTCTCCTCTTTGGTCTTCAAAAAGTTCTTTTATGTATTCTGTCCATCTGTTTAGGATTTCCTCTTTGTTCATAATTAAGCTGCCATCTTTTGCCTTGATGCATCCACTTGCTGAGCAAGGTAATTTCCCCGTTAGTTCTTTAATGTTATTGTGCATCAACTTTGTTCCAGGGTTATGGGTTTGTAGCATTTCTATCTCTGAGCATTTCTCACTTACCCATCTGTCTTTAGCTTCCCTACATTTTCTTTTAATTGTCTTATCAAGTGGTTTGTATTCTTCGCTGTCTCTTAGTTTGATGCTCTGTTTTTGTTGCATCAATTGTATTATATCTTCAGTTATCCATTTCTTCTTACTTTTCCGGTCTTTTCGTGGGATGGTTCCTTTTGCAGCTACAACCATGGATTCCTTCAGTATGTCCCAGGAAGATTTGCCTCCTTCATCCTGCAGCAATTGAAACGGTTTTTCACCTTGATTGTGTATTCTGTTTCAGATGAGGGTTGTTTTGTAGTTGTTGATAATCCAGTGGTTCTGATCTTTTTGGTTTCTTTTATTTTCTCATCTTTATTTTCATTTTGCAAATAACTGGTATGTGGTCGCTTCCACAGTCTGCTCCAGGGTAACTTTTAGATTGAGTTTTGAATCTGTTATTGATCGTTATGTAGTCGATTTGATTTTTGTTGTTCCCATCTGGGCTCCTCCATGTCAGTTTCTTCTTGGATGTTGTTTAAACGAAGTGTTGGTGACTATCTGATTGTTTGTTTTACACCATGATAAAAGCTTTTCTCCTCTTTCATTTCTTTCTCCCAATCCCTGGTCTCCAACAATATGGTCTTCTCTTCCCTCACCAACTTTTGCACTGAAGTCGCCCATGACTATGATGGCTTCTTGTGATTTGCACTCTTCTGGTGCTTTGTCTCGGGAGTGGTAGAAGGCATCAATTTCTTCCTCTGAGTTTGCCATTGTGGGTGCATGTACTTGGATGATAGAGATGTTGTTTTGTTGTCCTTTGAGTTTGATTAGCATCATTCTGACTGAGATATGCCAGTATCCTAGCAGGCTTTTGGATGTTTCTTTGTCTAAGATGATTGCAACACCCTTTTCATGTTTACCTCCACCACAGTATATCATCCTGTAGTTGTCTGATTGGAATACTCCAGTGTCTTTCCATCCTATTTCACTTAGGCCTAGGATGCTGACTTCTAGCCTCTTCATTTCTAATTTTATGTTTTCTAGCTTACCAGCTTGGTGCAGGGTTCGAACATTCCAAGTGGCAATTCGCAGTCTCTTGTTCTTGCAGACAGTAGTGGTATGAAGATTCCGACTCACCTGTCTGTTTACATGATACCCCGTACCGAGAGAGGCGTCCGCACTATTTGGAAGTGGGCTGCCATTTACGCTGTTGTCTTTTACATTTGTGTCTGTATTAGCCATGGTTGTACTAGGGATAAAATACAAGAAGTAGCTTCCCCTTGTTTGCTTCCGATGCAGTGTCTTTACAAGACGGGTGACCCTGAACATTGTCCTATTAAAAGGATCTACTGCTCAGCGTCTGAGAAGCAGGAACCATCGATTGTGTTACTCACAACTTGTCTTCTGCTTCCTCCACCACCTGCATTCCGTGGCTTCACTGTAACCCAAGTAGGGAGGCTGATAGGTGCTACACCTTGCCTAAGGGTGACCTGGAGGTAGCTGTGGTTAATGGTTACCTCACTACCTAAAGCAAATGCTCCACAGCCGGATGTAGTTTATCCTCATACCCAGGAGAAGTTGTAATAGTAAATTATAAATTTTCCCAATAAAACCTTTCACTAAAGGATTCATTTTTAAAATAATGTCTAACAGGTCAGAATCTTGTATATATGGAAAATTACTTAAATATTCTTGTAAGAAATGTCTGACCTGAAGATATTGCAAGAAATGTGAGTGTGAGAGAGAATATTTAGTTACTAATTTCTCAAAAGACATCCATCAACCTTCTTGAAACAGATCCATGAAGGAATAAGTTCCTTTATTCCTCCAAAGAAAAAAGGTAGGATCACTAAGTGAAGGTTTAAATAAATAGTTTTGATAAATTAAACTAAGAAGGTTAAATTTTTTAAGATTAAAAAAATTACGAAACTGGTACCAAGTTCGTAATGACTGCTTAATCATAGAATATAGATTTAGGATAGAAATTTTGGCTAGTTGTACAGGTAAAGAGGCTCCAAATAATGAAGTTAAGTAAAATTGTTTCACAGATTTCAATTCCAAATCAACCCAAGGTAGTCGTTCCTTTTTATCGGTCCAGTATAACCAAGAACACACATATCGTATATTAATTGCCCAATAATACATTCTTAAATTAGGCACAGCAAGACCTCCATCCTTTTTTGATTTTTGTAAATGATATTTTCCAATTCTTGGTCTTTTATTATTCCAAACAAAAGATGAAATAATAGAAACAACCTGATCAAAAAAACTTCGTAGTTAAAAAAAAAAGGAATATTTTGAAATACATATAAAAATTTTGGTAAAATCGTCATTTTAACTGCATGAATTCGGCCAGCTAAGGAAAGTGTAAGTGGATTCCACCTACAAAATATTTGCTTCATAAAATCCACTAAGAGAACCAAATTAGCTCTATAATTTTTAGTGATAATAGTACCTAAATATTTGAAAGACTGCGTTACTTTAAAAGGAATGTCATCATATATATAGAAGCAGAATCATTTAGAGGAAATAATTCACTTTTATTGAGGTTTAATTTATATCCTGAAAACTTTCCAAATTCATTTAATAATTTCAATAAACTAGGAATGGATTCTTCAGGATTCGAAACATAAACTAAGAGATCATCAGCATAAAGGGAGCTCTTATGAATAGTCCCATTTATGGAAATTCCTTGAATATCTTTAGCTTCACGAAGTGCAATGGCCAAAGGTTCCAACACCAAATTAAATAACAGGGGACTTAACGGACATCCTTGTCTCGTACCCCGCGAAAGTCAAAAAAAAGATCTGCAATTATTAGTAATAACAGTGGCAATAGGGCTTTTATATATCATTCTAATCTACTTATTAAAATTAGTACCAATGTTGAATTTCTCTAAAACATTAAATAAGTATTTCCATTCAACTCTATCAAATGCTTTTTCGGCATCAAGAGAAACAACACATTGGAGAGTCTTAGAAAGGGGTGAGTATATAACATTTAACAGTCTCCGAGTATTAGAGAAGGAATAACGTCTTTTTATAAAAACCTGTTTGGTCCTGAGAAATAATTTTAGCTAGAATATTCTCCAGTCGATTAGCCATTACTTTTGAAAGAATTTTAGCATCCACATTTAATAGTGAAATAGGTCTATATGATGCGCAATCAGTAGGTCTTTATCCTTCTTAAGAATTGAAGAAATAGAAGCTTCATAAAATGTGGGAGGTAACTTTCCTAACAAAGAATCTTTGAGCATTTCCAACATACATAGAGAAAGCAATTCTTCAAATTTTTTATAAAATCCTACAGAAAAACCATCCAATCCAGGAGCTTTACCAGATTGCATTGAAAGAACAGCTTTCTGAATTTCCTTTTCAGTAATAGGAGTATCAGGAGTTTGTTGAACTTCAACAGATATTCTAGGAAAATCAATCTTTTGTAAAAAGGCATTCATTTTAGAAGGATCAGATGGAAACTGAGATTTATAGAGTTCACTGTAAAAGTCTTGAAAAATTTTATTAATGTCTTCATAATTACAAGCTAAACTACCATCTCCCTTACGAATTTTTAAAATTTGTCTTTTAGCTCCAGCTGCCTTTAATTGGGATGCTAATAGCTTATTATTTTTATCTCCAAACATATAAAATTGACTTTTTAATTTAAGCAAATTTCTTTCAATAGGGTAAGTTAATAGTAAATTATATTGTGATTGAAGTTCAACCCTTTGTTTAAATAAATCAATGTTAGGACAGACTGCATAAATATCATCCAAGTTTTTAATTCGTTTTGAAATCCTATCTA
Source organism: Mobula hypostoma (assembly GCF_963921235.1). Classification (NCBI taxonomy): domain Eukaryota; kingdom Metazoa; phylum Chordata; class Chondrichthyes; order Myliobatiformes; family Myliobatidae; genus Mobula; species Mobula hypostoma. Next base: position 68,425,637 of record NC_086113.1, on the reverse strand, counting down.
ACTCTATTTTTGTCTGTTTCTTAAGCTTAGCCAAATAGGAGATTATCTGACCTCGCAAATATGCTTTAAGTGTATCCCATACAATCAATTTCGACACACCTCCCGTATTATTAAAAAGAAAAAAATCTTTTATCTGAGTGTCAATAAAATTGATAAAGTCCGAACTTTGTAATAAATTTTCTGGAAAACGCCAAGGCAAATTTACAATACCGACATCATTCAATTCAAAAACTAAGCTTAAAGGCGCATTATCCGAAACAGCGATAACGTCATGTTCACATTTCTAGACTTTGGATAAAAATCGGAAATCAACTATAAAATAATCAATTCTCGAATATTTTTTATGAACATGTGAATAAAAAGAATAATCTCTATCATTAGGATGTAAATTTCTCCAGATTTCGATCAAACCATAATCAATTAAAAAAGAGTTAATAAGTGATGCTGAACAACTCGGAAGTCGCTGATTAGTTGAACTCTTGTCAAACAAATGATTTAAACAACAGTTAAAATCACACCCATTAACAGCATATATTCATTTAAATCTGGCAATAAACCAAATACATTTTTAAAAAAGGATCATCTACATTAGGTCCATATAGATTAACCAGGACAATTTTTCTATTACAAGTTGTTCCTTTGACAATGAAAAATCTACCGTTAATATCTGACACGATATCTTCTTGGATAAATAAAATATTAGTTTTAATAAAAAATAGATACCCCCTTTGTTTTATTTTGACAAGTGGCATGACATTGAAGGCCCTTTCACGTTTTAAAAAATGTATTTTGATCGCCCGTTCTGATATGCGTTTCTTTCTTTCTTTCTTTTTTCTTTTTAAATCTTTTTATTGAGTAAGTATACAAAAAAGGTAAGCCATATAAACATTAATACAATGTTAAAGTATAATAAAATTCCAAAAGATAACAATACCAAAAAGAAAATACTACAAACAATGTAATTTAAGCATAAGAAACCAAGATAACATAATAGTATACTAGATTTTATATATATCAATGGAAAAAAAGAAAAAAAAAAACCCCCAAAAAAAACCCACCGTGCAACTAACTAAAAGCAAAGCAAAGCAATGGGCTAACTTGGAACCAAACAGAGTTAAACTTAAAATCACGTCCTCAATCCCGACCTCCATTAAAACAGTGAAAAAAAAAAACAAGAAGGGTAAATATTACATTAAATGAAAATATCGAATAAAAGGTCCCCAAATCTGTTCAAATTTAAATGAAGAATCATAAAGGTTACTTCTAATTTTCTCCAGATTCAAACATAAAATCGTCTGAGAAAACCAAAAAAAGGTAGTTGGAGCATTAAGCTCTTTCCAATGTTGTAAAATACATCTTTTCGCCATTAAAGTAAGAAATGCAATCATTCTACGGGCTGAAGGGGAAAGATTACTAGAAATTTTAGGTAGTCCAAAGATAGCAGTAATAGGGTGAGGAGAGATATCTATATTTAATACCTTAGAAATAATATTGAAAATATCTCTCCAAAAAGTTTCCAAAGTAGGGCAAGACCAAAACATATGAGTTAAAGAGGCTATCTGCCCCGAACATCTATCACAGAAAGGATTAATATGCGAGTAAAAACGCGCTAACTTATCTTTGGACATATGTGCTCTATGAACCACTTTAAATTGAATTAGGGAATGTTTAGCACAAATAGAGGAAGTATTAACTAATTGTAAAATCTGCCCCCAATCATCCACAGAAATGGTAAGCCCCAATTCCTGTTCCCAATCTACCCTAATCTTATCAAATGGAGCTTTCCTAAGTTTCATAATAATATTATAAATCATAGCCGATGCACCTTTCTGACATGGATTAAGGTTAATTATCGAATCTAAAATATATATAGGAGGAAGCATTGGAAAGGAAGAAAGTATAGTACTTAGGAAATTTCTAACTTGTAAATATCTAAAAAAATGTATTCTTGATAAGTTATATTTATTAGATAATTGTTCAAAAGACATAAGGGAACCATCTAAAAATAAATCCAAAAACCGTAAAATACCCTTAGTCTTCCAAGTTTGAAAAGCGCGATCCGTAAAAGAGGGAGGAAAAAATATGTTACCTAAAATAGGAATCGCTAACCCGAATTGATTAAGATCAAAAAATTTTCTGGGTAAACTTGGTAAACTTCCGGAATCTTTTAATAGAGCATCAATTTCTTTAATACTAAAGAAGGATAAAGACCCTGCTCAATGTGCATCTTATAGACCAATATCTTTATTAAATGTTGATTCTAAAGTTTTTTCTAAGTTATTAGCAAATAGACTAGAAAAAGTACTTCCTTCTATTATTTCGGAAGACCAAACGGGTTTTATTAAAGGTCGTTACTCTTTTTATAATATTCGTACATTGTTAAATATCGTTTATACTCCCTCACAAAATGTTCCTGAGTGTGTTATTTCTTTAGATGCCGAGAAAGCTTTTGATAGAGTAGAATGGCCTTATTTATTTAAGGTGCTTGAAATGTTTAATTTTAGCTTGAAATTTATATCCTGGATTAAACTGTTATATCACTCCCCTGTAGCCTCGGTTCGTACTAACTCTTTAAACTCACCTTTTTTTCCTCTCTTTCGTGGTACTCGACAAGGCTGTCCTCTTAGTCCCCTATTATTTGATATTGCATTAGAACCTCTTGCAATTGCTATTCGAGAATCTTCAAATATTACTGGGATAACTCGGGGATTAAAGTCCCATAAATTATCACTCTATGCTGATGATTTACTTTTATATATTTCTAATCCTGAGAGATCTATTCCTGCTGTTTTAGAGTTATTAGCACAATTTGGTCTTTTCTCAGGTTATAAATCAAATCTTAGTAAGAGTGAACTTTTTCCGATTAATAAACATCTTCCCTTATATTATAAATTTCCATTTAAATTGATTAATAATTACCTTTCATATCTTGGGATTAAAATTACTTGTAAACATAAAGATTTATTTAAGACTAACTTTTTACCATTAATAGACCATATTACTCAACTTTCATCTAAATGGTTTCCCTTATATTTAACTTTGATTGGTCGTATTAATGCAGTTAAGATGTTTTTTTTGCCAAAATTTTTATATGTGTTTCAGGCATTACCAATTTTCGTTCCTAAATCTTTTTTTGATAAAGTCGACTCTAAAATTTCTTCATTTATTTGGCAGAATAAGAATCCGAGACTGGGTAAAATACATTTACAGAAAGCTAAGAGAGATGGAGGTTTAGCATTACCTAACTTTAGATTTTATTATTGGGCTATTAATATTCGACATATGAAATTTTGGTTACTTGACCGGGACATACTATCTATTCCTAAATGGGTAGCATTGGAATTACAATCTGTTCAGGGTTATACACTTGGTTCTATTTTAGGTTCATCTCTTCCTTTTGATTCGAAACGCCTTAAGCAGGTCTCTAACCCGATCGTTAAATATGCTTTGCGTATTTGGTTTCAATTCTGATATGCGTTTCTTGAGCAAAAATTATATCGGGCTGGAATCTATTAACTTTAAAAGTCTTCTTTCACTTTATAGGGTAATTCCAGCCACGTACATTCCAACTAATAACGTTTATCTGTTTAACTGCCATAAAATATTTTTTTAAACACGAAAATACACGCATATCAATGCGGGCTAATCAAGAATGGCAGTGATAAGTATAACCATATAGAAAACACGCATGCTCCGGAACTCCGTAATGGGAAAAAATACAAGAGGAGAAAAATACAGAAAAAAATAAAATTAATCCAACAATAAGACCTATAATTCAAAACTACCCCCAATCCTCCCACCATCCCAAAAGGTAGAATTCCAGCAAAAAGAAGAAATAAGCCGGAATGCGTCCCCACAGAAAAAGAAAGAAACAGAACTCGGTGAGCGGCTCAATTTAAATAGTGATTTTAAAAGTTTTTCTTAATTCCCCTCTCCCCTTTACAAAAAAAAACACAGCCCTAAGATAAGAAAACCCTACAGAGAAAAAAAAATGTTTATACTTAATCATTAAAAATAAACTAGGGAATGCAAAAACAATCTCCAGAGACGTCAAAGCAATAAAATTAAACCTAAACAATATATCCTAATGAAAAAAATCGGCACCATTATCCCTTTGGCTTACTACCTGATGAAAAAGTAGTTTTTAACAGAAAAACTAAAACTAATTATCTATTTACTAAGCACTCCTCACTATACATATAAGAATAAGTCTATATAAACTATAACAACTATCATTTAATTAATGAAAAGGAAAAATAAAAACAGATAATCAAACCAGTTAACAATCTGTCCGTTGTGTTAATTCACTCAGTATACCAAACAGACTTCAGAGAAGTCATCCATCAGTCAAATCAAGAAGTTCACATCTTCTTTAAATAGTCCATCGATCAAAGGATACCTTCAGCATATCAGAAATCTTCAAAGCCTGTTTTCTTTCGGAAAATTATTCAGCAGACCTAATACCATTCAGACCTCGGCCACCTCCAAAATACAAACGTTTGTAGAATTAACATAGTCCAGTGCCGCTTGGGGATCCAAAAAAGCACATGGAGTCAAATCTTTAGGAAATAACTTTAATCGGGCCGGATAGCGAAGTGATGGGAATAATCCCTTAGCATGGCTATCTTCATAGCTGGAACAAATTTGATCCGCTGTTCCATAACTTCCCGTGGTTAGTCTTCATAAAAACGAATCTCAGAGCTGTTAAATTTAAAAACTCTCTGTTTCTTGCACATTTTACGATTTGGTCTTTAACTTTAAAAAGAAGAAAACTGACCAAAATTGCCTGTAATTTAGTTGAATCTTAAGATTTCGAAGTGAAAATTCTATGTGCTCTTTCAATAAGGGGAGGCTAAGGTAGAATATCCGGAAACAGTGATTGAAACAAATTAGCAAAATAGTCCAATAAACTCCCACTCTCAGATCCTTCCTACAGTCCAACAATTCGAATATTATTCCGACGAGACTTTGCTTCCAAATCGATTATCCTGCGTTGAGCCTGTTCCAAGCGGGCTGAAATACCCACTATCTGACGCTTCGACTCTTTAAGCTCAGTATTCAAGGAAATAATACTTCCCTCTACAAACTGAAAACTCTGTCGGAACAACTTCATCTCAGAAGTGTTATTGTCTATTTTCTTGCCGATAGCCATCAACGCATGTTCTAAACGGTCAGCCAAGACAGGCATATCTTCTGATTTTTCTTTTGAAGTTTTTCCCTTTCCATTGCTGGATTCAGAAAGCTGCTTTCCATTTCTTAAAGATTGTGCCATAATGACAACTATTCCCCTCCAAGATCCGACAAATAAAAGTTAAAAATTCAAAGATTAAACTGGGGAAAAGGAGGAATTAAAGGCAGCCACAAAATTTGTGTGTTACTCCATTGAGCTGCAGGTGAAAGTCCCTAACACGGACTTCTCTAACTTCCGTTAATGCCCCACCTCCCCTTCGTACCCCATCCGTTATTTATTATTATTATTTTTTCTCTCTCTCTCTCCTTTTTCTCCCTCTGTCCCTCTCACTATAACTCCTTGCCCATCCTCTGGGCTTCCCCCCTCCTCCTTTCTTTCTCCCTAGGCCTCCCATCCCATGATCCTCTCATATCCCTTTTGCCAATCAACTTTCCAGCTCTTAGTTCCGTCCCTCCCCCTCCTGTCTTCTCCTATCATTTCGGATCTCCCCCTCCCCCTCTCAAATCTCTTACTAGCTCTTCTTTCAGTTAGTGCTGACGAAGGGTCTCGGCCTGAAACGTCGACTGTACCTCTTCCTATAGATGCTGCCTGGCCTGCTGCGTTCACCAGCAACTTTTATGTGTGCTGCCTGCCATTTTTCAACTTACTTTTCCAGCTGGTCCAGATCCCACTGCAAGATTTGATAGCCTTCCCCACTGTCCACTACAACCCCAACCTCACCCACAAATCTGCTGATCCAGTTTATTATGGACTCAGCACTGATCCCTCTGTCACACACTAGTCACAGGACACCAGTCAGAGGCAACTATCTACTACAACTCTCTGACTTTTCCCACAAAGTCAATGTCTAATCCAATTTCCCTCAACCTCCCATGGAGGACCTTTTCAAAGGTCTTGCTAAAGTTCATGTAGACAACATCCACTTCCTTGCCTTCATCAACTTTCTTGGTAATTTTCTCAAAAAACTCTAAAGATTGGTTTGACGTGACCTTCCACACACAGAGCCACACTGAATATCCCTAATCAGTCGCTTGGGACACCTTCCAATAAATTACTCACTTCTGATGTTAGGTTCACCAGCCTACAACCTACCAGTTTATTCCTAGAACTTTTCTTAAACAACGGAACGTTAGCTATCCTCCAATCCTCCAGCACCTCACCTGTTGCCAAGGGTGTTTTACATGTCACTGCTCGGGCCACTGTAGCTTCTGGAATACCCTTCCACAGGGTCAGAGGAACAGCTTGTCAGGCCCTGGAGTTTGCCTCAAGTCAGCAAACATCTCTTCTTTTGGAATCTCCATATGGTCCATGACCTCCTTGCTGTTTTGTCTCACATCTATAGACTCTGTGTCTGTCTCCTGAGTAAATAGAGATGTAAAATATCCATTTAAGATCTCCCCTATCTTTTTGGCTCCATGCAGTGGATGATCACTCCAATCTTCAAGAGAACCAATTTTGACCATTACTATCCTTTTGTAGTTAATATATCTGTAGAAGCAGTTGGGATCCTCCTTCAATTTATTTGCATAATTTGTATTCCTTTGCACATTTGTTGACCATCAGACTTTGCTATGTATAGCTTTTTGTAAATATTATTTTTTTTCCTGAAAATGCCTGCAAGAAAATGAATCTCAAAGTAGTATATGGCAAATATATTACTTTGATAACAAATTTACTTTGAATTTTGAATATTTTCATGACAGAACTTTCCAGTCACTAAGTCTTCAACACAAATCATTTCACAGAATTTCAAATTCTTCACAAAATATATTGTTCCCTCCTCAGTATTGTGGTGATAAACTCAGGTCTGTAGCATTTTGCTGGGAGAATCACGGCCTCCCTGTGATGATGGAATAACTGGGTGCAGCTGAGCAAAGGGAAGACACAACACTAACACCAGGCATGGTGACCTCCCTGGATTCACCCTGGTGGTATATTTCACACCTATCTCACACACATCAGCCTTCACTGTGGAAGACATTAGCAATACGCCAGATGTTGAAGGCTGTGAGGGAAGAGAAGTGAGTGCACTTACTATTTCAAGGGAGAAGATGCTCAAAGAGCTGAAAGCCTTAAGGGTACATAAGTCACCTGGACCAGATGAACTGCACCCTAGAGTTCTGAAAGAGGTAACAGTAGAGATTGTGGAGGCATTAGTAATGATCTTTCAAAAATCGTTAGACTCTGGCATGGTGCCTGAGGGCTGGAAAATTGCAACTGTCACTCCACTCTTTAAGAAAGGAGGAAGGCAGCAGAGGAAATTATAGACCAGTTAGCCTGACCTCAGTGGTTGGGAAGATGTCGTAACCAATTGTTAAGGATGAGGTTATGGAGTAATTGGTGACACAGGAAAAGATAGGACAAAGTCAGCATGGTTTTCTGAAGCTGAAAATCTTGCCTGACGAACCTGTTGGAATTCTTTGAGATTACATGTTGGATAAAGAGGATGCAGTGGACGTTGTATTTTTGGACTATCAGAGGGCCTTTGACAAGGTGCCACACATGAGACCGCTTACCATGTTAGGAACCCAAGGTATTACAGGAAAGTTACTGGCACGGTTAGAACATTGGCTTAATGGTAGGAGGCAGCGAGTAAGAACCTTCTCTGGTTGCCTGCCGGTGACTAGTGGTGTTTCGCACAGGTTGTTGTTGGGACCACTTTTTTTTTGTTGAATGTCAATGATTTAGATGATAGAATAGATGTCCATTTAAACAGAGAAGCGGAGAAATTTTTTTAGGCAGAAGGTGGTGAATTTAAAAATGAAAACACGAGGAAATCTGCAGATGCTGGATATTCAAGCAACACACACAAAAAATGCTGGTGAACGCAGCAGGCCAGGCAGCATCTCTAGGAAGAGGTACAGTCGACGTTTCGGGCTGAGACCCTTCGTCAGGACTAACTGAAGGAAGAGTGGTGAATTTGTTGCCTGAGGTGGCTGTGGAGGCCAGGTCGTTGGGAATTTCTGAATAATTGCGCATGCGCCGGTCGTGCATGCAGCCTGGTACAGCCGTTCCAATCTATTCTTACTTTCTTCTTCTTACTTTTTAATTTACGCTATTTTTTGTTTTTTTTTCTCACGGTAACACGTCGAAGCTGCACCCTCTCTAAAATGCTGGTAGAGAGAGTTTTATTTGGGTTTTTTTTAGCGCTGGAAATAGTTACATCCCGACACGCGGGACAGAAGCAAGGTCGCATTGTGTATTCCGGCTAATGGCAGCCGGTTTAGCGAGCAGAGCGGTGGACACCCCTACTGAAATCCAGAGGAAAACACACAGAGGATGCAGAGGGGGATCACAAAGTCGAGGAAAGAGGACCGGGTTGAGACAACAGAGACTTATGGAGAAGAGGAGTTCGGTGGGTAATACCGTTCCGGCTGACCGGAAGTGCACTGAGAGCGGTAAAGGTAAAGGAGTTCGGTGCTTATTGATCTGGTTAACAACAGATGGTGCAATCCGGGTCACATTACGATCGTGAAATGTGTTTGCAGACTGGATATTGAACTTCTTACTGTTGGACTTCGGCCACATTCCACCGTGATACAACACTTGGCGGAATGGGAGGTCGTTCCTGCCTGTGGCCATTGAACATGCAGCTCCTCCCGTGGAGGGTCAGACACCCTGAGCCAATAGACTGGTCCTGGACTTATTTTCCATCTAGCATAGTTTGCATTTTGCTGTTTGATTGTTGGTGGTTTTTGTATTGCTAAATTTACACTCTATTCTTGGTTGGTGCGGCTGTAACGAAACCAAATTTCCCTCGGGATTAATAAAGTATATCTATCTATCTATCTAATTACCACCAATATATACCTAAGGAGACAACACGCTCATACCACTGTTATACTACCAACAAGTACATTTACTATGTCACCCCACGCCCGCAGTTTGGAAAGTTTCATCACCTGGCTGTACTTCTACTCCCAGCGTATAGGCAGAGACTAAACACAGCAGCAACAGTGCTGAGGACCAAGGCGGCATTGTAAAGGAAAGCAGAGGAGCACTTAAAGGACTACTTTGAGTCAGTGGACTCAACAAAAACCAGGAATTCATCTTCAAGTCTGAATGAATATGCCACAGTTGTCATCAACTTCAAGACCTGAGTGAATGAGTATCAGCCTTCAAGAATATACCAAACGTACCCAAACCAAAAGCCGTGGATGAACCAGGAGATTTGTAGTCTGCTGAGGGCTAGACCTGTGGCATTCAAGACTGCTGATCCAGAACTATACTAGAAGTCCAAGTACAACCTTTGGAAGGCTATATTAAGAGCGAGAAAACAATTCTGATTGAGCTTATAGACAGAACTGGAGGCACATCTGCTCTGGCAGGGTTTGCAGGCCATTAATTTCTATAAACTGAAACCCTTGGGCTCAATACCTTTTATGCGCACTTTGAAAGAGGGATTAAAACTACAACTGCGTGAATCCCTGTAGCATCTGTAATCTTTATCCCAGAGCAACATCAGAATATTTGTTAAGAGGGTGAACCCTCATAAGGCGTCAAACCCTGACGGTGTACCAGGAAGGCACTGAAAAGCTGTGTCAGCCGACTGGTGGGAGTGTTCAAGGACATCATCCGTCTCTTATGGATGCAGTCGGAGGTTCCCACCTGCTTCAAAAGGTCATCGATCATTCCAGTGCCCAAGAAGAGCAGGGTGAGCTGCCTCAACAACTATCGCCAGTTGCACTCTCTTCTACTGTGATAAAGTGGTTTCAGAGGTTGCTCATGGTCAGACTCAATTCTTGCCTAAGTAAAGAAACTGGCCATATTACAATTTGCCTATCACAATAGGTCTGCAGTGGATACAATGTCACTGGCTCTCCACTCTGCCTAGGATCAGGTGGACAATGGCAGTACCTACGTCAGGCTGCTGTTTATTCATTACAGATCAGTGTTCAACACAGTCATACCCTCCATTGTAATCAATAAGCTCCAAAACCTGGACCTCTGTACACCTCTCTGCAACTGGATTCTTGACTTCCTCACCGGGAGACCAATCTAGTGCGGATCAGAAATAGCATTTCCTCCTCGCTGACAGTCAACATTGGTGCACCTCAAGGATGTGTGGTTAGCCCACTGCTCTACTCTCTCAACACCCATGACTGAATGGCTAGGCACACCTCAAACACCATCTACAAATTTGCTGTTGACATAGCTATCTTTGCCAGAATTTCAGGTGGTGATGAGGTGGTGTACAGGAGTGAGATAGATCAGCTAGTTGGCTGGTGTCACAACAACCTTGCACTCAATGTCAGTAAAACCAAGGAATTGCTTGTGGACTTCAGGAAGGGGAAGCCGAAGGATAAGCAGTAATGAGCAGCTTCAAGTTCCTGGGTGTCGACATCTGTGAAGATCTATCCTGAGCCCAACTATTAATGTGATTACAAAGAAGGAATGCCAGCGGCTATTTTTCATTAGGTGTTTTAGGAGATTAGCTATGTCAACAAATCCAAAGACTCTCACACATTTCTGCAGATGTACCACGGACAGTATTCTAACTTGTTGAGAATGACTACCTGATTTTTTTCGCTCTCTTCTTGCAGTACTTATTTAATTTATATATACACTTCTTATTGTAATTTATACTTTTTATTATGTATTGCAATGTACTGCCACTGCAAAACAACAAATTTCATAATGTATGTCAGTGATATTAGACCAGATTCGGATTAGCTTTTCATGCTAATGACTCTGATCTTCTACAGGAGTTACGGGGTTTCAGCCATATCTTCTCTATTTCTTGCTCCTTCACTCTTACCAATCTGCTCCCACTAAAAAGAAAAATAGGGCTCTTACTGTACTCCAAAGATGAGAAAATTTCCAGATGTTGGAAGTCCAAGCAACACACAAAATGCTGCAGGAACTCAGCAGGCTAGGCAGCATTAACCCTAAGCTTAAGCTTAACCCTAACGCCTCTATGGAAAAGAGTAAACAAATTTGATGAAGGGTCTCAGCCTGAAATGTCAAATGTTTACGCTTTTCCATAGATGCTAGTTTACTTGCCTTCCACCTCAAGAGTCATCATATCATCCTCCTTAATTTCCACCAGACACATCTTCCTGCCCCCTCCTTTTTCAACTTTTTGACTGTTGAGAACATAAATGATGGAACAAACAAAATTTCAAGCTTGCTACATATCGTAATGCAAAATTGCCAGCTATTAACAGTTTAGATGTAAAAGTATCCCTTAAGATAAATGAGAGTATGGCACAAATCTGAATGCTGTTTTATGTATTTCGAACAATCCACATTTTCACAAATATAAATTGCAACTTACTTCCGGTCTATTGAATTAATTATTCTCACCAACCAAAATTACCAGATGATTTCCTTCAAATTAAGCTGATTGAAGAATTTGTTCAGCAGGCAATTAACAAATTACTTTGACATTTCCATGAATCTTTAATGTGATTAAACAAAGCCTGCACTGAGCCCAGATTGTCCAATTAGCTGATTAGCATTAGTTTAATGGCTTTCCCTTTCGAAGGCAGGGATTCTAACCTTTTCTCTGACCTGACAGAGCAGGGATATCTCAACAAATTATAGAGAAGGTGCCACTAAATTATCAGCTAAATTATAAAACACCAATTACAGTGGATTGATTTTTGAAATAATAATGTAACCATCACTATATTAAATAATTAAATGATTCTTATCATTAATGCTTGACAATCATATTCAGAAATAGCTTCTAAGTACATCAATTTTGAAGCATGATTCAAGAAGCTTGTGTCCAATGAACATTAAAGTACAGCATTTTTTTTTGGAGTGTTCTGTTTAATTTTCTTTCTGGCTGTGGAAATTTATAGAAAAAAGACAGCGTGGGCTGAAGATAAACAGCAACACTATCGATAAACATCAAACTGTATCACAGTTTAAAAGCTAGTTTACCAGTAAAACTGCACCAGATTACAATGTTGATACAAATATTATTTATGTTTAATCATAAACACAGCAAATGCTATTTGAAAATGTAGTGCACTAATTCTATAAAAATAATTGCATCAGTCAGGACTTTAAAATACCAAGACAATGCATTATTATTTGATTTAAATATTAAAGTTAATCGATGACAGAAATAGCACTACACTAGTTCAATTTTTTTTATATAAAGAATTCAATTATCAATTTATAGATTTATTTAAAATGAAAAAAGGGAAAACAAATCTATTAACTTTACTTATCAACCTCACGAATTTTCTATCTGTTTGGCCATTTAAATTTCAGATTTCTGCTTTTCCTATGTGCTCCATCAAATACACAAGTCTGAGACAATCGAATAATATATGGTGCCACAAATCATTGTGCTTCATGTGAAGTCCAGTCATGGGCCCAGACTGGTTGGCATACCCCAGTTCAGCAAATTCGCCCTGATCTTGTATCAGATGACATCTCAAGAAGAAAGAATCCAATAATTTTATTGAAGACAGTGAGTATAGGAATAGTGAGGTGGAGAATAAATGCATGGCTGAGGGATTGGAGCGGGGTCAGGGATTCAGATTTCAGGATCATTGGGATCTCTTTTGGGGCAGGTGTGACCTGTACAAAAAGGACCGGTTGCACTTGAATCTGAGGGGGACCAATATCCTGGCAGGGAGGTTGCTAAGGCTATTGGGGAGTTTAAACTAGAATTGCTGGGGGATGGGAACTCAACTGAAGAGACGGAGGAAGGGGCGGGTGGCTCACAAATAGAGAAAGTTTTGAGACAATGCAAGAGGGAAGATAGGCAGGTGATAGAGAAGGGATACACTCACACCGATGATTTGAGATGTATCTATTTTAACGCAAGAAGCATCATGAACAAAGCGGAGGAGCTTACAGTGTGGATCAGTACTTGGAGCAATAGTGTTGTGGCGATTACAGAGACTTGGATGGCTCAGGGGCAGGAATGGTTACTTAGAGTGCCAGGCTTTAGATATTTCAGAAAGGACAGGGAGGAAGGTAAAGAGATGGAGATGTGACACTGCTGATCACAGATCGTGTCACAGCTGCAGAAATGGAGGAAGTCATGGAGGGATTGTCTACGGAGTTTCTGTGTGTAGAACTTAGAAACAGGAAGGGGTCAATAAATCTACTGGGTATTTTTTTTATAGACCACTCAATAGTAACAGGGATATTGAGGAGCAGATAGGGAGACAGATTCTGGAAAGGTAATAATAACAGGGTTGTTGTGGTGGGAGATTTTAATTTCCCAAATATTGATTGGCATCTCCCTAGAGCAAGGGATTTAGATGCGGTGGAGTCTGTTAGGTGTGTTCAGGAAGGTTTCCTGACACAATATATAGATAAGCCTACAGGAGGAGAAGCTATAATTGATCTGCTATTGGGAAATGAACCTGGTTCAGGTGTCAGGTCTCTCAGTGGAAGAGCATTTTGGAGATAGTGATCACAATTCTATCTCCTTTACCATAGCATTGGAGAGGAATATAAACAGACAAGTTAGGGAAACGTTTAATTGGAGTAAGGGGAAATATGAAGCTATCAGGCAGGAACTTGGAAGCATAAATTGGGAACAGATGTTCTCAGGGAAATGTACAGCAGAAATGTGGCAAATGTTCAGGGGATATTTGCGTGGCATTCTGCATAGGTACATTCCAATGAGACAGGGAAAGGATGGTAGGGTACAGGATCTGTGGTGTACAAAGGCTGTTGAAAATCTAGTCAAGAAGAAAAGGAAAGCTTACAAAAGGTTCAAAAAACTAGGTAATGATAGAGAGCTAGAAGATTATAAGGCTAGCAGGAAGGAGCTTAAGAATTAAATTAGGAGAGCCAGAAGGGGCCACAAGAAAGCCTTGGTGGACAGGATTAAGGAAAACTCCAAGGCATTCTACAAGTATGTGAAGAGCAAGAGGATAAGACGTCAGAGAATAGGACCAATCAAGTGTGACAATGGAAAAGTGTGTATGGAACTGGAGGAGATAGCAGAGGTACTTAATGTACACTTTGCTTCCGTATTTACTAATGAAAAGGACCTAAGTGATTGTAGGGATGATTTACCATGAATTGAAAAGCTTGAGCATGTAGACATTAAGAAAGAGGATGTGCAGAGCTTTTGGAAAGTATCAAGTTGGAGAAATCTCCAGGACCGGATGAGATAAATTGTGGGAGGTGAGGGAGGAGATTGATGACCCTCTGGCGATGATCTTTGCATCTTCATTGGGGATGGGAGAGGTTCCGGAGGATTGGAGGGTTGCAGATATTGTTCCCTTGTTCAAGAAAGGGAGTAGAGATAGGCCAGGAAATTATAGACCAGTGAGTCTTACTTCAGTGGTTGGTAAGTTGATGGAAAAGATCCTGAGAGGCAGGATTTATGAACATTTGGAGAGGCATAATATGATTAGGAATAGTCAGCATAGCTTTCTCAAAGGCAGATCATGCCTTACGAGCCTGATTTAAGTTTTTTGAGGATGTGACTAAGCACGATGATGAAGGTAGAGCAGTAGATGTAGTGTATATAGATTTCAGCAAGGTATTTGATAAGGTATCCCTTGAAAAGCTTATTGAGAAAGTAAGAGGGAATGGGATCAAAGGGAACCTTGCTTTGTGGATCCAGAGTTGGCTTGCCCACAGAAGGCAAAGAGTGATTATAGACATGTCATATTGTGCATAGAGTTCTGTGACCAGTGGTGTGCCTCAGGGATCTGTTCTGGGACCCCTTCTCTTCGTGATTTTTATAAATGACCTGGATGAGGAAGTGGAGGGATGGGTTACTAAATTTGCTGATGACACAAAGGTTTGGGGGTGTTGTGGACAGTGTGGAGGGCCGTCAAAGGTTACAGCGGGACATCAATAGGATGGAAAGCTGGGCTGAGATGTGGCAGATGGAGTTCAACCCAGATAAGTGTGAGGTGGTTCATTTTGGTAGGTCAAATATGATGGCAAGTGTTATTGGTAAGACTCTTGGCAGTGTGGATCAGAGGGATCTTGGGGTCCAAGTTCATAGGACACTCAAAGCTGCTGCGCAAGTTGACTGTGTGGTTAAGCAGGCATACGGTGTATTGGCGTTCATCAACCGTGGGATTGAGTTTAATAGCCGAGAGGTAATGTTACAGCTATATAGGACCCTGGTCAGACCCCATTTGGAGTACTGTGCTCAGTTCTGGTCACCCCACTACAGGAAGGATGTGGAAACCATAGAAAGGGTGCAGAGGAGATTTACAACTGGGAAGCATGCATTATGAGAATAGGTTAAGTGAACTCCGCCTTTTCTCCTTGGAGCGATGGAGGATGAGAGGTGACTTGATAGAGGTGTACAAGATAAGAGGCATTGATCGTGTGGATAGTCAGAGGCATTGATCGTGTGGATAGTCAGAAGCATTTTCCCAGGGCTGAAATGGTTAACACGAGAGGACACAGTTTTAAGGTGCTTGGAAGTAGGTTCAGAGGAGATGTTGGGTAAGTTTTTTATGCAGAGAGTGGTGAGTGCATAGAATGGGCTGCCGGTGACGGTGGTGAAGGCGGATACAATAAGGTCTTTTAAGAGACTCCTGGATAGGTACATGGAGCTTAGAGGGCTATGGGTAACCCTAGGTAATTTCTAATGTAAGTACATGTTCGGCACAGCATTGTGGGCCAAAGGGCTTGTATTGTGCTGTAGGTTTTCTATGTTTCTATTGTAGTTCCACCTTTAACTTGGGTCAAATGTTTTGGGTAGCCTTCCAGAAGCTTCTCACAGTAAGTTGCTGGAATTTTGTTCCATTCCTCCAGACAAAACTGGTGTAACTGAGTCAGGTTTGTAGGCCTCCTTGCTCACACACTCTTTTTCAGTTCTGCCAAATTAAACAATTTAAAGGCAATGCTACCAAATACTAACAAAGTGTATGTAAACTTCTGACCCACTGGGAAAGTGATGAAAGAAATAAAAGCTGAAATAATTCATTGTCTCTACTATTATTCTGACATTTCACATTCTTAAAATAAAGTCATGATCCTAACTAACCTAAGACAGGGAATGTTTTCTAGGACTAAATGTCAGGAATTATGAAAAACTGAGCTTAAATATATTTCGCTAAGGTGTATGTAAACTTCTGACTTCAAGTGTATCTGCATTTTCAGTCAAAACCTGTTGGAGGAGTTCAAGTACACAGGCTCACCGTAGCTAAGTAAGAGGGTCAGTGGAGTCAATATGTCAGTAACTGATCCGGAAGGATGAGTGGTGACTGTTATATTGTTCAGAACAGTGGGCTAAGTGATAAATCTTATGGGCAACACAACAGCAGATATGACTTTGTAATCAATAGCATCCAATTTTAATAATCTGCTTATTCAATAATGGTTACTTGTTGATTAAATCGGTAATTTTGACAGCAAATCTAATTCTAGCTATTCCCTATTTTTTAAAGATTAGAAATAGAGAAAAACTATGAGAAAGTGGATATCCCATGTACACAGGCAGAGAGTATCGATTGTTCAATTTCCTCCATGATGTAAGAGGAATCTCCCCCTTAAATCAGGTTACAAAATCAGGTCCGACTTCAGGTTGAAGCATAAAGCATACAGTACATGCTGATATTCACTATCGAGTGCTGCATTGCTGAAGGTACAAATATTTTAGATTTTAACTGCATTTTTCCGTTTAGTGAGGGAATAAAAGACAATTCAAATTAAATTGTGCCCTGTGCCCTATCTAATATTATACTCAAGTATTTATTTTTCAACCAAGCAAAATCCAACACTTCCAGAACCAATTCTATACAGTGTCATATCCTCCCATATAGTCATGATGATAAAGCTAAATCTATAGTTTTGAGTAAATCAGATTCCTTAAGGTTGACATAGCCAGAAGCAGGGATGGAGGAGCGGGGACCATAGTGGGGATAAGCTTCCACTATCTGTTAAAAACTCCCAATGGCGTGCATCTCTAAAAGACTCTAACAACCAAGTCCAGCTCCTGGGCTTCACTTGTGGCTTAGCTACTAAGCCCGACGGAACCATTTCTACTAACAGAAGGGGCAGAAGCAGGTTAATGGTGCCTGAAAACCAGTTGCTTTGGGCAGATGGGGCTCATCAGTCATGGTTGGCAGCTCATCTTGGAGAAGCGCAGACAACTCTGATCTCAAACCTCTGCTGCCTTGCAGCTATACCCACTCATGGGGAAGGCTTCAGGAGTAAAGCCAGAGGGGAAAAAATCCAGAGGTAGAGTCCCTACAGCACTAGATTGAACACTGGCAATTTCTGCGACGCCGCTGGTGCCAAACTGTGTGTCTCTGTCATTCATGAGCTACATAGAGGGGGAGCCTGCTGCACAGACAACAGCTTGCTCTCCATATCGTACTGCCCTTGCTTGAGTACTGATGGCACTGTATCAACAAGGTAGATAGCTAAGACACAATTTCCATGGTCGACCTCGACCAATGGAGGGCCTCTTGAGTAAGTTATCAACTCTGTTGCTTTGCCAGTGAAAATTTCACCTCCCCCAGCTATTAACTCGGGCCAAATCACACAATGCAGCAGTTTTCCTGGAGACCCAAATTTCAAATTTCATCAATTCTCAAAGATATGGTTTTCCACCCCAATATTTCTCCTTTATTCATCCGTCCATTTCCTTTAAACTCAATCTTTCCAATACTCTTCTCAGTTCAGGAGAAAGTTTGTATTACAATTAAAAAGGAACTGAAAACGGGAAAATTTAAGGTATAGTATAACCTCAATGTGAGCTGTTATTAATACTTACCAGAATAGGCTGGGACACTGAGAGTTTTAGCATCGAACTTTATGGGTGCTGGCTTCAATATCTGTAACATAAAATGCACAAAGAAGTACATTAATCATGACAACTTACAGCTTAACAGGCTCTTAGACAAGCACATGAACATGCAGGGGTGAAGAGATAAAGATTATATGTAGAGGAAAGGACAAATAATTTTCCATCATGTTCGGCATAGACGTCATGGACTAAAAAGCCTGTTCCTATGCTGTATTCTTCTATGTTCTATTCTTCTATGTTCTATAAAGATCAAAGTTCTAAGTAAATTTATTATCAAAGTACATATTACTGTAAACTACCTTGAAGTTCATTTTCTTGCAGGCATTTGCAGACACAAAACACAAACTGAGTGACTGCATTGCACATTTCGTTGAGTCTGCAGTAAAGATCTTGAGCTTCCAGCTGCCTGCCACTGTAATTCCCTATTCTTGTCTCTCTCTAATTTTCGTGTGTTGCCTCCTGCACTGCTCTGACAGGACCCAATGATAGTTCAAGGAACAGCAGTTTGCTTTCCGTTTGGGATTGGGACTCAATGTTGAATTTTATGACTTTAGGTAACTTGCCTTTCTTTGAATCAGAGCAGTCCATCTGTATAATTAACTGATCAACTGAATATTTTTTCAGGTTTTTTTTTTACAGATTTCCAGTAACTGCTATGTCGCTGTTCCTACAGGTGTCTTTATTTTCTCAGTCTCTAACTACCAGCACTGGAAGTAATTGATCTCAGAAAAACCCTTGGCCTCCACCGTAACACAAAAATATTCTCCTTTCTCTTGACCTGAAACATCAACTCCACAAATACTTATCATTGTCAGCATTTCTGCTTTGTTGTAGGTCTACCTGCATCTTAGTTGGCCAGGATCAGGAGAAAAGAGTTGACCAAGGATAAGAAAAATCAGTGTGATTTTTTTTTATATATTAGTCCTCCACGTCTGGACAAGAAAGTAGCGAGTTAAGATAGGAAGAGATCTGATCATTTACCTCAAACAAAGTAGCTCAATAGTAATCTGATTTCGTCAAAACGCTGTCAGCTCACCTTCCAAAAAGCTGAAGAGCACTTTGTGTACAAAAGAAAAAATATCCCAGGACAGGCCAGATGAAGATACCATTTTTATAGCCCAATCTCTAACAAGGCTTTTTTGTATTTTTAGAAATTCGATCATTTGACTGTCCTCCTCTTACCTACAGTACGTTTAGGCAGAGATGAAAGAGCAAGGCACCAGAGGTAAGGACAATAGAGGTGGTCACAGAGGCCGAGGAGCAGCTAAGGAACTGCTTCTAATTGGTGGATTAGGCCATGTTCAGGACTTACCAGAAGTCCTGAATGAATACATCATAGTTGTAACAGACTCCTGACTGAGTCTTCCCCACCCTGAAGTCCTGGATAAAGCAAGAGATCCACAATCTGCTGAGGGCTAACTCGATGGTGTTTGGGACTGGTCAACCAGGAAAGTGCAAGAGATCCAGGTATGACCATCAGAAAGCAATCTCACATGCAAAGAGGGAATTCTGAACTAAACACAAAGGAAGCACGACAGCTTTGACAGGGCTTGAATCTCATCACCTCCTACAAAGCAAAACCAAGTAACAAAAACAACAAGGTTTCATTCCCAAATAAGCTTTTTTATGCTTGCTTTGACCGACAGAACATGGAGTCAACACAACCCTATGAGTTTAGGTTCTAAGGCCAACATGGATAACTTAGATAAAAAAAGAAAAGCAAGTAAAAATAAATCTTTAAATTATATTAAAGCAATCTCTTAATTACCTTGGGGTTGTCAATGATGGGCGTCACTATGAGATCAGCATCAGTGTATGTAAGTCCTTTGATTTTGGAGCTCATATCCTAATGGTTGGTAAAGATAAAGATTCATGAGAATAAAACTGCATAAAACACGCAATGAAATTAATCTGCATTCAATAACCACATATACATTAAAAAGTTACAAATTGCTGTGAATATTACCTGTTATTATTCATACCTTCATATTTACAATGGAAACAGTTTGAACAACTATATTAAACTGAAATTACAGGTTCAGAACTTGAATCATTGATTTACAGGTTAAGATAAATTCCTGACGTGGGCATAGCCATTCCAAGGAAATTCCATTTCGTTAATATTATAAAACTGTCATATTATCTGAAACACTCAAGGAAACATAAAACTACAAATGAACACAACAAGAAAGATGAAAGAGCTTTGACCTGAAACACTAAATTGGATTCTCTTTCCACATACGCTGCTTGACTTGCATTGCATCTCCAGTCTTTTCTGTTCCAAATTTCCAGTATCATCGCCCAGCACCCACCCCAACTACCATAAATCTAACTAATGCCCTCCACAATACACAGAACCTGCTGCTCTTCCCAGAGTATCTACCAACCCAACTCACCTGGGCAATATAATCAAGAACTTCACCATTCCCAACACCCACGCCAGGACTTCCCCACCCCCAAATGCCTCTGTCATTAGACCTCTGCTGGTTTTTAAAACACCCAACAGGTAAGTACTTTTAACTACAGTTACTAACTTTAGAGTGTTCCCAAACGTTTTAAGGACATGCACTGTAGAAAATTAATTGTCTTCTAACTTTCAACAACAGACACTTAATAATACTGTACTACTAACATTTAATTGTAGGACCATATAAGAGGCAGTATTTACTACAATTTCTATTTTACAATTATGCTGTCTTTTATTCTTGAAGCTTTATGGTTTCTTCAATGAAAATAAACTGGTTTGTATCTAAACACATCATTAGAGATTGACAGGCAATACAGTGTCCAAAATATTTTCAGAAACTTTATTTCTCCTAATTTTCACATCAACCTGCTACCTGCCCAGAAAGACAAAGGACATATTTCACCACTGCAAGCAACATTCAGCCATGCAAATTGAAGCAAGTTACAAACTTAAACAGTCATGCTGTCAGTCCAGAACTTTGCCACATTAAAAATACCCAAATATTTCAGTTTGCTTCACTGCTGGACACTGCAGGATTATGCTGAGGAAAATCACTCATCAGATCACCCGATGCCCCACTATACCATCTGAGAAAAAAAAAACTGCCATTAGGAATGGCAAAGTATCCAATCCAAATAAATTCAGGCAGATGGGGACCAGGAGCAGGATTCTGAATGTTGAATTGGGTCCAACAAGAGATTTATTTATTTATTCAATTTGTTTAGAGATACAGCAAGGCGTAGGTCTTCCCAGCCCTTCGACCAGCACCGCTCAGCTTAACCCTAACCTAACCACAGGACAATTTACAATGGATCATCAAGTTTCCTGGCTGGTTGAATGAATGACACATTAAAATAAATTATAAAATGCTTCCAGTCACTTCAGCTACCATTTGCATTCATATGCAAAGGTGTCCTGATCTAAATACAATATTTTCTCTGAAAATTATATTATTTCAAACTGGATCTTGAACTCAATCACTCATTGTAAAATTTTCACTCTTACAGTAGCACTTCACTTTGAATATACAACTAAGTTACTGAATCCTTTTGTAGTAGCAATTTGCACTTTGAGTTTTATCTCTTCAAATAAGTCCTTGTTTTCACTTAAAATGCTCATTTTCATGACCACAGAAAGCTTTCATAAAAAAACTTTACAATACTTACTTAGCCTAAAACTTCACAATTCACTTAAACAATGTCAAACTTGATATTATGATTTACATTTCTAAAGTACCTTTCACAGCACAGCCTTAGGATATTACAAAATCCATTTATAAATAATCAAATTCAGCTGAAGTATAGTTAGTGATGTAATGTTGGAACATAGCAGCCAATTTCCACAGAACAAGCTTGTACAAGTCAGAGAAGCCAGAGTTCTTGGTACATGCTTCGGCACGGACTAGAAGGGCCGAGATGGCCTGTTTCCGTGCTGTAATTGTTATATGGCTATATGTTGGCACCAATGACATACTTGAGGTCCTGAAGAGAGATTTTAGGAAGCTAAGTCGAAAGCTGAAAAACAGGACCTCCAGGGTAGTAATCGTAGATTGCTGCCTGAGTCACATGCTATTGAGAGCAAGAATAGGATGATTTGGAAGATGAATGTGTGGCTGAGGAACTGGTGCAGGTGGCAGGGGTTTAGATTTCTGGATCATTAAAATTTGTTCTAGAGAGGGAACGACCTGCACAAAAGGGATGGGTTACACCTGAACCCAAGGGGGTCCAACATTCTTACGGATAGGTTTACTGGAACTGTTCAAAAAACTAATTTGGCAGGAGAATGGGAAATGGAGTGATTGAGCAGAGGATGGGGTAGTTGGTTTACAAACAGGGGCAGTGCGTAGTGAGATTGCTAGCAAGGAGAAACTGACGATAGGCCCAAATTGCAGTGAATGGGATGAGTTGTAATGTAAAAGGGGGAACAAATCAAAAAGGGTGATGAATACAGTACTCTAGACGTTATATTTGAATGCACACAGTATACGGACACAGTAGATGAAATTTTAGCACAGCTACAGATTGACATGCATGACATTGTGGCCATCACTGAATCATGACTGAAAGAAGATTACACTTGGGAGTTTAGCATCCAAGGATACACATTGTATTGAAA
Source organism: Mobula hypostoma (assembly GCF_963921235.1). NCBI lineage: Eukaryota > Metazoa > Chordata > Chondrichthyes > Myliobatiformes > Myliobatidae > Mobula > Mobula hypostoma. The sequence goes on along the minus strand of NC_086113.1, from coordinate 68,403,158 downwards.
GAACAGGCAGGCAGACAGAGGGGTTGGGGTGACTCTGTTTGTTAGAAGAAGGTGATTTAAGACCGGAAGGTGTAGAATCATTGTGGATAGAGCTAAGCAACTGCAAGGGTCTTTTTACCCTGATGGTAGTTATAAACGTGTTGGACTATCAAAAGCGCAACAAGTTGCCATTACTCAGGAGAAGGTGCTTGGGAAACTGAAAGATCTGCAGATAAATAGGTTACTTGGATGGCATGGTCTACACCCCAGGGTTCTGAAACAGATGGCTGAAGAGATTGCGGAAGCATTAGTAATGATCTGCAATCGCCTCTGATCTGGCTGACATTTACGTGCCAGGCGGCACTTAGTTAATTAGCTTGTTTATTTTGGCTTTTTTCTTAAAGATGTGCTGGGTGCGTTCCGGCCACCGCTGTACCGCTGCATTCTTCGCGGCCCGGTGGTTGGGGCCACTGCGTATCTAATTTAATTGGTCACTTTGATGCAGCACAGGCTACGCTGAAAACGCGGTGCATGGCGAGGGAGCTACACACATGCGCACTGGGCAGAAAGAACAGAACTAAAACCCCACAACCCGGAAACATTCTCTCTTTACAAACAGCTTTGTAGCAAAAGTATTGCTATTATCCTAATTAGTATTACTTATTTTTATAATGCTCACATTACAACAGTATTTGTGTATTTATTTTTGATTTTCTTTGGGATCTACTGGGAAAGTCTCAAAGATCAACCAGTCGATTGCGATCGACGGGTTGGCGACCCCTATTTTAAACCTTCATAGATGGTGTTTCCCACTTATCAAAGTCTTTTTTATTGACGCTGGCAATGACATGAGAAATATTTCCTCACTCTTCCAGTGCCCTTCAACATTTTGTGCCTCATCCTGCTCAACTTTATAAAACTATATTTTTAAAGAGAGCCCAATTAGTTAAACTATCTTCTCCAAATCTAAATAGCATGTAACAACAGGAATTCTGCAGATGCTGGAAATTCAAGCAACACACATCAAAGTTGCTGGTGAACGCAGCAGGCCAGGCAGCATCTGTACGAAGAGGTGCAGTCGACATTTCAGGCCGAGACCCTTCGTCAGGACTAACTGAAGGAAGAGTAAGGGATTTGAAAGTTGGAGGGGGAGGGGGAGATCCAAAATGATAGGAGAAGACAGGAGGGGAAGGGATAGAGCCAAGAGCTGGACAGGTGATAGGCAAAAGGGGATACGAGGGAGTAAAAGGAGAGTGAGAGAAAGAATGTGTGCGTAAGGTGTTGTTCCTCCAACCTGAGTGTAGCTTCATCTTTACAGTAGAGGAGGCCGTAGATAGACATGTCAGAATGGGAATGGGATGTGGAATTAAAATGTGTGGTCACTGGGAGATCCTGCTTTCTCTGGCGGACAGTAGAGGATGAAGCCACACTCAGGTTGGAGGAACAACACCTTATATTCCGTCTGGGTAGCCTCCAACCTAATGGCATGAACATCGACTTCTCTAACTTCTGCTAAGGCCCCACCTCCCCCTCGTACCCCATCTGTTACTTATTTTTATGCACACATTCTTTCTCTCACTCTCCTTTTTCTCCCTCTGTCCCTCTGAATATACCTCTTGCCCATCCTCTGGGTCACCCCCCCATCTTTCTTCCCGGACCTCCTGTCCCATGATCCTCTCGTATCCCCTTTTGCCTATCACCTGTCCAGCTCTTGGCTCTATCCCTCCCCCTCCTGTCTTCTCCTATCATTTTGGATCTCCCCCTTCCCCTCCAACTTTCAAATCCCTTACTCACTCTTCCTTCAGTTAGTCCTGCCGAAGGGTCTCGGCCTGAAACGTCGACTGCACCTCTTCCTACAGATGCTGCCTGGCCTGCTGCGTTCACCAGCAACTTTGATGTGTGTTGCTAAATAGCATGTTATCCCTCACGCACTCTTATATCCAAATATACAAAACAAACTATAAATTTAGTACAAACAATTAAGTTACAAGTTTTAAAGTACCTTTATTGAAATGGAGGCACTTTTTGATGGAGCATCCTGGGTCCCAATGTCATTCTGGCTTACATTCAAGCTAGTTCTTGGTCTTGGATGAGAACTGTTTCAAATTAAAGAAACATGAGCTGAATCTGCTTTTACTCCCCTCCATGTTTTAAAATAAATAAATAAGCCACAACAAATCACATGATATTTGCTGGTACAGTTTCATATTCCTGAATAAGATCTTTTCATTCTGATGAAAGCATATTCCCATACCAGCATCTTAGCTGAACACTGTCCAACTGACTGAATATCCAAAGTACCTAGGTTCAGGTTCTGGAATGATTTTCCTTGTGAGACCTTGTATCTGATAACCCAATTCTGGTATTAAAAATGGTCCAATACTACAAAAGCCATGTAGATACCTGAGTAAGAAGATGGACTCCTTGGAATTTATATCGAGAGCATTCCTTGGCTGCAAATCAGTACGATTTTCTGCAAATTAAAGGAGGATATAAATTAGCACTGAAACTTTCAACTGTAGGAAGGTAATGCATTCATAGAGAATTTAACATTTCTGGAAGTAAGCAAAATAAATGACTCAGCATGACAGAATTCTTTTGAGATCTAGAGGAAGAATGACCAGTTTTTGTAGGACACTATTAATATTTTTTTCTCACATTTGAAAAATCAATCACAAAAACAATCACGAACATCCTCTTTCACCTCAGACAGTTGGTATGGGCCCCCAAATCCTAAGAGCTATCTACAGGGGCACAGTTGAGAGCATCCTGGCTGGCTGCATCACTGCCTGGTATAGGAATTGTACTTCCCCTCAATTACAGGATTCTGCAGAGAGTGGTACAGACAGCCCAGCACATCTGTAGATGTGAACTTCCCGCCATTCAAGATATTTACAAAGACAGGTGAGAAAAAGGGCCCGAAGGATCATTGGGGACCGAAGTCACCCAAACCACAATCTATTCTAGCTGTTACCTACCGGGAAATGGTACCGCAGCATAAAAGGCCAACAGGCTCCGGGACAGGTTCTTCCATGAGGCCATCATACTGCTTAATTCATGCTGACACAACTGTATTTCTACGTTATATTGACTATCCTGTTGTATATACTATTTATTATAAATTGCACATTTAGACAGACACGCAACGTAAAGATTTTTACTCCTCATGTATATGAAGGATGTAAGTAATAAAGTCAATTCAATTCAAACTCTGACTCCTATCACTAAGCAAATTTTGTACCTCGTCTGTAAACTTGCCCTTCCTAACCCTTTATACCAGTCTTCCAAGTGCGACCTTGTCAAAACAAAACAAATCCACTAGTATAGAATCAGCATCAGGTTTATTATCACTGAAATGAATTTAATAGCTTTATAGGAGCAGTATAGTGCAAAGACAAAAACAAACTATAACTTACAAAATAAATATAGTGCAAAAAATGAGGTAGTTTTCATGGACAGTTTAGAAATTAAATTGAATTGGCTTTATTAATTACGTCCTCCATATACATGAGGAGTAAAACTCTTTACGTCACGTCTCCGACCAAATCATAGTAACTTATAATAAATAGTATGTACAATAGGACAGTCAATATAACATAGAAATACAATTGTATCATCATTAATTAATCAGCCTGATGGCCTGGTGGAAGAAGCTGTCCTGGAGCCTGTTGGTTCTGGCTTTTATGCTGAAGTACCGTTTCCCGGATGATAGCAGCTGGAACAGTTTGTGGTTGGGGTGACTTGGGACCCCAATGATCCTATGGGCCCTTTTTAAACACCTGTCTTTGTAAATGTCCTGAATAGTGGGAAGTTCACATCTACAGATGTGCTGGGCTGTCCACACCACTCTCTGCAGAGTCCTGCGATTGAGTGAAGTACAGTTCCCATACCAGGCAGTGATGCAGCCAGTCAGGATGCTCTCAATTGTGCCCTTGTAGAAAGTCCTTAGGATTTGGGGGCCGATACAAAACTTCTTCAACTGCCTGAGGTGAAAGCAGAGCTGTTGTGCTTTTTTCACCACATGGCCGGTATGTACAGACCACACATCATTCTCGGTGATGTGTATGCTGATGTCAATAGGGTTTAGCCTGTCTCCATTCCTCCCGTAGTCCACAACCAACTCCTTTGTTTTCTTGACACGACTGTGTCAGGGTAATAACTTCTTTGTAGGCTGCCTCATTATTATTTGAGATTTGGCCAAACAGCAAATTGTCAGCAAATTTAATTAGCAGATTAGAGCTGTGGGTGGTGACACAGTCATGGGTATAGAGAGAGTAAAGGAGGGGGCTTAGGACACAGCCCTGAGGGGCAGCTGTGTTGAGGGTCAGAGGGGCAGAGATGAGGAAGCCCATTCTCACCACCTGCCGGTGATCCGACAGGAAGTCCAGGATCCAGCTACACAAGGCAAGGTGAAGGCCGAAGTCTCTGAGCTTCTTGTCGAGGCTGGAGGGAATTATCGTGTTGAATGCTATACAGCATTCTCACACAAGACATCCTTCTTCTCCAGATGTGCAAGAACAGTGTGTAGAACTATGGCTATTGGGTTATCTGTTGTGTTGGTAGGTGAATTGTAGGAGATCCAGTGTGGGTGGCAGCAAGCTGCAGATGTAGTCTTTGACCAGCCTCTCAAAGCATTTGTTATTATTGAGGTGAGTGCGACAGGGTGCCAGGCCAGTCATTCAGACATGTACCTTTTTAGGTATAAGAAGAATGGTGGATGTTTTGAAGCAGGAAGGCACTCTACACTGCGAGAAGGACAGATGAAAAATATCTGTAAACACACCTGCCAGTTGTGCTGCACACACTCTGAGTACCCGCCCTGGGATGCCGTCCGGTCGCACAGCCTTGCGACTGTCCGCTCGTCAGAAACACTTCAGCCTCAGAGTTGACCAAGCTACAGGCCACATCAGTGGCTCTCCTCAGGGACTCGGTGTTGGCAATGTCAAACCGAGCATTAGAAAAAGATTTAGTTCAACTGAGAGACAGGCATCGACGTTTGAAGTCTGCGATGTTGTGCAGACCTTGCCATAAGCTGCATGTGCTGTTGGTGGAGCTCTGATGAAGCTGTCACTGACTTCTTGAGTGGGTGTTTGCATGCTCCTGTATTTCTTCCCCAATGGTAAGGCTCTTTAATGATGGATGCCGAGTTCTTGAGGCACAGCCAGAGGTTCTCCAGTGATGGAGCTGGCTGAGTTTACAAAACTCTGCAGCCTCTTGCAATGAACTGCCATACCAGCCTGCAATGCAACCTGTCAGAACGCTCTCCACCATACATCGACTGAAATTTACAAGCACCTTTGGTGACATACCACATCTCCTCAGAGCAGCCGGCACATCTTCTTTATGTCTCAATTGTTGAGCCTGGGACAGATCCTCAGAGAACTTGACATCCAGGAAAATACAACTGCTCACCCTTTCCACCGTTGACCCCTCAATGAGGACCGGTGTCTGTTCTTTTGACGTCCCTTCCTGAAGTCCACAACCAACTCCTTGGTTTTGCTGACATTGAATACAAAGTTGTTGTTGCAACACAATTCAACAAGTTGATCTCTCACTTCTATATGCCTCCTCATAGCCACCTGGGATTTTACCAACAATGGGGTGCCATCTGCCAATTAATTGATGACATTCATGCTGTGCCTAGCCACACAGTAATGTGTGTAGAGAGAGTAGAGCAGTGGGATAAACATGTACCCTTGAGGTGTATCTGTGTTGGACATGGTGAGGAGTCATCATTGATCTATACTGACTGTAGGCTCCCGATGAGGAAGTCGATCATCCAGTTGCACAGTCACAAGATTTGGAGATTAGTGATTAATACTTAGAATCATAGAGCACTACAGCACAGAAACAGGCCCTTCAGCCCATCTAGACCATGCCAGATTGTTAATTTGCCTAATCCCTTTAACTACACCTGGAGCATAGCCCTCCATAGCCCCACCATTCATCCATTTATCCAAATCTCTCTTCAATGTTGCCATCAGACCCGCATTCACAACTTGTGCTGGCAGCTCATTCCACACTCACACACCATCTGAGTCAAGAAATTCCCCCTTCAATATATTTTAACTTTCACATTCAAACTATGGGCTCTAGTTCTAGATTCACCCAACCTCAGTTGAAAAGCTTGCTTATATTTACATCTGGTAGTCTCCTGAGTAAGTGTATTCTGCATTGTGCAGTACCCTGCCATTCACAGTGCAAGGCCTGCCCTGGCTTGTCCTCCTAAAGTGCAACACTTTCACACTTGTCTGCTTTAAATTCCATCTGCCATTCTTCAGCCTATTTTTCCAAGTGGTCCAGATCCCACTGCAAGCTTTGATAGCCTTCCCTGCTGACCACTAGATCCTCAATCTTTGTGTAATCCACAAATTTGTTGAACCAATTCACCACATTAACATTCAAATCATTAATATAAATGACAAAAAGCAATGGATCCAGCACTGATACCTGCAGCACACCACCAGTCACAGGCCTCCAATCAGAGAGACAACTATCTATGACCACACTCTGGCTTTGGCCAATGTGACATCCAATTTGAAAGAAGAGACAGTAAGAGATTTGAGAGGAGGAGGGGGATTTCCGATATCCCCTTCCCCCTCCCACTTTCAAATCTCTTACTTTCTGTTCTTTCAGTTAGTCTCGACGAAGGGTCTCGGCCCGAAACGTCGACTGTACCTCTTCCAATAGATGCCGCCTGGCCTGCTGCATTCACCAGCATGTTATGTGTGTTGCTTGAATTTCCAGCATCTGCAGATTTCCTCGTGTTTGCGTGACATCCAGTTTACTACCTTATCTTGAATGCCAAACAACTGAACCTTCAGGATCACACTCCCACAAGGGACTTTGTCAAAGGCACTGCTGAAAGTCCATGTAGACAACATCCACTGTCTTGACTTCCCACAAACGAGAAAATCTGCAGATGCTGGAAATCTAACCATTTTTCTACTTTCCGTAGGGATCACTCCCGACCCGACTTCCTTGTCCATTCGTTCCTGTCCACTGATCTCTCTCCTGGCACTTATCTTTGAACACAGAACAAGTGCTACACCTGCCTCTACACCTTCTCCCTCATTACCATTCAGGGCCCCAAACAGTTCTTCCAGGTGAGGCAACACTTCACCTGTGAGTCTGTTAGGGTGATCAACTGTATCTGGTGCTCCTGGTGTGGCCTCCTGTATATTGGTGAGACCCAACGTAGATTGGGAGACCACTTCGCCAAGCACCTGCACTCTGTCAGCCAGAGAAAGCCGGATTTCCCAGTGGCCACATTTTAATTTCACTTCTCATTCCCATTCTGATATGTCTATCCATGGCCTCCTCTACTGTCGTGATGAGGCCATACTCTGCTTGGAAGAGCAACACCTTATATTCCGTCTGGGTAGCCTCCAGCCTGATGGTATGAACATCAATTTCTCGAACTTCTGGTAAAGCCCCCCTACCTCCTCCACCACTCTCCATTCCCTTTTCCCTCTATCATCTTATCACCTTGCCTGCCCATCAGCTCCCTCTGGGGTACCGCCCCCTTTTCTTTCTTCCATGGCATTCTGTCCTCTCCTACAAGACTCCCCCCTTCTCCAGCCCTGTATCTCTTTCACTAATCAACTTCCCAGCTCTTTACCTCACCCCTCCCCCTCCCGATTTCACCTATCACCTTGTATTTCTCCCTTCCCTCCCTCCACCATTTAAATCTACTCATCTTTTTTCCCTCCAGTCCAACTGAAGGGTCTCAGCCCAAAACATTGACTGTACTCTTTTCCATTGGTGCTGCCTGGCTTGCTGAGTTCCTCCAGCATTTTGTGTATGCTGCATTAACTTCATCAACTTTCCTAGCAACATCATCAAAAAATTCTATAAGATTGGTCAAACACAATATAGCACACACAGAACAAAAACAACAGGAATTCTGCAGATGCTGGAAATTCAAGCAACACACATCAAAGTTGCTGGTGAACGCAGCAGGCCAAGCAGCATCTATAGGAAGAGGTGCAGTCGACGTTCACTGCACCTCTTCCTATAGATGCTGCTTGGCCTGCTGCGTTCACCAGCAACTTTGATGTGTGTTGCATAGCACACACAGAGCCATGTTGACTATCCTAATCCTAATCATGTTGACTATCCTAATCAGAGCCTGCCTATTCAATCTGTTTTGGGGACTCTGATTTGATGTTTAATATTCTGTGTGTAATTAACTCATTTTTTGCTGTTTGCATGATTTATTCTTACTTTTGAGTGCTGGGTGTTTGATGTTTACTTTGAACAATTTCCATAGTGTTTCTTTGTTTCGTGGCTGCCTGCAGAAAGATGAATATATCGGGGTTGTATACCGAATACATTCTTTGATAATAAATATAATTTGAATCTTTGAAATATCCTGTCCTTTAGAACACAATGGAACTTATCCTCCAGTCCTACAGCATCTCAACTGTGTCTAAGAATGGTTTAAATACCTAGCCAGATCCCCTGAAGTTTCTTCACTAGCCTCCCACCAGATCTGAGGGGACACCTTATCATCCCAGGGGACGTATCCACCCTAACTTGTCTTAAGACAACAAGTAACCCTCTTCTGGAATCTGGGTATATCCCATAATGTCACTATTTTGCCTCAGTTCTGTAGACTGTGTCCATCTCTTAAGTGAATATACAGTTGAAGTCAGAAGTTTACATACAGCTTGGCCAAATACATTTAAACTCAGTTTTTCACAATTCCTTACATTTAATCCTAGAAAACATTCCCTGTGTTAGGTCAGTTAGGATCACTACTTTATTTTACGAATGTGAAATGTCAGAACAATAGTAGAGAAAATGATTTATTTCAGCTTTTATTTCTTTCATCACTTTCCCAGTGGGTTAGCAGTTTACATATATTTTGTTAGTATTTAGTAACATTGCCTTTAAATGGTTTAACTTGGGTCAAGTGTTTTGGGTAACCTTCCAGAAACTTCTCACAATAAGTTGCTGGAATTTTGTTCCATTCCTCCAGACAGAACTGGTGTAACTGAGTCAGGTTTGTAGGCCTCCTTGCTTGCACACACTTTTTCAGTTCTGCCCACAAATTTTCTATCGGATTAACGTCAGGGCTTTGTGATGGCCACTCCAATACCTTGACCTTGCTGTCCTTAAGCAATTTTGCCACAATTTTGGAGGTATGCTTGGGGTCATTGTCCATTTGGAAGACCCACTTGCAACTGAGCTTCAACCTCCTGGCTGATGTCTTGAGAAGTTGCTTCAATACATCCACATAATTTTCCTTCCTCATGATGCCATCTATTTTGTGAAGTGCACCAGTCCCTCCTGCAGCAAAGCACCCCCACAACATAATGCTGTCACCCCCATTCTTCACGGTTGGGATGGTGTTCTTCAGCTTGCAAGCCTCACCCTTTTTCCTCCAAACATAACGATGGTCATTATGGCCAAACAGTTCAATTTTTGCTTCATCAGACCAGAAGATATTTCTCCAAAAAGTAAGATCTTTGTCCCCATGTGCACTTGCAAACTGTAGTCTGGCTTTTTAATGACGGTTTTGGAGCAGTGGCTTCTTCCTTGCTGAGCAGCCTTTCAGGTTATGTCGATATAGGGCTCGTTTTACTGTGGATACAGACACTTGACTACCTGTTTCCTCCAGCATCTTCACAAGGTCTTTTGCTGTTGTTCTCAGGTTGATTTGCACTTTTTGCGCCAAAGTACGTTCATCTCTAGGAGACAGAATGCGTCTCCTTCCTGAGCTGTATGACGGCTGTGTGGTCCCATGGTGTTTATACTTGCGTACTATTGTTTGTACAGATAAATGTGGTACCTTCCGGCATTTGGAAATTGCTCCCAAGGATGAACCAGACTTGACATTATTTTCTGACCTCAATCCGATAGAAAATTTGTGGGCGGAACTGAAAAAGCATATGCGAGCGAGGAGGCCTACAAACCTGACTCAGTTACACCAGTTCTGTCTGGAGGAATGGAACAAAATTCCAGCAACTTACTGTGAGAAGCTTCTGGAAGGCTATCCAAAACATTTGACCCAAGTTAAACAATTTAAAGGCAATGCTACCAAATACTAAAAAAGTGTATGTAAACTTCTGACCCACTGGGAAAATGATGAAAGAAATAAAAGCTGAAATAAATCATTCTCTCTACTATTATTCTGACATTTCACATTCTTAAAATAAAGTAGTGATCCTAACTGACCTAAGACAGGGAATGTTTTCTAGGATTAAATGTCAGGAATTGTGGAAAACTGAGTTTAAATGTATTTGGCTAAGGTGTATGTAAACTTCTGACTTCAACTGTAGGTGCAAAAACATCAGTTTAAGATCTCCCCCATCTCTTTTGGCTCCATCCAGAGATAACTTTGCTGAATTTCAAGAGGACCAATTTTGTCCTGTTATCCTTTTGCTCTTAATACAGGCCCTTGGGAATCTCTTTCACCTTCTCTGCCAGAGAAACTTCACGCTTTCTTTTAGCCCTCCTGATTTCCCTCTTAAGTAGTCTCTTGCATTTCTTATACATCTTAAGAGCTTCATTTGTTCATTTTAACCAGTCTCTCAAACATCTTCATAATGGTAGATCTGAATCCTACTGGACAATAGTCATTGAGACAGCTCATCCTGCTCTTCTTGGGCACCAATATGATAGATGCACTTTTGAAGCAGGTGGGAACTTCACACCACAGTATTGAGAGGTTGAAGATGTCCTTGTAAACTCCAGTTAGTCTGCCAGGGGTCTTCCACCTCGCAACAGGTCATCCTCTTGAAGGATGTTCTGATGTTAGCCTCTTAAACAGAGATCGCAGGGTCACCAGGTGCCGTGAATATTCTGACTATGTGCCTAATTTCATACAGAAAAACCTTCTTTGGTAAGGCAAATCAATATGGCCTCAAAAACACGCACTCATCTCCACAGGTATTGATAAAATTGGATACAGAGGATGTATCGAGAGTATCCTGAGCAGCTGCATTACTGCCTGATTCGGAAATTGCACCGTCTCGATCGCAAGACCCTGGACCGGATAGTGAGGTCAGCTGAAGGGATCATCGGGATCTCTCTTCCCACCATTACAGACGTTTATACCACATGCTGCATCTGCAAAGCTAACAGCATTTTGAAGGACTCCACGCATCCTTCATACAAACTCTTCTCCCTCCTGCCATCTGGCAAAATGTACCGAAGCATTCGGGCTCTCACGACCAGACTGTGTAACAGTTTCTTCCCCCAAGCCATCAGACTCCTTAATATTCAGAGTCTAGTCTGACACCAACCTACACACACTCAACTGAACACCACTCCACTCCCTTTGCAATTTTTGCTCATTTCTTTTTCGATTCCTGCTCAAACATTGTTTACATTTACAACATTTATTACAATTTGTCCTTTACTGTGCCTATTGTCTTGTTTATTAATTATTGTACTGTCTTGCACTGTTATGTAGTCCCGTGTAGGTCTGAAGTCTAATGTAGTTTTGTGTTGTTTCATGTAGCACCATGGTCCTGGAGGAACGTTGTTTCATTTTTACTGTGTACTATACCAGCAGTTATGGTTGAAATGACAATAAAAGCGACTTGACTTGACAGTTGTGGCATGTTATTCATTTACAAAGATGAATCCCTGAATATTGTTCAGTCCACCAATTCAAAGTACTCCTGTAAACATTCCTATGCTTCCCTTGACTATACCTTTGCCACCCTCACCACTAGGTCTGCAGTCTTCAGTCTCTGCCTACATGTTAGGAATAAAAATACAGCTAGGTAATCAGGCTTGCTGAACAGAGCTGTCCGATGACCTGGTGAGCATTCTTGATGTGTTAGCTCCTCTGGTTCCATAGGTGATATATGCTGGTGGTAGTTTGTTAGAGACTTCAAGCTGGATTGGTTGAAGTCATCCACAACGATCGGGAAGGTATCAGGGTGTGCTGTCTCATGACTGTTGATAAAAGTGCTAAGCTCCTCCAATGCCAAATCAATTCTTGCCAGGGGTGGAATGTATACTGCAACTAGGATGACGGTGGAGAACTCCTTCGGCAGATAGAATGGACGACACTTGACTGCCATATACAGGTATCCCCCACTTTTCGAGCGTTCGCTTTACGAAACCTCACTGTTACGAAAGACCTACATTGGTTCCATCTTCACTAACAGAAGGTGTTTTCAGTTACGAAAAAAAGCAGCGCGCAAAAAAAAAAGCACATGCCCCAAGCAGCCGCTCTCCCCTGGATTCGGAACGGCATTCTCACCGGCATTGCTTTAACACATGCCTGTGAGCAGCCGTTAGCAAGATGAGTTATAAGGTACTGGAAAAGCCTAAAAGAGCTCGTAAGGGTGTTACACTTAGCGTAAAACTAGACATAATTAAGCGTTTCGATCATGGTGAACGAAGTAAGGACAAAGTGAGTTTGGCTTGTGGAAGTTGACGAAGATGATATTGAACAGGTTTTGGCATCCCATGACCAAGAACTGATAGATGAAGAGCTGATGCAATTGGAAGAGGAAAGGATAACAATCGAAACCGAATGAAGTAGCGAAAGTGAAGTTGTCCAGGAACTGAACGTGAAGCAACTGCATGAGATTTTCGCTGCAATGATAAAGTACGACTTTAATTTTGAAAGGGTACGTCGGTTTAGAGCATATTTGCAAGATGGTTTGAGTGCTTACAAAGAACTCTATGGTAGAAAAATGCACGAGGCTCAGCAGTCAAGCAAGCCTTCCACATCAGCCACAGCAGACGACGAACCTCGACCTTTGACATTGAGGCAGGCAGACATAGAAGAAGATGAGCTGCCTGCCCTAATGGAAACAGACGACGATGAGATGACACCCCAGTGTCCCACCACCCCAACCCCCGGGCCCAGACAGATACCGATTCGTGGAGAATGCAGCGGTAGCCGGGAGGCACCCAACACATCTTTAAGAAAAAAGCCAAAATAAACATGCTAATTAATTAGGTGCCGCCCGGCACGTAAATGTCGGCCCAGATCAGAGGCAGTGCAATCGGCAATCGCCTAACTAATTAGCTTGTTTATTTCGGTTTTTTTCTTAAAGATGTGCTGTGTGCATCCCGGCTACCGCTGTACCCCTGCATGCTTCACTGATCGGTATCGGGTCGCTGCCCGGAGGGTGGGGGCCACTGCACCACCCAAACTCCCATGACTCAGCCTAACGCACCATCATCAGTGTGCTCGGTGCTGTCTTCCCAATTCCGGTAAGTGATACTACACTGTACATACATTATTTCTACTTTATATCGGCTGTGTATTTTTACGTGTTATTTGGTATGATTTGGCAGCTTCATAGCTTAAAGGTTACTGGAGAGCGCTTGCGCCGTGTTTTTGCCAACAGCGCTTGTGTGAGATTTTCGCTACGCAGAACAGTGCAGGCAATGATTGTGGGAAAGTATTTCTACTTTATATAGGCTGTGTATTCATCATATCATTCCTGCTTTTACTATATGTTACTGCTATTTTAGGTTTTATGTGTTATTTGGCATGATTTGGTGGGTTATTTTTGGGTCTGCAAACAATCACAAATTTTTCTCATATAAATAAATGGTAATTGCTTCTTCGCTTTACGACAATCCAGCTTACGAACCGTTTCATAGGAACACTCTACCTTCGGATAGCGGGGGAAACCTGTGTTCCAGTTTAGGAGAACAGAACTAAGACATAACTGCCATTTCTGTACAGGACGATGAGTTATCATAAAGCAAATGTTGCCACCTCTGTCTTTAACAGATGCTACTGTCTGCTGGAGGCAAGTCATGCTTCTGTGCAGCACAGTACATAGTTCCTGATGTCCCTCTGGTACTGCAGTCATGCTCTAAGGTCTTGAATTCTATTTTCCAGAGACTGTCCATTAGCTAGAAGCATGGTTGTGAAGTGGGGGAGGGTGGCCAGGGTTCCACCTTTCAGTTTTACCTGGTGCCCTCCCAGGCAGCCATGTTTCCTGAGACAATGGAGATGTTCTCTGAGCTTCCAGCCGCTGTACTCAACTTCTGGCATGGTCTGGAGTCCCACAATTCAAAAGATTTGTTTTTTTTTGAGATTTGAAACAATGCGACTGACTGCAGTGTCTCTGGTGGCAGGAGAAGTTCCAAATGGGAGTATTTGATGATTCCCTTAGGAGCTCCACACACAAAAAATTGTCTGCCCTCTGTTGCCATTTTGGAAATTGTGGCTTACATTATATAATACATTGTATAATTCCTCATTATTACTTCCTAACAGAGTAAGATTCAAATTTATTAACCTGTACATGTAATCTTAAAACTTCCTAATCAATTTAACCTCAACAGGCTGGAAAAAAATCTTGCGACACATTGTCAACATGCTTCTTGCCTTCATATATCTGCATCTTGGAGACTTCTGTACTGTCATTGACATGAATCTTCTGTACTCAGACTGTCAATTATAGAAAACTGAAACCAACCAAAAAGGAAGAGCAGGAGCTTAGGAGAGGCAATGGCACCTAACAGCAACTCCTTTGCTTGCATCTTCAGAAACAGCTCTACCTCTATCTTTAATATCTCCATTTTTCCCTTTCAAGGTTCTTTTGAAGACCTGACCTGGAATTACATGCTGCCTTCAGTTGTTTGTGGGAATGGGGTCCACTCTCGGGGTCTCACGACTGGCTGTTATTCAATATGCCAAAGACGCAGCCTAGAAGATCAGCTCGTCTTCGGAGTTTCGGGATTTCATGGCTCTGGAGGCAGGCAGACTCAAGGTCGGTGCCTCTGAAGGAAATGGGGCTGTCGTGGGAAAGGGAAGATCTCTGTCTGTGTACCCTGAGACCCGAGTTCTTTGGGCACAGAGCTTGGAAAAAGCTACACAATGGACTTATAACATCATAAATCAGCAAGTTGTTTGTTATGTCTCCCCTCTCGCTGTGAAATGGGGACACCTCTTTTTCCCTTATTAGGGTGAGAGAGAGCCTAGTATGTCGAGTTACCAGGTGAAGCAGTAGTCCTTGGAGTACTGCAAGTCTGTATCTTTATTGAGTCTTTGCTGCTCAGTGAGGGGGGGCGGATGCTTTTTTTGCTGGTGGGGGAGGGAGGATCATTGCTTTGCTGCTGCTTGTGCATGGGAGGGGGAACTGGGGGGGCTTTGGGGTTCTAACATCTAACTGTCATTCATTATTTGGGGCACTCCTCTGTTTTCACAGCTGGTTGCAAAGAAAAAAGTATTTCAGGATGTATATTGTATGCATTTCTCTGACATTAGATGTACCATTAAAATCCTACAATTTAAATACAATATGGGCATACTTTTTGTTGTAAAGCAAACAGCTTTCAGGAGGAGTTTGCTGAGGCTCAGTAATTGTACTTAAGATTGAATTGGAGAGGGTACAGAGGAGATTCATCAAGATGTTCCCTGGGAAGGAACATTTTACTTATGAGGAGACAGGATAGGTGGAATTTGTTTTCCTTGGAATGAAGGCCAATGAGGGGCCGGAAGAAGGTGTACAAAATTCAGGGCATAGACAGGGTAGATTTTTAAAGATTTTTTTTTCATAGTGGAGGCACTTTAGACTACTTAAATTTAGAGGATCTGAGAGTAAAAATCTCCCTGAGGGCATCATAGAGTTTGACAGTGTGGAGGCATGTCCATGCTAACCATCCAGCATCCAGTAACACAAATGCAACATGAATCTCATTGTCTATGAAATTCTCCCCAGTATCCAATTCACCTATCAATTTATACGTCTGTGATACGAAAGGAAATTGGATCACCCAGAGGAAACCCACACACTCAGAGAACATGCAAACTTCACACAGAAAGCACCAGAGATCAGGATTGAACCCAGTTCTAAAACTGCACACTGTGCCACCAATTAGTTAGAATCTGATATATACAGCTTGAATTGATGGTGGAACTGGGTATGCTCACAAAATTTAAGTCATATCTGGAACATCTGAATCACCAAAGCAATGAAGTGCTGGGAAATGGGATTTGTCTTACTCATTCACATTGAAAAGATTTGCTTCATTTGTCAACTTTACAACAAAACATGAAATGAGGATTGTAGAGGCAGCCCACAAGTATTGCTATGCTTCCAGTGTCAAGGTACCATGCCCACAACTCACCAACCCAAATCGCAGGTCTTTGGAATGTGTGAGGAAAGCAGAGCCTGGGGGTATCACACCCAGTCACGGGGAGAACGTACAAACTTCATGCACACAGAGGCGGGAATCAAATTCTGATTGGTTTTACAGCTGGCTCAACAGTCTATTTTTGTTCTGCACTCTATTTTCACCAGAGAGTGAAAAATTCAAATCCCTTTCCAGAGACTGAAGCACAATACGAACATACTAACACTCCAATATACCCCTAGCTTGAAAAAAAGATTTTGTCTCTCTCCCTTATTTCTGGCTCATATAATTTTATGTTTCTTTTGTTAATTTTCAATCTCCTTCGATTAAAGAAAAACAATATTTGAAACTACTTGTATACATTAAAAATGAACCAGCACATTGAGGAAAAAAGAATAATTTGTTTTCTTTTTACAGACATTTCACACAGACAAAAACCCATTATTTTACCTAATTTGTATGATGGCGGTTGATGGTTGCTATTCTTCTTGATGCTTGATGCTTGCAGATTTTTGCTTCCTCTGCTGTGTTGCAATTCACTAGAGGTGATTGAGGAAGAAACCTCACTGTTACCACTAAAAATAAAATCAGAATCAATATGTGAGACTATTTCTAGAGTTTAAAATAAAGTAAAACTTATTCTGTTATATATTGAAAATTAGCATGTTTATGTGTAACCTTCTGTCATGATCCCTGACTTGAGAGATCAATACTCATAATAAAATCAAAATATCCTCCATTAAAAACAAAATTGAACCAAAATAAACTAGCTTGCATTAGCAACGCTTTGTAGTAATGGTTATTTTCAAAGGTCTGCTCCATTTGAAGTGGACAAATGAAAAGAATAACAGAGAGTGGTGAGTGCGTGGAATGGGCTGCCAGCAACAGTGGTGGAAATGGATACGATAGGGTCTTTTAAGAGACTTTTGGATAGGTACATGGAGCTTAGAAAAATAGAGGGCTATAGGTAAGCCTAGTAATTTCGAAGGTAGGAACATGTTCGGCACAACTTTGTGGGCCGAAGGGCCTGTATTGTACTGTAGGTTTTCTATGTTTCTACAAAGCAAACACTTGCGATGGCTTTCGATAATTAAACAAAATATTGCAGGAGGGAGGAGAAGATGGCGGCGCGACGCAGTGCGCGCAGCCGTTCCGAAAGAATATCGATATGTGTAACTAGGGGTGCTGTGCACAATCCGGATTTGACGGGGACAGCCGTGAGAAGCGCAGAGGAACATCTGGAGTAACTTCTGAAATGCCTGCTTTGCTGCTGCTGCTACTGTGCGATCAAGAATCTCCGGAGACGAAGGCCCCAAATCCTCGGCTTTGCGTATCGCCTGTTGCCAAGGCCGGGGTCGAAACGTTCGACAGAGATGGTGCTCGGTGCTAGGTGTCGAAGAGGTGGTCGGAGGCTCGGAGTCAGATTGTGGTCAGATGCTTCCGGGATGCTACATCGGCAAGTTGGCAGCGCTGGAGGTTTACCGTCTGCGTGAGATGATGGGACTTTCAAGAGACTTTGAGACTTTTACGGTGCCATGGTCTGTTCTTATCAAATTACGGTATTGCTTTGCACTGTTGTAATATATGTTATAATTAAGTGTTTTTTGTTAGTTTTTAGGTCGGTTTGTCATGTGTTTTCATGATATCATTCTGGAAAAACATTGTTATCATTTCTTAATGCATGCATTACTAAATGACAATAAAAGGGAACTGCGTGTCCTCATAATCATAATAATATGTCTTTAACTGAATTTGGAACTGTCCGACAGAAGGAGTTGAAACAAAAAACCCAAAGAACTCGTTAGAAAGAACATAGCAGTCAGGCAGCATCATCGGAAAATGAAACAGGGCTAACATTTTAGGATAAGGACCCCTCATCCTTTCTGATTTCCATCCTCAATTAAGAAGTACCTACAACCCAAATGACTAAGGCTGAAGCATTTGAGTCATGCAACACAAAAGGCAGCTTGTCAGCCATTATGTCTGTGCTGATCAAACAGACATCTACACTAACCCCATTTTTACTCTTCCTTTCCTCGCTAATTCTCTTTGCATCCACAGACACTAGGGACAATTTACAGAAGCAAGTTAACCTAGTAGCCAGCCCATTTTGGGATATGGCAGGACATGCAGGGTATAGTGTGCAATTCTGTCCACCACACTATGGAAAGAATGTGGCTCACTGGAGAAAATACAAAGCAGATTCATCAGGGTGTTGACTGGAATGGAGGACCTTTTTGTGGGAAGAGATTGCGTAGGCTGGGCTTCTTTTCCCTTGATCATAGGAGACTAACAATAGAAACATATAAAATAATAAGAGCCAGAGATAGGAGAAACAGTCAAAATCATATTCCCATGGTAGGAGTATGAAAAACCAGAGTGCATAGGTTTAAAGTGAAAGGAATAAGTTTTGCATGGGATTTGAAGATATTGTTTTACACACAAGGTGGCTAATATCTGAAAACTGCTGTCAGAGGAGGTGGTGGCATCAGAAATAATTATTATGTTTTAGAGATTCTTGGGCATTTATTTAAGGCAAAGGAGAATATAATCCTAGAGTCACAAGAGTCTGCAGGTGCTAGAAAGTGGAGTAATAAGTAAGCGGCTGGAAGAACTCAGCACATGACAGCAAAGATATGATCCCACTGCAGGCAAATGTGATTTAGTTTATATGGGTAAAACATCCGCATGGACATTGTGGGCTGACGGCTTGCTTCCCCGCTATTCCACTCTATGATTTCATCCAGAACCCTGTTTCCACCACTGTCAGTGCCAGTTCCTATGACCCTGGACACCTTCAGACTGTTGTGCAACCTCTAGCTCCAGCTCTAGCCTAGACCTTAACTGTCTGCAGCTCTAGGCCAATATTTTACTTGCAGCCACTGGACCCCCAGTCTCCCCTACCCCATCTCCGCTCTGCAACCCCATGTCTCTCAGGCCCCATCATAAGCTCACAGATCCTTGGAGCCTCCATCTTCCTCCCACCTACCTTTCCTGAACACCCCAACCCTCCTCTCCCCTCTGACACCACCAGCTCTCTTTCCCCCATGATGCCAGCTCTGAACCTTGCAATGTCCTCACTATTCCCTCCGAACTACCCATCTCTCAGGCAGAACGTCCTGACATCAGTAAGGGCCTCACCTTTATCCCCCTACGCCCACACCTCAGTGAGTTCCACATCCCCCCACGATATCAAGCTCTTCTTCCATCGCCTCCATCTCTGAGCCCACTTCTTTGGCAAGGGTTCCACACCCCGCACTGATGACCCGTTCTCCCATCTTCAACCCTTCTCCTCTTCTTGGACATCCCACTATGGTTCCCTGCCTGTTCTGGAACTTTTCATCTCGAACTGACGACGAGACATCAACCATCTCGACTTCAGCACTCCCCTCTCCTCCTACAACCTTACCCTCTCTGAACACCACTCTCTCTGCACCAATTCCAACTTTACCGTCAAACCCACAAAGGGGGTCCTGTTGTCATGGGGCACACTGATTCCTACCTTGCTGAGCCCAGGTGGCAACTCTCAGACATCTCCACATACCTACCCCTCGAGGTGGATCCCACTCCACACCATCAGAACACTGTTTCTGGCACCATCATTGACCTCATCCACTCTGGAGAACTCACTTCCACTGTCACCAAACTCACTGTTCCCTTACAAGAGAATATCTGCAGGTGCCGGAAATCCAAGCAACACACACAAGATGCCGGAGGAACTCAGTAAGCCAGGCAGCATCTATGGAAAAAACGGGTTGAAACGTCAACTATACTTTTTTCTATGGATGCTGCCTTAGCCTGCTGAGTTCCTTCAGTATTTTGGGTGACATAGTTCCCTTACCCGCATTGTTCGCTTCTACCTCCTACCCAAGATCCACAAACCAGAATGTCCGGGTAGAGCTATTGTCTCTGCCTGCTCCTGCCCTACTGAACTTGTGCCCTCGTAACTTAATTCCATTCTATTCCCCTTGGTTCAGTCCCTTCCCACCGACATCTGCAACATTTCTCATGACCTTGATCTCCTCACTAACTTTCAGGTCCCTGGCCCTAACTACCTCATCTTCACCATGGATGTTCAGTCCCTATACACTTCTATCCCCCATCATAAAGGCCTCAAAGCTGTTATGTGCTGTTCAAAGCTCTCTGCTTTTTTCTTGACAAAAAAAAGAACCAATCCCCCTCTTCCACCACCCTCCTCCATCTGGCAGAACTGTTCCTCACCATGAACAATTTTTGTTTCAGCTCCCCGCATAGATCCCAGCTACACCTGACTCTTTGCTGGCTATGCAGAACAATCTATGTTTGAAGCCTTCCCAGTTTATACTCCCCAACTCCTCCGCTATATTGACAACCACAATGACACTACTCCATGCACCCGTGCTCAGCTTGTTAATTTCATCAACTTTGCCTCTATCTTCCGCCCTGCCCTTAAATTCACTTGATCCATCTCTGATGTCTCCCTCGCCTTCCTACATTTCTCTGTCTCTCTGGAGACAGACCGTCAACCAACATCTTTTATAAACCTACTGATTCATACAGTTATTGCAACTATACCTCCCCACTCCTGTAAAAATGCTATTCCCTTGTCTCAGTTTCTTCACATCCGCCACATCTGTTTCCAGGATGCGAGTTCCATTTCAGGACATTAGAGATGCCCTCCTTCTTTAAAGAATGGGGTTTCTCTCCCTCTACTATTGATGCAGCCCTCACCCACATCTCCTCCATTTCCTGTACCTCTGCACTCACTCCATCTTCCTCCACCTGAATAGTCCTTCTTGTCCCTACTTCCACAACTAACACAATATCCTCCACAATTTCTATCATCTCCAAAGGGATCCTACCACTAAACATATCTTTACATTCCCTCCTCTGCAATTCGCAGGGAACGCTCCCTCCGCGATCCTATGAGACCATCAGATATAGGAGCAGAATTAGGCTATTTGGTCCATTGAGTTTGTTCAACCATTCAATCATGGCTGCTCCTTTTTTCCCCTCTTCAGCCCCACACCCCGGCCCTTCCCGTAACCTTTGATGCCATGGCCAATCAAAAACTTAGCAATCTCATCTTTAAATGCACCCAATGACCTGGCCTCCACGGCTGATTGTGGTAATAAATTCCACATATTCACTACCCCTGGCAAAAGAAATTTCTCTGCATCTCAGTTTTAAATGGATGCCCCTCTATCCTGAGGCTGGGTCTCCCCCACCATGAGAAACATCCTTTCCACATCTACTCTGTCAAGGCCTTTCAACATTCAAAAGGTTGATCCCTCCTCATCCTTCTAAATTCAAGTGCAGGCCTAGAGCTATCAAACGTTCCTCGTATGGTAACCCTTCGATTCCCAAAATCATCCTTCTGAACATCCTCTGGACTCCCTCCAATGCCAGCACGTCTTTTCATAAATAAGGAGCCCAAAACTTCATAATAGTCAGGGTGAGGGTTCATCAGTGCCTTATAAGGCTTCAGCATCACATCCCTGTTCTTACATTCTAGACCTCTTGAAATGAATGCAAACATTGCATTTGCCTTCCTCACCACTGACACAACTTGCAAGTTAAATTTTTGGGAGTTCTGCAAAAGGACTCCCAAGTCCCTTTGTACCTCAGATTTTTGGATTTTCTCCCCATTTGGAAAATAGTCTGTTATTTATTTCTTTTACCAAAGTGTATGAGCGTGCATTTTCCAACATTGTACTTCATTTGCCACCTTCTTGCCCATTCTCCTAATCTGTCTAAGTCCTTCTGCAGCCTACTTGTTTCCTCAACACTACCTGCCTCTCTACCAATCTTCATATCATCAGAAAAACTTGGCAACAAAGCCATGTATTTCATCATCTGTATCATTGGTATACAGCACAGAAAGAAGTGATCCCAACACCGACCCCTGAGGAACACATCTACTCACTGGCAGCCAACCAGAAAAGGATCCGTTTATTCCCACTCATTGCCTCCTACCAATCAACTAATGCCCTAATCATACCAGTAACTTTCCTGTAATATCATGGGGTCTTAATTTGGAAAGCAGCCTCATGTGTGGCAACGTGTCAAAGGCTTTCTGAAAATCCAAATTTACAACATCCACTGCAACCCTTTATCTATCCTACTTGTAATCTCCTCAAAGAATTCCAACAGGTTTGCCAGGCAAGATTTTCTCTTAAGGAGACCAACCTGACTTCGTCCTACCTTGTCCTGTGTCATAATCTCATGCTTAACATTTGACTCCAACATCTTCCCAACCACTGAGGTCAGCTAATGGGTCTATAATTTCTTCTCTGCAGCCTCCCTCCTTTCTTCCAGAGTGAGCTGACATTTGCAATTTTCCACTCCTCCGGAATCATGCCAGAGTCCAATGAAACTTGAAATAGCATTACTGATGCCTCCACGATCTCTACCACTGCCTCTTTCAGAACCCTAGGGTGCAGTTCATCTGGTCCATGTGACTTAAGCACCTTTAGGTCATTCAGCTTTTGACACCTTCTCCCTTGTAATAGTAACTGCACTCTCTTCTCTTCCCTCACACCCTTCAAGGTCTGGCACACTACTAGTATTATCCACAGTGAAGACTGATGCAAGATACTCATTTAATTCATCTGCCATCTCCATTACTATTTCTACAGCCTTATTCCCTTGTCCATTTGTCCCCACCCACTAATATCCCTCCAGGCCCTTATCCCTGCAAGCAGCCTAAATGTGAAAGCTACTCCCTCACCTCCATTCAGGGCCCCAAATAGTCCTTTCCGGTGAGACAACACATCACCTGCGAATCTGCTGGGGTCATCTATTGTATACAGTGCTCACGATGCAGCCTCCTCTACGTTGGTGAGACCCATTGTAAACTGGGGGACCACTTTGTCGAGCATCTCTACACCATCACCACAAGCGGGACTTCCCGATGGCTGAACATCTTAATGCTCACAGAAACCATATGACCCAAAAGGAAGCCCATTCAGCTCATTCTGATCGTGCCAGTTGACAAAAGGTGACCAGTCCCCAGAGTACACTTTTTTGCACGCCACAGTTCCCAAGAAGACATTGGATTGCGGAGAAGGAAAGAGTTTAAATGGAGCGAGCAGGGCAGACGGCACTTTTTGTGCACCACAGCTCCCATGGAGACATTGGATTCCATAAAGGGAGAGAGAGCTTAAAAGAAGTGAGCGGACGCAATAGGGCATTTTTGGCACGCTACAGTTCTCGAGGAAACAATGGATTCCGCATAATTAGGCACTTGGTAAGATCCAAGAAACAGTTAGATTTAAGTGGAGTGGTCACTGTGTGATTAGGCCAGTGTACAGAGTACAGAGAAGCGAAAGCTGTAGGAAGATTTCTTTCTGTTATTATTCTTTCTTTCTTATTGCACATTTAGAGCACTGTGAATGCCCCACAGGGTATTTGAATGCACTTCTTGCCGTATGTGAGAAGGTAGGGAAACCTCCAGTGTCCCTGATGTCTATGCCTGCAAGAAGTGCATCTAGCTGCAGCTTCTAACAGATCGTGTTAAGGAGTTGGAGCTGGAACTGGATGAACTCTGGATCATTTGGGAGGCTGAGAGGTTGACAGACAGGGCTTACAGGAAGGTAGTTATACCCAAGGTAACTGGGCGACCGTAAGAAAGGGGAAAAGGTTAGACAGCCAGTGCAGAGTGCCCCTGTGGCCATTCTCCTCAACGACAGGTATACTATTTTGGATAGCACTGGGGGAGAGGACCCAACAGAGGAAAGCCACAGCAGTCAAGTCCATGGCACTGAGTCTGGCTCTGTGGCTCCAAAGGGAACTGGGACAAAGAGCTGAACAGTGGTGATACTGGATTTGTTGGTTAGGGGAATAGAAAGGCGGTTCTGTGGATAAGAACGAGAATCTTGGATGCTATGTTGCCTCTCTGGTGTCAGGGACATCACAAATCAAGTTCAAAGCATTCGTAAGTGGGGAGTTGAGCAGCCAGAGGTCATGGTCCATGTCGGTAGTACAGGTGACGAGGTCCTGCAAAGTGAGTTCATGTAGTTAGGTGCTAAGATAAAGGACAGAGCCTACATGGTTGTGATCTCAGAACTGCTACCTATGTCACGTGCTAGTGAGGCCAGAAATATGAAAATCATACAATTTAACATGTGGCTAAGGAGATGGTGCAGGAGAGAGGACTTCAGAATGTTGAATCTTTGGGCTCTCTTGCAGAGAAGCTAAGACCTGTACAAAAGCAACACACAAAATGCTGGAGGAAATCAGCAGGCCAGGTAGCATCTATGGAAAAGAGTAGAGTCGATATTTCAGGCCAAGACCCTGATGTAGAACTGAGGAATAAGAAAGGTATGACTACGTTAATGGGATTACATTATAGACCTCAAAAAAGTCCACAGGATTTAAAGGAGCAAATCTGTAGAGAGATCATAGACTGTTGCAAGAAACATAATATTGTCATCGTAGGTGATTTTAACTTTCCACATATTTACTGGGACTCCCATACTATAAAAAGACTAGATGGGATAGAGTTTGTCAAATGTACTCAGGAAAGTTTCCTTTATCAATACATGAAAGTGTGGCAGGGTCCTGAATTACCCCTATGAACTGTGCTTGATTATCCCTATGAACTGTGCATGTGACGTGAAATTTGTCAACTTAGCAGCAGCAGCTCAATGCAATACATAATATAGAAGAGAAAAACAAAAATAATAAAAAATAAACCTGATTTTTATTTCGTTTCTCTACTGACCATATAGTCAAAGTAAGAGTTATAAAGCTTAATCACTTAATCACATATTGTATACTGTTTGTTATTTCGGGGTACTGATTTGTAACAGGGGACACATCGCGCAGCGAGAGTTACATTTATAACTACATCGATATGTTGGGATGAGGTAAGATCCTCAGAGATCATGACACCCAGGAACTTGAAACTACTCACTCTCTCCACTTCTGATCCCTCTATGAGGATTGGTATGTGTTCCTTCGTCTTACCCTTCCTGAAGTCCACAACCAGCTCTTTCGTCTTACTGACATTGAGTGCCAGGTTGTTGCTGCGACACCACTCCACTAGTTGGCATATCTCACTACTACACTCCCTCTCGTCACCACTTGAGATTCTACCAACAATGGTTGTATCGTCATCAAATTTATAGATGACATTTGAGCTACGCCTAGCCACACAGTCATGTGCATATAGAGAGTAGAGCAGTGGACTAAGCACACACCCCTGAAGTGCACCAGTGTTGATCATCAGCGAGGAGGATATGTTATCACCAATCTGCATAGATTGTGGTCTTCCAGTTAGGAAGTCGAGGATCCAATTGCAGAGGGAGGTACAGAGGCCCAGGTTCTACAACTTCTCAATCAAGATTGTGAGAATGTTGGTATTAAATGATGAGCTACGGTCAATGAACAACATCCTGACATAGGTGTTTGTTGCCCAAGTGGTCTAAAGCCGTGTAGAGAGTCATTGAGATTGCGTCTGCCGATGACCTATTGTGGCAATAGGCAAACTGCAATGGCTCCAGGTCCTTGCTGAGGCAGGAGTTCAGTCTGTTATGAGCAACCTCTCAAAGCATTTCATCACTGTCAATGTGAGTGCTACCGGGCGATAGTCATTAGGGCAGCCCACGTTATTCTTCTCAGGCACTAGTATAATTGTTGCCTTTTTGAAGCAAGTGGAAACTTCCGCCTGTAGCAGTAAGAAGTTGAAAATGTCCTTGAATACTCCCACTAGAAGGGGTCAATAACTTTACAGGGTGTTTTTTTTTATATAGGCCGCCCAATAGTAACAGGGATATGGAGGAGCAGATAGCGAAACAGATCCTGGAAAGGTGTAAAAATAACAGAGTTGTTGTGATGGGAGATTTTAATTTCCCAAATATCGATTGGCATTTCCCTACAGCAAGGGGTTTAATTGGGGCAGAGTTTCTTAGGTGTGTTCAGGAAGGTTTCTTGACACAGTATGTAGATAAGCCTACAAGAGGAGAGACTCTACTTGATCTGGTACTGGGAAATGAACCTGGTCAAGGTGTCAGATCTCTCAGTGGGAGAGCATTTTGGAGATAGTGATAATAATTCTATCTCCTTTACAATAACATTGGAGAGAGATAGGAACAGACAAGTTAGAAAAGTGTTTAATTGGAGTAAGGGGATTTATGAGGCTATCAGGCAGGAAATTGGAAGCTTAAACTGGAAACAGATGTTCTCAGGGGAAAGTATGGAAGAAATGTGGCAAAAGTTCAGGGGATTTTTGTGTGGAGCTCTGCATAAGTACGTTCCAATGAAACAGGGAAGTTATGGTAGGGTACAGGAACCATGGTGTACAAAGGCTGTAATAAATCTAGTCAAGAAGAAAAGAAATGCTTACAAAAGGTTCAGAGAGTTAGATAATGTTCGAGATCCAGAAGATTATAAGGCTAATAGGAAGGAACATAAGAAGGAAATTAGGAGAGCCAGAAGGGGCCATGAGAAGGCCTTGGCGGACTGGATTAAGGAAAACCCCAAGGCATTCTACAAGTATGTGAAGAGCAAGAGGATAAGACGTGAAAGAATAGGAGCTATCAAGTGTGACAGTGGGAAAGTATGTATGGAACCGGAGGAAACAGCAGAGGTACTTAACGAATACTTTACTTCAATATTCACTATGGAAAAGGATCTTGGTGATTGTAGCGATGACTTGCAGCAGACTGAAAAGCTTGAGCATGTAGATATTAAGAAAGAGGATGTGATGGAGCCTTTGGAAAGCAACAAGTTGGAGAAGTTGCCGGGACCGGATGAGATGTACCCCAAGCTACTCTGGGAGGCAAGGGAGGAGATTGCTGAGCCTCTGGCGATGATCTTTGCTTCATCAATGGGGACGGGAGAGGTTCCGGAGGATTGGAGGGTTGCGGATGTTGTTCCTTTATTCAAGAATGGGAGTAGAGATAGGCCAGGAAATTATAGACCAGTGAGTCTTAACTTAGTGGTTGGTAAGTTGATGGAGTAGATCCTGAGAGGCAGAATTTACAAACATTTGGAGAGGTATAATATGATTAGGAATAGTCAGCATAGCTTTGTCTAGGGCAGGTCGTTCCTTACGAGCCTGATTGAATTTTTTGAGGATGTAACTAAGCACATTGATGAAGGAAGAGCAGTAGATGTAGTGTATATGGATTTCAGCAAGGCATTTGATAAGGTACCTCATGCAAGACTTATTGTGAAAGTAAGGAGGCATGGGATCCAAGGGGACATTGCTTTGTGGATCCAGAACTGGCTTGCCCACAGAAGGTAAAGAGTGGTTGTAGACGGGTCATATTCTGCATGGAGGTCAGTCACCAGTGGAGTGCCTCAGTGATCTGTTCTGGGACCCTGAATGAGGAAGTGGAGGGCTGGGTTAGTAAGCTTACTGATGACACAAAGGTTAGAGGTGTTGTGGATAGTGTGGAGGGCTGACAGAGGTTACAGTGGGACATTGATAGGATGCAAAACTGGGCTGAAAAGTGGCAGATGGAGTTCAGCCCAGATATGTGTGAAGTGGTTCATTTTGGTAGGTCAAATAGGATGGCAGAATATAGTATTAATGGTAAGACTCCTGGCAGTGTGGAGGATCAGACGGATCTTGGGGTCCGAGTCCATAGGACGCTCAAAGCTGCTGTGCAAGTTGACTCTGTGGTTAAGAAGGTATACGGTGTATTGGCCTTCATCAATCATGGAATTGAATTTAGGAGCCGTGAGGTAATGTTGCAGCTATATAGGACCCTAGTCAGACCCCACTTGGAGTACTGTACTCAGTTCTGGTCGCCTCACTACAGGAAAGATGTGGAAGCTATAGGAAGGGTGCAGAGGAGATTTACAAGGATGTTGACTGGATTGGGGAGCATGCCTCATGAGAATAGATTGAGTGAACTCGGCCTTTTCTCCTTGGAGTGACAGAGGATGAGAGGTGACCTGATAGAGATGTACAAGATGATGAGAGGCATTGATCGTGTGGATAGTCAGAGGCTTTTTCCCAGGGCTGAAATGGTTGCCACAAAAGGACACAGGTTTAAGGTGCTGGGGAATGGGTACAGAGGAGGTGTCAAGGGTAAGTTTTTTACTCAGAGAGCGGTGAGTGCGTAGAATGGGCTGCCGGCAACGGTGGTGGAGGCGGATAAGATAGGGTCTTTTAAGAGACTTTTGGATAGGTACATGGAGCTTAGAAAAATAGAGGGCTATAGGTAAGCCTTGTAATTTCTAAGGTAGGGACATGTTTGGCACAACTTTATGGGCTGAAGGGCCTGTATTGTGCTGTAGGTTTTCTATGTTTCTATGATTGGCACAGGTTTTCAGAGCCTTACTAGGTACTCCACCAGGACCTTCCGCCTTGCAAGGGTTCACTCTCTTTAAAACAGCCTAACCTCAGCCTCTGAGACGAAGATCACAGGGGCATCAGGCGCAGCAGGGATCTTCACAGCTGTAGTTGTGCTCTCCCTTTCAAAGCGTGCATAGAAAGCATTGAGTTCATCTGGTAGTAGAGCATTGCTTCACTATAATTTTATATGTTTCTACAAGATCTCCTCTCATTCTTCTAATTTCCAACAAGTACAGTCCCAGGTGATTCAATCTCTCCTCACAGTCTAATATACTCATCTCTGGAATCAACCTGGTGAACCTCCTCTGCACTGCCTCCAAAGCCAGTGTATCCTTCCTCAAGTAAGGGGACAGGAACTGCACACAGTACTCCAGGTGAGGCCTCCCCAGTACCCTGTACAGCTACAGCATAACCCCCCAGCTCTTAAACTCAATCCCTCTAGCAATGAAGGCCAACATTCCATTTACCTTCTTGACAGCCTGCTACACCTGCAAACCAACCTTTTGTGATTAGCGCACAAGCACTCCCAAGTCCCTCTGCACAGCAGCATGCTGCAATTTTTTACTATTTAACTAATAATCTTCTCTTCCACTTCTCCTTCCAAAGTGGATGACATCACATTTACCAACATTGTACTCCATCTGCCAGATCCTTGCCCACTCACTTAACCTATCCATATCTCTCTGCAGATTCTCCACATCTTCTGCACTATTTGCTTTTCCACTCAATTTAGTACCATCAGCAAACTTCGATACACTACACTCAGTCCCCTCTTCTAGATCGTTAATGTAAATCGTGAGCAGTTGCGGGCCCAGCACTGACCCCTGCAGCACACCACTCACCACTAATTACCAACCAGCATAACACCCATGTACCCCAACTCTCTGCTTTCCATTAGTTAACCAATCCTCTATCCATGCTAATATGTCACCCCCAATTCTACGAATCCCTATCTTATTGATAAATCTTACACGGCACCTTATCAAATCCTTTCTGGTAGGTCGTGTTTAACCAATCTGATCATTTTTCCAGGACGTTACTCGGCAACTTGGTGAAGGCAAGGCAGTGGATGCTGTCTACATGGACTTTTATCAAGGCCATTGACAAGGTCCCACATGGGAGGTTTGCTAAGAAGGTTCAGTTGCTTAGCATTCAAAATGAGGTGGTAAATTGGATTAAAAATTGGCTTTGTGGGAAAAGCCAGAGAGTGGTACTAGATGGTTGCCTCTCTGACTGGAAGCCACTCTTTGGTGCTGGCTCCACTCTTTGTCATCTATATCAACGATCTGAATGATAATGTGGTTAACTGGATCAGCAAATTTGCAGATAACACCAAGATTGGGAGTGTAGCGGACAGCATGGAAGACCAACACAGCCTGCAGCAAGATCTGGACCAGTTGGAAAAATAGGCCGAAAAATGGCAAACAGAATTTAATGTAGGCAAATGTAAGGTGTTAATTTTGTCAGGACAAAGCAGAGCAGGATTTAAACAGTGTATGCTAAGACACTGAAGTGTCAGGTAGAACAAAAGAATGTGGGAATACAGATCCATAATTTCTTGAAACTGGCACTGTAAATGGGGTCATAAAGAAAGCTTTTGGCACATTGGCATTCAGAAATCAATATACTGAGTACAGGAGTTGGAGTGTTATGTTGAAACTGTATAAGATGATGGTAAAGCCTAACTTGGGTCACCTACCTACAGGAAGGATGTAAACAAGATTGAATGCGTGCAGAGAAAATTTACAAGGATGTTGCCGGGACTGAGTTATAGCAAAAGGTTGAATAGGTGAGGACTTTATTCCCTAGAACATAGGAGAGTGAGAGGAGATTTGAAAGAGGTATACAAAATTATGTAAAGTATGGATAAGAGTAAATACAAGCAGGCTTTTTCCAGAAGTCAGATGGGATACAATTAGAGGTCATGGGTTAAGGATGAAAGGTGAAATGTTTAAGAGGAATATGAGGGGAAACTTCTTCACTTAGAGGGTCACGAGCGTGTGGAACAAGCTGCCAGTGCAAGTGGTGGGTGCAGGTTCGATTTCAACACTTAAGAGAAAATTGGATAGGTACATGGATGGGAAGGGTATAGGTGCAGGTCGATGAGACTAGGCAGATTCATGGTTCAGGACAGACTAAATGGGCCGAAGAGCCTGTTGCTGTGCTGTAGTGTTCTACAACTCTAACCTCATTACTACAGAAACCAACTTTCAACCAATTGGATGGACTTCTATGATATGATGAAAAAGCTGATGAAACCACAGGCTATATCCATGACTGTGTGGCTAGGCATAGCTCAAATACCATCTGTAAATTTGCTGATGATACAACCATTGTTGGTAGAATCTCAGATAGAGACAAGAGGGTGTACAGGAGAGACATGCCAACTAATAGAGTGGCGTTGCAGCAACAACCTGGCACTCAACGTCAGTAAGACTAAAGAGCTGATTGGGGACTTCAGGAAGGTTAAGATGAAGGAACACATACCAATGCCCAGAGGAATTAAAAGTGGGGAGAGTGAACAGTTTCAAGTTGCTGGGTGTCAAGATCTCTGAGGACATAACCTGGTCCAAAACATATCGATGCAGTTATAAAGAAGGCAAGACAGCGTCTATACTTCATTAGGAGTTTGAAGAGGTACACTCAAAAACTTCTATAGTACCATGGAGAGCATTCTGACAGGCTGACAGGCTGCATCACTATATGGTATGGGGGGTGGGGGGGCTACTGCACAGGACCGAAAGAAGCTGCAGAGAGTTATAAATTTAGTCGGCTCCATTTTGGGTACTTTGTCTACTAAGTACCCAGGACAACTTCAAGGAGTGGTGTCTCAGAAGGGCAGTGTCCATTATCAAGGACCTCCAGCACTCAGGGCATGCCCTTTTCTCACTGTTACCATCAGGTAGGAGGTACAGAAGCCTGAAGGCACACACTCAGCGATTCAGGAACAGCTTCTTCCCCTCTGTCATCCGATTCCCAAATGGACATTGAACCTGTAATCACTACCTCATTTTTTAAAAATATATTATTTCTGTTTTTTGCACAATTTTTAATCTATTCAATATATGTATACTGTAATTGATTTATTTCTTTTTATTTATTATTTCATTATTTTTTCTTCTGGTATACAATGTTTTTCATTGAACAGCTGCTGCTAAGTTAACGAATTTCACGATACACGCCAGTGATAATAAAGCTGATTCTGATTCTAAATTAAGATACTAGAGATGCACACAAACTAGCTGTACCTCTAACCAACATACAAAAAATGTGAGAAAAATTCAGCAGGTCAGGCAGGCCTATGGAGAGAAATGAACAGTCAATGATTCATGCCAAGACCATCCAAACATGAACAGTTCATTGCTTCCATGATGCTGTCTGACCTGCTGAGTTCCTCCAGCATTGTGTGTGTTGCTCAAGACCTGCAGCACCTATAGAATCTCATGCATACCTTGCACCAATACAGGTAGGGTAGGGGGTGGTTGGGTCGTATTCCTTAAAAACTAACTATATCACAGTTTTGTACAACACAAAATTTTCATCAGTGCATGTATCAAGAAAAACATTAAAAACATTTATCATTTTTTCACACAAATTCTGTGAGATCAAATTTTATTAAGTTGCAACACCATTTCCCATTATTGTATTTTTGACCCAGCTAATGAAACACAGTATGCGCCTTCTTCACCACCTGTGCTGTAACTTTCGGGAAACTCTGGACTTAAACACCGAGGTTACTCCTCAAATTTTGGGCCCCACATTGATAAGTGTCAACTCTTGCAAGCAGCATAATGTGCACTTAGCAGTATTAAATTCCATCAGTTATTGCTCTGCCCATTTAAACAAGTAATCACTATCATCCTGTAACCTGTGACTATCCTCTTGAACATCAACACTACCAATTTTAGGGCATTTGCAAACTTACTAATCATACTCCGACACTGATATACAAATTGTGAATTAATGTAACAAATGAAAGGGATTCAAGCCTCAGATGTAAATGGCTCCCCACTGCTCACTGGGTTCCAATCACAAAATAACCTTCCATTATCATCATCTGCCTCCTATTCACAAGCCAATTTTTGGATCTATTATGATAATTTGCCTTGGATACCACAACTTGCAACCTTTCCACCAGTTTCTAATGTGGACTCTCCTCAAAGGACTTATTGTAATCTAAGTATATTACAAAAACGTCATGAGTCTATTTTGTTATCTCATCAAAAAGTCAATCAAATTCATCACATAGGGTCTCCTGCTAATAAAATCAAGCAGACACTTTTTGATTGGTCACATTTCTAAGTGCACTTAATCCTGTTCATCAATTGTTTTTTCCAAATAACTTCCCCAGCCTCTTATTACTTGGACAGTCCTGTTGTGTTTCTTCAATACAAGATACCATATTGGAACAAGAATTTCTGATTCTTTTCCATTTCTGACACCTCCCTCCCCTTTCTCTGCATTTCCGACACCATCTTCTCCTTTCTCAATCTCTCTGTCTCCATCTCTGGAGACAAACTAATACAGGCATCTTAAATAAACGTACTAATTCCCACATTAATCTTAACTATACCTCTTCTCACCCATCTCCAGTGAAAAAAAAGCTATTCCCTTTTCTCAGTTCCATCGTCTCCGCTGCATCTGTTCAGGATGTGGATTTTCTTTCCAGAACATCAGAGATAGAACATAGAACATAAGAAATCTACAGCACATTACAGGCCCTTCGGCCCACAAAGATGCGCCAACTATATAACCTACTCCAGAAACCGCCTAGAATTTCCCTACCACATCGCCCTCTATTTTTCAAATCTCCATATACCTAAGAGTCCCTTAAAAGACCCTATTGTATCCACCTCTACCACTGTCACTGGCAGTGCATTCTATGCATGCACCACTCTGTGTGTGAGACACTTACCTCTGGTATCCCATCCCCCATACCTACTTCCACCACCTTACAATTATGTTCCCTCATATTAGCCATTTCAGCCCTGGGAAAAAGCCTCTGGCTATCCGCACAATCAATGCCTCTCATTACCTTATACACTTCTATCAGGTCACCTCTCATCCTCCGTCAGTCCAAGGAGAAAAGGCCAAGTTCACTCAACCTATTCTCAAAAGGCATTATCCAAGCAATCCAGGCAACATCCTTGTAAATCTCCTCTGCACTCTCTCTATAGTATCCACATACTTCCTGTAATGAGGTGACCAGAAATGAACACAGTATTTCACGTGGGGTCTAACTAACATACCTCACAGTACTTGAACTCAATCCCAAGGTTGATGAAGGCCTACACACCATATTCCTTCTTAACAACACTATCAACCTGTGCAACAGCTTTGTGTCCCCTAGGGACACGGACCCCAAGATCTCTCTCATCCTCCACACTACCAATATTATATTCCATCTTCAAATTTGACCTACCAAAATGAACCACCTCACACATCTGGGTTGAACTCCATCTGCCACTTCTCAGCCGAGTTCTCCCACTTTCAAATCTCTTACTATCTCTTCTTTCAGTTAGTCCTGACGAAGGGTCTCAGCCCGAAACATTGACTGTACTTCTTCCTAGAGATGTTGCCTGGCCTGCTGCGTTCACCAGCATTTTCTGTGTGTGTTACCCAGTACAGTTATTGATCACTTCCTGTTCCTAACTTCCACCCACAGAGACTCCATAGACAATCCCTCCATGTCTTCCTCCTTTTCTACAGCCGTGACACTATCTCTGATCAACAGTGCTACGCCCCCACCTCTTTTGCCTCCCCCCCTGTCCTTTCTGAAACATCTAAAGCAAACTCAAAGTAGCCATTCTTGCCCCTGAGCCATCCAAGTCTCTGTTATGGCCATAACATCATAGCTCCAAGTACTGATCCACGCTCTACGTTCATCCACCTTGTTCATAATATTCCTTGCATTAAAATAGACACATCTCAAACCATCGGTCTAAGCGCGTCCCTTCTCTATCACCTACCTATCCTCCCTCTCGCACTGTCTCCAAGCTTTCTCTATTTGTGAGCCAACCGCCTCTTCCTCCGTCTCTTCAGTTCGGTTCCCACCCCCCAGCAATTCTAGTTTAAACTCTCCCCGATAGCCTTAGCAAACCTCCCCACCAGGATTTTGGTCCCCCTGGGATTCAAGTGCAACCCATCCTTTTTATACAGGTCACTCCTGCCCCCGAAGAGGTCCTAATGATCCAGAAATCTGCATCCCAGCCCTCTGCTCCAATCCCTCAGCCAAGCATTTATCCTCCACCTCATTCTATTCCTATACTCACTGTCACGTGGCACAGTCAGTCATCCCGAGATTACTACCTTTGTGGTCCTGCTTCTCAACTTCCTTCCTAACTCCCTGTAGTGTGCTTTCAGGACCTCCTCCCTTTTCCTGCCTATGTCGTTGGTACCAAAATGTACCATGACATCTGGCTGTTCTCCTTCCCACATCAGCATATCTTGGACGCCATCAGAAACACCCCAGACCCTGGCACCTGGGAGGCAAACTACCATCCGTGCTTCTTTCCTGTGTCCACAGAATCGCCTGTCTGACCCTCTAAGTATAGAGTCCCCTATCACTGCTGCCATCCTCTTCCTTTCCCTACCTTTCTGAGCCACAGGGCCAGACTCTGTGCCGGAAGCGCGGCTACTGTTGCTTCCCCCAGGTAGGCTGTCCCCCCAATAAGCAGGAGTACTTATTGTCAAGGGGCACAGCCACAGGGGTATTCTCTGGCCTCTGACTCCTGCCCTTCTCTCTCCTGATTGTTAGCTACTTATCTGTCTCCCCAGGCCCCGGTGTGACTACCTACCTATAGCTCCTCTCTATCATCTCCTCACTTTCCCTGACCAGACGAAGGTCATCGAACTTCAGCTCCAGTTCCCTAACATGGTCACTAAGGAGCTGTAACTCGACGCATCTGACGCAGATGTGGACATCTGGGAGGCTGGGAGTCTCCCGAACTTCCCAATCTGACACCGAGCACAGAACACTGGCCTCACACACATTCTTCCTGTCTGTATTCTACTCAGGTAACCTGCCTCACCTCAACCCATTAACACCTAAGCCCCGTTGAGCCAAAGCCTTCCTACTCTGTCTCCCTTGACTCCGTCGCCTACTCCTCTGAGCCCGCTCTATAAGGCTCTCTCCTTTTAAACTCTTCTCACTGTTCTCACTGGTTGACGTCCATGTGTTTGCGCAGTTGCACTCCGATCAAACCGTTGAAGAAATAAGTAGAATTTATTATCAGAGTACATGCATGTCACCACATAGGTGAAGCCACAAATATGTAAGATTGCTTATACTATTACTTCCTTTGTACTTTTGTACCGGGGGGGGGCAGAGAGGGTTGGGGGGGCGGGCATTTGAGGGTGGCGGGGCGGGCAAGAGTGTCGCAGGGAGGGGGCGAGTAAGACAGAGAGGGTGAGGCGGAGAGACAGAGGACAGCGAGGGAGTCATCTCCAAAGGTGGTGATTGAAGCTGTCGGGGGGGGGGAGCAAGGTTGTCGGGGGAAGCAAGGGAGACGGATGGGTTTGCAAGAGGGGCAAAGGGGTGGGCGAGAGGGGCAACATCCTCCAAAAATGTTTAAATCCAATCTTGCCCAGCTAATGTTATTACAATATTTCTGTATAATCAAGTTCTGGTTCAATATAGGGAAATCCCATTGTAAATTCCCGTGACTAAACACTCAGTAATAACATCAACCAGGCAACAATAAAGAAAACACCATAGCAACAGCAACACATTTGTACACAGACATCACAACAATCTGGCAGCTTAGTCATAACATTCTCCACTTTTTAACAGTCCTAAAGTTCATAAAAATTCCAACTTTCCAGCCTTACAGAATAATGTAGTGTGTTTCGTCACTTTGTTATTCATATTTCTTAACTATAAGATATCCAAAGTTATCACTACAAATGCACTAAAAAATTACAATTGTGTTAAAATTAACTTGAATTATTAAGCATTAAATTGGTACATAATATTTAAGGCCAACAGGATTTTTTTTGATATTGAGGAAAACATCCCCATTCAGAAAGTTTCAAAAGGAAAGGAACCAAATAACTGGGCAATTCTGTGAGTATGACATTAATAACCCTCACCCCACCCCACCCCACCCCACCCTGTTACTAACCTCATGCTGATGCTGCTGTTCTTATTATCACTGAAGGCCTTTTCAAATCCAGCAAAGGACCTTTGCCAGAAAGGATGCTCCAATAAGCCACTCCATGTTAGCCTGTAAATTAAGAAGAATAATCTCTATTCATACCACTGAAGTACAAGGAATTCTGTGCAAAATTTTTCAGTGATGTTTCCCCTGGGTCAGTTTTAAGATCCTGCTCTTTTTAATCATGAACGGAACAGGAAGAGTATTATCTGTATTAAGTTTAAAGATAGCATTAAACTTGAAAAGGTAGTACAGTATAATAAAAACACTCCCAAAGCTTCTCCTAATTTTATAATTTTCCATCGTCTCCCCTGAGCCTCCAAGGTGCAGGAGATAACAACTCAAGTTTATCCAATTTCTCTGTCTAACAGACACTCAAATCCAGGCAGCATTTTTGTGCAGGAGAAGTTTACCTTCTCCAAAGCCTCCACATCGTTCCTGTAATGGGGCATTGATAATTAAAAAGAAAACCCACTATGCCTTCCTTACCACCAAGACGGGGAAGAAAGAACTGGACTGCAGAAGTTTAAGGTGAGGGGGAGAAATTTAAAAGAAATTGAGGTAGTATTTTGTCCACAGAGGGTGGCAGTTTTCTGGAACAGGCTGCCAAGGAGTTGGAGGACGCAGATACAACTGCACTGGGATTTGCACAGGTTTTTAGATACAAAAGGAATAGAAGAATGCATGCAAATGAGATAGTATCACAATTGTCATGCAGTCTAATTCCCAAAACATATTCCACACAATCAGGAAAGCTCTCCAACACCTCTACTTTGTGAGGAAGCCAAAGAGAGCTGGAGATGAAAGACGGATTGTGAAAACCACATCACCAGCACACTCACCACCAATGACATACACTGGTGTGCAAAAGTTTGGGCACCCCGGTCAAAATCTCTGTTACTGTGAATAGCTAAACAAGTAAAAGATTACCTGATTTCCAGAAGGCATAAAGTTAAAGATGACACATTTCTTTAATATTTTAAGCAAGATTACTTTTTTATTTCCATCTTTTACAGTTTCAAAATAACAAAAAAGGAAAAGGGCCTGAAGCAAAAGTTTGGGCATCCTGCATGGCAGTACTTAGTAACACCCCGTTTGGCAAGTATCACAGCTTGTAAACGCTTTCTGTAGCCAGCTAAGAGTCTTTCAATTCTTGTTTGGGGATTTTCGCCCATTCTTCCTTGCAAAAGACTTCTAGTTCTGTGAGATTCTTGGGCCGTCTTGCAAGCACTGCTCTTTTGAGGTCTATCCACAGATTCTCGATGATGTTTAGGTCAGGGGACTGTGAGGGTCATGGCAAAACCTTCAGCTTGCGCCTCTTGAGGTAGTCCATTGTGGATTTTGAGGTGTGTTTAGGATCATTATCCTGTTGTAGAAGCCATTCTCTTTTCATCTTCAGCTTTTTTACAGACGGTGTGATGTTTGCTTCCAGAATTTGCTGGTATTTAATTGAATTCATTTCTCCCTCTACCAGTGAAATGTTCTCCGTGCCACTGGTTGCAACACAAGCCCAAAGCATGATCGATCCACCCCCATGCTGAACAGTTGGAGAGGTGTTCTTTTCATGAAATTCTTCACCTTTTTTTTTCCCCAAACATATCTTTGCTCATTGCGACCAAAAAGTTCTCTTTTAACTTCATCAGTCCACGGGACTTGTTTCCAAAATGCATCAGGCTTGTTTAGATGTTCCTTTGCAAACTTCTGACGCTGAATTTTGTGGTGAGGACGCAGGAAGGGTTTTCTTCTGATGACTCTTCCATGAAGATCATAATTGTGCAGGTGTCGCTGCACAGTAGAACAGTGCACCACCACTCCACAGTCTGTTAAATATTCCTGAAGGTCTTTTGCAGTCAAATGGGGGTTTTGATTTGCCTTTCTAGCAATCCTACCAGCAGTTCTCTCGGAAAGTTTTCTTGGTCTTCCAGACCTCAACTTGACTTCCACTGATCCTGTTAACTGCCATTTCTTAATTACATTACAAACTGAGGAAACTGCTACCTGAAAATGCTTTGCTATCTTCTTATAGCCTTCTCTTGCTTTGTGGGCATCATTTATTTTAATTTCAGAGTGCTAGGCAGCTGCTTAGAGGAGCCCATGGCTGCTGATTGTTGGGACAAGGTTTGAGGAGTCAGGGTATTTATAAAGCTTTGAAATTTGCATCACCTGGCCTTGCCTTTTCTTTCTTTTTAAATCTTTTTATTGAATTAGTACACAAAAGGTAAACCATATAGGCACTGATACACAGTTGCAATATAACTTTACAAGAGATATTAATACAAAAAAAAATTAGTACGAACAGTGCAGTTAAGAGATAAAATAACCAGGTAATATAATAGTATACCAATTTTCAAACATGTCAATAAGGAAAAAAACCCACCATGCAACTAAACTAAAAAGCAAAGCAAAGCAATGGGCTAACTAGGTATCAAGTAGAGTTAAACAACTTAAAACAATCACGTCCTCAAACTCGACCTCCATTAAAAACAGTTAAAAAGCAAGAAGGGAATGTAGATATGGCCAGAGAAAGAAAAAAGTTACATTAAATGAAAATGTTGAATAAAAGATCTCCAAGTCTGTTCAAATTTAACTGAAGAATCACGAAGATTACTTCTAATTTTCTCCAGATTTAAGCATAGTATCGTCTGGGAAAACCAAAAGAATGTAGTTGGAGTATTAATCTCCTTCCAATGTTGTAAAATACATCTTTTCGCCATTAAAGTAAGAAATGCAATCAATCTACGGGCTGAAGGGGAAAGATTACTGCAAATTTTAGGTAATCCAAAGATAGCAGTAATAGGATGGGGAGAAATATCTATATTCAGTACCTTGGAAATAATATTAAAAATATCTTTCCAAAGAGTTTCCAGAGTAGGACAGGCCCAAAACATGTGAGTTAAGGAAGCTATCTCCCCATGACATCTGTCACACAAAGGGTTAATATGAGAATAAAAACGAGCTAATTTATCTTTAGACATATGTGCTCTATGGACAAATTTAAATTGAATTAGGGAGTGTTTAGAACAAATAGAGGAAGTATTAACTAGTTGTAAAATATGCGCCCAGTCATCCACCGGAATAATAAGACCCAATTCCTTTCCCCAATCTGACCTAATCTTATCAAATGGAGCTTTCCTAAGTTTCATAATAGTATTATAAATAATAGCTGTTACACCTTTCTGACATGGATTAAGGTTAATTATAGTGTCTAAAATATATGTAGGAGGTAGCGTCGGAAAGGAAGAGAGTATAGTACTTAGGAAATTTCTAACTTGGAGATATCTAAAAAAATGTATTCTTGGTAAGTTATATTTGTTAGATAATTGCTCAAAAGACATAAGGGAACCATCTAAAAATAAATCCAAAAACCGTGAAATACCATTAGTCTTCCAAATTTGAAAGGCATGGTCAGTGGAAGAGGGAGGGAAGAATATGTTACCTAAAATAGGAATCGCAAGCCCAAATTGATTGAGATCGAAAAATTTTCGGAATTGAAACCAAATACGTACCTGGCCTTTCCTAACGATGACTGTGAACAAGCCAGAGCCCTAATAAGCTAATTAAGGTCTGAGACCTTGGTAAAAGTTATCTGAGAGCTCAACTCTCTTGGGGTGCCCAAACTTTTGCATGGCGCTCCTTTCCTTTTTTTCCACTCTAAAATTCTACATAACAAAAATAATACACTAATCTTGCTTAAAATGTTGAAAAGAATGTTTTATCTTTAACTTTATGACTTTTGGAGATCAGTTCATCTTCTATTCACTTAACTATTCACAATAACAGAAAATTTGATCGGGGTGCCCAAACTTTTGCATGCCACTGTATATAAAGAAAGGCCAGTAACATAATGCATGATCTTACCCACCTTGCTCATGGACCATTTGTCCCACTCCCTATGTATGTATGTTCTGACATACATATACACATATTTCTTTATTACATTCTCCTTTACACTTGTGTACTGGAAATGACATTAAACTGAATCTTGAATCTACGACAAACTACAAGCCCACTTGAAATAAATACTGCAGTAACAATCACATATTTCACAATAGGATGACTTTTCTTAAAACCTCAATTCATCCAAACCTTTCGGAAGGGTCCTTCTGAAGCAATTCTCCAATCAAACCAACTAATGCAGGAGAAGGTTTTTGTCCAGTGCGTCCTAGGAGAAATAATATGCATTTTAAACTTGATAGTGGCTTGTTCTGGTTCTTGTAGTTGGTAAACATTTTCCAAGTC
The DNA here is from genome assembly GCF_963921235.1 of Mobula hypostoma. NCBI lineage: Eukaryota > Metazoa > Chordata > Chondrichthyes > Myliobatiformes > Myliobatidae > Mobula > Mobula hypostoma. Next base: position 68,362,424 of record NC_086113.1, on the reverse strand, counting down.
ACCTCTCTGCAAAACTGGGCCAACTGGTAAACTCAGTTGCTGCAGCTGAAGAGACAGCAGTCACACAATTCAGGCAATATTCGATTCAGAAAACTAGACTGCTGCTCATGGAGAGAATCACATTTGCAAGTTCAGTACATCATTGTGCACATTCATTGTTTACTATGTTACAATAGTGAGTGCACTCAGCTGTGAAGCATATAAAGAAATAAATTACCATGATGCTATGGACCATCCCCAGTTGAAATGGGTTCCATTTTTACAGATGTTCAGAAGCTTATTTCATCTTTAAACTGAAAAGGACAAAGTCATTTAATGCAGTAGCCAGTACTGTAATGAATGACTGTTGAAGAACGCCAACTTAGATGAACATTTACATATAGACTTCCCCTGCTTAGTTGCAAAGGTACAGAATCAGAATGTTCCACATTTAGTGACTGTTTTTAATGTGCTTGAAATATCAGTGGATGTCTCATTGTTTAATGGAGCATCATTGCACAAGTTTCAGTAGAAGCAACTACTTGTCAGTTTCCTTAGAAATTATCTTAAATGGCCTCCCATGGTGAAATTGGCAGCCTGTGTTAAGAAGCAATGATGTCTGATTACTAAGGGAAGGTTACATTAATAAACAATAGACAACAGGTGCAGGAGTAGGCCATTGGGCCCTTCGAGCCAGCACCACCATTGACTGTGATCATGGCTGATCATCCACAATCAGTACCCTGTTCCTGCCTTCTCCCCATATCCCTTGACTCCACTATCTTCAAGAGCTTCTATCTAACTCTTTCTTGAAAGTATCCAGAGAATTAGCCTCCACTGCCTTCTGAGGCGCAGCATTCCACAGATCCACAACCCTCTGTGTGAATAAGTTTTTCCTCAACTCCATTCTAAATGACCTACCCCTTATTCTTAAATTGTGGCCTCTGGTTCTGGACTCCCCCAACATTGGGGACATGTTTCCTGCCTCCAGCATGTCCAATCCCTTAATAATCTTATATGTTTCAATCAGATCCCCTCTCATCCTTCTAATTTCCAGTGTATACAAGCCCAGTCGCTCCAATCTTTCAGCATATGACATTCCCGCCATCCCTGGAATTAACCCAGTGAACCTACGCTACATTCCCCTCCATAGCAAGAATGTCCTTCCTCAAATTTGGAGACCAAAACTGCACACAGTACTCCAGGTGGGGTCTCACTAGGGCCTTGTACAACTGCAGAAGGACTTATTTGATCCTATACTCAACTCCTCTTGTTATGAAGGCCAACATGCCATTAGCTTTCTTCACTGCCTGCTGTACCTGTATGCTTACTTTCAGTGACTGATGAACAAGGACACCCAGATCTCGTTGTACTTCCCCTTTTCCTAACTTGACACCATTCAGATAGTGATCTGCTTTCCTGTTCTTGCCACCAAAGTGGATAACCTCACATTTATCCACATTAAACTGCATTTGCCATGCATCTGCCCACTCACCAGACCTGTCCAAGTCACCCTGCATTCTCATAACATCCTCCTCACATTTCACACTGTCACCCAGTTTTGTGTCATCTGCAAATTTACTAATGTTACTTTTAATCCCTTCATCTAAATTATTAATGTATATTGTACAAACGTTTGTAAATAGCTGCGGTCCCAGCACCAAGCCTTGCAGTACCCCACTAGTAACTGCCTGCCATTCTGAAAATGACCCGTTAATCCCTACTCTTTGTTTCCTGTCTGCCAACCAATTTTCTATCCATGTCAGTACCCTACCTTACCCTACAGGGATTTTTTTTTTTAAAACAGGTTCTTATTTGAATTTACTAATATTTATGAGAGCTAGGTTGTAGCTTTGTGGTGTTCATAGGTAGTGGCTACATAAAAATATAAACCACTTTAAATTAAAAACATTACACATCTGAAAGGCAATATTCTGTGCTGGTCAATAATGGCTCAACATGGTTCATTTCAACTATGTCAGAAGGACAAGAAAAGAAGTGACAAGACACATTGATCTGACAGCAGTACAACGGGGCAGTGATCAAATTCACCCTGCAATATGAGAAGGACAAGATATAATCAGAAAAGACCATAAGACAGAGGAGCAGAATTAGGCCATTCAACCCATCGAGTCCAAGCCATTCCATCGTGGCTGATCCTAGATCCCACAACCCCATACACCTGCCTTCACACCATATCCTTTGATGCCCTGACTGATCGGGAAACTAACAACTTCTGTCTTAAATATACCCACAGACTTAGCCTCCACTACAGTCTGTAGCAGAGTATTCCACAGATTCACTGTTCTCTGGCTAAAAAAAATTATTCCTCACCTCTGTTCTAAAAAGCCTCAATTTTGAGGTTGTGCCCTCCAGCTCTGGATACCTCCACCAGAGGAAATAGCTTCTCCACATCCACCCTATCTAGTCCTTTCAACATTCGGTATTTTTCAATGAGATCCCCCCTGCATTCTTCTAAATTGCAGTAAGTACAGTCCCAAAGCTGCCAAACACTCCTCATATGTTAACTACTTCATTCCCAGAATCATCCTCGTGAACCTCCTCTGGACTCTCTCCACTGACTACACATCCTTCTCCCCATTTAGATAATAGTCCATACTATTGTTCCTTTTACCAAAATGCATTATCATACATTTCCCAGCATTGTATTCCATCTGCCACTTTTTGGTCCATTCTTCCAATCTGCCTAAGTCATGCTGCAATCACATTGCTTTCTCAGCACTACCACCCCTCCACCTATCTTCATATCATCCACAAACTTTGCCACAAAGCCAGCAATTCCATTATCCAAATCATTGACAAAACGATGTGAAAAGTAGCAGTCCCATACTGACCCCAGAGGAACACCATTAGTCACTGGTAGCCAACCAGAAAAGGCCCCCTTTATTCCCACCCTCTGCCTCCTGCCTGCCAGCCATTCTTCTATCCATGCCAGTATCTTTCCTGTAATGCCACAGGATTTTATCCTGTTAAGCAGCCTCATGTGTGGCACCGTATCAAATGCCTTCTAGAAATACAAGTAAACGACATCCACTGCCTCTTCTTTGTCCATCCGGCTTGCTACTTTCTCTATCTTGCAGGATAAAGGGAATTACAGAGGTGTGAGAGAGGAGCTGGCCAAACTTGACTGGAAGGGAATACTAGCAGAGATGATGGCAGAGCAGTAATGGCTGGAGTTTCTGGGAGCAATCTGGAAGGATAGAATAGATACATCCGAGATGTAGTATTCCAGTAGAGATCTGAGTTGGGACTGCTTCTTTTTACATTACATGTCAAAGATCTGTATGACAGAATTGATGGCAAAGTTTGCGGACGATACGAAGATAGGTGGAGGGGCAGGAAGTGTTAAGGAAGCAGATGGAGTACAGAAGGACTTAGACAGATTAAGATAATGAGCAAAGAGGTGGCAGATAGAATACAATGTCGGGAAGTGAATGATCATGTACTTTGGACTATTTTCTAAACGGGAGAAAATTCGAAAATTCAAAAATCCGAGGTACAAAGGGACTTGGGAGTCCTTGTGCAAGATTCCCTAAAGGTTAATTTGCAGGTTGAGTTGGTGTTGATGACGGCAAATGCAATGTTAGCATTCATTTCAAAAGGACTAGAATATAACAGCAAGGTTGCAATGTTGAAGCTTTATATGGCACTGGTGATACTCAGTTGGAGTATTGTGAGCAGTTTTGGGCCTCTTATCTAGGAACAGATGTGCTGACATTAGAGAGGGTTCAAAGGAGGTTCACAAAAATGGTTCCTGGATTGAAAGGCTTATCATATGAGGAGCATTTGATGGCTCTGGGCCTGTACTCACTGGAATTCAGAAGAACAGGGGAGATCTCATTGAAACCTATCGGATGTCGAAATGCCTCAATAGAGTGGATGTGGAGAGGATGTTTCCTATGGAGGAGAATCTAGGGGGGATTCCATTTAGGACATCCATAATATAGGGACGTCTATTTAGAATGGAGATGAGGAGGAATTTCTTTCACCAGGGAGTGGCAAATCTGTGGAATTCATTGCCAGAGGCGTCTGTGGAGGCCAAGTCATTGGGTATATTTAAGGCGGAGGTTGATAGATCCTTGATTAGTCAGGGAATGTAAGGGTACAGGGAATGTAAGGGTACAGGGAGAAGGGAAGAGATTAGGGCTAAGAGGGAACCATTCCTATATCTTATTGTCTTATGGTCTAATACAGGACACTGGGCCCACAACATCTGAGCCAAGCACAATACCAAATTAAACTAATTCCTTCTACCACAATATGTTCCATATACTTTAATTCCCTGCATAATCATATGCCTATCTAAAAGGCCTCTTGAATGCCATTATCACATTTCCTTCCATAAATACACCTGGCAGTCACTTCCAGCACCAACCACGCTCAGAATTTTAAAACTTTCCTTGCCTTCCTACTTTAAATTACCCTTTTTTACCTTAAAGCCATGCTTCTCAATTTTATAAACTACCACCAGCTCCAACAGTCACAGAAAGCAAGCCAATGTTTTCAAAATCTCCTAAAAGCTAATTCCCTCTAATCCAGGTTGTATCCTGGTAAACTTCTTCTGAGGCTTTCTACCCCTGGACATCCTTTCTATAATGGGCTAACTAGAACTACATGCAGTATTCTGATTACAGTCTGAGCAAAATTTTATACAGCAGTAGCATGATCTCCTTACTCTCATATACAATGCCCTTAGCAACGAAGGCAAGCATACTATATCCCTTATTTACAACTCCAGCTTCTGTATTCCCACTTTCAGGGAGATATAGTCTTGGACCTCAAGATCCCCCTGAACATTAATGTCGTTAAGGGCACTACCATGAACTTTTCCCATTACATTTGACCCATGTGCAACTCCTCACACATCTGGATTAAACTCCATTTTTTTGCCCATATTTATAACTGATCGATATAGAGTCATAGAAAAGTACAGCACAGAAACAGGCTCTTTCGGCAATCCAGTCCATCCCAAACCATTTAAACTGCCTACTCCCAGCAGACCTGCACCATTGTCCTCCATACCTCTACCATCCAAATACCTATGCAAACTTCTCTGAAAACATTTGAAAGCGAACTTGCACGTTCCACACTCTCACGATCCTGAGCGAAGAAATTTCCGCTCAACAAATTTCATGAGATATGCAGGTGATATTAAACCCGAGTCTCATCCATCTTCCTCTTAAACTTTTCACCTTTTACCCTTAACCCATGACCTCTAGTTGTAGTCCTACCCAACCTCAGTGGAAAAAGCCTGCTTGCATTTACCCTATATAATTTTGTATACCTCTATCAAATTTCTCCTGTCTTCTATGTTAGAAGGAATAAAGTCCTAACCTATTCAATCTCTATTCAATCTTTCCTTGTAACTCAGATCCTCCAGCCCCAGCAACATCCTTGTAAATTTTCTCCATTTTTTTTTCAAGCTTATATACGTTTTTCCTGTATGTAGGTGACCAAAGCAGCACACAATACTCCAAATTAGGACTCAATGTCTTATACAACTTTAACACAACATCCCATCTCCTGTACTCAATATTTTGATTTGTGAAGGTCAATGTGCCAAAAACTTTCTTTACAACCCCATCTACCTGTGATGCCAGTTTCAATGAATTATGGACCTGTTCTCCCAGATCCCTTTGTTCTACAGCGATCTTCAGTGCCCGACCATTCACTGTGGAACATCTACTCTGTTTGGTCCTACTGAAGCACACGTCGCACCAGTCTGCATTAAGTTCCATCTACCATTTTTTAGCCCATTTATCCAGCTGGCCCAGATCCCAAAGCAAATTCTGATAGTCTTTCTTGCTGGGCATTACAACCCCAATCTTGGTGTCATCCGCAAAGTTGCTGATCCACTTAACCACATTATCATCCAAATCACTGATATACCTGACACTCCACCAGTCACAGGTCTCCAGTCAGAGATGCAAGCATCTACTCCCACTGTCTGGCTTCTCCCACAAAGCCAACGTCCAATCCAATTTACCACCCTATCTTGAATGCTGAGTGACTGAATCTTCTTGGTTCAGTCGAAGGGGATCAGTGATATCCCATGGTATCACTTTATGCCCTTCTTCACCCTGTATAAACCCACCAATCTTTGTGCCAGCAAACTTACTTACTAACCAGCTCATCCATATTCACATTCAACAACATACACAAAATGCTGGAGCATCTCAGCTGGTCAGGAAACATCTATCAAAGAAAATAAACAGTTAACATTTCAGGCTGATCAAGACCGGAAAGAAAGGGGCCAGAAGTCAGAATAAAGTGGTGTGGGTGGGGGGGGGGGTTGAGAAGGTTTTGGATAGGAAAGGACAGTGGAATAAAGGGAAGGTGAAGACAGGAAACATAGAAACATAGAAAATAGGTGCAGGAGTAGGCCATTCGGCCCTTCGAGCTGGCCCCGCCATTCAGTATGATCATGGCTGATCATCCAACTCAGAACCCTGTACCAGCCTTCCCTCCATACCCCCTGATCCCTTTAGCCACAAGGGCCATATCTAACTCCCTCTTAAATATAGCCAATGAACTGGCCTCAACTGTTTCCTGTGGCAGAGAATTCCACAGATTCACTCTCCGTGTGAAGAAGATTTTCCTAATCTCGGTCCTAAAAAGCTTCCCCTCTATCCTCAAACTGTGACCCCTCGTTCTGGACTTCCCCAACATCAGGAACAATCTTCCTGCATCCAGCCTGTCCAATCCCTTTAGGATTTTATACATTTCAATCAGATCCCCCCTCAATCTTCTAAATTCCAACGAGTATAAGCCTAGTCGATCCAGTCTTTCATCATATGAAAGTCCTGCCATCCCAGGAATCAATCTGGTGAACCTTCTTTGTACTCCCTCTATGGCAAGGATGTCTTTCCTCAGATTAGGGGACCAAAACTGCACACAATACTCCAGGTGTGGTCTCACCAAGGCCTTGTACAACTGCAGTAGTACCTCCCTGCTCCTGTTCTCGAATCCTCTTGCTATAAATGCCAGCATACCATTCGCCTTTTTCACCGCCTGCTGTACCTGCATGCCCACTTTCAATGACACCCAGGTCTCGTTGCACCTCCCCTTTTCCTAATCGGCCACCATTCAGATAATAATCTGTTTTCCTATTTTTGCCACCAAAGTGGATAACCTCACATTTATCGACATTAAATTGCATCTGCCATGAATTTGCCCACTCACCTAACCTATCCAAGTCACCCTGCATCCTCCTCACAGCTAACACTGCCACCCAGCTTCGTGTCATCTGCAAACTTGGAGATGCTGCATTTAATTCCCTCATCCAAGTCATTAATATATATTGTAAACAACTGGGGTCCCAGCACTGAGCCTTGCGGTACCCCACTAGTCACTGCCTGACATTCTGAAAAGGTCCCTGAAAAGGAAGGAGGTAATAGACAAACCATGAGGGCAGGTGATGTCAGAGCTGGTAAATTTGAGGGCAGGGTGGAAGTTCGAGGCAAAGTTAATGAAATTTACGAGCTCTGCATGGTGCAAGAAGCACCAATGCAGTTTCAATGTAGCAGAAGAGGAGCTGGGCAGCATTGCAATTGTAAGCTTGGAACATGCACTGTTCCATGTAGCTGACAAAAAGACAGGCATAGAGGAGAACACCGAGCGCCCATGATTGCACCTTTGGTCTGGTGAAAGTGGAAAGAGCCTGAAGAGAAATTGTTGAGGGTAAGTACCAGTTCCGCCAGACAGAGGAGGGTGATGATGGAAAGGAACTGGTTAGGTCTGTTGTCCAAAAGGCCTTCCTGAAGGGGATTAAAGTGTACAGAACTGGACGTCCACAGTGAAAATAAGACAGTCAGGGCCAGGGAACTAAAAGTTGTTGAATTATGGAGTGCAGATGACATGCCAGAGATGCAGCTGGGAAAGGACTGAACGAAGAGCTACAAAATGGAGTCAAAGTATGTGGGCAAGAGTTCAGTGGGACAAGAACAGGAAGAAACTACGGGTCTACCAGGACAGCTAGCTTTGGGATCTTAGGTGGGAGTCAGAAGCAAGCTGTGCAGAGTATGAGAACTAGGAGGTTGGCGGCAGTAGAGAGATCTCCAAAGGCCGTGAGGATGGTGATGGTGCAGGGCATAATGTCCTGGTGCTTCTTAACAGGGTCCTGTTTAAGGGGTAGTTAAGAGGAGATGTGAAAAGATGCCCACCTACTTACTTTCCCCTCATTCAGTCAACTATCACCTGCGAACTTGTACTCCTCCCACTCCCTCCACCATCTTATTCTGCCTTCTGCCTCCTTTCTTACCAGACCTGATGAAGAATCTCAGCCCAAAACATCAACTGCTTTTGTCCCCCCATGGATGCTGCCTGACCTGCAAAGTTCCTGCTGCTTGAACATTTTGTGTGTGTTGGTCAAGATTTCTAGCACCTGCAGAATTTCTCGTATCTCTACTTTTTCATCCAAGTAATTTATACAAATCAATACAGACGTCTCAGCACAGACCACTGCAAAATACCAATGATCACAGATCTCCAGCCAGGGACGCATCCCAGGGGGAGTACTCAGGATGTGCATGGCATAACTGGCAGGTGTGTTTACAGTCATTTTTAATCTCTAACTCTCCCAGTGTAGAGTGCCCTCCTGCTTCAAAACATCCAGCATTGTTCTTGTGCCTAAAAGGACCAAGGTAACATGTGTGACTGGCGTCGTGTCACAATCACCTCAATAATAAGCAAATGCTTTGAGAGGCTGATCATGGACGACACCTGCAGCGTGCTGCCACCCACACTGGACCACCTACAATTCAACACCGTGAGGGAGGGAGGAGAAGATGGCAGTGCGACACAGCGCGCGCAGCCTCTCCAGTGAATGATATCTGTAATCTGTCAAGGAGGGGACCGTGCACAATTCTGATTTGATGGAGACAGACATGAGAGTACGGAGGAACATCTGGAGAAACTTCTGAAATGCCCACTTCGCTGCCGTTGCTACTGTGTGGTAACCAGAATCTCCAGAGCAGAAGGCCCCGAATCCTTGGCTTTGCTTGTTTCAGCGGCCGGGGCAAAGTCAAAGGCGCTCGGCAGAGGATGGCGCTCGGATGGCTGCAGTCGGCTGCTTCCAAGGTATCAGCAAGTTGATGGTACCTGGAGGTTTATAGCAGGGAGTTTCTCCCTTTTGCCGCCTGCTATCGGGGACCCGGGAATTGATCGACTCGGGGACTTTGAGACTTTTTTTTATCATGCCCATTGTTTGTTCTTCATCAAATTATAGTCTTGTTTTGCACTGCTGTAACTATACGCTATAATTATGTGGTTCTGTCAGTGTTAGTCTTTGGTTTGTCCTGTTTTCTGTGATATCACTCTGGATAAACATTAGATTATGAAGACACGTAATTATTGTCATTTAGTAATGCATGCATTAAGAAATGATACATTATTTCCTCCAGTGTGATATCACAAAAACACAGGACAAACCAAGACTAAAAAAAACTGACAAAACCACATAATTATAACATATAGTTACAACAGTGCACAATACCATAACTTGATGAAGAAGTCCGTGAGCTCAGTAACATTCAAAGTTTCTCAAATGTCCCACATCTCACGCAGACGGGAGAAGGAAGAACTCTCCCTGCCATGCCGACCACAATCCGACTCTGAGTCATCCGAAAACTTCGAGGTCTGATCAGCTGTCCAACACCGAGTACTGAACACCATCTCTGTCCGAGCGATTCGACCTCTTTCTCGGCTGCCAAAAGCAGGCAAGGCCGGGGACTTTGAGGCCTACCCTCCGAATGATTCCCGACCACGCAGTAACAACAGCAGCGAACGAGCGTTTCAGAAATTTCTCCAGATGTTCCTCTGTGCTTTCACGTCCATTCTCCATCAAATCAGAATTGCCCACGGCACCTATTTAACAGATACAACATCATTTTTCACCGGAGAGCTGCGCACACGCAGTGCGCTGCCATCTTCTCCTCCCGCCATTGTAACATTGTATCATTTCTTAATGCATGTATGCATTTCTAAATGACAATAAAAGAGGACTGAGTGTTCTCATAATCTAACTCGTCTACTGACACAACCGATCGACAGATGATGCAATAGCCACAGTTCTACACACCGTCCTTACACATCTGGAGAAGGATGCTCATGTGTGAATGCTGTTCTTGGACTACAGTTCAGCATACAACACCATAATTCCTTCCAGGCTTGACAAGAAGCTCAGAGAGCTCAGCCTTAATGCTGCCTTGAGCATCTGGATCCTGGACTTCCCATCAGATTGCAAGCAGGTGGTAAGAGTGGGCACCCTCACCTCTTCCTCTCTGACCCTCAACAAAGGTGCTCCTCAGGGCTGTATCCTAAGCCCCCTCCTTTACTTTCTATATACCCATGACTGTGTCACCACCCACAGCTCCAAACTGCTAATTAAATGTGCTGATGACACATTGATTGGCTTTATCTCAAATAATAATGAGGCAGCCTACAGAGAAGAAGTCATCACCCTGACACAGTGGTGTCAAGAAAACAACCTCTCCCTCAGTGTCACAAGAAGAAAGGAGCTGGTTGTGAATCACAGAAGGAATGGAAATAAGCTAACCCCTATTGACATCAATGGATCTGGGGTTGAGAGGGTGAACAGCTTTAAGCTCCTCAGCATACACATCACTGAGGATCTCACGTGGTCTCTACATACTGGCTGTGTTGTGAAAAGAGCACAACACCACCTCCTTTACCTCAGACAGTTGAGGAAGTTTAGTATGGGCGTCCACATCCAAAGAACTTTCTACAGGGGCACAATTGAGAGCATCCTGACTGGCTACATCACTGCCTGGTATGGGAACTGTACCTCCCTCAATCGCAAGACTCTGCAGAGAGTGGTGTGGACAGCCCAGCACATCTGTAGATGTAAACTTCCCACTATTCAGGACATTCACAAAGACAGGTGTGTAAAAGGGCTCAAAGGATCATTGGGGGCCCGAGTCACCCCAATCATCAACTGTTCCGGCTGCTACCATCCAGGAAACGGTACCGCAACATGAAAGCCAGGACCAACAGACACCCAGACAGCTTCTTCCACCAGGCCATCAGACTGATTAATTCCCGCTGATACAATGGTATTTCTACACTATACTGACTGTCCTGTTGTACATCATATTTACTACAAATTACTATAAATTGCACATTGCACATTTAGACTGAGACGTAATGTAAAGATTTTTACACATGTACATGAAGGATGCAAGAAATAAAGTCAACTCAATTCAAAAGAATAACAGCCTACCATCACTACCATCTGTCTTTTGTAAGCAAGCAAATTTCGAATCCAGACTACCAAGTCACAGTAGATCCCAGGCATCTTAATCATCCCAATCAACCTACCTTGAGGTACCTTGTCGAAAGCCTTACAGAAGTCGATATAGACAGTATCTCTTTCCTTATCCTCAATCATCTTGCTCACCTCCTCAAAAAGTTGTGAAGGAGAAGGTGGACAGTTAAGAGGAAGGTGGATGAAGTGAGAAGCTGATAGGTGGAAGTGGTAAAGGGCTGAAGAGGGAGGGATCTGATAGGAGAGGAGAGTGGACCATGGGAGAAAAAGGAGAGGCACGAGAGGGAGGTGAGAAGAGAAGGAGTGAGAGGGGAGTCAGAGTGGGAGATGGAAAAAGAGAGAAGGGGAGGGAGGGAAGAGAAATTACCGGAAATTTTGAGAGATCAACGTTCATGCAATCAGGTTGAAGGCTACCTCGACAGAATACGAGGTGTTACTCCTCCAACCTGAGAGTGGCCTCATTGTGGCAGTGGAGGCCATAGGCCAACATATCAAAATGGGAATAGAATGTAGAATTAAAATGGATGGCCACTGTGAAAACCTGTCTTCTGTTATGGATAGAGAGAAGGTGCTTAACAAATTGCCCCCTTCCCGATCTACATTGTGTCTTGGTGTTGTATTAGAGGCCATAATGGAAACACATGCTGCAGTGAAAAAGTCCAACAGACTCACAGGTGAAGTGCCGCCTCACCAGGAAGAACTATTTATGGCCCTGAATGGTGGTGAGAGAGGAGGTGTGGGGGCAGGTCTAGCTTGTCCTGCTTGCAGGGATAAGTGCAGGGAGGTAAATCAGTGGGAAGAGATGAATGGAGAAGGAACTTCTGGAGGTGGAGCGGAGTAACGATGGCACTAAATGGCAACTCCTTTGCTTGCATCTTCAGAAATAGCTCTATGTCCATCTTTAATATCTTTATTTTTCCCTTTCAGGGTTCTTTTGAAGACCCTGACCTGGAGCTATATGCTGACATCAGTTCTTTGCAGGAATGGGACCCACTCTCGGGGTTTCACAACTGGCCGCTGTTCAGCACGCCAAGGGCTCAGCCTAAGAGTCCCGCTCGGATTTGGAAGCCTGGGATCTAGGGGCTTTGGAGACAGGCAGATCGAGGGTCCGTGACACGGCAGACCTGTGTGTCTTCGGGGGTGTCAAAATATCTACAGCCGTGTGCCCAGAGACCTGAGATCTTTTGAGATCTTCAGGCACAGAGCTCGGAAAAAGAGACGTAACACACTTTTAACAACGTAAACCACAAGTTGTTTATGATGTCTCCCCGCTCACTGGGAAAACGGTGACACCTCTTTCTCCCTCATTAGGGAGAGAGCGAGCCTGTGGTATGTCGTATACCGGGTGAAATGCGAAGTCTTTGGAGTAACTGCAAATCTGTGCCTTTGCTCATGTTTGAGTGCTCAGCGGCGGGTACCGATGCTTTTTTTATGCCAGTGGGGGGAGGGGGGATTGTTGCTTGCTGCCGTTTACATGCAGGAGGGAGGGGAGCTGGGGGGGACTTTGGGGTTTTAACATTTAACTTTGGGGCACTCCTCTGTTTTCGTGGATGGTTGTGAAGCAAAAGCGTTCCAGGATGTATACTGTATACATTTCTCTGATATTAAATTGGACCTTTGAACCTTTGAAGTCACTGAAGTATGGATGTAGTTAAGTCAAGAGATACAAAAATCACAAACGAGCATTTTGCCAGTAATTATGGAGTCAGAGAGCTACAACATGGAAGCAGAAGGCTGAATCCATGCCAATCGTCACCACTTATTTTCACTTATTACACATTATTCCTATATTTATATATACACCACATTCTCATCTTCAGATCCTATCACTTAGACACGAGAGGTAATTCAAAGGGGCCACCTAACCTACCTACTAACCCAAAAATCTTGGGGAAATCAGAAGAAACTAGAGCACCTGGCGGAAACCCACATAGTCACAGAGAGAACGTGCAAACCAGACCACACAGGCAGAACCAAACATAGTACTGAAATAGGGCTCTGACAATGTGAGGCAACTGCTCAAATGAGGCAGCGCAGGACAGTTACCAAGCATTGGCTTAAACAATTCACAAAATATTTGAAGATTTACTGAACCTTGAGGTCTGAGTGGTGGTGGATCTTCATGCAAAATCATCTCCACCAACGCCGACAAGTTTTCTGAGAAAAATGGTGGTTTTCCTGTTGATTTAAAAGACAATGAACAAAGTTGAATGCCATCAACAACATGTCTCTATATGATCACAATTTCCCTGCATCAATCCAAAAAACATCTTTCATTCATTTGATTTCTCAATCTCTACAAATTATAGAATAATTTAATTACGTTGCAGAATTACACAAAAACATAGTTTAGGGCTGTTTATATCTATCCATCAGCAGTTTTTTTTTTATTTCTATGCTCAAAAAATCAAATATGATAACGGTGGATCATTAAATTTTTCCCATAAAACCACAAGTCTTAGGAACAGAATCAGACCATTCAGCCATTCAAGTCCGTTCCACCATTCCATTATAGCTGACCTATTATCTCTCTCAACCTGTTCTCCCATCTTCTCCCTGTAACCTTTGACGCCCTTACTAATCAAGAACCTGCCAGCCTCCACCTTAAACATACGCAATGACTTGGCCTCTTCACCCGTCTGTGGCAACGAATTCAATAGATTCACCACCCTCTAGCAAAAGAAATTCCTTCTTATCTCTGTTTTAAAGCGATATCCTTCTATTCGGAGGCTGTGCCTTCCCAATTTACCTCAGAGTAGCATCAATTATTCCATGATGAATAAGATAAAACAAGTTGCACAGTAAGTGCTGAGGTAAAATGCCCAATGTCCCCCAGTCCCAAAGATTCAGCTTTATTGTAAGCTGGGGCATTTCTCCAATTTTCCATGGATGGAATTGTTAATCATAGATTAGTGTCAATAGTCATTGAATTTTATTTTATTTAGCTGTATGAACATTACATAAATATGAAATGCAAAAACAGAATTATGTAATGCATTATTTGTGTTATCCTTCTGTTGTAACAAACCAATCACATGCACACAAGATTTTAACTTTCCATTCACCAATTGTATTTGACGTTTTGTATTTTAAGCATCTTTAATTACAACAATACAAGTCAGCAGTCTCCCACCTCAGAACTTCAAAACTTGCAAACAAAGATCAAAATGGTTTTATGAATTGGCACCAATAAACAAGACAATATAAACCCTGTATGAATCTGCCTGAGAGAATAGAAGTGAACATGTATCAAAACAAACCTGTAAACATTTCATAAAGTACACAGCCTAGAGACCATAAATCACTGATTGGAGAGCAATCTTCACCCTTCACAACTTCAGGAGCCATATACAGTGTAGACCCTATTAGGACAGATAATTCAAATGACATGTCAAAATACCATGAATAGCACTCAATTTCTTGAAACTAAAGAATGCGATTTCCCTTCTCCACCATTGATGCTGCCCTTACTCACATATCTTTCATTTGTCAGACATCCACCCCCACCTTAACAGTGAAAGAGTTCCTCTTGTCCTCACCTATCACCCCATGAACCTCCACTTGAACACATCATTCTCTGCAACTTGATTGGATACTTTGCAAAGTCATCTTCAGTATCACTTTAATCTTTAGTTTATTCTGGAAATGATTCATTGCTTAACTAGCTGTTCAAGTTGTCCCTCTCCACCCTATAGACCTCTCAATCTTTTTAGGTGATCATCTTAGAGAATATGCCATGCAATTTTATTATTTTGAAGCGCAAAGTACTTCACAAATGACCTTCATAGGTCAAGGTATTGACTGTAAGAGTTGGGACATCATCATGCATCTGGTCAAAATATTGCAGTATTATATACTGTTCTCATTGCCCCACAGTAGGAAGGGTGTGATAGCAATAAACAGAGTGCAGAGGAGACTCGCCACGATGCTGCATGGAATAGAATACAGAGCTTATTCTCACTGGATCATAGGAGACTAAGGAATGAGCTTATAGAAGTTTACAAAATTATGAGGGACATTTGGAGAATAGAAAGAATCACTTCCCTACGGCAAAGGAGTCTACAACAGAGGACACGGGTTTAAGGTGAGATGTGAGAAGTTTAAAGAAGATCCAAAGAGTATATTTTTCAAACAAAATGCACTGAAAATATGAAGTGCCTGAGGTGGTGCTGGGAGCATATACATTATAATGCTTAAAAGGTATTTGGACAGATTCTAGGGTAGGAAAGGCATAGAAGGATATAAGCATATGGAAATAATGTAGATAGGCATAAAATTCAGCATGGATGAGGTAGATCAAAAAGGCCCATTTCTGTGTTGAACAATTCCATGATGACATTTCCCACGCTAGTCTTACTGATTGATCGACTGAGATACTGTGTGGAACAGGCTCTTCCAGCCCTTCGAGCTGCACTGCCCAGCAATCCCCCAATTTAATCCCAGCCTAATCACGGGAGAATTTACAATGACCAATTAACCTACCAAAAGGTACGTCTTTGGACTGTGGGAGGGAACCAGAGCACCCAGAGGAAATCCACACAGTCACAGGGAGAACATACAAACTCCTTACAGGCAGCATCAGGAATTGAACCTGGGTCACTGGCACTGTAAAGCATTGTGATAAACACCAAGCTACTGCGCTGCCCTGTCTGAACTAAATGTATAATGCCAATGTTACACGTCATCCACAACACAAAAAATATATATCCACGCCTCTAAAATAGAAACAAGGAAAGTCTTACATCCAGAACCTTGGCAATATAATTGCTCAAATCTGATTCTGAAGAAGAGGAAACAATGCTGAAAATGTTCAAGTTGGGATTGGACATGGTTGTGAATGAGACCATGGAAACGCAGCTCACATGAGTTATGAAAAAAACTTAAAATGCTCCAAGAATATAATCCTGATATTTATGATTCATGAGCACCTACATGGATAATAGCAAAGGCTACAGGATCAAACAATACAAACACAAAGAAATCTGCAGATGCTGGAATTTCAAGCAACACTCATAAAAATTGCTGGTGAACGCAGCAGGCCAGGCAGCATCTCTAGGAAGAGGTACAGTTGACGTTTTGGGCCGAGACCCTTCGTCAGGACTAACTGAAAGAAGAGCTAGTAAGAGATTAACAATAACTCAGTTGCAATGCCTGGACCTTATGCTTCAGATAAATACTAGTTACAACACCTGCCGTTTTATTTTGCAATGCAAAATGTACTTTATGTACTAGTGTCATATGTATTATTGACTGACTCACTAATCAGCCTGGCATCTGAGCAAGCATTGAGCCGCACTCACATTCCAGAGTGCAAATGGGGTGTACTCCTAGCCATGAATGTGGGGTGCAGCAAGATCCAGGGTTTGGTCCCAGAGCTCATGCATCAGGAGTGTAGGTAAGTTTGTGACCAGAACTGGGATCCAGATTGAATGCATACTTCCCACTCCCTTTAAGCTCTCCAGATACATATGATTCTTTTACACTGCTGTGTTACTTGTAAAGTTAGATAGAGTTCTTTGAGGAGGTGACCAGGCATATAGATGAGGGAAGTGCAGTGGATGTGATCTATATGGATTTTAGTAAGGCATTTGACAAGATTCCACACGGTAGACTTATTCAGAAAGTCAGAAGGCATGGGATCCAGGGAGGTTTGGCCAGGTGGATTCAAAATTGGCTTGCCTGTAGAAGGCAGAGGGTCGTGGTGGAGGGAGTACTTTCAGATTGGAGGATTGTTACTAGTGGTGTCCCACAAGGATCTGTTCTGGGACCTCTAATTTTCGTGATTTTTATTAATGACCTGGATGTGGGGGTAGAAGGGTGGATTGGCAAGTTTGCAGACGACACAAAGATTGGTGGTGTTGTAGATAGCATAGAGGATTGTCAAAGATTGCAGAGAGACATTGATAGGATGCAGAAGTGGGCTGAGAAGTGGCAGATGGAGTTCAACCCGGAGAAGTGTGAGGTGGTACACTTTGGAAGCACAAATTCCAAGGCAGAGTACAAAGTAAATGGCAGGATACTTGGTAGTGTGGAGGAGCAGAGGGATCTGGGGGTACATGTCCACAGATCCCTGAAAGTTGCCTCACAGTTGGATAGGGTAGTTAAGAAAGCTTATGGGGTGTTAGCTTTCATAAGCCGAGGAATAGAGTTTAAGAATCACGATGTAATGATGCAGCTCTATAAAACTCTGGTTAGGCCACACTTGGAGTACTGTGTCCAGTTCTGGTCACCTCACTATAGGAAGGATGTGGAAGCATTGGAAAGGGTACAGAGGATATTTACCAGGATGCTGCCTGGTTTAGAGAGTATGCATTATGATCAGAGATTAAGGGAGCTAGGGCTTTACTCTTCAGAGAGAAGGAGGATGAGAGGAGACATGATAGAGGTGTACAAGATAATAAGAGGAATAGAGTGGATAGCCAGCGCCTCTTCTCTAGGGGACCACTGCTCAATACAAGAGGACATGGCTTTAAGGTAAGGGGTGGGAAGTTCAAGGGGGTTACTAGAGGAAGGTTTTTTACTCAGAGAGTGGTTGGTGTGTGGAATACACTGCCTGAATCAGTGGTGGAGGCAGATACACTAGTGAAGTTTAAGAGACTACTGGACAATTATATGGAGGAATTTAAGGTGGGGGCTTATATGGGAGGTAGGGTTTGAGGGTCGGCACAACATTGTGGTCCGAAGGGCCTGTACTGTGCTGTACTATTCTATGTTCTATGTTAAAGAAAGTGTGTTTGGATGGTAACATGAGTAACATAAAATATAGAAGATTTGCTAGGCCACCTGAAGATTATTATTAATAAATTTGGTCATGTTAAACTGTAAAGGGCAGATTTTAGTTGGCAAGAAATTTGGTCTTCTTATTACATCCATCTTTTGCCCTGAATATAGAAGATTTGTTGTAAATCGCAACAAATCATCAATCTAAATTTTGAGTTCCAAATTTTATAACGGCTGCAATTTCAACAACCTGAATGCTGCATTTAAGAGAAATTAACTCTTTTATTTAACTTATTGTTAGAAATGGAATTTAGTAAGTACAATTCTTTAGAATGCTTATTTAACTATAACAAGAAGTAGTTTTGTGGGATACTATGAAAGTCACTAGGCTCAGATAACCTACATAACAAATACTCCACAAGGAGCAAATGCACAGTGAGATTAAGTTCAGTTTCAATGGTGTCCAAATTTCTTGCCACATTTCAAGTAAACCACAATTCCTGCTGAAGTCTGCTTTCACAATAACTCAGTTCGGCAAATACTTAAACTTAAAGGATAGGCACTCTCTGTTTTGAAATACTCAGACTCAAATAGAATGACTGCAGAGGTTATACAATATCCCTTGGAGTTCCTTTACAGATAATCCCTGCATTACAGTGGAATCACATTTTCAGAAAACAGTCTATTTCACAATTCTCCAGAAAACAAAGTTACATTATATCTGCATGCTCCAAGAAATGTGGGTTGAAAAGGAAACTGTGGAGACTATTTTATCCCCAAGTAAATTCCATGAGAGTGAACCTATTCAACATCTCAAGCTTTGGGTAGTGATTTCTGAATCCTATAAGGGCAATTTTCAGTGATTAGAACAGCCATAACACAGTGTCTGTATTCAAAAGGTACAACAAGAACTGTATGTATGGCCAATAAACAAAAGGATAACATCATGCAAAGAGCATGATAAACAAAGGGCAGTAACCTGAAAGTAACACTTTGGTCCCCCCCACAGTTGTTGTCTAGCCTGCTGAGCATTCCACTATTTACTGTATTTCACGGTTAGCTATGATTGGACAACCGCATCTCTTATGTCCCAAGTTTAACAGGGAATCTCAAGTTTTCCCATCACCTATGAAACTTATTAAGACAGGAGGTTTTTTTTTTAAAACAAATTGTTACCTTGAGTTCGACTTTTGGATTTTTTCTGTGCCTCTTCATTAGTTTCACTTACATCATCATCTGTGCCAATCAGTGCAAAGAATTCCTCTAGATTCTCTCCTTCTGCCTTAGCAAGACTGAAGTTACTGTACTTCAGAGTGCCTGGTCCATCGACCAATATCTACAGAAGAGTATAAGAAATTTCAAGAACATAATAATGTAGTAGGTGTAAAATGTTTTTGTAAAATGTCCATAAAAACTTTTGTGCTACATAATGATTTTTATAGCCATGAATCAGACAAACCAGTATTTTATATCCTCTTAGAGCAATAGTTCCCAAAGGGGCCAGTTACATGTCCTAAGAGGGCGTTAGAGGGAATAGAAGTCATCAGGGGAGGAGTTCAATATTCTTGGGGGAGCGGGTGGTAAGCGGCACCCTAACTTGAGGCATGAGACCTGACCGAACGTTAGTAGAGCAAGCACTTCCAAAATAAAAGGATGAAGCACTGGAACACAGGAAGGGCCACAGGTCTGCAGGCAGTGAGCACTCGTTAGCACAACGCATCTGAAACTCAGCAATCTCATCCAACCTTACCAACCAAACAGACGTTATTGGGGGTGCATAAATTAGCAACCAGGGTGCCCAACGGTTCTCCTTGACTTGCGGCACGGAATGAGTTCATGCAATTTAACAGTTGGTAAGTTAAGTACGCCCTCTTAACTTTCTCTACAGATCTATGAAAACAGGTTGCGCACTGATACAGTGCTGGCCGGAACCAAATGGTGCAATTTGAACCTGGTGAACCTGCCAACCCCAAGGATTCCTCTTGAGGTGTTCAAGGCGACCTTGGCTTCATATGTACGGTCAAGAACCATCTTTGGGGATTATGAGATCTTAGATGATTGGTTAATCACGCTGACTAGAACAGTATAAACGTAGCTTGCCGAACACCAGCTCTGTCCTAACTAACATTCAGCTTCCAATCTGAATCCTTGTCAACATAATTTTCGCTATTGTGATCTTCTTCATCTTCGCCTCACCTTTCCTCTGTGTGCAGCTACCATCACTCTATCCGTGTCAACTCGCTTCTGTTGTCAACATCCGACAGGCATTCCCAGTTTGTGTTAATTTTTTATTTTAATTTAACCCCATTAATGAATAACGAAGCACCCTCTATGTGTCTGAAGCGGTTTTATTCCGATCCTGTTAGATCAACAACGCCGCATGCATCTTATTTGTAATACTGTGCTATCTAATGAAGCCATAAAACCATCAAGTTTGTTGGAACACTTCTGTAAAAAAACACCCTAAAAATGCTACTTATGGTATTATCCAATTCCAGAAGATGAAAGAAGCATTTGAAAAGCGTGGTACGCTCAAGTCATTTGCCAAAAAAGCCAAAAATGACCTTGATAGTGGTCTCATTGCTTCTTAGAACATTTCCAAAATGCTAACAAAGTATACAACTGGTAAAAGATTAATAATGCCTGTTCTATCAGAAGTGCTCACCACTGTGCTCAAAATGGATACCAGGATTTTAATATCAATTCCTCTGAGTAATAACTCTGTAGATCGTCGTATGACAAAATGATGAAGACATTGAGTATTAACTACGCTCAGAGCTACAAAAAAAAAATAGAATTTGGTATACAAATGGATGAGTCAACTGTGTGAGACAACAAGGCATTGCTGCTGGCATATACACGGTTTATCAAAAATGGAAAAGTTTATGAAGAGATCCTCTTTTGTAAAAATTTAAAATCAAATATCAATGGACAACCAATCCACAACAAGCTCAAAAAGTATACTGAGGATAAAAGTGTTCTGATTTGGAACATAATTTCTTGTGCAGCAGATGGAACACCATATATGACAGGTCACCATGCTGATTTCGTGACACTTATGAAAAAGAAATTCCAAGTTTGTTTGTAATCCGTTGTGCAATTCATCATCACAATCTCACAGCTAAAATCCTCAGCTAGCGACTTTTTTTAAGCATGACTCTTGTATTATCCGCTATCAACAAAATTAAAGCTCATCCATTCAATAGCAGGATATTTCACCAGTTATGCCAAGATAACTATGAAGAGTTTGAACGATTGCTTCTTCACACCGAAGTATATTGTCTGTCAAAAGACTGCTGCTGAAAACGTTTCTTTGGTCTTTTGGAAACTGTGGTTGAATTTTTGCTCAGAGTCGACAGGAGCTTGGGAAACGAGATTGAACTTCTACATGGAGATGTGGCATACTTAGTTGATCTGTATGACAAAACAAACATTCTAAATATGAAACAGCAGGGTGAGAATTTTAATTTAATCCAGGCAAAAAGTGCAGTGTCCACTTTTATTGGAAAATTGGAAATATAGGTAAGCAAGACATTGGGAGAAGAATGTTCTTACAGTTTCCCTGCATGGAAAGTTTGGCACTCTCTTTCACAGACAGTGATTTGCAGGAGTATTGCTTCCACCTGCAGCAACTGAAGAAGGATCTTCAGAATCGATTCAAGTATTTAAACGATCTGGAAGTTCCAAACTGGGTAATTAACCCATTTCTTTGCAAGGTGGAAGAACAGGAAGAGAGCTTGCAAGAAAAAATTATCGAATTTCAGAACAATGAAAAAGCAAAGTTGCTTTAAGAATCAAACAACAGGAATACTGCAGATGCTGGAAATTCAAGCAACGCACATCAAAGTTGCTGGTGAACGCAGCAGGCCAGGCAGCATCTCTAGGAAGAGGTACAGTCGACGTTTCAGGCCGAGACCCTTCGTCAGGACTAACTGAAGGAAGAGTTAGTAAGAGATTTGAAAGTGGGAGGGGGAGAGGGAGATCCAAAATGATAGGAGAAGACAGGAGGGGGAGGGATAGAGCCAAGAGCTGGACAGGTGATTGGCAAAAGGGATATGAGAGGGATCATGGGACAGGAGGTCCGGGGAGAAAGACAAGGGGGGGGGAACCCAGAGGATGGGCAAGGGGTATATTCAGAGGGACAGAGGGAGAAAAAGGAGAGTGAGAGAAAGAATGTGTGTATAAAAATAAATAACGGATGGGGTACGAGGGGGAGACGGGGCATCAGCGGAAGTTAGAGAAGTCGATGTTCATACCATCAGGTTGGAGGCTACCCAGACGGAATATAAGGTGATGTTCCTCCAACCTGAGTGTGGCTTCATCTTTACAGTAGAGGAGGCCGTGGATAGACTTTAAGAATGTCGACTTTTGTGGTATGTGACTACAGTATCATACAAAGTTTCCTGGTCTTTCCATCCTCCTGACTTGTTGAAAGAGGCTTTAGTGCAGTGAACCGTATATTCACAAAAAAAACAGAAACCCCTTGGATATTATTACGTGTGGGGACTTAAGGCTTTTGCTGTCACAACCTAAACCAGATATTTCAACTCCTGATAAAAACCATCAAGCTCAAGGATCACATTGATAGCGAAGCTGCTGTACAGCGCACAAGTACTGTGTAAGCTAGGTTTAAAAGGCAAATAAAAATTTAAAGCAGAATCATTTTTAACATGGTAGCATACGGTAGACATGTTCTTACACAATGGGGGTGCCAAAAAGTATATTGTGCCTAAGAGGAACATTGGCAAATATGAAGGTGCTTTGGGGGGTGGGGGGGGGTGTTGGGCTATAAAAGACTGGGAAACACCATCTTAAAATTTTTACTTATCTAGCATATAACAAGGTCACGACAGTAGCACAGCAGTTAGTGCATCAATATTATAGCTCTGAGAGTTTCGGAATTTCGGCACCATACTGTAAGGAATCTCTGTACGTCCTCCCCATAGAATGCGTGCGTCTTCTTCAAATCCTTCTGTTTCATCCCACACTCCAAAGACGTACCAAGTAGGTTAATTGGTCATTGTAAATTGTCCCATTAGGTTTGGTTTTATCAGGTATGTCAGGGTTTGCTGGGGTGGTGTAGCTCAAAGGGCTGGAAGGGCCCACGCCGTGCAGAAAATAACAAAATATCAAACTGTATTTCAGAAGTACAAGTAAGAGGGAAAAAATAATGCCCATCAAAGAAGATATTGAGAGGAATGCCCAAAACCTTTTTGCTTTGGTTAATTTATCAACATCTTTAAAAAGATAAAGTGACTGATAGAATAAATAAAGGAGGGAATTCCAAAGTGAGGGTCACAGGACAATTGAAAATGTTACTATTAACTCTGAGATTCAAGGCAAAATGTGGAAGGTATCCAAGCCAAAGCTAGGTGGACTGTCAGGTTAACAATCAGTCTTTTGTGGAAACAAAATCCGGCCATTTGATTAGGGATTGAAAAAAACTCCAGCATAAATAAGGTCATTAACAAAAGAAATCATATTTATTTTCCAATTATAGCTGCAATTAACTCATATATAATTCAAAAGTGTCCATTTACCTTAGCAGGATTAAGATCACCAAACACGATACCCAACTCATGGATATGGTGCAAACCCATTACTAGATCAATACCAAACTGTCTAACAACATCCTCATGTAAGTATTCATCTTGGGTGATAATCATTGCCAAAGAACCTCCTGCAATAGACACAACAGATTGGATGCAGCAAAATCAAAAATGAATACAACACACTGAGAAGAGGTGGAAATACTCAACAAGTCAAGCAATATTTGTAGAGATAAAGGTAGAATTAATAACAGGTGGCTCAGTCATTAGGTGATAGGACAACAACTTGAAAAGTTAACTTTTTCTGTCTCTGGACTTGCTAAGTAGTTCCAGCATTTTCAGCCTTAAGTTCACATTTCTTAAACCTACAGTACTGTCTTAGGCACATATATTGCTAGGGTGCCCAAGAGATTTGCACAGTACTGTATCCATCAATGTCGACTGGAGAGCAAGCTTGTAAATCTGGCAGGAGGAAAGGATGTTGGAAATGGCGAGGCTAGAATGCTGTGGGAGGGATGTGGGACAGGTGCCAGAAAGAGTGCTAGGGGTGGGATGGGAAGAAACAGATGCAGACACACCCAGCCCTGAGACACGAAGCAAGGTCATTTGATTCCAAACAATTGGTTTATTGATCACTGCAGAATATCGCTTCCCACTTCTTCCATTCTTCCCCCCACCCCCCCATTTTCCCAACCATGATTCCCCTCTCCCTGCCCACTTCCCACTCTCAGTCCACAACAGGTTTATCATCACTCATCAATGTCATGAAGTTAGTTTTTTTTTTGCGGCAGCAGTACAGTGAAATACATAAAATTACTACAATACTGTGCAAAAGGTTCAGGCTCCCTTGACAAAGACTTTTGCACAGTACCATATATATGAATCTTGAATAAATCTCTTCAAATGAAATAAAACTCAGAGGGGAGGAGAAGATGGCAGCGCGTGCGGCTGCTCCGAAATGATATCGTATTTGTGAACTAGGTACCGTGCACAATCCTGATTTGATGGAGGCAGCTGTAAGAAGCATGGCGGAACATCTGGAGAAACTTCTGAAATGCCCGGTTCGCTGCCGCTGCTACTGTGCGATCGAGAATCGCCGGAGGGGAAGGCACCAAATCCTCAGCTTTGCCTATTGCCTGTTGCCGGGACCAGGGTCAAAGCGCTCAGCAGAGATGGTGCTCGGTGTCGGAGGCTCGAAGTTTTCGGACAGACTCAAGAGTCGGCTGTGGTTGGGTGCTTCCAGGGTGCTGCATCAGCAAGTTTGCAGTGTTGGAAGCTCATGGCAGGAAGAATTTTTCTTCCTTCTACCGTCTGCGTGAGATGATGGGTCTTTCAAGAAACTTTGAGACTTTTTTTTACCGTGCCCATGGTCAGTTCTTTATCAAATTACGGTGTTGCTTTGCACTGTTAGAAACATAGAAAATAGGTGCAGGAGTAGGCTATTCGGCCCTTCGAGCCTGCACCGCCATTTATTATGATCATGGCTGATCATCCAACTCAGAACCCTGTACCAGCCTTCCCTCCATACCCCCTGATCCCCGTAGCCACAAGGGCCATATCTAACTCCCTCTTCAATGAACTGGCCTCAACTGTTTCCTGTGGCAGAGAATTCCACAGATTCACCACTCTCTGTGTGAAGAAGTTTTTCCTAATCTCGGTCCTAAAAGGCTTCCCCTTTATCCTCAAACTGTGGCCCCTTGTTCTGGACTTCCCCAACATCAGGAACAATCTTCCTGCATCTAGCCTGTCCAATCCCTTTAGGATTTTATACGTTTCAATCAGATCCCCCCTCAAACTTCTAAATTCCAACGAGTACAAACCCAGTTCATCCTGTCTTTCTTCATATGAAAGTCCTGCCATCCCAGGAATCAATCTGGTGAACCTTCTTTGTACTCCCTCTATGGCAAGGATGTCTTTCCTCAGATTAGGGGACCAAAACTGCACACAATACTCCAGATGTGGTCTCACCAAGGCCTTGTACAACTGCAGTAGTACCTCTCTGCTCCTGTACTCGAATCCTCTCGCTATAAATGCCAGCATACCATTTGCCTTTTTCACCACCTGCTGTACCTGCATGCCCACTTTCAATGACTGGTGTATAATGACACCCAGGTCTCATTGTACCTCCCCTTCTCCTAATCGGCCACCATTCAGATAATAATCTGGTTTCCTATTTTTGCCACCAAAGTGGATAACTGCACATTTATCCACATTAAATTGCATCTGCCATGAATTTGCCCACTCACCCAACCTATCCAAGTCACCCTGCATCCTCTTAGCATCCTCCTCACAGCTAACACTGCCGCCCAGCTTCGTGTCATCCGCAAACTTGGAGATGCTGCATTTAATTCCCTCATCCAAGTCATTAATATATATTGTAAACAACTGGGGTCCCAGCACTGAGCCTTGCGGTACCCCACTAGTCACTGCCTACCATTCTGAAAAGGTCCCGTTCATTCCCACTCTTTGCTTCCTGTCTGCTAACCAATTCTCTATCCACATCAATACCTTACCCCCAATACCGTGTGCTTTAAGTTTGCACACTAATCTCCTGTGTGGGACCTTGTCAAAAGCCTTTTGAAAATCCAAATATACCACATCCACTGGTTCTCCCCTATCCACTCTACTAGTTACATCCTCAAAAAATTCTATGAGATTCGTCAGACATGATTTTCCTTTCACAAATCCATGCTGACTTTGTTCGATGATTTCACCGCTTTCCAAATGTGCTGTTATCACATCTTTCATAACTGACTCCAGCAGTTTCCCCACCACCAACATTAGGCTAACCGGTCTATAATTCCCCGGTTTCTCTCTCCCTCCTTTTTTAAAAAGTGGGGTTACATTAGCCACCTTCCAATCCTCAGGAACTAGTCCAGAATCTAACGAGTTTTGAAAAATTATCACTAATGCATCCACTATTTCTTGGGCTACTTCCTTAAGCACTCTGGGATGCAGACCATCTGGCCCTGGGGATTTATATGCCTTTAATCCCTTCAATTTACCCAACACCACTTCCCTACTAACATGTATTTCGCTCAGTTCCTCCATCTCACTGGACCCTCTGTCCCCTACTATTTCTGGAAGATTATTTATGTCCTCCTTAGTGAAGACAGAACCAAAGTAATTATTCAATTGGTCTGCCATGTCCTTGCTTCCCATAATCAATTCACCTGTTTCTGTCTGTAGGGGACCTACATTTGTCTTTACCAGTCTTTTCCTTTTTGCATATCTATAAAAGCTTTTACAGTCAGTTTTTATGTTCCCTGCCAGTTTTCTCTCATATGTTGTAACTATATGTTATAATTATGTGGTTTTTGTCAGTTTTTCAGTCTCGGTTTGTCTTGCGTTTCTGTGATATCATTTTGGAAGAACATTGTATCATTTCTTAATGCATGCATTACTAAATGATAGTAAAAGAGGACTGCGTATCCTCATAATCTAATCTAATAATATACTTTAAAATGCTCTAGGAAATGGAGGAACATCATTTTCGCATTCCAGCTTTTATATTCCTGCTCCTTTCTATCAACCACTTGAAATCCATGTTTTGGTTCGGTTCCACTTACTTCATCTAGCGCCTTTTAACTTTATGTATGTCATTTGTAACTCTTCTCAGCTTCCTCTTCTAAAGAAATCAAGCCGATCTTAATCCAAAAACTTCATCATCCTTGGCAACATTATTTCAAAGCAATCTAAGATACCAAAGATTAGACCTTTCCCATAATGTTCTGCCTTTGATCATCAATACCAAATTCCACCTTGCATTCTCCACCAGATTCTGACATACAATCTGGGAAAGAGTCAGGAAGAAACACGGACAGCAATGCAAAGAAAGGAGTCTGTTGACGCCGGGTCAGCAACCATCAGAAGAGGTTACAGAAGATAAGCATGGTGAAATGCCTGTACAGGTTTAAGGGAATCAACTCATCTTTTTTTAGAGAAAGGGGCAATCACCGAGCTGGTCAGAATTGCTCCTGGAATTTGATCAGGCTACATGTTTGTACTATGCCTTCTACAGCTTTCTTTCACCCCTGGTGAGTCTGAAGTCTGGAGCAAAACTAGGTGCTATTCAGATGGCATCATGAATGAGTAGTAGCTTTTAAAACTATGGCCAAAATTATGCACTAACTCTCAGAAATTCAAATTCAATTATTTGTAATGTACTAAACAGGACTTTACAAACATGTCATGATAAACGACATGATTTGTGTTAGGCACATGGCCAAGTAGTTAAGGCGTTCGTCTAGTGATCTGAAGGTCGCTAGTTCGAGCCTCAGCTGTGGCAGCATGTTTGTGTACTTGAGCAAGGCACTTAACCACACATTGCTCTAGTGTCTGTGTGAGGAGTGGCGCCCCACACAGACTTCCAATCTGCGCCTTGTAAGGCATGAAAATGCCGGACGCAGGCCTCTCATGGTCTGAGTCGACGTTCCCTCCCTCCCCATGATAAACATAATTCTTATTGCAGTTCTCTGTTATTTCTATTCGGGGTGACGTTAATCCTATGGCCATTGTGAATCCATGCCACAGGATTGACTTCGACAGCACGAAACTACTGTGCTGCACCAGTGGTTCTAGGACCACCTTGTAAAGGAAGCCTTTGAAATAAAACTAGAGAAATAGAGTTTTAACAAAGGTGAAGGTCTCACTCCAAGTAAGAACTGGAATTGACTGATGCAAAAATGATGCAACATCAGAAATCTGATTGGATGAGGACGACCCAATCAGAAGAGGCGGACAATGGAGATTTATATACCTCTGAACTAGACATGCCTAGGCATACCTGTAACTGGCTAGAAGCCAGAGAAGAGTTTATTCGTTATCTGTGCTGGGAAAGCACTAGATCCTTTCTCATGTCATGATGAAACTAAAAAGATAAGAATCTCTTACTATCAGTGGCTTCTCAAAATATCTTAGACAATAAATACTCTAAACAACAGCCTTATTCTTCAAACATTTTTCCCAGAAATTGATGACAGAAATTATGAATGGAGTTTATTGCTGACTCACCCCCCACTATATAACAAAAGATCCTGGGAAAAGCAGAATTTCAATTAACCAAACTGTCTCCCTTAACCTTGGAAACAGTATGTCATGAAACAATCTTAAGCAGATGAAAAAGGGGATAGAAAATATCATACATGATCTGATAGTTCGGTATTGTTGAAACTTGACTATTTTTAAAAGCATTGCTATCCTCAACTGTCTATTATCAGCTCGTGCCCGTGAAAAGGCTACACCCACCTATACTACATCTATGCTAGAGTAACCCTCCTGCCACTTGGTGAGGCCCCAAAAGTGGCCAGCGTTAATAGCAAAAAGGCCCCAGCAAGTGCCAGTGACTAAGCGCAGCATCGTGGGCCCACAGTCTGGGTGAACATCAACTGGATCCGTATACCGGCCCTGAAAACTCTCTTAGCACCTCTATCACAGGTGGACATCGGATGAGCCTCTAGTTTAGTCCCTGTTGGCACTCACCAATCTTAAAAGGTACGTCATAGAAAGCATCCTATCTGTGTGCATCATGGCTTGGTATGGCAACTGCTCTATCTGAGACGACAAAGAAAGTACAGAGAATTGTAGAGATAGCTAGTACATCATGGAGCACAGCCTCCTTTCCACTGTTATAAACCACTATACAGTCCCCTTATACAAGATAAACTCCTGACCTCACATTGCCTGACCGCACTGCATTTCTTTGTAAATGTAACCAACATTTTATTTAGTATTCTTATTGCTTTTCCCTTATACACTTCAGTGCACTGATATGATGAAATTATCTGTTTACATGGCATGAAAAACAAAGATTTTGTCTTTTGAAGGAGTTTTTGCATCAATGATAAACCTCACACACTGTCACATCATATGTTGCAGGACTGCACCGTAAACTGAATGTCAGTCACCTTGTGTGACTTTTAAAAGTTGGGGATTGAACAGTTGAGTAGTTTCAAGTTCCTGGTGCCAACATCTTTGAAGATCTATCCTGGGTCCAACATACTGATGAAATTACAAAGAAGGCACAACAGCAACTATATTTCATTTGGAGCCTGAGGAGGATTAGTATGTCACCAAAGACACTCACAAACTTCTACAGACAGACCATGGGGAACATTCTAACTGGTATGGAGAAGCCCCGGGTTCAGCAAGAATAGAGAAAGAAGAGTAGATTTAAAAGGTGGGGGGGAGAGGGAGGGGAGAAACACAAAGTGATAGGTGAAATCAGGAGGGGGAGGTGTGAAGTAAAGGGCTGGGAAGTTGATTAGTGAAAGAGATACAGAGCTGGAGAAGAGCGAATCTAATAGGAGGACAGAACATAGAATTGTACAGCACAGTACAGGCCTTTCGACCCACAATGTTGTGCCAACCATCAAACCCTGCCTCTCAAATAAGCCCCCACCTTAAATTCCTCCATATACTTGTCTAGTAGTCTCTTAAACTTCACTAGTGTATCTGCCTCCACCACTGACTCAGGCAGTGCATTCCACGCACCAACCACTCTCTGAGTAAAAAACCTTCCTCTAATACCCCCCTTGAACTTCCCACCCCAGAAGGCCATGGAAGAAAGAAAAGGGCAGAGGAGAAACACCAGAGGGTGGTGATGGGCGGGCAAGGAGATAAGGTGAGAGGGGGAAAAGGGGATGGAGAATGGCGAAGGGGTGTGGGGGGACATTACCGGAAGTTTGAGAAATCAATGTTTATGCCATCAGGTTGAGGCTACCCAGGCGGAACATAAGGTGTTGTTCCTCCAACCTGAGTGTGGCCTCATCGCAACAGTAGAGGAGGCCGTGAATTGATATATCAGAATGAGAATGGGACGTGGAATTAAAATAGGTGGCCACTGCGAGATCCCACTTCTTCTGGAAGAAGGAGTGCAAGCACTCGCCAAAGCAGTCTCCTAATTTACATCGGGTTTCACAGATATACAGGAGGCCACACAAGGAGCACCGGATACAGCATATGACCCCAACAGACTCACAGGTGAAGTGTCACCTCACCTGGATTGGAATGTTCAGAGTCCTGAATGGTGGTGAAGGAGGTGGTGTAGGGGCAGGTGTAGCACTTGTTCTGCTTGCAAGGATAAGTGCCAGGAGGGAGATCAGTGGGGAGGGACAATTGGACAAGGAAGTCATGTAGGGAACGATCCCTGCGGAAAGCAGAAAGTGGGGTGGGGAGGGAAGGATGTGTTTGGTGGTGGGATCCCGTTGGAGATGGCAGAAGTTCCGGACAATTATGTGCTGGACACAGGGGGCCAGTAGAGTGGTACATGAGGACAAGATGAAGTCTGTCTCTGGTAAGGTGGCAGGAGGATGGGGTGACAGCAGACGTGCATGAAATGGAAGAGATGTGGTTAAGGGTAACATGGATGGTGGAGGAAGGGAAGCTCCTTTCTTTGAAAAGGGAGGACATCATCTTCGCTCTGGAATGAAAAGCCACATCCTGAGAGCAGATGCAGTGGAGACGAAGGAATTGAGAGAACAGGATGGCATGTTTACAAGTAACAGGGTGGGAAAAGATATAGTCTAGGTAGCTGTGAGAGTCCATAGGTTTATAAGAGACATCAGTAGATAAGCTGCCTCCAGAGATGGAGTCAGAGAGATCGAGAAAGGGGAGGGAGGTGTCGGAAATGGACCAGGTAAATTTGAGGGCTGGGTGGAAATTGGAGGCAAAGTTGATGAAATTGACGAGCTCCGCATGTGTGCAGGAAGCCGCATCAATGCAGTCAGCGATGTAGCGAAGGAAAAGTGGAGGATTAACGCCAGTTTAACACAGATTGTTCCATGTAACCAACAAAAAGGCAGGCATAGTCAGGACCCACGCGAATGCCCATGGCTACAGCTCTTGTTTGAAGGAAGTGGGAGGAGCCAAAGGCAAAATGATTAAGTCTGAGGACAAAGTTCCACTAGATGGAGGAGAGTGGTAATGGAGGGGAACTGGTTGGGTCTGGTGTCCAGAAAGAAACGGACAGCTTTGAGGCCTTCCTGTGGGGGATGGAGGTGTTTGGGGACTGGACATCCATAGTAAAAATAAGATGATGGGCGCCAGGGAACTTGAAATCACTGAAAAGATCAAGAGCGTGTGAAGGTAGGAGGAAGGAAAGGTCTGAACCTGGGGGGGGGGAAGGGGGAGGATAAAACAGAATCAAGGTATGCAGATGAGTTCAGTGGGGCAGGACAAGCTGAAACAATGGGTCCACCTGGACAAGCGGGTTATGGATCTTGGGTAGGAGGTAGAAACGGGAAGTGCGGGGCGCAGGAACTATGAGGTTGGTGGCAGTGGAAGGAAGATACCCAGAGCTAATAAGGTCAATGATGGTGTGGGAGACAATGGCCTGGTGCTCTTTAGTGGGGTCCTACTCGACGGGCAAGTAAAAGGAGGTGTCTGAGGGTTGTCGCTGGGCCTCAGCATGGTAGAGATCAGTACGCCAGACTACTAATAGCACCCCCACTTATCTGTAGGTTTGATGGTGAGGTTAAGATTAGTGTGGAGGGAGTGAAGAGCTGAGTGCTTGGAAGGAGTGAGGTTGGAATTAGAAAGAGGAGTGTTGAAGACTAGAAGGTTGATGTCCTGTCAGCAGTTGGCAATAAAAAGATCCAGAGCAGGCAGAAGACGAGGCTGGGGTGTCCAGGGAGAGGAGGAGAGTTAAGGATGGGAGAAGGGGGGTGATTGGAGAGTTCTTACCATAGAAGTAGGCTCGGAGACAGAGGTGCCGGGAGAAAAGTTCAGTGTCATGGCGGGCGCAGAACTCACTGAGGTGTGGGCACAGGGGGACAAAGGTGGTGAGGCCCTTACCGAGGACAGTGTTCTACGTCAGAGACGTGAAGACCCAGCATGGATGAGAGCTGGGATCTGAAGGGGGAAAGAGGTTAGTAGTGTCTGAAGAGAAGGGAGGTTTGGGGTGTTCAGGGATGGTGAGGTGAGAGGAAGATGGAGTCTGAGGACCCAAGACCTGGCACTGAGACGAGGTTGAAGAATGGTGATGGGGTAAGGGGAGACGGAGGTCCAGTGGCAGCACATGAAGACCCGGGTGGAGGTCAAGGCTGGAGTCAGAGTTGGAAGTTGTGCAATCGGTACTTTGAAACTGTCCGAGGTCGTTGGAACCTGCATCGATAGCAGTGGAGTTCAGGTTTTGAGTCTGTTCTGGGTCATTAGATTCGTCGAGGTCGGTAGCAAGGGTCGTGATCTGGAGACGTCCAGGCCTACCAGCATTGGAGACAGCAGGTTCTGTGGTCTGTAGCTGGACGATCTTCTGACACTTGCAGGACACGAGAAAGTCAAAGAATCAGCAATTGAAAGCGTGGCTCCAGTGGAGGATAAAGTAGCGGACAGGTCTATTATAGGCGGTGGAGACAGAATCCCAGAGTTGTAGAAGTGACTGGGATAGGGACACCAGATATCTCCTCATGGCAGAAAGTGTCGCACTTAGAACGCAGTGGGAGAAGCAGTCAATTGAATGTGAACATCTGGGGTCTGCAGAGGGTGCAAATCGAGAAGCTTGACAACAGATCTGGAAGCCACATGGAAAGTTGCAAACGCAATCAGTTCCATCATGGGTACTAGCCTCCCCAGCATCGAGGACATCTTCAAAAGGCAATACCATCAAAAAGGGGTCCATCATTAAGGACCCCTATCACCCAAGACATGCCCTCTTCTCATCGTTACCATCAAGGACACACATTCAAAATTTTAGGAGAAGTTTCTTCCCTACTTCCCTTTGACTTCTGAATGGACAATGAACCCACGAACACTACTTCACTAATTTTCTTCCTTTTTTGTCCTCTTTTGCACTACTTATTTAATTTTTTCATGTCTATTTTTTCCTGTAATGTATAATTTTTTTTATTATGTATTGCAATGTACGGCTGCCGCAAAACAACAAATTTCATGGCGCATACCAGTGATATTAAACCTGATTTTGACACTAACTACTTTGATGTAAAGTGAAGCTGTGACAAAACCATGAAGAAAAGCTACCCAACTATGTCAACTATTCAAGACAAACAAAAATGTTAAATTAATTACCAATCTCTCACCTTTCAAAATCTCATTAATATCTTAAACAGTATTTAGCAAAGGAAAGGTAGTGATGGGCATATTTTGTGTTACAGATTTTACAAAGCTAATGATCATTCCCTGTTTTCTTGAATGCATTCAGAGTTTAAACAGATATGCAAGTGACAAAATAAAGGTTGAAGATTACAAAAGAATTATATTAAATAGTTGATGGGGAGAAGAAAACCTTCAATGACTTAATTAGTTTGCTTGAAAGTGACTGAGAAGGACAAGGTATTATTAGAATTGCAAACAGGGATATATTGAGAAACCATGGGAGTCTATGAACACAGATTCTTGACATAGATAGCAGTTAAAAGGCAAACATAAATCTTGGCTTTAACAGCAAGGCAAAGAATACAATAGCTGGGATTTATGGTAGAATGATATACAATGCTTGCTAGGCTACAGCTCAAAGGTTGCCTGCCTGGAGAAAGATAAAATTATACAAGAAAGGTTACCAAGATGATTTACGAGTACCTTGTCAGCACTGGAAAATTACAGCTACAAGGAAACAATGATAAAGTCGGTTTCTTGGAAACAGATGGCGTTGTGGTGAGAACTAATTGAGGTGGACAAAATTATAGGGTGCTTATACAGAGTACATGGGAAGGATTTACTTCTCTTTAACTAAAAGGTGAAAAAACAGAGAGCATAGATTAAATGTTTTTGATTGTGGAAAAACATTTCCACCCAGAAGTTGGTGAGGGTCTGCATCTCACTGCTGGAAAGGACCAGCAAGGCAGAAATTTCTCACCATATCTAAAAAGTACCTAAATAAGCCTTGACCTGGAGATGATAGAAAGGATTAAGTTGGCTAACTTTCAACCAGTCAATCTGTTTTATGAATTTCTAACTTTTATTTCAATTATTTGAATTCTTACCTGTGCACAGCTCTACCACAAGCCATAAGTGATTGCTTGTCTCATACCACTCATGAAATAATACGATATTCTGGTGTTCAATACCATGAGTAAGTCGTACCTATATTAAATACATATTTTAAAGTATTTACATTGTATAATATGAAAACCAAATACGAAGTATCTTATATAGCCATTACTTGTACCAATAAAGCAACACCTCAAACAAACTCAGTGATAGGCTTAATGCAAACCCAGGACAAACCTTCAAATTTGACAGATTTGCATATTCTAAGCAATCATAGTGCCTAATGAATGCAGGTATTATGAGAAACTCACCCTATTTGTGATCTCTGGCCTTTTTGATTTGTCAATACATAAAATAGCCACAAAATTAACAGTTCCCTTCCTTCTGCCTTTGTAAACAGTAGATTTATTTCCTTTTCCAATTTCTTCATAAAGGACAAAGTTTTCCATTTTGATAATTCTGAGAAAATGAATTGAAATTTAAAAAAAACACAATTACACATATACTCACTATTTACAACCAATATTCCATCACAATAGTTATTAAAAAGAGCATTTTTCCAAGGTGCTTTAGATACATTTAAAATAAAGTCAAAAATGAACTGGAGCTATTAGAAAAAAAAATGGACTAGTTTTAGGAATTGTCAGAATATGGGGAAAATCACCTCAAATCAGCATGAGAATGAGAAGTAGGGCCTGCAAGTGGTGACTCCAGAGTTGAGAGAAGCAAAAATATTACTAATTTAAACTCAAGCATAACTTCAAATTTTCAACATTAAGAACCCATAAACCAACTAACTGTCAGGGTTGAACGGCATGCAAGAACTACAAAACTGGGTTAAAGCTGTAAAGATTTACGACAATGTGGCCAGGACTGGAGCATTATAGTGACAATGAAAGAGGAAGTCATGGTGCCATTCTGAAAACTGAGTTAAATTTCACAGTAAAAGACGAATAAGAGTGCTGCACCAAGTTTCAAAGTGCATTTATTATCAAAGAATGCTTAAATTATACAACCTTGAGATGCGTTTGCTTACAGGCAGTCGCAAATCATGGAACATGAAAGAACCCAATTTAAAAAAAAGACCAACCCCAGTACCCACAAAGAAAGAGAGAGAAAATGCAAAACGAATCATGTAAACACATGTAACGTTCCGTTATGTTGGCTCGTGTATGTCTAGGGGAAATCCCACCCAGCACCTGCCTCAACACTCCCCACAAGGTCGGTCGCCACCCGTATCAATCCCAAACATCAATCATCAGCCAGCACACCCAGTAAATTTTAACAGGTACACTTTATAGATATTACTAATTCTATGACATTAATATACATTTGATACAGAGAGGAAAGTAATGGAAAAAAAAGGTGCCAACACTTATCAAAGTCCAAGTTCTTCGCGCGCTACTGTTGGAGCTCAATCGAATCCGGACGACCACCCGAATCCTGTCGACTCACGGCTCGAGACCACCCAGAGTGATCGACCAGAGCCTTTCCACACGTCCGCCGTCCTCCCCGTCTCTCCGTCTCTCCTTCGTCTCCCCGTCTCTCCACCGTCCTCCCCGTCTCTCCACCGTCCACAGTCATATGATACAGCATGGTATCGCATGTCCACCGTCCTCCTCGTCTCCCCTCCGACTCCCCGTCTCCCCTCCATCCTCCCCGTCTCTCCTCCGACTCCCCACCAAAAACCCCCGCACATCCGCCGTCCTCCTCGTCTCTCCTCCAACTCCCCGCCAAAAACCCCGGTCCACAGTCATATGATACAGCATGGTATCCGAAAACAAAACGATACATGACCACCCATTAGTTAATAGCACCCTGCTATCTCTAATAACCCAAGCAAATGTCTAGTTAGAGACTGTCTCAGCATTCCTCAGTATAACATAACAAAGAAGTCATTTTAAATTTAACAAAAAGAAAAACCCCGTACACATAGCAACAACTGCAGCATTCCGAACCAAATGGAGTCCTGAGATGTCCAGGGCAGCCGGAAGTAGGCCCAAAGCCTCGGTATTCAGTTGACCATATAAGCAGGGCAAATCATTGCAAAGTTCACAGACACAAAGCACAGCAGCCAGGGGCAGTCTCACAACCTTAGCGTCACGGAGAGAAGAACCCCAGTCTATCTGGGCCAGCATTTAAATTGTCTGAACCTCCCAATAGGAACCAGGACCCACTGCCAGTGAATCACTCCGGGCCTTGATCTTGCTGCCAGAGAAGTTGTTCTCAACCTATCCAAATCAGCTTAATGCCCAGAGCAATCTAACCTTGCTCGACTCGCAACACCCTGCCTTTCTAGTCTATCTGGACCGACGTTTAGATTGCCCAAACAGTCTACTGCACCTTGCATCAGGACCCTGGCCTTGCTCAGCAAATCACTTTGGGGATAGAGGTACCACCTCTCAGTTGAAATTACCACACAGGGGAGTCATTCAGCTCATTGTTTCCATGCTGACCAAAAGTGGGCATTATCTTCATCCCACTTCTCATCTCTAGGCTTATAGTTTGTGGTTCTTCATTTCACCCAGGTACTTATAATGTGATTTGAAGGTTTCTGCCTCCACAAGTCTTTTATACAGTGAAATTCAAGACCATCATCACTTATTCAACAACTTTTTTCCCCTCAAGTTCCAATGCATTCCATCACCCCAATGTCCTGGCAATTAAATTTATAAGCAGCCTCATGTAAGGCACCTTGTCAAAAAGACCTTCTGAAAATCAAACTACGCAACATCTCCTATGTCTATCCTGTTCATTATTTCTTCAAAGAATTTCAACAGATTTGTCAGGCAAGATCTTCCCAGAAGGAAACCATTGTGACTTCAATCTATTTTATCATGCGCCTCTAAATAGCCCAAAACCACATCCTTAACAATCGACTCCAACATCTTCCCAACCACTGAGGTTGACTAAATGGCTTATAGTTTCCTTTCATCTGCCTCTCTTCCTTCTTGAAGAGTGGAGTGACATTTACAAATTTCCAGTCCTCTGGAACCATGCCAGAAACTACTGATTCTTGAAAGATCATGATGAATGCCTGCACAATCTCTTCAGCTACTCTTTGAGAATCCTGGGGTGCACACCATCTGGTCCAGGTGATTTATCTACCTTCGGATGTTTCAGTTCCCTCGCACCTTCTCCCTAGAAATGGCAAATTCACTCATTTCTGCTCCCCGACACCACTGAACATCTGGCATACTGCTAGCATTTTCCACAGTGAAGACGGATGCAAAAAACCTATTCAGTTTGTCCATCATTTCCTTGTCCCCCATTCTTACCTCTCCAGCATCATTTTCCAGCAGTCCAATATGTACTCTCATCTCTCTTTTACATTAGAAACTTTTGGTATCTTTTTAATATTATTGGCTAGCTTACCTTTGTATTCCATCTTTTCCTTCTTTATGATTTGCTTTTTAGTTGTGTTCTGCTGGTTTTTAAAAGCTTCCCAATCCACTAATTTTTGCTCTATTATATGCCCTCTCTTTTGCTTCCACTTTGGCTTTGACTTCCCTTGTCAGTCACAGTTGCGTCATCCTGCCTTTAGACCAGTGGTCTCCAACCAACGGGCCGCAAAGCATGTGCTACAGGGCCACGCGGAAACGATATGATTTGGCGATATGAAACGATGAGAGTCAGCTGCACCTTTCCTCATTCCCTGTCACACTGTTGAACTTGAACACCACCTCCCCCACCCCCGTCAGCCGGTCCGCAAGAATATCATCAATATTAAACCGGTCCGCGGTGCAAAAAAGGTTGGGGACCCCTGCTTTAGACTACTACTTCTTTGGGATCTATGTGTCCTACGCTTTCTGAATTGCTCCCAGAAACTCTAGCCATTGCTACTCTGCTCTCATCTTTGCTAGTGTCCCCTTCCAGTGATCTTTGACCAGCTTCTCTCTCATATCTTGTAATTCCCTTTACCCCACTGTAATACTGGTACATCTGACTTTAGATTCTCCCTCTCAAATTGTAAGATAAATTCTATCATATTATGATCACTGTCTCCTAAGGGTTCCTTTACCTTAAGCACTCCAAGCATTTCTGGTTCATTGCATAACACACCATCCAAAACAGCTGAACCCCTAGTGGCTTAACCACGAGCCGCTCTAAAACGCCATCATGTAGGCATTCTAGAAATTCCCCCTAGGGATCCAGCACTAATCTGATTTTCCCACACTACCTCAATATTACAGTACCCCATGACCATCATAACATTACCCTTTTGACACACAGGTTCTACCTCCAATTGTAATTTGTAGCCCACATCTTTGCTACTGTTCGGAGGTCTTCCATGAGGGCCTTTTTACCCTTGCAGTTTCTGAGCTCTACCCACAACAATTCTACACCTTTTGATCCTATGTCACCTCTTTCTAAGGATTTTGATTTCATTTTTTAACCAACAGTCATCCCTCCCCCTTTGCCTATCCTTTAGATACAATGTGTATCCTTGGATGTTAAACTCCAAGCTATAATTTTCTTTCAGCCATGATTCAATGATGACCATGTTATACATGCCAATCTCTAACTGTGCTACAAGTTCAT
Source organism: Mobula hypostoma (assembly GCF_963921235.1). Taxonomy (NCBI): domain Eukaryota; kingdom Metazoa; phylum Chordata; class Chondrichthyes; order Myliobatiformes; family Myliobatidae; genus Mobula; species Mobula hypostoma. The sequence continues at coordinate 68,323,385 of NC_086113.1, read as the reverse complement.
CCACCTTATTCTGTATACTGCATGTATTCAAATATGACACATTCAGTTCTGTATACATGACCCTTTTTGATTTTGTCCCCCTTTTACACTGCAACTCATCCTGTTGACTGCAACTTTGCCATATCATCAGCCTGTCTTTGCTAGCAATCTCACTACACACTGCATCTCCTTAGCCCTATACTGCAGTTTGCTAACAATCTCACTACACACTGCATCTCCTCAGCCCTACACTGCGGTGTCATTCCCCCCTTGCCAAATTAGATTAAACCTTTCCCGAATAGCTCTAGGAAATCTGCCTGCAAGGATATTGGTCCCCCTCAGGTTCAGGTGTAACCCAGCCGTTCTGACCAAGTCGTACCTTCCCCAGAAGAGATCCCAATGATCCAGAAATCTGAACACTGCCCCTCAGTTCCTCAGCTAGGCTCACTGGCATGTAACACAGGCAGCAATCCAGAGACTACTACCCGGAGGTCCTGCTTTCAAGTTTTTTAACCTAGCTCCCTAAAATCTCTACAGGACCTCCTCACTTCTCCTGCCTATGTCATTGGAGCCAATATGTAGCAAAGCCCCTGGATGCTCACCCTCACCACTTAGAATGCCGTGGACCTGATCAGAGACATCTCTGACCTTGGCACCTGGGAGGCAAAATAACATCCACAGAATCCTGTCCCTATTCCTTTGACTATGGAATCTCCTATCACTAATGCAGTCCTCCTCACCCCTCCCCTTCTAAGCCACAGCACACGACTCAGTGCCAGAGACCCGGTTGCTGCAGCTACCTCCCCCCTTCAGGTCGCCCCCTTCAACTTCTGCCGCTTGAAGCAATAAGTGTCAGGAAGGAGATTAGTGAGGAGGAACAAATGGACAAGGGAATCATGGAGGGAGCGATCTCTGCAGAAAACAAACCAGATTCCCAACCACGGGTCCTGGATGAACCATGAGATCCACAATCTACCAAAGGTCAGATCAGAGGCATTCAAGTCTGGTGACCAGGAAAGTTACGAGAGGTCCAGGTACAATCAGCAGAAAGCCATCCCACCGGTGAAGTGGCATTTCCTAACTAATTTTGAATCAACAGTAGTAGCAGGGCTTGAACACTCCACCTCTTATAAACTTAAATCAGGCGGCATAGGTGACAACAGGGCTTTGCTTCCAGATCTCAATGTCTTGTATGTTCGCTTTGACCATCAGAACATGGAGGAACCTTCATGAACTCCCACATTTCCTTGATGATCCTATGATTTCAGCCTCTGAGGCTGATGTGCAAGCAACCTTCAGAAGGGTGAACTAACAAAAAACATCTGGCCCAGACAGGGTACTTGGCCAAGTAATAAAACCTGTGCTGATCAACTGGCTGGAGTGTTCACAGAGATCTTTAACCTCTCGCTTCGGCAGTCTGAGGTATCCACCTGCTTCAAGCAAGCTTCAGTTACACCGGTGCCCAAGGAGAATAGAAACATAGAAAACCTACAGCACAATACAGGCCCTTTGACTCACAAAGCTGTGCCGAACATGTCCTTACCTTAGAAATTACCTAGGGTTACCTATAGCTCTCTATTTTTCTAAGCTCCATGTATCCACCCAGGGGTCTCTTAAAAGACCCTATTGTATCCGCCTCCACTACCACCACTGCCGGCAGCCCATTCCACACACTCACCACTCTTCTGCATAAAAAACTTACCCCTGACATCTCCTCTGTACCTACATATGTTGTAACCTGCCGCAATGACTATCCTCCAGTGGCACTTACATCCACAGTGATGAAGTACTTAAAGAGGTTGGTGAAGGAACGTATCAGCTCCTGCCTGAGAAGTGGCTTGCGTCAGCTCCAGTTTGTCTAACAGAGCAACAGTCCACAGCAGAAGCCACCTCACTGGTTCTTCATTCAACCCTGGAACATCTGCACAGCAATACATCAGGATACTCTTTCTTGGCTGTAGCACAACATTCAATACCATCATACCCTCAAAACTAACCAATAAGCTTCAGGACCTTGGCCTCAATATCTCTTTGTGCAATTGAATCAATTTCCTCACTTGCAGACCCCAGTCGGTTCAGATTGGCAACATCTCTTCCACAATCTCCATCAGCACAGATGCACCACAAGGCTGTGTGCTTAGTCTTCTGCTGTACTCATTCTACACTTATGACTGTCTGGCTACGCACAACTCGAATGCCACATTCAAGGTTGCTACAAACACTGATGTCTTATGCTGAAACAAAGTTGGTGATGAGTCAGCACATAGGAGGAAGACTGAAAATTTGGCTGATTGGTGCCACAACAACAACCTTTTACTCAATGTTGGCAAGACCAAAGATCTGATTATTGCCTTCAGGAAGAGGAATCCAAAGGTTCATGAGCCAGTCCTCATCAGAGGATCAGAGATGGAAAAGGTCAGCAACTTTAAATTCCTCAGTATTATTATTTCAGAGGACCTGTCCTGGGTTCAGCAGTTAAAAAGAAAGCACAGCAGCACCTCCACTTTCTTACGAGTTTGTGAAGTCTCGGCATGACACTTAACACGAAGAAACTTTGATAGGTATGTCGTGGAGAGTATATTGTCTGGGTGCATCACAGTCTGGTATGGAAACACCAATGCCCTTGAATGGAAAATCCTACAAAAAGTAGTGGATACGGCCCAGTCCCTCCCCACCATTGAGCACATCTATATGAAACGTTGCCGCAGGAAAGCAGCATCCATCATCAGGGACCCCCACCACCCAGGACATGCTCTCTTCTCACTGTTGCCATCAGGAAGGTGGTACAGGAGCCTCAGGACTCACATTACCAGATTCAGGAACAATTATTACTCCTCAAACATTAGGCCACAGAGAGGATAATTTCATTGAAATATAGACTTACTTTCAAGGGTTCTTCATCTCACGATCTCAATATTTATTGCTTATTTGTGTATTATTATTCTTTTTTTCCATATTTGCAGAGTTTGTTGTCTTTTGCACACTGGTTGAGCATCCAAGTTGATGTAGTCTTCCTTTGATTCTATAATGGTTATTATTCTATTCTGAATTTATTGAGAATGTCCACAAGGAAATGAATCTCAGGGTTGTATACAGTGACACATATGTACTTTGATAATAAATTCACCTTGAATTTGTAAAACAAAGATTGGGGTGGAGGAGGTAAAGAGGTGTTTGGTGGCAGTGTCCTTGACAATGGCGCAAGTTACAAATAATTATGTTTTAAATAAGGAGGGTCACAGGGTAGCAGATGAGAACGGGAGGAAGTCTATCCTCGGTAAGGCAACTGGAAGACGGGGTGAGCACGGCTGTCCGGGAAATGAAGGAGATGCAGGTGAGGGCCGTATCAATGGAAGAGGAAAGTAAACCCTAATCTTTAAAGAAGAGGGACATCTCTGATGCTTTGAAGAACCAACTATTTGGTCTGTAAGTCTCACCTCATCTTGAATTGTTCCTAAGCTCCAAAATTTGAAAAATCTCGTTTCCTGGATCATTTTTCATTTGCACTGTTCTATTTCAGTGTTTACTGGTACACATGAGAGCAATGGTAATTAAAAGAAAACGATCTGTAAAATCCAGTTAGAGGGCTCCTATAATCTGCCTGCAAGAACTCATTCCACTTTTCACTCATGTCACTATTGCTACAAAGTGCATTTCAAATTCTGATCACTCTCCGACCTCCCCAAATGCTTGACAAAGCCTTCCGTGCTCTATTGGGTGAATGTAAACATCCAGCCACAAAATACCATAAGAAGCCTCTCCAGTGAGACGATCAATATTTGTTCCACAACTAACCTCAAACACAGCGAGCCCCAAAGTACTCAAGAGTTGTTCCAAAAGCAGGACCAGCATTACCAGAGTACTCATACACCGTACTGGTTAGGGTTACGGTCCTTCGGCCGTCTCTTATGCTCTGTCCCCCACCATCCGAGAGAGCGAACAGGGACCCCTCACCCCTCAGCAGTGCTTCTCCCTCCTCCTCGCTGACCAAGGAAGCCCGACCGCGGCCTCGGTAGACGGGGCCCGATTCAGAGAGCAGATGCCTGCCGGAGTACGGCCCCCATCAGCCGGAGTCCACTCACCACCGCTGACGCCGCACAGACGCGACCCGGCCCGGCCTCCAACGGCCGGAAGTGCGGGCAGCCAGGACACTCGCTGCGACAGGAGGGGGAATAATCTCACCGTACACTCGGTTCCCGGCCTTTAAGCCCCCCAGTTTCCATCACTCCGGCTCCTCTACAACAATAACGTTTACTGTTTGGTTGTGGGTCGTCACTTGCCGGTTTCACAAGGCTGGCCTCTGCTGGGCTGCCTTTTCCCCTCACCGTGTGGAAGAATGGCTCCATTCCCTGGTTACAGCTGAGGCCGTTGCCCCGGTAACCGAGGCCGGGCAAACAGGTACCGTCATTCAAAGCTCCGGCCTCGGGCCGCGGCGTGCGGAACGGCTGACAGCGCCAGGCATTACAGCTTTTAAAACTGCCCACTTTAAAACATATAGACAGTCATGGTGCTGTAATATAAATGTTTTAAAGTCAAACATCACGGTGGGCTGTTTAAATGATTCGGCGCGGGGCGAAGACCCCGTTACTGTGCGACTAACAGAGACGTGGCCTTCAGCACATCAAGAACACACCACCATTATTTACAATAATCCTACTCCATCCCATTTTATTCTCGGCGCAGGACCCTCAAATTCCTGTCCCTGGATCCTTCTAAACACCTAAACACAGAGTCATCGAATCAAAGAGCACTGAAACAGGCCCTTCAACTCAGGAGCTCCATGCCAATCTTTTTGCCCATCGACACTAGTCCCATCTGCTCACATTAGGACTACATATATCCTTTCTATGCCTGTCCAAATGCACCTTAAACATAGTAAGATTCCACCACCTTCTCTGGCTATACATTCCAGACATCTACCAATCTCTATAAAAAAAACCTCAATATTCCCTTTAAAATCCCTACCCCTCACCTTAAAACAATGCCATCTTGTTTTTGATACATTTATCGTGGGTAAAAGGCTTCCCACACAGATGGCAATTCAGAGTGTCCAATTAGGTGTATTAGATGATGAGAGGCATTGATCGTGTGGATAGCCAGAGGCTTTTTCCCCATGGTTGAAATGGCTAACACGAGGGGATGCAGTTTTAAGGTGCTTGGAAGTAGGTACAAGGGGATATCAGAAGTAAGTTTTTCACGGAGAGTGGTGGGTGCGTGGACTGCACTGCCAGCAACAGTGGTAGAGGTGGATACAATAGGATCTTTTAAGAGTATAAAATTTTATATCTTTTAAGAGCTATGTGGTAGGGAAATTCTAGGCAGCTTCTAGAGTAGGTTACATGGTCGACACAACATTATGGGCTGAAGAGCCTGTAATGCGCTGTAGGTTTTCAATGTTTCTATTAACATATCAAATTGTCTGTGTGTGGAGAAAGCCAAAGCACCCAGAGGCAACCCAGGGCAAACATGCCAAACTCCATAAACAGCACCCAAGGTCAGGACTGAGTCTCTGTGAGGCCCAAACAATCTCATCCCTTGCCTCCCAGTCTCAGATATATCTCATTACGTACATTGGATTTTACCAATTTTATATCTACTAAGACATCATATTTCTCAGCTTTTGTGATAATATGTTCTAGAATTGCATCATCTCCCTCCCGGAAATCTCCAGCAACAATGTCTTTTTCCTCAGTGAATACAGAAGAAGTATATTAATTTCAGACCTTGCCCACTTTCTGTGGCACAATGCACAAATGGACTGTATTTGTTCCCTGGCTGCCCTCTTGCTTTTAACATGCATTAAAAAAATGCCTTTGCGTTTTATTTGATCTTGTCTGCTCACGATATTTCACAGCCTCTCCATGTCTTCCTTGTTCCTTTCAGTATTCATCTGCACTCTACACCCAACACAAGAGATGGTTATTTAAAGCTCTGAACCCTCTCCAATGTCAGTATATCCTTTCTAAAATAAGGAGCCCAAAACTGCACACAATACTCCAAGTGTGGTCTCACGAGTGCCTTATAGAGCCTCAACATCACATCCCTGCTCTTATATTCTATACCTCCAGAAATGAATGCCAACATTGCATTTGCCTTCCTCACTACCGATTCAACCTGGAGGCTAACCTTTAGGGTATCCTGCACAAGGACTCCCAAGTCCTTTTCCATCTCTACATTTTGAATTCTCTCCCCATCTAAATATTTGTCTGCCAGTTTATTTCTTCCACCAAAGTGCATGACCATACACTTTCCAACATCGTACTTCATTTGCTATTTCTTTGCCTATTCCCCTAAACTATCTAAGTCTCTGTGCAGGCTCTCTGTTTCCTCAACACTACCCACTCCTCCATCTATCTTTGTATCATTGGAAAATTTAGCCACAAATCCATCAATCCCATAATCCAAATCATTGACATACATCGTAAAAAGCAGTGGTCCCAACACCGACCCCTGTGGAACTCCACTGGTAAGTGGAAGCCAGCCAGAATCAGATCTCTTTATTCCCACTCTTGGCTTTCTGCCGATCAGCCAATGCTCCACCCATGCTAGTAACTCCCCTGTAACTCCATGGGCTCTTATCTTGCTAAGCAGCCTCATGTGTGGCACCTTGTCAAAGGCCTTCTGAAAATCCAAGCACAGCACATCTACTGCAACTTCTTTATCTACCCTGCTTGTAATTTCCTCAAAAAATTGCAGTAGGTTAGTCAGGCAGGATTTTCTTTTCAGGAAACCATGCTGGCTTTGGCCTATCTTGTCATGTGCCTCCAGGTATTCTGTAATCTCATCCCTAACAATTGACTCTAACAACTTCCCAACCACTGATGTCCAGCTAACAGCTCTATAGTTTCCTTTCTGCTGCCTCCCAACCTCCTTAAATAGTGGCGTAACATTTGCAATTTTCCGGTCATCCAGTACAATGCCAGAATCTATTGATTCTTGAAAGATCATTGTTACTTCCTTCAGAACCCGAGGGTGCATTCCATCAGGTCCAGGAGATTTATCCATCCTCCGACCATTCAGCTTCCTGAGCACCTTCTCCGTCGTAATTTTCACTGCACGTACTTTTTCACTTCCCTGACACTCTTGAATGTCCGATATACTGCAGATGTCTTCCACTGTGAAGACAGATGCAAAATATGCATTCAGTTCCTCTGCCATCTCTGCGTCTCTCTTTACAATATCTCCAGTGTCATTTCCTATTGGTCCTATATCTACCCTCAACTCTCTTTTACCCTTTATATACTTAAAAAAAGATTTTAGTATCTTCTTTGATATTAGTTGCCAGCTTCCTTTCATAATTCATCTTTTCCTTCCTAATGACCTTCTTAGTTTCCTTCTGACAAAGGGTCTCGGCCTGAAACGTCGACTGCATCTCTTCCTAGAGATGCTGCCTGGCCTGCTGCGTTCACCAGCAACTTTTATGTGTGTTGCTAGTTTCCTTCTGCAAATTTTTAAAAACTTCCCAATCCTCTATCTTCCACTAGCTTTGCCTTCATTGTATGCCTTCTCTTTTGCTTTTACTTTGGCTCTGACTTCGCTTGTCGGCTATGGTAGTGTCCTTCTTCAATTCAAAAATTTCTTCTTATTTGGAATATATCTGTCTTGCACTTTCCTCACTTTTTGCAAAAACTCCAGCCATTGCTGCTCTGCTGTCCTTCCTGCTAGTGTCCCTTTCCTGTCAACCTTGGCTAGTTCCCCTCCCATGCCATTGTAATTTCCTTTACTCCACTGAAATACCAACCAGATTCTAGCCATACCTGTCTACTATGCTCCACCCGTTGAACTCATCCCTGCAGACCGGGAAGAAATGGCAATGGAGAAAGAAGTGTGAAGTGGTTTTCAAAATGGTAAAGAAAATGGTGACATCAGACACTGTACTCACACATTATGATCCATGTCATTCAGTGAAGCTTACCTGTGATGCCTCGCCTTGTGGTATAGGTGCATTCATGCTGTGAGTGATGAAGGTGAATGCCCCACAGCCTTTGTATCATGTTCCCTGAAAACTGCAGAGAAAAATTACACACAGATTGACAAAGAGGCTTTACGTCTGGTTTGGGGTGTGAAACATTTCAACCAGTACTTTAATGGGAGAGAGTTTACCCTCATTACTGATCATCAACCACTGGTGTCCATTTTCAATCCACAGACAGTGTTCCACTAAAAGCAGCAACGCAAATTCAGAGATGGGCTCCGTTTCTTGGAGGACACAAGTACAAGATCGAATTCAAGAGGACAACTAATCATGGAAATACTTATGGATTGTCCCATTTACCTTTGGAAAATATAATACCTGGAGAATTTACAAAACAGGGAACTCCTCTTGACATATTATCCCCAATGCCAATTGAAAGTCTCCCTATTCCAGTAGAGGTGATCCAAAGGGAAACCAGGAAAGTCTTCACATTGTCTCAGGTCTATATGGGAACCCAAAATGGCTGGAATGTGCTGCAGAAATCCTAGTGCCCCCATTTTACCGGCGCTGGAATGAACTTGCCCTTGATGGATTTGCCTTATGTTGTACCATCCAGCTGAGAGCTAAAGTGCTAGAGGAGCCACAGTACCATCTAGGCTTGGTACTGTAGATGGTACTGCATCTTCTCGGCATGGTCAAAATGAAAGTGTTGGCCTAAAGCTGTGAAGCTTTATCTGGTGGCCTGGGATTGATCGGCAGATCAAGCAGCTCGCCAGGCACAGCTCAGGATGCCAGCACATCCACAGGAAAGGTGTCCAGAGCTGTCAGAACAACTTGGGCGGTGCCAGAGTCAACTCCTATAACCACCACAGAGGAGGGCCCAGAACCTGAGATTTTTTCACAGCCACATTTGCCAAGCAGAGTGAACCCTCACCCCTTGTCAGGAAAGATTTCTATCTTGAAGTAAGAAATCATCCTCAGTGATTAAAGCTTCAGGCCTAAATGGGACAATTTAAAATTTACTGTGCTGTGGATGTCTGTTTATAGTGGTTGTATTACATAGTATACTGTGTATATAGTTGAGATGCATTCCATATTGGATTGGAGTTTGCAGTTAAGCAGGGAGAAGTGTTATGAGTTTAATGTTACAGTAACATTTGAGTAATGTAAATATATCAGCATTCTTTGTTGTTTATTAATTCACTATAGGTTATATGTAAAAGTACGTAAATGACATATGTCATCATACCACCATGTTATATGACCGTGCCTCACTTAAAGTAAAAACGAAACTAATTACACAGATCTCCCAACTCCCTTGTTTTTCCTTCAGTTCATTTTATGTTTCGGTGTTACAAAACATAACAGACACTGATGCCATTTTAAAAAATATCTCCACATTCTTAGATTCTACCATTCACTAAGGGCAGTTGTCATTGTGCAATTAATCTCCTGACCCATACATCTTTTGGATGTGGGAGGAAATCAAAGCATGGAGGAGAAGCCCGTACAGTCACAGGGAGAAAATACCACCTCCACATATAGAGCACTGAAGGTCAGAAATTAACTCAGGTCACAGGCACTGTGACCCAGTGGCTTTGCCAGCAGCTCTTGAAGGGGCTCCTCCACTTCTCCAATAGATTTCCTTGTTTATTGTCATCATACTCTCAATGTCCCTTAACATCCAGGATTCTGCTGTGTATCGTGGAATAAATAAATAAATAAACAAATAAAATTCCATGGTTTCTTCTTTTGTTTAGTTCTAAGTCCTCTGCACCTCTGATGTTGGAATTTTCTGCCGAGAAAGCTTTTGATAGAGTAGAATGGCCTTATTTATTTAAGGTGCTTGAAATGTTTAATTTTAGCCTGAAATTTATATCCTGGATTAAACTGTTATATCACTCCCCTGTAGCCTCGGTTCGTACTAACTCTTTAAACTCACCTTTTTTTCCTCTCTTTCGTGGTACTCGACAAGGCTGTCCTCTTAGTCCCCTATTATTTGATATTGCATTAGAACCTCTTGCAATTGCTATTCGAGAATCTTCAAATATTACTGGGATAACTCGGGGATTAAAGTCCCATAAATTATCACTCTATGCTGATGATTTACTTTTATATATTTCTAATCCTGAGAGATCTATTCCTGCTGTTTTAGAGTTATTAGCACAATTTGGTCTTTTCTCAGGTTATAAATTAAATCTTAGTAAGAGTGAACTTTTTCCGATTAATAAACATCTTCCCTTATATTATAAATTTCCATTTAAATTGATTAATAATTACCTTTCATATCTTGGGATTAAAATTACTTGTAAACATAAAGATTTATTTAAGACTAACTTTTTACCATTAATAGACCATATTACTCAACTTTCATCTAAATGGTTTCCTTTATATTTAACTTTGATTGGTCGTATTAATGCAGTTAAGATGTTTTTTTTGCCAAAATTTTTATATGTGTTTCAGGCATTACCAATTTTCGTTCCTAAATCTTTTTTTGATAAAGTCGACTCTAAAATTTCTTCATTTATTTGGCAGAATAAGAATCCGAGACTGGGTAAAATACATTTACAGAAAGCTAAGAGAGATGGAGGTTTAGCATTACCTAACTTTAGATTTTATTATTGGGCTATTAATATTCGACATATGAAATTTTGGTTACTTGACCGGGATATACTATCTATTCCTAAATGGGTAGCATTGGAATTACAATCTGTTCAGGGTTATACACTTGGTTCTATTTTAGGTTCATCTCTTCCTTTTGATTCGAAACGCCTTAAGCAGGTCTCTAACCCGATCGTTAAATATGCTTTGCGTATTTGGTTTCAATTCAGAAATTTTTTTGATCTTAATCAATTCGGGTTAGCGATTCCTATTTTAGGTAACATATTTTTTCCTCCCTCTTTTACGGATCGCGCTTTTCAAACTTGGAAGACTAAGGGTATTTTACGGTTTTTGGATTTATTTTTAGATGGTTCCCTTATGTCTTTTGAACAATTATCTAATAAATATAACCTATCAAGAATACATTTTTTTAGATATTTACAAGTTAGAAATTTTCTAAGTACTATACTTCCTTCCTTTCCAATGCTTCCTCCTATATATATTTTAGATTCGATAATTAACCTTAATCCATGTCAGAAAGGTGCATCGGCTATGATTTATAATATTATTATGAAACTCAGGAAAGCTCCATTTGATAAGATTAGGGTAGATTGGGAACAGGAATTGGGGCTTACCATTTCTGTGGATGATTGGGGGCAGATTTTACAATTAGTTAATACTTCCTCTATTTGTGCTAAACATTCCCTAATTCAATTTAAAGTGGTGCATAGAGCACATATGTCCAAAGATAAGTTAGCGCGTTTTTACTCGCATATTAATCCTTTCTGTGATAGATGTTCGGGGCAGATAGCCTCTTTAACTCATATGTTTTGGTCTTGCCCTACTTTGGAAACTTTTTGGAGAGATATTTTCAATATTATTTCTAAGGTATTAAATATAGATATCTCTCCTCACCCTATTACTGCTATCTTTGGACTACCTAAAATTTCTAGTAATCTTTCCCCTTCAGCCCGTAGAATGATTGCATTTCTTACTTTAATGGCGAAAAGATGTATTTTACAACATTGGAAAGAGCTTAATGCTCCAACTACCTTTTTTTGGTTTTCTCAGACGATTTTATGTTTGAATCTGGAGAAAATTAGAAGTAACTTTTATGATTCTTCATTTAAATTTGAACAGATTTGGGGACCTTTTATTCGATATTTTCATTTAATGTAATATTTACCCTTCTTGTTTTTTTTTCACTGTTTTAATGGAGGTCGGGATTGAGGACGTGATTTTAAGTTTAACTCTGTTTGGTTTCAAGTTAGCCCATTGCTTTGCTTTGCTTTTAGTTAGTTGCACGGTGGGTTTTTTTTGGGGGTTTTTTTTTTCTTTTTTTCCATTGATATATATAAAATCTAGTATACTATTATGTTATCTTGGTTTCTTATGCTTAAATTACATTGTTTGTAGTATTTTCTTTTTGGTATGGTTATCTTTTGGAATTTTATTATACTTTAACATTGTATTAATGTTTATATGGCTTACCTTTTTTGTATACTTACTCAATAAAAAGATTTAAAAAGAAAAGAAAGGAATTTTCTCCCATTTATATAATAGTCTGCACTATTGTTCCTTTGTCCAAAATGCATTATCATACATTTCCCAACACTGTGTTCCATCTGCCACTTTTTTGTCCATTCTTCTATTGTGTCTAAGTCCTGCTGCAATCACATTCCTCAGCACTACCTACTCCTCCACCTATCTTTGGATCATCAGCAAACTTTGCCGCAAAACTATTTCATTATCTAGATATTGACAAACGATCTGAAAAGTCCCAATACTGACACCTGAGGAACACCAACAGTCACTGGCAGCCAACCAGAAAAGGTCCCCTTTATTCCCACTCACTGCTTCCTGCCTGTCAGCCATTCCTCTATCCATGCCAGTATCTTTCCTGTAACACCATAGGATTTTATCTTGTTAAGTAACCTCATGTATGGCACCTTATCAAATGCCTTCTGAAAATCCAAGTAGATGGCATCCACTGCCTCTCCTTTGTCTATCCTACTTGTTATTGCCTTGAAAATGCCAATAGATTTGTCAGGCAAGATATCCCTTTACAGAAACGATGCTGACTTGATCTTATTTTTATCATTAGTCTCCACATACCCCTGAACCTCATCCTTAAGAATAGACTCCAACACTTTCCCAACCACAGAGGTTAGGCTAACTGGCCTATAATTTCCTTTCTTTTACCTTCCTCCCTTCTTAAAGAATGGAGTGACATTGCAATTTTCCAGTCCTCTGGGACCATGCTAGAATCAAGTGATTCTTAAAAAATCATGACCAATGCATCCATCATCTCTTTAACAACCTCTCTCAAGACTCTGGGATGTAGTCCATCTGGTACAGGTGACTTATCCACATTAAGACTTTAGAGTTTGTCTTGCATTTTTTCCTTTGAAATAGCAATGGCACTCACTCCTGCTCCTTAACACTCACGGACCACTGGCACATGGCTGGTGTCTTCCACAGTGAAGACTGATGCAAAGTACCCATTAAGTTCATCTGCCATTTCTTTGTCCCCATTTACTACCTCACCAGCATCATTTTCTAGTTGTCCAATATCAATTCTCACCTCCCTTTTGTTCTTTATATAACTGAAAAAACTTTTCGTATCCTGCTTTATATTATTGGCTAATTTGACCTCATATTTCATGTTTCCCTTCTTGTAGCTTTTTAGTTGCCTTTTGTTGGATTTTAAAACTTCCCAATCTTCCAACTTTCCACTCACTTTTGCTACCTTATATGCTCTTTCCTTGCCTTTTATGCAGTCAACTTCCCTCGTCAGCCATGGTTGTCTAATCCTGCCATTTGAGAACAACTTCTTCTATGGGACATATCTATCCTCCGCCTTGTGAACTTTTCCCAGAAACTTCAGCCATCTCTGCTCTGCCATCATCCCACCAGTATCCTCCTCCAATCCACCTGGGCAAGATCCTCTCTCATGCCTTGGTAACTCCGTTTATTCCATTTCAATACTGATATATGTGATTTATGCTTCTCCCTCTCAAGTTTCAGTATGAATTCAAGCATATTATGATCACTGCCTCCTAAGGGTTCCTTTACATTAAGCTCCCTAATAAGATCTGGGTTATCACACAACACCCAATCTAAGATAGCCTTTCCCCGAGTAGGCTCAAGCACAAGCTGCTCTAAAAAGGCATCCTGTAGACATTCAACAAATTCCCTCTCTTGCGATCCAACACCAACCTGATTTTCCTCATTCCTTTGCATGTTGATATCCCCCATTAATAAGTCCCCTTATTACATGCTTTTTCCAGCTCCATTTGCAATCTCAACTCCACGTCTTGGCTACTATTTGGAAGCCTGGTTCCCATCCCTCGGCCATATTAGTTTAAACCATTCCCAACAGCTCTAGTAAGTCTGCCCACAAGGATTTATTGGGAATGGGTGAAAAGGTTGGGACTCTCCTCCCTGCTGCATAGGAAAATGAGTAGTGATTTGATTGAGGTGTGCAAAGCCATAAGGGGTGTATATAGGGTAAATACAAGCATGTTTTTGGTTGAGGTTCCAGGTGAGACTGGAACTGGAGGTCATAGGTTAAGGGTAAAACATGATATATTTAAGCAGAAGCTGAGGGGGGATCTTCTTCACTCTGAGGGTGGTAAAAATGTAAATGAGTTGCCTGTGGATGTGGTGGATGCAGGTTTGATTTGAATTGAATTGACTTTATTACTTACATCCTTCACATACGTGAGGAGTAAAAATCTTTACGTTATGTCTCCATCTAAATGTGCAATGTGCAATTTATAGTAATTTGTACTAAATACTTTATACAACAGGATAGTCAATATAATATAGAAATACAATTGTATGAGCATGAATTAATCAGTCTGTTGGCCTGGTGGAAGAAGCTGTCCCGGAGCCTGTTGGTCCTGGCTTTTGTGCTGTGGTACTGTTTCCCAGATGGTAGCAGCTGGAACTGTTTGTGGTTGGGGTGACTCGGGTCCCCAGTGATCCTTTGGGCCCCTTTTACATACCTGTCTTTGTAAATGTCCTGAATAGTGGGAAGTTCACATCTACAGATGCACTGGGCTGTCTGCACCACTCTCTGCAGAATCCTGCGATTGAGGGAAGTACAGTTCTCATACCAGGCAGGGATGCAGCCAGTCAGGATGCTCTCAATTGTGCTCCTGTAGAAAGTTCTTAGGATTTGGGGGCTCATGCCAAACTTCTTCAATCGTCTGAGGTGAAAAAGGCGCTGTTGTGCTTTTTTCACCACACAGACTACGTGAGCTCCTCGGTGATGTGTATGCCGAGGAATATAGGCTGTTCACCCTCTCAACCCCAGATTCATTGATATGAATAGGGATTAGTCTGTCCCCATTCCTTCTGTAGTCCACAATCAGTTCCTTTCTTTTTGTGACATTGAGGGAGAGGTTGTTTTCTTGACACTGTTGTGTCAGGGTGATGACTTCTTCTCTGTAGGCTGCCTCGTTATTATTTGAGATTAGGGCAATCAGTGTAGTATCGTCAGCAAATTTAATTAGCAGACTAGAGCTGTGGGTGGCGACACAGTCGTGGGTATACTGCGAGTAATGGAGGGGACCTAGTACACAGCCCTGAAGGGCTCCTGTGTTGAGGGTCAGAGGGGCAGAGGTGAGGGAGCCCACTCTTACCACCTGTCAGCTATCTGACAGGAAGTCCAGAATCCAGCTGCACAAGGCAGGGTGAAGGCCGAGGTCTCTGAGCTTCTGGTCGAGCCTGGAGGGAATTATGGTATTGAATGCTGAACTGTAGTTCAAGAACAGCATTCTCACAGAAGCATCCTTCTTCCCCAGATATGTAAGGATGGTGTGTAGAGCTGTGGCTGTTGCATCATCTGTGGTCGATTGTGTCAGTAGGGGATTATAGATGGTCCAGTGTGGGTGATAGTAAGCTGTAGATGTAGCCCTTGACCAGCCTCTCAAAGCATTTGCTTATTATTGAGATGAGTGCGACAAGGTGCCAGTCGATCAGGCATGTTACCTTGGTCTTTTTAGGTACAGAGACAATGATAGATGTTTTGAAGCAGGAGGGCACTCTACACTGGGAGAGTGAGAGATTATAAATGTCTGTAAACACACCTGCCATTTGTGTTGTGCACATCCTGAGTACTCGCCCTGGGATGCCGTCCGGTCCCACAGCCTTGCGACTGTCCACTCGTTGGAAACATCTGCATACCTCAGCCTCAGAGATGACCAAGGTGTAAATCACTTCGGTGGCTCCCCCTGGGAGCTCAGTGTTGGTGACATCAAACCGAGTGTATAAAAAGATTTAGCTCATCTGGGAGAAAGGCAGCGATGTTGGAAACTCCACTGTGTTTAGCTTTGAAGTCTGCCATAAGCTGCGTGTGTTGTTGGTGGAGAGTTGAGTCTGAATCTGTCTCTGTATTGTTGTTTCTCTGCCTTGATGACTTTGTGCAGATCGTAGTTGCATTTCTTGAGCTCCTGCTGATTACCAGCAGTGTAAGCTCTATCTTGCACAGTAAGTGCTGCTCGCACGGAACTGTTGATCCAGGGTTTCTGACTTGGGAAGACTCTGACTAATTTCTGGGGGACAACATCCTCGATACACTTTCGGATGAAGCTCGTGACCCCTTCCGTGGACTCGGAGACATCCTCATCATGAAAGACTTTCCATTTGATGTCATCAAAGCAGTCCTGTAGCATGGAGACCAAATGGTCAGACCAACAGTGGACAGTTTTAACTAAGGCCGTGAAGCACCTTCAATCACTCCAAAAGACGGAGGTTGGGTAAAATACTGAAAGGCTTTCATTCACTGTACAATATGACCTCCATGGTGAGTGTCTGCCCCCGGACTGAGGGGGAGGGGCAAGGCGAACACCTTTATACAGGAATCTGTGGGAGGAGCCACAGGGGCAGTCAGCAGAGGGGTGTGTCCAGACAGGTAACCCAGTTACAGTATGTATATGGTTTACCACATTCACCCCTCCTTTTTTAAAAAAAGAGTCCCGCGGGGTGAAGTGACTGACAATATTTAAAACAAGTATATTTACAGGTCAAGTCTATCAGGCGGTCGAGTCCGTCGCTGTGATCTACGTAGCACCAGTGGTGATTGCATCGGCGACGGTGGTTGTGCTGGGTCCGGCCTGACTTCGGGTGCCAGCACGTTAGGCGTTGTTAATCCCTCCTGCGTGTGCGTCACGCCCGGTATGGGAGTGTCGTGTGGTGACTGTATAGGGTTTGGAGTGCGTGATGTCTCGTGGGTACATACATCGGTAGGTATGGGGTCAATAGTCACCGCAGAGTGTTCAGGGTAGGGGCCCGGTACTCCTGCGGGCGCCAGGTCACGGATGGAGACCGTGTCCTCCCGCCCATCAGGTAAAACCACATAGGCATACTGGGGGTTCGCATGAAGTAAGTGAACCCTCTCGACCATCGGGGAATATTTATTGCTCCTCGCATGTTTCTGGAGCAGCACTGGCCCCGGGGACGTCAGCCGAGTTGGTAGGGTGGTCCCAGTGGTCGACTTTCTGGGAAATGAAAAGAGCCGCTCATGAGGGGTGACATTGGTGGCCGTGCATAACAGGGAGCGGATGGAGTGGAGTGCCTCAGGAAGGACCTCCTGCCAGCGGGAGACCGGCAGTCCCTTTGACCTGAGGGCTAAGAGTGTGGCTTTCCACACTGTGCCATTCTCCTTCTGCACCTGTCCATTCCCCCGGGGATTATAGCTCGTGGTCCTACTGGTTGCAATTCCCCTAGCCAGTAGGTATTGGCGCTGCTCGTCACTCATAAACGAGGACCCTCTGTCACTGTGGATATAGCATGGGTATCCGAACAGAGTGAAGAGCTTGCGCAGGGCTTTTATAACTGACGTGGTAGTGGTGTCGGGGCAGGGGATGGCGAAGGGGAACCGCGAGTACTCATCAATTACATTAAGAAAGTACACATTGTGGTCGGTGGAGGGAAGGGGGCCCTTAAAGTCAACACTCAGTCACTCAAAAGGGCGGGTGGCCTTGATGAGTTTTACCTTTTCGGGTCGGTAGAAGTGCGGTTTGCACTCTGCGCAGACTTGGCAGTCCCTGGTCATCATCCTGATCTCCTCAAGGGAGTAAGGCAGGTTCAGGGCTTTCACGAAGTGGAAAAGCCGGGTGACTCCCGGGTGGCAAAGGTCTACATGTAGGGCATATAGCCGGTCGATCTGCGCGCTGGTGCACGTTCCCCGGGATAGGGCATCGGAGGGCTCGTTGAGCTTCCCAGGCCTGTACATGATGTCATAGTTGTAGGTGGAGAGTACGATCAGTCAGCAGGGTGAACCTTTTGCCAGTAAGATAGTGCCTCCAGTGCCTAATAGCTTCCACTACGGCCTGGGCCTCTTTCTCCACTGCGGAGTGCCGAATTTCAGGGCCATGAAGGGTATGGGAGAAGAACGCCACTGGTCTTCCCACCTGGTTGAGGGTAGCAGCCAGCGCAAATTTGGAGGCGTCACTCTCTACTTGGAAGGGAATGGCCTCATCCACCATATGCATTGCTGCTTTGGCAATGCCCCCTTTTATGTGGCTGAAGGCCGCCCGGGCCTCGGCAGAGAGGGGGAATGTGGTGGACTTGACCAGGGGGCGGGCCTTGTCTGCATAGTTAGAGACCCATTGGGTGTAATATGAAAAGAAGCCCAGGCACCTTTTGAGGGCTCTGAGGGTATTGGGAAGAGGGAGTTCCAACAGGGGCGCATATGGTCGGGGTCAGGGCCAATGACTCCATTCTCCACGACACACCCAAGGATAGCAAGTCAGGTGGTCCCGAATACACACTTGTCCTTGTTATAGGTGAGATTGAAAGATTTGGCCGCTTGGAGAAATTTTTGGAGGTTGTTGTCGTGATCCTCCGGTCGTGACCGCAGATGGTGATGTTATCCAGATATGGGAATGTGGCCTTCAGTTGGCACTGGTCCATTGCCCTCTGGAAGACAGATACACCATTCGTGACACCGAAGGGGACGCGCAGGAAGTGATAAAGCCTGTGGTCCGCCTCGAAGGCGGTGTAAAGGCGGTCCTCCTGCGGATGGGGAGCTGATGGTAAGCGGATTTTAGGTCTATGGTCGAGTACACCTTGTACTGTGCTATCTGATTGACCATATCCGCGATGTGGGGTAGAGGTTACGCGTCAGGCTGCATGAACCTGTTGAGGGTCTGGCTATAGTCCACGATCATCCTATTCTTCTCCCCGTTCCGAACAACCACGACCCGCGTCCTCCAAGGACTTGTGCTTGCCTCAATGACCCCCTCCCTGAGCAGCCGCTGCACCTCCGACTTAATGAAAGCTCTGTCCCCCGCGCTGTACCTCCTGCTTTTAGTTGCCTCAGGTTTACAGACGGGGGTCAGGTTGGCGAACAGCGGTGGGGGAGGGATCCTGAGGGTGGAGAGGCTGCAAGTGGCGTCGATGGTGCAGCTGTTGGCATGGTGTTGGGTGGGATGCGCGGGTCGGTGTGTGTGTGTGGTCAGTAGCAGGGTATGTGACGTATCCCTACAAAACTGGGGATTTATGACAGTGATTGGTGGGAGGGGTCCATTATACTTCATTGTCACGCTTTTCAGGTGGCTCTGGAAGTCGAGCCCCAATAGTACAGGGGCACACAGTTGAGGCAAGACCAGTAACGTAAAGTCCCGATATTCTGTGCCCTGCACCACTGGTGTCGCTACACAACACCCTCCCCCCCCCGGATGTCTGTTGTATGTGACCCGGAAGCCATGGTGACCCTCTGACTTACCGGCCGTATCATGAGTCCACAATGCTGCACCGTGTCCAGGTGGATAAAACTCTCCGTGCTGCCTGTGTCAAACAGGCAGCTTGTCCTGTGCCCCTCCACCAGGATGTCCATCATTGACCTTGCGAGTTGGTCGGGAGCACTTTGGTTGAGGGTCAGGGAGGCCAGGGTTGGGTCGCTGTCTTGGTCCGGCGCGGTGGGGTGCCCCGTGAGCACCCATTGGAGGTAGGCGGTGGGAGATGGTGCCAACCAAGATGGCCGCCCCCATGTCTCACACATAGTGGCAGCGTGCAGGGAAGATGGCAGCCCCATGTCTTGCACGTGGTGGCGGCGTGCAGGGAAGATGGCGACCCCCAAGTTTTGCATGCGGCGCTGCTCGATCCCGCTCGCGGTTTGGACTTACAGACCTTCGCAAAGTGGCCCTTCTTTCTGCAGCTGGAGCAGGTAGCTTGTCGGGCTGTGCAGTGTTTCCAGGGGTGCTTCTCCAGTCCGCAGAAGTAGCACTTCCCTGACTCGCGACTGGCGGCAGCCGAGGTCGATTCACCGGCGGGTCGCGGGGACTTGCAACTGGCAGCAGCCGAGGTCGATTCGCCGGCGGGTTGCAGGGTCTGTGGCGCCCACGAGACCATCGGGGGATCGCGTGCCTGGACAGCCTCGGGGTTATGCAGAGTGGCCTCCAGTGTGTCGGCCAGTTCGATCGCCGAACTTAAGGTAAGATCGGCTTTTTCCAACAGCCTCTGGCGCACACACACTGATCTGGTCCCCATGACAAAGGCGTCTCTCACTAGGAGCTCTGCATGCTGCTGGCATCAGCTCCTGGCAATTGCAGGCCCACACAAGTGTCTGTAGGGCTCGGACGAACTCAGCACTTGATTCCCCGGGCCGTTGTTGCCGTGTCGCTAAGCAATGCCGAGCGTAGACGCTGTTTATCGGCCGCAGGTATTGTCTTTTGAGGGCGCTCATCATGCCATCATAGCTCAGCTGGTCTCTGATCAGCGAATAGACCCGTGGACAGACCCTGGAGAGTAGAACTCTGCGCTTCACTACAGGGTCGGTCGCTTTAATCTCCCCTAGGTACGCTTCGAAGCAAGCCAGCCAGAGTTCGAAAGTGTTTCCAGCTTCAGGTGTTTGCGGATCAAGGTCTAATTTGTTCAGGTCTCAGTGCATGTTCCATAAATTAAAAATGTACAGCGAATAAAATTGAAGCACCTTCAATAACTCCAAAAGACTGAGGTTGGGTAAAATACTGAAAGGCTTTTATTCGCTGAACAATACGACCTCCATGGTGAGTGTCTGCCCACGGACTGAGGGGGAGGGGCAAGGTGAAACACCTTTATACAGGAACTTGTGGGAGGAGCCACAGGGGCAGTCAGCAGAGGGGTGTGTCCAGACAGTTAACCCAGTTACAACATATATACGATTTACCACAGGCCGCCTCTTGTTTCAGCTTCTGCCTGTACATCGGCAGAAGCAAGATGGAGGAGTGATCCGATTTTCCAAATGGCGAGCGGAGGAGTGCTTTGTAAGCATTGTGAAAGGGAGAGTAGCAGTAGTTTTAGCATTTAAGAGAAATTTGGATAGATATATAGATGGAAGGGGTATGGAGAGCTATGGTTTACGTGCAGTTTGATGGGACTAGGCAGAATAAATAGTTCGGCATGGACTAAACGGGCCGAAGGTCCTGTTTCTGCGCTGTAGTACTCTATTAGTCTATGACACAGGAGAGTCAGTTCATGTTGTTTACTTATGTAATATTAACTGTAATGTTAACTGTTAACTGCTAATAATAAAATGGCTTTTCTGAAGTGTTATAATGAAATGACTTCTCTGTAATGTTAACTGATGAGGTAATGTTCGTTGTAGCTGAAATGTTTGGGTTATAATTATAGATAACAGGGAACTAACCAATGGAAGTTATGTTATTCTATCTGTATGTGTGGGAACCTGAGCGAGTGCGCGGGAAGTTCAGCGAGATGAAGTGAAGAGGGAGGACATGCAGGAAGCGCTCTGGTAGACCACCATGGTTGTCCCAGTCCGAGGGTCGTGGAGTTTGGAGGAAATGGAATGGTGGACCGAGGATATTGCGTGAGCTCCAACGTGTGCACAAACTGTATACTGTAATCTCTATTCTTGGCACCTTTTTATTTTACATTTTTGTTTCTCGACTAACCCCATAGTCACAGTAGAATTTATAAAGTGTAACCGTTTAAACGTACATTGTGTGCTGACTGACATTTTACGTCATGGGTTTGTGCCAGGGTGCATACACAGCATCTACGCTAGTGATCACCAACCAATCGATCTTTGAGACTTTCCCAGTAGATCTCGAAAAAAATGAAAAATAAGTACACAAATACTGTTGTAATGTGAGCGTTATGAAAATAAGTAATACTAATTAGGATAATGGTAATATAGCAATACTCCAGCTACTGAAAGCTGTTTGTAAAGAGAGATTGTTTCTGGGTTGTGGGGTTTTAGTTCCGTTCTTTCTGCCCAGTGTGCATGTGTGTAGCTCCCTCGCCATGCACCCTGGTAGAAAAGACCGGAAGTAAAACCCCGCAACCCGGAGGCAACCTCTCTTTACAAACAGCTTTCCGTAAGGGAGTATTGCTATACGTATTACCATTATTCTAATTTGTATTAAGTTATCTTTATAATGTTCATATTACAACATTTCTCCCCCTTCAAATTTCAACATTCCCCAAATGTAAATAACTGGGAAACAAAAAATAGTGGTGTCATTATCTTGCGTACCTCTGAAACTTACACTAGTGTCTCAGTAACAGTTTACCAATATAAAACACCCGAAAAATGTGGCAGATTCAACATTCAGTCTAACAAAGGAAACTATCCACTCAAACATTCAGTCTGTCAGGAGGTTTGCGAGGGCGCTGTGCTGCAACAGATGAAAATGATGAAATCTAAGTACAGGAGCTGTCTTACTGACAGACACCTCACATTCTGTCTCAGACTGGCTGTCTGTAGCTATGAGCCAAATTTCAGGGAACTAGCAGAAAGTATTCAGCCCCAGTCTTCAGACTGAGTGCAACAGTCAATTTTTATTCATTTATTTTTTGTCTTGAAATAAAATTAAATAAGAATTAAAGGTGCTGTAATGTCAGCATTATGAAAATAAGTAATACTTATTAATATAATGGTAATATAGCAATACTCCCACTACGGAAGGCTGTTTGTAAAGAGAGGTTGTTTTCGGGTTGCGGGGTTTTACTTCCAGTCTTTTCTGCCCGGTGCACGTGTGTGACTAAACGATTTAGTAGGTCGATTTTGCCTTTCACTAGGGCTGAGGTAGGGGAGCTTGGGCTTAAAAAGATTGGCAACCACTAATCTACGCAAACGTGAGACACAGTTTGATGGGCAGACGGCGGTTTCCCTTAGACGAATGTGGGTTGATAGAGATAAGCGTTACACTTAGATTTTCAGAAAGCCATTGACAAGGTGGCATACATGAATTTGCTGGGCAAGCTAAGAGCCCATGGTATTACAATAAAGGTGCTAACATGCATAGAGGTTTGGCTGACTGTCAGAAGGCAAAGAGTAGAATCAAAAGTAGCCTTTTCTGATTGGTTGCCTGTGTCTAGTGATGTTCCACAGAGGTCAGCAGCTTCCATGCTAATGTCATGGACGATGGAATTGATGGCTTTATGGCCAAGTTTGCAGATAATACAAAGCGCAGAAGTGGCAGATGGAATACAGCTAAAGCAGACATCCCACCTCTCCCAGAAGTTCCGGGAGTCTCCTGCATATCAATAGTGGCTCCCTGACGCACGGAAATTATATACAATATCCCGGAAATAGATTTTTTTGAGAGGGAGAGGGAGAGTGAGCATCCTGATTGGTCGCTCTTCGTGCTAAGAGTGGTCCCCAACCAGCGAGGAAACGATATGATTTGGCGATATGAAACGATACGAGTCATTTGCACCTTTCCTCATTCCCTGTCACGCACTGTTGAATTTTAACGCACGCGAGGTCATCAGTGACCCAAGACGTGCAAAGGAATGGGTCCGTGACCCATTTGTGAATGTCCCCGGTGAATCATCCATGTCATCTATATCAATGATCTGGGTGATAATGTGGTAAATTGGATCAGCAAATTTGCTGATGACACAAAGATTGGAGGTGTAGTGGACAATGAGGAAGGTTTTCAGAGCCTGCAGAGGGATTTGGACCAGCTGGGAAAATGGGCTGAAAAATGGCAGATGGAGTTTAATACAGACAAGTGTGAGGTATTGCACTTTGGAAGGACAAACCAAGGTAGAACATACAGAGTTAATGGTAAGGCACTCAGGAGTGCAGTAGAACAGAGGGATCTGGGAATACAGATACAAAATTCCCTAAAAGTGGCATCACAGGTAGATAGAGTCATAAAGAGAGCTTTTGGTACGTTGGCCTTTATTAATCAAAGTATTGAGTATAAGAGCTGGAATGTTATGATGAGGTTGTATAAGGCATTGGTGAGGCCGAATCTGGAGTATTGTGGAGTATCTGGAGTCCTGACGAAGGGTCTCAGCCTGAAATGTTGACTGTACCTCTTCCTAGAGATGCTGCGTGGCCTGCTGTGTTCACCAGCAACTTTGATGTGTGTTGCTGGAGTATTGTGTTCAGTTTTGGTCACCAATTTACAGGAAAGATATTAATAAGGTTGAAAGAGTGCAGAGAAGGTTTACAAGGATGTTGCCGGGACTTGAGAAACTCAGTTACAGAGAAAGGTTGAATAGGTTAGGACTTTATTCCCTGGAGCGTAGAAGAATGAGGGGAGATTTGATAGAGGTATATAAAATTATGGTGGGTATAGATAGAGTGAATGCAAGCAGGCTTTTTCCACTGAGGCAAGGGGAGAAAAAAAACAGAGGACATGGGTTAAGGGTGAGGGGGAAAAAGTTTAAACAGAATATTAGGGGGGGCTTCTTCACACAAAGAGTGGTGGGAGTGTGGAATGAGCTGCCAGATGAGGTGGTAAATGCAGGATCTTTTTTAACATTTAAGAATAAATTGGACAGATAGATGGACAGGAGGTGTATGGAGGGATATGGTCCGTATGCAGGTCAGTGGGACTAGGCAGAAAATGGTTCGGCACAGCCAAGAAGGGCCAAAAGGCCTGTTTCTGTGCTGTAGTTTTTCTATGATTTCTATGTCAGCACAGGAGAAAGATCAACTCCTTGAGCTTGCAAATGATGGCAGGCTGAAAAGTATGTTTGACATAACATCTCTGCCGGCATTCTGGATCAAAGTCAAGACTGAATATCCTGAGATAACCACGAAAGCACTGAAAACGTTGCTTCCAGTTCCAACATATTTCTGTGAAGCGGAGTTTTCTGCAATGAATGCAACGAAAACTAAATTGCGGAATAGACTGGACATTAGGAACCCCCTTTGAGTATAGCTGTCTCCCATCACCCCTCGATAGGACCGTGTTGTTGCAGGAAAACAAGCCCAGGGCTCCCACTGATTCAGTGATATTGGTGTGATGCAATGATTTTATATGTTCATATGAGGAAAATATGCGCTGTGTGTTTAATATCCAAATGTTACTTAAAATGGTATGATGCTATTGACTTATAAGTGACTTACAATTCAGTGGTCCCCACCCTCCGGGCCACGAAGAATACAGCGGTGGCCGGAATGCACCCAGCACATCTTTAAGAAAAAAGTCGAAATAAGCAAGCTAATTAATTAGGTGCCGCCCTGCACGTAAATGTCGGCCCAGATCAGAGGTGATTGCCGATTGCGTCGCCTCTAATCTGAGCCCACAGTTACATGCAGGGCGGCACCTAATCAATTAGCATGTTTATTTCGGCTATTTTCTTAAAGATGTGCTGGGTGCGTCCCGGCTACTGCTGCAAGCTTCGCAGCCCGGAGGTTTGGGACCACTGTTATAATTGACTTATCACTACATTCATGCAAGGAAAATATGCACTGTGTGTTTAATATTAAATTCATTAGATAAACCCCTACAGAAACGAAATTGAGTTTATCAGCCACTTGCAAGTGACTTATAGTTAACTTATCACCTATATTCCGGTGGTGTTTAACACCACCCCCCCCCCCACCCCGGTCGGCTGGTCCTCAAGAATATTGTCAATATTAAACAGGTCCGCGGTGCAAAAAAGGTTGGGGATCCCTGATTTAAACTAGCTGGCTAGCTGCCAAGGAGCTATGCTATTGATGTCCTACGTGATGAGGCCAAACTCCCTGTAGACTTGCTTAAAGTTGTAATAGAATAAACGTGATAATATAATATAAGTACATATTTTAATGTCACATTTGCCGCATATACCCAACTTGGTTTGCAGATTAGACAAAATCACTAAACAAAGTATTACATACACCCTTGGAGGTCAACGGGGGTGGGTGGGGGGGTGCTACCTCTCTGAAATGGTGGTGCTACCTCCCTGAAATGAGTTTTTGCAGGGTGGGATGTCTGGCTAAAGGAAATGTCATAGATTCATAGAAAAACACCACACAAAAACAGGCCCATCAGCCCATCTAGTCCGTGCTAAATCATTTAAACTGCCTACTCCCATTGACCTGCACCAGGACCATAGCACTCCATAACCTTACCTTCCATGTACCTATCCAAACTTCTCTCAAGCATTGAAGTTGAGCTCACATGCACCACTTGCACTGGCAGTTCATTCCACACTCTCATGATCCTCTGAGTGAAGATGTTTCCCCACATGTCCCCTTAAACTTTTTACCTTTCACCCTTAACCGATGACCTCTAGTTGTAGTCCCACCAAACCTCAGTTGAAAAAGCCTGCTTGCATTTACTTTATCTGTACAACTTATCATTTTGTATACCTCTATCAAATTTCCTTTCAATCTGCTATGCTCAAAGAAATACAGTCCTAATGTATGGAATTTTTCCTTATAAGGAGAGTAGTGGTGGATAACTGTGTGTCAGATTGGAGGACGCTGTGTAGTGGTGTGCCTCAGGGATCTGTACTGGGTCCAATGTTGTTTGTCATATATATTAATGATCTGGATGATGGGGTGGTAAATTAGATTAGTAAGTATGCAGATGATACTAAGATAGGTGGAGTTGTGGATAATGAAGTAGGTTTTCAAAGCTTGCAGAGAGATTTAGGCCAGTTAGAAGAGTGGGCTGAAAGATGGCAGATGGAGTTTAATGCTGAAAAATGTGAGGTGCTACATTTTGGTAGGACTAATCAAAATAGGACATACATGGTAAATGGTAGGGCACTGAAGAATGCTGTAGAACAGAGGGACCTAGGAATAATGATGCATAGTTCCCTGAAGGTGGAATCTCATGTGGATAGGGTGGTGAAGAAAGCTTTTGGTATGCTGGCCTTTATTAATCAGAGCATTGAGTATAGGAGTTGGGATGTAATGTTGAAATTGTATAAGGCATTGGTAAGGCCAAATTTGGAGTATTGTGTACAGTTCTGGACACCAAATTACAGGAAAGATGTCAATAAAATTGAGAGAGTACAGAGGAGGTTTACTAAAATGTTGCCTGGGTTTCATCTCCTAAGTTACAGAAAAAGGTTGAACAAGTTAGGTCTTTATTCTTTAGAGCGTAGAAGGTTGAGGGGGGACTTGATAGAGGTGTTTAAAATTATGAGGGGGATTGATAGAGTTGTCGTGTATAGGCTTTTTCCATTGAGAATGGGGGAGACTCAAACAAGAGGACATGAGTTGAGAGTTAAAGGGCAAAAGTTTAGGGGTAACATGAGGGAGAAATTCTTTACTCAGAGAGTGGTAGCTGTGTGGAACGAGCTTCCAGCAGAAGTGGTTGAGGCAGGTTCGATGTTGTCGTTTAAAGTTAAATTGGACAGCTGTATGGACAGGAAAGGAATGGAGGGTTGTGGGCTGAGTGCAGGTCGGTGGGACTAGGTGAGAGTAAGAGTTTGGCATGGACTAGAAGGGCCGAGATGGCCTGTTTCCATGCTGTAATTATATGGTCATGGTTATGGTTATAACTCAGGTCCTCAAGACCAGGTAACATCTTTGTAAATTTTCTCTGTACTCTTTCAATCTTATTTACATCTTTCGCTTAGGTAGGTGACCAAAACTGCACACGGTACTCCAAATTAGGCTTCACCAATGTCTTATATCACTTCCACATAACAATTCTTTGATTCATGAAGGCCAATGTGTGAAAAGCTTTTTTACAACCCTATCTACCTTTGATGCCAGTTTCAATGAATTATGGACCCATTCTCCCAGATCCCTTTGTTCTACAGCGGTCTTCAGTGCCCGACCATTCACTGGGTAACACCTCACACTTGTCTGCATTAAATTCCATTTGCCAATTATCAGCCCATTTATTCAGCTGGCCCAGATCCCAAAGCAAGTTCTGAAAGTCCTCCTTGCTGGGCACTATACCCCAAATCTTGATGCCTTGCCTTCATCAACTTTCCTGGTAACTTCCTTGAAAAAGATTGGTAAGACATGACCTACCATACACGAAGCTATGCTGACTAACCCAAATCAGTCCATGTCTATCCAAATACTCATATATCCAGTCCCTTAGGATACCTTATAATAACTTTCACAACTGATGTCAGATTCACTGACCTGTAATTTCCTGGTTAATGTTCAGAGCCTGTCTTAAACAGTGGAACAACATTGGCTATCCTCTGGTACTTCACCTGTTACTCAGGATGATTTAAATATCTCTGCTAGGACCCTGGAAATTTCTTCACTTGCCTCCTACAGTGTCTGAGGAAACACCTTGTCGGACAGTGGGGATTTTTCCGCTATATTTGACTGCAAGTGAAAGGAGGGGTAAGCTTACGTGGAGCAGCCATTGTTGGAGTGTGCCAGTGACAGAGCGTGAAGGCTTTGGTTTAACAGGCAGAGGCACAGTTAAAAAGAGGCGAGCCTTTTTTTCAGTACAGAGTAGTCAGGATGGAACGCTCCTCCTGTCAGAATGTGGGAATTCGGGATACCTGACGGTTTCGCTCATGACTACATCTGCCGGAAGTGCACCCAACTTCAACATCTGGCTGACCGGGTCAAGGAGTTGGATTTACTCAGGACCATCCAGAAAGCTGAAGATATTTTAGACGAGACTTTTGAAGAGGTGGTCACACCCAGAGTACAGGCTTCGGACAGTAGACGGGTGACCACTAGGAGAGGTAAGGGGATTAAGAAGTCAGTGCAGGGTTCCCCTGTGGCCATCCCCGTCAGCAACGAGTTTCCCCTATGGTGCAGGGTTCCCCCGGGGCCGTTCCCTTCAGCAGTAAGTGTACCTCTTTGGATACTGCTGGGGGGGTGGGGATGACCCATCAGATCATGGCAGCAGCTGCCAGCTTGGTGGCACTGTGGCTGGCTCTGAGCCTCAACAGGGATTGGTAAAGTCAGGCAGTGGGGTGGATATAGTTAGGGAAATAGAAAGGAGATTCTGTGGCCTCAAGAGAGAGCAGGATGTGTGTTGCCTCCTGGGTGCTAGAGTCCGTGATGCACTGGAGTGGCTGCAGGATATTCTCAAGGGGAAGGGGTAACAGACAAAGGTCGTGGTGCACATTGGCAGCAATGACAAAGGCAAAACAGGGAAAGAGGTCCTATGCCAATGAGTACACAGAGTTAGGAAAGGGGCTGAAGAGAAAGACCTCCGAAATTGTAATCTCCAGATTATTCCCTGTACCATGGGCTAGTGTGAGTAGGACTGAGGTGATAGCACGTATGAATCAGTGGCTGCGAAGGTGGTGCAGGGGACAGGGTTTCAAGTTCTTGGATCATTGGAACCTTTTCTGGGGAGGGGGTGACCTGTACAGGAGGGACGGGGGTTGCACCTGAACTAGACAGGAACCAATATCCTGGCCGGGAGGTTTGCTGATGCTACTCAGGCGAGCTTAAACTAGTTTTTCAGGGGCCTGGGAACTGGAGCCCCAGGTCAGTAAGCAAAGGATCAGACAGGAAGGTAGATGCCAGGGAAAATATTGAAAGGCAAAATTGAAATAACAGGTATGATGGGTTGGATAGTTTGAAGTGTGTATATTTCAATGCTAGGAGTATTATTGGTAAGGTGATAACATTAGAGCATTAATCAGTACAGGGAACTACAATGCTGTAGCCATTATTGAAACTTGATTGAGAGATAGTCAGGAATGGGTGATTAATGTACCAGATTTCTGATATTTTAGAAAAGATAGAGGAGGGGGTAAAAGAGGTAGTGGGTTGCATTACTAATCAGGAACAATATCACTACTGCACTCGGGGGAGGGATCAGACACTGGGCCCATTTGTGTGGAACTCAGGAACAGGAATGGTGCAATCACTGATGAGATTGTTGTCCAGACCCCATTATAGCCACCAGGCCATTGAGGAACAGATATGTAATCAGATTCAGGAAATATGGTTAATACGGTTGTTGTTATGGAATTTCAACTCCCCTAATATAGATTGGAACCTTCCTAGTGTAAGGGGTTTAGATGGGGCAAAATTTGTTAAGGGTATGCAGGAAAGTTTCTCAAATCAATATGTGGACGGTCCAACGAGAGGAGGGCTGTACTGGACCAGGTGCTGGGGAATGAGCTTGGCCAGGTGACTGACCTTCCAGGGGATGAACAGATAGGGAACACTGACCATAACTCCTTAACTTTCAGATAGCTCTCAATAAGGATAGGTATGGTCCTATGGGAGAGTTTTAAATTGGAGTAGGGCAAATTACGATGGCACTTAGCAGGAACTAAGAAGCGTTAATAATTTGGGAACACCTTTTCTCTGACAAGTCCACATCAGATATGTGGAGGGTGTTTAATGATCAATTGCACAGAGTACAGGAAAGGTATGTTCCTGTTAGTAGGAAGGACGGGATGGAAAGATAAGCAAACCTTGGATGTCCAGAGAGGTGATGAATTAGTCAAGAAGAAAAAAAAGTATGTAAAGGTTCTGAAGTCAGGATCAAACAATGCAACGAGGAGTATGAGGAAACCAGAAAAGAACTAAAGAAGGGAACGAGGAAAGCCAGGAGGGGCATGAAAAGTCCTTGGCGAGTCGGATTGAGGTGAATCCCAGGGCATCAAGAGCAAGAGGATAACTAAGGAGAGGGTGGGGCCATTGAAGGATAAAGGGGGGAACATTTGCTTTGCTTCAGCATTTATCAAGGAAAAGCATATGGAAGACCAGGAGATCAGTGCTGAGTGTACAAACACTTTAGGGCAATTAAAAGTCAAGGAGGAGGAAATGCTGGGCATCCTAATGAGTATGAAGATGAATAAGTCTCCGGGGCCTGATAGGATTTACCCTGGGTTATTGAAGGAGGCAAGAGATGAGATTGCTGAGCCCTTGACCGGTATTTTTGTGTCCTCTCTAGCCACAGGCGAGGTCCCAGAGGACTGTAGAGTGGCCAGTGTTATACCTCTATTTAAGAAGGGAACAAAGGAAAACCCTGGGAACTATAGATCAGTGAGTCTCTTGTTAGTTGTAGGGAAATTGCTGGAGAAAATTCTTTGGGATAGGATATATGAGCATTTGGAAACCCGTTGCTTAATTAGGGAAGGCTTTGTATGGGCAGGTAGTGTCTTAGCAACTTAAATGAGTTTTTTGAGATAAGGTGACACGAGAGATTGATGAAGGTAGGGCAGTGGATGTTATCTAAATAGATTTTAGTAAGGCATTTGACAAAGTCCCTCATGGGAGGCTAATCCAGAAGATTAAGATGAATTAGGTCTGTGGTGAATTGCCTTTTGGGATTCAGAACTGGCTCGCATGTAAAAGACAGAGGGTAATAGTTGAAGGGACTTATTTGATCTGGAGATCTGTGATTAGTGGAGATCTTCAGGGATCTGTGACCTCTGCTATTTGTGATGTATATAAATGACCTGGATGAAAATGTAGATGGGTGGGTTAGTAAATTTATGGATAATACCAAGACTGGCGGAGCTGTGGATAGTGTTGAAGACTGGCAAAGAATACAGCATGATATAGATGAGCTGCAGATATGGATTGAGAAGTGGCAGGTGGAGTTTAACCCAAATAAATGTGAGGTGTTGCACCTCAGTAGGACAAATGCAAGGAGACAGTACACTGTTAAGGGCAAGGTCCTTAGGAGTGTGACTGAGCAGAGAGATCTTGGCATCCAAGTTCATAGCTCCTTTAAGGTGGCTACACAGGTCAATAAGGTGGTTAAAAAAGGCTTATGGAATGCTGCTTTTATTAGTCGAGGCATTGAGTTTAATTCAAGAAGTTATGTTGCAGTTTTGTAAAACTCTGGTTAGGCCTCATCTGGAGTATTGCATGCAGTTCTGGTTACCCACTATAGGACGAATGTTGAGGCTTTGGAGAGGGTGCAGAAGAGGTTTACCAGGATGCTGCCTGGTTTAGAGAGCATGTGCTATCACGAGAGGCTGGATAAACTTGGGTTGTTTTCTCTGGAGCGCCAGAGGCTGAGGGGAGATCTGATAGAGGGTTACAAGATTATGAGAGGTGTACATAGAATGGACAGAGAGTACCTGTTTCCCAGGGTTAGAAAGTCTCATGTCAGAGGGCATGCATTGAAGATGAGAGGGGGTAGGTTCAAGGGGTAAAGGGTAAGTTTTTTACTTAGAGAGTGGTGGATGCCTGGAATGTGCTGCCTAGTATGTGGTAGAGATAAACACATTGGAGGCTTTTAAGAAACGTTTGAATAGGCACATGGATGTAAGAAAGATAAGGTGGATCTGGACATGGTTTAGGTAGGAGGGATTAGTGTGTGGGTGTTTTTGATTTGGTTCTTAGCTGGTTCGGCACAACAAATAGCCTGTTCCTGTGCTGTACTGTTCTGTGTTCTATCATTGGCCACAGGACAGCAAACACCTCCACTGCAATGAAGTTGATTCAGTTTGCCTCACTTCCACAGATTCTGTGCCCATCTGCTGAGTAAATACAGATGCAAAAATTAATTTAAGATCTCCCCCATCTTTATTGGCTCCACGCATAGATCCTCCAGGAAACCAATTTTGTCCCTTGTAATCCTTTTGCTCTTAACATATCTGTAGCATCCCTTGGGACTCTCCTTCACCTTGTTTGCTTGGGCAACCTCATACCTTCTTTCAGCCCCCTGATTTCTTTGTTAGGTGTTCTCTTGCATTTCTTATACTCAAAAAGTATCTCATTTGTTCCTACCTGCCCGTACTTGGAATGTACCTCTTTTTTTCCTCACCAGGGCCTCAATATCTCTTGAAAATCAGGGTCCCCTACACCTGTTATATTTACCTTTTATTCTGACAGACACATACAAACTCTGTACTCTCAAAATATCATTTTTGAAGGCTTCCCACTTACCAATTACACCTTTGCCAGAAAACAGCCTTTCCTAATCCACACTTGCTAGATCCTTTTTGAAACCATCAAAGTTTGCATTTTTCCAATTTAGAACCTCAACCCACAGGCCAGATCTATGTTTTTCCATATGTACTTTGAAACTAATGGCATTGTGATCATCAGATGCAAACTGTTCCCCTACACAAACTTCTGTCACATACCCTGTCTCGTTCCCTAAATAGCAGATCAAGTATCACACACTTTCTCATTTGGACTTCTACATAATGATTAAGGAAACTTTCCTGAGCGTATTTGACAAACTCTGTCCCATCTAGTCATTTTTACAGTATGGGAGTCCCAGTCAACATGTGGAAAGTTAAAAATCACCTATAACAACCTCATGGTTCTTGCAACAGTCTGTGGTCATGCGCTCCAAGTTCATCAACTTTACCAGTCAAACCAGCCTTGTCAGGTTAAATTTTGCATACCCATCCTGTTACACATTTTTTCTGCCCCAAGAGCTTTATCCTGAAGTTGACAGCTAACCTACATTATTCCAATGTGCCAGAGGCTGATAACCAGTGAATGCTGCCACAAGACTCACATCAACTCCCCAAGGTTTTCACAGCGATGAAAACTCACTGGATGTTACTGAAAGCACAGAAATTTCCAGGGGTTAAGATTACATAAAGAGACCACAGAAGAACAGGTGAGTATTCCCACTCAGTTCTTCCATTTTTCCATCCTCATCTCCCTCAAATGCATGTGCCAGCTCCTCATTCAGCTCCTCTGTGCTGGGTGGTACTACATCTGACGTTAGCACGACACTTCCAGTAAAGAGGCTCCCTGTGAATCCTTCATTGGAGTTCCAAGAGACCTTCTGACGACCTGTCATTCTGCTATTCCACATAGTATAAAAGATACTCTATCAAAATCTTTTCATCATTTCAGAGACATCACAGAAGTCACCATTAATTTTCCCCAAGAGAAAAGAGCTAATCATATTTACTTAAAATATTTGCTTTAATTTCCCAAATAATGATTGGCTTGTCCCTGGAGCATGGGGTGGAGTTTGTTGGGAGTGTTCAAGAAGGTTTATTGATGGTAAGGGTACAGGAACCATGGTGTACCAAGGCTGTTGTAAATCAAGTCAAGAAGAAAAGAAGAGCTTACGAAAGGTTCAAAAAACTAGGTACTGATAGAGATTTCAAAGATTATAAGGCGAGCAGGAAGGAGCTTAAGAAAGAAATTAAAAGAGCTAGAAGGGGCCATGAGAAGGCCTTGGTGGACAGGATTAAGGAAAACCCCAAGGCATTCTACAAGTATGTGAAGAGCAAGAGGATAAGACATGAGAGAATAGGACCAATCAAATGTGACAGTGGAAAAGTGTGTATGGAAATGGAGGAGGGAGCAGAGGTACTTCAGTATTTTGCTTCAAGATGCACTACGGAAAAGGATCTTGGCGATTGTACGGATGACTTACAGTGGACTGAAAAGCTTGAGCATGTAGATATTAAGAAAGACGATGTGCTGGAGCTTCTGGAAAGCATCAAGTTGGATAAGCCACCAGGAACAGACGAGATGTAGCCCAGGCTACTGTGGGAGACGAGGGAGGAGATTGCTGAGCCTCTGGCAATGATTTTCGCATCATCAATGGGGACGGAGAGGTTCCGGAGGATTGGAGGGTGGTGGATGTTGTTCCCTTATTCAAGAAAGGGAGTAGAGGTAGCCCAGGAAATTATAGACTAGTGAGTGTTACTTCAGTGGTTGGTAAGTTGATTGAGAAGATCCTGAGAGGCAGGATCTATGAACATTTGGACAGGCATAATATGATTAGGAATAGTCAGCATGGCTTTGTGAAAGGCAGGTCATGCCTTACGAGCCTGATTGAATTTTTTGAGGATGTGACTAAACACACTGATGATGGTAGAGCAGTAGATGTAGTGTATATGGATTTCAGCAAGGCATTTGATAAGGCTTGTTGAGAAAGTAAGGAGACATGGGATCCAAGGGGAAATTGTTTTGTGGATCCAGAACTGGCTTGCCCACAGAAGGCAAAGAATGGTTGTAGATGGGTCATATTCTGCATAGAGGCCGGTGACCAGTGGTGTGCCTCAGGGATCTGTTCTGGGACACCTACTATTCGTGATTTTTATAAATGACCTGGATGAAGAAGTGGAGGGATGGGTTAGTAAATTTGCTGATGACACAAAGGTTGGGGGTGTTGTGGACAGTGTGGAGGGCTGTCAGAGGTTACAGCGGGACATTGATAGGATGCAAAACTGGGCTAAGAAGTGGCAGATGGAGTTCAACCCAGATATGTGTGAAGTGGTTCATTTTGGTAGGTCAAATATGATGACAGGATGTAGTACTAATGGTAAGACCTCTTGGCAGTGTGGAGGATCAGAGGGATAATTGGGGACTGAGTCCATAGGACACTCAAGGCTGCTGCACAGGTTGACTCTGTTGTTAAGAAAGAATATGGTGCATTGGCCTTCATCAATCGTGGGATTGAGTTTAGGAGCCAAGAGGTAATGTTGCAGCTATATAGGACCCCGGTCAGACCCCACTTGGAGTACTGTGCTCAGTTCTGGTTGCCTCACCACAGGAACGATGTGGAAACTATAGAAATGGTGCAGAGAAGATTTACAAGGATGTTGCCTGAATTGGGGAGCATGCCTTATGAGAATAGGTTGAGTGAACTCAGCCTTTTCTCCTTGGAGCGATAGAAGATGAGAGGTGACCTGATAGAGGTGTATAAGATCATGAGAGGCATTGATCGTGTGGATAGTCAGAGGCTTTTTCCCAGGGCTGAAATGGCTAGCACGAGAGGACGCAGTTTAAAGGTGCTTGGAAGTAGGTACAGAGGAGATGTCACTCTCTTTTTACGCAGAGAGTGGTGAGTGTGTGGAGTGGGTTGCCAGCGTGGTTTGGAGGCGGATAAGAGATTCCTGGACAGGTACATGGAGCTTAGAAAAATAGAGGGCTATGAGTAACCCGAGGTAATTTCTCAGGTAAGGACATGTTTGGCACAGCATTGTGGGACAAAGTGCCTGTATTGTGCTGTAGGTGTTCTATATTTCTAAAAGAATTGTTGACAGAAACCATAACATGATTCATCGAAAATTTTTTTAAAAATGAATATATCAGTGAGCTGAAACAAAAGATCCAGGACACACTCTGCTTGTAACGCAGCATCTGTGGAAAGAGAAACAGAATGAATGTCTAAGGTCAAAGACCCTCCATCAAGTTAGGGAAAAAGAGAAAATAATTTATTTAGAAGTTGCAGTGAGAGTGGCGGCCGGAAAAAAACCTCTCACAGGGCAGATTTGCCATGTGAATAAGCTGCAATGTTGTGATCTAGTTGACCGGTTAATGAGAGCACATGGAGGGAGAAGACATGAACATAGGGATATTTAAGAATGTGAAATGAGGATTCACAGCTTTCAACATTTCATAAAGTTATCATGTCATCTGCCAACAAGCAATGTGTTGACAGATGACATGATAACTTCTTTCCAAGTTTGTTCCAAAAATCCTTGTAAAAAAATTAGATCTTTTGTTGATTGATAGCAATATCATTTAATCAACCCTAAAATTATCAATGCAACACTCATAACACACTCGAGGAACTCAGCAGGTCGGGCAGCATCCGTGGAAACGAACAGTCAACGTTTCGGGCCGGAACCCTTCGTCGGGACTGTAGAGGGAAGGGGCAGAGGCCCTATAAAGAAGGTGGGGGGAGGGTGGGAAGGAGAAGGCTGGTAGGTTCCAGGTGAAAAACCAGTAAGGGGAAAGATAAAGGGGTGGGGGAGGGGAGGCAGGGAGGTGATAGGCAGGAAAGGTGAAGAAGAAATAAGGGAAACACTATGGGTGGTAGAAGGAGGCAGAACCATGAGGGAGGTGGTAGGCAGCTGGGGGAGGGGACAGAGTGAAATAGGGATAGAGGAAGGGAGGGGGAGGGAATTACTGGAAGTTGAAGAATTCTATATTCTTACCAAGGGGCTGGAGACTACTTAGACGGTATATGAGGTGTTGCTCCTCCAACCTGATCAGGTCAAAGAGCTGGAGCTGGATGTACTCGGGAACACTCAAGAGGAGGTGACACCCAGAGTGCAAGCTTCAGAGAGAAGATGGTTGACCATCAGGGTAAGTAAGTAGGGTTAACCAGTCAGAGCAGGGTTCCCCTGTAGCCATTCCCATTAGCAGCAATATACCCTTTTGGATACTTCCAGGCGAATGACCTGTCTGGACACAGCAGCTGCAGCCTGGCCAGTGGCTCTGTTGCCAGCTCTGAGGGTCGGAAAGGAAGGGTAAAGTCACACAGAGCAGTAGTGATGGGAGACTCAATAGTTAAGGGATGGACAGGAGTGTTTGCAAAAAGGATACGTGGATAGTACAGGGTATTGCCTCCCAGGTGTTGTGGCACAGGATGTCTCAGAGCAGCTGCAGAATATCCCCAAGGAGGAGGGTAAGCTGTCAGGGGTCATGTTGACATAGGTAGAAAGAGGCAAGAGGTCCTGCACAGAGCATGTAGGCAATTAGGAGAGAGACTAAAGAGCATGACCTCTAAGGTAGTAATCTCTGGATTACTCCTGGTGCCATATACCAGTCAGGGCAGGAATATGATGACAGTACAGATGAATGAGTGGCTGAGGGGCTGGTGCAAGGAGCAGGGTTCAGGGTTTCAGGTTATTAGATGATTGGAACCTCTTCTGCGGCAAGTGTGACAGATTGTAATAAGCTGGAAGGGAACCAACATCCTGGCTAACGTCACTGGGGAAGGGTTAAACGAGTTTGTCAGGGGGCTGGGAGCCAGAGCACCAGGAAAGAAAATGGAGGGATGGAGAAAGAGAGCAGAGGTCCAGCGCAGTGAGTATTGGCAGTTAAGAAAGAGGCAAGGTAGATGTCAGGGCCAGTAATAGATATGACAGGATGGATAATTTGAGGTGTATGTGATTTAATGCTCGGAGTACTACGGGTAAAGGTGATGAGCTTAGACCATGGATCAGTACATAGAACTATGATGTTGTGACCATTACAGAGACTTGGTTGAGAGAGAGAGCAATGAAAGGGTGGTTAATGTCCCAGGATTTTGATGTTTTAGAAAAGATTAAGGTGGAGCTAAAAGAATGGGGGAGGGGGAGCTACACTAGCAATCAGGGACGATCTCACAACTACACTCAGAGAGGGGACATAATGGATGGTTCGTCCTCTGCGTCTATTTGGGTAGAACTCAAAAATAGGAGGATGGAATCACTCTGGTGGAAATGCACTGGAGACTTCATAAGAGCCACCAGGACATTGAGGAACAAATATTCAGGCAGATTAAGGAAAGGTGTAAAAACAATAGTATTATTGTCATGGGGGACTTCAACTTCCCTTATGTAAACTGGGACCTTCTTAATACAAGAGATTTTAGTGGGGCAGAATTTATTCATTTAAGTCAATATGTAGATAGTCCAACGAAAGGAGAGGCTGTACTGGACCTGGTGTTGGGTAATGAGCCTGGACAGGTTACTAAACTTTCAGTGTGTGGGCATTCAGGGAACAATAACATAACTCCTTAAGTTTCAAGGTAGCTGTAGATAAGGATAAGACCTTGCAGGAGAGTTTTAAGTTGGAGCAGGGCTAATTATGAGAGCATTAGGATGGAACTAGGGAGAATTCTTTGGGAATTCCTGTTTCTGAGCAAGTCCACATTTTATATGTGGAGGGGGGTTTAAAGACCAACTGCACAGAATACTAGACAGATATATTAAGGGAACCTTGGATGATGATCGAGAGAGATGATGAATTTCGTCAAGAAGAAAAGGGAGTCAGGGGCTTTTTCCCGGAGCTGAAATGGCTAACACGAGAGGGCACAGTTTTAAGGTGCTTGGAAGTAGGTACAGAGGAGATATCGGGGTAAGTTTTTTTACGCTGAGAGTGGTGAGTGCGTGGAATGGGCTGCCGGCGACTGTGGTGAAGGCGGATACAATAGGGTCTTTTAAGAGACTCCTGGATAGGTACATGGAGCTCAGAAAAATAGAGGGCTATGGGTAACCCTCTCTCTCTCTCTGGCTATCCATCCCATAGGATGATGATGGTTCCTTTCAGTCAGTTAGTGGGGTGGTACCCCACTCCTCAGAAAGGAACAGCATGTGCGTGAGTGGACTTTAGGTGAGTAGGGGGTTGCACAGGTCCAGACCCACCCTCTCGACGTCCCCTCCCGGATCCAGCGGCATGGTGGGGTCCAAGACGGCTGGGGGAAGTTCCGTTGCAGTGAATGGCCAGACCAAGCTTCAATGCAAGGGATGCCCTTTCCCCGCTTCACGGCACGTGTTTGCTAGATGGCCGTTGACCCTACGAGAGGGTTCATCCACCCTTTGACAGGTCTTGTTTTTCATCCTGCAGGGTGTCTAGCCACCCTCCTCCTCAGGCAAGCCCGGTGGGGGAGCCGGTTTAATCGCTGACCACCCGATCATGAGACAGGTGGTACTGGGTTACATGGTACCAGTAGCACTCAGACCAGTGACCTGACCAGTAACCCTAGGTAATTTCTAAAGTAAGTACATGTTCAGCACAGCATTGTGGGCCAAAGGGCCTGTATTGTGCTGTAGGTTTTCTATGTTTCTATGTTCTAAGTATGTAAAGCTTAGGAAGCTAGAATCAAACAGAGCCCTTGAGGATTATAAAGAAGTCAGAAAATAACTCAAGAAAGGAATTAGGAAAACCAGGTGGTGCCATGAAAAGTCCTTAGCAAGCAGGATTAAAGTGAATCCCAAGGTATTCTTTACATACACTAGGAACAAGAGGATAACTAGGGAGAGGTTAGGACCACTCAGGATGAAGGCGGGGAACATTTGCTTGGATGCGGAGGATGTGGGTGAGATACCTAATGAGTAGTTTATATCAGTATTTACCAAAGAGAAGGGGGTGAAAGGTAGGGTGATTAGTATCGAGCACACTAATATGCTAGGGCATTTCAACGTAAAGGAGGAGGTAGTGTTGGGCCTCTTAAAGAGCATTAAGGTGGATAAGATCCAAGGGCCTGATGGGATATGTCTCAGGTTATTGAGAGAGAGAGAGTTTTTTAAGGTTGTCATAGCCAGGGGAGAAAGTGTAGATAAGCTCCCACTGCTTATTAAATGCTCCCAATTGTGCATCTCATAGCCTCCGACAATGAAGTCCAGCTCCTGGCCTTCATGTGGGCTTAGCTACTAAGCCCGGTGGAACTGTTTCCACGGGCAGGAGAAGGGGCAAAGGCAGGTTACTGGTGTCTTGAAACCAGCTGTTTTGGGCAGACGGGACTCATCAGCTATGGTTGGCAGCTCATCTAACAGAAGAAAAACTCTGATCTCAAACCTCCACAGACTTGCGGCTATACCCTCTCATGGGGATGGTTTCAGGAGTAAACCCTGAGGGAAGTATCTGAAGCTGCAGTCCCTAAGGCAGTCATACGTTGAATTCAATGCCGACTGACAACTCCTGTAATGCTGCTAGTGCCAAACTCTGCCATTCCTTTGGATTCTTCAACTGCATGGGCAACAGCTAGCTCTCCGTATCACAGTCCCCAGCTTGTCTACTGGCTTGCATATCATGCCGATAACTAGGACGCGATAGGCATCGTTAATCCTGACCAAAGGAGGACCTCCTTAATTGAGAGAGATGGGATTGCTAGAGCTTTGACCAAATTCTTCATGTCCTCTCTAGCCACAGGCAAGGTCCTAGAGGACTGGTGAAATATAATGGTTCATTGTTCAAGAAGTAGGCATGACAACCCGCCTTAGAGTACTGAAATGTTACGTTTATCCAGTTATGTTACATGGCTCAGAATGTTGGACAATATCTAGTAACATGAGGAAACGAATTGAAGCAGAAGAGATGTGGTTTTTGAGGAGGATGGAAAGAATATCATGGATGAAATGAGTATCTAACAAGGATGTCATGAACAGAGCAAATATAAAAAGAGAAATAATGTATGAGATCATGAAAAGGCAACGTAACTTCATTGGACATGTGATTAGGAAAGAGGAGTTAGAATGCATGGTAATTATAGGAAAGATTGAAGGGAAGAAAGCAAGAGGAAGGCAAAGACAAATGATGATGGAGACAGCAGCCAGAGAATTGGAAATGAATACCCATGAATTGATCCACTTGACCCGAAACAGGAGTGTGTGGGCCATGGCAGTCAAAGCTCAAACTGGGCATGGCACCTGATGATGATAATGATGATGATTCAAGAAGTGAATGGGGATAATCCTGGGAACTATAGACCGGTGACTCTCACATCAGTGGTAGGAAAGTTATTGGAGAGAATTCTTAGAGGTAGGATTTATGAGCATTTGGAAAACCATGGCCTAATTAAGGAGCCAGCATGGTTTTGTGCAAGTCAAATCGTGTCTTACTAAGTTGATTAATTTTTTTGACAAGGTGACGAGGGTGACTGATGAAGGTAGAGCTGTGGACGTTGTCTACGTGCATATTAGTCGGATGCTTGACAAGGTCTCTCAAGGAAGGCTCAAACAGAAGGTTAATTAGCATGGAATCAATGGTGAATTGGTGATTTGGATTCAGAACGATTTGCCGATAGAAGTCCGCGGGTAGTGGCTGGAGGGACTGAAGCTGGAGGTCTGTAGTTAGTGGAGTTCCACTGGGATCTGCGCTGGAATCTCTGCTGGAGGTCTGTAGTTAGTGGAGTTCCACTGG
Organism: Mobula hypostoma; assembly: GCF_963921235.1. Classification (NCBI taxonomy): domain Eukaryota; kingdom Metazoa; phylum Chordata; class Chondrichthyes; order Myliobatiformes; family Myliobatidae; genus Mobula; species Mobula hypostoma. The sequence continues at coordinate 68,282,235 of NC_086113.1, read as the reverse complement.
GATCTGCGCTGGAATCTCTGCTGGAGGTCTGTAGTTAGTGGAGTTCCACTGGGATCTGCGCTGGAATCTCTGCTGGAGGTCTGTAGTTAGTGGAGTTCCACTGGGATCTGCGCTGGAATCTCTGCTGGAGGTCTGTAGTTAGTGGAGTTCCACTGGGATCTGCGCTGGAATCTCTGCTGGAGGTCTGTAGTTAGTGGAGTTCCACTGGGATCTGCGCTGGAATCTCTGCTGGAGGTCTGTAGTTAGTGGAGTTCCACTGGGATCTGCGCTGGAATCTCTGCTGGAGGTCTGTAGTTAGTGGAGTTCCACTGGGATCTGCGCTGGAATCTCTGCTGGAGGTCTGTAGTTAGTGGAGTTCCACTGGGATCTGCGCTGGAATCTCTGCTGGAGGTCTGTAGTTAGTGGAGTTCCACTGGGATCTGCGCTGGAATCTCTGCTGGAGGTCTGTAGTTAGTGGAGTTCCACTGGGATCTGCGCTGGAATCTCTGCTGGAGGTCTGTAGTTAGTGGAGTTCCACTGGGATCTGCGCTGGAATCTCTGCTGGAGGTCTGTAGTTAGTGGAGTTCCACTGGGATCTGCGCTGGAATCTCTGCTGGAGGTCTGTAGTTAGTGGAGTTCCACTGGGATCTGCGCTGGAATCTCTGCTGGAGGTCTGTAGTTAGTGGAGTTCCACTGGGATCTGCGCTGGAATCTCTGCTGGAGGTCTGTAGTTAGTGGAGTTCCACTGGGATCTGCGCTGGAATCTCTGCTGGAGGTCTGTAGTTAGTGGAGTTCCACTGGGATCTGCGCTGGAATCTCTGCTGGAGGTCTGTAGTTAGTGGAGTTCCACTGGGATCTGCGCTGGAATCTCTGCTGGAGGTCTGTAGTTAGTGGAGTTCCACTGGGATCTGCGCTGGAATCTCTGCTGGAGGTCTGTAGTTAGTGGAGTTCCACTGGGATCTGCGCTGGAATCTCTGCTGGAGGTCTGTAGTTAGTGGAGTTCCACTGGGATCTGCGCTGGAATCTCTGCTGGAGGTCTGTAGTTAGTGGAGTTCCACTGGGATCTGCGCTGGAATCTCTGCTGGAGGTCTGTAGTTAGTGGAGTTCCACTGGGATCTGTGCTGGAATCTCTGCTGTTTCTGATGTATATAATTAACCTTGATGAAAATGTAGGTGAATGTGTTAGTAAGTTTCCAGATGATATGAAGATTAGTGTTGTTGTGGATGACATGTAAGACTGTAAAAGAATACAGTTGGATATAGAGCAGTTGCAGATATGGGTGGAGAAATGGCAGATGTGAAGGGTTGCACCTTGGTAGGTAAAGAGACAGTACTCTCTTCAGGCCAAGCCCCTTAACAGTGTTGATGAGCAGCCGGATCTTGGGGTCCAAGTTCATAGGTCCCTACAAGTGGCTACACAGGTAGATCAGGTGGATACCAAGGTTTATCACATGCTTGCCTTTATTAATTGAGGCATTGAGTTCAAACTCAGGAAGTTATGTTGCAGCTTTATAAAACTCTGGTTCGGCCACATCTGGAATACTGCATACAGTTCTGGTATTATAAGAAGTTGAGGCTTCGGAGAGGGTGCAGGAGAGGTTTACCAGGATGCTGCCTGGATTAGAGAGCATGTGCTATACAAGGGGTTGGTCAAACTTGTGTTGTTTTCTCTTCAGCAGCGGAAGCTGATGGGAGATCTGATAGAGATTTATAGGACTGTCAGTGGCATAGATAGAGTAGACATGAGTATGTTTTTCCCAGGGTTGAAACATCTAAAACCAGAGGACATGCAATTAAGATGAGAGGAGGTAAGTTCAAAAGAGATGTGAGAGGCAACTTTTTTTATACAGACTGGTGGGTGCTTGGAATGTGCTGCCTTGGGCAGTAATAAGGCAGACATATTGAAACTTTTCAGAGACATTTTGATAGGCACCTGAATATAAGGAAAATGGAAGGATCTGGATATTGTGCAGGCAGAAGAGATGCGTTTAGTTGGCCATTTGATAATTAATTTCATTGGTTAGGCACAACACTGTGAGCGGAAGGGCCTGTTCCTGTGTTGTTCTCTTCCCTGTTCTACGAGAAGGCATTCTTTCAAGGAAAGATAGACAAAGGTGCTCTCTTTTATGACCAAAAAGGAGACAATCATAGAAAATAAAACATTGAACAATTGAAATACTGTTTCAACTGTTCACTCTGCACTCCAGTGGCTGCAGTGGTCAGCAATAAGGGAACATCTTTGCTCTAGTGTGATTTAAGAATGTGAAACACAATGTAAGGCCAGCGCAGTGGCTGTGATGGTGGCGAGATCACAGCCCCAGGGACGTGGGTTCAAAATGGAGCTCGGGTGCTGTTTGTGTGGAGATCGCACATTCTCCCTATAACCGTGAGGCGGGGTGGAAGTGTTGCATTTGGTGTGGAAATTGATGAGAATAAGTGAAGAATAAAGTGGGATTGGTATAAGATTAAGGTAAATTTTGGTGGTTGATGGTTGGTGTGGACTTTGGCGGCAGAAGGATCTGCTTCCATGCTGTATGAAACCATGATTCAATGTCCTTTTCTAATTTAAATGCAGTCAACAATAAAGTAAATGGAGTAATGTGTAAGGAACATTTAAATTCATCAGTAAAACACAAAAGAGGCATTCAATTTGTGAACCTCCTTGAAGAATGCTAAAAATAAAACAAAAAATTCTGGGAACGCTAGTGGGCCATGAAGTGAGAAACAGAGTTAGCATTCAGCTTGAGATATCTTCATCAGAACTCAGAAAAGTAAGAGATAAAAATATTCGAAGTTGCAGAGAAGGGCAGAGAGAAATTCCAAGTGAGGTGGAAGGCAGGAAAAGGAAAATTGATTAAACAGACTGATGATTGAATCTCCTTGGCCACCTTATCTTGACCTCTCATGTTCTTCTCCCTGCCTCCCTCTTTTTCTCTGTCAGCTAAATTTAATTTAATATGTAACTTTCACTAAGTTCTGATGTAGATTATAGACCCCATCTCTCCCCCCACCCACACACATACATTCTGTTTGACATGCTATATACTCTTCTGCATTTTCTGTAATATTTCAGATTTCTATTACCAACTGATACTTTTTTTGTTGATATCTATCCACAATTGTTTCCAATATTCCTTAACATTTAAAATCCAACTGATATCAGAACACCCAAAATCTAGTTGCTTGAGCACTCCTGACACATTGTTTCTTTTTTATTAGAAACATGGAAAACCTACAACACAATACAAGCCCTTCGGCCCACAAAGCTGTGCTGAACATGTCCCTACCTTAGAACTACCTAGGGTTACCCATAGCCCTCTAGATTTCTAAGCTCCATGTATGCATCCAGGAGTCTCTTAAAAGACCCTATCATATCTGCCTCCACCACTGTCGCCGGCAGCCCATTCCACGCAATCACCACTCTCTGTGTAAAATACTTACCCCTGACATCTCCTCTGTACCTACTTCCAAGCACCTTAAATCTATGCCCTCTTGTGCTAGCCTTTTCAGCCCTGGAGAAAAGCCTCTGACTATCCACACGATCAATGCCTCTCATCATCTTGAACACCTCTATCAGGTCACCTCTCATCCTCCATCACCCCAAGGAGAAAAGGTCAAGTTCACTCAAACAATTCTCATAAGGCATGCTCCCCAATTCAGGCAACATCCTTGTAAATCTCCTCTGCACCCTTTCTATGGTTTCCACATTCTTCCTGTAGTGAAGCGACCAGAATTGAGCACAGTACTCCAAGTGGGATCTGACCAGGGTCCTATATAGCTGCAACATTACCTCTTGGCTGTTAAACTCAATCCCAATGCACCGTATGCCTGCTTAACCACAGAGTCAACCTGCGTAGCAGCTTTGAGAGTCCTATAGATTCAGAGCCCAAGATCCCTCTGATCCTCCACGCTGCCAAGAGTCTTACCATTAATACTATATTCTGCCATCATATTTGACCTACCGAAATGAACCACCTCACACTTATCAGGGTTAACTCCATCTGCCACTTCTTAGCCCAGTCTTGCATCCTATCAATGTCCCGTTGTAACCTCTGACAGCCCTGCACACTATCCACAAAACCTCCAACCTTTGTGTCATCAGCAAATTTACTAACCCATCCCTCCACTTCCTCATCCAGGTCATTTATAAAAATCACGAAGAGTAGGGGTCCCAGAACAGATCCCTAGGGCACACCACTGGTCACCGACCTCCATGCGGAATATGACCTGTCCACAACCACTCTATGCCTTCTGTGTGCAAGCCAATTCTGGATCCACAAAGCAATGTCCCCTTGGATCCCATGCCTCCTTACTTTCTCAATAAGCCTTGCTTGGGGTACCTTATCAAATGCCTTGATGAAATCCATATACACTACATCTACTGCTATTCTTTCATCAATCCTCAAAAAATTCAGTCAGGCTCATAAGGCATGACCTGCCTTTGACAAAGCCATGCTGACTATTCCTAATCATATTATGCCTCTCCAAATGTTCATAAATCCTGCCTCTCAGCATCTTCTCCATCAACTTACCAATCACTGAGGTAAGACTCACTGGCCTATAATTTCCTGGGCCATCCCTACTCCATTTCTTGAATAAGGGAACAACATCCGCAACCATCCAATCCTCTGGAACCTCTCCCGTCGTCATTGATGATGCAAAGATCATTGCCAGAGGCTCAGCAATCTCCTCCCTCGCTTCCCACAGTAGCCTGGGGTACATCCCATCCGGTCCCGGTGACTTATCCAACCTGATGCTTTCCAAAAGCTCCTTCACATCTTCTTCCTTAATATCTACATGCTCAAGCTTTTCAGTCCACTGCAAGTCATCCCTATAATCACTAAGGTCCTTTTCTGTAGTGAATACTGAAGTAAAGTATTCATTAAATACCTCCGTTATTTCTCCCGGTTCCATACACACTTTTTCACTATCATAGTTGATTGGTCCTATTCTCTCACGTCTTATCCTCTTGCTCTTCACATACTTGTAGAATGCCTTGGGGTTTTCCTTAATCCTGTCCACCAAGGCCTTCTCTTGGCCCCTTCTGGCTCTCCTAATTTCATTCTTAAGCTCCTTCCTGCTAACCTTATAATCTTCTAGATCTCTATCATTCCCTAGTTTTTTTAACCTTTCATAGCCCTTCTTTTCTTATTGACTAGATTTACAACGTCCTTTGTACACCACAGTTCCTGTGCCCTACCATCCTTTCCCTGTCTCATTGGAACGTACCTACTCAGAACCCCACGCAAATATCCCTGGAACATTTGCCACATTTCTTCCATAATTTTCCCTGAGAAAATCTGTTTCCAATTTATGCTTCCAAGTTCCTGCCTGATAGCTTCATATTTCCCCTTACTCCAATTAAACGTTTCCCTAACTTGTCTGTTCCTATGCCTCTCCAATGCTATGGTAGAGGAGATAGAATTATAATCACTATCTCCAAAATGCTCTCCTACTGAGAGACCTGACACCTGACCAGGGTCATTTCCCAATATCAGTTCAAGTACAGCCTCTCCTCTTGTAGGCTTATCTACATATTGTGTCAAGAAATCTTCCTGAACACACTTAACAAACTCTACCCCGTCTAAACCCCTCACTCTCGGGAGATGCCAATCAATATTTGGGAAATTAAAATGTCCCACCACAACAGCCCTGTTATTGTTACTCCTTTCCAGAACTTGTCTCCCTATCTGCTCCTTGATGTGCCTGTTACTATAAAAAAAAACACCCAGTAGAGTTATTCCTATTCCTAACTTCCACCTACAGAGACTCCATAGACAACCCCTCCATGATCTCCTCCTCTTCTGCAGCCGTGACACTATCTCTGATCGAGAGTGCCATGCCCCACCTCTTTTGCCTCCCTCCCTGTCCTTTCTGAAACACCTATAGCCTGGCACTTGAAGTAGCCATTCCTGCCCCTGCACCATCCAGGTCTCTGTAATGGCCACAACATCATAGCTCCAAGTACTGATCCACGCTCTAAGCTCATCCGCATTGTTCATAATACTCCTTGCATTAAAATAGTGTCACGTGACCAGCAACAATGAATATCAATTGAGTCAGGTTTTATAAAAACAAACAAACATTTATTAAACTCTGCTCAACAATAGCAAAAAAAATTCAATGTCTAATTTATCCGGAAATTAACTGCTATACGGCAGCTCTGGGTAAATGCGAAAACAGTTCTTAAAGTGGTAAGTTCAAACACATTTCTTAGAATGGTAAATTCGAAAGTCCAAGAGATTTATCCAGTCAATTAGGAGAGACTTTCCTGACGTAAAGAATTCCTCGAGACGCGACGTTGCTGCTGATCCCAGCTGGAACCTGCCTTGTCTGCAGGATTAACGACGACGGGAATAAAATGGTTTAAAGGAACAGACCTTTTCCTCTGGGGAACAGACACTGCATAATCCTTCCTGCTTTAGCAGAGGATATCTCAAAATGTAGGTCACTATTTCTTTTTTTTTAATATAATTTTTATTGAGTTTTCAAAAATACATGAAAAGATAGTATCTACCCTCCCCCCTCCCCTTAATCCTCCACCCCCACATAAAGTCCTACCTAAAAAGAAAAAAAAGAAAAAAAAAGAGAGCCGCCTGGGTATTGGAAGGTTTCCACATGCTCCATGGAATTCAAAATAAAATTGGTATACTTATTCGTTACTTTCCCCAAGGGAACGAAGATTCTTGAACGAAGATTCAATAAAGGTCGATCCTCTCCAAAACCGCCAAATGATATCAGCTTTACTCGACTCAGTGAATTCCTGTACTTTGGTAAGGTCCTCACTCATCAATACTACTTACAATAGAAAGTAGAACTCCACTTTAAAATGAAACTGCGTCATAAGATGAATACGCAGCATAACAGAGTATCTGACGAATTAAATAATGAACTAATCTCAAAACTCAGCTGGAAAAACTAACTGCGTCACACCAGGGGTCTCCCCTTATATGCCTGGTGAGAACATGTCATCACATGACCTCACATTGATGGGAAAATTACCTGATGTCTCCTCCACAAGACCATTACATCATGCTCATTAGATACTCAATTACATCATGGTCATAAGACAGTCACAAGATACCCACGAGGTATGAAGTGGAGTATAGACTGTTTCACATAATCAGCAAAGAGGCAGGCATGCTGGGGCCCATGTGAGTGCCCATAGCTACACCCTTGGTCTGAAGAAAGTGGGAAGAGCCAAAAGAGAAGTTATACTGGTACTGCTCTATGCTCCAAACCTATTCTGGTACTGCTCCCCAACTTTAACTCTGCCACATTGACGACTACATTGGTGCTGCTTCCTGCACCCATGCTCATCAATTTCATCGACTACTTCTAACTTCCACCCAGCCCTCAAATTCACTTGGTCCATCTCGGACACTTCTCTCCCCTTTCTAGATCTCTCGGTCTCCATCTCCAGAGACAGACTGTCCACTGACATCTTCTATAAGCCCACTGACTCTCATAACTACCTCGACTATACCTCTTCCCACCCCGCCACATGCAAAAATGTCATTCCCTTTTCCCAGTTCCTCCGTCTCCGCCGCATCTGCTCCCAGGATGAGGCTTTCTGTTCCAGGACATCTCAAATGTCCTCTTTCTTTAAGGATCGTGCTTTCCCTTCTGCCGTCATCAATGATGCCTTTACCCGCATCTCCTCCCTTTCCCGCACTTCGGCCCTCACCCCATCCCCCCGTCACCACAACAGGGACAGAGTTCCCCTTGTCGTCACCTACCACCCCACCAGCCTCCAGATCCAGCACATTATCCTCCGCAACTTCCGCCACCTTCAACAGGACCCCAGCACTAAGCACATCTTTCCCTCTCCACCCCTCTCCACTTTCCACAGGGATCGTTCCCTCCGTGACTCCCTGATCCACACATCCTTCCCCATGAATCTCCCACCCAGCACTTATCCCTGTAAGCGTAAATGCTACACCTGTTCCTACACCTCCTCTCTTGCCACCATTCAGGGCCCCAAACAGTCCTTCCAGGTGAGGTAACACTTCACTTGTGAGGCTGTTGGGGTCATCTATTGCATCTGGTGCTCCTGGTGTGGCCTCCTCTACATCAGTGAAACCCGACGCAGATTGGGGGACCGCTTCGTCGAACACCTCTTCTCCATCCGCCACAACAGACAGGATCTCCCGATTGCCACCCACTTCAACTCTGCTTCACATTCCCATTCGGATAGGTCCATACATGGCCTCCTCTACTGCCATGATGAGGCCAAACTCAGGTTGGAGGAGCAAAACCTCATATACTGTCTGGGTAGTCTCCAGCCCCTTGGTATGAACATTGAATTCTCCAACATCTGGTAATTCCCTCCCCCCTACTTCCCCCATCCCGGTTTCACTCTGCCCCCTCCCCCAGCTGACTATCACCTCCCTCATGGTTCCACCTCCTTCTACTACCCATTGTGTTTTCCCCTATTCCTTCTTCACCTTTCCTGCCTATCACCTCCCTGCTTCCCCCCCCCCCACCCCTTTATCTTTCCCCTTACTGGTTTTTCACCTGGAACCTACCAGCCTTCTCCTTCCCACCCTCCCCCCACCTTCTTTATAGGGCCACTGCCCCCTCCCTCTACAGTTCTGACGAAGGTTTCCAGCTCGAAACGTTGACTGATCATTTCCCCGGATGCTGCCCTACCTGCTGAGTTCCTCCAACATGTTGTGAGTGTTGCTAAAAACATTAGCTATCCTCCAATCCTCCGGCACCTCACCCATGGCTAAAGACATTTAAAATACCTCTAAGTCTCCACTAAGATCTGTGGGGACACTTTGTCTGGCCCTGGGAATTTATTCACCCTAATTTGCCTCAAGACAGCAAGCTCCTTCTCCTCTATAATCCATATATGGTCTATGACCTTACTGTAGTTTTGCTTCAGTCCTACAGATTCTGTGCCCATCGACTGAGTAAATACAGATGCAAAATATCCATTTAAGATCTCCCCCATCTCTTTTGGGTCCATGCATAGAAGACTACATTGGTCTTCAAGTAGACTAATTTTGTCCCTTGCAATCCTTTACTCTTAATATATCTGTATAGCTTTTGAGATCCTCTTTCACCTTGTCTGCTTGAGCAACCTTGGCTTATTTTAGCTTACCCGATTTCTCTCGTAAGTGTTGTCTTGCATTTCTTATACTCAAGTACGTCATTTGTTCCTACCTGCCGATACCTGCTATGCACCTCCACCTTCTTCCTAACCATGGCCTTAATAACGCTGAAAAGCCAAGATTCTTTAAACCTTTTAGCCTTTTATTCTGACAGCAACATACAAACTCTGTCCTTTCAAATTTTCACTTTTGAAGGCCTCCCACTTACTAAATATCCCTTTGCTAGAAAACAACCTGTCCCAATCCACACTAGACAAATCCTTTCTCATACGATAAAATTGGCCTTTCTCCAAAATAGAATCCCAGCACAAGGATCAGACCTATCCTTCTACATATAGTAATTTTCTTGAAACTAATGCAATTATGATGACTAGATCCAAAGTATTCCTCTAACTACACCGCTGTCACCTGCCAGTCCTGAAAGAGGCTCTCAGCTTGAAACATGAAGTGTTTACTCCTTTCCGTAGATGCTGCCTGACCTGCTGAGTTCCTCCAGCATTTTGTATGTGTTGCTTTCGATTTCCAACATCTGCAGATTTTCTCATGGTTTTGATTATGCAAACATCCCTGAACACATTTGACAAACTCTATCAAAACCCGCCCTCTTACAATTTGGGAGTCCCAGTCAATATGTGGAAACTTAAAATCACCTCCTCTCACAACCTTAGGTTTCTTGCAACTGTCTGCGACCCCTCTGTAAACTTGCTCTTCTAAATCGCACTAACTATTGGGTGATCTATCATATAATCCCATTACTGTGTCATCCCTTTCTTCCTCCTCAGTTTCACTCATATAGTCTCACTAGACAAGCTCTCCAGTCTGTCCTGACTGAGCACTGCAGTGACATTTTTGCTAACCAGTAATGCCACCCCTTCCCTTTAATCCCTCCCACTCTGTCATATCACAAACAATGGAACCCCAGAACATTGAGCTGTCAGCCCTGCCCCTCCTGTAACCAAGTCTCACTAATGCCTACAATGTCACCATTCCATGTGCTGACACTCTATACTCATCCACCTTACCTACAATACTCCTTGCATTGATACAGATGCAGCTCAGAACATTATTCCCATCATACTCAAACATTAGATTTCTGTCTTTGTATGTAAGTTTAACAACTCCTTTCCCCACAAACATCCACTAGTTCCTCTGACACCCTGGTTTTCATCTCCCAGTAACTCCCTGGTGCACAACTAGCAAATGATACCACAAGGATTTTCGACCCCTTCGGCTCAGTTGCAAGAGATGCCCTGGAAACGAGCTCAATGTCCGTAAGACATAGGAGCAGAATTAGGCCATTTGGCCCATCATGTCTGCTCCACCATTCAATCATGGTTTTTTTCCCCCTCCTCAGCCCCACTCCCCGGCTTTCTCCCTGTAACCTTTGATGCCATGTCCAATCAAGAACCTATCAAGTCCTGCCTTAAATACACACAACTTCCTGGCCTCCACAGCTGCCTGCGGTAACAAATCCCATAAATTCACCACCCTCTGGCTTAACAAATTTCTCCCCATCTCTGTTTTAAATAGATGCCCATCTAACCTGAGCACCTGCCCTCTTGTCCTGAACTCCCCGACCATGGGAAACTTCCTTTGCACACCTACTCTGTCGAGGCCTTTCAACATTCGAAAGATTTCAACAAGATTCCTCTCTCATCCTTCAAAATTCCAGCGAGTACAGACTCAGAGCTATAAAATGTTCCTTGTATGAAACCCCTTCATTCTCTGAATTATCCTTGTGAGCCTCCTCTGAACTCTCTCCAATGCCAGCACATCTTTTCTTAGATGAGGAGCCTAAAACTGTGCACAATACTCAAGGGGAGGCCTCACCGGTGCCTTCTAAAGCCTCAGCATCACATCCTTGCTCTTGTATCCTAGACCTCTTGAAATGAATGCTAATGTTGCATTTGGCTTCCTCACCTCTGACTCAACCTGCAAGTTAACCTTCATTATATTCTGTATAAGGACTACCAATTTCCTTTGCATCTCAGATTTTTGGATGTTCTCCCCATTTAGAAAATAGTCTACATATTTACTTCTTCTACCAAAGTACTTGACAGTGCATTTTCCAACATTGTATTTCATTTTCCACTCTCTTGTCCATTCTCCTAATCTGTCTAATTAACATTCGGACACGTCTCATTAGCGGGGCAGCAGCATGGTCGCATTGTTTATTCCAGGGACCAGCTGCTTGTGCTTATGCCGGCCGGTTTAGCGAACAGAGCGGCGGACACCCTGGCTGAAATCTGGAGGAAAACACACAGGGGATGCAGAGGGGGATCACAAAGGCGAGGAAAGAGGACCGGGTTGAGACAACAGAGACTTATGGAGAAGAGGAGTTCTCCACTTGGACTGCACGTGGACATACCCGACCAGAACTTTTCCATGGAGAGCTTCCAAACTGTTTGGGCTGACCGGAGGTGCACTGAGAGCGGTAAGCGTTAAGGAGTTGGGGCTTGCTGTTCTGGTTAACAACGGATGGTGCAATCCTGGTCATATTACAATCGAGGAACGTGTTTGTAGCCCGGATATTGAACTTTTTGCTGTTGGACTCTGGCCATATTCCACCGAGATACAACACTGGGCATCAGGGGAGGTTGTTCCTGCCTGTGGCCATCGAACTTTGCAGCTCCTCCTGTGGAGGGTCAGACACCCTGAGCCAATAGGCTGGTCCTGGATTTATTTCCATCTGGCATAGATTGTATATTGTTGTTTGATTGTTTGTGGTTTTTGAATTTCTATATTTATGCTCCATTCTTGGATGGTGCAGCTGTAACGAAACTCAATTTCCCTCGGGATCAATAAAGTATGTCTATGTCTATGTCTAAGTCCTTCCGCAGCCTACCTGTTTCCTCAACACTACCAGCCCCTCCACCAATCTCATATCATCTGCAAACTTGGCAACAAAGCCATCTATTCCATCATCTAAATCATTGATATACAGCATAAAAAGAAGTGGTCCCAACTCTGACCCCTGCAGAACAGTGGCAGTCAGAAAAGGATCCTTTTATTCCCACTCACTACCTCCTACCAATCAGCCTATGCTTCAACTCTGCCAGTAACTTTCCCGTAATACCATGGGTTCTTAATTTGGAAAGCAGCCTCATGTGCGGCAACTTGTCAAAGGCCTCCTTAAAGTCCAAATATGCAACATCCACTGCATCCCCTTTATCTATCCTACGTGTATGACCTAAAAATCTGAAGCCCTCCCTCCTGCACCATATCCTAAGCCACATGTTAAATGGTATTATCTTCCTATTTCGGCCTCACTAGCACGTGGCATGGGTAGCAATCCTGAGATCACAACCCTTGAGGTTCTCTCCTTTAACTTAGTGTCTAACTCCTTATACTCACTTTGCATGGCTTCATCACCCTTCCTGCCTATGTCATTGGTACCAATGTGGACGGCAACCTCCCATTTAAGAGTGCTATGGGCTCAATTTAAGATGTGTCTGACCATGGCAGCAGGGAGGTAACATACCCTCCGGGATTTTCATTCACGTTCACAGAAACTCATGTCTGTTCCCCTAACCAATAAATCATCTCATTACTGCTCATCTCTTCTCTCCCCTTCCCTTCTGAGCCACAGAGCTCAGTGCCAGAGACCTGACCACTGCGCTGTTCCCTTGCTAGGTCCCCTCCCCCCGCACCAACAGTATCCAAAGCGGTACCTTTGTTATTGAGGGCAATGGACACCATAGTATCTTGCACTGACTGCGGATCCTCTTTCTCTCTCCTGATGGTCACCTGTGTACTGTACCTTAGGTGTAACTACCTCCATGCATCTCCTGTGAATCAACTCTTCAGCCTTCTGAATGATCCGGAGTCCATTCAGTTCCAGTTCCAGTTCCCTAACATGGTCTGTAAGAAGCTGCAGCTGGGTACACTCCTTGCAGGTACAGTTGTCAAGGCCATAGCATTTCCCACATCCTACAAGAGGACTATTCCATTATCCTGTCTGTCATTCCCAATACCCTAATTGCACAAGTAAAAGGAAAGAAAGGAGCCTACCAGAAACCTGCCTTAGCCTTTGTCGCTTCTTGCTGAAGCTTCTTGAGCCAAAGCCTCAAGATCGCCACTCTAACACTGTCCCACTCACACAATGGCCACTCACACAATAACCGCTCCGCTTAAACCTAACTGACCTTATTGATTTTTGCAAGGTGCCTAATTACTCAATGATCTCAAGCCTGTTGAATGTCCTTACTGGCCCTGCTTGTTTTTTCAAATTTTGCGCTTACAATCCACAAGCCAATGGCTCTGGTGATCTGAAGCCTTCTGAATGATGAATGGTCTCAGCCTGAAACAGCGGTTGTTTCATTGCCCTCATTGGATACTGCCTGACTGGCCGAGGTCCTTCAGCACTTTATGTGTGTTGCTCAAGATATCCAGCATCTGCAGAATCTTGAGTCTATGATTCGCTGGTCCATTGCAATAGAGGTATGCCTATCTTGAGGAAGAGGGTTCCACCAAGGGAAAAAAATCTCCTTGTATCAGTCTTAAGTGGATGACCCCTTATTTTTAAGCAGTGATCCCTATTTCAACATTCTTGCAGAAGAACAAACATTCTCTTCACACCCACCTGATCTTATACATTTCAGAAAAGTCCTGTTTCAGATCTCTGAATTCCAACAGATGCAAGCAAACCTATTCAATCATTCCTCACAAGACAACCCAACTTTTCTAGGTTTTAGAATACCATCTCTGAACTTTGTCTAATGAAATAACACTTTAATCTCCTTGTATTTGTGTTCAATTATCTGGCAATGAACAAAGATTCTGTTATTTCACTAATTACTTTCTGTTCCTGCATACTAGCCCTTTGAAAATCATACACTTGTGCACCCAGATCCCTCTGTATATCAGAGCTCTGCAATGTTTTGCAAGCAGTGACCTTTAGGAAGGAATGCGGATTGATCAATATTGACCAAAAAATTAACCAAAATTCTAACCAGCATACAATGAGGGGCGACATTTAAAGCTAATTTTACAAGCAGAACATTCTTGGACATGAAGAATCTACAGCAAATAGTTCTTTCCATGCACAATCCAGATTTACATAAAGAGTAAACTTACATTATCTGCTCTCTGTACAATCTCTCTATCTGCAGAATCTCAGCAGAGCAGGAATTTTCAAGTGGCTGATAAACTCAGACTTCCTACCAATCAAAACAACTCTTCTTTGAAAATTAATGATGCAGAACAATTTGGATGTGATGCATGATGCATGGCAGTAAAAGGTCAATTGGTCACAGAAGGAGCAATTAAAAAGGGAGGAAATTATATCAAATGTGATCCCTTCATAAATGGTCTTTGGGGAGTGATCTCGGGCAATTAACTCTACCATCTTTGACGTTGGAGTAGATAAAAATTTGTTATATTTTATAGTAATTCTTATCATTTTATTTTCTATAATAATTCTCTTTTAGTTTCTTAGAATAGCTTTTGTAATACTATTTGTCGTATTTTTCATTATTGCCATACTAACTTCAAAAAATGTTGATTTAGAAGCTCAGAATTGTACAGCTCTGAGATATAGTTGTCTTTACACCACCCAGGTGGGTTCAGGTCTGAACACAAATTACATGTATCAGTGAGATCTGCCTATCATCTCATCTTTTAGATATTATGCTTCTTTTATTTTATCCTCAGAAAGAGTATTTTTTTATTTGACCACATCTGGCACATCTTTTTCCACTCACTTACCGCTAATCTACATGGCCCTATAGCACCCTTACATGCATGGCTTACTTAACTTACCTATCTTACTATCAATGGCAATTTCAGGTCTGATATAAATTGTATAAATGTTTATCAGTCACCACTTCGTTCACAATACCTTGCCAACTAGAGAGAAGACCCACTTATGCCAACTCTTCCATCCCTATTGGCCAGCCTTTCTTCGATCCATGATAATACATTTCCTCCTGTGCCATCAGCTTCTAATTTCTTCCCTGATCACTGGTGAGGCTATTTATCAGATGTCACTGGAAATCTAAACAAGGTCCATCCATTGTCTCTGCAGCACATGGTCTTCAAAGAGATCCAAGAAACTGGTCAATTGACCGTTTCACAAAACCACTGCCTGATTACCTTGATGGTTTCCAAACAGCCTACTATGAAGCTTTTAATAATGGCATCTAACATTTTCCTTCAGACAGATGTTAAGTTAACTGGCCTGTAGTTCCCAGCATCCTGTCTTTAAGTATTCAAAAATGAAGGAATTACTTCACCATTTTTGATTTTATGGAATCTTTCCTTGGAAAATTAAAACCATCATCAACCAAGTTTTTAAGATCAAGGTCTGTGAGGACCCAAAAACATTTGTTCAGCCCACACTAAAGTTTCCAAACTTCCTCCCTCCTTTTTAATTCCCAATTACTGTTCTTCTTGGTATGTTATACTCCACAGTGGATATTCATGCAAAATATCTACTTAATGTTTGCCCAACATCCATTGTTGCAGAGGGGCAGATGGAGTTTAGACTGAAAGGTAAGTGGGGTAAGATTAGTATGGTCACCTTTACCTTCAGACATGATGCCACATTTTGTGGAGTAGCTGAACAAGCACATCCACATTCTCTGATTTTCCTAGTCTGGATGAGCTGCATCATACACCATGGAATAAACAGGGGAAGCCACTGCCCTACACAGAGAGTGGAGTGCGATCATGATTTGAGAACAGTGATTTTAATAGAAATTGAAGCTACTAATTTTACGCTTGTGTAATAAGGTAGGTACATTTTTGGCACAAACATCTGCTCTAATAGCCATGACAATGGCTGCAAGGGTATCAATGAAGGAACATAATATTCCTGGATATTTAGAGTCATCTGTGGGATCCATTGTACCTGTCTAACTAATCCCACTTACAGTAGTGTTGTAGCCTTCTCTGTCTTGGTGATTCAAGTACTCATCTAGTTGCCTCTTAATACTCTGAATGTATCTGCCTCCACTACCCATTCAGGAGGTGCATTCTTGACTCAAATCACCCTCTGTGTACAAAAATACCCCCTCATATTTCCTCGAAATTTCCTCTCTCTCATCATAAACCTTTATCACCCATTATTTAAAATCCACCCTGTCTATACTCTTTATAAGATTATGTACTACATCCCTGCCATGAATCCCATGGGCTCCAACATTCTGCCATTATTTGGGACTTTGTCAAGTTGAAGTTCAAGTCAATGATCTTTCAGCCAAACATGAATATAAACAAAGGAAACAGCATTCCTCCATGGCCAAGGTGAAAAACACATTACCAACAGCACACAGCACACTGCATATAGCAAATAGCAGAATATGGCTATGATTTCAGAGAAACATAGTTATAAAGAAAAATAAATAATATAGCCCAAGTCCCTGAGTGGTATGACTGGCTTGGCGTGGTAAGTCATCCTGGTCCAGCTTGTTATTCCACTGATCATACACTGGAGTACAGCACCGTGAGAACATTGGAGACAGCACTGAGTGAACACCAGAAGGCAACATGGAACAAATCCTGGGGAGCAGTGCCGAGTGAACACTGGAGAGCAGTACAAACGGACGGACCAGACCCAACATGGAATGAATTCCAGCGCACCCACAGAGGCCTCTCCTACTCTGCCTCAGCGTTTCCTCCCTGGGCGACTGCAACAGGTGACCCTGCAGCCTAGGCCTAGTCCTTGCCACAATTGAGGCAACACAGTTCCCCTGCTGTTGGTCTTGCCAATGAATTAGTGAGTTGAACTTGCAGTATTTTACATTACAAACATCCAAAAGAGTCTTGCAATCATAATAAAAACATCCATGACAATCACTCACTCCTCTTTTTCGACAGTGCATCATCCAACTGTGCACAAGTTCAGGCGACAGCATAACAGTGGTTTGCAATAATTCCATTTCTATAGCTATCAAACAATTTGCTGATGGGATAGTCCTGCAGTACTTGATATTGTTAGTATTCAACAGTGACTTGATATTGTAAAAGAGACATACAGGACAAACAAATACACCTTTGATTCAACCTGGAGTGGCTGCTGTGTCTAAGCATGCTTCCATCTTACTGGGAGAAAAGATGCCTTAAAGTGTCATGTGTTTCATTTTCTTCCTTTCTCATCTGGGGTTCCCTAACCTTGCCATCCTCACCTTTCACTCTCACACTCTCATGTTAAAAGATTCACATTTTTTGGATTTTTAAAAATCCACAATCATCTACTAACAATCGATTTTCACCAGGTCCTGTAGATGTTATTGGAATTGGCTCTTGCTGTTCCCAAATTATCACCGAGTGACACTCCCACTACTTGCTGACTTCATTTCCGAAGATTAAATCTGGTATTGCTCCTTCAGGACTCTCCACATGCTGGCTCACAAAACTCTCCTAGATGTATTTTACTAATGCCTTTCCATCTGAGCCCTACACTAAAGCAATCCCATTCAATTTTGGGGAAGTTAAAATCCCTCAAACATCTTTTTGTGACATATCTGCTCCTCCATCTCCCACTGATTGTTGGGAGACCTCCAGCTAAGTGAGAACACCATTCTTATTTCTCATTTTTACCCAAATAGCCTCATTACCAGCCTTCCAAGTACTGTCATGATGTTCTCCCTAATCAATATTGTGAGCCTCTCCTCTTTTATCCCCTTGCATCTCAGACCAGGAACTTCTCTATCCTAGAATGCTGAGCTGCTCGTCCTGCCCTTCTTGCAATGACATTCCTGTGAAGAGAGGGAAAATGAAGAATTTGGACAAACAGGCAAGGAGTATAAAAAGCACACAATAATAGTTTCTTCAAGTATTTAAAAAGCAAGGAAGATGTCCATAAGAATAATAGTGCACTAGGGAACAACACTGGAGAAAATGACAGTGAACAAAGAAATGGCTGAGAAGTTAATCAATCTTTACTGTGGAAAACATGGCAAACATCCCACGAGAGCTGAATTATGCTGGACAGAAATTAAATCCAATCGTCATCTTCAGACAAATGATGAGCTAAATGACAATAAGTCTTTTGGATTTATTTTCATTCCATATCATGTTGTCATATTACTTAAAGGTTGTTTGGATACCGCTGGGGTGGGGTTGGGGGGGAATGGTGGTAGATTTGTTGTGTTTTAGATTTATTGTCCAAGTACCCCTTTAGATACTCCTGGGGGCCGGGTGACCTATCAAGGCACAGCAGCAGCAGCTCTGTGATACTGTGGCCAGCTCTGAGGCTCTGCAAGGAAAGGTAAAGACAAGCAGAGCAGTAATCATTCGAGACTCGATGGTTATGGGATGGACAGAATATTCTGTGGCTGCAAAAGAGACGCCAGGATAATATGTTGCCTCCCAGGTGCTAGAGTCCAAGATGTCTCCGAGCGTCTGCAGAGGATTTTCAGGAGAGAAGGTGAGCAGTCAGAGGTTGCAGTGCACATTGGCACCAATGACAAAGGTAGACAGAGGGAAGGGATCTTGTGCAGTAAGTACAGGGAGTTAGGTAACAGGACCTCCAAGGTAGTAATCTCTGGCTGACTCCCAGTGCCATGTGCTTGTCAGGATAGGAATAGAAAGAAGGAACAGATGAATGAATTGCTGAGAAACTGGTGCAGGGGGTAGGGTTTCAGATTTCTGGATCATTGGGATCTCTTCTGCGGAAGGTGTGACTTGTATAAAAAAGGTATACACCTGAACCCGAGGGGAACAAATATCCTTGCGGACAGGTTTGCTCGAGCTGTGGGGGGAGGGCTTAAACTAAGTTAACAGGGGAAGCGGGACTGGAGTGATAGGGCTGAGGCTGGGACAGTTGGTGTACAAGTAGATGCAGAGTGTAGTGAGACTGAGGACGGATAGGCAGATAATGGGGTAAATTTGCAGTCTGTGGGAAGAGTTGAAACGTAACATGGGAGCAAAATCGAAATAGGTGATGCATAGAGGATTGACGGTATTATATCTGAATGCACGCAGCATATGGAATAAAGTGGATGATCTTGCTGCACATTTAGAGATTGGCAGGTATGATGTGGTTGAAAGAAGATCATAGTTGCAAGCTTAACATCCACGGATACAGCTTGTATCGAAAGAGCAGGTAGGTAGGTGCAGGGAGTGCCATGGCTCTGCTGGAAAAACATGAAACTAAATTCTCGGGAAGAGGTAACACAGGATCGGAAGAGGTAGACTCCTTGTGGGCAGAGTTCAGACACTGCAAGGGTTAAAAAAACCCTGAAGGAGTTATGCACAGGCCTCTGGCAGTAGCCAGGATGTGGGATATAAATTTCAATGGGAAGTAGAAAAGGCATGTAATAAGGGGAATGTCAGTCGTCAGGTGAAGTTTATTGTCATTTAACTACATACATGTATATAACATATTGTTACGTACCCCGTAACTGGGTTGCCAAACCAGCAGAAATGGATCACTCAGTTGGAGTCTGGATTACTAGAACTAAGAAAGTTTTATTAAAGAAACAAGCAACACAGTACTCTAATCAAAAGGATAATAAATGCAACAGTTCAGCAATGATAAACACACATGTACACAGAATTAGGATAACAGGATCAATCAAGCTCTATCGTCGTCTAGGGGTAAATGACCAGTTTCAAAGTGACGCAAAGTTCAGTTCAATTGAATTCAGTTCAGTTCGCAGTAATCACTGCCGTGGGAGATGGATGGTGGGGGGAAGGAGAGAGAGAGCAAAACAAATGAATATTCAAACGGCTTCTGCACAGATCTTCGATATTCTTCACAGTCAGCTTTCGGGCGAGCCCTTTGTGATGTCATCTGAGGTCACCGACCGTGACCCCTCCGTTTCTAGATACGATCGTTTCTCTGCAGTGAACCTGGCACCCAGGCAAGGGCGGACACACACCCGGTTCCCGCTGATCGTGCCTTTCCACCCTGTGCGTCTATGGCTTGGTCCCGCGACCAGCCTTCCAAAACTTCCCACCGACTTGTGGGAGACGCACCGCTTCCAGGGTCTCATTACCTCGGGGTGTCGTGTGTGTCTTGCCTTAGCGAATCTGTCCCTTTTTTATCCTCCTGCTGGGGTATCGCCTGTCCATCACTTCAAACAGTTCAGGGTTCAAAGGGGGAGCCGATCTTGACAGCTCTCCTTCCGTTAAACTCTCCCGTCCCTTCATTAACATCTCCAAATGCTGCTCCATTGTTTTCCTTATCTCTCTTTCTCCTGAAGACAGGTGGCAGACCAACTGCTGATCCCACTGGTGCCAGCACAGGCCAGCTAAAATCTTAATCTATGTGTATTCTCGTCACACTTCCCACCTTTAAGGGTTTTTACCGGGGTAAAAATTACAAACATGAATACATTATTAGATACACACAAATATACATCTTTATCAGCTATTTGGCTAATACAGCGAATTTGAAGTTGTCAACACCTGATAGACAGTCAGCCATCACATTTTTTGTTCCTTTTATATGTGTTATTAATAATCCCTTAGACCAGGCTCCAACTTAGCAAACTTCATAGTGGCAAAAAAACACTGATGAATTGCGATCAATGTAACCTCTCATTGGGTTTCGTCCCGGACCACAATAACAAGGGTCGTCCCATTCCGACTTAGTTTTCTCTCGCAAGGTTTAGTAGGAGGGGGAGGGGTGGTAACCGCAGAGTTATTGCAAAACTTCCTACAGTATCCCACCATCTCCAAGAGCCTTCTGAGGGCCCTCTTGTCTGTCGGGGTTGGAATGTCAGAGATAGCCCGCACTTTAGCTTGCATCGCTGCCAGCTGCCCCTGTGTCACCACAATTCCCAGGTAAGTGACCTTCGTGTGGCCGAACTCATTTTTTTCAAGGTTCACTATCAAGCTGGCTTCAGACAGCCGTATTACATCGCCAATACACACCTCTGTGTTCGTCAGCCCTTTCATCACTGAATTACTCATTCTATAGGGACGTTGCTCGCTAGGCTAGCCTAGTGTAACAAACACCACCCAACGTCCCAGTTCTTTGCATCGCCTCAGGACAATCAAACACACATGTGCGAGTCGTTTAATTACTTCTCCTAAAGAGTTGCTTTGTTTGGGGATTAAGGGAGAGACCTTATCAGCAGAGCTGGCCAAAACAATAGCCTTCTCCCATCTGGTCAATACCATACTCATCTTTTCAAAATGTTTTTTTTCTCTTATCAGGGAGACCCTAGCTTCATTGATTTCCGCGCTAACACCGACTAGGTTTGTTAGCATATCAAAAGCCTGTGACCGTCTCAGTTCGCGTCGGCCATAATCAATAACATCCTTCCTCCGGTGCAGCCGGTAAACCTCTTTCATGATTCCACCAACTGTTTCCTCCAGCACCTCAACATGTCCACCGGGGGGTACCTTGTGGGCCAGGTTAAAAATCTCATCCCCATAAATCTTTTGCACCACCCCCCATTCCTCATCTGCGGGTACGGTACTTGGTCTCCCTTTCTTCCTTAGCACTTCCTCCTCCACACAAGCTAAAGTTTCTACCCTCTTCTCGTACAAGGCTGGCAGAAACGTCTCAGCTAAATTTACTACCGCAGTCCCGTGATGAACCTGTGAGTCCATGGGCGGGGCCTCAATGCTGGCAGGCTGACCTGTCAATCTCACTGCTGGGAACACGATTCCCCCGGCGAGGTCATTACCAAGCAAGACTTCCACGCCTTTCATCGGTAATTCGGACCTCACCCTGATCGTGACTAGACCAGAGACCAGGTTGCTTTGTAAGTGTATCTGGTGCAAAGGGACTGCCTCTGTCCCTTCCCCAATACCTTTGACCTTGACCTCCCCAGTCTGGGTCTCTGAGCTAAACTCTAATACACTCTTCAGTATCAGTGACTGACACGCTCCAATGTCTCTCCAGATCCGCACTGGAACTGGTTTTAACCCCTCCTTCACTGACACCAATCCGGCCGAGATAAACCTCTCGCGCCCTTCCTGGACTTTTTCAGACCTGTCCTTCCCTAGCGGTTCGCTTAACAGCTCGATACAGCCATTCAAAATTTCCGCTTTTCCTTTCCCCGTCTCCTTCCTTGGGGCAAAGCACCTGGACGCAAAGTGTCCGACTTTCCCACAATTATAACAGACGACCCCAGGAGACTTCCTACCAGACTGCTCCCGGTCTACCTTATCCTTTTCACTAGTCCCCGGCTTACTTTCTGACTTTTCCGGCGGACTCTCCCCGCCGTCCTGACTACCCGTCTGGTAGCCTTTACTCGGGGCAAACTTCATTTTATGCGTCAACGCATACTCATCCGCTAACTTAGCAGTTGCGGCTAACGTGGCTGCCTCTTTCTCATCAAGGTAGGGTCTCATACCCTCAGGGACACAACCTTTAAACTGCTCAATCAGGATCAGCTGTAGCAGTCTGTCATAATCCCCCTCTACCCCCTTTGAGGCGCACCAACGCTCACAATCTGTCTGCATCTCACGGGCAAACTCTAAATACGTGCGGTCCCACTGCTTCCTCGCATTCCGGAACCTCTGCCGGTATGCCTCCGGGACCAACTCATAAATCCTGAGGATGGCCTCTTTCACCACCTCATACCTCTGGGCATCTTCCGCGGACAAACCTGAGTAAGCTTCTTGGGCTTTCCCTTTCAGTACACTCTGAAGCAAAACAACCCACTTATCCCTTGGCCAGTCCTGACGTAGCAACTTTTTCGAAATGGAGAAAGTACCGATCCATGTCAGTATCGTCAAATGGGGGAACCAGCCTAACCTCCTGGGTCGCCCGGAACCCTCCACCTTGGTTCGGCATGGGCACCTGCTCTGCCCTTATCTTTAACTTCTCCAGCTCGAATTCCCTTTCCCTCTGTTTCTCCTCTCGCTCCAACTGTCTCTCTCTCTCTCTCTCCTGCCTTTCTAACTCTTTCTCTTTCTCCCGCCTTTCTAACTCTCTCTCCTGCCTTTCTAACTGCTTCTCTTCATGTTCTGACTGCTGTACCCAGATCTCGTGCTCGAGTCTCAGTTTTTCAAGCTGCACCTGTACCGCGTCTCCAGCAGGTTTTTCAATAGACACCACCTCCAGCTCCCCTTGGGGAAACACACCTTTAGATACATAGTGCTCTACAATAGCTCTGTGTATCTCCTCTCTCCTCATTGTCGACTTCACCTTAGCAAGATTCAACCGTTTGGCCACAGCTATCAATTCCGCTTTCCTGGCATCCTCTAATGCCTCCAAGGTCGGCACCTTTATAAATTCCTCAACCTCCATTTCTGCTGTTTGTCTTTTCTTTCTTTCGGGAATTTTAACCCAATCAATTTACTCCATCCCAAATTTAGCGTTCAAAATCGCGGACGAGCACCCCACTTATGTTACGTACCCCGTAACTGGGTTGCCAAACCAGCAGAAATGGATCACTCAGTTGGAGTCTGGATTACTAGAACTAAGAAAGTTTTATTAAAGAAACAAGCAACACAGTACTCTAATCAAAAGGATAATAAATGCAACAGTTCAGCAATGATAAACACACATGTACACAGAATTAGGATAACAGGATCAATCAAGCTCTATCGTCGTCTAGGGGTAAATGACCAGTTTCAAAGTGAAGCAAAGTTCAGTTCAATTGAATTCAGTTCGGTTCGCAGTAATCACTGCTGTGGGAGATGGATGGTGGGGGGAAGGAGAGAGAGAGCAAAACAAATGAATATTCAAAGGGCTTCCACACAGATCTTCGATATTCTTCACAGTCAGCTTTTGGGCGAGCCCTTTGTGATGTCATCTGAGGTCACCGACCGTGACCCCTCCGTTTCTAGATACGATCTTTTCTCTGCAGTGAACCTGGCACCCAGGCAAGGGCGGATACACACCAGGTTCCCGCTGATCGTGCCTTTCCACCCTGTGCGTCTATGGCTTGGTCCCGCGACCAGCCTTCCAAAACTTCCCACCGACTTGTGGGAGATGCATCGCTTCCAGGGTCTCGTTACCTCGGGGTGTCGTGTGTGTCTTGCCTTAGCGAATCTGTCCCTTTTTTATCCTCCTGCTGGGGTATCGCCTGTCCATCACTTCAAACAGTTCAGGGTTCAAAGGGGGAGCCGGTCTTGACAGCTCTCCTTCCGTTAAACTCTCCCGTCCCTTCATTAACATCTCCAAATGCTGCTCCATTGTCTTCCTTATCTCTCTTTCTCCTGAAGACAGGTGGCAGACCAACTGTTGATCCCACTGGTGCCAGCCCAGGCCAGCTAACATCTTAATCTATGTGTATTCTCGTCACAATATATAACCGTATAATGTATATGGAAATGAGATGTTTCTTCAAACCAGGCTGTAAAGCACATAACACACAATAACTTATGAAGGTAAGGATAAAATCTACAGATGAACCACCCATAAATAACAAACTAGTTATTAGTATTAAATATTGCAAGGTAGGGAACAGATTAACCAGTGAAACTTCAAATACGAAGCGGGCAGGAGTTCAGAAGCTGAATGACTTTGGGGAAAAGACTGTTTCTCATCCTGACTGTTCTTTTTCATGCCTCGTAGTCTCCTGCCTGATGGTAGAAAGTCAAAGAGATGCTAGATGGATGGGTGGGATCCTTAATAATACAAAGGTCCCTGCTATGCAGTGCTCCTGATAAGTATCCCCGATGGATGGTAGGGAGACCCCTGTGATTGTCTCAACTGTTAGAAACATAGAAACATAGGAAACCTACAGCACAATACAAGCCCTTGGGCCTGCAAGGCTGTGCTGAACATGTACTTACCTTAGAACTACCTACAAGACCACCTTGGCGTTTTCCAGAACATTTGTTACAAAGTTCAGATTTTGTTCAGTTTATTGAAACTCAGATAAAGGAGTTTTTTCTCTTTAATAATACAGGAAACGTCAAAATTAGTAATTTTGGATACATTAAAAGCTTATTTACGTGGTCAGATTATTTCTTATTTAGCTAAGTTGAAGAAACAGACAAGAATGGAATTAGATAAAATTGCTAAACAAATTACAGATTTAGATAATATCAATGCAATCTTTCCAAATGTTGTTTTAAAGAAGAGTGGAATTACAATCACGATATAATTTATTATTAACTTATCCTATTGAAGGATATTCGCTTAAATTAAAAAGTCAGTTTTATATTTTTGGGGATAAAAATAATAGGCTCTTAGCTTCCCAAATAAGGGCTGCTGGAGCTAAAAGACAAATTTTAAAGATTCGTAAAGATAATGGAGATATAGTAAGTAATTATAAAGACATTCATAATATTTTTCAGGATTTTTATTCCGATCTTTATAAATCTCAGTTTCCTGCACTTCCCTCCAAAATGAAGGCTTTTTTATATAAGATTAAATTTCCTCAAATTACTGCCGAAGATCAACAGACCCTTGATGCTCCAATTGTTGAACTTGAAATTCTGAAAGCTATATGATCAATGCAATCAGGTAAAGCTCCTGGACTCGATGGTTATTCGGTCGGATTTTACAAAAAAATTGAAAAATTACTTTCTCCATACCTTCTGGAAATATTTCACAAATCTTTTGAGAAAGGTAATTTACCCTCTTCTTTTTATGAAGCTTCTGTTTCTTTAATCCTTAAGAAAGATAAAGATCCTACTGAATGCTCATCTTATAGACCTATTCCGTTATTAAATGTGGATGCTAAAATTCTTTCCAAAATAATGGCTAACCGTTTTGAAAACATTTTATCTAAAATTATCTCTATGGATCAAACAGGCTGTATTAGAGGCTGTTATTCTTTTTCTAATGTTCGGAGATTGATGAATATTATATATTCACCATTATCCAAAACACCCCAATGTGTTATTTCTTTGAATGCAGAAAAGGGATTTGATAGAGTTGAATTAACTTATTTGTTTAATGTATTAGAGAAATTTGGCTTTGGTAATAATTTTAATAATTGGATTCAAATGATCTATAAGAACCCTATCGCTACCATTATTACTAATAATTTTTCACTTTCACGAGGTACTCGACAAAGGTGTTCATTAAGTCCTTTATTATTCAATCTCGCACTGAAGCCTTTGGCTATAACAATTTGTGAAGCTAAAACCATTCATGGTATTTCTATAAATGGGACCATACATAAGATCTCTCTTTATGCAGATAATCTTTTGGTTTATATTTCGAATCTTGAAGAATCTATTACTAATCTTTTGGAATTATTAAATGATTTTGGAAAATTTTTGGGATAAAAACCTAATTTAAA
The DNA here is from genome assembly GCF_963921235.1 of Mobula hypostoma. Taxonomy (NCBI): domain Eukaryota; kingdom Metazoa; phylum Chordata; class Chondrichthyes; order Myliobatiformes; family Myliobatidae; genus Mobula; species Mobula hypostoma. The sequence goes on along the minus strand of NC_086113.1, from coordinate 68,256,029 downwards.
TAAAAGTGAATTGTTCCCTTTAAATGTTTCTGTTTTTATATATAATGATTTTCCATTTAGAATTGTGAGTTCTTTTAAATATTTGGGTATTAGCATTACAAAAAAAAAGATCTTTATAAAGCTAATGTAGTTCCTTTATTGGACTCTGTGAAACAATTATTTTCTAGATGGAATCCTCTTACACGTTCTTTAATAGGTCGTATTCATGCCGTGAAAATGATGATTTTACCTGGATTTTTATATATTTTTCAAAATATACCTTTTTTTAACTAAAAATTTTTTTGATCAAATTGATTCTACTATTTAGTCCTTTATTTGGAATAATAAAAAACAAAGAGTTAATAAGCTTCATTTACATAAATCCAAAAAAGATGGTGGACTTGCGCTCTCTAATTTAAGATTGTATTATTGGGCTGTTAATGTTTGACAACTATGTTTTTGGCTATATTGGCTTGATAAGAGCCAAAAACCAGCTTGGACTGATTTGGAATTAAAAGCTATTAAACAATTTCATTCAACTTCATTATTAGGAGCTCCATTACCTTTACAAATTGCTAAAATTCACAGTTTAAATCTCTACCCTGTCATTAAACAGTCCTTACATATTTGGCTTCAGTTTCGCAACTCTTTTAATTTTAAACAATTTAAATTGTCTAGCCCTGTATTTTGAAATTTGCCATTTGAACCTTCAACTACTGATCCCAGTTTTCTTTTATGGAGAAATAAGGGGATTTGTTCTTTTGCAGATTTATTTAGTGATGGTCCATTGATGACTTTTGAAGAGTTAATTAGCAAATATTCTCTCTCTCATACACATTTCTTGCAATATGTTCAGGTTAGACATTTTTTACAAAAATATGTTTCTACATTTCCATATATTCAAGAATCTGATTTGTTGGATACTATTTTGAATATGAATCCTTTAGTGAGAAGTTCCATTGGTAGAATTTATAATTTATTTTTACTACAAAAAGATAACCTCTCACTAAAGATTAAACAAGATTGGGAGAGAGAAATTAATATGACTTTTGTTAACGAAGATTGGTTGCGAGTTCTGAAAATGGTTAATTCTTCTTTGATATGTGCCAATCATTGTTTAATTCAGTTTAAAATTGTTCACCGTTATTATTTAACAAAGGAGAGGCTATCCAAAATATTTCCTAATATAGACAATTATTGTGATAGATGTAAAAATGAAGTAGCTACTTTGTCACGTATGTTTTGGTCATGCCCCTCATTGAAATCTTTATTTTCTACAATTTCTAAAGCTTTGAAAATTAATTTACAACCTAATACATTGACTGCTCTATTTGGAATAGTTCCACGTCATATTCAGGGTATTTCATTTTCAAACCAACATGTAATTGTATTCGTTACATTGTTGGCAAGAAGGGCTATTTTATTGAAGTGGAAAGATACTTCTGCTCCTACACTAACTCAATGGTTTTCCCAAGTAATGTTATGTCTTAGTTTGGAAAAAATTAGAAGTAGAACTTTTGATCCCCAATTTGATTTTGAGAGAAGTTGAGGCTCTTTTGCCAAATATTATCATTTAATTTGAATTAATTTATATGGTTTCCTTCCAATTTTATGTTATATAAATGTGATTTGGCAGTTGTTGTTTTTTTTTCTCTTTTATATATATAATTGATTGTAAGACGTATTGCTCCGGGAGTTGGTTCATAACGGTTTTTTTTGGTAGTTAGTAGGTTTTTTTTTAGTTAGTTGGGGTTCTCTTTTTTCCTTCTTTTTTTTATATAATTTTTTTTTCATTAGCGTATACGAGTTTTTTCTTCAGCTTTATTAATTATATATATACTAATTTGTTGAACTTGTGTATTTTATAGCTGTAGAAGATTATATATCAATAAAGAGATTTTTAAAATGAAAATGAAAATTGAGAACTACCTAGGCTTACCCATTGCCCTCTACATTTCTAAGCTCCATCTACCTATCCAGGAGTTTCTTAAAAGACCCTATCGTATCTGCATCCACCACCACCGCTGCCGGCAGCCCATTCCACGCATTCACCACTCTCTGTGTAAAAAAACTTACCCCTAACATCTCTTCTGTACCTACTTCCAAGCACGTTAAATCTATGCCCTCTCATGCAAGCCATTTCAGCCCGAGGAAAAAGCCTCTGACTATCACTGCCTCTCATTATCTTACACACCTCTATCAGGTCACCTCTCATCCTTCGTCACTCCAAGGAGAAAAGGCCAAGTTCACTCAACCTATTCTCATAAGGCATGCTCCCCAATCCAGGCAACAACCTTGTAAATCTCCTCTGCACCCTTTCTATGGTTTCCACGTCTTTCCTGTAGTGAGGCGACCAGAAATGAGCACAGTACTCCAAGTGGGGTCTGACCAGGGTCCTATATAGCTGTAACATTATCTCTCGGCTCTTAATCTCAATCCCACAGTTGATGAATGCCTTCTTAACTACAGAGTCAACCTGTGTAGCCGCTTTGAGTGTCCTATGAACTCGGAACCCAAGATCCCTCTGATCCTCCACACTGCCAAGAGTCTTACCATTAATGCTATTTTCTGCCAACATATTTGACTTACCAAGATTAACCACCTCACACTCATCTGGGCTGAACTCCATCTGCAACTTCTCAACCCAGTTTTGCATCCTATCAATGTCCCGCTGTAACCTCTGACAGTCCTCCACACTATCCACAACAGCCCCAACCTTTGTGTCATCAGCAAATTTACTAACATATCCCTCCACTTCCTCATCCAGGGCATTTATAAAAATCACGAAGAGTAGGGGTCCCCGAACAGATAACTGAGGCACACCACTGGTCACCGGCCTCCATGCAGAATATGACCTGTCTACAACCACTCTTTGCCTTCTGTGGGCAAGCCAATTCTGGATCCACAAAGCAATGTCCCCATGGATCCTATGCCACCTTACTTTCTCAATAAGCCTTGCATGGGGTACCTTCTGAAATCTTCAGAAAATTCAATCAGGCTCATAAGGCACGACCCGCCCTTGACAAAGCCATGCTGACTATTCCTAACAATATTATGCCTCTCCAAATGTTCATAAATCCTGCCTCTCAGGATCTTCTCCATCAACTTACTAACCACTGAAGTAAGACAGACTGGTCTATAATTTCCTGGGCTATCTCTACTCCCTTTCTTGAATAAGGGAACAACATCCGCAACCCTCCAAACCTCTGGAACCTCTCCCGTCTCCATTGATGATGCAAAGATCATCACCAGAGGCTCAGCAACCTCCTCCCTCGCATCCCACAGTAGCCTGGGGTACATCCGTCCGGTCCCAGTGGCTTATCCAATTTGATGCTTTCCAAAAGCTCTAGCACATCCTCTTTCTTAATATCTACATGCTCAAGCTTTTCAGTCTGCTACAAGTCATCCCTACAATCGCCAAGGTCCTTTTTGGTAGTGAATACTGAAGCAAAGTATTCATTAAGTACCTCTGCCATCTCCTCCGGTTCCATACACACTTTCCCACTGTCAAACTTGATTGGTCCTATTCTCTCATGTCTTATCCTCTTGCTCTTCACATACTTGTAGAATGCCTTGGGGTTTTCCTTAATCCTGTCCGCCAAGGCCTTTTCTTGGCCCCTTCTGGCTCTCCTAATTTCATTCTTAAACTCCTTCCTGCTAGCCTTATAATCTTCTAGATCTCTGTCATTACCTAGTTTTTTGAACCTTTTGTAAGCTCCTATTTTCTTCTTGACCAGATTAACAACAGCTTTTGTACACCACGGATCTTGTACCCTACCATCCTTTCCATGTCTCATTGGAACGTATCGACTCAGAATCCCACGCAAATGTCCCCTGAACATTTGCCACATTTCTTCCGTACGTTTCTCTGAGAACATCTGTTTCCAATTTATGCTTCCATGCTCCTGCCTGATAGCCTCTTATTTCCCCTTACTTCAATTAAATGTTTCACTAACTTGTCTGTTCCTATCCCTCTCCAATGCTATGGTAAAGGAGATAGAATTGTGATCACTATCTCCAAAATGCTCTCCCACTGAGAGACCTGACACCTGACCAGGTTCATCTCCCAATAGCAGATCAAGTACAGCCTCTCCTCTTGTTGGCTTACCTACATATTATGTCAAGAAACCTTCCTGAATACATCTAACAAACTCCACCCCATCCAAACCTCTCACTCTAGGGAGATGCCAATCAATATTAGGGAAATTAAAATCACCCACCACAACAACCCTGTTATTATTACACCTTTGCAGAATATGTCTCCCTATCTGCTCCTCGATGTCCCTGCTACTACTTGGTGGTCTATAAATACACCCAGCAGAGTTATTGATCCCTTGTTATTCCTAACTTCCACCCACAGAGACTCTGTAGACAACCCCTCCATGACTTCTTCCTTTTCTGCAGCCGTGACACTATCTCTGATCAAGGGTGCCTCACCCCCACCTCTTTTGCCTCCCTCCCTGTTCTTTCTGAAACATCTAAAGCCTGGCACTTGAAGTAGCCATTCCTGCCCCTGAGCCATCCAAGTCTCTGTAATGGCCACAACATGATATCTCCAAGTACTGATTCACGCTCTAAGCTCATCCGTTTTGTTAATAATTCTCCTCCCATTAAAATAGACGCATCTCAAACCATCGGTCTGAGCACGTCCCTTCTCTATCACCTGCCTATCCTCCCTTTCACCCTGTCTCCAAGCTTTCTCTATTTGTGAGCCAGCCTCCCTTTCCTCCATCATATTAGTTTGGTTCTCACCCCCCAGCAATTCTAGTTTAAACTCTCCCCATTAACCTTAGCAAATCACCCTGCCATGATATTGGTCCCCCTGGGATTCAAGTGCAACCCATCCTTTTTGTACAGGTCACACCTGCCCCAAAAGAGGTCCCAATGATCCAGAAATCTAAATCCCTGCTCCCTGCTCCAATCCCTCAGCCACACATTTATCCTCCATCTCACTCTATTCCTAAACTCACTGTCACATGGCACAGGCAGTAATCCCGAGATTACTACCTTTGAGGTCCTGCTTCTCAACTTCCTTCCTAACTCCCAGTAGTCTGTTTTCAGGACCTCCTTTCTTTTCCTACCTATGTCGTTGGTACCAATATGTACCACGACCTCTGGCTGTTCTTCTTCCCACTTCAGGATATCATGGACTCGATCAGAAACCTGGGAGGCAAACTACCGTCCCCGTTTCTTTCCTGTGTCCACAGAATCACCTGTCTCACCCCCTAACTATAGAGTCCCCTGACGCTGCTCACATTGGACTTCAGGTCCGATGCTCGACTGCTCCCAATCGAGATGGAGATGCAGTGTGTCAGGACACTCTCAATGGTGCTCCATTAAAACGCAATTAAGATTGAGGTGGGAACCTTCCTTGCCTCAATCTTCTGAGGAAGTGGAGGCGCTACTGTGCCTTCTTGTTTAGGAAGGTGATCGTAAGGGACCAGGTGAGGTTCAAAGGTTTCAAAGGTACATTTAATGTCAGAGAAATGTATACAATACACATCCTGAAATCCTTTTTCTTTGCAACCATCCACGAAAAAGAGGAGTGCCCCAAAGAATGAATGACAGTTAAATTTTAGAACCCCAAAGTTCCCCCCCGCTCCCCTCCTCCCATGCATAAGCAGTGCCCTCCACCGAGCACTCAAGCGTGCAGCAAAGCATCAATAAAGACACAGACTTGCAGTACCCCAAAGACTACTCGTTCACCCAGTATTCAACATACCACAGGCTCTCGCTGTCTCTCCCTAATGAGGGAAAAAGAGGTGACCCCGTTTCACAGTGAAAGGGGAGAATAACAAACAACTCATTGATTTACGATGTTAAAAGTCTGTGGCGTCACTTTTTCTGAGCCAGCTTGCTGCTTTCGATTTTCCGTGTATTCCCACAGCACATCAGGTGGCGGCACTGAGCTCGGGTCCTCCACCTCCAGAGCCACGAAATCCCGGAGCCCTGAAAGCGCGTTACTCTTCTAGGCCATGTCCCTGTTATATCGAATAACAGCCAGTCGCGAGACCCCGAGTGCGGGTTCCATTCCCGCAAAGAACCGAAGTCAGCGTGTAACTCCAGGTCAGGGTTTTCAAAAGAACCCCGAAAGGTAAAAATAGAGATATTAAAAATGGAAATAGAGCTGTTTCCAAAAATGGAAACAAAGGAGTTGCCGTTAGGTGCCATCACCTCCTAAGCTCCGTGAGGTCATCAACGATGTGAGCTCTGAGGGACTTGGTGAACTTAAGCCTCTCCGCAGAGCAGCCATGCATTCACAGAGGGGGATGGTTTGTCTGTACCTTCCTGAAGTCCGCAATGATTTCCTTTGCCTTCTCCACATTCAGGCTTAGGTTGTTCTTCTCACACCAATTCACCAGTCTCTCCACTTCCTCTCTATACTCCGTCTTGTCATCTTTCTTGATAAGTCCAGCCACTGTTGTGTCATCCGCAAACCTGATGACAGGGTTTGAGCTGGGTCCTGCCGTACAGTTATATGTCAGCAGTGTGAACTGCAGCAGGCTTAGTACACTGCCTTGGAGAGTACCAGTGCTCAGAGTAATGGGACCAGTGACATTGCTTCCCACACAGACTGACTGACTGTGGCCTTACTTTTAGAAGTCCACTATCCAATTGCAGAGGGAGGTGTTGAGACCCAGTGAGGACAGTTACCCCACCAGTTTCTGGGGTATGATGGTGTTGAAAGTTATGATAGTCATGAAGGAATTCAATATCAGGTAGATTGGGAAAATGAGGTTGGTGCTGGATCCCAAGAGAGGAAATTTGTAGAATGACTTTTTAAAGCAATTTGTGGTTGAGCCCTCTATGGGAAAGGAGCTTTTCAGAACCAGTAACCATAATATAGAATCCATAGAAAAACTACAACACAGAAACAGGCCTTTTGGCCCTTCTTGGCTGTGCCGAATCATTTTCTGCCTAGTCCCACCGACCTGCACACGAACCATATTCCTCCATACACCTCCCATCCATGTATCTGTCCAATTTATTCTTAAATGTTAAAAAAGAACCCGCATTTTCCACCTCGTCTGGCAGCTCATTCCATACTCCCACCACTCTCTGTGTGAAGAAGCCCCCACTAATGTTCCCTTTAAATTTTTCCCCCTTCACCCTTAACCCATGTCCTCTGGTTTTTTCCTCCCCTTGCCTCAGTGGAAAAAGCCTGCTTGCATTCACTCTATCTATACCCATCATAATTTTATATATCTCTATCAAATCTCCCCTCATTCTTCTATGCTCCAGGGAATAAAGTCCTAACCTATTCAACCTCTGTAACTGAGTTTCTCAAGTCCCAGCAACATCCTTGTAAACCTTCTCTGCACTCTTTCAACCTTATTAATATCCTTCCTGTAATTTGGTGACCAAAACTGAACACAATACTCCAGATTTGGCCTCACCAATGCCTTATACAACCTCATCATAACATTTCAGCTCTTATACTCAATACATTGTTTAATAAAGGCTAATGTACCAAAAGGTCTCTTTATGACCCTATCTGCCTGTGACGCCACTTTTAGGGAATTTTGTATCTGTACTCCCAGATTCCTCTGTTCTACTGCACTCCTCAGTGCCTTACCATTTACCCTGTATGTTCTACCTTGGTTTGTCCTTCCAAAGTGCAATACCTCACACTTGTCTGTATTAAACTCCATCTGCCATTTTCCCAGCTGGTCCAAATCCCTCTGCAAGCTTTGAAAACCTTCCTCACTGTCCACTACATCTCCAATCTTTGTATCATCCGCAAATTTGCTGATCGTGTTTACCACATTATCATCCAGATCATTGATATAGATGACAAATAACAATGGACCCAGCACTGATCCCTGTGGCACACCACGAGTCACAGGCCTCCACTCTGAGAAGCAATTCGCTACTACCACTCTTTGGCTTCTTCCATTGAGCCAGTGTCTAATCCAATTTACCACCTCTCCATATATACCTAGCGACTGAATTTTCCTAACTAATCTCCCATGGGGGACCTTGTCAAAGGCCTTACACTGAAGTCCATGTAGACAACATCCACTGGCTTCCCTTCATCCACTTTCCTGGTAACTTCCTCGAAGAACCCCAATAGATTAGTCAAACATGACCTGCCACGCACAAAGCCATGTTGACTCTCCCTAATAAGTCCCTGTCTATCCAAATGCTTGTAGATTCTGTCTCTTAGTACTCCCTCCAATAATTTACCCACTACCAACATCAAACTTACTGGCCTATAATTTCCCGGATTACTTTTCAATCCTTTTTTAAACAACGGAACAACATGAGCCATTCTCCAATCCTCCGGCACCTCACCCGTAGACACCAACATTTTAAGTATATCTGCCAGGGCCCCTGCAATTTCAACACTAGTCTCCTTCAAGGTCCGAGTGAGTACCCTGTCAGGTCCTGGGGATTTATCCACTTTTATTTGCCTCAAGATAGCAAGCACCTCCTCCTTTTCAATCTGTACAGTTTCCATGACCTCACTACTTGTTTCCCTTAATTCCATAGACTTCGTGCTGGTTTCCTCAGTAAATACAGATGCAAAAAACCCATTTAAGATCTCCCCCACTTCTTTTGGTTCCGCACATAGCCGACCACCCTGATCTTCAAGAGGACCAATTTTATCCCTTACAATCCTGTTACTCTTAATGTACCTGTAAAAGCTCTTTGGATTATCCTGCACTTTGACTGCCAAGGCAACGTTATGTCTTCTTTTAGCCCTCCTGATTTCCTTTTTAAGTATTTTCTTGCACTTTTTATACTCCTCAAGCACCTTATTTATTCCCTGTTTCCTATACACGTCATACAACCCTCTCTTCTTCTTTATCAGAGTTGCAATATCCCTTGAGAACCAAGGTTCCTTATTCCTATTCACTTTGCCTTTAATCCTGACAGGAACATACAAGCTCTGCACTCTCAAAATTTCTCCTTTGAAGGCTTCCCACTTACCGATCACATCCTTGCCAGAGAACAACCTGTCGCAATCCCAATATGATCGAACTCACCCTGCAGTTTGAGAGGGAGAAGATAAAGTCAGGTGTACGGTGTGAAGTTACAGTGGAGAAAAGGGAATTACAGAGGCATTCGAGAGGAGGTGGCCAAAGTGGATTGGGAGGGGACACTAACGGGGATGACGGCAGAACAGCAAAGACTGGAGTTTCTGGGGACAAGTTGGAAGGTGAGGAATAGATATATGCCAAGATGATGAAATATTCTAAATGGAGGATGAGGCAACCATAGGTAACAAGGAAAATCAAAGACAGCATTAAAGCAAAAGAGCAGGCATGTAATATAGCAAAAAATAGTGCGGAGGATTGAGAAGCTTTTAAAATGGAAAACATCCATAAGAAAAGAAATGATGAAATATGAAGTTAAGTTAACCAAAATATCAAAGAGGATATCAAAAGTTTTTCAGATTTATAAAGAGTAAAAGAGAAGTGAAAGTGGGTATCAGACCCCTGGAAAATGATGCTGGAGAGGTAGCAATGGAGGACAAAAATGGTGGATAAACAATAAGTATTTTGCATCAGTCTTTACTGTGGAAGACACTTGGAGTATGCCAGAAATTCATGAGTGTCAGGGGGCAGAAGTGATGTAGTTGCTATTACTAAGGAGAAGATGCTTGGGAAGCTGAAAGATCTTAAGGTAGATAAGTCACCCGGACCAGATGAACGACAGCCCACCCCAGGTTTCTGAAAGAGGTAGCTGTAGAGATTGTGGAGGTATTAGTAATGATCCTTCAAGAATCACTAAATTCGGAAATAGTTCCAGAGGACTGGGAAATTGCAAATATCACTCCACTCTTTAAGAATGGAGGGTGGCAGAAGAAAGGAAACTCTAAGTCATTTAACCTGACCTCAGAGGTTGGGGAGATGTTGGAATCCATTATTAAGGATGAGGCTTTGGGGTACTTGAAGGCACATGATAAAGTTAACATGGTTTCTTTGAGGGAAAATCTTGCCTGACAAATCTGTTGGAATTCTTTGAGGAAATAACAGGCAGGATAGACAAAGGAGAGTCAGTGGATGTTGTTTACTTGGATTGTCAGAAGGCCTTTGACAAAGGGCTGCATGAAGCTACTTAACAAGATAAGAGCCCATTGTCTTAAAGGAAAGATACTAGTATGGATATAAGATTGACTGATTGTCAGGAGGCAAAGAACGCTGAAAAACAGGACTCAGGGTTGTAACCTTTGGAATGCTGCCTGTGCCACGTGCCAATGAGGGTAAGAATAGGATGATTTGGCAGGTGAATGCATGGTTGAGGGACTGGTGCAAGGGGCATGGGCTCAGATTTATGAATCATTTGGATCTCTTCGGAAAAGGTACAACCTGGACAAAGGGGACGGGTTGCATCTGAACCTGAGGTGGACTAATATTCTTGAGGGAAGGTTTTCTAGAGCTGTTTGGGAGGATGTAAACTAATTTGGCAGATGTATGGAAACCAGAGTGATACCACTGAGAATGAGAATGACATAGTTGGTTTACAAACAGAGGCAGTGTGTAGTGAGACTGCGAGCAAGCAGAGGCTGGGACAGGGCAGAATTGCAGTCAACAGGATGAGCTTCAATGTAAAAGGCAGACAAAATCGAAAAGGGAAAATACCGGACTTTAGCCGACTGGAGGTATAGTGACATCATCAACGGACTTTGAGGCAAATGGTCCCAAGTTTAAATCGGGCTGGATCCTCGCACGCTTTCCATCTGTGTTGGGTTGAGCATTGAGCCAGAAACTTGGCCTTGTAATAAACAGTCAAATGCTCAAGGAACAGCAAAAGATGCTGACCAATACGCCACAAAGCGTAAAAAGGAACAACAACACAGAACTGAAGATATTATATTTGAATGTACATGGAGTAAGGTTGGATGAACTTTTAGCAGAGTTACAGAGTGGCATGAATGGCGTTATGGACATTACTGAATCATGGCTGAAAGAAAATTACACTTGGGAGCTTAACTTCCAAGGATACACATTATATTGAAAGGACAGGCAGGACGGCAGAGGGGTTGGAGTGGGTCTGTTAGTAAAAGTCAAATCAAATCAATAGATAGAGGTGACACAGGATCAGAAGGTGTTGAATTGTGTGTATAGCGCTAAGGAACTGCAGGGGTAAAATACTCAGATGAGAGTTATACTATATACAGACCTCCTATTGGTAGTAAAGATGTGGTCTACAAATTACAATGGGAGATATAAAATGCAGAAGGGTAATGTTACAATAGTCATGGGGGATTTCAATACGATGGTAGATTGGGAAAATTAGGTTGATGCTGGATCCTAAGGGGAAGAATTTCTAGAATGCCTATGAGATGTCTTTTTAGAGCAGTTCGTGGTTCAGCCCACTAGGGGATCAGCTATTCTTGATTGTGTGTAGTGCAATGAACAGGAATTGATCACAGAGCTTAATGTAAAGGAACCTTAGGAGCCGGTGATCATAATAGGATAGAATTCACCCTGCAATTTAAGAAGGAGAAGCTAAAGCCAGATGTTTCAGTGGAGTAAAGGGAATTACAGAGGGATGAGAGAGAAGCTAGCCAAAATTATTTAGAAAAGAACGCTAGCAGGGATGATGGCAGAACAACAATGGCTGGAATTTCTGGGAGCAATTTGTATCTATGTATGCTAAGGAGGAAAAAGTATTCTCAAGGTAGGATGACACAACTATGGCTGACAAGAAAGGTCAAAGCCAACAAAAAAAGCCAAAGAGAGGGAATATAATAGAGCAAAAATTAGTGGGAAGTTAAAGGATTGGGAAACTATTAAAAACCAACAGAAGGCAACTGAAAAAGTAATTCAGAAGGAAAAGATGGAATACGAAGGTGAGCTAGCCAATATAAAAGAGGATACCAAAAGTTTCTTCAGGTATTTATAGTATAAAAAAGATGTGAGAGTTGATATTGGACTGCTAAAAAATGATGCTGGAGAGGTAGTAATGGGAACCAAGGAAATGGTGGATGTACTGAATAAGTATTTTGCATCAGTCTTCACTGAGGAAGAGACTGGCAATATGCTAGAAGTTTCAGGTGTCAGGGGGCAGAAGTGTGTGAAGTTGCCATTACTAGGGAGAAGGTTCTAGGGAATTTGAAAGGTCTGATGTCACCTGGACCTGATGGTATACATGCCAGGTTTCTGAAGGAGTTGGTTGAAGAGATTGGGGCAGCATTAGTAATTACCTTTTAATAATGAATTGATTCTGGCATGATTTGAGAGGGCTAGAAAATTACAAATGTCACTCCACTCCTCGAGAAGGAAGAGACGCAGAAAAAAAGGAAATTATAGGCCAGTTATTCTGACCTCAGTGGTTGGGAACATGTTGAACTTGACTTTTAAGGATGTGGTTTTGGGGTACCTGGAGGTACAAGGTAAAATAGGTTGTAGTCAGAAAATCTTGCCTGACAAATCTGTTGGAATTCTTTGAAGAAATTACAAGCAGCATAGACAAAGGAGAATTGGTGGATGTTGCATACTTTCAGAAGGCCTTTCACAAGATGCCACAAATGAGGCTGCTTAACAATCTACAAGCCCCTGGTGTTATAGGAAAGACACCAGCAGGGATAGAGCATTGGCTGGTTGGCAGGAGGCAAAGAGTGGGAATAAAGGAAACCTTTTCTGGTTGGCTGCTGGTGACTAGTGGTGATCCACAGGGTCTGTTTTGGGACCATTTCATTTTATTGTATATGTCAATGATTTGAATGACAGAATTGATGGCTTTGTTGCAAGGTTAGTGGATGATATGAAGATAGGTGGAGGGGCATTAGTACTGAAGAATAGAGAGAAGGATTTTGACAGATTAGGAGAATGGGCAAAGAAGTGGCAGATGGAATATAGCGTTGAAAAGTATACGATCATCCACTTTGGTAGAAGAAATAAAAGCACTGCCCATTTTCTAAATGGAGAGAAAATTCAAAAAATTTGAGACGCAAAGGGACTTGTGAATCCTTGTGTAGGATTCCTAAAAGTTAACATTACCAGCAGGCCAGGGAATCAACCCTGGTTCAACGGAGAGTGCAGGAGGGTATGCCGAGAACATATTGAGGTATGCCTGGTGTTGAAGTGTCTCCCTGGTGAAGCCACAGTACAGGACTACTCTCATGCCAAACACCATAAGCAGCAAGTAACAGACAGAGCCAAGTGGTCCCACAACCAACGGATCAGATCTAAGCTCCATAGTCCTGCACATCCAGCCGTGAATGGTGGTGAACAATCAAACTGGAGGAGGAGGCTCCACAAATATCCCCATCCTCAATGATAGAGGAGCCTAGCACCCCTGTGAACAAGGTAAGGCTGAGGCATTTGCAGCAATCTTCTGTCGGAAGTGTCGAGTAGATGATCCAGTTTGGCCTCCTCAGAAGTCCCCAGCATCCCAGATGTCAGTAGCAGACAATCCGATTCACTCCACGTAATATCAATAAACTGCTGAAAACACTGGATACTATGAAGGCTATGGGCCCAGACAAAATCCCGGCAATAGTCCCGAAGACTTGTGCTCCAGAACTTGCTGTGCCACTAGCCAAGCTGTTCCAGAATCTCAATGCGTGAAGTATAAGAAATAAAGTGGATGATCTTGTTGCACTAGTACATGTTGCCAGGTGTGATGTTGCGGCCATCACTGAATCGCGGCTGAAGGATGGTTGTAGTTGGTTACACGTTGTATCGGAGGGATGGGAAGGTAGGCAGAGGGGGAGGAGTGGCTCGACTCGTAAAGAATGGCATCAAATCAGTAGAAGGATGTGACATAGGATCGAAGATGTTAAATCCTTGTGGGTTGAGATAAGAAACTGCAAGGGTAAAAGGACGTTAATGGCAGTTATATACAGGCCTCCCATCAGTGGCTGGGAGGTGGACCACAGATTATAACAGGAAATATAAAAGGCCAGTTAAAAGGGCAATGTTATGAAAGTCATGAGAGATTTTAACATGCAGGTCGATTGGGGAAAACAGGTTGGTAGTGGATCTCAAGAGAGTGAGTTCGTTGAATGCCTAAGAGATGGCTTTTTAAAGCAGTTTACCATTGAGCCTGCTAGGGGATCGGCTATACTGGATTGAGTGTTATGTCATGAGCCGGAGGCAATTAGGGAGCTCAAAATTAAAAAAAAACCCTTAGGAACCAGTGATCCCAATGTGATTGAGTTCACCTTGAAATTTGGTAAGGAGAAAGTAAAGTCTGATGTAGCAGTATTTCAGTGGAATAAGGGAAATTACAGTGGTATGAGGGAGAAACTGGCCAAAGTAAATTGGAAGGAGCTGCTGGCAGGGATGACAACAGAGCAGCAATGGCGTGTGTTTCTGGGAAAAATGAGGAAGGTGCAGGACATGTGTATTCCAAAAATGAAGAAATACTCAAATGGCAAAATAGTACAACCATGGCTGACAAGGGAAGTAAAGATAATGTAAAAACAAAAGAGAGGGCATACAACAAAGCTAAACTTAGTGGGAAGATAAAGGATTGGGAAGTTTTTAAAAAATCTACAGAGAGCAACTAACAGCAACTGGAAAATTGCAAATGTTACTCCACTCTTTAAGAAAGGGCTGGGGCAGCAGAAAGGAAATTTATAGACCAGTTAGCCTGACCTCAGTGGATGGGAAGATGTTGGAGTCAATTGGTAAGGACGAGGTGATGGAGTACTTAATGACATAGGACAAGATAGGACAAAGACAGCATGGTTTCCTTCAGGGAAAATCCTACCAGGTGAACCTGTTGGAATTCTCTGAGGAGATTACAAGTAGGATAGATAAAGGGGATGTAGTTGATGTTGTATATTTGGACTTTCAGAAAGCTTTTGACAAGGACCCACACATTAGGCTGCTTACTGAGTTAAGAGCCCATGATATTACAGGAAAGTTACTAACGTAGTTAGAGCATTGGCTGATTGTGTCATGGTCCGGTCCGTGAAGTCCGCTTTCCAGTTCACAGTCCGGTCCGTGGACTCCGGACTCCAGGTCTTCTGGCTGTCCCTTGTTTCAGTTGGGCTTAATCATAGGCACCTGATACTTGTCTTGGGGCTGGGAATATAAGTGGGCCTGGGTTCAAGTGTGGGTGCTGATTTGTCTTGTCAGTATTCTGTCCTTGTGTCTGTGGGGTAAGGGGGGCTGTCTTTGCTGTTACCCTGTGATTGGATCTGTTGGGTAAGCCAGGCTGTCTTTGCCGTTACCCTGAGGCTGGACTGTTCCCTTCCCTTCCCTTCCCCTTCCTTCTGGAGCCTCGCCCCGCAGCCAGTGTCTGGAGCCTTGCCCTGTCAGGATAAGGAACTGTCTATCCTCGTGTTGGGAACTATCTCTGTATCCATACCTATGATAGGTAGGTCTGGCTGCATGCTGCTACCTAGTGTTGGGATCTGTCTTGTCCTCTTCAGCATTCTGTGTAGAGCCACAGCCCCAAGTCCTGTTCCCAAGGAGGGGTCCTGGTCTGTTTTCCATGTTCCTGCCTCTCAAAACCAAGGCTCTGTGTTCTGCATTCCTGTCTCCCAAGATTACCAAGGCTCTGTGTTCTGCGTTCCTGTTGTCCCAAGTCCAAGGCTCGGCTGCTCCTGAGCACCAAGTCAAGGCTTCGTGTTCTCATCCTGTCCCTGTTGCCTTGTCCTGTCCCTGTTGCCTCGCCCAGTTCCAGAGTCTGAGCCCGAGTCAAGACCCAGGTTCTGGGTCCTTGACCAGTCTCTGGCTCAGAGTCCAAGCCCAGGCTCTTAGTTCCCAGTCCCTTGTCCTGGTCCTGCTTGCTTAGCCAATGTCCTAGCCCAAGTCTGTTTTCTTGTCCCAGCTTTCTACTCAAGTTCTGTTCCCAGTACTTCAGTGTCTGTGTCTTGCATTTGGGTCCGCCGTCAGCGTCCCCTCGTATGACAAATTGGAAGAAGGCAGCGAGTGGGAATAAAAGGATCCAGAAGGCAGAGGGTCGTGGTGGAGGGAGTACATTCAGATTGGAGGATTGTGACTAGTGGTGTCCCACAAGGATCTGTTGTGGGACCTCTACTTTTCTGATTTTTATTAGCGACCTGGATGTGGGGGTAGAAGGGTGGGTTGGCAAGTTTGCAGACGACACAAAGGTTGGTAGTTTTGTAGATAGTGTAGAGGATTGTTGAAGATTTCAGAGAGACATTGACTGGATGAGAAGTGGGCAGATAAGTGGCAGATGGAGTTCAACCCAGAGAAGTGTGAGGTGGTACACTTTGGAAGGACAAACTCCAAGGCAGAGTACAAAGTAAATGGCAGGATACTTGGTAGTGTGGAGGAGCAGAGGGATCTGGGGGTACATGTCCACAGATCCCTGAAAGTTGCCTCACAGATGGATAGGGTAGTTAAGAAAGCTAATGGGGTGTTAGCTTTCATAAGTCGAGGGATAAAGTTTAAGAGTCGCAAGGTAATGATGCAACTCTATAAAACTCTGGTTAGGCCACACTTGGAGTACTGTGTCCAGTTCTGGTCACTTCGCTATAGGAAGGATGTGGAAGCATTGGAAAGGGTACAGAGGAGATTTACCAGGATGCTGCCTGGTTTAGAGAGTATGCATTATGATCAGAGATTAAGGGAGCTAGGGCTTTACTCTTTGGAGAGAAGGAGGATGAGAGGAGACATGATAGAGGTGTACAAGATAATAAGAGGAATAGATAGAGTGGATAGCCAGCACCTCTTCCCCAGGGCACCACTGCTCAATACGAGAGGACATGGCTTTAAGGTAAGGGGTGGGAAGTTCAAGGGGGATATTAGAGGAAGGTTTTTTACTCAGAGAGTGGTTGGTGCGTGGAATGCACTGCCTGAGTCAGTGGTGGAGGCAGATACACTAGTGAAGTTTAAGAGACTACGAGAGGTAGATGGAGAAATTTATGGTGGAGGGTTATATGGGAGGCAGGGTTTGAGGGTCGGCACAACAATGTGGGCCGAAGGGCCTGTGCTGTGCTGTACTATTCTATGTTCTATCCTTTTGTGGTTGCCTGCCAGTGACTAGTGGTGTTCTGCAGTGGTTGGTGTTGGGACCACTTCTTTTTATGCTGTATATCAATGATTTTGATGATGAAATAGATGGCTTTGTTGCCAAGTTTGTAGATGATATGAAGATTGGTGGAGGGGCAGGTAGTGTTGAGGAAACAGGTTGGATGCAGAAGGACTTAGACAGATTAGGAGAATGGACGAGAAAGTGGCAAATTAAATACAATGTTGGAAAATGCATGGTCATACACTTTAGTAGTAGAAATAAATGTGTGGACTATTTTCTAAATGGGAAGAAAATCCAAAAATCTAAGGTGCAAAGGGACAACACCCTAAAGGTTAACTTGCAGGTTGAGTTGGTGGTGAGGAAGGCAAATGCAATGTTAGCATTAATTTCAAGAGGTCTAGGATACAAGAGCAGGGATGTGATGCTGAGGCTTTATAAGGCACTGGTGAGGCCTCACTTTGAGTATTGTGAACGGTTTTGGACTCCTCCTCTTAGAAGAGATGTGCTGGCATTGGAGGGGAATTGAAAGGTTATCACACGAGGAACATTTGATGGCTCTGGGTCTGTACTCATTGGAATTTAGAAGGATGAGGGGAGGTCTCATTGAAACCCTTCGAATGTTGAAAGGCCCAAACAGAATAGATGTGGAAAGGATGTTACCCCTGGTGGGAAAAATCTAGGACAAGAGGGCACCGCCTCAGGATAGAGGCATGCATTCAAAACAGATGTGGAGAAATTTCTTTAGCCAGAGGGTGGTGAATTTGTGGAATTTGTTGCCACTTGCAGCTGTGGAGGCCAGGTCGTTAGGTGTTCTTAAGACAGAGATCGATAGGAATTGGGGTTGAGGAGGAGGATTGAATGATTGAATGGCAGAGTAGCTCGATGGGCCAAATGGCCTAATTCTGCTCCTTTTTCTTATGGTCTTATAGTATGGCTACAACACCAGTATCCTGCAATATGGAAAATTGTCCAGTTATGCCCCATACACAAGAAACAGGACAAGTCCAACCCAGCCAATTACTGCCCTAGCAACCTGCTCTGTCATCAGCAAAGCAATGGACGGGATCAGCAACAGTGCTATCATGCAGCAATAACCTGCTTGCAGACGCCCAGTTTGGGTTCTGTCGAGGCCACTCAGCTCCTGATCTCATCACCGTCTTGGACCAAAGATGGACGAAAGAGCTAATTACCAGAGGTGAGGTGAGAGTGATAGTCATCGATATCAAGGCAGCATTTGACCGAGTATGACATCAAGATGCCCGAGCTAAAATGGAGTCAATGGGAATTGGGGGGAACCCTCTGCTGGTTGGAATCATACCTGACACAAAGGAAGATAGTTAGAGGTCAGTTATCTCATCCTCAGGACATCACTGCAGGAGTTCCTCAGGGAAGTGTCCTAGGACCAACTATCTTCAGCTGCTTCACCAATGACCTTCCTTCTTCATAAGGTCAGAAGTGGGGATGTTCACAGATGACGGCACGATGTTCTGCACCATTCGTGACTGCTCAGATAGTGAGGCAGTTCACACCCAAGTGCAGCAGGACATGGACAATGTCCAGGCTTGGGCTGACAAGTGGCAAGTAACATTCGAGCCACACAAGAGCCAGGCAATGACCATCTCCAACAAGAGAGGCTGTAACCAATGTCCCTTGACATTCAGTGACATTACCATCACTGAATCCCCTGCTATCAACATCCTGGGGGTTACCATTGATAGGAAACTGAATGGGTCTAGCCACTTAAACACCGTGGCTACCACAGCAGGTCAAAGGTTAGGAATCCTGCAGCGTGTAACTCACCTCCTGACTCCCCAAAGCCTGTCCACCACCTACAAGGCTCAGGTCAGGAGTGTAATGGAATACTCACCACTCACCAGGATGTGCAGCTCCATCAACACTCAAGATGCTTGAGACCATCCAGTACAAGACAGCCCATTTGATTGTTCCCCCTTCCACAAGCATCCAGTCCCTCCACCATCGACGAACAGTTGCATCAGGGTGTACTATCTACAAGATGCACTGCAACAACACACCAAAGTTCCTCAGGCAGCACCTTCCAGACCCACAGCCACTACCATCTAGAAGGACAAGAACAGCAGATAGCTGGCAACACCACCACTTGGAAATCCCCCTCCAAGTCACTCACATCCTGACTTGGAAACATTTCAGCATTCCTTCATTGTCACTGGGTCAAAATCATGGAATTCCCTCGCTAACAGCACTGTGGGTGTACCCACACCTCAGGGACTGCAGCGTTTCATGAAGGCAGCTTGTCACCACCTTCTCAAGGGCAACTAGGGATGCGCAATAAATGCTGGCTGAGCTAGTGACACCCACATCCTGTAAATGAATTTTTAAAAACCATACGGTCTCTATTGATTGGTGCATTGAATATTAATAAGGAAATCACGTTGCAGCAGTACAAAATTTTGGTTATGCTGCACATGGGGTGCAGTGTGTATTCCTTGTTGCCCCAGTACGGGAGAATTGTAGAGGCTTTGAAAAGGGTACAGAAGCGGTTTACCAGAATGCTTCCTGTAGCAGTAGGTATTAGCTAGGAGAGGTTTGATAATCTTCGATAAACTTGTTCGTTTTCCTCTCCTGGAGGCTGAGGGGAAATCTGACAGAAGTTTGTAAAATTATGAGAGGCTTCTGACCGTCAGAATCTTTCTCCCAGGGCAGGAATGTCAGATATTAGAGGACATACACTTGAGAGGGGAAAGTTTAAAGGGGATGTGCAGGTCAATTTTTTTTGTCAGAGGGTGGTAGGCATCCGCAACAGGTTGTCAGGAGTAGTGGTAGAAGTAGATATGTTAGTGGCATTTCAGAGGGTTTCAGACAGTCATGTGAAGATGCAAGGAATGGAGGGATAGGGATCATATGCAGACAACAGATGTAGTTTAATTTGGCATTGTGTTCAGCACAGACATTGTGTGCTGGACACCCTGTTCCTGTGCTGTGTTGTTCTATGCTCTAACTGGGGAAGTGATCCATTGAATTGCTAACGAAATTTAACAATGGACAAATGCAAAGTTAATTAAAATAAGGCAGGACTTGCATGTTGTAGAAAAGACAGCCCTTCAGGCACAAGTACATTGTTCTCTCAAAGTGATGATATACAGAGACAGGGAAATACAGTGGATTCCAGTTAATTGGACCATCGGTTAATTGGGGCAGCTGCTTATTCGAGACAATTCTTAAAAAACAATAACTAGTCGACCACTTCATCTACAATAACTAGCGTGCACTTGTGTGACCATTAGACACTACACCATGTTTAGAGTGAACAGTTTTTTAAACCTGAAGCAAGGTCTCAGCCTAAAACGTCAACTGTTTATTCATTTCCATAGGTGCTGCCAGACCTGCTGAGTTCCTTCAGTATTTCGTGTGCATTGCTCCAGTTTTTAAATAGTGTTTATGAAATGTGATATTGTTAATGTCTGGCGTTTTTTTTCACCCAGCGGATAGGGAGTATTCATTCTTTTCTCATGTCCATCATTCCTATACCAGGATTGATTATTTTTTTATTGATAGTCAAATGATTCCCTAGTTTGATCCATTGAATATAAAGAAATAGCTGTACCTGACCATTCTCCTGTATTTCTATCTTTAAATCTTCCTGGTTTCACTCCTATGAACAGATCCTGGCATTCTAATTTAACTTTGTTATCTGATAAGGACTTTCTAAAATTTCTGGAGAATCAAATTACTCTGTTTTTGACGAAAATGCGTTGGAAGAGACTTCTAGTCTTAACATTTGGGATACTTTTAAGGCATATATTAGAGGACAAATTATCTTCTATACTGCATATATTAAGAAAAAAAGCTAATAGAGAGAACTGATTCAGTTAATCAATTAAATAATTAGACCAGAAATACACTTTGGCACCAGACTATACAAAAGACGCATTGAAATTAAAACTAAATATGATCTTCTTATAAAGTATCCAATTGAAAGTCAACTTTAAAAAGATAGAAGCCAATTCTATATACATGGAGAAAAAACTGGTAAACTATTGGCTAATCAATTGAAGACCTTTATAGCTAAACGGCAAATTAAAGAAATTCGCAAAACCAATGGTGATGTGACAACTGACCATTTTCAAATAAATGACACTTTCAGAGAATTTTATTCTGAACTGTATAGTTCTGATTTTGTTAAAGATAATATTGCAATGAATAACTTTTTAGACCAATTAAATATACCTGGACTTTCAGTTGATAATCGATAGCAGTTGGATCAACCTATTTCTCAGGAGGAAACCACTGAGGCTATATGTTCATTACATTCTGGGAAATCTCCAGGATCTGACGGATTCTCTGGAGAATTTTATAAGGCTTTTTCTTCATTGCTTATACCTTATTTATGTTCTACCCTTACTGATTCCTTCAAGGTGGGTAGGTTGCCACAGTCTTTTTATGAAGCTTCCATTTCGCTTATTCTTAAAAAGAATAAGAATCCCACTGAACGCTCGTCATATAGACCAACATACATCAAAGTTGCTGGTGAACGCAGCAGGCCAGGCAGCATCTATAGGAAGAGGCGCAGTCGACGTTTCATATAGACCAATCTCTTTACTCAATGTTGATGCTAAGATCCTATCTAAAGTTTTGGCCCGTAGACTCGAATATTATACCTTCTATAATATCTGATGATCAGACAGCATTTATTAAAAATCAATATTCCCATTTTAATATACGGCGACTGTTAAATGTTATGCATTCTCCATCCAAGGAAATATCGGAATGTGTGATTTCTCTGGATGCGGATAAGGCTTTTGACTGAGTTGAATGGAATTACCTATTTAAAACCTTAGAAAAATTTAATTTTGGGCCCAATTTTATTCATTGGATTAAATTACTTATCTCCCTCTGCTCGGGTCCTTACTAACTTTCAGGATTCTAAACCAATTAAACTCCAACGTGGAACCAGACAAGGATGTCTGTTGAGCTCTTTCCTTCTTGATTTGGTATTAGAACCTTTAGCAATTGTCTTTCGAGAGTCTAAATATATCACCAGTATCTTAAGGAAAGGTACTATTCATAAAGTCTCGCTTTATGCCGATGACCTATTGCTTTTTATATCTAATGTTACAACTTCTTTACCCTCTAAGTTTCTTTTACTGACTAATTTTAGTCGGTTTTCAGGATACAATTTGAATTTACATGAGAGTGAATTGTTTCCTTTAAATAATTTGGTACTAACTGATATTAACCTTCCTTTTAAAATTGTAAGAAAACAATTTACATATCTGGGTGTAACAATCACTAAGAATTATAGAGATCTATTCAAAGAAAATTTTCTAACCTTAATGAATTATGTGAAAAAGATACTTTCTAATTGGTCGTCCCTCTCTTTATCATTGATTGGTTGAATTAATTCTATTAAAATGAATATTTTACCTAAATTTATATACTTTTTTCAAGCTGTACCTGTTTTTATTCCTAAGTCTATTTTTGATTCTTTAGATTCGATTCTTTCTTCCTATATATGGAAGAACAGAAAACCCCGATTAAATAAAGCCCACCTTCAAAAAATTAAAAATAATGGAGGCCTTGCTCTACCCAATTTTAGGTTATATTATTCGGCAATTAACATATGAAATCTTACATTCTGGTTATATTATATTAATCGTGAGGATTGTCCAATATGAGTTGTTTTGGAAGCCAACTCTGTTACAAAATTTTCTATTATTTTTCTTCTTGGATCCCCTCTTTATCTTTAAATAAATTAACTGACAGTTTGGTGGTTAAACACACTTTGAGGATCTGGCTACAGTTTAGAAAACATTTCGGTTTATTGAGATTTTCCCTTTCTAGTCCTATTTTTTCTAATTTTTTTAAAAACCATCTACGACCGATCTGTTTTTTAGAATGGCATAGATTAGGCATTAAATGATTTCAGGGTCCGTTTGTTGGAGGGGATCTTTGTTCTTTTGAGCAGCTCTGTGAAATATAACCTATCAAATATCCACTTTTTTTGCTATCTACAGATTAGAGATTTTTTAAGATCTAAACTACATATATTTCCTACCAGCCTGGATAAGAACATATTAGATGTAACTTTCAATTTGAAACCTTTTGAAAGTGGCTCAATATCTTATATTTATGGGCTGTTGCTGGGACTGAGAATGGCTCCTTTAGACAAAGTTAAAAAAAGATTGGGAAAAGGATTTACAGACTTCATTGTCTGATGAGATCTGGAGGGCTATTTTCAAAATAGTTAATTCTTCATCATTATGTGCTCGTCATTCCCTCCTACAATTTAAGGTGGTACATAGGGCTTATACGTCTAAAGACAAGCTCTCTCGTTTTTTGCAGGTATATCTCCTTACTGTGACAGATGTAATAATGGAGAGGCTTCATTAATTCATATGATTTGGTCATGTTTGAGCCTTGAAAAATATTGGAAAGATGTATTCCAAACTTTTTCTGTACTTTTTAAAGTTAATTTTAAGCCCAATCCTTTGACTGCCTTATTTGGTATTGTTGAAGAAAGACTATAATTTTGGAGCCCCTCATTTGCGGGTACTGGCTATTATTTCTCTTATGGCTCGGAGGGCGATCTTGCTTAAATGGAAGGAGGTTGCCCCCCGCCACACATGCTCAATGGTTATGCGATGTTATGTCATATTTAAATTTAGAGAAGATTCCTTGTTCGATTTCTGATTCTAACCAAGATTTTCAAACGCTATGGGGACCCTTTCTGAACTATTTTAAAAATCTTTGAATTGTTATTGTTATTAAAATATAGATCTGGACCATTATTATAAAACACTATATGGTAAAGTACTCTTGTTTTTTTGTTGTCTTGTTCTTTTTAACCAACCAGCTTTGTCTTGGTAGTGGGTGTAGATTTTTTTAAATATAATATAATTAACCATATTATTGTATTTCATAATTCACTTTATTTTATTTGATTATGAATATGGGATACCATGATTGTATCAGTGTGACTTTTATATATAGTGCATTTTGTGCTATCTTATAATTTTTTTTAGATTGAGGACACTCAGTCCTCGTTTATTGTCATTTAGTAATGCATGTATTAAGAAATGATACAATGTTCCTCCAGTATGATATCATGGAAACACAAGACAGACCAAGACTAAAACTGACAAAAACCACATAATTATAACATATATTTACAACAGTGCAAAGCAATACCATAATTTGATAAAGAGCAGACCATGGGCAAGGTAAAAAAAGGTCTCAAGTCCCGATAGCCCCATCATCTCACGCAGACGGTAGAAGGGAGAAACTCTCCCTGCCATGAACCTCCAGTGCCGCAAACTTGCTGATGCAGCACCCTGGAAGCACTCGACCGCAGCCAACTCTGAGTCCGTCCAAAAACTTCAAGACTCTGACACTGAGCACCGAGCACCATCTCTGCTGAGCGATTCGACCCTGCCCCGGCCGCCAAGCAACGAGCAAAGCCGAGGGCTCGGGGCCTTCCCCTCCAGAGATTCTGGATCACACAACAGCAGTGGTAGTGAAACAGGCATTTCAGAAGTTTCACCGGATGTTCCTCCGTCCTGTCACGTCTGCCTCCATCAAATCAGGATCGTGCATGGCACCCTACTTGACAGATAACAGATATTGATCACTGGAGTGGCCGCTGCGTGCTGTGTCGCGCCACCATCTTCTCTTCTCCTTCCAATAATTTAATAAAAATATTGGAAAATGAAAGAAATAGTGTCAGTTGCATGTGTTTGTGCTCAAAAAGCAGTTATTTTTGTTACTGATAGTTGGCAAGAAATAAGTAGTAAGACAATTCAGAACTGTTTCGTTCATCACGGTTCCAAGCATTGAAGCTTGGAGATGCGAGAAGTGGCTGGGAGTGCATTTGAAATGATTTGACTACTTCAGCAATTACGAAGAACTTGAAGGATTTGACAATCATCTTGAATGTTGTAATGAAAATGAAGATTTGGAAGATTCAATCATTGTATGAAGGCAGACCATTATCTGCACTAGGTTTCTGAGCTGATCTTGTTCATTTATAGTCAATCAGAAGAACACAGCAACATACAATTCCTCCATCAATAACTATTAGGAACTAATACAGTCTTATAATATTGCAGTCTATTGGTAGTCTTCTAATTTGTTCTGTATGTTATTTACATAATTTGTTACTCAATTAAAATTAGTTCATGTTTTTATACTTTTTTAACAATTTTCAAGCAATTTGGGCTAATTGAGGCAACTGCTTAATTGGGCCAAAACGTACTGGTCCTGATGTGCCCCAATTAACTGGAATCCACACTTTATCAAAATGTACTGGTCCTGATGTGCCCCAATTAACTGGAATCCACTCTATATCAAATACATAAGTAGTGCACAAAGTGAGCCAAAAAAATTGTGTGATGGAACATTGTCCATTCAGAAACCAAATGGTGGTGGAGAAGAAGTTGTTCTTAAAACACTGAGTGTGTGCCTTCAGGTGCCTGTACCTCTTCCTTGATGAGAAGGGGATATGTTCTGGGTGATGGAGACCTTTAATGACAGATGAGGCGTTTTTGAGGCATCGCCTTTTGAAGATGTCCCTGATGCCAGGGAGGCCAGTGCCCAAGATAGAAATGGTTGAGTTTGCAACTTTATGCAGTTTTTTATAATCCTGTGCGGTGGGCCCTCCAGATGGGACAGTGCTGCAAACAGAATGTTCTTCATACACCTGAAGGAATTTGCGAGAGTCCTTGGTGACGTACAAAGTCTCCTCAAACCTAAATGGAACACAGCCGCTGTTGTGCCATCTTTGTAATTGGACCCAGAACAGATCTTCAGAGACGGTGACACACAGGAACTTGAAACTGCTCACCCTTTCCATTACTGATCTCCAGATAAGGACTGGTGTGTGATCCCTTGACTTCCCCTTCCTGTAATTCACAATCAATTCTTAGGTCTTGGTTGAGTGCAAGATTATTGTTTCAACACCACTCAACCAGCTGTTCTCTCTCACTCCCGCAACCTCATTGTCACCATCTAAAATTCTCCAACAATAGTTGTGTCATCAGCAAATTTCTCGATGGCATTTGAGCTGTGCCCAGCCACACAGTCATGGGTGTAAAGGAAGCAGTGTAGTGGGCTAAGCATGCATCCTTGAGGTGTGACAGTGTTGATTGTCAGTGAGGAGATGTTATTTCTGATCTGCACTAACTGTGCTCTCCTGATGTGAAAGTCAAGGACCCATTTACAGTGTGAAACACAAAGGCCCAGGTCCTGGAACTTGTTGATTAGTACTGAGGGTATGATGGCATTGAACACTGAGCTGTGATCAATTAACAGCAGCCTGACATCAGTATTGCTATTTTCCAGGTGACCCACGGGAACTCTATCTCTGTTCTGTTTGGAGGGAAGTGGGGGTGAGAGCAAAGTGTGGAAAATGGAGGGGATGCAGATGAGGGGTCATTAACTACAATGGGGGTGATGCCCAGTTTCCTGAAAAATATCTTGGAATGGAAGGCCACATCTCAATAATACATGTGGTGCTGAGAGAGCGAGCCTGTGGTAGGTCGAAGTGTTGGGATGAACAGCTTTTTTTGATGGACTACATCATGGTCTCTTTGGGGCTTTGCTGTTGCTTGCATGGTGGGGCTGATGCTGTTGTTAAGGCAGGTGGGAGTGGGATGATTGATGCTTTGCTGCTGCTTGTGTGAGGGAGGAGGGAGGTGAGGGGCTTTCGGGAACTAACGTTTTTACAGTCATTCATTCTTTGGGGGTTTTATTCTGTTTTGTGGATGTCTGTGAAGGGTAAGAATTTCAGGTTGTATACATTTTCTGCTATTAAATGGAAGCATTGAACCGTTGAGAGAAGGTAATAGTATCCTTACACATTGTACCATAGGAAGGTTGCTGTGGGCTTCAGTGAGTTAGTACTGTCAGTGGTCAGTTTGGTGAATGGCTAGTTTGTGGTCTGACTTCCTCATCATGTGACATTACTTCAGAATCAGGTTTATTGTCACCGGCAAGTGTCGTGAAATTTCTTAACTTAGCAGCAGTTCAATACAATACATAATCTAGCAGAGAAAAAAATAATAAAAAATAAAATAAAAATAATAATAAATAAAGAAGTAAATCAATTACATATATTGAATAGATTAAAAAACAGAAATGCTGTATATTAAAAAAGTGAGGTAGTGTCCAAAGGTTCAATGTCCATTTAGGAATCGGAGGGCAGAGGGGAAGAAGCTGTTCCTGAATCACTGAGTGTGTGCCTTCAGGCTTCTGTACCTCCTACCTGGTGGTAACAGTGAGAAAAGGGCATGCCCTGGGTACTGGATTGCTTAATAATAGACGCTACCTTTCTGAGACACCACTCCCTGAAGATGTCCTTAAAGACGTCCCTTCCTCATTCAATTCTTGATACCCTGCAGGTGGACATTCTCCATGAGTATTGATTTCCTCTGTCTCAGGATCCTGACACAAAAGACACAACAACTCTGATTAGCATTTATTTCCCAGCTGCATATAAAACATCTCAAACAATCCAACACTGGAACTGATAGAACTTCACAGCAGGCCAAGAGTGGTGCGGACTAGTACTGTACATCCAAACCACCAGCTCTTTCCACTGCTGTATCTTGTAGCGGCTCTGGGTTTACACACACGCTTGCTTGGGGACTCCATTTCAAAGGGGAACACGTGCAAATTTGATGTTCTGTGCATCAGACCGTTCTGCCAAACGTCCTTCCTGATCCACAGTAACGAACAAAAGCGTAGAGAAGGCAGTTGTACAACGGTGCCGGTGGGGGTGGGGGGAATACGAGAGGCTGGAGAGTGGGCTGTATGTGACATCTCCCTCCCCATCCCCCAGCTGGTGACGTAACCCCAGCGCAGTCCACGCCTTTGACAGGGAACTGGATCCTAGTAACAGCAGCATGGAGAAGAGAAGCCGGGACTGGTGTCCGTTCGTGGTGTAGCCGGCTGTGTGCGAGTGACGGAGCGGGGAGTGGAAAGGAGGGATGTGCCGGCGGCTTTCACATCCTCTTCCCGGGCACTGATGCTGTGAACCGGGTACTGGGAGCTGGCGGCCGCTGGAAAGGAGCCAAAACAGGCGCGGAGTCGAGTTGTCGGGAGGAACTGGGCGCCGGCGAAAGCGGGCGCTTCAAATCGAGTGGTGGGAAGGTCGAGAAGGACAACGGAGCGGGCTGAAGCGTTCCGCCGATCGGCCAGCCACGCAGTAAGTGTGAGGGGGTTTCATCCGCCTGTGTGGCCTGGGGGGTTGTGTTCACGGTGCCGGCGGCGAACAATGGTAACTCAATCATCAGCAGAGGGAAAACAACAAAGTCGGTGAACTAGAGAGCCGGTTGTGTTTTTGCATAACGTTTATTTAAGCAGGGGCATTATTAGAACAAACCCGGCGCTGCATGCGGAGTTGTGGGTGCAGGAGCACGGAGACTCCCGGGGAAGGTGCTTAACGTTATGCTCTGTCAAAGGCGATATGAGCCGGTTCGGAGAGGTTTGCACAATGGGGGCTCAATATTTCCCCTTTACGCGGAAGTGAGTTCTAGATTACTTGCTGGGCTGTTCCCTAGAGGCTGGCTGCCCGTTACTAATTATACTGGGGCTGGGTAGGTGGTAACTGAACACCGAACGAGGCATGTGCAGCTTTGCACAGTCCATATTCGGTTATGGCTGATACTGCCTCCGGAGTGCGGGTCCTGAAATTTATTGGGGCCATTTTAGGATTAACCACATCTCACCAGTGGTTATTTTCCTAGATGTTCAACCTCCCCGACGAACCTTTGACATTTATTCTTCTTGTACCTCTGTTTAATGGCGCTTCCAAAAAGTAGGAACTGTTAATTTTCTGTCGGACTCTGGAGTTGAATTGACCCGTGCAGACAAGTCCAGACCTTTCAGTCGGTTTCACACTGAGCTTTACCAGTCCGCTACAAGGGGCCTGTAACAGGGTAGGGGCGGTGGCGGAAAGACAAAGTCCGCACGGTCATGTGCAGAAAGGAGGTCCAGGAAGGGATGAGATGCAAACTTTAGGCTCTCATTGTGGTCTTGAGAACCTGCCTGGAACTGGTTTTATACGCTAAAGACAGAACAGGATTTCGTTACCGTAAGCTGTAGCCGTCAGCAGCTGTATCTCAACCCTTCATTATTTTCAGATTTATCCCCCTTCCCCATATTGTCCTTTCCTGCACCTCCTCTGTATTCTTCAGTTTAGGCTTTTACCATACCCAAATCCATTCCTGGTTGTCCCAATTCCTCTCCCCTCCCCACAAACTTCTTCCTCAAAATTGATTGACCAAGTGTTTCGGCATCTGCTCTGATACCTCCTGGTGTAGCACCATTAATGTCCTTTGTGAAAAGATGTTACTTCATTTCGTAGGCACCTTATTGCTTTGTTCAGGACATCTTCTAAGTGGGTATTTGTTGATGATAATCACACTTGATTATGAGAGACGCTTTGCCTTTTTTGTAAGTGGATTCTTTTCTTCACCCAAGTAAATACTTAAACACCTAAAGGAAAAATATCCAAAAATGAAGAAATTGTATATTTAAATCGCTTCTATGTATTAAAAAGTTTGTATTAGACCTCATAATAGTGAGAATGTAAGAACAGACGTTAGCAGAGGCTTTACATTTTTCTAAGATTTAATCACTTGTGGGTGTGTCTGGTGATGCTAGTATTTATTGTCCATTCCTGATTGACACCAGTTCAGGTTTCAGTGACATTAGGTGGAAGGGGCTCAGTGAATGGGGGTGATTTCTGACAGAAGTCTTGGAGATTCAGGGTTTCACATTCAGACTTCAGAAGTTCCCCCTCCCTCCCGTTTCAGCTATTACTTAATTTCTTCCTGGGTCAGATTCAAACTCACATCTTGTGATATTGATCCATAGATTGGCTGTGCTTGCAGTAATCTCATTCAGCATAGTGTTATCCAGTGTAGAATGGGCCTTTACTCCTCACCATCGTCCCACTCAGCATTGTTATCCAGTTCCTCACCATCATCCCACTCAGCATTGTTATCCAGTTCCTCACCATCGTCCCACTCAGCATTGTGTTGTCCAGTGCACAATGGGCCCCTCTCCTCACCATCGTCCCACTCAGCATTGTGTTGTCCGGTGCACAATGGGCCCCTCTCCCCACCATCGTCCCACTCAGCATTGTGTTGTCTGGTGCACAATGGGCCCCTCTCCCCACCATCGTCCCACTCAGCATTGTGTTGTCCGGTGCACAATGGGCCCCTCTCCCCACCATCGTCCCACTCAGCATTGTGTTGTCCGGTGCACAATGGGCCCCTCTCCCCACCATCGTCCCACTCAGCATTGTGTTGTCCGGTGCACAATGGGCCCCTCTCCCCACCATCGTCCCACTCAGCATTGTGTTGTCTGGTGCACAGTGGGCCCCTCTCCCCACCATCGTCCCACTCAGCATTTTGTTGTCCGGTGCACAGTGGGCCCCTCTCCCCACCATCGTCCCACTCAGCATTGTGTTGTCCGGTGCACAATGGGCCCCTCTCCTCACCATCGTCCCACTCAGCATTGTGTTGTCCGGTGCACAGTGGGCCCCTCTCCCCACCATTGTTCCACTCAGCATTGTGTTGTCCGGTGCACAATGGGCCCCTCTCCCCACCATCGTCCCACTCAGCATTGTGTTGTCCGGTGCACAATGGGCCCCTCTCCCCACCATCGTCCCACTCAGCATTGTGTTGTCCGGTGCACAATGGGCCCCTCTCCCACCATCGTTCCACTCAGCGTTGTGTTGTCGATGCACAATGGGCCCTCCTCCCCACCCTGGACACCAAGATAGTATCGCAGTTAGCGCTACGCTGTTTCAGCTCAGGGCACTGCCTGTAAAGAGTTGGTACATTCTCTCCATAATCACGTGTGTTTCCTCTGTGTGCTCTGGTTTCTTCCCACAGTCCAAAAGCGTACCAGTTACTAGGTTCATTGGTCATTGTAAATTATGCTGTGGTGGGTTTCTGGGTGGTATGGCTTGTGGAGTAGAGTGGTCCATGCCATGCTATATTTCAAAATAAATGAATGTCCGTGCCAACCTACACCAATCGCATTTGCCTGTGATAGGATCACACCCTTTTAGGCCTTGGCTATTCAAATGTCTGTCTAACCTCTCATCCGATTACACCACCTCCTTTGGTACAGTAATGTGTTCCAAATATCAGCCATTCTATCTTAATAAAAATGCCTCTAAATCCACTTTAAAACTCCTTCCTCTCACCTTAAACCTTTACACTCTTGTTTTGATATAGCTATGGAAAATATTCTGACTATCTACCCTACCCCCTCATAATTTCATATGCTTCCGTCATCCTCCTTCACTCCAGTCAAAACAAGCCCAGCCGATTCAACATCTCCACATAAAGTCCTCCAATCCCAACAACATCCTGATGAATTTCCTCTGCAATCATTCCTCAGAAACACGGCCTTCATACAATGTAGTGACTGTAACTGCACACGCAGTATTCCAGATCAGTTACAATGTGACGTCCCGATTCTTACATTCTACCCAACCTATTAAGGCAAGCATTGGAAGTAGGCTGAAGAGGAGTGCTGTATTGCACAGAGGGGAAGGTAGGCTGATGGTGCGCACTCTATTGCACGGAGGGGAGGGTAGGCTGATGGTGAGCACTCTATTGCACAGAGGGGAGGGTAGGCTGATGGTGAGCACTCTATTGCACAGAGGGGAGGGTAGGCTGATGGTGAGCACTCTATTGCACAGAGGGGAGGGTAGGCTGATGGTGAGCACTCTATTGCACAGAGGGGAGGGTAGGCTGATGGTGAGCACTCTATTGCACGGAGGGGAGGGTAGGCTGATGGTGCGCACTCTATTGCACGGAGGGGAGGGTAGGCTGATGGTGAGCACTCTATTGCATAGAGGGGAGGTCAATAGGCTGATGAGCATGAAATGCTTTTTCTGAGCATTGAATGGACTCTCCCAACTTGAGCTGACGCACAGTTGGTGAGAACCTAAGAGTGAATGCCAGCATGCAAAATTCTAGTGGGTAAAATGTTAGGACAAGATGCAGTACGAGGAATTGAAAAGGTTTCACTCTCAAACCGTATAAGTTGATATATTGACGACATGTCACAGAGGTTTTGTGTGACTAACTGAAAAAAAAAACAGCTTCTCTATCCAGTTTGATGAGTCAACAGATTTCACTGGTAGAGGTTGCAGGTTTGCGTGATGGATTTGGAGAAGCCTGGGTTGGTAACTGGAGTGCTATTGATGGAGTGATGCCAGTGATGGAGGAAATGAATGTGTGAGATGGCAGGTGGAGTCCCTGCTTTATCCTGGATGCTGTTGAGCTACAGTTGTTCCAGAAAGTAGAGAGTTGGGGTGATGAACAGTAATGGGCTGGGTTGATCAGACCCAAATAATTTGAGTGTCCAGCAGATGTGGTAATAAGCATACAAGCACAACAAAGTAACTTGAGCCTAATTTATACAAAATACTAGTTGTAAGTCACTAAGATTTCCACACAGATTTTAGGGCTCTCGATTCTTGGTCACCACTTGATTGTTGCTGTTGTCAAGGAACCCCAAATTCCAACTCACTCGTGAAACCACCCCTGGGTCCCAGGCACCGATCGGGATTTGCAGCTCTGGGCTGATGTCCAACAAACCAAGAAAAGACACCCCAATAAATGAGATTGACGAGCTTCGAAGAAGCATGAGACAGACAAACTTTCGTCTTTTGTTTTTATGCCATTAACTTGGCCTGGTTTATTTCATTCAAACAACAAGTATCCATACCTTCGTAAATCAATTAGATGATTTAATGGTAACTCGTCATCTATTAGTCCACCAATGTTTTGGATATAATGTTGTTTGGACTTAGAAAAAAACATTGAAATTATACAGCATGTTTGCGATAAGCCTGAATCCAAGAAAGAATCCATCAACCTCCCTCTCAATGTGACCAGCAGAGATTTAGTCATTAACAGACATTCTAATGTTAATCGTGTATAAGTCTAAGAAAGAATTATTCAACCCATCTCTCAAAATGACCAGTGGACATTTATTCACTAACAGGTATTCTACAGACATTAACAGTGTTCAATATGTACAAACATTTCTCACTAACACACACGCTAAAGGTTCAGAAAGAGTTAATTGTCACTTTGAACTGTTCAGATAGTCATTCAATGTTTACAAAATTTAATTTAACACGTTAAACCCCTTGAAGATCTGGCAGGTGAAAGACACGTAGAGTTCTTCCCTCTGCTTAAATGAAGAATATATATTAATATCTCTTAGATGATTAAAAATAATATAATCACGATTATTAAAATTGAGGAATTATACAGATCCAATGATTAACCTCAACATTCACATTAAAGTATGTCCCTGTTCCTCAGGGGTGAACACCATTTTGTTGACAATTCAAACAGAATGAGTAAGATTTACAAACACTACATTGTGATCAGGGATGCAGGAATCAAATTACAAGTAACTTGGCACTCATTTCACAGAAATATATGAGGCCAGTCACTCTAAGCTTGCACCATTCCCTCAGATTTATAGGCCCCCAATTAGCACCTGTCACATAATGTACATCTTTTACCAAAACAATAATATTTTCACAAATTGCAAAATTATCATCAGCTTGTTGGTTCTCAATAGAAGTCCGACATCCAACAAACCACAGGACAAGCATTAAAACAAAATGAAGAAATGTTCTGGCAGGAACCTTTAAAAACAAAGGTGGAGAGATAGTTAGAAGTGTTTTCAATTTGCCCTTGTGTGTGTGTGTGTGTGTGTGTGTGTGTGTGTATATATATATATATATATACACACACACACACACACACACACACACACACACACACACACACACACACACACGATGGGTCTGACCTTGTACCATCAGCCAGTGTGTAGTTCCTTGTCAGTCAGCTATAATCTCACCCTTCACTGGAGGGGAAGATGGGTATGTCACAGACACTTTACCCTCATTGCAAATCTGAATCAACTCTCTATCAGTACATTCAGTTGTGCCATCAGGAACAATAGGAATACAGTGTCTTGTCATTAACAAAAATGGAGTACCTCCTTTCAAGGGGCAGTTCACCCGCACCTTTACTCCCCGAGAAAACGAAAGAAATTTGGCCTGTCCCCTAAAACCCTCACTAATTTTTATAGATGCACCGTAGAAAGCATTCTTCCAGGGTGCATCACAACCTAGTATGCAAGTTGTCCTGTCCAAGACCGAAAGAAGCTGCAGAAGATCGTGAACACGGCGCAGCACATCACACAAACCAATCTTCCGTCCTTGGACTCACTCTACACCGCACGCTGTCGGAGCAGTGCTGCCAGGATAATCAAGGATGTGACCCACCCAGCCAACACACTTTTCGTCCCTTTTCCCTCTGGGAGAAAGCTCAGGAACTTGAAGACTCGTATGGCCAGATTTGGGAACAGCTTCTTTCCAACTGTGATAAGACTGCTGAACGGATCCTGACCTGGATCTGGGCCGTACCCTCCAAATATCCAGACCTGCCTCTTGGTTTTTTTGCACTACCTTACTTCTCATTTTTCTATTTTCTATTTATGACTTATAATTTAAATTTTTAATATTTACTAATTTAACTATTTTAAATATTTATAATATTTAATATTTGTAATCCAGGGAGTGTGAAGCGCAGAATCAAATATCGCTGTGATGATTGTACGTTCTAGTACCAATTGTTTGGCGACTATAAAGTATAAAGTTCTTGAAATACAAAGCTCTCTCAGGGAAGGATACGTAACCATCCAGATAACATAGAACATAGATAGTACAGCACAGTGCAGGCCCTTCAGCCCACAATGTTGTGCCAACCCTCAAACCCTGCCTCCCATATAAACCCCCACCTTAAATTCCTCCATATACCTGTCTAGTAGTCTCTTAAACTTCACTAGTGTATCTGCTTCCACCACTGACTCAGGCAGTGCATTCCACACACCAACCACTCTCTGAGTAAAAAAAAAACCTTCCTCTAATATCCCCCTTGAACTTCCCATCCCTTACCTTAAAGCCATGTCCTCTTGTATTGAGCAGTGGTGCCCTGGGGAAGAGGCGCTGGCTATCCACTCTATCTATTCCTCTTATTATCTTGTACACCTGTATCATGTCTCCTCTTATCCTCCTTCTCTCCAAAGAGTAAAGCCCTAGCTCCCTTAATCTCTGATCATAATTCATACTTTCTAAACCAGGCAGCATCCTGGTAAATCTCCTCTGTACCCTTTTCAATCCTTCCACATCCTTCTTATAGTGAGGTGACCAAAATTGGACACAGTACTCCAAGTGTGGCCTAACAAGAGTTTTATAGAGCTGCATCATTACATCGCGACTCTTAAACTCTATCCCTCGACTTAAGAAAGCTTATGGGGTGTTAGCTTTCATAACTACCCTATCCACCTGTGAGGCAACTTTCAGGGATCTGTGGACATGTACCCCGAGATCCCTCTGCTCCTCCACACTACCAAGTATCCTGCCATTTACTTTGTACTCTGCCTTGGAGTTTTTCCTTCCAAAGTGTACCACCTCACACTTCTCCAGTTTGAACTCCATCTGCCACTTCTTAGCCCACTTCTGCATCCTATCAATGTCTCCCTGCAATCTTTGACAATCCTCTACACTATCTACAACACCACCAACCTTTGTGTCATCTGCAAACTTGCCAACCCACCCTTTCTACCCCCACATCCAAGTCGTTAATAAAAATCATGAGAAGTAGAGGTCCCAGAACAGATCCTTGTGGGACACCACTAGCCACAATCCTCCAATCTGAATGTACTCCCTCCACCACCACCCTCTGCCTTCTGCAGGCAAGCCAATTCCGAATCCACCTGGCCAGACTTCCCTGGATCCCATGCCTTTTGACTTTCTGAATAAGTCTACTGTGTGGAACCTTGTCAAATGCCTTACTAAAATCCATGTAGATCACATCCACTGCGCTACCCTCATCTAGGATCCCTCATAAGGATTTGGTAGGAGTAAAAAATGAATTTACTGTTTTAATAGGCCATTCATTTTTTTAAAAATTAGACAACTAGCCTGAGAATAATAGAGAAGATGGAAGACTCAGTGTACATCATTAGAGACAGCCCACTCTTGTTCCCTGGAACCTGAAAATTATCGGATTGAATTTCAAGGGGATCCCATATGCAGAAGACGTTGTTCTAATCCCTAAACGGTACCATCTTGATTAGCTTTAACAGTAGGGGTTGCCATCAAAATACCAGAATAAGTGTCCACCATAGTGGAACTGGAAAAGGACGGACATTATCTATTTGCCGAATCTGAGCAGGAGCACACTCTTGTTGAATGTCAGCCAAGGGTCCTTTTAAAAGTTGTCTGTCCTTAGTTTCTAAACATAACTCACAATTCCCTACTGCTGAATGAGCTACACCAGTGGGAAGGAATAATCCCCACAGCCTGTACCACTCCACAGTACCCTGTATCCCCAAATGACCGGAAGACTTATAGGCCCACTGAGCAAGTGGCAATAGCGGTATTTAACGCTGGGGGCCGGATGTCAACATGTCAACACGAGCAATGTCAGCAATGTTGTTGAATCGCGTCGTCGGCGAATCATCTTTCAAATGGGGGTCGACAAGGTATCATAGTGATTGGCTCTAAATGTAACTCCATAACGCCGCTTCCTATAAGGGACGTCCCATTACAGTACAAGACTGCCGGTTCCATTGGGGGAAACCAGACCATTAGCAACAGCGGAAAATCAGACTAAATATGGGCTTCTTCAGTTTCATGTACGAGGAGAGTACGCACTGCTACAAGCTATGCATATTGACTCACCTTCCTTATCAGAATTTGTTGGGTGAAAGGGTTAAAGGCAGGAGCCTTCCAAGAATGATGACCATTCTTCCATATGGGAGAGCCATTGGTGATCCAGGTGTGGTGCTGCTGAGTGGGAGTTAGTAAATCAAAGGGAAAGTCCCACGCAACTGGCGAGACTTCAGCTGGAGTAGCTTCAGGAGTGCATGATGTAGCCTGAGAGGACTCAGCCAGTTCATGTATTTTAATGATTTTGATGCTCATTCAGAAATATACCACTTCCACGACAATTAAATTCTGTTGTGCATGCCCTACCTTATGTGTGTGTGTGTGTACGGGGTCTTTCTTTTGTTACATTTAAAATGGCGATTTTGTTATGCTAATCTGGGGAATGCGGCTTTGTTGTGTTTTAACGCTGAAGAGAGTTTGCGCTAACAGTTTGTTTTACTTTAAAATGAGATAACAAGGTTCTATTAGCCAATGGGTGGTTATGTATCGTTTTGTTTTCGGATGCCACGCTGTATGATATGACTGTGGACTGAGTTTTGGCGGGGAGTCGGAGGAGAGACGGGGAGGACCGCGGACGTGCGGAGAGGCTCCGGTCGATCACTCAGGGTGGTCCCGAGCCGTGAGTTGACAGAATTCGGGTGGTCGTCTGACGTCGAATTGAGCTTCAACGGTAGCGCACGAAGAACTTGGACTTTGATAAGTGTTGGCGCCTTTTTTTTCCACTACTTTCCTCTCTGTATCAAATGTATATTAATGTCTTAGAATTAGTAATATCTATAAAGTGTATTTGTTAAAATTTACTGGGTGTGCTGGCTGATGATTGATGTTTGTGATTGATTCGGGCGGCGACTGACCCTGAGGGGAGTGTTGAAGCAGGTGCTGGGCGGTATTTCCCCTAGACATATACGAGCCAATATAACGGAACGTTACATGTGTCAGAGAGACCCCATCCCACTCTGGGAAGGTCAGGGTGGAGGGAGAAGAGAGAATCTCTTGTCTGTGCTTCAGTCTCTATTAAAGCTCAGCTGTCAAGAGTTGTTTCTCAAACACAGTGTATCTGGTGGTAGAATCAGGAAGCTTTCAGGACCAGAAATCCAGAGGGATGTTCCTTCCTCCATACTTCTGTCACAGGCTCCTGACACCCTCATCATCTTCAGTAGAACGTTGCAGTGCAAAAGGGAGGCTTCCTTGATGAGGAGTCAGGGGTAAGGCCACGGCGATAGCCTCCTTTGCAGCCTCAAAAGCTCATTGTTGCTCGGGCTCCATACAAAACTCAATTTATTTCTTGTCGCAAACACGAGGAAGTCTGCGGATGCTGGAAATCCAAAGCAACACAAACAAGATGCTGGTGGAACTCAGCAGGCCGGGCAGCATCTATCGAAAAGAGTCAACAGACTGAAGTCCTGGAGGAGGGTTCAACTGGAAACGTCGACTGTTGACTCTTTTTGATAGATGCTGTCCGGCCTGCAGAGTTCCGCCAGCATCTTGTTTGTGTTGCTCTATTTCTTGTCACTGTGTACAAGGTTTGGAGGAGCATAGTCAAATGGAGTATATAGTCTTGCCAGTATTCCAAAAGGCCAACAAAACATTGGGCTTCTTGTTTAGTCCTGGGGGTGCTACGTCCAGAATCTTATTTCTGACCTTTTTAGAAATTATCCTTTTGCCCTAAGTCCATTGTATTCCGAGTAAATGGAGAGTCATAGCTGGTCCCTGTACTTTACTGGGGTTAGTTTCCCATCCCCATGTGATCGATGAAAGTATTAAGGGCCTCAGAGGATCCCTGCAATAGCACATCACCTGTACAGTGTGTAGAGTAGTGCTGGGAGAGGACACCTTCACACAAATCCTGTACCACCACAAGTAGCACTATGTACTGTACAGATCCCTGTGGAAGCTGTGTGAAGGTGTACTGAAGGCCATTCCATGTGAAAACAAACAGATGCTGGGACTGGTCAGCAACAGGGATGCAGAGGAAAGGATCAGCCAAATCAGTAACAGCATAAGAACTGTCGGTGTCACTAGAAATGTCTTCAGGCAAGGTCACAATGTCTGGAACAGCTGTGGCCACTGGAGGGGAAGATCAATTTAATTGACAATAATCAGTGGTCGTTTGCCATGAACCATCAGGTTTCCGAACTGGCCAAACAAAACTGTTATTATAAGGTGATGAAGTTAGACGAAGTACCCCCAGGTTTAGGAGGAACTAGACTGTCTCATCGATTTCCTTGTGCCCTCAGGAGACGATATTGCTTAGCAACTACTATATGCGATGGAAAGGGTATAAAGACAGGTTCCTATTTTGACTTTTTAACCAGAATAGACATCTTCCTAATACCAAATGCAAATTTACCGAAGGACATTGTGATAGAAATTTCCATTAACAAATAAATTCCCACAATGTTTTCAGGTATCTGGGAGATGAGCATGGAGTCACACCGAGGAAGACCCCTGCCTTGAATGAAAGGGACCTTTGTTCGTATACCATCCATAACCCATCCTCCATATCCCGGAATATACACTCGCTCCCTTGTGTATAGATCCAGATTCGTATGTAATAGGTAACCTCAGCCCCAGTGCCCACCAGGGCAATTCACCGTTACTTATAACCATGTGATTACCAATGGGTAACAGGTCTCCCTCTGGGACACCAGAAATATGAGTTTCCCAGAGACCTGGCCATATCCCTAGTCTGAGTAACCTACCATCCAGGTTCAGTTCGCCAAAGTCCGCATACAACAGGGGAAAGTCCTGCTCTGGGATTGACATTGCATTCCAGTGTAAGGGTCAGAAGGGCGACTGGTCCTTTTGCCTGGGCTATTGAATGCAACCCACCTGGGTTACAGTGCTTTCAGTATAACACAAAAAACACCAGTTTGTATACTGTCAGTTTTCTCCTTGCCTAGCCCTGCCTTCAGCAGGGACAGAAACATTTCCTTTCTGCTCAGATGGCACGAGGGGACCTTTGATACCGACTGTTGAGGGAAAGTTGTTGGCTACTTCGGAGCATTCCTGGTTCTATTCATCGTGTGCTCAGATTACCCCTGCTGCTGCCGGAATTTTAAAGCAGCTTTAACCTGCACCTGTTCCTGATCTACATCCAAGTGGTGCTGAATAAACTCTGCAGCAGTCTGACCCTCAGATGGCCCGAACAGGGCCAGCAAGGTGCCTCTCTGCCGTCGGGGTCCCCATTCTATCAATTGGGAACGGGGATGGGCTTGGGCTCGGTAAATATATTGATGTTATAAATGGCAAATTGTGTTGTCTTTTTATGGAGGCATGAAGTAGCCTCTAAGGGGATTTTCCAGGGACCAGGAGACTCATGCCAATTCAAAGGAGTAGGATAGCAAGCACAGACAGCTTGTATGACTACTGCTGAGAGGAGCATTCAAGCACTCCCTGTGTATGACCACTGCTTACAAGGAGCGTTCAAGCACAGCCAGCTTAGACCATAAGATATAGGAGCAGAAGTAGGCCATTCAGCCCATCAAGTCTGCTCTGCCATTCAATCATGGCTGAGCCAATATTTCCAGTCATTCCCACTCCCCTGCTTTCTCCCCATACCCCTTGATGCTCTGGCTAATCAAGAACCTATCTATCTCTGCCTTAAATGCACCCAATGACTTGGTCTCCACAGCCGCTCGTGGCAACAAATTCCACAGATTTACCACCCTCTGACTAAAGTAATTTCTCTGCATCTCAGTTCTAAATGGACGTCCTTCAATCCTGAAGTCATACCCTTTTGTCCTAGATTCCCCTACCATGGGAAACAACTTTGCCATATCTAATCTGTTCAGGCCTTTTAACATTTGGAATGTTTGTTTGAGATCCCCCCCCCCCGCCCCCCCATTCTCCTGAACTCCAGGGAATACAGCCCAAGGGCTACCAGACGTTCCTCATATGGTAACCCTTTCATTCCTGGAATCATTCTTGTGAATCTTCTCTGAACCCCCTCTAATGTCAGTATATCCTTTCTAAAATAAGGAACCCAAAACTGCACACAATGCTCCAAGTGTGGTCTCACGAATCCCTTATAGAGCCTCAACATCACATCTCTGCTCTTATATTCTATACCTCTAGAAATGAATGCCAACATTGCATTTGCCTTCTTCACAATTGACTCAATCTGGCAGTCAACTTTTAGGGTATTCTGCATAAGGGCTCCCAAGTCCCTCTGCACCTCTGCATTTTGAAATCTCTCCCCATATAAATAATAGTCTGCCTGTTTATTTCTTCCACCAAAGTGCATGACCATACACTTTCCAACATTGTATTTCATCTGCCACTTCTTTGTCCATCCCCCTAAACTATCTAAGTTTCTCTGCAGGCTCTCTGTTTCCTCAACACTACCCGCTCCTCCACCTATCTTTGTATCATTGGCAAATTTAGTCATAGATCCATTAATACCGTAGTCCAAGTTATTGACATACATCGTAAAAAGCAGCGGTCCCAACACCGATCCCTGTGGAACTCCACTGGTAACTGGTAGCCAGCCAGAAAAGGATCCCTTTATTCCAACTCTTGGTTTTCTGCCGATCAGCCAATGCTCCACCCATTCTCGTAACTCCCTTGTAATTACATGGAATCTGTCTTGCTAAGCAGCCTTATGTGTGGCACCTTGTCAAAGGCCTTCTGAAAATCCAAGTACACCGTGTCTACTGCATCTCCTTCGTCTACTCTGCTTGTAATTTCCTCAAAAAATTGCAGTAGGTTAGTCAGGCAAGATTTTCCTTTCAGGAAACCATGCTGGATTTGGCCTATCTTGTCATGTGCCTCCAGGTACTTCGTAATCTCATCCCTAACAATTGACTCCAACAACTTCCCAACCACTGATGTCAGGCTAACAGGTCTATAGTTTCCTTTTTGCTGCCTCCCACCCTTCTTAAATAGCGGAATAACATTTACAATTTTCCAATCATCCGGTACAATGCCAGAATCTATCGATTCTTGAAAGGTCATTGTTAATACCTCCGCGATCTCTCTAGCTACTTCCTTCAGCACCCGAGGATGCATTCCATCAGGTCCAGGAGATTTATCCACCCTCAGACCATCAAGCTTCCTGA
Organism: Mobula hypostoma; assembly: GCF_963921235.1. NCBI lineage: Eukaryota > Metazoa > Chordata > Chondrichthyes > Myliobatiformes > Myliobatidae > Mobula > Mobula hypostoma. Next base: position 68,214,317 of record NC_086113.1, on the reverse strand, counting down.
GCACCTTCTCAGTCGTAATTTTCACTACACAAATTTCACTTCCTTGACACTGTATGACCTCTGCTCACAGGAGTGTTCAGCTCTGTCAGCCTGATCAGCTTGAAATTTAGCCAGGACCAGTGGGTCAGCTGTTAATGACCATAACTAAATCAATTCATGCGCATTAAAAAAATCAGTTGGGATGCTCCTAAATCCCATAGGTGTGTGAGCCAGCTGGGCAAGGATTCCCCTGACTGCTGATGCAGCCTTTTGTCTAGATCCTGTAACTCGGTGGTAATGTAGTTACTGATAGTGGCTTCAGTAGTGGGAGGAACAAACAATGGAGCCTGATTTTGTTAGTCAGTCCGTGTTCCTGTTTAACTTTTACATGATAGAGAATTGACCTTCGATTACATTGTTTTTGTCCCTAGCCGAATCATCATTGTACCAGATATCCATGTCAGCCACAACAGCTTGTTTAGGCCTGGAGTGTTCAGCATGATGTGTGTCACTCAAAACAGTGTTTTGAGAACTCAAAAAGGCCAACTTGCGCTGCAATCACTTATTTTCCTCAGAGTTCAGCTGTTTCGGTACTCAACTGCTGCAACACAGTCATAAAAATCCACCCCATGTGAGGCAGAGAGACTCTCTTAGCGGGAAAAGCAACAGGCTTTGTGATATCACACATGGAAGTTTAACACTAGACAATTCAGCAAAGACCTCTCAACATCTAGGAGGACCCCATTTTACTCAGAACATTAGTCAGCATTGCAAAACCCTTACAGTTATCTATCCATCTGAGGACTTGATAAGTTTCGGGTATGGTATCTCTCGACCTGCTTGTGCGCCTCCACATTTTCCTGGACCCTGCTCACAGCACCAAAGAGTAATAGGCTGGGTTGATTAGACCCAAGCATTTGCAGAGTCCAGGAGATGTGGTAATCAGTGTACAAGCACAACAAAGTAAATTAAGCTTAATTTATTATCATAAAACAGTGTAGGCAGCCATCAATCCCAGGGGATCATGGGTTTGCGCCTCTGGTGGACTGGGTCCTCTCCAGGGCGCAAGCCTGGTGGGAAGATTTGAAGAACCGGCTGTTGCCCATGCAGCGGGTTCCCCCTTTCCACATCACTGATGTAGTCCACGGGAAGGGCAAGTGCCAATACAGCTTGGCACTAGTGTCATCGCAGAGTTGCCAAAGTGAAGTTGTAAACAACATCAAACTGACTTGGGGACCCTGGCTCTGGATTTTTTCCTGGGGTTTACTCCCACAACCTTTCCCACGAGTGGGCATGGCCACAAGGCAGTGGAGGTTTAAAATCAGAGTTTTCCTTCTCCCAGGCGGGCTGCCAACCTGGTTTTGAGGTGCCAGTGGTCCACCTTTGCCCCTTCTCTTGTCAGCAGAAACAGTTCTGCTGGGCCTAGTAGCTAAGCCACACGTGAAGGCCAGGAGTAGGACTTGGTTGTCAGAGGCTGTTAGAGAGCATGCTATTTGGAGCAGTTTATTGGTAGTGGGAGCTTATTCCCACTGCCACCCCGGCTGTGACAATCTTAGGAACCCATAAAATAGAAAGCACAAGTAAACCACTCAATATACTATGTAGTAAGTCACAAAGGTACCAGGGCTCATGATTTTGTAGTCACCACTTGATTGTCACTGTTGTCAAGGGAACTCCAAATTGTGATTCACTCCTGGAACCACCCCGGGTGCCAGGCACCGATCACGATTTCCGGCCCTCGGTTAAAGTCCAACAAACCAAGGAAAGACACCCCAATAGATATGAGTTTGACAATCTTAGAGCAAACATGAGACAAACTTCTTGATCTTTTGTTCTGAAGTCATTAACTCAGCCTGGTTTCTTTCATTCAAACAACACATGCCCATCAACACAGTGTTTAGCATACCCTCATTAAATTAATTAGGTGCTTTAATGGTTACTCTTCATTCACTAGTCTACCAATGTTTTGGACACAACATGTTTTGGACTTGCAAAGGAACATTAATATTATATATAAGCAATAAGTCAGAATCCAAGAGAGAATCCATAAGCCAATTTGACAGATACCAAGAAAGAATCCATCAACCTAACTCTCAAGTGACATTCTACAGACATTAAACAGTGTTTAAATTGTACAGACATTTCATAAACATTACTCATTAGCATACACACAGACTTCACATATTAATGGTTCAGAAAGAATTAAATTGTCATTTTGAACTGTTCAAGCATTCATTCAATGTTTTACAAAACTTAAATGACAAGTTTTCACGGCTGGTAGAGCTGCTCTCAAGACTTGCTTTCAGTCCCGATTCTGGTGCTGTCCATTTGAAGTTTGCACAATCCCTGATTGTGTGGGTTTTCCCAGGAACTCCGGTTTCCTTCACATCCCATTAAACTGTTAATTCACTATTATAGTCTTCCTAATGTGTAGGGGAGTTGTGGAATTGAGAGGGGTGGAGTAGTTTATGGGAAGGTGGGGATTGGGGGTAAAGAAAAAAATTAGTATATTTAAAGAAAATGTTGTCCTTTATGGTCAGCACAAACTCAGTTGACTGTAGGGCCTGTCTCTGTGCTCTAAGGGAATATATATGCTATTTGCAATGTAACTTTATATTGAATGAGCCAAATGCCTTGCTTAATGCTTGTGAACTCATGGAATCCTTGAAATAAACTTCTGGTCAATAAATATGGCTTAATAGCACTCTCTTTAAGTGCTATGTGCATGCAGTGTGTTTGTTACAGCGTGTTAAGTTTTAATGTACAAGTTGCAAAGAAACCTTGGAGAAAAGTATGCAGCCATCAAAAGTTGCAGGGAAGGTTGAGAAATAAGGCGTGCATTACTCTGGGGTTTTCTCATTGTATTTGAGGGCAAGAGGACAGAAATAGAAGGGTCATGTTGAACCTTTCAAAAGCACTGACCCAACCTCAGCTGGAGTTTTGTCTGTGACGAAGCATTTGCAAGACTGCAAAGATGTTTGATTTCCTGTTACAGAGAGTTGGCATGGACACGCTGAGGGCTGATTCAGATTCACTTATTTATCACGTATACATTGAAACACAGTGAAATGCATCGTTTGTGTTAACAACCAACACAACCTAATGTGTGCTGGGAGCAGCCCACAAGTATTATCACGGGCTAAGATGGCACTGAGCTGTGATGCCTGTCGAGGTCATGGCTTACTTTATGGCTTTGTTTAGGTATATGGATTACTGGCCAAGGCACTGAGTATAAGGACAAGATATTATGCTCTATGTAATGCTCCATGTACTGCATGTAATTCTGGTCACAACTCAACTCAGATATGATAGCACTGGAGAAGGTACGGAGGAGGTTCATCAGCATGTTGCCTGAGGTGGGGTGTCTGAGAGACTCGAGAGGCAGTGTCTGTTCTCCCTGAAGCAGAGAGGGTTAAGATAGGGACATTATTGAGGTTTATAAAATGTGAAGGATATAGATGGATGGAAGCTTCTTACCATTTCAAATGTAGATAAAAACAGATGACATAGATTTAGAGTAAAGCGTAAAAGATCTAGAGGGGATTTGAGGGGAACCTTTCTCACCCAGAAAATTGGGCCACAGTGGTGGAGAGAGTGGTGGAAACAGTTATTGACAGCACTTAGGAAGTGTTTAGATGAGGACTGTAATCATTTTGATGTAATAGCTTATGGGCCAGGTGGTGAGAGATGGAATTAGTTAGAGACGACTGCCCGTAGGTCAGCATGGGTGTGGTGGACTGACTGGATGATCCTGTGACTGTGCTGAATATTCTAATGACTTCAGATGGTCAGGCTGCTGAACCAGAGTGGATAACTTCACTCACTTCAACCCCGAACTGATTCCTCAAGCTATAGACTCTACAACTCAGTTTTTTTAATTAAAATATATATGTTTGTCTTTTGTACATTGCATTTGTAAGTCTTAATTTATGCCTAGTTTTTCATGAATTCTATTGTATTTCTTTATTTTTCTGTAAATGCTTGCAAGGAAAGAAATCTCATTGTGGTATATGGTGACATATCCATAATTTGATAATAAATTTTCTTCTGGCATTGATTCCAGCACATTGAGCTGTAGGTTGAGAGAATGAAGCTTGGATGTAGCTATAATTGTGAAAGCCTGCTTTAAAAATTAGTGGTAGGCCTCAGCAGTGTTTTGGAATCATTTCCTGATGCAGAGCCCAGCATGTGTTCATAATTCCTTATTGCTAATGTATATGAAAAGTATGAACTGATTTTAGGGTGGGAATAGCAGCTGTATGGATTCAGATCACAACTGCATTGATTTGCAGACGGGCTAAAAGGCCACTGCTGGATCCATGTTCTGTTCCTGGCTAGAAATATTGTTTCTAAATAATCGGCTGTTGAACAAAAATGTTGTGTTTAGGGTACAGGTTACTTCATTATGATTAGCATGAGATCGATGTTTTGAAGCTGGATACTTGTGTTAGTAAGTATTGCATGTAATTTTACTTTCAAAGGAAGCTTTATTTTTCAACAGTGTACTTACTGGCCTGCTTTTCTGAGACAGCCACAAATAGCTGGTTGTCAGAGCCACTGTGTGTTGGTGGGTAGTAACATACAGTGGCACTGTGGAATTGGGTGGTTATGACATTGTACTTCTGGTTTGTAGCTGCATTCATGGATTAATTGCACAGAACAGGACAGAATAAATTGCTACTTGTTTTGAACGGTGGCCAAGATGTATTTCAGGAGAAGTCAATCACTCAGGTTTAGGACAGAGGATTCAATATTTATACTGCAATATTTATACCACCATATGCTCGACCAAAACACTGACAGATCCAACAAATGTGTGAAAAGGAAGTTGCGTGGAGTTGAACAAAATAGAGTTTCCACCATTTCAAAGAAGGAATTTTTCAGAATGTGTGATGCATCGCATTCTGCAATGTGAAACACCTTTTTTGGAGCTCACTGTTTTGTTCATTTTTTTGTGCTTTTTCCCCAATTTTGGTGATTGATTTTTATTTTCCTGACCTTTTGAAATAATTGATGCCTTTAAATTTTAAGCAAGTTACCCTGTAAATAAAATGCCTTGTCTCATTTCCTGCATGTTTGAAACCACGTGGTATGGTTGTGGTTAATGCTGCTGGGTTTTCAGTTTTTGATTGCAGATTGCTCCAATTGGCCATCTCCACGCACGCAGCAACAACAGCGACAAGATGTCATATCTTGCTTGAGAATGAGTGACAAACAACATCAGTGTTCGACAACCCCAGTGTGGGTCCAGAAACGAATCTGAATCCCATCAGTGTAACTGTACAAAATAGTTAGATCAATAACTTGGGGATATGTGATCATCATTAAATTAACATCAGGCTATGTACAGTTGGAAATGTTAACCTATTAGTTTGGATGCTGCTGGGAAACATGGAGAAAAATCCTGAGAGAACACTGATGGGGATGCACAAGATCGTGACTGACTTGGACAGGATAAAGAGAAGGGGGCTGTTGTCATCAGGAGATGGTTGGGTAGCCAAGAGAGACAGATTTCCAGCTAAGGACATGATGTGTAATGGTGAGTAGTAAGATACAGTGGCACTGTAGAATTCAGTGTGGTTATGATGTTCTACTCCTGGTTTGTAGAAAAACACATTAAGTGGGGTAATTCTGATACTGAGCTGAGTGGCTTTAAGGTGATGGAAGCAAAGTCATTCTGGGCTTTTGAAGGGGGATTGGATGGGCAAGAGTAAATCATAGGCAGTGTTTTGGGGGAGAATAGTATTAACTGGATTGTTTGGAGGAGTTTGCATGGACCATGCGCTCTTATGATGATTGTATGAAGAGAGAGAGACACATTTATTTAATTAATAAATAAACTCTGCTCCTGAGAACTTTACAACCAGTGAGGTACTTTGAAGTGACTTTGCTAATAATGTGAGACCATCCAGCTGGTCTGCTGTTAGAGTTTGATGACAGATCTGCTATGGATTGCTAGACTAACCATGTTGCACTGCTCAAACCGCAGAACTGATTCGGATTTCAAAGAGCTAGTTGCTGGAAACGTAGTGTGAGGAAGGAGACTACGCATGGTTGTGGTTTTGGAGGTTAAACATCCCAGCTCCAAGGCATCACGACAGGAGTTCTGCAGGCCAGTGTCCTAGGCCCAACCATCTTCAACTGGTAGCCTTTCTTCCATTAGAAGGTCAGTGGTGGAGATATTCACTAAAGAACGCGCAATGGTTAATTTCAATTGCAACTCTCAGCAGGCGAAAAAGCGCATATCTGCATGCCCCAAGTTCTAGACAACAGTAGAGTATGGACTGATTAGTGACTAGTAGCATTCGTACCATAAGCAGCAGACGATGATTGTCAGCAACAGTGAGTGTAACAACTTCCCTTTTACATTCAACAGTGGCATCACTGAGACCACCATATCAACTTCCATCACGTGGCTGTAAGAGCGAGCTAGAAGCTGGGTATCCTGCAGAAAGTTACTAGCTCTGATACTTTGGCCTTTACACTGTTGTTAAGACCCCATCTAGGAGGGTAATGGAATACTCTCCACTTGCCTGATGGGTGCAGCTCCAACAACACTTAGGAAGCTTGACATCAAGAGTTTTGGAAGGGTTTACAAGGATGTTGCCAGGACTTGTAGGACTGAGTTAAAGGGAGAGGGTGAACTGGCTAGGCCTGTACTCCTTGGAGTATAAGAGACTTAGAGATGACCTTATCGTTGGAGAATCACAGAGGTTTAGATGAAAGGAGAACTTGAGGGGCAACTTCTATATATAGAGGGTTTTGTGCATGTGGGATGATCTGCTCGAAGGAGTGGTTAAGGTAGGTGCATTGACAACTTTTTAAAAAATGGTCAAATACGTAGATGAAATGCAAAGATTTAGAAAATTATGGGCCAAATGCTGGCAAATGAGATTAGATTGGATGGCACGTCTTAGTTGCCATGGACCAGTTGTGCCAAAAAACCTGTTCACCAATGTTCTCTGCAGTTATCCCCTGACTTACTTTTTTGTTTGTGGTAATACCGCTGGTACAGTATGTGTATTTTTTATATGTATAGTGAATATGCATCATTCGCTATACATATAAAAATACATATACTTCATTAGGAGTTTGAAGAGATTTGGTATGTCAACAAAAACACTCAAGAACTTCGATAGATGTACCTTGGAGAGCTTTCTGACAGGTCACTGTTTGGTATGGGGGGGGCTGCTGCAGAGGACTGAAAGAAGCTGCAGAGGGTCGTAAATTTAATTGGTTTCACCTTGGGCACTAGCCTACGAAGTACCCAGGACACCTTCAAGGAGTGGTGTCTCAGAAAAGCAGCGTCCATTATTAAGGACCCCCAGCACCCAGGGCATGTCCTCTTCTCACTGTTACCATCAGGTAGGAGGTACAGAAGCCTGAAGGCACACACTCAGCGATTCAGGAACGGCTGCCATCCGATTCCTAAAAGGGCATTGAACTCGTGAACACTACCTTATTTTTAAAATGTATATTATTTCTGTTTTTGCACATTTTTAATCCAGTCAATATACATTAACTGTAATTGATTTACTTATTTTTTCTTCCATTGAACTGCTACGGCTAAATTAACAAATTTCACGACTTAGGCCGGTGATAATAAATTTGATTCTGAATGATAAGATAATTCAGGTAAAAATTACCTATTAACCTAGTACTTTCCTGGGATCACAAACCTGGTTTGCATGACCTCCTTGCAAGTGAACTCTTGGAAAGGTCATGTGTCACTCTGCATTATACTCTGGAGCGTTTCTGCTAAAACCATTCTTTATCATCCTGGTAAAGTGTCACGGGCCAAAACGTCAACTGTACTTTTTTCCATAGATGCGTCCTGGCATGCTGAGATCCTCCAGCATTTTGTGTGCGTTGCTTGGATTTCCAGCATCTGCACATTTTCTCTTGTTTATACCCATTCTGAATGGCATTACTCAGAAGTGCAGGCAACTTGCCGGTATAGTTTATTCAAAGCTTTGTGTAGCTTGAATTAGAAATTACTGTACCGTTGTATACTCCTGTCCTGAAAATGAAGGCCAGTGTTAGCTGTTACTTTATGTCCTTGTTGTGAAATTATACCAACAGAGCAGAACCCAATTCCAGCCAAGGCCTTCAATGCCCACTTGAAACTCTTTATAACTCAGATGGTCCTCTGTTTTAGTCTTTCAAGTTCAAAGTGAAATCCATTTCAGTTTTGCCTATTTGTTCAGTCTTTGAAAACCTCAGCAATATGAACTCAGCAATGAGAAGTGTGACTTTTAATGCAACATTAAGCCCAATTACACCTCGTACCTGTAAGGTCCCAATCCACTGAGAACAAAAAAATTAGGATGAATTCCTCAGGGAGAAAGGCAATTAATGAGTACTGGAAGGAACAGCTTTTTGACTGTGGAACAAACTTGAGTAAGTGATCCTGAGGGGAGAAATATCTTGGTATGTAATATGGGTGGAAGGATTGGGTTGCAATGTCAGTGGAAACCTTGAATCTGTAACTTTCCATCTCATTGGCCAAGTCATTTGTAAATGTGGTGATTTGTTATAGCCCAGCATACCCATATTAATTGCTGGAATGCATTGCACTGTCCACCACCATACTGTTCTGTTGTGCTCCTCCTGCAGTACCTCACGTCTCAAGTCCTGTTGTCACTGTGGGAGGGGAAATGGTAGCAATTTGTTCCTACCCAATGTCAACACAGGTTTCATCTTTAGTCTGTTAACAATGTGAAACTGCTGGAGAAAAGCCCAAGGTCATTTTGTGCATTTCATTTGTCCATCCTTCTTTACTTCACAGATGCTAAGTGACAACAGAACATTGATACATACCTGTTTGGCTATTTATTTGAAGACGGGTGGCCTTGCCAGTTTGCGGATGTTCAGTGAGCTTCAATACAGTATCTATGTTCTAGTCTTCTCAGAGAAAGTTCATTTATTGCCAAGTTGACAGCAGGCTCTCTTCTGCAGTTCCCCTCTGTGCATTGTGTGACTGGAATGGTTTGCTTCGTTCCAGAGCCGTGGATTAATCAGCAGCATTGACAATTGATTTAATCCAGAGCAAACCATATTTGCAACTGTTACGGGGAAGCCAGTTCACGGGTTTGGTAAGTGAGTCAGAAAATACTGATTACGAGTACATACATTAATCATTTATTTACAGACAGACAGTAAAACATTCAACCAAACATCTAAAACAACTAAGTACTCATCTAAGGCACAAAGACTATGACAGTAAGCATTCAGTAACACTTCAAACTCAACAGGAACTTTGTTTTGTCCCTCCAAGTTACACAGATACAAACTAAACATTCAACAAACAGATACTGGCTGAGTGTGCATGGGGAGCCTCCTATTCCTGCAGCATACTTTTCCAAGGGTTCTTCAGCACTGGTTGCAACCTCAGTGTGAATTGGAGCGATGAGACAAGTTTGGAAGAGTATGTCTTTTATGGAAATTTATAGCTGCAATGACAGTTCAGTCTTCTACCACTAATACTCAAAATCTAATTTACTCTTCTCACACCATTTTCAGAACGACACAAGCAGTGCCATTACACTGGAAACAAGGAAGGAAGGAATATACACAAAATTCCCACAGTCAGTAATATATTGCTGTCCTATTCTACCAAGAGATCTGCTGAAGCTTCATTTGCTCCTTAGTTTAAAGGAGTGTATGAAAATTAAAAGATGAAAAGATGATTTTTCCTCAAAAATACACTGCAGAATTCCTTTAGAAAGGCAACGACATATGGACCAATATGCAGTCTCAACACTGCTGTACCACAATGTTCATGTGACCAAGCCCCGAGGTCTTTGACATAAGCAAACAGGAGTGGCATGTTTTCACCCAGTGCCCCCTGAACTGGGGATATGTCCAAGTGAGCAGTCTCCTGGTACTCAGGTTTTCAGGTGAATAAGATTGGGAAATAAGGAGGAGCTGGGGAGTGGGAAATTACTATATGCAGGGAGGGATGAGCTGGAAATATCAGTGCAGTAAGTGAAAGATTAGGGAAGTCTGCTGTACAGTAGAGATGACAGGGTGGTAAGGTGTTGGGAGATGTACAGTAAAGATGGGGTGGTAAGGTTGTGTTGGGAGATGTACAGTAGAGATGATGGGGTGGTAAGGTGGTGTTGTGGGAGATGTACAGTAGAGATGATAGGGTGGTAAGGTGGTGTTTGGGTGGAGATTTACAATAGAGATGATATGGTGGTAAGGTGGTGTTGGGGGGAGATGTACAGTAGAGATGATAGGGTGGTAAGGTGGTGTTTGGGGGGAGATTTACAGTGGAGATGATGGGGTGGTAAGGTGGTGTTTGGGTGGAGATTTACAATAGAGATGATAGGGTGGTAAGGTGGTGGGGGGAGATGTACAGTAGAGATGATGGGGTGGTAAGGTGGTGGGGAGATGTACAGTAGAGATGATAGGGTGGTAAGGTGGTGTTGGGGAGATGTACAGTAGAGATGATACGGTGGTAAGGTGTTGGCGGGATGTACAGTAGAGATGATAGGGTGGTAAGGTGGTGTTTGGGTGGAGATTTACAATGGAGATGCTGGGTGGTAAGGTGGGCTTGGGGGGAGATGTACAGTAGAGATGATAGGGTGGTAAAGTGGTGTTGGGAGATGTACAGTAGAGATGATAGGGTGGTAAGGTGGTGTTTGAGGGGAGATGTACAGTAGAGATGATGGGGTGGTAAGGTGGTGTTGGGGAGATGTACAGTAGAGATGATAGGGTGGTAAGGAGGTGTTGGGGGATGTATAGTAGAGATGATAGGGTGGTAAGGTGGTGTTGGGGAGATGTACAGTAGAGATGATGGCATGGTAAGGTGGTGTTGGGGGGAGATGTACAGTAGATATGATAGGGTGGTAAGGTGGTGGGAGGAGATGTAGAGTAGTGATAGGGTGGTAAGGTGTTTTGGGGGAGATTTACAGTAGAGATGATAGGGTGGTCAGGTGGTGTGTTTGGGGAGAGATGTACAGTAGAGATGATAGGGTGGTAAGGTGGTGTTTGGGTGGGGATTTACAATAGAGATGATAGAGTGGTAAGGTGGGCTTGGGGGGAGATGTACAGTAGAGATGATAGGGTGATAAGGTGGTGTTTGGGTGGAGATTTACAATAGAGATGACGGTGGTAAGGTGGTGTTGGGGGGAGATGTACAGTAGAGATGATGGCATGGTAAGGTGGTGTTGGGGGAGATGTACAGTAGAGATGATAGGGTGGTAAGGTGATGTTGGGCGAGTACAGTAGAGATGATAGGGTGGTAAGGTGTTGGGAAGATGTACAGTAGAGATGATAGGGTGGTAAGGTGGTGTTGGGGGGAGAAGTACAGTAGGGATGATAGGGTGGTAAGGTGGTTGGGGGGAGATTTACAGTAGAGATGATAGGGTGGTAAGGTGGTGTGTGGGGGGAGATGTACAGTAGATATGATAGGGTGGTAAGGTGTTTTGGGGGAGATTTACAGTAGAGATGATAGGGTGGTCAGGTGGTGTTTGGGGAGAGATGTACAGTAGAGATGATAGGGTGGTAAGGTGGTGTTGGGAGATGTACAGTAGAGATGATAGGGTGGTAAGGTGGTGCTGGGGGATGTATAGTAGAGATGATAGGGTGGTAAGGTGGTGTTGGGGAGATGTACAGTAGAGATGATGGCATGGTAAGGTGGTGTTGGAGGGAGATGTACAGTAGATATGATAGGGTGGTAAGGTGGTGGGGGGAGATGTAGAGTAGTGATAGGGTGGTAAGGTGTTGGGGAGATGTACAGTAGAGATGATAGGGTGGTAAGGTGGTGTTTGGGTGGGAATTTACAATAGAGATGATAGAGTGGTAAGGTGGGCTTGGGGGGAGATGTACAGTAGAGATGATAGGGTGATAAGGTGGTGTTTGGGTGGAGATTTACAATAGAGATGACGGTGGTAAGGTGGTGTTGGGGGGAGATGTACAGTAGAGATGGGGTGGTAAGATGGTGTTGGGAGATGTACAGTAGAGATGATAGAGTGGTAAGGTGGTGTTGGGGAGATGTACAGTAGAGATGATGGCATGGTAAGGTGGTGGGGGAGATGTACAGTAGAGATGATAGGGTGGTAAGGTGATGTTGGGCGATGTACAGTAGAGATGATAGGGTGGTAAGGTGTTGGGAAGATGTACCGTAGAGATGATAGGCTGGTAAGGTGGTGTTGGGGGGAGAAGTACAGTAGGGATGATAGGGTGGTAAGGTGGTTGGGGGGAGTATTAAGTAGAGATGATAGGGTGGTAAGGTGGTGTGTGGGGGGAGATGTACAGTAGATATGATAGGGTGGTAAGGTGTTTTGGGGGAGATTTACAGTAGAGATGATAGGGTGGTCAGGTGGTGTTTGGGGAGAGATGTACAGTAGAGATGATAGGGTGGTAAGGTGGTGTTGGGAGATGTACAGTAGAGATGATAGGGTGGTAAGGTGGTGTTTGGGGGGAGATGTACAGGAGAGATGATAGGGTGGTAAGGTGGTGTTGGGAGATGTACAGTAGAGATGATAGGGTGGTAAGGTGGTGTTTGGGTGGAGATTTACAATAGAGATGATAGGGTGGTAAGGTGGTGTTCGGGGGAGATGTACAATAGAGATAATGGGGTGGTAAGGTGGTGTTGGGGGAAGATGTACAGTAGAGATGATAGGGTGGTAAGGTGGTGTTTGGGTAGAGATTTACAATAGAGATGATAGGGTGGTAAGGTGGTGGTGGGGAGATGTGGAGTAGAGATAGGGTGGTAAGGTGTTGGGGGAGATGTGTAGTGGAGATGATAGGGTGGTAAGGTGGTGTTGGGAGATGTACAGTAGAGATGATAGGGTGGTAAGGTGTTGGGGTGATTTACAGTAGAGATGATAGGGTGGTAAGGTGTTGTTGGGGAGATGTACAGTAGAGATGATGGGGTGTGAAGGTGGTGAATGGAAGATGTACAGTAGAGATGATGGGGTGGTAAGGTGGTGTTGGGGGGAGATGTACAGTAGAGATGATAGGGTGGTAAGATGGTTTTCGGATGTACAGTAGAGATGATAGGGTGGTAAGGTGGTGTTTGGGTGGAGATTTACAATAGAGATGATAGGGTGGTAAGGTGGTGTTTGGGGGGAGATGTACAGTAGAGGTGATAGGGTGGTAAGGTGGTGTTGCGAGATGTACAGTAGAGATGATAGGGTGATAAGGTGGTGTTTGGGTGGAGATTTACAATAGAGATGATAGGGTGGTAAGGTGGTGTTGGGGGAGATGTACAGTAGAGGTGATAGGGTGGTAAGGTGGTGTTTGGGGGGAGATTTACAGTAGAGATGATAGGGTGGTAAGGTGATGTTGGGCGATGTACAGTAGAGATGATAGGGTGGTAAGGTGTTGGGAAGATGTACAGTAGAGATGATAGGGTGGTAAGGTGGTGTTGGGGGGAGAAGTACAGTAGGGATGATGGGGTGGTAAGGTGGTTGGGGGAAGATTTACAGTAGAGATGATAGGGTGGTAAGGTGGTGTGTGGGGGGAGATGTACAGTAGATATGATAGGGTGGTAAGGTGTTTTGGGGGATGTATAGTAGAGATGATAGGGTGGTAAGGTGGTGTTGGGGAGATGTACAGTAGAGATGATGGCATGGTAAGGTGGTGTTGGGGGGAGATGTACAGTAGATATGATAGGGTGGTAAGGTGGTGGGGGGAGATGTAGAGTAGTGATAGGGTGGTAAGGTGTTGGGGAGATGTACAGTAGAGATGATAGGGTGGTAAGGTGGTGTTTGGGTGGGGATTTACAATAGAGATGATAGAGTGGTAAGGTGGGCTTGGGGGGAGATGTACAGTAGAGATGATAGGGTGATAAGGTGGTGTTTGGGTGGAGATTTACAATAGAGATGACGGTGGTAAGGTGGTGTTGGGGGGAGATGTACAGTAGAGATGATGGGGTGGTAAGATGGTGTTAGGAGATGTACAGTAGAGATGATAGGGTGGTAAGGTGGTGTTGGGGAGATGTACAGTAGAGATGATGGCATGGTAAGGTGGTGTTGGGGGAGATGTACAGTAGAGATGATAGGGTGGTAAGGTGATGTTGGGCGATGTACAGTAGAGATGATAGGGTGGTAAGGTGTTGGGAAGATGTACCGTAGAGATGATAGGGTGGTAAGGTGGTGTTGGGGGGAGAAGTACAGTAGGGATGATAGGGTGGTAAGGTGGTTGGGGGGAGATTTACAGTAGAGATGATAGGGTGGTAAGGTGGTGTTGGGGGGAGATGTACAGTAGATATGATAGGGTGGTAAGGTGTTTTGGGGGAGATTTACAGTAGAGATGATAGGGTGGTCAGGTGGTGTTTGGGGAGAGATGTACAGTAGAGATGATAGGGTGGTAAGGTGGTGTTGGGAGATGTACAGTAGAGATGATAGGGTGGTAAGGTGGTGTTTGGGGGGAGATGTACAGGAGAGATGATAGGGTGGTAAGGTGGTGTTGGGAGATGTACAGTAGAGATGATAGGGTGGTAAGGTGGTGTTTGGGTGGAGATTTACAATAGAGATGATAGGGTGGTAAGGTGGTGTTCGGGGGAGATGTACAATAGAGATAATGGGGTGGTAAGGTGGTGTTGGGGGAAGATGTACAGTAGAGATGATAGGGTGGTAAGGTGGTGTTTGGGTAGAGATTTACAATAGAGATGATAGGGTGGTAAGGTGGTGGTGGGGAGATGTGGAGTAGAGATAGGGTGGTAAGGTGTTGGGGGAGATGTGTAGTGGAGATGATAGGGTGGTAAGGTGGTGTTGGGAGATGTACAGTAGAGATGATAGGGTGGTAAGGTGTTGGGGTGATTTACAGTAGAGATGATAGGGTGGTAAGGTGTTGTTGGGGAGATGTACAGTAGAGATGATGGGGTGTGAAGGTGGTGAATGGAAGATGTACAGTAGAGATGATGGGGTGGTAAGGTGGTGTTGGGGGGAGATGTACAGTAGAGATGATAGGGTGGTAAGATGGTTTTCGGATGTACAGTAGAGATGATAGGGTGGTAAGGTGGTGTTGGGAGATGTACAGTAGAGATGATAGGGTGATAAGGTGGTGTTTGGGTGGAGATTTACAATAGAGATGATAGGGTGGTAAGGTGGTGTTGGGGGAGATGTACAGTAGAGGTGATAGGGTGGTAAGGTGGTGTTTGGGGGGAGATTTACAGTAGAGATGATAGGGTGGTAAGGTGGTGTTGGGAGATGTACAGTAGAGATGATAGGGTGGTAAGGTGGTGTTGGGAGATGTACAGTGGAGATAGGGTGGTAAGGTGGTGTTGGGGGGTGATGTACAGTAGAGATGATGGGGTGGTAAGATGGTGTTGGGAGATGTACAGTAGAGATGATGGCGTGGTAAGGTGGTGTTGGGAGGAGATGTACAGTAGAGATGATGGGGTGGTAAGGTGGTGTTGGGGGAGATGTACAGTAGAGATGATAGGGTGGTAAGGTGGTCTTGGGGGAGATGTACAGTAGAGATGACAGGGTGGTAAGGTGGTGTTGGGGGGAGATGTACAGTAGAGATGATAGGGTGGTAAGGTGGTGTTGGGAGATTTACCGTAGAGATGATAGGGTGGTAAGGTGGTGTTGGGGAGATGTGCAGTAGAGATGTTAGGGTGGTAAGGTGGTGCTTGGGGGAGACTTACAGTAGAGATGATAGGGTGGTAAGGTGGTGTTGGGAGATGTACAGTAGAGATGATAGGGTGGTAAGGTGTTGGGGAGATGTACAGTAGAGATGATAAGGTGGTAAGGTGGTGTTTGGGGGAGATGTACTTAGAGATGATAGGGTGGTAAGGTGGTGTTGGGGAGATGTACAATAGAGATGATAGTGTGGTAAGGTGGTGTTTGGGGGAGATGTACAGTAGAGATGACAGGGTGGTAAGGTGGTGTTGAGGGAGATGTACAGTAGAGATGATGGGGTGTTAAGGTGGTGATGGGAAGATGTACAGTAGAGATGATGGGGTGGTAAGGTGGTGTTGGGGGGAGATGTACAGTAGAGATGATAGGGTGGTAAGGTGGTGTTGGGGGGATGTACAGTAGATATGATAGGGTGGTAAGATGGTGTTGGGAGATGTACAGTAGAGATGATAGGGTGGTAAGGTGGTGTTGGGGGGATGTACAGTAGAGATGATAGGGTGGTAAGGTGGTGTTGGTGGGAGGTACAATAGAGATGATAGGGTGGTAAGGTGGTGTTGGGGGGAGATGTACAGTAGAGATAGGGCGGTAAGGTCGTGTTGGGGGGAGATGTACAGTAGAGATGATAGGGTGGTAAGATGGTGTTGGGAGATGTACAGTAGAGATGATAGGGTGCTAAGGTGTTGGGGGAGATGTACAGTAGAGATGATAGGGTCGTAAGGTGGTGTTGGGGGAGATGTAAAGTAGAGATGATAGGGTGGTACGGTGGTGTTGGGGTGATGTACAGTGGAGATGATGGGGTGCTAAGGTGTTGGGGGAGATGTACAGTAGAGATGATAGGGTGGTAAGGTGCTGTTGGGTTGTACAGTAGAGATGATAGGGTGGTAAGGTGTTGGGGGAGATGTACAGTAGAGATGATAGGGTGGTAAGGTGCTGTTGGGTTGTACAGTAGAGATGATAGGGTGGTAAGGTGGTGTTGGGGGAAGATGTACAATAGAGATGATGGGGTGGTAAGGTGGTGTTGGAGATGTACAGTAGAGATGATGGGGTGGTAAGGTGGTGTTGGGGGAAGATGTACAATAGAGATGATGGGGTGGTAAGGTGGTGTTGGGGGAGATGTACAGTAGAGATAGGGTGGTAAGGTGGTGGGGGGAGATGTACAGTAGAGATGGGGTTTTAAGGTGTTGGGGGAGATGTACAGCAGAGATGGGGTGGTAAGGTGGTGTTGGGGAGATGTATAGTAGAGATGATGGGGTGGTAAGGTGTTGGGGGAGATGTACAGTAGAGATGATGGGGTGGTAAGGTTGTGTTGGGGGAGATGTACAGTAGAGATGATAGGGTGGTAAGGTGTTGGGGGAGATGTACGGTAGAGATGATTGGGTGGTAAGGTGTTGGGGGAGATGTACGGTAGAGATGAAAGGGTGTTAAGTTGGTGTTGGGGGAGATGTACAGTAGAGATGATGGGGTGGTAAGGTGGTGCTGGGGGGGGCGATGGATAAGGATATAGGGAGCTGACATGAAAGGTGGGAAAGCTCACGGAGTTTTCTCCATTGTTGACTGAACTGTGCAGGTGGCTGGGCAGGTGTCGACGGAGTGGAAGTCCATTACCCCGCGGAAGTTCACCAGCATCCACTACCAATTAAATGTGGTTTGTAGTACCATGTTGTTCTGTCAATAGGGCAGCGTGAGGGATGATATCACCCCATGCTGGCTTGTTTCAAAGTTTACAATAGCATCACTCGGTCTCCCACAACCCATTGCCCAAAGCAGTTTACTGCTCTGTACAATTTAACCCAGACACGTCACTGTAATGTGACAGCTTAATTTACCTGCTTTTCAAAAGCTGCTTCCGAGGTGCCAGTTGTTGATTGGCCCATTCGAGGGGTATAGGAATAGAATGCGTGAGAGACTTGCTGTCTTTCCTTTGTTTTAAATTGGGTTTTGCTGAAAAATCAGAAGAGGATTTGCTTTGGTGAAGGTAAATCTGTGAATGTGAATTTGGATCGATGTGGATGTTTTAAAAAAAAGCTGGAATTTTGATCTCTAAATGTTGGAAGATTCAGAAGGTTAGGCAGCATCTGTGGAGTTGATGATTCAGGTGAAAGATCCTGTTAGAACTGGCAAAGCAAGGAACTAAGTTAGCTTAAAGCTTGGAGAAGATTGCAAAGTGATGGGAGGACAGACGGTTTTGCCCATTGTAGAGTTGTCCTCTCTGCACAAACCTTGTGAGCTCCCTTCAGGGTCTGTCCTGTCTCCCATATGCAGAGGTTACGGGCTCAGTCTGCTTCAGTGTGATGCTGTGCAGTCCATTGTGTGATCTCTGCGATTGCCCATTAGCAGGAGTTTTATGGTGTCAGAGTTCAGGAGATAGTAAACTTCGGCCACACACAGCTTACGCTATCTTGGTTGGCAGCTCTTCTGTATAATGCCTTTATCCCAAACTTTAGGGTAATTGCTGTCTCTGCTGCAAATCCACTTAACCCACATTTGTAATAACCGGTCTTAAGAGTCAATTATGTTTCTTAAAGAATTGATTGTTGACTAACAGAAATACATCCTTGTTTTTTTTCCCCCCGACTGTCATATTACTGCTCATGAAGTGCTTAGTTTAGAATTGGCTTATGACCCAGAAGCTGCCAAAATGAAATAATGATTCCAACTCGTGCTCTCCTTGGTGATCCATTTTGTCGGCAGATCTTTGAAACAGTCTTATAAACATCACTTGCATTTACGCAGAGGCCACGAAATGCGGATAGAGATCTTCCATTGGATCTGGAAAATTCCTGACAACTGAAGAAGTGGGTGCGGGAGTCCCTCGTGTCTCATCATTCGGGAGGAAAAGTGCTGACCTGATCCTCGTTTCTACTTCCTTTTCCAGTTTCCAAAAATCATTTAGTCCAACAGAAGAATACACTTCAAGTTTCAGCATCCATGAATTTTTGGGGCAGAGAATTTCAAGGATGCAGCTGCCAGTGTGAACAAAATTCATGCTAAATATATAATTCATCCGACCCTTCTGGCACTTATCCTACTTAGCCCTGCAAGCGTCAAAAATGCTACACGCACCCGTACACCTCCACCTTTACCTCCTTTCAGGGTCCAAATCAGTCCTTCCAGGTGAGGCAACACTTCACCTGCAAAATTGCTGGGTTTGTCTATTAGACCATAAGATATAGGAGCAGAATGAGGCCATTCTATCATGGCGGATCCTGGAACCCACTCAGCTCCAGACATCTGCCTTCTTGCCATATACTTTGATGCCCTGACCAATCAGGAAATTATCAACTTCCGCCTTAGCTATACGCATGGGTTTGACTTCCACTGCAGACTGTGGCAGAGAATTCCATAGATTCACTACTCTCTGGCTAAAAAAAAATTCCTCCTTAACCCTGTTCTAAAAGGTCACCCCTCAGTTTTGAGGCTGTGCCCTCTAGTTCTGGATAACCTGACCATAGGAAGCATCCTCTCCACAGCCACCCTGTCTAGTCCTTTCAACATTCGGTTGGCTTTAATGAGATTCTCCCGCATTCTTAACTGTTGGCAACACTCCAAGTGCGGCCTGACTAGTGTCTTATAAAGGCTCTTCATTATTTCCTTGCTTTTATATTCTATTCCCCTGAAACAAATGCCAACATTGCATTTGCTTTCTTTTCCTTAGACACAACTTGTAAATTAACCTTTTGGAAGTCCTATGTCCTTCTGCACCTCTGATGTTTGAACAGTCTCCCCATTTAGATAATAGTCCACACTATTGTTCCTTTTAGCAAAATGCATTATCATACGTTTCCTAACACTGTATTCCATCTGACACTTTTTTGCCCATTCTTCCAATTTGTCTAAGTCGTGCTGCAATCACATTGCTTCCACAGCACTACCCATCCCTCCACTTGTCTTCGTGTCATCAGTAAACTTTGCCATAAAGCCATCAATTCCATTATCCAAATTATTGGCAAACACTGTGAAAAATAGTGGTCTCGATACTGACCCCTGAGGAACACCACTAGCTAACAGCAGCCAACCAGAAAAGGCCCCCTTTATTCTCACTCGCTGCCTCCTGCCTGTCAGCCATTCCACTATCCATGCCAGTATCTTTCCTGTAACACCATAAGATTTTACCTTGTTAAGCAACCTCATGTGTGGCAGCTTATTGAATACCACTACTGTGTCTGGTGCTCCCGATGTGGCCTCCTCTACGATGGTGACTCGTCGTAAATTGGAGGACCGCTTCATCAAACACTTATGCTCCATCTGCCAAAAGGGGAACTTCCTGGTTACCAAACACTTTAATTCTGATTCCCATTCCTGTTTGGACGTGTTTGTCCAAGACCTCAGGATGGAGGAGCAACACCTTACATTACGCCTGGATAGCCTCTGACCTGATGGCATGAATGTCGATTTTTCCTTTTGTTTAAAAAAAATAGAAAAAATAATTCCCTTTCCCTCCCCTCTTCTTCTAATTCACACTCTGTCCTCTCACCTAACTACCACCTCCCCCGGGACCCCTCCTCCTTCCCTTTCTCCTATGGTCCACTCTCCTCTCCTATTCGATTCCCTCTTCTCCAACCCTTTATCTGTCCTACCCAGGTGGCTTTACCTGTCATCTCCGAGTTGTCCTCCTTCCCTCCCTCCACCTTTTCAGTCTGGTGTCTTCACCCTTCATTTCAGTATGCGTAGATACTGCCTGACCTGCTGAGTTCCTCCAGCATTTCTGTTACAGTGCAGAACAGGGCCTTCTGGCTCATCGAGCTGCACAGCCCAGCATCCACCAATTTAACCCCAGCCTCATCACGGGACAATTTACCATGACCAACTGGTACATCTTTGGACTGTGGGAGGAAACCGGGGCACCCAGGGGAAACCCACGTGGTCACGGGGAGAACACACATACTCCTTAGTGGGATTTGAACCCGGGAGGCTGGTACTGTGCAGCATTGTGCTAACCACTGTTACTTTGTGTGTGTTGCTTTGGATTTCCAGCATCTTCAGACTTTCTCATGCTTATGCTAAATTTAATGCTTGATGATTTGCTAACCTGAGTCAATGCCTCCAGTGTTTTTCTTCTACGAAGGTATCAAGCTGCCCTGGATGCCTGTCGCTGCCTTGTGGTTCATCGAGACCTTCCCTCGTTCTTCCACAAGCACTCGCTATAGGCCCTTTACTCTGAATCCGTATTTGTAAGAAAATGCCTTCATCCCAGGAAGCAAACAAGTGAAGTGTCACTTGAAAGTTAAATAACCAGCCACCTTTAAAGTAAAAAGTCAATTTATTATCAAAGTGCATATATGTCACCATAAACAACCCTGAGATTCATTTTCTTGTGGGCATTCACAGTAGATATCAATAGAATCAATGAAAGACTGCACCCAACAGGGTGGATAACAACTGATGTAGGGGGAGAAACAACAAACTGTGCAAATACCAAAATGAAGCGGAAAAATAAATACTAATTACTACTAATAATAAATAAATAAGTAATAAATAGAGAGGATATGAGATGAAGAATCCTTGAAAGTGAGTCCATTTTCAGTGGGAACCGTTCAGTGATGGGCCAAGTGAAGTTGAGTGTAGTTATTCCCACTGTTTCAAGACCTGATGGTTGAGGGGTAATAACTGTTCCTAAACCTGTGAGTGAGAATCCTGAGGCTCCTTACCTCCTTCTTGGTGGCAGTAGCGAGAAGAAGGCGTGAGCTGGAAGCTGGGGGTCTTTAATAATGGATGCTGCTTTCCTGTGACAGCACTCCTTGTAGATGTGCTCAAAAGTGGAGGGGGGCTTTATCTGTGATTGACTGGGCCATATCCGCTACTTTTTGTAGGATTTTTTTTTACTCAAGGGTGTTGGTGTTTCCATACCAGGCCATGATGCACCAGGTCTGTACACTCTCCATCACACATCTGTACACGTTTGCAAAGTCTTTGATGACGTGCTGAATTTTCGCAAACTTGTAATGAAGCAGAGGCACTGCTTTGCTTTCATTGGGATTACACTTGCATGCAGAACAGATCCTCTGAAATGGTAACACAAGGGAGTGTAAACTTGCTGACCACTGTAGAGATCGCCTGTGGAGGACTGGCTCATGAATCTCTGCTTTCCTCCTCCTGAAGACAATAATCAGCTCCTTGGTCTTGCTGACATTGAGAGTGAGGTTGTTGTTGTGGCACCACTGAGCCAGATTTTCAAATTCCCTCCTATTTGCTGATTTGTTATCACCCTCGATTCAGCCAATGACAGTGGTGTTGTCGGCAAATTTAAATAGGATATTAGAGCTGTGCGTAGCCACACAGCCATAAGTGTGAAGCGAGTAGAGCGGGAGGCTGAGCACAAAGTCTTGTGGTGCGCCTGTGCTGAGGGAGATTGTGGAGGAGATGTTGCCAATCTGAACTAACTGCGGTTAAGCTGCTGACCCCAGAGAACATTGAGGAACTAGAGAGGGAGTACGCAGGTTGGAGAACCTTGAAAGCCTTCTTTGATTCCCCTGTTCACTGGTGGGAAGCCACCAAGGAGAACATCAAGAGGTTCTTCATCCGCAAGGGTATCCAGAAGGCAAGGCAGGAGCAGAGGGAACTGCTTAAACTCCAGACAGAGTTGCAGCAACTTCTCCTTCTGCAGTCGAAGGGGGTGTATGTCGGGGAGGAATTGCCAGAGGTGAAGGGCTGGCAAGCCCAGTACCTCGCCGCTGAATCT
Source organism: Mobula hypostoma (assembly GCF_963921235.1). Taxonomy (NCBI): domain Eukaryota; kingdom Metazoa; phylum Chordata; class Chondrichthyes; order Myliobatiformes; family Myliobatidae; genus Mobula; species Mobula hypostoma. The sequence continues at coordinate 68,192,063 of NC_086113.1, read as the reverse complement.
TCCAAGATCATCTTCCGATCAAGGGTCCAAACCGTGGAGCAGGACGAGACGTGCTCACGCTTCTTCTTCCAAAAGGTGCACAGGGGGAGCTCTGTGATCCACAACCTTAAGGAAGAGGACGGCTCAGTCATGTCCTCGCTGACCGACATACTGAGGATCTGAAAGTCCTTCTATGCCGGTCTGTACGACAGAAAGGCCACGGACACCACAGCCTTCCGCAACTTCCTGTCTATCACGCAGGTCTTAGATGATGGCAAGCGGGAGAGTCTGGATCAGCCACTGACCCTGAACGAGCTGACAGGCTCCATCCATTCCTTTGTGGCGAGTAGGACTCCTGGAAGTGACGGCTTACCAGCTGAGTTGTACTCGGCTCTGTGGAACTGGATGGGCCCTGACCTGCTGGAAGTGTACAACGCTATGCTTCTGGCCGGCAGCATGTCAGAGTCCTTGAGGAAGGGCAACATCACCCTCATCTACAAGCAGAAGGGGGAAAGGGAGGACATTAGAAATTGGAGACCCATCTCTCTCCTGAATGTGGCCTGTCCAAGGTTATCACCAACAGGGTCAAGTCTGCTCTGGGACAGGTGATCCACCCGGACCAAACCTGTGTTGTACCGGACAGGAAGATCTCAGACAGCCTCGCGCTGCTGAGAGACACCATCGCCTACATGCAGGACAGAGGGGTGAACGCCTGCCTGGTCAGCTTGGACCAGGAGAAAGCCTTCGACAGGATATCGCACACGTACATGGCGGACGTGCTCTCCAAAATGGGATTTGGGGAGGGAATCCAGAATTGGATCAGACTGCTCTACACAGACATCCGTAGTGCAGTCCAGGTCAAGGGGTGGGAAACAGCTTCTCCATCAGGTCTGGAGTCAGGCAGGGCTGTCCCCTCTCCCCTGTCTTGTTCGTGTGCTGCATAGAACCCTTTGTGGAAGCCATCAGGAGGGATGAGGGCATAAGAGGGGTGATGCTGCCAGGCAGTGGAGGGACCCAAGTGAAAACCTCCCTGTACATGGACGATGTCACCATCTTCTGCTCTGATCTGAGGTCAGTTTGCAGGCTGATTAGCATCTGCGAACAGTTCGAGCTAGCGTCGGGGGCCAGGGTCAACCGCACGAAGAGTGGAGCCATGCTCTTTGGCAACTGGCCCGACCGATCCAGTGTCCCCTTCACCATCAGGTCTGACCACGTGAAGGTGTTGGGGATCTGGTTCGGAGGGGCCGAGGCGTGCAGGAAGAACTGGCAGGAGCGGACTGCCAAGGCGAAACAGAAACTGGGACTATGGGGTGGGCGCTCCCTGTTGATAACGGGCAAGAACCTGGTCATCAGGTGTGAGGTGCTCTCAGGGCTGCTGTACTTGGTGCAGGTGTGGCCCGTCGCCCGCTCCTACAGCTCGGAAATCACCCGAGCTGTCTTCAGATTCGTCTGGGGATTGAGGATGGAGCGTGTCAGACGGACTGTCATGCACGAGTTCCTGGACAAGGGGGGCAAAAACGTCCCCAATGTTGCCCTCACCCTGATGGCTAGCTTCGTGCGTGGCTGCATCAGGTTGTGTGTAGAACCCAGATATGTGGGCACCAAGTACCACTATGTGCCCAGGTTCTACCTGTCACCCTGGCTACGAAGGATGGGTCTGGCCCCACTCCCACGCAACGCCTCAGTCAGCTGGTCATTGCCACCATACCTGTCCTTTGTAGAAAAGTTCTTGCAGGTCAACTCCTTTGACCACAGGGCCATCAGGCAGAGGTCGGCATGTAACGTCCTGCAGGCACTGCAGGAGAAGGACGTGATGGACACAGTGGGGTGGTTCTCTGAGCAGACCATCCAGTTCATCTGGCAAAATGCCTCATCGCCAGACCTCACCAACAGGCACCAGGACCTCGCCTGGCTGGCGGTGAGAGGGGCCCTCCCAGTCAGATCCCCCCTGTATGCCCGGGACGTCGCCTCCACACCCCACTGCCCACGGGAGGACTGTAGTGAGGAAGAGTCTGTGACCCACCTCTTTGCACACTGTCAGTTCGCAGAGAGGGTGTGGAGGAGGATGGACGGGACAGTGTCACACTTCATCCCCAGCAGCTGCATAACAGAGGACTCTCTGATCTACGGGCTGTTCCCGGGGACGCACACGGAGACCAACATCCGGTGCTGCTGGCAGATCAACAACTCGGTGAAAGACGCTCTTTGGTCAGCCCGAAACTTGATGGTCTACCAGCACATGGAGATGTCCGTGGGAGAATACTGCTGACTGGCACATTCTCGGCTGCAGGAGTACGTGCTGAGGGATGCACTGAAACTCAGTGTAGCCACCGCAAGGGCCCGGTGGGGAAGGACCACGGTATAGGGTTCTTCTCCCATGGGACTGGGAGGGGTCGGGTGGTGGGGAGTATACCCCTCAACAATGATGTGGTAAGGTGAACAACTGGAGTGCCATGTGGGTGGCTAAAAGTGTGGAAATGTATAGAACACAGTGGAAACATCTGTAAAAGATTGAGAGTCATTGAATGGTTTATTGTACATAATTTTATTTTTGAATAAAGTGTATTTTGTTAATTATAAAAACCTGCGGTCTGCAAGTGAGGAAATTGAGGATCCAGTTGCACAAAGAGGTTTTAAAGCCTTGTGCTTAAGGTTTATTGATTAGTTTTGAGGGATGAGAGTGTTGAATGCTGAGCTCTATTCAGTGAAGGGCATCCTGATGTACGCATCTTCACTTTCCAGATGTTCCAGAGCTGAGTGAAGAGCCAGTGAAATGGCATCTGTTGTTGACCCGTTGTGTCAGTAGGCAAATTAAAGTGGATCCAACTTGCTTCTCAGGCAGGAGTTGATATGTTTCTTCACAAACTCTCAAAAGCACTTCATCATAATGGATGCAAGTGCTACTGGACAATAGTCACTGAGGCAGGTTACCATGTTCTTCTTGGGCATCGGTACAGTTGAAGCCTGCTTGAAGCAGCTGGGTATCTCAGACTGCTGAAGCGAGGAATTAAAGAGACTGGTGTACGCTCCAACTAGTTGTACAGCACAGGTCTTGAGTAGTCGGCCAGGTAACCCGTCTGGGCCAGATGCTTTCCATGGGGTTGCCCCCCTGAAAGATGCTGTCACATCGGCCTGATGGACTGAAATCACAGAGCCATTACGGGCTGTGGGAGTTTCTGAATGGTCCTCCATGTTTTGATGGTTAAAGCAAGCGTAGAAGGCATTGAGCTAATCTGGGAATGAAGCCCTTTTATCACCTATCTCGGCCTGAAATGTTGATTGTTTACTCTTTGGGTTACTCTTCTGCTGAGGTCCTCCAGCATTTTGTGTGTGTTGCTTGGATTTCCAGCATGTGCTTGATCATATCTCTTGTATCTTACATGGTCGCCAGATCTGAATGCCACTAATCTGGTCCTCAGCAGATTGCGAATCTCATGGTTCATCCAGGGGTTATAGTAAGGGAAGACTGAATGATTTTGTGGGAACACACTTGTCTGCGACAGTTTATATAATGTACGTGACAGCTGTGATGTCCTGCGTCCTTGAACGTGGCCCTGTCTACTGATTCAAAGTAATCCCTTAGCCATTCCTCAGCCTCCTATGATCACCTCTTTGTTGTCCTTGTCTCTGGAATATGTCCAAGCAACACGCACAAAATGCTGGTGGAACTCAGCAGGCCAGGCAGCATCTACGGTTGACGTTTCGGGCCAAGACCCTTCGTCAGGACTGTTTACCGTCCTAACACCTTGTTAGCACTGTATGTTGACTTTGTGATTAGTGCACTGGAGCACCTTTGAACTTCACTCATTTGCAGTCTCTCTCTATTTCACTAGTGTGTCCTTTTGTTTACTCTATCGAAGTGCATGGACCCCATTTAACCACGTACAACTCCATTTGCCGGGTTTTTACACAGTCTCAATATTCTCATCACAACAAGCCTTTCTACCTCTGTTCGTATCAACAACAAATTAGTAAACCTTGCATTTTGTTTCCTCCAGGTTATTAACTTAGAGAACAATTGAGGGTCACAAACCGTTCGCTGGGGTACTCCACTGGGTTACATTGCTCCGGCCTGAAAAGGACCCATTGATTCCAGCTCTCAAAACAGGCTGTCCCACAGAAAGCAATCCAATTTTCTCCAGTACCTTGGGCTCTTAATTTATCCACTTGCTTCTGATGTAGCATCTTGTTGAAAACCATACCTGGATGTTTGTGTATAATTTGGTCTCTCTTGGGCAAGATTCACAATAAGACGGTAAGACCTAGCAGCAGAATGAGGCCATTCAGTCCATCGAGTCTGTCCGCCATTCCATCATGGCTGATCCTGGATCCCATGCAACCCCATACACCTGCCTTCTTGCCATATCCTTTGATGCCCTGACCAATCATGAAACTATCAATTTCCACCTTAAATATACCCACAGACTTGGCCTCCACCTCAGTCTGGGGCAGAGCATTCCACAGATTTGCTACCCTCTAGCACAGAGGTAGGGAGGAATTTTTTTAGCCGAAGGATTACCTCTCAATTTTGAGGCCTTGTAGTTCTGGATACCCTGACCATAGGAAACATCCTCTCCACATCCACCCTATCTAGTCCCTTCAACATTTGGTAAGTTTCAATGAGATTCTCCCACATTCTTCTAAATTCCAGTGAGTACAGGCCCAAAGCTGCCAAATGCTCCTCATGTTAACCCCTTCATTCCTGAAATCATCATCGTGAGCCTTCCCCGGACACTCTCTCCATTGACAACTAGTGTCTTACAAAGCCTCAGCATTTACACTTTGCTTTTATATTTGATTCCCCTTGAAATAAATGCAAACATTGCATTTGCCTTCTTTATGTAAATTAACCTTCTGGGAGTCTTGCACAAGGACTCCGAAGTTCCTCTGCACCTCTGATGTTTGAACTGTCTCCCATTTACGTAATAGTCTGCACTATTGTTCCTTTTACCAAAATGCATTATCATACATTTTCCAACACTATTCCGTCTGCCACTTTTTTGTCCATTCTTCCAATTTGTTTAAGTCCTGCTGCAATCACATTGCTTCCTCAGCACTACCTACCCCTCCACCTGTCTTTGTATCATCCGCAAACTTTACCACAAAGCCACCAGTGTGAAACTTTTGGCGCTAAAGACAGTCAAATCACAGGGACATGTTGCTCTTTGTTCATTTACAAACGTTTGTATATATAAGCACATCTTGGTCTTTTTAACATTAATACTGCCCAAGTTTTCACTATTCAACAACTGCTCTTCTGTTTTGTGAAGCAGACTGATGAACTAGGTTTTCCCACATATTCTATCTGCCATGTTTTTGCCCATTACTCAGTTTGTTTATATCCTCCTTTGTGCCTGTGATCCCATTTCGAATGCATTATCTGCAAACTACAAAATGTCTCCACTCACTCATATCATTGCTAGAGATGGTCAGTAGTTGGACCCAAGCACTGATCCCACTGGTCGCAGCCTGCCTGCCAGCCAGCCAGAGAAGGAAGGAGTTGTTTATTTCTATTCATGGCTTTCTGATCAGTAACCAAATACCAATGTAGTCTTCATCTTAATGAAATTCCTGCTAAGACATAAGTATCATTTGCCAGTTTTATATCACCAATTTCTTTCATGAATAAGTTCAAAATCTCTTGGTTCTAAATCTCTTACATACAATCTGGATTCTAGACCTATCAATCCCAAGGAATAGTCTGATCTTTATTCTGCTTAATGTTCTTGTAATTTTGTAATTTGTGTTCAAGTGATATAAGCCCTGAGTCTCAGATATTTCTTCATTTCCTCACACCAAGCAATATAAGGCCATAAGGCAAATGAGCATAATTAGGTCATTCTGCCCATCAAGTCTGGTCTGCTATTCAATCCTGCTGATTTATTTTCCCTCCCAAATCCATTTTCTTCTATTTGTCTATTTTTTATTTTGGGATACAGTGCAGAATAGACCCTTCTGGCCCTTTGAGCCACGCTGTCTAGCAACTGCTGACAGCCCCAACCTAATTAACCTAATCAACCTAACCACAGGACAATTTCCAGTGGCCAGTTAACCTACTTGGTACAGTTAGCCTGTAGGAGGAAACTGGAGCATCCAGAGAAAACCCACACATTCCAAGGGAAGAATGTACAGAGGACGCTGGAACTGAACTCCAAACTCTGATGCCCAAAGCTGTAATAGCGTTGCGCTAACCACTACTCTACTATGGTAGCCCATTCTCCTACCTTCTCCCAGTAAGCTCTGATGCCTTACTAATCAAGAACTTTGACAACCGGACTTGGCCTTTAAAGCCATCTGTGATAATGATTTCCTGGCTGAAGAAACTTCTCTTCATCTCTGTTTTAAACAGGCATCCTATTCTGAGGCTGTGCCCTCTGGTCGTGACTCTTCGATTACTCGAAACATCCACCCTGAGCCTTTCAAAATTAGGTAGGTTCCAATGAGATCTCTCCCTTATTCTTTTATACTCCAGTGAATACAGGCCCAAAGCTATCAAACACTCCTTATATTTAACTGTTTCATTCCTGGGATCTAAGGTCTGGACACTTGTAAGTGAACTCAGACAGCTAACAGTGTAACCTACACTAGTGTTTATTTGGAATTGATCAGCCAGTGATACTGTCGACATTTGAAACTAGAGTCGTTTGGGTTACAGTTGAGTTGGAACGTCCCAATATTCAAAGCATCCAGGTTAAATAAGCCTGCTCAGTTTGCTGCATTGATGCACTCTGGCTGTGGTATATTGTATCTACCAAGTGCTCGGTCTGATATCATCTCCTAATCCTCTGATGTTTTCCACCAAGAAGAATGAGGAATACCTGCCTACAGATTCTCTTTCTAGTCCAACTGATTTGTAAAGATAAGTCTAATACTTGATTTTTGCTGGGTCTAAATCCCGGAACACACTTCCCCACTCGCAATGTGGGAGCACCTTCTTGGAACGACTGAAATGGTTCTCCCAAATCGTTCTCCTAATTGTTTTTCCCACAAATGTGAAATTAACACGCTGGATTCAATTGTTAGTTCTTTGTATGGTGGCAGATGTTAGCTGGACAATGCATACAATATGCTGGAGGAACTCAGTAGGCCAGACGACATCAAAGGGGAAGAGTAAACAGTTGACATTTTGGGTCGAGACCTTTCATCAGGACTGGTGTATTGTGTGTGTATTACTTTGATTTCCAGTATCTGCAGATTTTCTCTTGTTTGCAGATGTTAAGCTAATGGGATGGTTATCAAATGGGTGAGCTCCATTTTCCCTTTCATACATGGATATGATGTTTCATGTTATCAATTCTTTTGGCACACTTCAACCAGTAAAAAATTTGACTGTAAGAGCAAGGTTCGAAGGGGACGTGTGGATTAGTTTGTCAAGGTCACTGCTTCATAGCCGAAGACTCTAGTGGTGGTACTGAGAGTGAAGAGAGGGGAAAAATGAACCACAGAGTGAATGAATTGAGAATATGAAGCCGGTATGCTGCTGGGAAGAGCTACTGAAGGGTCACAAGAACAGCTGTTTCTCTTTTTATGCACAAGATTTATGCAGTGTCTTCATCCCTTTGGTACATCTGACTGAATACTTATGTTGGAGGGAAGTTACTGCTATCATGCAGGAATTGCAGCATCCATTGTGTGCTCATCAACAAATGAATTATTTCAGTGATGGTATGTTTTACCGATCATGATAGTTACATTTGTCAGGATGTTGGGGGTAACTTTATTCTTGAAAGAAGTGCGATGAATCTTTGTGCACCTTGTTGGGTGATCGGGCTTCATTGAGCCCTTCCAGTGACAGAGCAGTTCCAGTGTGTGACGTGAACCCATGGCCTCTTGATGGAGCTGATTCTGCTGCCTGCTGTACCTCTGCTCCCTCAGCAGGACAGAAAACTTGAGAGAAGGGTGGATATTGGTAAGATATTCAAGCTGAAATTTATGTAAGGCAGTTATTAAAGGAATTGAATTCTGATGTAAGAGGAAACATAATGGTTGATGTTCCTGGCTTATGAATAAGGCAAGGGCATGAAGGTGGAACTGAGAACTTTCCCTGATGTGAAATATCAAATTTGGACAATATCAATGTTACATATTGTTCAGACAGGGAGGGCTGAGAACTGATGTTGAGGGTTTATTCTGAGAACCAAGAATCAAGGTTGTTTAATGTCATTTCCAGTTCACAAGAGTAAAGGAGAATGAAATAATTGTCACTCTGGATCTGATGCAGCGCAAAAAAAAAACCCCAATAAGACAGAGAACACAATAGTATTCTTTGCATTTCTTAAGCTGTTCCTTAAAACCTGCCTCTTTAACCAGGCTGGTTGTCAGTCCTCAAACTACCTTATGTGTGAAGATTTGTTTCTGATTTTTGACATGATTACAGTCACGTGTTATACTGAGATTTCCCACTGTAAATATTGTTACAATGCATTAATACAGCATTCTCACAGATGAACTGCTGTAAACTCAGTCACAAATCGTTACTTCCAAAAGTAATCAATTAATCAGTCTTTTTAGCAATTATGATGTTGACCTCAAATTACGTAATTGTAGACACATCCATTAATTCAAGAAATTAAGTTGTGCTGTGCTATTTGCAGGAGTATATTTTAGATGTTAACAGAACTTTTAGAGTTGATTATGTTTGCCATCACCTTCATCTTCCTTTTGCTCTTGTCCCATCTGAAAATGACAGCTGTCAGCTCGTCATGGCAGTGATAACGTCTCTCCTCTCCTCACTGAGGCTTGTAACACCGGTTGTGCATGTCTACACTTCCTTCAATCTGATTAAGTTTCCAGACTGTTCTTAGTGGGATACCACAGAGAAACAGACCCTTTATCCTATGGGGTCTATACTGACCATTAGATACTTATTTTCACCATCCCTAAATCAATCCCATGTCTATATTCTATTCACATTCCCATCAACTCCCCCAGATTTAACCTATGTACAAAGGGCAGTTTACAGTGGTCAATTGATTTCCCCCGCACCCCCCAACCTGTACATCTTTGGGAAACTGCAGCACCAGGAGTAATTTATCCATGCAGTCAAGGGCAGAAAGTTTTTGTGCAGTTTAAAATAAAATGAGGACTAAATATGTGTTGATTTGTACATTTCCCAAAATATTATTAAATAATAATTACAAGTGAATCACACAAAGTATTTGGCTGGATGATCACATTGGTTTACGGGGGCAAGTTATAGGAAGTCATTTAGAAGTGGAAAATGGCGGAGGAGAAAAAGGGGTGAAGTTTAGGAATGGAATTCAAGAGCATGATGCTTTGGCACCTAAAGATATTGTAGGACTGGAGGAGAGATTATATATGGGGATAAGTAAGTGCTTTGATTTATGGAGGATCTGAAGCTTGGGAAATTGAAATAAAGGGGCGAGGCCAAGGATGAAATTGAAAAAACAAGAGAAGAATTTAAATGTTGCCTTGCCTGGAGCCAGATTGTGAGCAAAGGGGTGAGTGGTAAACAGATTTAGGCAACCTTGTTTTCAATCAGTGTATCTGGTCATGAGTGTTTTCGAACAGCTTTTGACCCCATTGACAAAATCATTTTCCTACAATGACTCCACTCATCTGTGACATTGAGAGCTGGATTGAGATTGGGTTTGTAGCAGAATTTGAGGATGTATGGAGTTCTTGGAAAGATTGTCGTGAATGTAAGAAGTGATGGCCTGCTCAAGGATAAAATCTATCAGCACCAATTCATAGTGCTCAGTCACTGAGCTGCCAGTCACTGGGAACATTTCCCCTGAGGTACAGCTTGGAAATACTAATCAGTGTTAAGAGGAACGGCCATGATCAGACTGTTCTGGATTAGCCAGAACATCTAAGTTAATGTGCAATTAAAAACACAACCTCAAAGCCGCATTAATGTCATAAAACACTGGTTAGGCTGCTTCTGGAATACTGTATTCAATTCTAATCATGCTGTTATAAGAAAGATTTAGAGGTTTTGGAGAGGGTGGAAGAGGCTTACCCAGATACCGCCTTGATAAGAGAGCATGTGCTATTAGGAGAGTTAGGACAAATTCAGATTGTTTTCCCTGGAGTGGCAGAGATTGAAGGGAGACCTAATAGAGGTTTATAAAACTGAGAGGGTTAGCTGAAGTATGCAACCAGTTTCTTTGTCCTAAGGTCAAGATGTTTGATGCATGCATTTAAGGAAGTGTGTAGGGTAGAGCAGAGAATGATGGGTGCCTATATGCACTACTAGGCCGGTACGGCTGTCAAAAATCGTGGAAAAAATCTTTGAAATGAGCATGATTTCTCGAGCTGCTGTATCATAGCGAAACATGTTTAATAGCACGAAGGTAATAATGAAGCACTAAAAACAGGCCCTTCAGTCCAATTAGACCATGCCGACCAAGATTTCCATAAAAGCTAGTCCCATTGCATGCATTTGGTCCGTATTCCTCTAAACCTTTCTGGTCCATATTCCTCTTAAATGTAGTTAATATACTTGACACAGACTTCCTCTGGCAGGTCATGGCATATGCTGACCACCATTTGCGTGGGGGGGGAAATTGCGCTTCATGTTCCTATAAATCTTTGTCCTCTTGCCTAAAACCTGTGCTCTAGTGCTTGCGCCCATGATTCTGGAGAACGGACTGTATATTCACTCTGTGCCCCCTCAAGATTTGATACACTGTGAGATCAACCCTCTTTCTCCTATGCTGCAATGAATGAAATCCAGTCTGCTCCAGCTTTCTCCATTGCATAGTCCCACAATGACTGATGTTGGGTGTAGCTTGGTGTTTGATGTATTGCAAGAACTGAGTCAGCTACAGATGATGAAGCTGAACTCAGTGGGACACACCCTGCATGTGTGGCGGCAATACGAATAAAATCCTTGATGGCAGTGCAGCTAAACACCCCCACCTCTAAACTCCAGCACTGCAGTGAAGTGAATTCATAGAATATTTGCTGCTTCCTGAGGAATAGGATTCCGAGAATTCACACTGATTTTCTCCACCTCTCACTTCTGAACAGCTGCAGTTGATTTAGACTTGACTCTCGGTTCCAGCTTTTCTAACCTTTTGATATTTACCCTATTGGAATATTTCAGAATCTTGGATGGTATGATGAACTGCCATCCATTCTCCTGAAGTCCACTGAGAATTATTTCAGATATCAATCTATTCTTGTGCTATTTCCTTGACCATGCCATCTGCTACAGTTCACTCTCAATTGGGTCCTTGAGGTACTTCATTCTTGGAATTTTCAACCACCTGTTGCAGTTGAGTTCTTGAACAATTTAGTTGGTTATTGTTCATTCACCTGATTTTCTGTCCTCGAGATGTCAAGCCCTCCACAAAGCTGGTGGTCTACTAGGCAGTAGTGATCCCTGGCATTCTCTGTGGTACTGAGATATAGACCACTTGGTGCAAGTTTACTTTAAAGTACAGGAGATGCCACCAAAGGTATTTCCATAAAGTTCTGCAGGGCAGCATGTAAGGCAACTTTGGCATTGTCTCTGCTGAGAAGGCTGTGTCATTTCCATCCTAACACCAGACTCCAAAATTACATCCTTCTCGTGTTTTATCATGGTGAGAGATTACTAGCAGTCAGAGGAAATAATTTGACAATATTCCCAATAGTTCTGGGGACAGTTGGAGATGTACATCATGTCTGAAGATGGAAATAACAAAAATTGGTGCCCACGGGGGTAGGTGTGATGGGATGAATGACTCTGACTTGACTCATTTTCACCAGCTACTGGGAATCCGTAGCCCGGGGGAGGAGGAGCTTGAGTTTCTCTGAGAGCACATGAAAACCCAGTGAAAATGGCAGAAGGAACTTGCCACCTCACTCCCCCCTTCTTCATTTCTTGCCCCACTTGTGTCAGTCTGCAGATCACACATCCTTCTCACCGATCACCTCAGCACCCATAAAACCGGATTGGAATCAAGTTCTCCTTGACATCGAGAGGCTGGCTGAGGGGAAAAGTCGCTCTAGCCCCTTTAACTAATCTAATTTTTAAAAATAGCATTTCATTTTGGTTTGATCATTCTATTTGTTTTAAATAGGATTTATCCTTCAGTGATATGTAAATTTTAAACCATTTGCCACTTCATAAAAGGTCCTTGCTTGTTCATTGTTGCTGCATTTGGTCAGTAGTGTGTTAAATTTTGTTTCTTTGCATGGTTTTTACATCTACTTCACACTTGGAGGCCAGTTTCCATGGAGATGGTGGTAACGTTTGTAGCCCCCTCACCGGGCTCGTATGGAAACAGCTCGTCGGCCCCGCTATTGACCATGGGACTCAGCCTTTCTTAACTAATAGGCACCTAGGGTTGGTATGATTTGGGGTTCAAACAAACAGGAATGTTGTAATGTTCCGATTAAAGAAACTTTGATTTGAGAGAATGCTGAATAAATACTGCCCATACACCATTGTCGGTCGGCGTGAAATAACATATCATACTCCATATAAAATTATAAAGGAAGTATATTTACAGATTTCAGCTTTATCAAACAGTAGGAAAAAAACAAAGAAAAGGAGAGAAAATTAAAGGGCCCATTACAATTAAACCAGTCTAAATGTGCACATAAAGTTGGAGCTCATCTTGAAGTTGTCCTTTTAACTCGTACGTGGACCACACACTACATTCTGAATATCGCTTGAAATCTGTCTCAAACAATCTGGAGTATTGGCCTTTCCTCCATGGAGCCATTCCTTTACACGGAGCACCTTGTACAACGGGGACACTCCTTCCCGTGGCATCCTCAGCCATCTTTCCTCCTGTCCTCTTGCAGCTCCCATCAAAAAGACCCCCGAACCAGACTATTGTCCTGATTAGCTGGACTCAGATTCCTAAGTTGGACAACGTGCCCTTATCTTAGCCAAAGCCAAAGGACATTTTCCAGCATGACCTGCTTTTACAGAAAACTGCTAACGTATACTACCTCACAGCATACAGTAGAAATCTTAAGCAGAGCATTAGATGTTTAATTCCTCCACCTGCCTGCATTCAGTACAGTTCTGCTGTCACATTGTTACCATTATTTAATGACCTAGAATACAATATTCTGAATCTACTTATTGTCACTCATAAATGAATTAATGCTATAAAGTTAAGCATATATAGTATAAGGCAAAACCATCTCAAAATTGACCATCTTGCTGATAATGTTCTAAACAAGATTGCCTGTGTACATTCTCAACATTTGCAATCGTTAGCTGTTTCTTATCGATTCCTCAATTTACGGGTCCTTCCTCCCCAGCTTACAAACTCCTGCCTTGTGTACACTCAAGTGAATAAGTATTTGGGAGGTGGCATGATGAGTTTGCTGCAGGGCCGTAGGCATCATCTGCTGCGTGGGAACTCTCTTAACAGTCACAATTCTAACGTGAACTATTCAGGTTAACGTAGGAACGGTCCCCTGTATGATATTGATAGCTGCTTTGTAGTATGTAGTTCTCATACACCTCATTTCTATCAGTCGTGTGCTAGTTGTTTCTTTCATCCACTGGCAGAATAGCCTTTACAATCAGAAAGCTACCATCTAAATGGTACCAAGCTTGGGAAGAAGTGGTTGTCCGTGACTTCATCTTCCTTTCTCTCTCTCTCGTCAGAGGTGACTGTACCATTCTATTTCAGTTTCCTTTTTTCTTTCCATCTGCAGCTCCTGTTTTTACTGTAACTGTTTTTCAGTCTGCAACTTATCACAGACATGGCCTCTGTCCTGCTCGGCCATCCTGCAGCTTTTCACAGCCGGTTTCTCATGTTTCCGGTCCTGACGGAGGGCCCACTGGCACGGTTCCTCTCCCACCATCCTGTTTTGGGTTCTGAAATCCAGCATCTGCTCCTCCATTACACTTTATTCCCATAGCTGCTGCACTCTGCTTCTGCCTGCCCCTCCTCTCAGTATGCATGTTGCTGAAGCACATGCCAATAAACCAGCCTGTGACTGGATGAGAGTGAAGAACTCAAGAATCAGCCAGTTTGTCCTCACTTGTTTTGGTTACATGTTGCCTGCAGAGCTCTTAGAAACTGTGTTGCTATTTTTGGAGTGACTGGGGAGGATTCTGCCATTGTCTCTGTGGAAATGAGTAAGAATGTGTAATCGCAAGTTGCAGAAGGATGCATGTTCTGAGTGCACAATGGTTTTTTTTTAGTAACTGTAATCTGAAAATTCTTTCCCTGTTGAGCAACACGTAGTCCATGGATTTCATAGTGCAGGACACGCATCCCTCGTTCAACTAATAGGGTTGGAATCATATAATTTTCTCTGGAAGAATTTATTGCTGGAAAATATTGCGTATTACTCCAATGTTTGGCCTTCTGTGGAAGAGTAGGCAGTTATCCCGTACTCTGACCAACATGGGCTTTCCTGTTCACCAACGAGCTTTCTTTACTTCTATCCCTGGCCTTGCAATCCTTGCCTCTGTGATCTCGTCCAGAGCAAGAGCTTCTAACACTTTACTATTTCTGGCCTCTTGCTCATTGTGAACCTGGCTCCTCTTTTGCCAGTGCCTGTGCTTTGGGCTGTGAAGGCCTTGACCTCAAAAGCACCCCCACTGCAGTGCCACTACCTATCATAGGTGGTGGTGTTGGCAGTGAAGATGGTTATCAGGATATTCAGAGGGATCTTGATCAGCTGGGTAAGTGGGGTGAGGAATGGCAAATGCAGTTTAATTCAGATAAGTACAAGGTATATGCATTTTGGGGAGGTAAATGAGGATAGGACTTCCACAAAAAACATTGTGGTCCTGGAGAATGTGGTGGAATATCACATGAGGTATCTGGGAGTGAAGTTGCAGGTAGACAGGGCATTGAAGAAGATTTGGGATGCTGGAATTCATCAATAATACCATATATAAATTTGCTAATAACACAACTATTGTTAGCAGAATTTCAGATGGTGATGATGAAGCGTGCAGGAGTGAGTAAATCAGCTGGTTGAGTGGGGTTGCAACAACAACCTTGCACTCATGGTCAGTAAGGCCAAGGAGTTCATCGTTGGCTTCAGGAAGTGGAGGTTGAAAGAACACTCACCAGTCCTCATCAAGGGATCAGAAGTGGAGAGGGTGAGCAGTTTAAAATTCCTGGGTATCAACATCTCTGAAGAACTGTACTGAGTCCAATATATTGTTGCAATTACAAAGAAGGAATGGCAGCAGCTATATTTTGATAGGAGTTTTAGGGTGCTTGGTATGTCACCAATGGCACTTGCAAATTTCGACAGATGCACTGTGGAGAGAATTCCAGCTGGATGTCTCACCCATCAGGGGCCACTGCAGAGAGTTGTAAACTTAGCCAGTTCCATCATGGGCACCGGCCTCCCTAGCAGCGAGGACACCTTCAAACGATGATGCCTCAAAAAGGTGACATCCATCATGATGGACTGCCATCATCCAGGACATACCGCCTTCTCATTGCTACCATCAACGAGGAGGTACAAGAGCCTGAACACGTGCCCTCAATGTTTTGGGAGCAGCCTTGAGATTGTTTGTTTACAGGCAGTCTCAAAGCAAGGAACCCGACAGAACCCAATTTAAAAACAATAAGATCAACTCCAGTGCCCTCAGAGAAAGAGGAAAACGATGAAACAAGTCATGCAGACAATAGAAGTGAGAAATAACAACAATAACTTGAACCAAATGAAGTCCTTGGATCCAAATTCCCAGAGGAGCTCGGAGTAGGCCCAAAGCTTCTGTATTCAGTTCATCATGTTAGCGGGGCAAGTCATTGCAAAGTTCTCCTGCGCCCTCAGACTTCTGAATGCACAAGGAACCCATGAACACTACCTCTTTTTACTTCTCTTCTTCCACAGCTTATTTAATTTTTAAAATATGTATACTTACTGTAATTATAGTTTATTTGTATGTATAGCAATGTACCACTGCTGCAAAAGAACAATTTCATGCCAGTTGTTCGATGACTTAGTTTGATGTTTTATACTTTTTTTTGCCGGTGTGCAGTTTGTTTTTTTTTGTACGTGGGGGGGGGGTTGATATTTGCCTTCGGGTTTCATGGTTTTCTGTTTTGTAGCCATCTGTGGGCAAGATGAATCTCAGATTGTAAACTACATACGTACTTTGATAACAAATGTACTTTGTATCTTGAATCTTTGAATCTTTTGATTCTGAAATAGTTGCTGAATGGTAGTGCTGGCCTGGGTGAGCAGAAGGACGATTTCCCTCTGCTCTTTGACCCTGACTCTGGCACTCTTCTTCAAGGTGTTAAATTTTGTTCTGTCACCCTCTTGAGTGATACCTCCAACTCTCAGGCTTTTGTGGGCTGAGATAAGGGAGAGTGTTGCTCACTGTGGGCTGAGAGTGTGTGATGCTCTCTCCCAGAAGGCTGTCAGTGTCATGTATTAAAGGGCTGAGCTCTGGTGATTCATGGATTCAAAACCATGAGGGATGTGGGACTTGCCCTGGGAATCAGATCTGAGGAGTATCTCCTGTAGCTCTGTGTTCACTCCTAGTTGGACAATGGATCTGCGTCTTACTTGGAGAAATGCTGTGGAGCAGCGGATATGAAAAGCTGGTACAGGCCGATCAAGATTCCTATCTAAGCTAATCCAATTTGCTTAAGTTCAGCCCTTATCCTTCTGAAACTTTCCTATCCATGCCTCTTGGGTCCCCAATAAATCTTTTCCCCTCACTTTAAACCTATGTATGTCCTGTAGTTGTTGATTCCCAACCCTGGGAAAAAGACTATGTGCATTGACCCTAATGCAAACATGAGGAAATCTGCAGATGCTGGAATTTCAAGCAACACACATAAAAGTTCTACCCCATCTGTTACTTATTTACATACACACATTCTTTTTCTCTCTGTCCTTTTTCTCCCTCTGTCCCTCTCACTATACCTCTCGCCCATCCTCTGGTTTTCCCCCTCCCCCTTGTCTTTCTCCCTGGCCCTCCTGTCCCATGATCTTCTCGTATCCCCTTTTGCCTATCACCTGTCCAGCTCTTGGCTCCATCCCTCCCCCTCCTGTCTTCTCCTATCATTTTGGATCTCCCCCTCCCCCTCCCACTTTCAAATCTCTTACTAGCTCTTCCTTCAGTTAGTCCTGACGAAGGGTCTCGGCCTGAAACGTCGACTGTACCTCTTCCTAGAGATGCTGCCTGGCCTGCTGTGTTCACCAGCAACTTTGATGTGGGGTGCATTGACCCTGTCTACTCCCCTCATGATTTTAATCACCACCAATTCTCCTGTGTTCCAAAGACAGAAGTCCCAATATGCTTAACCGCTCTCCATAACCTATTCAAACTTCAGGGTAACTTTGTTGTCAAGGTACATATTTGTCACCGTATACAAACCCGAGATTCATTTTCTTGCGGGCATACTCAGTAAATCGAAGAAACACAGTAGAATCGATGAAAGACCACATCCAAAAGGATGAAAAACAACCAATGTACGGAAGGCACGAAAATGTGCAAATACAAAGGAGAGAAAAAAAATAATAATAAATATCGAGATCATGAGATGATGAGTCTTGAAAGTGAATCATCGGCTGTGGGAGCTGTTCAATGAATGAAGTTGAGTAAAGTTATCCCCTTTGGTTCAAGAGCCTGATGGTTGAGAGATAATAACTGTTCCTGAACCTGGTGGTAAGAGTCCTGAGTCTCCTACCATCTTCCTTTTGGCAGCAGTGAGAAGAGAGCATGGCCTGGATGGTGGATGCTGCTTTCCTGCAACAGCACTCCGCGTATATGTGCTCGATGGTGGGGAGGGATTTGCTCGTGATAGACTGTGCTGTATCCACTACATTTTTGTAGGCTACTCTGTACTGGGGAATTGGTGTTTCCATACCAGGCTGTGGGAGTTTGTGAAGGTTCCTCTATGTCTTGATGGTCAAAGCGAGCAAGGAGTCATTGAACTCATCTGGGAGTGAAGCCTTGTCACGTACTGTATGTCACTTGGTTTCACTTTGCCTGATTAGCATTTCAGCATTCTTCTTTGATTCAGTCAATGACAGTGCTGTTGTCAGTGAGCGTAAATATGGGATGGAGCTGTGCTTAGCCTTACAGTCATAAGTATAAAGCCAGTAGAGCAGAGTCCTTGTTGTGCACCTAATCTGATGTAGGTTTTGGAGGAGATGTTATTGCTAATCTGAGGTGCTGGGAAATTGAGTATTTAATTGCACAAGTGAGTACTCGGGCCAAGGTCTTGAAGCTTTTTGATTAGTTTCAAAAAGATGATGGTATTGAATGCTGAGCTGTGGTCGATAAAGAGCATCCTGATGTAAGCATCTGCGTCCAGATGTCGAAGTTGAGTGAACAGCCAATGAGATGACACCTCCTGTGGGCCTGTTGTGCCAGTTGGCAAGTTGGAGTGGATCCAAGTCGCCTCTCAGGCAGGAGTTGATGTTTCATTATCAACATCCAAAACACTTTATCATTGTGGATACAAGTGCTACTGGACGATAGTCATTGAGACAGGTTACCATGTTCTTCTTGGGCACCGGTATAATTGAAGCCTGCTTAAAGTGAGTGAGTACGTCAGACTGCTGAAATGAGAGGTTAGAGATATTAGTGATCACTCCAGCCAGTTAACCAGCACAGGTCTTTAGTACTTGGCCAGGTATCCCATCTGGGCTGGATGCTTTTCGTAGGATCTCTTTCTGTGGGTTCACTGTTCTGAAGGATGCTCTCATATAAGCC
The DNA here is from genome assembly GCF_963921235.1 of Mobula hypostoma. Lineage (NCBI taxonomy): Eukaryota > Metazoa > Chordata > Chondrichthyes > Myliobatiformes > Myliobatidae > Mobula > Mobula hypostoma. The sequence goes on along the minus strand of NC_086113.1, from coordinate 68,173,459 downwards.
ATTTAATGGTCTTCTTAGAAGTGTGGTTGTGAATTAGTACAATTTTTCTGCTGCTGAAAGCCATACACATTAGCACCTAGACTGAAGTTGCATTTGCAAAGCCAGTTCCGAAGGAGCTTGTGTAACTGCATGGTGGAAGAAACCTGGGCTGCCTTCGACCCAGACTGAAATATTTATGTCCAGAAGATGCTGCTGATTAATTTGTTTGCTTTGAGCTGCATCTCTTTGGATAGAAAATTATATGCCATACACAGTTAGTGATAGGCTACAGGAATGTACTTGATTGACTTCTCGTTGGCAGTCGGTATAGCAGAGATTAGAATCCAGAATAAAAACAAGGAATGCTGAAAAATTAACCAACCAGAAAGGTCTTCAGCTTGAAGCACTCACTGTTGCCTTTACACAGGTGCTGCCTGACCAGTCTTGTTTGTTTTAGAAACATAAAAACATAGAAAACCTACAGCACAATACAGGCCCTTCGGCCCACAAAGCTGTGCCAAACATGTCCTTACCTTAGAACTACCTAGGCTTACCAATAGCCCTCTATTTTTCTAAGCTCCATGTCCCTATCCAGGAGTCTCCTAAAAGACCCTATTGTATCCGCCTCCACCAGTCGCCGGCAGCCCAGTCCACGCACAAACAAACTTACCCCTGACATCTCCTCTGTGCCTAATTTTATTTCAAGTTTTGGGCAACTTTAATGTTGAATTACTGTTGCTCAGTCTGGTCCTGCACCACAGTGTAGGAAGAAGAGAATTCCTCATTGGAATCTCTCGAGCAGTTTATTGTGTGATAAGAGCATGGTTACAAACATCTGCCATTGGTGTACAGATGAGGACAGGACCTGAACAGGTGGTCAGTTCCTTTATAAAGTGAGGCAACTTTGTGACTGAGATCCCAGATGAGGTCAAAGCTTTTTATGCTGGCTTTGACATACAGAACATGAAGGTATCTTCACAAACTCTCATAGCTCCCACAAAAAGCATTTGTTCCATGTGATGTAACTGACTGAGTACTGAAGACACTTGCTAATCAACTGGCTGGAGTATTTACTGACATCTTTAACCTCACACTTAAGAGTTCTGAGGTACCCACTTGCTTCACTCACACCGGTGCCCAAGAAGCACATGGTAACTTACCTCAATGACTATCGTCCAGCCTCACTTGTATCCAATGTGATGAAGTGCTTTGAGAAGTTGGCCATGAAATAGATCAACTCCTGCCTGAGAAGTGACTTGGATCCACTTCAGTTTGCCTACTGTCACAACAGGGTGACAGCAGGTTGCATTTTGTTGGCTCTTCACTCAGCTCTGGAACATCTGGAAAGACAACATCAGGATGCTCTTCACTGAATAGAGCTCAGCATTCCCTCGAAACTAATCAATAAGCTTCGAGACCTAGGCCTTCATACCTCCTAGTGCAACTGTGGATCCTCAATTTCCTCACTTGCAGACCCAGATCAATTTGCATTGGCAATAACATCTCCTGCACAATCACCATCACAACAGGTGCACCACAAGGCCTGCTGTACTTGTGACTGTGAGGCTAAGTACAGCTCCAATACCATATTTCAGTTTACTGATAACACCACTGTTTTGGCCAAATCAAAGGTGATGATGAGTTGGCATAAAGGTGGGAGTTTGAAAATCTGGTTGAATGGAGCCAGAACAAGAACCTCCTGCAACATTAGCAACACCTAAGAGCTGATTATTCACCAGAGGAGGAAGAAATCGGAGGTCCATGAGCCAGTACTCATCAGGGAGTTAGAGGAAGACCATAAGACATGGGAGTAGAATTAGGCCATTTGGCCCATTGAGTCAACTCTGATTAAATCAGGGCTGATTTATTATCCCTCAACCCTATTCCTCTGTCTTACCCCATAATCTTTGACACACTTACTAATCGGAGCCAATCGGCCTGTATAGCTTGCAGTTGTCTCAAGTCTACCATACAGGGATACTACATCTTTGGAGCGCATGTCATCTCTTTCTAAGGATTTGATTTCATTTTTTACTAAAAGAGTCACCCCACTCACTGCATCGTCCTGCCTACCTGCCTGTCCTTTCGATACAATTTGTATCCTTGGATGTTCAGGATACAATCTGCCAATCTTCTAACTTCACTACAAAAATCATCTACTTTATTCTGTATACTGCACGCACAGAGGATGTGTGAGTCTTTAAATTCCTTGGCACTATCATTTCAGAGGGTTTGTTCTGGGACCAGCTCGTAAATGCCATTACAAAGAAGGCATTGCTTTGTCAGGTTATCGAAAACTGTGAGAACCATCTGTAGATGCATAGTGGAGAGTATTGTGACTATTTGCACCATAGCTTGGCATGGAAACACAAATGTCCAGAAACAGAAAACTCTACAAAAAAGTAAGGCATACAGTCCAGCCTATCACAGGAAAAACACTCCCTACCATTGTGTACATACACGAGGAGCAGCATCCATCATCCAGGACCCCTGCCACCCAGTCCATGTTCCCTTCTCACTGCTGCCACCAGGAAGGAGCGATAGGAGCCTGGGGTCCCCCATGACCAGGAGCAATTATCATCCTCCAGATATCAGGCTCCTGAACCAGTGCAGGTAACTTCACTCACCTCAACACTGAACTGATTCCACAACCTATGAACTCACTTTCAAGGACCTGTGTTCTCAGGGTTGTTTATTTCCTCATTTATTGATTTTCTCTTTGTATTTGCAGTTTGCCTTTTGTACATTGGTTGTTTAGTCAGTCTCTGTGTTGTTTTTCACTGATTATATTGGATTTCTTTGTCCTACTGTGAATGCCTGCAAGAAGATGAATCTCAGTGTAACAGATCGGACATGTATGCAGTTTGATCATTTATTTTGACTTTGGACTTTGAAAATTGCCCCAAATACTAGGGTGTTTGGTCAGTGCTGAAGTCTTTCCTTTTAACATGGGTCACAAGAGCAAAAAAAGACTCAGGCAATTCAGAAAAAAAAATCTTATTAATTTTATGTAATTGGAAATTTAATTTGGTGATCCCTGCAATTGAAGTGGTAAAAATTCTGGGATTAAAGACGGGATTAATGTGAAAGGATGGTTGATGGTTTGTTTGGACTTGATGGACCAAACAACCTGTTTCTGTGCTGTGTTACTTTGACCATCAGCTATAACCTAACAACATAAAAAAAACTACCACTTTCTGTTTCAGAAACGACCACCTTTGGAATTGAAATGAGCCAGCTAAGTTCGGCCTTGGTTACTTGCCCAATATTGAGCAATTCCACATTCTAGGAAGCTGTCATGTGTAGCCTGGCGAAGATCTAGGAAAAAGTATGAGTGCCCACTCAACTGGAAACAGAGGGTGATTCAGCGTGATGTAAAAGGAAAAGAAATCTTCAGCTTGAAGAGTGGAGAGGGTAGCAGAGAGAACTGTGTGCGTGTCAGTCAAGTTTGGAAATACAGTTGCAACTTACCCAACACAGTTTTCTTTGATTACTGTGAATAAATCTCACGCTGTTCGGATAGTTCATTTAAGCTGTTGAAATGTGCCATTTCTTATCAGTGTTTTGTAAGTTAAAACCTCTTAAGAGGTGAACGTCTGGACAATTTAAACATCGAACATAGAACAGTACAGCACAGTACAGGCCCTTCGGCCCACAATGTTGTGCCGACCCTTAAACCCTGCCTCCCTATAACCCCCCCACCTTAAATTCCTCCATGTACCTGTCTAGTAGTCTCTTAAACTTCACTAGTGTATCTGCATCCACCACTGACTCAGGCAGTGCATTCCATGCACCAACCACTCTGAGTAAAAAACCTTTCTCTAATATCCCCCTTGAACTTCCCACCCCTTACCTTAAAGCCATGTCCTCTTGTATTGAGCAGTGGTGCTCTGGGGAAGAGGCGCTGGCTATCCACTCTATCTATTCCTCTTATTATCTTGTACACCTCTATCATGTCTCCTCTCATCCTCCTTCTCTCCAAAGAGTAAAGCCCTAGCTCCCTTAATCTCTGATCATAATGCATACTCTCTAAACCAGGCAGCATCCTGGTAAATCTCCTCTGTGCCCTTTCCAATGCTTCCACATCCTTCTTATAGTGAGGCGACCAGAACTGGACACAGTACTCCAAGTGTGGCCTAACCAGAGTTTTATAGAGCTGCATCATTACCTTGCGACTCTTAAACTCTATCCCTCGACTTATGAAAGCTAACACCCCATAAGCTTTCTTAACTACCCTTTCTACCTGTAAAGTAGAGAACTTGGTTAGAATGAGGGAGCTAATATACAATTTATTGATAAGAGCAGGATAATGATGAAATTACTGGGACAGCAGTTCACAGAACTAGACAGCTGATCCACAGAGGCAGGATAAAATCCCAAGCTGCGTTTGGTTAATTGAAATTTTCATTAACATTTAAAAACTGAATTATAAAGTGTAAGTATAAATAACAGTGATGGCAAGACTTGCAGGATTGAAGTTGTTACGGCTAGGTGTTTGTGCCTTGGAGTGTGGGAGAATGAAGGGTGACCTTATCGAAATGTTTAAGATTATGATGACTTAATTTTGTAGCGTAGTGGTCAGCGCAACACTTCACAGCCACTAGCAACCAGGTTTAACTCCTGCCGCTGCCTCTAAGGAGTTTGTGTGTTCTCCCCTTGACTGTGTGGGTTTTGTGCAGCTGCTCTGGTTTCCTACAGTTGGTAGGTTAATTGTTCACTGTGAATTGGCCCGTGATTCGGCTGGGATTGAACTGGGGAATTCCCAGGCGGTGTGGCTCAAAGGCCAGTAGGGCCTACTCTGTGCTGTATCTAAATAAATAATTTTATAGAGTATTTTCACCAGGGTAGGGGAGTCCAAAACTTTGAGGTATAGATTTAGGGTGAGAAGGGAAAGATTTAAAAAGGGCCCAAAGAGCACCTTTATCCACACAGAGGTATGGAATGAGTTGTCAGAAGAAGTGGGTGAAGCAGGTACAATAGTATCATTTAGGAAGTACTTGAATAGGTACATCGAGGGGTGAGACTTAAAGGGTGGGCACTACTGTGGGCAAGGACTGGCTGGAACCAAAGGCCTGTATCCATGCTCTTTTGCTGTATGACACTGATCTAAAATCTGTTTTGTGGATAACCTTAAATAAGTGTCTGTTGTGTGTGACACTAAACTTGGCTGTTAACTAACTTCTGAAATGCCTTAGAAATCAAAATAACATGATACAACTGAGCGATTTCTAAGGCATTTCAGAAGTTTTGGATTTCCCCATTCATTCTGTTGTATCAAGTTATTTTGAGTAATTGATTCATCACATGGGGCAAATAGGAATGGGCAGTAAAAGACGGCCATTCCAGTGATGCCCATGTTCTGTCAATCAACTGCATGGAAAAATATATTTCCTCACTCATTCAGTTCATTGGGAGTTGAGAACCTATTGTAAATAAAACTACCTCCAATGCACATCTACACGGGTCACATTATAGGCTCATTTGTATGTTCAGAAGTGACATGGAATTGTTTCAAGCTATCACAAAATGCTGCAGTGGTTTCAGTGACTGCTAATTCGGTTGTGAACACAATGAATTCTTATTAAATTATTTTTATCTCCCAGTTTAGGAAAAAGGTGCTGGATCAGGTGTACTGTGGATTGGAGGATGTACTGCTGTCTGTTATCTGATGCATGCAGTGGAGTGTAATGTTGCCTCTATTGATCATTGGTTGATGTGAAAAGTCATGACAATTAAATCAGGTCATCAAGCAGCAGCTGGAATGAATCTGTCCTCCTGTTGTTGGTTTCATTGAGCTTGAGTTTTCATTTGACCTGAGAGATGGAATTGGCATTTTGTCTGTTTTATTTTGTTAAATTACCAAGTAATTAATTCTTTGTTCCAGTTTAAAACTTTCTGTGGCAGTAATGTATCATGTTTAATTGGTGATATCTGAGGTTGCTTTTTTGCTCTGGGATGAAAACTACACTGGGAATAAATTTTGATCATGGTGAATTCCTTTATCTTTGTGCTTTGTGATGCTGGGAAACATTGGTAGGTTGTGTTCTGCATTAGAAGCAAAGCAAGCATGTTGAATATCAGTCTAAAGCTGACCTTTGCTGCGAGCTCTGTGTTGTGTTACAAAGATTCCAGCTTGCATCTTGTGCCCTAACTGTTAGTCCTTGTTTGTTTGGCAGGAACCCAGACAGGCCATGCTGGTCCCTGCACTTGGGCGGTGCAGGAACTGGTTGCTCAGCCCAAATCAGTTGAGAGTAAGTGAATGGTCGGTGAAACAAATTATTTTGCTGAGAGAAAATACACAAGAGCTACAAATTTTATACTAAAGGAAATTTAACTACACAGTGCCACCAGTGTTACCCACAGGTTGCGGAGTGATAAGTCAAAGTCAACTTCGTTGTCACATGCAGAAGTTCAGGTATAATGAAAAACTTACTTTGCAGCAGCATCATTTAAAAAAAAACTTTAAATACAGACGTATAGTTGTACATGATTTTTAAAAGAAAGGTCACACGGTTATCATTATTCACCAGCACTGTAGTGCGAAGTTGTCGTGGTGCTGATGTGCTGAGGTAATTAGGGTTGTGCAGATTGGTTCAAGAACTGAATGGTTGAAGGGAAGTGTTCTTCAACCTGGTGGTGTGGGACTTCAGGCTTCAGTACCCCCTGCCTGGTGATTGCTGTGAGAAGATGGCATGGTCTGTATGGTGATGTTTATCTTGAGGCAGTAGCTCCTGTAGATGCTTCCGATGGTGGAGGGATGTGCAACTGATGCATGGGGTGAGGAATTTGAAATTGAAAGTCGTGACCAATGAGGGTGACAGGGCTGAATCTCCATGGCAACAGGATGAGGGAGGAGCAAACGCTGGAGCTTGGTCCCCGTTAAACAGAGGCCCGCAATGAGGACGACACCCCCCCATGGAAACTTCCCCATGAATCTCATGGGATCTGTGAGCTCCTATTTAAGAATTTTTAATCAACACACATCTATAAAAACTTTGACTTTCTGATGTTAGATATTAATTTTATTTTAGAGAAATGATCTACTCAGACAGATTTGACTCTACTTTGAGATTAAATCATTTACTTCAATGCTTTTAAATATATTTAATAAATTAGAATTTAGAGGATAAATCAGTAATTGATATTAGTGTGCAGTTGAGATTGCATTGAGTACATTGAGATGTCTCATTCCTCTAAATCCCAGGAATTACGGTTCCAGCCTACTGAATCTCCCTGCAGAGACTAATGCTGCCATCCCTGAAACCAGTTTAGTAAATATTCATTGCAATCCCTCTATAGAAAGAACATAGAACAGTACAGTACAGGGACAAATCCTTCAGACCCCAATGTCGTGCTGAGCCAATTAAATTAGTTATCAAATGGCCAACTCAATTAATCCCTTTTGCCTGCATACGGGTTTACAAGGATGTTGCCAGGACTTGAGAAACTGAGTTACAGAGAGAGGTTGAATAGGTTAGGACTTTATTCCCCGGAGCGTAGAACAGTGATTGGAGATTTGATAGAGGTATATAAAATTATGATGGGTATAGATAGAGTGAATGCAAGCAGGCTTTTTCCACTGAGGCTAGGGGAGAAAAAAAACCAGAGGACATGGGTTAAGGGTGAAGGGGGGAAAAGTTTAAAGGGAACATTAGTGGGGGGCTTCTTCACACAGAGAGTGGTGGGAGTGTGGAATGAGCTGCCAGACGAGGTGGTAAATGCGGGCTCACTTTTAACATTTAAGAAAAACTTGGACAGGTACATGGATGAGAGGTGCAAGGAGGGATATGGTCCGTGTGCAGGTCAGTGGGACTAGGCAGAAAATGGTTTGGCACAGCCAAGAAGGGCCAAAAGGCCTGTTTCTGTGCTGTAATGTTCTGTGGTTCTATAATGTCCATATCCTTCCATTTCCCTGACATTCATGTGGTTATCTAAATGTATCTTAAAAGTCCCTAATGGATCTGCCTCTACCAGCATCCTAGGCTGTGCATTCCAGGCACCCACCACACTGTGTACTAAAAAACATACCCTCCCTTGTATCTCCCTTGAACTTAACCCCTTCTCACCTTAAATGCATCTGGTTTTAGGCATTCCAACCCTGGGAAAAAGGTGCTATCTAGCTACTGTATCTACGCCTTTCATAATCTTATAAACCTCCATCAAATATCCCCTGGGTCAGGCTCTAAATATGAAAGCCAGGCCCTTCCTGAGTAAAGTTAAGCAATACTTCTAGGCATGAAGGATAATGAAAGTTCAGCATCTCTACAGGCAAATGGTAATGATTGCTGGATCAGTTAATATTTTGTTAAGGAATTTTGGGTAAAGACGTATGTGGAATTGGTTATAAATTTGCAGTATGCCAGAGCTGAAGTCGCTGACTGGCCTTAATCAGCTTGTGTTCCAACAAAGCCAAGCTCAGTTGTTGGGTGGCTCAGGTCCTTCCCATTGGCCGGCCCTTTCAGCACCTGTATGTGATATACTGGAGCTGCTGCACTGTGGTCTCATGACATTGAGTGTGTCAAAAAGGTTTAAAAATAGACTGCTTAAAAAAATGTGACTGGGAAATGCCAAAGAGTGCAGTGTTTCAGAATGCTTTGCTGACCTTGTACAGTCCACCACTGTCAAGGTCACAGAAGTACAATTACCTTTTTGTTTCCAGCAATCTGAGCATGTATATTTGGGACCTGTGAGGCAGGGTGAAATGAGCAGTGAACTATATTGCCTTAAGACAGTGAGTAATGTTTAGCTCTCCAGAAAGTATTTCGGATTGAGTGTGTGTTTAAACTGTTCCATTTCCTGGGACAGAAATGTTGAACAGCACAGCGTTAATGTTACTGAATTTCTGTAGAAAGTTGAATGAATAAAGGTCACAAAATTTTCTCTGATCTTTAAGCAGTACTGTTCCAGCAGCATTTTTCTATGATTATTTTTTCCCCTCGTTTATGCTCCAGAGACCATTTCTTGGTTTCTAGTAGATGTGTATCATCCCAAAGGGGAGACTAAATTGACTTGCATTTATCTAATTCCCAAAGCACTTCAACGCCAATAAAGTGTTTCTGATGTTTCAGCCACTGGTAGCTTTGTGGAAAATGTATTGGGTAATCAGATTCCATAAAAGAACATTGTGACAGTAATTGGGTGACCTGTTCTAGCTATTTCTGTGTAACTAATGGTCCAGCTGCCCAAGCTCCATAGCACCGCCCAGAGGCCGGGGAATCTTTGGAATCCTCTCTTTGAGGGCGGTGTAGTTCAGTAACGGAGAATATTCTGGGTAAATTGGTTTATTGCCACAGAGGTACGGTGAAAATCTTGTCTTGTTCACCATCCATGCAGATCAATTAATTACATAGAGCATTGACTTAGTACAAGGTTAAACAATAACAGAATGCAGAATAAAGCACAGAGAAAATGCGGTGCAGGTAGAGGGGAAGGTGCTAGATCACAATGAGGTTGATAGTGAGGTCAAGAGTTTGTGTATCGTACTATATAAACATTCAGTAGACTGATAACAGTGGCACAGAAATTTTGCCTGAGCCTGGGGGTACATGCTTTCATCCTTATGTATCTTCTGTCCAATGGGAGGTGAGAAGAGAGGACGTCTGGGGTGGATGGGGTCTTTGATTACACTGGCTGCTCGACTGAGGAGGAAAGGAGTTTGGACAGAGTCTGTAGAAGGGAGGCTGGTTTCATGACATGCTGAGCTTTGTCTACATCTGTTCAGTTTAGACCAGAAGACACAGAAGCAGAATGAGGCCATCTGGCCCATCAAGCCTGCTCCACCATTTCATCATGCCCGATCCATTTTTCCTTTCGGCCCCAATCTCCTGCCGTCTCCTCATATCCCCTCATGCCACGACCAATCAAGAAGTGATCAACCACTGCCTTAAATATACATTCAGTGCATGACCATACACTTTCCAGCACTGTGTTCCATCTGTCACTTCTCTGCCCATTCTCCTAATCTGTCTAAATCCTTCAGTTTATGGCAATCTTGGATAGAGCAGTTGCTATAATGCATTTGCTATAATGCATCTTCAGATGCTCTCTGAAGATTTATCAATTGATAAGAATTGGTTTCCTGAGGAAGTTGAGGTGCTGGTGACCATTTTTGGTCATATTATCAGCGTGGTTACACCAGGGCAGGTTAATGGTGATATTCAGTCCTAGGAATTTGAAACTCTCAATCCTCTTGACCTCAACACCATTGATGTGAAGAGGAACATTGCCCCTCTTCTGGAATTCTCCCTCTGTACAAACAGAAGCCAAAACTTGAGGATCCAGTACAGAAAGTTGTATAACTTCATGACTACTTTTCAGTCAGTGCACAGAGAAGCAGCAACGATGAGAATATCACTACCCTTAGCAAGCATGTTGAGGGCTGTGTGCCAACAAGGATAATCTGGGTGTTATCAAAATGAAAACATTGTTGAACTGGAAGATCCACTCACTACAGAAGTTGAGGACAAGATAATGAGGGGCATTGATTGTGTGGATAGTCAGAGGCTTTTTCCCAGGGCTGAAGGTGCTAGCATGAGAGGGCACAGTTTTAAAGTGCTTGGAAGTAGATACAGAGGAGATGTCAGGGGTAAGTTTTTTACGCAGAGAGTGGTGAGTGCGTGGAATGGGCTGCCGGCGGCGGTGGGGGCAGAAACGATAGAGTCTTTTAAGAGTCCTGGATAGGTACAAAGAGCTTAGAAAAATAGAGAGCTATGGGTAAGCCTAGGTAGTTCTAAGGTAAGGACATGTCCAGCACAGCTTTGTGGGCCGAAGGGCCTGTATTGTGCTGTGGGTTTTCTATGTTCTATGACTGCAGTGTTCGAATCAGGTGACCCTGACCTTTACAAGAGATCGAGATATGGCTTCCACAAAGCTATCAGTGATGTCAAAAGATGATACCAGTCCAAAACCGAGTCTCAGACCAGCAGTCAGTTGTGGCAGGGGTTACACGTTATGAAAGAACGCCAGTCAGCATTGCTGACAAGTGCATCACCTCCTGAGCTTATTGTATTCGGTGCACATTTTGAACAGAGGGGTTGGAATGTCACCACCCACCCTGACAGTCTCCAATGCACCTGAACCCACAGACACTTTTATGGACATAAGGTCAGTCTTTCAGAGAGTGAACCCATGGAAGGCATTTGGCCCAGATGGTGTCCATGTCCTTTGATCCTGAGCAGATCAGCTGGCAGAGGTATTTGCAGGCGTTTTTAACCTCTTCCACTTTCAATCTGAGGTTTTCATGTTTTGATTTAGTGCAGATTCAAGCTAAAATATTTCCACCTGCTTAAATTACTTGTTACTCAGGAAAGTTTAACTAATACAGGAAAACTTTATTTTAAATAATGATCACTGCTGTCAGACACATTTTACTTTACTTTGTTTACCATTTGTGAAATATGGATGCTGCATTTTCCCATTAGATGCTCTGCGTTGAACAGCTGTAGTGGAGGTTCATTCACAGTATGGGATTTCGACCTGGCTGTGATGAAGTGATGGTCATACATTTCCTGGAGATGTTGGTGGTTTCCTTTTGTCATTGGCCTTCCATCCAGCTGGTAGGAATAATGGATTTGGAATAAACTAGATGAGTCACTCGTGCATTTTATTGATGGTTCACACTTGTGCATTAGTAGAGGAGGGAGGGATAGAGTGTTTAAAATGATGTCCACCGTCCTAGCTGGACTGACTGTTTTGCTGAAGGATATGAGAAATCTCTCATTCTGATGAATGACCAGCTAGCACGAGCCTGTGGCAGCATGCGCTTGTCAGTTATTTAAAGATGGGGAAATTCATGGAGAACCGAGGCATTGAATCAGAATCAGATGTAATTGCTCTGGCATGCATCGTGAAATCTGTCGCTTTGCAGCGGCAGTACATAGTAAGAAAGCTATAAACTAAATTGCAATGAGAATATATAATTGAAAAATAGGGCTGTTAAGTGCCAACTGTTGCCTGCAGCTCAGCTGGGACATTAAATATTGCCCTTTTGGAATACTATGGCAGGAATCCACAGTCACAGCCATGTGTACTTCAGTTAGCAGCATCGTTTTAAGGAGTTTCAAAATTTATTGATACTCAAAATTGCAAACCTCAGATGGTAGACCCGAGTTGCAAGTATAGATCCCCTTTAAGAAAACCGAAGCAGGGTTGTTGTGCTGGTGTATAGTACAGTTACGATTGAAATGCAGAGGCTTTAGACTCCTACTCCCGACTATCCTGCTGGTGAACCTACAGTCTCGGGAAAATAAAATTAAAGACCTCTGAGCAAGATTACAGTACCCGAGGGACATCAGCGACTACTGTGAGCTGTACTTCACAGAACCGTGGCTATCCTCCGCCATTTCAGATGCAACACATGATGAATTTACCATTCTCTGCAAAGGCAGGGCAGCTCAGTCACTTAAAAGCAGACGAGTGAAGTCTGCTTTATGACTAACTCATCATGGTGCACAAACGTGACAGTTCCGTCTCAGTTCTGTTTATCCAGCCTGGAACATCCGTGGAGTGTCATCTATTTTACCTGCTCAGAGAGTTTTCTGGCGTCATTCTGGTCACGTATATCCCACCTCAGGCCAACATCAGGCAGGCTGTAGAGGAGCTGAGCGATGTAATCAGCAGGCACAGAACTGCACACCCTGATGCCAACCCTATCATTGCAGGAGACTTCAGTCAGGCCAGCTTGAAGAAGTCTCTGATCAACTACCACCAACCAGAGGAGCCAACACACTTCACCATTGTTATACCGCTATCCCACACCCATACTCACCTGGCTGTATGGGCAGAGACAGAAGACAACAGCACCACTAGAACATTTGGTCGAGGGAGGTGGAGGAGTGCTTACAGGACTGTTTTGAATTGGTGCACTGGACAATATTCAGGGATTTGTCTTCGAGTCTGAGTGAATACGCCGCAGTTGTCATCGACTTCATCAAGGCCTGTGTGGATAAGTGTGTCCCTCGAACATACCAGACATACCCAGATGAAAAGTCATGGATGAACCCGGAGTCTGCTGAGGGCTAGATCAAGCCCAGTGACTATAGTTTCCTCAATGACTATCACCCAGTGGCACTCGTATCTACTGAGGTGATGTGCTTTGAGAATTGGTCTTAGCCAGAATCAATTCCTGCCTAAGCAAAGAACTGGACCCACTGCAATTTGCCTATCACCACAGTAAGTCTCTAGCAGGTCCGATCTTACTGATCCTCCACCCAGCCTTCGATCTCCTGGACAACAGCAAAACCTGCATCAGCTGCTGTTCGTTGATAACAGCTCACCCTTCAACACATTCATACCCTCAGTTCTAATCAACAAGTTCCAAAACCTGGGCTCCGCACCTCCCTCTGCAGTTGGGTCTGACTTCTTTGCAGGGAGATCAGTCAGCCTGGGTCAGAAATAGCATCTCCTCCTTGCTGACAATCAACACTAGTGCATCTCCAGGACATGTGCTTCGCTCACTCCTCTACGCTCTCTACACCTGTGACTGAGTGGCTGGCCACCGCTCAAATGCCATCTATAAATCTGTCTATTTCCGGTATGTTACGTAGGACTAGATGTTAATATCCCTTATTTGCACTCCTGGGACGTGCTGCCTGGACGCCGTGGGGTGGCCAAGTGAGTGCTGGCATCCTCTGGGTTATCAAGTGGGCAGTCTCTTTCCTCAGTGTTTCGCTGATGGGCCCACGCCACCTCGGGAGGGTTTAGCAGTGGATCCCGGCGTCCCAGGCGCACCCCCTAGATGCCTTTCCCTCACTTGGGGGCCCGGATGGAATATTGTTGGTTGAATTTGGAGTACAGGAGTGAGTAGATCGGCTGGTTGAGTGGCGTTGCAACAACAACCTTTGCGCTCATCGTCAGCAGGACCAAGGAATTGACTGCAGGACAGGGAAGTCAGGGAACACACACCACTCATCGAGGGATCAGCAGTGGAAAGGGTGAGCAGTTTCAAGTTCCTGGATCTATCCTGGGTCCAACATACTGAGCAACACACACAAAATGCTGGAGGAACTCAGCAGGTCAGGCAGCAACTATGGAAAAGAGTACAGTCAACGTTTTGGGCTGAGACCCTTTCCTTCGTTCATATCCCGGATCTGCTAAAACTAATCATTTCAAAAGGTACAGTTATTTGATAGAAATAATTTCTATCAAATAGATGTAGCCAGCCTTGTTGATTTGAAAATAATACAGTACAGGAACAGGTTCTTCAGTCCACAACTTTGTTTGTGCCCAACTAATTAAGCTAATGATACCTGACCACTTCTGCACTTGGATCATACTTATTGAGACACAGTGCAGAACAGGTTATTCTGGCCCTTCCAGCCGTACTGTCCAGCAACCCCCGATTTAACCCTTGCCTAATCACGGGACAATTCATAATGACCAATTAACCCACTAACTGGTGTGGCTTTGGAATGTGGGAGGAAACCAGAGCACATGGAGAAAACCCATGTGTTCCATGGGGTATGCGTTCAAATTCCTTACAGATGATGCTAGAATTGAGCTCCGAGCTGTGATATCGTTGCACTAACATTACACTACCGTGGCACCCTGCATTCCTCCAGTCTGTGCATATTCATGTGAATATTGAAAAGGCACATTGGCCTTCATAAATCAAAATATTGAGTATAGGAGATGGGATGTTATGTTGAAGTTGTGCAAGATGCTGGTGAGGCCTAATTTGGTATATTGTGTGCAGTTTTGGTCACCTACCTACAGGAAAGATATAAACAAGGATGACAGAGTGCAGAGAAAATGTACGAGGATGTTGCTGGGTCTGGAGAACCTGAGTTATAAGGAAAGATTGAATAAGTTAGGACTGTATCCTTTAGAACGTGGAAGATTGAGAGGAAATTTGATAGAGGTAGCCAAGATTATGATAGGGTAAATGCAGGCAGGCTTTCTCCACTGAGGTTGGGTAGAACTACAACCACAGGTCATGGCTTAAGGGTGAAAGGTGAGAAGTTTAAGGGGAACAAGAGGGGAAACTTCTTTACTCAGAGGGTCGTGAGAGTGTGGAACAAGCTGGCAGCACATGTTGTCCGTGTCAGCTCGATTTCACTATTTAAGAGAAGTTTGGATATGCATATTGATAGCAGGGATATGGAAGGCTAGGGTCCTGGTGCAGGTCTTTGGGAATAGGCAGTTAAGATGGTTGTGGCATGGACTAGATGGGCCAAAGGGCCTTTTTCTGTGCTGTATTTCCAATCACCCACTGCTGTCTCCAGAGTGGTGGGGAATGGGGTAACAAAATTTAAGAAAAATCCCTACTTGCTCATCGCAGATTTCAAATCTAAACGTAGTGGTGCTGCCAACATCGCGGCCTCGCTCCCAGATGAGCTCAATCGCTTTTATGCTCAGTTCGATGTTGCTAACTCTGAGCCTCCGAGGAAAGCCACCGCAACCTGCTGATCTCTGAGGCTGAGGTACGCAGATGTTTCCAACCAGTGGACAGTCACTAGGCTGCGGGACCGGACGGCGTCCCAGGACGGGTACTCAGGATGTGCACAACACAACTGGCAGGTATGCTTACGGACATTTTTAATCTCTCCCTCTCCCAGTGTAGACTGCCCTCCTACTTCAAATTATCCACCATTGTCCCTGTACCAAAAAAGACCAAGATAACATGCCTGAATGACTGGCGTCCTGTCACACTCACCTCAATAATAAGCAAATGCCTCAACCCTCAATGTCGTAAAAACAAAGGAGCTGGTTGTGGATTACAGGAGGAATGGAGACAGGCTAACCCCTATTGAGATCAGTGGATCTGGGTTGAGAGGGTAAGCAGCTTCGCATTCCTCGGCATCCACATCACCGAGGACCTCACGTGGTCTGTGCACACCAGCTGTGTGGTGAAAAGGCACAACAGCGCCTCTTTCACCTCAGACGGTTGAGGACGTTTGGTATGGGCCCCCAAATCCTAAGAACTTTCTACAGGGGCACAATTGAGAGCATCCTGACTGGCTGCATCACTGCCTGGTATGGGAACTGTACCTCTCTTAATCACAGGACTCTGCAGAGAGTGGTGTGGACAGCCCAGCACATCTGTAGTTGTGAACTTCCCATGATTCAGGACATTTACAAGGACAGGTGTGTAGAAAGGGCCTGCAGGATCATTGGGGACCCAAGTCATCACAACCACAATCTATTCCAGCTGCTACCATCCAGGAAACGGTACCGCAGCATAAAAGCCAGGACTAACAGGCTCCGGGACAGCTTCTTCCACCAGGCTATCAGACTGATGAACTCACGCTGATTTGAGTGTACTCTACATTACATTGACCGTCCTATATATTGTAAATTATTATAAATTTACTGTGATTGCACATTTAGATGGAGATGTAACAAAGATTTTTACTCGTGTATGTGAAGGATGTAAGACAGTGGTCCCCAACCACCGGGCCGCAAAGCATGTACTACCGGGCAAGGAAACGATATGATTTGGCGATACAGGTTTCCCCCGCCATCCGAAGGTAGAGCGTTCCTATGAAACGGTTCATAAGCCGAAATGTCGTAAAGCGAAGAAGCAATTACCATTTATTTATATGGGAAAAATTTGTGAGAGTTCGCAGACCCAAAAATAACCTACCAAATCATGCCAAATAACACATAAAACCTAAAATAACAGTAACATATAGTAAAAGCAGGAATAATATGATAAATACACAGTCTATATAAAGTAGAAATACTTTTCCACAATCATTACCGGCACAGATCTCCGTAGCGAAAATCTCATGCAAGCGCAGTTGGCAAAAACATGGTGCAAGCGCTCTCCAGTAATCTTTAAGCTCTGAAGCTGTCAAATCATACCAAGTAACACGTAAAAATACACAGCTGATATAAAGTAGAAATAATGTATGTACAGTGTAGTATCACTTACCGGAATTGGGACAGCACTGAGCACACTGATGATGGTGTGTTAGACTGAGTCGGAGGAGTTCGGGTGGTGCAGTGGCCTCCCACCCTCTGGGCTGCCGACACATACCGAACCGCGAAGCACGCAGGGGTCCAGTGGTAGCCGGGAGGCACACAGCACATCTTTAAGAAAAAAGCCGAAATAAACATGCTAATTAATTAGGTGCTGCCTGGCACGTAATTGTCGGCCCAGATCAGTGCCGATTGCCGACTGCATCGCCTTTGATCTGGGCCGACATCTACGTGTGGGGCAGCACCTAATTAATTAGCATGTTTATTTCGGCTTTTTTCTTAAAGATGTGCTGTGTGCCTCCCGGCTGCTGCTGCATTTTCCGTGTTGGTGTGGTGGGACACTGGGGTGTCATCTCGTCGTCTGTTTCCATTAGAGCAGGCAGCTCATCTTCTCCTATGACTGTCTGCCTTGATGTCGAAGGTCGAGGTTCGTTGTCTGCTGTGGCTGATGTGGAAGGCTTGCTTGACTGCTGAGCCTCGCGCATTTTTCTATCACACAGTTCTTTGTAAGGACTCAAACCATCCTGCAAATATCTCCTAAGCCTACGTACCCTTTCAAAATTAAAGTCGTACTTTATCATTGCAGTGAAAATCTCATGCAGTTGCTTCACGTTCATTTCGCTACTGCATTCGGTTTCGGTTGTTGTCCTTTCCCCTTCCAATTGCATCAGCTCTTCATCTATCAGTTCTTGGTGATGGGATGCCAAAACCTCTTCAACATCATCTTCGTCAACTTCCACAAGCCAAACTCACGTTGTCCTTACTTCGTTCAACACGATCGAAACACTTAATTATGTCTAGTTTTACCGTAACACCCTTATGAGCTCTTTTAGGCTTTCCCGACACCATAGAACTCATCTTGCTAACGGCTGCTCACAGGCACGTGTCTAAGCAATGCCGTTCCAAATCCGGGGGAGAGCGGCTGCTCGGGGCGCGCGCTGATTTTTTTTCGTAACAGTGAAAACATCTGAAAGTGAAAACAGGGTACTAATGTAGGTCTTTCATAACAGTGAGGTTTCGTAAAGCGAAGGTTTGAAAAGCGGGGGACACCTGTATGAGTCAGCTGCACCTTTTCTCATTCCCTGTCACGCACTGTTGAGTTTGAACGCACGCGAGGTCATTACCCGCACGTCATCCACGTCAGCGCAGGAAGGAGATCAATTCCTCAAGCTTGCAAATGACGGCGGGCTGAAAAGTACGTTTAACATAACATCTCTGTCGGCATTCTGGATCAAAGTCAAGGCTAAATATCCTGAGATAGCCACGAAGGCACTGAAAATGCTGCTTCCATTTCCAAGTTATCTCTGCAATGAATGCAACGAAAACTAAATTGCGGAATAGACTGGACATAAGGAACCCCGTTCGAGTATCGCTGTCTCCCATCACCCCTCGATGGGACCGTCTTGTCGCAGGAAAACAAGCCCAGGGCTCCCACTGATTCAGCAATATTAGTGTGTTGCAATGATTTTATATGTTCATATGGGGAAAATATGTGCTGTGTGTTTAATATCCAAACGTTACTTAAAATGTTATGATGCTATTGACTTATAAGTGACTTATATAATCATATAACAATTACAGCATGGAAACAGGCCATCCTGGCCCTTCTAGTCCGTGCCAAACGCTATTCTCACCTAGTCCCACTGACCTGCACTCAGCCCATAACCCTCCATTCCTTTCCTGTCCATATACCTATCCAATTTTTCTTTATATGATAATATTGAACCTGCCTCTACCACTTCTACTGGAAGTTCGTTCAACACTTACTTCAAGCTCCCCTGTCCTCCCCTGATAATTGACGTATCACTATATTCATGCGAGGAAAATATGCGCTGATTAAATTCATTAGATAAACCCTTTTAGAAACGAAATTGAGTGTATTAGCCACTTATCACCTATATTCCAGTCGTGATTAACACCGCCCTCCCACCCTGAACAGAATCGCCAAAAATGATTTGTAGAAAAAAATGGGCACTAGTGCCCGCGCAAGGTTTCATGGTCATTGTAGTCTTTCTAGGGGTAAACATAACGTAGTTGACTGCCAATCTTGTCCGTTGGCAACGCTAGCCCCTCCCCCCACCCCCGGGTTGACCGGTCCTCAAGAATATTGTCAATATTAAACCAGTCCGCAGTGCAAAAAAGGTTGGGGACCCCGATGTAAGAAATAAAGTCAATTCAATCTCCTTTGAACATGCCCCCATCATCTTAAACGCATGCTCTCGAGTGTTAGACATTTTGACTCCTGGAAAAAGATACCAACTGTCTATCTATAAACTTTGAACTATTACAGTCATGTGGAATTTTGGAGGAATTCAACACTTCCTGAGACACTTCAGCCACTCAGGTATTCGCGTTTGGTCCATATCCCTCTAACCTCTAACTACCTGTGCAAAAGTGCTTCTTCAATGATGCTATTGAATCTGCCTCAGTTAATTTGTTCTACATACTCATCACCCTCTGCATAGAAAAGCTGCTTCTCGGGACCCTTTGCCCTCTCACCCTGTCTGTACCCCGAGCTTTGGATTTGCTTACCCTGGGGAAAGCCTGTGACCATCAATCTAATAATACATCTCATAATTTTAAACACCAGGTTATTCCTCATTCTATGTTCCAAGAAATAAAGACTTGGTCTGGCCAGGTTCTCCCTTAACTCAGGCCCTCCAGTACTGAAGTTCAGAGTAAGTTTGTTATCAAAGTATTTATGTTATACAAAACCTTGAGATTCATCTTCTTACAAGCAGCCACAAAGCAACACAATAGAATCCATGAAAAACCCCACTCAAATCATGCAGACAAGAAAACTAAACAGGTAGAAACTGCAGAGTCCCGCAGAGTTGGTGAGTCAAGAGTTGGTGAGCCAGTCCAGTGCTGAGGCAAAGTGAAGCCAGTCCAGGCGCCTGGCGGCCTCAGAGCAAAAGCTGCTCCTAAACCTTGGTGGTGTGGACTACCTGCCCTGCCGATGGTAGCGGTGACAGGAAAGAGGTGGGTCAGACCCCCCAGGCAGTCGGGACAGTCTCAGGTGGAGGTCCTTGGCTGACACGGAGAGGTGAACCAAACACTTGGCTTCGGCGCCTTAATCTTTTTAATTTGGCTGGCTTGGCACTTAAAGTGGCTAAGTGTCAGTTTGTTTTTTAATCTGGCCCAGCGCTAGCTGCTGCCGTACCTGCATTCCCAAGAGTCCAGTTTGCCAAATCTTTCAGGAGACTACGAAAATACTAGATTGCTCAGATGGTTCAAAAGCACACCTTCCAAAGGAAAATTAAGGGGGCGGATTGTAGTCCAGAAGGAGCAGAGTGCCTTGATCTGCTGGACCCTGCCAAATTAACTCCACTGTGACTCAATGTTGTCAAACAGTAAAACATGCATACTTCCAAGGGGGTGGAAGTTCCCCCAAGTTAAGGACACTAACTTGTGGATCTGTTGTATCCTTTTCCTTCACAATCTTATAACTTATAGAATTATTGTCACTGGAGCCTAGGTGCTCTCTGACGGCACTTTCCATTGCTTGCCCTGTCTCCTTCCCTACGAGGAGGTCCAGCATTGCATCCTCCCAACTAGGATATCAAATCAAGTGTGACTATCATTCAACCATATTTAGATACAGCTGAACAAGACAGCGTTCCTCTGAGTCCAAAAGGCAAAGCATTCAAAAATAGTGAGTAACATGATACAAAATAGTGAGCAAAGAAGCATATTCACTTGGGGAAAAAACCCATCATGTATACAGTGCCTATAAAAGTATCCAAACCCCCTTGGAGGTTGTCACGTTTTATTGTTTTACAACATTGAGTCACAGTGGATTTAATTTGGCTTTCTTGACACTGATCAACAGAAAAATACTCTTTCGTGTCCAAGTGAAAACAGATCTCTGCAAAGTGATCTAAATTAATTACAAATATAAAACACAAAATAATTGATTGCATAAGTATTCACCCCCTTCAAGTCAGTATTTAATAAATGCACCTTTGGCAGCAATTACAGCCTTGAGTCTGTGTGGATAAGTTTCTATCAGCTTTGCACATCTGGACACCGCAATCTTTCCCCATTCTTCTTTACAAAACTGCTCAAGCTCTGTCAGATTGCATGGAGATTACGAGTGAACAGCCATTTTCAAATCCAGCCACAAATTCTCAATTGGATTGAGGTCTGGACTCTGACTTGGCCACTGTAGGATATTAACTTCATTGTTTTTGAGCCATTCCTCTGTAGCTTTGGCTTTATGTTTGGGGTTGTTGTCTTGTTGAAAAACAGATCTTCTCCCAAGTCGCAGTTCTCTTGCAGACTGCATCAGGTTTTCCTCCAGGATTTCCCTGTATTATGTTGCATTCATTTTACCCTCCACCTTCACAAATCTTCCAGGACCTGCTGCAGTGAAGCATCCCCACAGCATGATACAGCCACCACCATATTTCATGGTAGGGATGGTGTGTTTTTGATGATGTGTGGTGTTTGGCTCATGCCAAACATAGCGTTTAGTTTAACGGCCAAAAAACTCAATTTTGGTTTCCTCAGGCCATAGAACCTTCTTCCAGCTGACTTCAGAGTTTCCCACATGCCTTCTGGCAAACTCTAACAGAGGTTTCGTATAAGTTTTTTGTAACAGTGGCTTTCTCTGTGCCACACTGCCATACAGCTGCGAGTGCTGAGAAGCACCTGGGCAACAGTTATTGTTTGCGCAGTCTCTCCCATCTCAGCCATTGAAGTTTGTAACCCTCCAGAGTTGTCATAGGTCTGCTGTTGGCCTCTCTTAATAGTCCCCTTCTTGCATGGTCACTCAGTTTTTGAGAACAGCCTGCTCCAGGCAGATTTACAACTGTGCCATATTCTTTCCATTTCTTGACGATTGGCTTACCTGTTCTCCAAGCGATATTCAGGGACTTGGAAATTTCCATCTCCTGACTTGCGCTTTTCAATAACCTTTTCACAGAGTTGCTTGGAGTGTTCTTTTGTCTTCATGGTGTAGGTTTTACCAGGAAACTGACTCACCAGCAGTTGGACCTTCCAGATACAGGTGTATTTTTACTACAATCAATTGAAGCACCTTGAATGCACACAGGTCTTCAAAAACAGATCTCTATTTAACTAATTATGTGATTTCTAAAACCATTTGGCCGCACCAATGATGATTTGGTGTGTCATATTAAAGGGGGGGGGGTGAATACTTATGGAATCAATTATTTTGTGTTTTATATTTAGATGACTGCATTTTCGCTTTGCCACTAAAGTCTTTTTCTGTTGATCAGTGTCAAAAAAGCCAAATTAAATCCGCTGTGATTCAATGTTGTAAAACAATAAAAGATGAAAGCTTCTTGGGGGGGGAGAGGGGGGATGAATACTTTTTATAGGTCCAAGACCCTGAGCAACAATGTCCAGCAATCGATGGTACAGTCCCCCCGGTAGTGCGCAGACGTATGCAATCCGGCCTGACATTCCACTGCTTGAACACGGGAGATTGATGGGAGGGGAGAGGCCAGGCCCAGCTCTGCGTAGACGTCATGCTGTAATGCTTCCGCATCTTCTCACCTGGTCTGCAGCAGCATACAAGCCTGAGGCTTGAGGCCTAGTTCTCGCTCTAACCAAGGCTACACAGGTTCCATATCATCTGTCCCTTCACCAGACAAGGGTAACAGGCCTATGGCCGCTTACATAATCACTGTCCAACAGCGTGCTGCGATTGCAAGTGAAATGTCTGTGACAATCTTCCACGCTTATACTGCATCAACTCCGATGATTTCGAATAGCAGGCAGCAACACGGTCTGCAGCCAGGTCAGTTCCTCCCGACATACCCGCCAGCTCCTTCTGCAATATCCTGGCCACCTCGGCCAGCGCCTTCTCCACCGTCCCAACCTTGGCTGACTCCGCCACAGACCCGTTCCAGCTACTCCTTCAACAAGCAGCTCACTGATGGAGTAGCCCTGCAGTACCCAATGTTCCTGGAGTAGAATTCTGTTTCGATTTTAAAAACACGAATTTCATAAAGAGAAAAGCGTCTTTGGTTGGCCCCTGAGTGGCCACTGCATTCACACATGCTGCCATCTTACTGAAAGAGTCCATATAGAATTTGGAGTCCTCATATTGACTCAGAAAACTTTCCTGGACACATTTCACAAATTTCACCCTACACAGTTCATTAACATGCTGGATAGTCCAGTAAGTACTGGAAGAATGAAAATCTCCGGTGTAACTGTGGGAGATTTATTACAACTAAGCGCAATTTTTATACATGCCTCCTACACTTCAAGTTCCCACTGACCTTTGGAGGTGTGGCGTATAATACAGCCCTACCAGAGTATCTGTTCCCTTTTGTTTCTGAACTCTGATCATCAGTCAAACCAAAACTGTGCACATAACCACATTACAATAACATTGTTGCTGAGAATCAGTGGCCAAATTACTAGGTACCTCCTGAGCTGTTCCATCCTGCCATTTTGAATCAACAATAGTTCCACGGTCATAGTCAGTTAGATCACAATTCTTCTCCATTCTGATGTTTGGTCTGAACCTCTTGACCATGCCTGCATGCTTTTATGCATTGAGTTGCTGCCACAGGATTGGCTGATTGCATCAATAAGCAGGTGTGTGGAGTAAAGTGGCAGCTGAGTGAATGGTGACCTGCTGAGCGTGTTTCTTAGAAATACAGTGTTGCCTGAGGATTGGGAATGGAATTCATTGCCCACACAGCCTTAGTTACACTATGTGTAATCGTTGTCAGTGTGGTATTGTATCCATGCGAGAAAGTTAATGGCATCCATTTATATCGTCCCTTTAATAGCTTTGATGTTCAAAATAGTAAAGTCACTTTAAAATGCTGAGTTTTAAATGCTGAATTTTAAATCTAAAATTTAACTCTTCAATAATAAATAAATGTCATGTGGCATGTACCACAGGCACCTTGAGTTTCACTGCTGAGGTTACTGAAACATTAAACTTGCTTAAAGATGTCTGACATTACAGCATTAGATCCTATTGCATGGCTATTGCATCTGAGTACTAATTATTACCCAGCAACTGGTTAATTAGTAAGAATTTTAGCGCCAGTTTTGTAGCTGTCCACGGGGTGAAGTGTTCTGTATTGCTCTGTTGCTAACCGCTCCAACTTGAGATGCGGGTGACAAGGGGATGTGGTTGTGCTGTTTTGCGGTGACGTCTGACCCATGCAGGCTGCACAGATCACACTCATTGGCTTGTCTAACCTGGGGTATATGCTGCGAGGTGATGTAGATGGTCATTCTGTGGGGAAGGTGGAGGTAGAAGGATGCCTGGAGGAAGACTGGGGGCTGGTAGCGTAGACATGTAGGATGTCTGAGTGGTAAAAGGTGATACCTCAAAGAGCTGGCATCCATCTGTAATTGTCTTCTCATTACTACCATCGAGGAGGAGTTATAAGAGTCTAAAGAGACACACTGAATCTTCCAGGAACAGCTTCTTCCACTCTGCCATCAGATTTCTGAAAGAACAGTGAACCAATGAACACCTCAATATTTTTGCTCTCATTTTATACTACCTATTTAATATTTTAGTATAAATTTCTTATTGTAATTTATATATGGTAACCTAGTGATTAGCACAGCGCATTACGGTACCAACAACCCGGATACAATTCCCGGCAGTGCAGCAATGTAGAGATTAGCACAACGTGTTACAATACCAACAACTGGATACAATTCCTGGTGGTACGGTAATGTGGAGATTAGCACAACGTGTTACAATACCAACAACTGGATACAATTCCTGGTGGTACGGTAATGTGGAGATTAGCACAACATGTTACAATATCAACAACTGGATACAATTCCTGGTGGTACGGTAATGTGGAGATTAGCACAACGTGTTACAATACCAACAACTGGATACAATTCCTGGTGGTATGGTAATGTGGAGATTAGCACAACGTGTTACAATACCAACAACTGGATACAATTCCTGGTGGTACGGTAATGTGGAGATTAGCACAACGTGTTACAATACCAACAACTGGATACAATTCCTGGTGGTACGGTAATGTGGAGATTAGCACAACATGTTACAATACCAACAACTGGATACAATTCCTGGTGGTACGGTAATGTGGAGATTAGCACAACGTGTTACAATACCAACAACTGGATACAATTCCTGGTGGTACGGTAATGTGGAGATTAGCACAACGTGTTACAATACCAACAACTGGATACAATTCCCGATGGTACAGTTACATAGAGATTAGCACAACGTGTTACAATGCCAACAACTGGATACAATTCCCGATGGTACAGTTACATAGAGATTAGCACAACGTGTTACAATGCCAACAACCGGATACATTTCTTGGTGGTACAGTAATGTGGAGATTAGCACAACGTGTTACAATACCAACAACTGGATACAATTCCCGATGGTACAGTAACATAGAGATTAGCACAACGTGTTACAATACCAACAACCATATACAATTCCCGATGGTACAGTAACATAGAGATTAGCACAACATGTTACAATACCAACAACCGGATACAATTCCTGGTGGTACGCTAACGTGGTGATTAGCACAACGTGTTACAATACCAACAACCGGATACAATTCCTGGTGATACGGTAACGTGGTGATTAGCACAATGTGCTACAGTACTACGACCCTGATACAATTGCCACTGCTGTCTGTAAGGGGTTTTTAACTGTGGGTTTCCTCTGGGTGCTCTGGTTTTATCCCTCAGGCCAAAGACATACCGGTTGGTAGGTGAATTACAGATTGTAAGTGGTCCTGTGATTAGGCGAGGGTTACTTTGGGGAGAGCTGGGCAGTGCAGCCCGAAGGGTCGAGTTGTATCTCAATAAAAATAAGTAAATAAATAAGGGCATCTGAATTAAACGGAGGAGTAGCCACTCAGCTCCACCCCTGTTCCACTAATATAACAACATCATGGTCAGCTCAACGTTTCCTCCCATTCTCAATAACCTTTCACCCCATAACTTTATACTAACCTTTGTGAGAGAGAGTTTCAAATATCCGCAAGATTCTGCCTATTGTGCAGTGACCCCGAGATCTAAATTCTCCCACAAGAGGAAACATCCTCCCCACCATGTCCCCTCTGGATCTTCAGTGTTTCTAAAGCCCAAGAGATATGAACTCCAGGACTGGCTGGAGAGGAGCACCACGGTCAGTGGGCCGGACTGGACTGGAGAGCAATGCCACGGTCAGTGGGCTGGACTGACTGGGGAGAAACACCACGGTCAGTGGGCTGGACTGACTGGGGAGAAACACCACGGTCAGTGGGCCGGACTGGACTGGAGAGAAACGCCACGGTCAGTGGGCTGGACTGACTGGAGAGAAACGCCACGGTCAGTGGGCTGGACTGGCTGGAGAGCAATGCCACGGTCAGTGGGCTGGACTGACTGGAGAGCAACACCACGGTCAGTGGGCTGGACTGGAGAGAAACGCCACGGTCAGTGGGCCGGACTGGACTGGAGAGAAACGCCACGGTCAGTGGGCTGGACTGACTGGAGAGCAACACCACGGTCAGTGGACTGGACTGACTGGAGAGAAACGCCACGGTCAGTGGGCTGGACTGGAGAGAAACGCCACGGTCAGTGGGCTGGACTGACTGGAGAGAAACACCACGGTCAGTGGGCTGGACTGGACTGGAGAGCAACACCACGGTCAGTGGGCTGGACTGACTGGAGAGCAACACCACGGTCAGTGGGCTGGACTGGACTGGAGAGCAACGCCACGGTCAGTGGGCTGGACTGGACTGGAGAGAAACGCCACGGTCAGTGGGCTGGACTGGACTGGAGAGAAACGCCACGGTCAGTGGGCTGGACTGACTGGAGAGAAACACCACGGTCAGTGGGCTGGACTGACTGGAGAGAAACGCCACGGTCAGTGGGCTGGACTGACTGGAGAGCAATGCCACGGTCAGTGGGCCGGACTGGACTGGAGAGAAACGCCACGGTCAGTGGGCTGGACTGACTGGAGAGCAACACCACGGTCAGTGGACTGGACTGACTGGAGAGAAACGCCACGGTCAGTGGGCTGGACTGGAGAGAAACGCCACGGTCAGTGGGCTGGACTGACTGGAGAGAAACACCACGGTCAGTGGGCTGGACTGGACTGGAGAGCAACACCACGGTCAGTGGGCTGGACTGACTGGAGAGCAACACCACGGTCAGTGGGCTGGACTGGACTGGAGAGCAACGCCACGGTCAGTGGGCTGGACTGGACTGGAGAGAAACGCCACGGTCAGTGGGCTGGACTGACTGGAGAGAAACACCACGGTCAGTGGGCTGGACTGACTGGAGAGAAACGCCACGGTCAGTGGGCTGGACTGACTGGAGAGCAATGCCACGGTCAGTGGGCTGGACTGACTGGGGAGAAACACCACGGTCAGTGGGCTGGACTGGCTGGAGAGGAGCACCACGGTCAGTGGGCCGGACTGGACTGGAGAGCAATGCCACGGTCAGTGGGCTGGACTGACTGGAGAGCAACACCACGGTCAGTGGGCTGGACTGGAGAGAAACGCCACGGTCAGTGGGCTGGACTGACTGGAGAGAAACACCACGGTCAGTGGACTGGACTGACTGGAGAGAAACGCCACGGTCAGTGGGCTGGACTGGAGAGAAACGCCACGGTCAGTGGGCTGGACTGACTGGAGAGAAACACCACGGTCAGTGGGCTGGACTGGACTGGAGAGCAACACCACGGTCAGTGGGCTGGACTGGACTGGAGAGCAACGCCACGGTCAGTGGGCTGGACTGGACTGGACAGAAACGCCACGGTCAGTGGGCTGGACTGACTGGAGAGAAACACCACAGTCAGTGGGCTGGACTGACTGGAGAGAAACGCCACGGTCAGTGGGCTGGACTGACTGGAGAGCAATGCCACGGTCAGTGGGCTGGACTGACTGGGGAGAAACACCACGGTCAGTGGGCTGGACTGGACTGGAGAGCAACACCACGGTCAGTGGGCTGGACTGACTGGGGAGAAACACCACGGTCAGTGGGCTGGACTGGACTGGAGAGCAACACCACGGTCAGTGGGCTGGACTGACTGGGGAGAAACACCACGGTCAGTGGGCTGGACTGACTGGAGAGCAACACCACGGTCAGTGGGCTGGACTGACTGGAGAGAAACACCACGGTCAGTGGGCTGGACTGACTGGAGAGAAACGCCACGGTCAGTGGGCTGGACTGACTGGAGAGCAACACCACGGTCAGTGGGCTGGACTGACTGGGGAGAAACGCCACGGTCAGTGGGTTGGACTGGACTGGAGAGCAACACCACGGTCAGTGGGCTGGACTGGACTGGAGAGCAACGCCACGGTCAGTGGGCTGGACTGACTGGGGAGAAACACCACGGTCAGTGGGCTGGACTGACTGGAGAGAAACACCACGGTCAGTGGGCTGGACTGACTGGAGAGAAACGCCACGGTCAGTGGGCTGGACTGGAGAGCAACACCACGGTCAGTGGGCTGGACTGACTGGGGAGAAACACCACGGTCAGTGGGCTGGACTGACTGGAGAGAAACACCACGGTCAGTGGGCTGGACTGACTGGAGAGAAACGCCACGGTCAGTGGGCTGGACTGACTGGGGAGAAACACCACGGTCAGTGGGCTGGACTGACTGGAGAGAAACACCACGGTCAGTGGGCTGGACTGGACTGGAGAGCAACGCCACGGTCAGTGGGCTGGACTGACTGGGGAGAAACACCACGGTCAGTGGGCTGGACTGACTGGAGAGAAACACCACGGTCAGTGGGCTGGACTGACTGGAGAGAAACGCCACAGTCAGTGGGCTGGACTGGAGAGCAACACCACGGTCAGTGGGCTGGACTGACTGGGGAGAAACACCACGGTCAGTGGGCTGGACTGACTGGAGAGAAACACCACGGTCAGTGGGCTGGACTGGACTGGAGAGCAACGCCACGGTCAGTAGACTGGACTGGGGAATTAAGCCACGGTCAGTGGAATGGAGAGCATGGCATCTGAGGTTGGTGCCTGAACTGATCCAGGTGTGAGATCAGTGAGCGTTCATTGTGGAATGATTGCTGATGGTTAGAAGGGTAAGAGTGGAACTTCACTCCGTGGGGCTCTGGACCAAAGGGACAAATGCATGGCTTCTGGGAGTGATGGTGGAACTATGCTCCTTCCATCCGTTGGGCTTGTTTGATTGGTTGATTGTGCCAGTGAGATCAGGTGATATAAACAGCCCCAGAATTGTGAGCCCTTGGCTGTCCTTTCAGATAGACTTGGAAATAAATGACAGAAAGCAAAACAGACTAAACATCAGTTAGGTTAAAAGGCCAGGTACCAAGTTATTAAATAAAAAGTAGATATGTTTTCAAAAATATTTTTGTATAATTTTTATCTTGCAAGGATGGAATTGCTGCCTTACTGACAAAGTGAGTTTTTGGAGAGGGAGGTGGGTAAGAGTGGGGTGTGTAGGGAGAACACATAAAATTGGGGTTGTGCTGCAGCTGATGATGTCATAGATCGTGCAGTCAGGACAAATGTTTTTGCACTGTAAACAGTTCACATGGAAACACAGTTCTATTAAATCATTGACGTGCTGGTTGCAGCATTAAAGTCTACTATGCAGGAGCAAGAAGTGATTGACAGTAAGCCCTGGATTTTGCTCTGAACCGTGAGCTCCCAAGGAGTTTTTGGAGGGAGGATGGTTTGTCAACATTGTAACTTTGAATTTTGGGTGGTAATCATAATTACTTCTGGAAGTGGATTTATTTTGTGTATATCAGCCTGAAAAACTGCCACATTTGCACTAAGTGAAAACCCAGTCGACCTGTCTGAATCTTGTGGGTCAGAGATGGTATGCTCAAATAAAAATTATTCACTTAAATAAGATAATTTTACAGATGAAGGAACTTTTGAGAACATTGCAAAAAGTGGGACGTGCCAGAGTGATAGGGGAAGGCAGAACTTTAGCCTGTCAAGCCTATATTACACTATTCTTGCCCCAATCTCATTTTTTTTTGCTCCCCACATTCCCATTAACTTTCCCCATGTTCTGCCATTCACCTACACTAAAGAAGAAGCATGCAGCATCCACCGAAACAACCAATGTCTTTGTCTCTGAGACATGTAGAAAATGGAATCTCGAAAGGAAACATACCCACTGGGTTTTGGGGAGAATGTGTAAACTCTACACGGACGGGGCTGGAACCCAGGTCTCTGCTGCGTACTGTCTCAGCCGAAAGGCTGAAATATGACTGGAATACTCCAGCAGATTGTAGAATATTGGAGAGCTGTATGATTTGATGGTGCTGGCAGAAACAAAGGCTAGAAATAATTGGTGGCCCACGCTGAGCAGCTGGTAAACATAAAATTTTGTAGATGCTGAAAATCTTGAGTAACACACAAATTATTGGAGGAATTTACCAAATCAGACAGTATTTACGGATGGGGATAAACGGTCGACATTTCAGTCTGAGACCCTTCATCAGGGCAGGAAAGGAAGGGGAAGGGGCCAGAATAGGAAGTTGAGGGGTGGGGTGGGAATACAAGCTGCAGGTGATAGTAACTGTTCATGGTGATACACAAGTTGTAAAGGTCCAAGAGTAGAAGAAATGCTAAATAATACACTGATGTTTGTGTGGGGAGAGGAATCGTTATCTTGTTTCCTTCAACAGTGGAGAATAAGAAGGCAGGATGAATCTGAATAAATTAGTTGAGCATGATTATGCAACAGTGGTTGACTTTGCTGCCTGCCTGCCTGCCCTGTGTAATGTTGGAGATACAGGGTGTGGAGCAATGAGATCATCTGGAATACTTGGTGGTTGTTCATGATCTGCTGGGAAGTCCCAAATGGACGTATTGACTAAGTTGTTAATCCTTCCAGCCAATTAACCTAAGAGATGTGGGGGTCTGCTTGGGCACAGTAGCCTCCCAGAGATGATAATCTGATGATCAAAAGTCTGATTTAATGTTAATTAAAAGCAGACAATTCTGGATACAGCAGGTCAGTTATGCCTGTGGAAAGAGAAACTGAGTTAATGTTTCAGTTTGAATTGAGAAGGAGACAAGGGATACTGTGGGGAGGTTCTTGTGGAATGTCTTGGAAACTGGGGTGACCATGGGGATGAGCTGTAAACAAGATTATCTGGTCAATGAGTGAATGTGGTCAGTTAGTGGGTGAGAATATGGACTAATGTGAGACATCAAACCATCTTTGGATTAACTCAGCTTCAAGCAGCATTTATGGGAGGTAAATGTTTTGATCCAAAATGTCAAAACTTCCTTTCCTCCTATGGATGCCACTCAGCCCAATGAAATCGTTGCTCCAGATTCATAAATCTACAGTCTCTTGGTCTGAAAAGTGGAATTTGTGAAATGCAGAGCAGGAAGACGTGCCAGGCAGATCAGACTGAA
The DNA here is from genome assembly GCF_963921235.1 of Mobula hypostoma. NCBI lineage: Eukaryota > Metazoa > Chordata > Chondrichthyes > Myliobatiformes > Myliobatidae > Mobula > Mobula hypostoma. The sequence continues at coordinate 68,142,201 of NC_086113.1, read as the reverse complement.
CATGTCCTCCGCTCCCAAATAAAAGCAAGAAGTGAACAAGCTGAGCTAACGTCACAGATGGGTGACTGATAGAGACAGAGAAATGAAGTTGTTCAAAGTCGTAAAATTCAGGAGTGAGTGCTGCAGGCTGCAACCTGTCCAGACAGGAGATGAGCTGGTGTTCTTCAAACTTGCATTGGACCTCACAGTAACAGTACAGCAGGGCACAATCTGATATGTCAGAGTAGAATGTGGAATTCAAGAATACAAATTAAACTGATTTTCTGTTTTAATGTTCTTAACTATTGGGGAAACCCTTTCCGAATAGTCCCATCTTCGAGGTCCACCTAAATGACACACAACATTTCATTTGATAGATAACATTCTAACAGTCCAGAACTCACTCAGTACTCAGATTTTTACACTCCCATCTGCGGCGTACAAGCCAAGTCTTCTCTGTTTCAGAATTCAGGTGTTTGGTTGGAAAAGTAATGGTTTCTTAAATAACTAATACAGGGTGTTCTGTGAAATCTTTGCCAATATAACTTGGTTGACAAAATGCTTGAGGGATGTCAGGCTTCTTTCAGATATTCTTGCTATTCAGTGACAAAAGCCAGTTAATTCTGAAACAGAACGTGCCTTTTTGAAAATCTACTCAACTTGAAGCAGACCAACCTCACCCATCTGTGGGATTGTGACCTCTCATCAGGAAACTGCACTCCCCACATGGTTCAGTATGTTCTTTTACTGGACTGGAAACTTCTTTCTGGCTCCATGTGATCTCAGCAGTAGATCTTTGCCCAGGATTTACTGCCATTCTGATGATCAACCTCAGTGGTTGTGAAAAGCCACACGAACCAGCTGCTCCAATTCTGAGACTGTGCTGTTTAAAGGGCTGGTGCTCCACGTGTATTTTGTGACCTCCTGTACAGGCCCTTGTCTTGTACTTGAACTATTACCTAGATGGTCATGGTTATTTTTGGTCTGTTCATCTCAGCACCATTCTGCTGTCAATCCCTGTCATATCTCCCTCTGTGTTGCCTACTGCTGCCTTGGGATGGTCTTCACTTGATTACATGTTCAGAAGGTCCCTGAGGCCCACGTCCATAGCTCCCTGAAAGGGGCTGCGGTAGTCGATAGGATGGTAAAGCCCTATGGTATGCTTGCCCTGATAGAGAACAAAGTGAAGTGCTAGAGGAGTTCACCAAGTTGGGCAGCATCTGTGGAGGGGAATAAACAGTTGGAAATTCGAGCCAAGACCCTTTAGCAGGACTGGAAATGAAAGGGGAAGAAGCTAGACTTAGAAGGTGGGGAGAAGGGTAGGAGTACAAGCTGGCAGGTAGCAGTAATACACAAGTTGTAAAGATCCAAGGTTAGAAACAAAGCTAAATAATATATTCCAGTCAAGATGGTGCCAACGTACAATGCTGCTTTGGTCGACATCTTCCATATAACTCACAACAATGTCTTTTTTTTTACTCTTTTTACATTTGTATCTCACCTTGAATGTATTTTTGGGACTGTTGGAGCCTGCAGTTTACAGTTTGGAGATCGATTAAGTGATCCAGTGCTTTGCTGTTTCCAAGGAGATTCCAGGAAGCAAGTGGATACCCATACAACCTCGATGTGAAGAAACTTTAGGATGGGGCACTAACCAATGTTTGACTCTATTTAACTGGTTAAAGCATCCATTAATCACTGATTAAAGCATCGAGGAAGATTGAGGCATCGAGGCGAACGAGGAAGGCGAATGAAAGTTCAGTGCCGACCGCCTTCCTTTTGATTGCTGCTAGAGAAAGGAGTCTGGTCTTTTGCTGTGTGGCTCATTGTGGCCGGTGTGTAGGCCTCTCTGCCTCGTGTGGTGTCCCTCTCTTCTGATGAATGCTGGTGATATTCTAGAATGGTATTGTGGTTCTGTGCTTATGGATTGGACTATTGCGTTTATGGACTGTGGACTACAGGCTGTTATATTCTGTGTTTCTTATCGCCCATTTCTTTTCCGTTTTGTTCTGTGAGGGGAGGGGGTTTAGGGGTTGATGTTGTATTAGTTTTTTTTGCGTGGAGAAGGGTTGTTTTTTGGGGGGTGTCGATATTCCTGTTCTGTTTTGTGCTGGGGAGAGTTTTGTTGGGGGTTGATGATTGAGATACCATTCTTATTTGTGCGGGGAAGTGGGGGGATAGGTTTGATGTTTCTCTCTGAACAACTTTCATGCTTTTTCTTTTTTCATGGCTATCTAGAGAAGATGTATTTCAGAGTTGTATATAGATACATGCTTTGATAAATGAACCTTTGAAATAATACACTGATATTTGTGTGGGGAGAGGAATCATCTTGTTTCCTTCAACAGTAGGGAATAAAAAGGCAAGAATATTCAGAATGAATCTGAATAAGTTAGTTGAGCATGATTATGCAACAGTGGTTGATATTGCTGCCTGCCTGCCTGCCCTGTGTAATGTTGAAGGTACAGGGTGTGGAGCAATGAGATCATTTGGATTATTTGGTGGTTGCTCATGATCTGCTGCAAGTACCAAATGGATGTATTATTTATTGAGGGGTTTAGGTAGGATGGTGTATGAAGATTGGAAATTAGCAACTGTTACATCTTTGTGGAATTAATAGTCTAGGGGTCAACCCTGTTACACAGACCACGTAGAGGAAGTTCAAGAAATAATCAAAGATGGAAGTATTGGTTACTTGGACAAGTGTACATTAATAGCAGAAAACCAGTTTAAGGCAAATTTTGTTCAAATGCAACTTTTGAAATTGAAATATCTTTATTGCCATTGCATAGTACAATTTGTCATGCACCAATACAACGAAAATGAGTTTGCAACTCTCATACTCAATGCTATAAAACAACAAATAAAATAAATAAACAATAAGTAAAATCAAGTAACCAGCAATGTCCGGCCGTACGAAAACGCAACTCAGATGCATGACAGCCATAAAACCAGCATTAAAGTAGCAATATAACAATTTATGGATGATGCTTGATCGATTGGTTCAGAGCAATTATAGCTCTGGGGAAAAAACTATTTTTCAGTCTGGAAGTGCGGGCATAGAAAATTTTATAACATCTGCCAGATGGAAGAAGTTCAAACAGATGATTTCATGGGTGTGTACTGTCCTTACAGATGCTTGTAGCTTTCCTTAGGCAGTGAGGGCTGTAGGTGTCCTCCAGGGCTGGGAGCTGTGTCCCGATGATCTTCTGTGCACTAGAGACGACCCGCTGAAGTGCTTTCCTATCAGCTGCTGTACAACTGAGATACCACACAGAGATGCAGTATGTTAAGATGCTCTCTATGGTGCAGTGGTAAAAGGGTCACCAGCATCTGTTCAGGTAGACCTTTGTGATATAATGAGGCAAATGATGTTATTGTGGTGTATAGATTAATTGATGAAGTGCTCATATCCTCAAGGTAGTAGCATAGATTTTAAATTAGCTCAGTCACAGGTAGGCAAGAATGTGAGATGTGAACCAGGAGTAGGCCATTTGACTCTTTATATCAGCTCTGTCATGATTGATCTTCCTCAATACCACTTTTTCCCAGTCATCTACATCTTTCAGTTCCCTGAGTCACTCTGACTGACTTAAATATACTCTTGAAATGTGTTAACACAGCCTTCATAGAAAATAATGTCAAACATTCACCAGATTTTGGGCGAAGGAATTTCTTCCCATCTATCCCAAATTGCTGTTTCTAGACGCCCCAGCTGGGTGAAATATCAACTGCATATACATCCTATCAAGCTCTGTTTAAGGAAAATCTTTTCAATGAGATCTCCCCTCATTCATACAAAATGCTTAAGTCTGCTTTATTTCTCCCCTGGGTAATTGCAATATCTCAGGATCCAGTCTGTCGTTTGCCAGTGGGGAGACCAGGCTTGTACTTCCCCGAGGTTCTAAATGCTTGCGCTATGTTGTTTTGAGAAGTGTTCTCTGAGGGCACTGGGGCTAATGACCTCTTGTAGTCTAGGGTAGCTGTACTGCCTTCCTGAGAGCAGGCTGGATCAATGAGTTTGGGTTTCTGCAGGGGGGCACACACTGCAACCTGATGACTCGTGCTAAGTTGTGCGTGTTGGAAAGATAGTCAGAGCACATGGAGTGAGCTGACACTTAGACTCATGCCAATCTTGTGATCTTCAGCAATGGAACAGTTATGCAGTGATGTTTAAATATAGGTTACAGATTTCACCCTTGTGCAATGTCATGTTTGAGTAGTTTAACAGGAAGATCTGAAACTTCCTGATTCAGATGCAGTACAGTTTTCCAAGTAAGATGAGATTCAACTTGTTCAGTTGAGGATTTTTGACTCACTTCTACCCTCTTTGCACACCAACAAGGTGGTGGATCACAGAGCCAGAATGCGGTTTGGTATTTCTATCTCAAAGAACTGCCGTGTGGATGGTTGCCACACTTGGACGTGCCGTTAAAGTTCCAGTGTGTGACTTGCGTGGAAACATTCCATGGTATCACCATACATGGATCTGACACGGGCTCTTCGTGGAAGTGACAGATACATCAAATATCATCACATAAAGCCTACCATTAGTCACATTTGGCTAATGACTCTGCTGTAATTATATGTGTTTTGTTGCCTTGCTTGTGCATAATTACCACCTTGGATAACTGTGATTACTAGTAGCTCTTGCAGTTGAGGAGAAGTGAAACGGAAGCTTACACAGAAGAATTTTTACTTAACCTGTAGCGTTCTTGCCATGCTGGTGATGATGCACATGGATGATTGACTTTAATCTCAGTCTACCTTGTTGCTTCAGGTACATATTGAGAAACCTTGGGCAATAGTCTGAATTTAACAACATAATAGGCTGTTATTTCTACCGTAAGCAGTGACTTCTGATACTGTTTAGACACAAGTTGCCTCACTGGGGAAGTGTATCAGACTTAAATCCGTTGTGAGCTAAAATATAAGAGCAGGAAGAGGCCATTGGGCCTTTCAAGACTCCTTCAGCATTCAGTAAGATCTCAGCTAATTTTTTACACTCCAGTATAATGTTTCTGTACTAATCCCACAACTGTCGATTTCCTTCTGGAAGTAGATTTTTTGATACTGTCTTGGAGGTGCTCAGCCTCAGCACCTCCACAACACTCCTGGGCAGAGAATTCCAAAGATCCACTGCCTCTTGGTGCTAAAATTTCACCCCATTTGCCCTCAGTGACTGACCCCTTATTGTGAACCTGTGACCAGTGGTTCTGACCATGACAAAAGAGGGTCTACCTGTTGTCATGAAAGAATATAATTATTAATTGGATGACCTTCTCTTCTTCTAAACTCCAGGGAGAATCGGTCCATTTGCTTATTCTCTTCTAAAATGACATCCCAGGATTCAGTTACTGCACGTCCTTCATCACAAGTACACCCCTCCTTTAGTGAGGAGGCCAAGTTGTACACAGCAGTCCCAGCAAAGCTCCATGTTACGGGAGCAAAATGTCTCAACAATTTTATCAAATGATTGAGACATTTTGCAGTAAAGTCTATTGTCTATTGGTTCCACGTATATTCATGCCACATTGTTAGGTACCTCCTGTACCTAATAAAGTGGCCACTGAGTATATTCATGGCTTTCTGCTGCTACAGTCTACCCGTCCCTACTGTACGCTTTCTGTCTCTCAACAAATGACTATTATGTCCTATCCCAAGTGATTTAGCTTGCTAATATAACCATGAAATTCTTCTGAAAGCTCAAAATATTACATTCTTGTCTTTCTTGCTACATTCTAAAAGTTATTTTTCATCACATTCCAATATGTGGGAACAGTTTTGGAGTTGATGGAGTTTTGGAACGTGATTGAAAGTTAAGCTGTGGATGTTGTCTATGTGGAGTTTAGTAAGAAGTTTGACAAGGCCCTTTATGGGAGGCTCATCCAGAAGATAATGATGTATGGGATTCATGGTGTGTTGGCTGTTCGGATTCAGAACTGGCTTGCCCATAGAACACAGGGTTAGTGATCACTGGGACTTACTGTGGCTGGAGGTCAATGATAGGTGGTGTTCCACAGGCATCATACTGGGACCTCTGGTATGGGCAGAGATCTGGCAGATAGAGTTTAATCTGCCAAATATGAGGTGTTGCACTTTGAGAGATCAAATGATAAGAGACAGTACACTGTTACTAGCAAGACCCTTGTGCAGAGTGAACATGGGGTTCAAGTCAATAGCTCCCTGAAAATGGCTACCTTAATTATGTTATAAAGAAGGTGTATGGCATACTTTCTTCTATTCGTCGAGATTCTGAGTTCAAGAGTCAGGAAGTTATTTTGCTGCCTTATGAAAATCTGGTTGGATTGTATCTGGTGTATTGTACAAGTATTTCATTGAGTTCTGTTTGCCATGAAGAAGGCTTTAGTGAGGGTGTGGAGTTTTACCAGGATGCTGCCTGGGTTAGAATGCATGTACTATAAGGAAAGGTTGAACAAACTTTGGTTGTTTCCTCTGGGCAATGAGAGGTACAGAGTAAACAGCCAGTTCCTTATTCCCACGGTTCAAAGTGTTTTAAGCCAGAGGGCACACATTCAACACAAAATACTCTGCAGATGCTGGGGTCAAAGCAACACTCACAACACACTGGAGGAACTCAGCAGGTCGAGCACCCTCCCCCCACCTTCTTTGTAGGGCCTCTGCCCCTTCCATCTACAGTCCTGACATGGGTTCTGCCCCGAAACGTTGACTGATGGTTTCCACGGTTGCTGCCCCACCTGCTGAGTTCGTCCAGCGTGTTGTGAGTAGGCACACATTTAAGGTGAGAGGGGTTAATTTCAAAGCAGATGGGCAGGGCAAATTTTCTTTTGAAGAATGGTTGGCGTTTACAATGTGCCGCGAATACGATAGAGACATTCTCGAGCCTCCTGGATAGGCACAGGGATGTGCAGAGAATGGGGGGATAGGGACATTGTGGAATCACAAGAAAAACATCCCAGACAATCATTTGCACTGCGCAACCCCTCGGCACAATAGGGATTAATTGAGTTAGGTGTTTATAAGGGCCTGTTCTTGTGCTCTGTTTTTTGTTGTGGAAAATAGCTGCCAGATATCCTGAGGTCTTCGACAAATTGGCAGGAGGTCAACAAAAGCTTAACCTTCCCATATTGGAGCAGAGTTTTGCAGTGTAATCAGTCTTTGGTCATTTAACTGACATATCTGTTAGTTGGGTATTTAAGTTCAAGGTAAATGTATTATCAGAGTACATGTGCCACCACATACGACCCTGAGGTTCTTTTTCCTGTGGGCATACTCAACAAATCTACAGAATCGTAACGATAAGCAGGATCAATGAACAACAGGCTGTACAAATGCAAATATAAATAATTAACAATAAGTACAAGAGCATGAAATAGCAAGATAAAAGAGTCCTTAAAGTGAGATAATTTGCTGTGGAAACATCTCAGTAGATGAGTGTAGTTATCCTCTTTTGTTCAAGAGCCTGATCGTTGAGAGGTATTAACTGTTCTTGAACCTCGTTGTGTGAGTCCTGAGGTACTTGTACCTTCTGCTTGATGGTAGCAGCGAGAAAAGAGCATGGCCTGTGTGGTGAGGACTTTTGATGATGGATGCTAGTTGGGAGGGTTTTACTCGTGATGTACTGGGCTGAATCCACTACATTTTGTAGGATTTTCTGTTCGAAGGCATTGGTGTTCCCATACAAGGCCATAATGCAGACAGTCAGCACACTTTCCACCACATCCGTAGAAGTTTGTCAAAACTTCTGATCTCATGCCGAATGTCCGCAGATTCCTAAAGAACTAGAGGCGCTGTCATGCCTTCTTTGCATTCACACTTGCTTGATGGGTCCAGGACAGGTCCTCTGAGATAGTGACACCCAGGAATTTAAAATTACTGACCCTCTCCACCTCTCATCCTTGCATGATTCATGGACCTCTCGTTTCTCTCCTGAAGTCTTCCTCATGTATGCTGATTCATCACCGCCTTTGATTTGGCCCTCAACATGGGGTCATCAGCACACTTGAATGTGGTGTTGGAGCTGTGCTTAGCCACACAGTCATAGGTATATAGCGAGTAGAGCAGAGGGCCGAACACACAGCCCTGTGGTGTACTTGTGCTGATGAAGATTGTGGAGGAGATGGTTTTGCCGAACTGACTGGGGACTGCAAATGAGGAAATCCAGGATCCAATTTATCATGGGATAGATCAGGTCTTTATCATGAGAGGGAAACTCCAGAGCATGATGGTGTGTCTGGGAGTGAGGGTCTGGAGAGTGATGGTGAGTCTGGAGAGTGATGGTGTGTCTGGGAGTGAGGGTCTGGAGAGTGATGGGTGAGTCTGGGAGTGAGGGCCTGGAGAGTGATGGTGTGTCTGGGAGTAAGGGTCTGGAGAGTGATGGGGTGTCTGGGAGTGAGGGTCTGGAGAGTGATGGGTGAATCTGGAGAGTGATGTGAGAGTCTGGGGAGTGATCGTAAGTCTGGGAGTGAAGGTGTGTCTGGGAGTGAGGGTGTGTCTGGGAGTGAGGGTCTGGAGAGTGATGGTTAGTCTGAAGAGTGATGGTGAGTCTGGAGAGTGATGGGTGAGTCTGGGAGTGAGAGTCTGGGGAGTGATGGTGAGTCTGGAGAGAGATCATGAGTCTGGAGAGTGATGGATGTGTCTGAGGAGTAAGGGTCTGGAGAGTGATGGGTGAGTCTGGGAGTGAGGGTCTGGAGAGTGGTGGGTCTGGGAGTGAGAGTCTGGAGAGTGATAGTGAGTCTGGGAGTGATGGTTTGGAGAGTGATGGGTGAGTCTGGAGAGTGATGGTGGGTGTGGGAATGGGTCTGGAGAGTGATGGGTGAGTCTGGGAGTGAGGGTCTGGAGAGTGATGGGTGAGTCTGGGAGTGAGGTTCTGGAGAGTGATGGGTGAGTCTGGAGAGTGAGGATCTGGAGAGTGATGGTGGGTCTGGAGAGTGATGGGTGTGGGAGTGAGGGTCTGGAGTGTGATGGGTGGGTCTGGACAGTGATGTTGGGTCTGGGAGTGAGGGTCTGGAGTGTGATGGATGGTCTGGAGAGTGATGGTGGGTGTGGGAGTGAGGGTCTGGAGAGTGATGGTGGGTGTGGGAGTGAGGGTCTGGAGAGTGATGGTGGGTCTGAGAGTGAGGGTCTGGAGAGTGATGGTGAGTCTGGAGAGTGAGGGTTTGGAAAGTGATGGGTGAGTCTGGGAGTGAGGGTCTGGAGAGTGATGTGATAGTCTGGAGAATATTGGGTGAGTCTGGGGAGTGATGGTGTGTCTGGGGAGTGATGGTGTGTCTGGGAAGTGAGGGTGTGTCTGGGAGTGAGGGTCTGGTGAGTGATGGTGGGCCTGGAGAGTGATATTGGGTCTGGAGAGTAATATTGGGTCTGGGAGTGAGGGTCTGGAGTGTGATGGTGTGTGCTTTATCATTACAGGTGTGCCAAGGATATTGGAACTGGTGTGGTACCGGAATTGGTTTCCCCAGGGCCTGATCCAGGGTTCAGCAATCAGCCTGCCGATGGCCATCTATTGGACCCGGTGAAACTTGCCAAACTGGACACCGCAGCCCTCAGTGGAAACATCTCGGCTGACACCCTGTCTGCCCCGGAGCTGTCGGATTGCCTATTGCCCGCCTGTGACGCAGGCACCCATGAGGTGCTCTACGTGAGGGAGGCAGGAGAGCTGGAAGATGCTGCCTGCAGTGAGGAGCACAAGGATGCCTGCACCATTACTGGTATGTCACTGACATTTCGTGTCACAGTAATGCAAACTGTTGTGGTCTTTGTGCTCGTGACAGAGGACCGAACCACTTCCCGAACTTTGCACTCACAATCAGAAGGTGACCACCCCTTCCTGTCGAGGAATAGCAAAGAGAGTAAACAGACATGGGTCTTGATCTTGGGTTTCTTGTATGCAACTTGCTCTATCACTGACTCTCCACTGCTGACCTGCAGTTAATCACCCAATCCCTCCATGACCTTTCCTCCATGGCCTCGTGCACTGAACAGGCCACAAGCAGCAGGTTTATGAGTTCACCACTCCCTTCCTGACCTGAGTGTCATTACTGTGTGAGCATTCATGTCCTTCATGTTCACCCTGGAATCACCTAGTTCAGGAGCACATTTGCAATATTCCCCTTTTCACCTCAGTATAGAACAGACAGGCTTCAGAGTTCTCCGTTTTTCTCAGGCCATAGGACATAGGAGTAGAATTAGACCATATGGCCCATTGAGTCTTCAGAGATGGAGACTAAGTTCTCCTTTTTTCTCAGACCATAGGCCATAGGAGTAGAATTAGGCCACATGGCCCAGAAATCTGGAATTTTTTTCATGGCTGATTTATTATCCCTCTCAACCCGATTTTCCTGATTTCTCCTCGTAACCTTCGACACCCTTACCATTACTAATCAGAACTTATCAACATCTGCTTTAATTATAACCAGTGAATTGACTTCTATAGTAGTATTAGTGGCAAAGAATTCCATAGATTTAGCACCCTCTGGATAAAAATTTCCTCCTCCTCTTTGCTCTAAATGGACGTCCAGTTATGAGGCTGTGCCCTCTCCTCCTGGACTCCCCCGCTAAAGGTAATATCTTCTCTACATCCACTCCACCTCAGCCTTTTAAAATTCAATAGGTTGCAGTAAGATTCCCCCCCCCCCATTCTTCTAAACTCCAGCAAGTACAGGTCTAGAGCAATCAAATACTCCTCAAACATTAACCCTTACATTCCGAAATCATTCTCGTGAGCCTCCTCTGGATACTCTCCAATGCCAGCACATCTTTTCTTGGATACGAGGCCCAAAATGGCTCAGTATTCCACGTATGGTCTGACCGATGCCTAATACAGCCTCAGCATTACACTCTTGCTTCATATTCTGGTCCTTTTGAAACAAAATACTTAATGAGTTTGTCTGCCATTTCTTTGTCGCCCATTACTACCTCTCCAGCATCATTTTCCTGTGGTCTGATATCCACTCTTGCCTCTTTTTTACTCTTTATACAGTATGTCTGAAAAAACTTTTGGTATCCACTTTTATATTGTTTTATAGCTTGCCTTCATAGTTCATCTTTTCTCTCCTTATTGGTTTTTTAGTTGCATTTTATTTGTTTTTAAAAGCTTCCCACAGATTTTTGTTACATTATATGCCCTCTCTTTAGTTTTTATGCTGTGTCAGCCACAGTTGTCTCATTCTCCCTTTAAATTATGTTTTCTTCTTTGCGGTGTATCTATCTTGTGCCTTTCTAATTGCTCCCAGAAACTCTAACCATTGTTGCTCTGCCATCATTCCTGCTAGAGTCACCTTCCAATCAGCTTTTGTCAACTTCTCCTTCATGCCTCTGTAACTTGCTTATCTCCAGTGTAATTCTGATACATATGATTGTAGCTTCTCCCTCTCAAACTGCGGGGTGAATTCTATATGATGATTACTGGCTCCTAAGGCTCCCTTTACCTTAAGCTCCCTTGTCAAATCTGGTTCATTACACAATATCCAATCTAGAATTGCCTTTCCCCTAGTGATCTCAACCACATGCTACTCTAAGAAGCCATCTTGCAAGTAGTCTACAAATTCCCTCTCTTGGGATTCAGCACCAACCTGATTTTCCCAATCTACCTGCATTTTGAAATTCCCCATGACTATTGTAAAATCGACCTTTTCACCTGCCGTTTCTATCTCCTTTTGTAATTTGTAGCCTCCATTCTGGCTACTGTTCAGAGGCTTGTATGTGAATGCTGATGCAAAATACTTACTGAATTTGTCTGTGATTTCTTTGTCTCAGAATACTACTCCTCTGGCGTAATTTTCCAGCCTCCAATATTCACTCTTGTCTCTCTTTTACTCTATGTATCTGAAAAATCTTTATGTACCCTGTTTCATATTATTGCCTAACTTGCCTTCATATTATCATTTTTGCTCTCTTTATAGCATTTTTAGTTAGCATCTGTCAGTTTTTAAAAGCTTCCTAATCATCTACCTTCCCACTATTTTTTGCTCTATGATATACCCTCTTTTTCTTTTCTTCCTTTGTGAGCCCCAGTTCCCTCATTCTCCCTTTAGAATACCTCTTCATCTTTGCAATCTGTTTATCCTGTGCATTTTGAATTTTCCCTGTAAACACTAGCCGCTGTTCATCCTTTAAAATGCCGTGGACCTGATCTGAGAAATCCCTGACCGTGGCACCTGGGAAGCCACATACCATTTGGGAGTTTGGCTCGTGTCCACAGAATCTCCTGTCTGCCCCTCTGTGGAGCTCTGGAATTCTCTATCACAACTGACTCCCCTTCATCCCCCTTCCCTTCTGAGCCACACAGCCAGACCTGGTTGCTGCGGCTTTTGCCTGGTAGGTCATCACCCCCCAACCAGTGTCCAACATGGTATACTTATTATTTAGGGGAATGGCCACAGGAGTACTTGGCACTGGCTGCCTATTCCCTTTCCATCTCCTGACAATCACCCAGCTACCTGCGTCCTGCAATTTACCTCCTATATATCACCCACTCAGTTTCCTGTGCAAGCTGAAGGTCGTCCACGGGCAGCAACCTTTCCTTAACATGTAGCTGGATGCACCTTGTACAGGTGTAGTTATCAGGGTGACTGCAGGTCTCCTAGAGTTCCCTCATCTCTTGTGAAGGACATTCCTTTCCACTAACCCTGACTCATTCTTTCCATTCCAGCTTTGTACGGGTAGACAAGGAAAAGAAAAAAAATAAGATAAACTTGCTTAGAGCTTTCAGTTCCTGTCAGCTACATCTCTTGAGCCAAAGTCTGATCACTCCAACATTGGCACACTCCCACAATGGCTGCTTTGCTTCTTTTTATTGGCTTTTGCCAAGTGCCTAGTATTGATACGACTGAAGCCCATCAAAAGGTCCTGAAAGGCCTTGGGTTCTTTTAAAACTTGGCTCCACCTCTCCCACAAGCAAGTGCTGGTGATGATTGAAGGCTGCCAAAAAATCCCGAAAGGGCCTAATCTCTTTTTAAACCTCGCGCCACTTCTCCCTCAAGTAAGTGACCAACTTGGCTCTTACTGTCCTCCGAAAGATTTGCTTATGTAGTAAAGTTTGCAGATGAATCTGTGAATTTCCTGAACATCGCACCCATCATCTTACAGAATGTTGAGAGGGGATTTATGAATAGACATAACTTCTCATGCTAGTTTACATGAAGTCAATAAACTATGGATGCCAGCAACAGCTGTATCTAAAATTAAAGTATTAATTTCAGCTTTTGTACGTAATTACTGTGCTGGGGCAGCATGACAACATAATAATTAGTGCAGTCACTTTGCAACGGCTGCTGTAAGATCAATTCCTACTGTGATCTATAAAATGTTTGTACCTTCTTCCCTTTACCATGTAGATTTCTTCCAAGTGCTCCAGTTTCTTCCCACCTTCAAAAGATGTACAACCAGGGTTAGTGAGTTTTGGGCATGCTGTTTTTGTGTCGGAAGCATGGTGACAATTGTGGACAGCTTAGCACAACCCACATTGATTTAATTTGATGGAAAAAACACATTTCACAGAATTTCAATGCACTTATGACAAATAAATTCAACCTTTATCTTTAGATTTCTCAGGCAGATAGTTATCAACCTTTACAATTTCTAAAGGTATATATTTGTAATTTATAAGTGGATGTTACCTTCATGTCACTTGCAGCTGACCATAAGACATAGGAGCAGAATTAAGCTATTTGGTCCATCGAGTTTGCTCTAACACTCCATCATGACTGATTTATTATTCCCCTCAACCCTATTCTCCTGCCTTCTCCTTGTAACCTTTGACACCCTGATTAATCAAGAGCCTATTAGCCTCCGCCTTAAATATGCCCAATGACTTGGCCTCCACAGCTGTCTGTGGCAATTAGTTCCACAGATTCACCACCGTCGGCTAAAGTAATTTTTCATCATCTCTGTTCTAAATGAGTGTCTATCTGGTTCTAGATACCTCCACTATAGGAAATATCCTCGCCACATATACTTTATCCAGACCTTTCAATGCTCGATAGGTTGCAATGCGATCTTCCCTCATTCTTCTGAACCCCTGAGTGTGCAGTCTCAGAGCTACCAAGCACTCTTCATGTGTTGACCCTTTCATTCCCAGAATCATTCTCATGATCATCCTCTGGACTCTTCCCAAAGCCAGCATATTGTTTCTTAGATAACGGGCCCAAAACTGCTCTTGATACTCCAATACCTTGTAAAGCCTCAGCAGTATATCCTTGCTTTTGTTTTCTAGTCCTCTTGAAATGAGTGTTAACATTACATTTGCCTTCCTCACCACTGACTCAACCTACAAGTAGACCTTTAGACAATCCTGCATGAGGACTCCCAAGTCCCTTTCACCTTTGTTTTTTTATGAATTTTCTCTCAGTTTCGAAAATAGTCCATGCCATTATTCCTTCTGCCAAAGTGCATGCCCGTGCACTTCCCTACACTATATTAAATCGATCATTTCTTTGCCCATTTCCTCAATTTGACTAAGTTCTTCTGTATACTCTCTACTTTCTCAACACTATCTTTGTATCGTCTGCAAACTTGGCCACAAGGCCAACAATTCCTTCATTCAAATTATTGACATATTGTACAACGTGAAGAGAAACTGTCCCAATACTGGCCTCTGTGACACATCTCTAGTCACTGTCAGCCAATCAGAAAAAAGTCCCTTTTATTCCCACTCTTTGTCTCTTACCAGTCAACCAATCTTCTATCCACACTAGTACCTTTCCTGTAATACTATGGGCTCTGATCTTGTTAAGCAGCCTCATTAGCAGCCTGTTGTCCAAGGATTTCTAGAAGTCCAAATGAACAACATCCACTGCCTGTTACCGTCTCAAAGAATTCCAAAAGATTTCAGGTCAAGATTTCTCCATTAGAAAACTCTGGTGACATTAGCCTATTTTATCATGTCCCTCCAAATACCCCGAAACCAAATCCTTAATAATAGACTCCATTATTTTTCCAACCACTGAAGTCAGGCTAACTGGTCTATAATTTCCTTTCTTTTGCCTCTCTCACTTCTTGAAGAGTGGAGTGACATTTGCAATTTTCCAGTGTTCTGAAGTCTAGTGATTCTTCAAGGATCAATACTTATGAATCCACGATATCTTCAGTTACCTCTTTCAGAACCCTGGGGTGTAGTCCATCAGGTCCAGGTGACTCATCTACCTTCAGACCTTTCAGCTTCCCAAGCACTTCTCCTCAGCAATAGCAACTGCACTCACTTCTGCCTCCTGACACTCTTGCACTTCTGGCATATTGCTAGTGTCTTCCACTGTGAAGACTGATGCAAAATACTTACTGAGTTCTTTCGCCATTTCTTTGTCCCCCAATATTACCCCCCCAGTGTGATTTTCCAGTGCTCTGATATCCACTCTTGTCAATCTTTTTCACTCTTTACATATCTGAGAAATCTTTTCCTATCCTGTTTTACATTCTTGGCTAGCTTACCTTCATATTTCATCTTTGCTCTTTATAGCCTTTTTAGTTGCTTTGCTATTCAGAATAGCTGATCCCCTAGTGGGCTCAACCACAAGCTGCTCTAAAAGGCATAGGTATTCTACAAACTGTCTCTACACTTTTTAATACTCCCATGATTGTAACATTTCCCTTTGTTCATGCCTTTTCTGTCTCCCATTCAGAGGCCAGTATATAACTCCCATCAGGGTCTTTTTACCTTGCAGTTCCTTAACTCTACCCTCAATGACTCTATACCTTCTGATCATAAGTCACTTCTTTATGTAATGCTTCGGGCTATTGACTCACGTTTGTCTAGGGGAAACCCCGTCCGCCCGCCAAACCGTGTCTCACGTTTGTGTAGATGCTGTGTAATGCACCCCAGTACAAACTCACACATAAAATATCAGATAGCACACAAGGTACGATTAACTGATTACACTTTATAACTCTTAATGTGACTATGTGGTTAATAGAGATACAAATACAAATGGGAAAGAAAAAGGCACCAAACTTATCAGAGTTCACCCACTTCGTGCACAACCGTTGCAGCTCAATTAATGGAGTCTTCTCTCCACCATTCAATCCCCTCCGACCCCCTCGACCCGCCGCCTGGGACCAAACATGGTGGTCTACCAGAGCGCATCCAGCACATCCTTCCTCTTCATTCTTCCTCGCTGAAACCCCCCCAAGTCCACGCAAACTAACAGCTTTCACACAGACAGAAAGAATAACATTTCTTCCATTGGTTGGCAAATGAATGCAAGTCCTGTTATCACTAATTATAGCTCAAACATGCTGCTTCAGAGAACCTTACCTCATCAGTTAACATTACAGAGAAGCCATTTCATTTTAACTCTACAGAGAAGCCATTTCATTATTAACAGTTAGCAGTTAATATTACTGAGAACCCTACATTTATAAGGATTTGAGTTCACTTTTAATCAACAGAGCCTCCCCACCCCATCAGCCAACCTGCCTTTCCTTTTGATGCTAAGCTCCCAGCTATGATCTTTTAACTATAACTCGGAGTTGCCCACAGCAGCATTACTGCCAGTCTGTAACTGCGCTACAAGATTATCTATCTTATTCCATATACTGCATCCATTAAAATATAACACCTTCATTTCTCTTATTGATTTCAACCCCCTGTTGCACTTGCCTCACCCCACTGACTGCAATCTTGCCCTTTGATCTGCCTGTTCTTCCACACAGTCTCACTACACACTGCATCAACTTGTATGCCAACTGCCCCATCCTCAGCCCTATCACTCCAGTTCCCATCCCCTACCAAGTTAGTTTAAATCCTCCCCAACAGCCTGCAAGGATATTGGTCCCCAATGAGTTCAGGTGTTACCCATCGTTTTGTACAGGTCATTCTTCGCAATGATCCAGAAATCTGAAACTCTGCTGCCTGCACCAATTCCTCGGCCACACATTCATCTGCCAAATCATCCTATTCGTACCCTCAGTGGCACATGGCACAGAGCAATCCAGAGATTATTACCTTGGAGGTCCTACTTTTCAGCTTACTGCCTAAATTCCAATATTACTGCTCTCTCTTTTCATTGGTAACAATATGTACCTCAACTTCCAGATGCTCGACCCCCCCCCCCCCCCCCCCCCCCCGAGCACCATGGACCCAATCTGAGACATCCCTGATGCTGGCACCTGAGAGACAACATACCATCCGGGTGTCTCTCATTCCACAGAATCAGCTTTCTGCTCCTCTATTTATGGAGTCCCCTGTCACTACTGCTCTCCTCTTCTTCCCACTGCCTTTTTGAGCCTCGGTGCCAGAGGTTTGGTTTGCTGCCACTTCCCCCGGTAGGTCGCTCCCCTCAAGAGTATCCAAAGTGATGTACTTATTATTGAGGGAAGTGGCCACAGAGCTGCTCTGCATACAGAGTAGCTTTGCATTACAGAAAATTGCACTGTGCATAGTTTTCTAGGAACAAAACTCCTTCTGTAGCATGCAGTAGTCTAACCCTACCCTAATGCAGTAGTCTATGTTTTAAAGTTTTCCTGGCTGTCTGTATGTTTAGTGTCAAACAAGAGAAAATCTGCAGATGCTGGAAATCTAAGCAACACACCCAAAATGCTGGAGGAACTCAGCAAGCCAGCCAGCATCTATGGGGAAAAAGTACGGCCAACATTTCGGGCAAAGACCCTTCAGCAGGGCTGGAGAAAGAAAATGAGTAGATTTTACAGTGGGGGGAGGGCAGGGAGAAACACAAGGCGCTGGATGAAATTGGGAGGGGGAAGGGTGAAGTAAAGAGCTGGGAAGTTGATTAGTGAAAGAGATACAGGGCTGGAGAAGGGGGAGTCCGACAGGAGAGAACAGAAGGCCATGGAAGAAAGAAAAGGGGAGAGGAGCACTTTGCCACAGGCAGCTGTGAAGGCCAAGTCTTTATGTATATTTTAGGCAGAGGTTGATTGGTCTGGGCATGAAGGGAGAAGGCAGGATATGGGGCTGAGAGGAAAATTGGATCAGCCATGATTAAATAACAGAGCAGATACGATGGGCCAAATGGCCTAATTCTGCTCCTATACCTTATGTTTTATGGTCTTACATGCTCAATTTTCAGACAACCCATACATATTAATAAGTGTTTGGAAGACTGGCGGTATTGATTTGTTTTGGGACCACAGGCATTTTCTACTATATAGGAACTTGTTTCACAGCCACGTTTTCAACTTTTGAGTTGTCTGGGTTATGAACAATTCAGAGGAGTGGAATTCTGCCAGAACCTGAGCAAAACTGTGAGTTCTCTGAGGGTGAGTTAATGCTGGCTCTCAAACAGGAGGCTGTCCTCTTTGTTTTATCAGTTTTATCTCTGTAATAGCCTGGATGTGGTGGCACATCACAGGTCAATCTCATGCCATGTCAAATGCGTGTGGTAGTTAGAGCTGTTTTACTTTCTGGATAAAATAGGTCTTGTCGTATTAGGTTATATACAGTGCAGACTTGGAGAAATTGCCCAGCTTTGTGACTGTTTACATCAGTTTTGGATTTGGTACAAATGGAGGATTTTAAGAGAAGAAACATGTTCTTTGTTCTTTTCACAAACTCTACGTGCAGAATATTTTAACCTGTACAGTTACTGCTGCAAACTGTCAACACAGTGGCCAATTTATGCACAGCAAGCTGCTATAAGCTATAGGTGACTTGGCCTGGAGATGGACACTGGAGAGGACAGGCGCTGGGAAATAGTGTCAGGAGATTGCTGATGTGCAGCTGGTCAAGTTGATGGGTCAGTTTCTACCTTTCATTCTGGAGATGACTCTTCTGACATTATAGAGCTTGTTGGTGCTGCAGCGAGCAGGGATTTCTTCCATTGGCACCGATTGCAGATGAGTGCTGGTGCGGGGAATGTCTCGGGGTCTGTAATGTCCGTCTCAGAAGCCAGGCAGGGCCACTGTGTCTTAACTCATCCTGCAGACAGTGCGACTTTCCGTCAGCATCGCACTGGATGGTCACTCTGGAACTCAGCGGTTAGGTCTTCGTAGCCCACAATCTATTGACGGGTGATGTGAGAGAAGCACAGCTCTCTTCTCACTGAAATGCTTAATACCAGTGTTCCCTGAAACTCTGCACAAAGTGAACTCATCTAGGGTCAATAATGAGCCCTCTGTTACAACCTTAATGCTCAGAATATTTTCTCCATCTTGATTTTACCTGTGTGGGGCTGTCTCCCTACCAGCCACTTGATGCAGGTCCTCAGAACCTGCTAGTGTCTGAAACCCTGAGAGATTTTGGTTTGAACGGGATGAGAATAAGGAAATCAAAGTGGAAGGGATGATAACAGAAGAAAATCTGCCCCAATTTCTACAGCACAGTTTCATTTATTTGAAGCCAGCAGTATAGATTTGTGGGCCTGCTTCTCCCGCTGTACCTCGTACACCTTTGGAGGTACGATCGCTGCCTTCCCCACGCCATCAGAGGAGGTGTAACACCCCTCTAATCCTCCCCCTTTCAGGTAATGTCAGAGAAATGTATACAATACACATCCTGAAATTCCTTTTCTTTGCAAACATCCACAAAAAAAGAGTGCCCCAAATAATGAATGACAGTTAATACGTTAAAATCCCAAAGCTCCCTCTTCAGCTCCCCCTCCCACATACAAGCAGTAACAAGGCAACGACCCCCCCGCCACACACCAGCAAAAAAGCATCAGTGCCCTCCACCGAGCTCTCAAGCATGCAGCAAAGCATCAATAAAGACACAGACTTGCAGTACCCCAAAGACTACTCGTTCACCCGGTAATTTGATATAGCACAGGCTCTCTGTCTCTCCCCCTAGTAAGGGAAAAAGAGGTGTCCCTATTTTCACAGCGAGAGGAGAGACGTAACAAACAACTCACTAATTTACGATGTTAAAAGTCTGTTGCGTTGCTTTTCTGAGCTCTGCACCCAGACAATCTGCCCCAGGAAGGCCCAGCTCTCTGGACACAGAACCCCCTGGCAGCTAACCCACTGCTCCCGATGTTTCATGTTCTCCCGCGACAACTCAGTCAGGGCATTGGCTTAGGTTCAGCATGTCTCCAGAACCACGATAATCCGGAACCCTGAAGACGCGCCAGTCCTCCAGGCCGCATCCTTGGGATATCAAAAAGCAGCAGGCCCTATTCCCACAAAGAACCAAAGTCAGAATGTAACTCCACGTCAGGATCTTCAAAAGAAACTTGAAAAGGAAGAAGAAATATTAAAGATAGAAATAGAGCTATTTGCGAAGATGCAAGCAAAGGATTTGCTGTTTAGCGCCATCTTGACTTCGCTGCACCTCCCCTTCCCCCACATCACCCTGATCCACTAGAAAGGTGACACCAGGATTCCCCTCTGTCCCAAATGTACTCTTGGTTCAACTAGCTAGCCAACAACACCACCTGGTGGGTACAGACTGCAGCTCCCCTGGAGCAGACACACCCTGCACCGAGATCGATCACCACTACCAGCGTGTGCACGTCAGGCAAGCAGGGCCCATCACCTGTGACCTTTGGGCGGGGAGCATGAACAACATCTCCTGTCACTGACCCTTGGCCAGAACCAGGCCAGGCAAATGCTGCAAACATTTGGATTATCCTGCAGTGTTGGCCAATGTCTTCAGTTAAACTGATTATTCTTTCAATTAATTAAACCAGTCAGAATAGGTTTTCAACATCCCTGGCAGCTGGTGAGCCCAATGGGGAAGGGCTCAGTTTCTCTGAACCCTGTGTCTGTCTGCGAGGGGCGTGGGTGTTGTGTATCAGTTTCTGAACCCTGTGTCTGTCTGCAAGGGGTGTGGGTGCTGTGTGTACCAGTTTCTCTGAACCCTGTGTCTGTCTGCGAGGGGTGTGGGTGCTGTGTGTACCAGTTTCTCTGAACCCTGTGTCTGCGAGGGGTGTGGGTGCTGTGTGTACCAGTTTCTCTGAACCCTGTGTCTGTCTGCGAGGGGTGTGGGTGTTGTGTGTACCAGTTTCTCTGAACCCTGTGTCTGTCTGCGAGGGGTGTGGGTGTTGTGTGTACCAGTTTCTCTGAACCCTGTGTCTGCGAGGGGTGTGGGTGTTGTGTGTACCGGTTTCTCTGAACCCTGTGTCTGTCTGCGAGGGGTGTGGGTGTTGTGTGTACCAGTTTCTCTGAACCCTGTGTCTGCGAGGGGTGTGGGTGTTGTGTGTACCGGTTTCTCTGAACCCTGTGTCTGTCTGCGAGGGGTGTGGGTGTTGTGTGTACCAATGAAGTGAGCTGTCCCTGATTATGTTGCCGCGTGGATAGGTGCTGCCAGACTAATTAGCTTGAGGTTGGTCAGGTTCAGTCTTCATTCCTTGAACCTTATTAGAATGAGGGGTAACCTTATAGAAATGTTTAAATGAGAGGCATAGCTATGGCGGGCAGCTAAATCTTTCCCAGAGTAATGGAGTCCAAAATTAGGGTGCAAGAGGGAAGATTTAACAGGGTCCTGAAAGACAATTCTGACATGCAGGGGGTGGAGAGTATATGAAATGGTTTACAGATGAAATGGTTGATGCATGTGGGCAGGTTCATGGAGGGGAATGGACACAGGAAGTTTGAACTAACAGAAAAAACATTGCTGTCAACATAGACGTGCTGAGGAGCCTGTGCCCTTACTGTAATATTACAAAAAGTTAGGTAAAGTAGATTAAGAAGTGAGCTTATTGCTTAGTGATTTACTTGATTGCACAGTTGGTGTTTTAGTGGGGAGTGAACTTATCTGGCAGAATTCTACCTTTGTTCCGTGGTGTGTTTCTCCACTGATGAACTGTGAACTTTGGTTTTCCCATCTAGTTTATAGGTATACAGTTAGACGAGTGTACAGTTTCAGTTTCCATGCTTCACTCAGCTGGATGGAAACGTGCAATGTTTGTCAAACTGCTTGGTGGTTCCTACGGGGGTTTTGTGTGTGATTGTTGTTTGCGAATGAACAAGAACTGGCCCCTTTCACATTTGACTTTGGACATCCATCGACGACACTGGTGAGGCATTCCTGTTAATAAAATTGTGCAATTTCAGCAGTGTGTGTGGAGCTGGGTCATTTCAGGCATCCTGTGAGTGAAGAAGCAAAGCTAGGGGACTTGGTATTTTCTGATAAAGTGCATTTGTGGATCTGCCTGAGCTGCCTTTATGTCTGTACACATTCGTGTGCCATCAGGTAAGCCTTTATTGTAATCGCTTAAATTTCATTCAATCCTCCCTGTTCTCGCTCTTCAGTTTGTCTGCAGGACATGGTTCACTCTCTGTTTCCCAATGGTTAGAACATGTGCCATTCTGCCCAGTTCCTCCATGCTATCCACCTATCCTCCTCTGGGGTGATTATTTTCTTGGCTGCACTTCCTGCTTGAGAAATGCCCTCCTGTTGTCTGGCTGCACCTCTCACTCCCCTGACTAAGCTCAGGTGTTGTAACCCCACCCTCTGTGGCCTCACCTTCCCTTCCCCCTCTCTAACTGTGGACACTATTCTAGGAGCATCTAGACCAAAGGGCAGAGGACCTTAAGTCAGGGCTGTTATTATTCAGAATGAAATTGGGCAGCACTTCATCTCAAGACGTGTGGAACTTCTTCTCTTCAGATTGTTGAGATGTGAGAATCGATTGAAATTTTGTACTGATGTAGGTAAAGTTTATGTTGGGTATCATTATTAAGGAGCATTGAAATAGGTGAATGAAGTTGGGATCAGCTCATGCCTAAGTGAACCTCTGGAGGTTGAATGACTTCCCACTAAATCTAGTAATGAAGCTGAAAGTTTTCCAGCTTTGTTGCTCTTCAGCTCTGTTCCGAGCCCTCTGGTAGCCTCCAGCCATGTGCCTAAAAGATATGGAGCAGGGAAAAGTTTTTTTTTCAGCTGCCAATAAGCTGTGTTTAGACTTATTTTCCAGTTTCACATCATGTTTAACTGAGGGTCAATTGGTGTCAAATGAAAACATTTCATTGCTGGAGTCGTACATTGCATGACGAAGGCAGTGATGTGGAGTAGCTGTCAGAGACAGTGATGTTCTAGTTTCAGGAGTTCCTCAGGGCAGTGCACCAGGCCTGACCATCTTCAGCTGCCTCAGCTGTGTTACCTTCCTCCCCAGTAAGGTTAGTAGTAGGGGTGTTGCTGATGGTTACACAGTGTTCAAAGCAGCCCTTGCAAGAGTGAATCATAAGCAAGAGAAATTCTGCAGATACTGGAAGTCCAAAGCAACCCACACAACATGCTGGAGGAACTCAGCAGGCCAGGCAGCATCTATGGAAATGAGCAAACAGGACATTTCAGGCTGAGACCCTTCTTTGGGACTGCGTGAGAGTAAGAGTGAGGCAGGGCTCAGGGGTGGGCTGGACTGTAAGCATCCATGGCACGGAAGCGTCATCACCATTTACCCTGAACAAATATTGCTCAGTCTTCTACCATCACCATTTACCCTGAACAAATATTGCTCAGTCTCCTACCATCACCATTTACCCTGAACAAATATTGCTCAGTCTCCTACCGTCACCATTTACCCTGAACAAATATTGCTCAGTCTCCTACCATCACCATTTACCCTGAACAAATATTGCTCAGTCCCCTACCATCACCATTTACCCTGAACAAATATTGCTCAGTCTCCTACCATCACCATTTACCCTGAACAAATATTGCTCAGTCCCCTACCATCACCATTTAACCCTGAACAAATATTGCTCAGTCTCCTACCATCACCATTTACCCTGAACAAATATTGCTCAGTCTCCTACCATCACCATTTACCCTGAACAAATATTGCTCAGTCTCCTACCATCACCATTTACCCTGAACAAATATTGCTCAGTCTCCTACCATCACCATTTACCCTGAACAAATATTGCTCAGTCCCCTACCATCACCATTTACCCTGAACAAATATTGCTCAGTCTCCTACCATCACCATTTACCCTGAACAAATATTGCTCAGTCTCCTACCATCACCATTTACCCTGAACAAATATTGCTCAGTCTCCTACCATCACCATTTACCCTGAACAAATATTGCTCAGTCCCCTACCATCACCATTTACCCTGAACAAATATTGCTCAGTCTCCTACCATCACCATTTACCCTGAACAAATATTGCTCAGTCTCCTACCATCACCATTTACCCTGAACAAATATTGCTCAGTCTCCTACCATCACCATTTACCCTGAACAGATATTGCTCAGTCTCCTACCATCACCATTTACCCTGAACAAATATTGCTCAGTCTCCTACCATCACCATTTACCCTGAACAAATATTGCTCAGTCCCCTACCATCACCATTTACCCTGAACAAATATTGCTCAGTCCCCTACCATCACCATTTACCCTGAACAAATATTGCTCAGTCCCCTACCATCACCATTTACCCTGAACAAATATTGCTCAGTCCCCTACCATCACCATTTACCCTGAACAAATATTGCTCAGTCTCCTACCATCACCATTTACCCTGAACAAATATTGCTCAGTCCCCTACCATCACCATTTACCCTGAACAAATATTGCTCAGTCTCCTACCAACACCATTTACCCTGAACAAATATTGCTCAGTCTCCTACCATCACCATTTACCCTGAACAAATATTGCTCAGTCTCCTACCATCACCATTTACCCTGAACAAATATTGCTCAGTCTCCTACCATCACCATTTACCCTGAACAAATATTGCTCAGTCTCCTACCATCACCATTTACCCTGAACAAATATTGCTCAGTCCCCTACCATCACCATTTACCCTGAACAAATATTGCTCAGTCCCCTACCATCACCATTTAACCCTGAACAAATATTGCTCAGTCTCCTACCATCACCATTTAACCCTGAACAAATATTGCTCAGTCCCCTACCATCACCATTTACCCTGAACAAATATTGCTCAGTCTCCTACCGTCACCATTTACCCTGAACAAATATTGCTCAGTCCCCTACCGTCACCATTTACCCTGAACAAGTATTGCTCAGTCCCCTACCGTCACCATTTACCCTGAACAAGTATTGCTCAGTCCCCTACCGTCACCATTTACCCTGAACAAATATTGCTCAGTCCCCTACCGTCACCATTTACCCTGAACAAGTATTGCTCAGTCCCCTACTGTCACCATTTACCCTGAACAAGTATTGCTCAGTCCCCTACCGTCACCATTTACCCTGAACAAATATTGCTCAGTCCCCTACCATCACCATTCTGATCAGAAACTCAATGAACCACCTTCAAGGTCAAAGACACCCAAGCCGTTTCATGTAACCAATCCAGGGAAGGAGTCTGAAATACTCAGAATCAGAATCAGCTTTAATATAACCATATAACAATTACAGCACGGAAACAGGCCATCTCGGCCCTTCTAGTCCGTGCCGAACTCTTACTCTCACCTAGTCACACCGACCTGCACTCAGCCCATAACCCTCCATTCCTCTCCTGTCCATATATCCATTCAATTTAACTTTAAACAACAACATTGAACCTGCCTCAACCACTTCTGCTGGAAGCTCGTTCCACACAGCCACCACTCTCTGAGTAAAGAAGTTCCCCCTCATGTTACCTCTAAACTTTCGCCCTTTAACTCTCAACTCATGTCCTCTTGTTTGAATCTCCCCCATTCTCAAGGCCAGCATACCAAAAGCTTTCTTCACCACCCTATCCACATGAGGTTCCATCTTCAGGGGACTATGCACCATTATTCCTAGATCCCTCTGTTCTACTGCATTCTTCAATGCCCTACCATTTACCATGTATGTCCTGTTTTGATTAGTCCTACCAAAATGTAGCACCTCAATATCACTGGGATACGCCGTGAAGTTCGTTAACTTTGCAGCAGCAGTATAATGCATTACATTTTTGGGGGAAAAAAGAAAACTGTGAATTACGATATATTTAATATATACACATGCATGTATAATAATTAAGTTAAATAGTGCAAAAAGTATGAAATAAAAATTAGTGAGGTAGCGTCCATCGGGAGATCAGACGGCAGAGGGGAAGAAGCTGTTCCTCAATCATTGTGTGTGCCTTCAGGCTTCGGTACCTCCTTCCTGATGGTAGCAATGAGAAGAGGGCATATCCTGGGTGATGGAGGTCTTTAATGATGGATGCCGCCTTTCTGAAGATGATTTGTCCTTGACAATGACCTGAATAGGATGGAATCTAATGCCTATGATGGAGCATACTTCCTACTTTCCAAGAACATCATCAGCTCTCAGGAAACTTTGTGTCATCCAGGACAAACCAACTCATGTGACTAGCAGCTCATCGCCTAATGCAAATATTCAGCACCTCGCCTCTCCCTGCCTGTTCTCCAACCCTCCCCACCAGCACACAGTGGCTGCTGTGCCTACCATCTTAAAATTTACTTCAGTAACTTGCCCAGGCTATTTCAACTGCTTCTCCCAAACTTGCAACCTCCGCCATCAAGGAGGACAAAGGCATCAAGGGCAGGGAACACGACCACCACCTCTTCATTCCTCTCCAAGTCGCGCAGCATCCGAACTTAGTAACATATGGCCAGTTTTTCGTCATCGCTGGTTCAGGATCTTGAACTCCCTCACTCCCTCCCCAACAGGACTGTGGGAGGACCTTCAGCAGAAACTCTACACCAGTTCAAGAAGGTGTCTCACTTCACCTTCTCTGGCATATTTGGGATGGGTGAACAACTGCAGGCTGTGCTGATAATGTTTAGATTACAAAAATGTTAGTTATAAACCATGGTGCAAAGGTAACTCACCTACAAAGCTTTGCTCTAATCACAATTGTAATTGATTTATTTAAAGATGGCATTGATTAAGGCAGCTAATGGAAGCTGGAGGAGCCAATGCTATGTGATAGACAGATGGGAAAAGGAAGCATCAGCTTTGTTTGTGGTTTTTATACAGTCAGGGAATTGATCAACCATGTGCTGACTACTGTGGGCATTGCTAGATCCAGCCTACTTTGTTCCCTTGCCTTTTTCCAAGACGCTATTTTGAAGCAGCATCTCTGAAAATGGAATTTCAAGAGCACTGGGAAGAAAAAAAATAAAGACTCGGTAATTTTTGTAATCCAGTCCAGCCATTAAATTTATCAGTCTGAGCAAAGGATGTTTGTCCTGAGCTTCTGAATTCTAGGTTTTGTGAAAATCTTCTGTGGAAGCAAATTTGAACTAGGTTGAGAAAGATCTTGCTGTTTTGTACACAATGTAGTTGCCTTGTCTTTTGAAGTCTGCTTTGAGTTTTAGTTCATTTTGTCTAGCAATTGGTGTTTAGCAAAGGGATTTGAAGGATCTATGTGTGTATCAAATTAAACTGGTTAAAGTAGTGCTCCCACATTGAATATATATTCAGTTCTGGCCAAGCTTGCTGTCGCTGGCATTGTGCTGATGGTGCACATTGTTAAGTTATGTGAACAAGAACATTGTGTGGCAGTGCTCCTTTGGTGTTAGTATTTCCATTCCTAGTGTGACTCAGCACCAGAGCCGAGATTCCCAACTTATCCTGAGCGGTAGAGCAGGGCTGAGCTGCCATTTCATGAGGTAGAAATGCATCTTGCATCTGGTTGTGTGGCCTTTTGAGGATTTATGATGGTACACCACTGCAATTTTCAATAACCTTCTCTGCTCACTACACCACCCATCTCAGTGTCATTTGCAAACTTACTAACCGTGTGTTATACATCCTTAACTAAGTTATTTATATAGATGATAAAAATTGAGATGAGAATTTTCTTTAGCCAGAGGTTGGTGAATCTGTGGAATTCATTGCCACAGGCAGCTGTGGAGGCCGTCATTGGGTTTACTTAAAGGAGAGGTTGATAGATTCCTGATTACTCGGGGTAGCAAAGGTTACCGGGAGAAGGTAGGAGAAGGGGGTTGAGAGGAATAATAAATCAACCATGATGAAATGGTGGAGCAGTGTCAATGGGACAAATGGCCTAATTCTGTTCCTATGTCTTATGATCTTGTGTTGTATAATGTGTTAAGATTGTGTGTTCGATCACAGTGGCTTCTTCAGGGTCAACCAAAGGTGTTACTGTTTCTTTTTAACTTTTTACAATTGCAAGACCCTGCTGGGTACTGTAAAGTACTGCAGGCCTCCCTCCCCCATCAGCGAGTTGCTCGTGGGCAGAGATGCTGAAGGGACTGAAGCTGGTGCGGCTCATGCTCCTGCCTGCGTTAAAGAGGTGTTTCAGGAGTCTGTGGGTGAAGGCACTGTGCAGTCTAACAGTGAGTGATTGCCTTAGTCACTGTTCTTGTGGTCGCAAGACCCTGTTGGGCATTGTTAATGTGGAATGCTGCAAGTCCGATTACTGATTTGTTGGTGGATGGTGGGGGAACTGTGTTGTAGTGAGGACTAGGCCCAGGAGAGGGGTATCAGAGCCGGTGCATTCTACCACAGGCAGTATGGTGCGGTGTCCAATCTGAGGCAGTGCTGCCCCCCAGTGTTTGCTTGGCATAAGACAAGCTGTATTGTGTTTGACTGCACTAAGGGTCTTGGATTATATTTTCTTTTGTGTAACTGTATTTTACTGATATCTTACATGTGTTTTGTACTGTGTGTTGGTACTGCGTTTTGCACCTTGGCCCTGGAGTAACACTGTTTTATTTGGCTGTGTTCATGGATATTCATATATGGTTGAATGACAATTAAACTTTCACTTGAACTTAGTTGTCTGTGTCTGCATTTGAAAAAATTATATTTACAGAGCTCTTTCAAATGAATTGAGCAGTCAAAAGTTGTACGCAATCTCCTAAATCAGCCTGTATCCACTTGGCCCATCAATATTGTGGTTATTGACCTACAGAGACTCTTGTTTAATAATAACTTACTGCCTGTTCCGCCTGCTGTGTTTAGGGCAGCAATGAGGGTCCTCCATCTCCTTAGTGTTCAGGGCTTCCCACAACATGCCAGTAGCTTCCTCTCGGTTTTCACTTCTGTCAGCCATGCAAGTCCCGGGTGGAGACTCAGGAATACCGTCACACACAGATGTAGAAGGATCCTTCATTCCTGTTTCCACAACAGTTTTGTTTGACCGGTCAGGGTTGTTAGCCCTGAGCTGAACCCCTGAACCTAGAGGACCAGCAGACCACTCTTAGTCTGGCGACTACCCTTTGACCTGTTTGGCATGGTTGAGGGTGACCCTTCCAAGAGCCAGAGCACAAAGCCTTGACTTCACCTGGCACAGCTCTCTGGGTCATTGAGGAACACAAGCCTCCAAACCTCAACAAGGTTATGGTCCTTTCGGAGGTAAATAATAATACCACAAATTTTTAAAAAAATGTATCTTTTCAAGTTACCCAATGTCCTCTCTGCCTTTAGATCCTCTGGTCCCACACCCCTCCATATCTCTGTAGCACCCTCTAACCCCCACACCCTCAAGAGCTCTGTAACTTCCTCCAACTCATACATCCTGCAATCTTTAACATCCCCAATCAGTTCTCACACTCTTCCTGTCTTTCTAACTCCCCAGTCCTTATGCCTTCCATTTCTCTGACTCCCTACGGCAATGAAGCACCCCTCCATGTCTCTGGGCCTCCCCCATCTCTGTAAACTCTGCCTCCAGCTCCATGATCAACTCCTGTTTCTGCTTGCCATCCTTCCAGGTTTGCTGAATGCCCCTCCCATTGATGGCTATACCATCAGCTCCTGAAGCCCCAGCTTCCTTCCTAAATCTCTGCTCTTTCTCTCTTGCCTTTCATCCTGTAAAATGATCTGGTGAAATGGCCAGCTATTTACTTGTGCAGCTCTGTACCGTTGTGTTGTGGTGTAACTTGCCTCTGAAATGGCTGAGGTGGAAGAATCAGATTTATTATCGCCGACTTCAGTGATGTGAAATGTGATTTTGCATCACCAGTCTTGAACACCACAGATCTAGCCAGCAGACTGTGAATCTCCTGGTTTCTGGTTTGGGAAGACTCAGTATGTTCGCGGAACACACTCATCCACGCGGGTTTTAATGCAGTGGCTGATGGCCCTGGCATATTCATTTCGACCTGAAGATAAATCCTTCAATGTAGTCCAACCTTCCATCTCCCTTGTCCGTACCTTCAGGGTTCTCACCTCTGGTGTTGCTGTCCTTGACTTTGCCTGTATGCCAGGAGTTTTATGAAAACTGCAAATAAAAATAATACTGAGAACATGACCTGTAAGGAGTCCTTGAAAGTGAGCCTGTAGGTCATAGAATCAGTTCAGAGTCGTGGTGAATGAATTCATCCACGCTGGTCCAGGGACCTGATGGTCGTAGGGTAGTAAATGTCCCTGAACCGGGTGGTTTTAGAACTTCCTGCCCGATGGTGGTAGTGAAGAGGGCACTGCTCATTGCTTGGATGGTGGGGGATTTGGATGGATGTTGCTTTCTGGTGGCAGTTTTACTCTGTGGTGGGGAAAGCATTGCTTGTGATGAAATGGGCTGTGCCCAGCACATGCTGAAGATCTCCTAATACGTTAACACTGAGGAATTTAACGCTACTCACCCTCCCCACCTTGGTTCACCTAAAGACATGTACTTCTGGCTTCTTCCTCGCGTAGTCGATAGTCGGCTCTTTGGTTTTGCTGACATCAAGCTAGTCTGGTTAAAGTCTCCTGCAATGATTCCCAAAGTGTCAGCTTGATATCTGAGAGGGGTGGGAGGTAAAAAGCTGGGGCAGTACCACCAGTGGTCAACATAATGAGAAGGTATGGTGTTTAGATCTGCTCCAATGGGAATGGTGGCAGCGGTAGAACATTCAGAAATGAATTGGTAGTGGCCAAGAAAGAGCTCCTTGTTAGCAAAGCAGAGAGTGGCATTGGGAATCCTGATCACTATGCCCTTCACAGAACTACAGCAATGCTGTGCATTCCTTTTCCGGCAGGGAATAGGTACTGAGGAATCCACAGATCTTAGCTTGGCTACCTGGGTCACTGCATATCCCATTGACAAAATCACTCAAAAAGCATGTCCACTATTGTAGTTTAAAAACTGGCTGAGAGGATGTTCTTCTTGTAAAAAGGCTATTATTCCTACAAGTACAGTTGCTCAATATTTTAGTTACTTTTAGGTAACTAATGCAATTTAGATCTGACCTTGGACATTTTTCCAACATTTGGCCACAACTTGACTTGGCAACAACCTCACGTGTCTGGGTGTTTTGGAATGTCCATGTTTAATTGACTGACCATTTACCTTCTGAAAGAGGCAGGGAAGTACTGGTACATTTTAAACACTGTATCGTGGCTTTATGGTTTTGCATAATTGCCTTTGAGCAAATAAAATCTGTTTATTGCTTCAGTTAGTGTATTGGCAGGTGTTCAATGTATTTTCTCTGACCTGACTGAATTTGACTTTCAAAATTATATGACCTAACTTTTGTTTAACAAGTTTATGCCCTGATTTGGAATCTTTTGGGTAACTTCAGAATATAGAATATAAAACAGTGCAGGGGCTTTGGCTCACAATGTTATGCTGGCCTTTTAACAAACTAAGATCAATCAAACCCCTCCCTCCTACACCAGTCTCTATTTTTCTATCTTCTTTGTGTCTATCTATGAGTTTTTTAAATGCCCCTATGCACTCACCATTCTGTGTGTAAAGAATTCATCTCTGACATCCACCCTCTACTTTCCTCCAATCACCTTAAAGTTATCCACCCTAGTATTAGCTATTTCAGCCCTGGGAAAAGTCTTTGGCTATCCACACTATCTATACATCTTATCATCTCGTACACTTCTATCAAGTCACCTTTCGTCTTTCTTTGCTGTAAAGAGAAAGCTTGCTCAACCATTTCTCATTGGTCATGCTCTCTAATCCAGAAAACATCCTGGTAAATGCCCTCTGCATCCTCTCTGAAGCTCCAACGTCATTCCTATAGTGAGATGAATTGACATGGGAAGGTTGAGAGGAAATACTTACAAAGAGATGTGTTGGAAGTATTTTTGCAAGAGTAGTTTATAAAGTTGGTAGTTGAAGTGTATGAGAGCTAGCTTTAATATTACTTTATAAATTGAACACAGTTGGCAATTATTTTTCATAATACATTCAACCATATTACTGAAGTCAACAAATTCCGATACGAAAACATAAAAGTCTGCAGATGCTGGAATCTGGATCAACAAACAAGGTGCAGCAGGAAATTTGTGGGTCAGGCAGCATTCTAAGAAGGGAAATGGATAGTTGGCATTTTGAATAGAGACCCTTCTTCGGGCAATTTTTCTCCAAGTCCCAAGATGCTATTTTTAGCTTGTAGTATGGACTCTCAATGCCTTCCCGGCTGAAACAGGTTGAGCTGTAGTTGGACATACAGGCAAGATCTCTAAGCTCTCCCAGTGTCTGTCCTCCATGAGCGTGCTCAGTTTGCATCTCCTCTCCTGATGGTGCATTGAATGTACCAATTTCAGTGGTTCTTGCGGGAATTCTCATGCGTTGTGCAGTTTGGCAAAAGGCTAAAGAAGTATTCTTGTTCCTTTTCCCAATTGTTTTCCAAATGTGTCAGCAATTTGATCTAAAGGTTGAAGGTGCAAACAGGTCTTTAAACCATTGGCATGCTGAGTAGACCTCCTTCATCTGGGCATTTTGAGATTTAATGTGATGTAGATGCCGAAATCCATAATGCTGGTTTCACTTAATGCTCAGGCAGTCTTGGAGGGTGAACTGAATGGCCCACTCTTCACTTTTGATCTTCCCTACTTTCTCCTTCATCACTAAGATTGTCTTGTTCCCTGTAGTCTAAAATGGTCCATTTCAGACTGCTGGAAGCATTTTTTCTATCTAAGAATTCTGAAGTTTTGCATTTCCAAATATAGTGCACAGTGGATGGTTACTCACTGAGTGCATTGATAAGATTCCCCAGAACCTCCAATTAAAAAGCCTTTAGCTATCTGAAGAAAACAGTTTGTTGGCAGATCAAAATTTGATATGGTACAAAGCTAACAGTTTACTGCCCAGCAGTGATTCCAGCTTCCGACACCTAGAATCCACATAGCAGTGTACATCTCCCACTCCCACTTGTCCACTCGGGGAGGATCTTAGCCCAAAACATCAACTGTTCTCTTCCCTCCATACGAGCTGCCTGACTTGCTATGTCCCACCAGATTTTGCGTTGTGCGAGATTTCCACCTGCACAATCTCTTGCGTTGACACCCAAGGTCGAAGCCCTTTTGTTTGCCTAGAGGCGTACAGTACAGAAGTAGAGCCTTTCACCCAACTGATTCAGGCCGACCACGATTCCCAACTCATCTGCTCCTGTTTCTAGTGTTTAATCCATATCCCTAAAAACTTTCCCGATCTATGCACCTGTCCACGTTCCCTTTGTATGTTGATGTAACTGTCCATGTTCCCTTTGTATGCTGTTGTAACTGTCCATGTTCCCTTTGTTTGTTGTACCTGTCCACATTCCCTTTGTATTTTGTTGTAACTGTCCACGTTCCCATTGTATGTTGTTGTAACTGTCCACGTTCCCATTGTATGTTGTTGTACCTGTCCACGTTCCCATTGTATGTTGTTGCTGTACCTGTCTCAACCACTTTCTCTGGCAGGTTATTACCTATTCTGATCACCTTTTGTGTGATGAAAGGTTATCCCCTGGGTTCCTATCAAATCTTTCCCCCTCTCACATGAAATCTGCCCTCTAGTTCTTTATTCCCCAACCCTTGGAAAAGTACTATATGCATTGACTCTATCTATTCCCCTTGGAACTTTATACTCCACTGTCAGATCATTCCTTATTCTCCTGGCTCCTGTCCATCTCTTTCCATATCTCAGTCCTGACAACATTCTTTTAAATCTCTTGTGCATACCTTCCAGCTTAATGGCATTTTTCCTGAATTGAATGGAATTGACTTTATTTCTTACATCCTTCATATACATGCGTAAAAATCTTTACATTATGTCTCAGTCTAAATG
This sequence comes from Mobula hypostoma, assembly GCF_963921235.1. Lineage (NCBI taxonomy): Eukaryota > Metazoa > Chordata > Chondrichthyes > Myliobatiformes > Myliobatidae > Mobula > Mobula hypostoma. The sequence goes on along the minus strand of NC_086113.1, from coordinate 68,108,495 downwards.
TGCAATTTCTAGTAATTTATAATAGTAAGTAGAACAGGACAGTCAATATAACATAGGAATACAATTGTATCAGCATAAATTAATCAGTCTGATGTCTGGTGGAAGAAGCTGTCCCGGAACCTGTTGGTCCTGGCTCTTATGCTATAGTACCGTTTCCCGGATGGTAGCAGCTGCAACAGTTTGTGGTTGTGGTGACTTGGGTTCCCAATGATCCTTTCTGCACACTTGTCTCTGTAAATGTCCTGAACAGTGGGCAACTCACATCTATAGATGCGCCGGGTTTTCTGCAACACTCTCTGTAGAGACCTGCGATTGAGGGAGGTACAGTTCCCATACCAGACAGTGATGCAGCCAGTCAGGATGCTCTCAGTTGTGCCTTTCTAGAAAGTTCTTAGGATTTGGTGGCCCGTAGCGAACTTTTTCATCTGTCTGAGATGAAAGAGGCGCTGTTGTGCTTTTTCACCACACAGCTGGTGTGTACAGACCACGTGAGATCCTGGGTGATGTTTATGCTGAGGAATTTAAAGCTGTTCACCCTCTCAACCTCAGGTCCATGGATGTCAATAGGGGTGAGTCTGTCTCCATTTTTCCTGTAGTCCACAACCTGCTCCTTTGTTTTTGCAACATTGAGGGAGAGGTTGTTTTCTTGAGACCACTGTGTCAGGGTGATGACTTCATCAGGGTGTAGGCTGCCTCATTATTTTTTTAATATAATTTTTATTGAGTTTTCAAAGTGATTACATAGAATGATAATATATACCCTCCCCCCTCCCCTTAACCCTTCCCCCTGATATATACCCCTAACTGAAAAAAAAAGAAAAAAGAAAGAGAAAAAGCAAGAAGAGCTGCCTGGATATTGGAAGGTTTCCACATGCTCCATGGGATTCAAAATAAATTTAGTATATTTACTTATTACTTTCCCCAAGGGACCAACATCTTTATCATTGGAGCAACTAAATATGCCATCTTATCTTTTGTAAATAAGGGCACCAAATATTCAAAAGGGCTGCCTCATTATTATTTGAGATTGGGCCAATCTGCATAGTTTCATCAGCAAGTTTAATTAGTAGATTGGAGCTGTGGGTGGGACACCGTCATGGGTATACAGAGAGTAAAGGAGGGGGCTTAGTACACAGCCCTGAGGTGCATCTGTGTTGAGAGTCAGAGGGGCCGAGGTGAGGGAGACCACTCTTACTATCTACCAGCAATCTGACAGGAAGTCCAGGATCCAGCTACACAAGGCAGGGTGAAGTTCGAGATCGCGAAGCTTCTTGTCGAGCCTAGAGGGAATTATGGTGTTGAATGCTGAACTGTAGTCCAAGAACAGCATTCTCACATAAGCATCCCTTTTCTCCAGGTGTGTAAGGACGCTATTGTATCATTTGTTGATCGGTTGTTTTGGAAACACAGAAACAAAGAAAACCTACAGCACAATACCGGCCCTTCGGCCCACAAAGCTGTGCCAAACATGTCCTTTCCTTAGAACTACCTAGGCTTACTCACAACCCTCTATTTTTCTAAGCTCCATGTATCCATCCAGGAGTCTCTTAAAATATCCTATTATTTCCACCTTCGCCACCGTTGCCGGCGGCCCATTCCACTCACTCACCACTCTCTGTGTAAAAAACTTACCCCTGACATCTCCTCTGTACCTACTTCCAAGCACCTTAAAACTGTGCCCTCTGGTGCTAGCCAATTCAGCCCTGTGGAAAAAGCCTCTGTCTATCCACATGATCAATGACTCTCATCATCTTGCACACCTCTATCAGGTCACCTCTCGTCCTCCGTCGCTCCAAGGAGAAAAGACAGAATTGACTCAATCTATTCTCATAAGGCATGTTCCCCAATCCAGGTAACATCCTTGTAAATCTCCTCTACACCCTTTCTATGGTTTCCACATTCTTCCGATAGTGAGGCGACCAGAACTGGGCACAGTACTCCAACTGGGGTCTGAGCAGGGTCCTATACAGCTACAACATTACCTCTCGGCTCTCAAACTCAATCCTACAATTAATGAAGGCCAATGCTCCATATGCCTTCTTAACCACAGAGCCAACCTGCATAGCAGCTTTGAGTGTCCTATTGACTCGGACCCCAAGATCCCTCTGATCCTCCACACTGCCAAGAATCTTACCATTAATACTATATTCTGCCATCATATTTGACCTACCAAAATGAACTCCATCTGCCACTTCTCAGCCCAGTTTTGCATCCTATCAATGTCCCGCTGTAACCTCTGATAGCCCTCCACACTTTCCACAACACCCCCAACATTTGTGTCACCAGCAAGTTTACTAATCCATCCCTCCACTTTCTCATCCAGGTCATTTATAAAAATCACGAAGAGTAGGGGTCCCAGAACAGATCCCTGAGGCACACCACAGGGCACCAGCCTCCATGCAGAATATGACCTGTCTACAACCACTCTTTGCCTTCTGTGGGCAAGCCAGTTCTGGATCCACAAAGCAATGTCCCCTTGGATCCCATGCCTCCTTACTTTCTCAATAAGCCTTGCATGGGGTACCTTATCAAATGCCTTGCTGAAATCCATATACGCTACATCTACTGCTCTACCTTCATCAATGTGTTTAATCACATCCTCAAAAAATTCAATCAGGCTCGTAAGGCACGACCTGCCTTTGACAAAGCCATGCTGACTATTCCAAATCATATTGTACCTCTCCAAATGTTCATAAGTCCTCCCTCTCAGGATCTCCTCCATCAACTTACCAACCACTGAAGTAAGACTCCTTGGTGTATAATTTCCTGGGCTATCTCTACTCCCTTTCTCAAATAAGCGAACAACATCTGCAACCCTCCAATCCTCCGGAACCTCTCCCGTCCTCATTGGTGATGCAAAGATCATCGCCAGAGGCTCAGCAATCTCCTCCCTCGCCTCCCACAGTAACCTGGGGTACATCTCATCCGGTCCCGGCGACTTACCCAACTTGATGCTTTCCAAAAGCTCCAGCACATCCTCTTTCTTAATATCTACATGCTCAAGCTTTTCAGTCCGCTGCAAGTCATCCCTACAATCACCAAGATCCTTTTCCATAGTGAATACTGAAGCAAAGTATTCATTAAGTACCTCTGCTATTTCCTCCGGTTCCATACACACTTTCCCACTGTCACATTTGATAGGTCCTATTCTCTCATGACTTATCCTCTTACTCTTCACATACTTGTAGAATGCCTTGGGGTTTTCCTTAATCCTGCCCGTCAAGGCCTTCTCATGGCCCCTTCTGGCTCTCCTAATTTCCTTCTTAAGCTCCTTCCTGTTAGCCTTATAATTTTCTAGATCTCTAACATTACCTAGCTCTCTGAAGCTTTTGTAAGCTTTTCTTTTCTTCTTGACTGGATTTATTACAGCCTTTGTACACCACGGTTCCTGTACCCGACAATAACTTCCCTGCCTCATTGGAATGTACCTATGCAGAACTCCACACAAATATCCCCCCTGAACATTTGCCACATTTCTTCTGTACCTTTCCCTGAGAATATGTTCCCAATTTAAGCTTCCAAGTTCCTGCCTGTTAGCCTCGTAATTCCCTTTACTCCAATTAAACACTTTTCTAACTTGTCTGTTCCGATCTCTCTCCAATGCTATCGTAAAGGAGACAGAATTATGATCACTATCTCCAAAATGCTCTCCCACTGAGAGACCTGACCCCTGACCAGGTTCATTTCCCAATACCAGATCAGTACCACCTCTCCTCTTGTAGACTTATCTGCATATTGTGCCAAGAAACCTTCCTAAACACACCTAACAAACTTCATCCCATCTAAACCCCTTGCTTTAGGGAGATGCCAATCGATATTTGGGAAATTAAAATCACCCATCACGACAGCTCTTATTATTACACCTTTCCGGGATCTGTTTCGCTATCTGCTCCTTGATAACCCTGTTACTATTAGGTGGCCTATATTAAAAAAAACACTCAGTAAAGTTATTGACCCCTTCCTGTTCCTCACCTCCACCCACAGAGACTCTGTAGACAATCCCTCCATGGCGTCCACCTTTTCTGCAGCTGTGACACTATCTCTGATTAACAGTGTTATGCCCCCACCTCTTTTGCCCCCTTCCCTGTCCTTTCTGAAACATCTAAAACCCGGCACTTGAAGTAGCCATTTGCCCCTGAGCCATCCAAGTCTCTGTAATGGCCACAACATCATATCTCCAAGTACTGATCCACGCTCTGAGCTCATCTGCTTTGTTCACAATACTCCTTGCGTTAAAAAAGACACATCTCAAACTGTCGGTCTGAGCGCGTCCCTTCTCTATACCTGCCTATCCTCCCTCACACACTGTCTCCAAGCTTTCTCTATTTGTGAGCCAACTGCCTCTTCCTCCGTCTCTTCAGTTTGGTTCCCACCCCTCAGCAATTCTAGATTAAACTCTCCCCGATAGCCTTAGCAAACCTCCACCAGGATATTGGTCCCCCTTGGATTCAAGTGCAACCCGTCCTTTTTGTACAGGTCACACCTGCCCCAAAAGAGGTCCCAATGATCCAGAAATCTGAATCCCTGCCCCCTGCTCCAATTCCTCAGCCATGCGTTTATCCTCCACCTCACTATTCCTATGCTCACTGTCACATGGCACAGGCAGTAATCCCGAGATTACTACCTTTGTGGTCCTGCTTCTCAAATTCCTTCCTATTTCCCTGTAGTCTGTTTTCAGGACCTCTTCCCTTTTCCTGCCTATGTCATTGGTATCACTTTCATTTGTGCCCAGTCACCAATTTTCAATATGAACCAGAACTCTTAGAGTACAACTCAGAAACGGGCCATGCTGAACTATTATTCTGCCAAGTCCCATTGACCTGCAGCTGGATCACAGCCATCCATGTCCCCCTCGTCCAAGTACTTATTTAAACATCTCCTACATTTGAAATCAAACCTGCATGCACCACTGCTCCTGCCATTTCTCACCACTGTCTGAGTGAACAGGTTCCCCCTTATGTTCCCTTTAGGCATTTCAACTTTCATTCTTAACCTATGACCTCTAATGCTAGACTCACCCAACCTCTGGAAAAAGTCAACTTACATTTACCCTATCTATATCCCTTAAAATTTTGTATATCTCTTCCAAATCTCCTCTCTTTCTCTTCGGGTTAAGGGGATCAAATCCTATCCTATTGAAGCTTTCCTGAGAGCTGAGGTCCTCAAATCTCGGCACCTTGTAAATTTCGTCTGTACTCTTTCAATCTTATTCATTTCTTTCCTGTATGTAAGTGACTAAAACTACACAAAATGGTCTAAGTTAGACCTCACCAATGTCTTATACAACTTTAACATACCACCTGAACTGTTGTAGAGTAGTGAATCTGCAGAATTCTTTGCGACAGGCAGTAGTGGAGGCCAGATCTTTATGTATATTTAAGGCAGAGGTTGATAGATCCTTGAGTGGTTAGGGTATGTTGGGATACAGGGAGAAGGCAAGAAGTTGGAGCTGAGAGGAAACTTGGATCAGTCATGATGAAATGGAGCAGACTCGATGGGCCAAATGGCCTAATTCTGTTCCTCTATCTTTTGGTCTTTTATGCAATACTTTGATGTATACAGGCATATGTGTCAAAAGGTCTACCTGTGGTATCACTTCCAAGGAATTATGGATTCGTACTCCCAGATCCCTCTGCTCGATCACACTCCTCATACAGTGCCATACTGTGTCAGACCCACCCTGTTTCGTTCTCACATTTAATGTGCATTAAATTCCACTTGATATTTTTCCAGCTGGTTCAGATCCTGCCTTTGCTGTCCACTTCAAAAATTTGCTGATCCTCCTTACCTCATTATCATCCAGATCACTGATGTAGATGACGAACAACAAAGGACTAATCCCTGTGGCACACCACTAGTCACAGGTCTCCAGTCAGAGGCAACCATCTTACACCACTCTCTGGTTTCTCACATGAAGCCAACGTTGAATTCAATTTACTACCTCATCCTGAATGCCAAATGGCTGAACCAGTGAGTCTTAGCTCAGTGATTGGTAAGATGACGGAGAAGATCCTGAGAGGCAGGATTTCTGAACATTCGGAGAGGTATAACATGATTAGGAATAGTCAGCATGGCTTTGTCAAGGGCAGGCCGTGCCTTGCGAGCCTGATTGAATTTTTTGAGGATGTGTCTAAACACATTGATGAAGGAAGAGCAGTAGATGTGGTGCAGGGGTCGGCAATCTTTTTGCCTCTCTAGGCTGGATCACGTATTAATGAGCTGACGGTGGGTCAGATAAATGCCATAAAAAACTTGAAGTATGGGAATTATCCATTTAAATACATCTAGTTATGTTTTGCCTCAAATTAATGAATAACGCATGCTAGAAAATCATTTGTGCTTTACCAAGGATGCCAATTAGTAATCAATTAACTCAGTTTAGTTGCAATTTATTTCAATCAAGGCATCTTTTGAATCTATTAAAAGGACACAAAGAATCTTTAAACATATAACATATGACCATGATACATGATGCATTGAAAGTTGAGGTCACTCCTTGCAAGTTGAGCAGTGTCTCTCAAGTCTGAGCAGTCATCAAGCACAATTGAAAAAAATTGCAATTCGTTGCAGGCATCCCTTAAACAACATTTAACATCTGCTGACATTTCTTAACTCACCGTGTGATCGTTCTTGCTGACAGGCTGATAGATGCAAATAAAGATTTCTTTTCAGAACAAACAATATCCACCACTGCCAGTAAACATTCTTTGACAAACTCTCCATCTGTAAAAGGATTCATCTTTTCTGCAATATGTTCTGAGACCGTAGCTGGCATGGGTATTTCCTTCGCTTTCTCTGCTTTTCTTGGCAAAAATTGACGTTTGTTTTCCGAAACTAGCCTTCATTCGCTCAACTTCATCTTCCCTTGCTTGCCCAGTAAACTTGTTAAAATTTCCACTATGGCGGATCTCGTAATGTCGCCTGATATTTGCTACCTTCTTCACAGCAACATTTTCTAGGCAAATGAGACAAACTGGTTTCCCAGCTTGCTCTATGAAGAAGTAATTTAGTGTCCAAGTGTCTTGGAAATTTCGGCACTCAGTGTCTACCTTCCTGCGTTTTGTATTCGTTGCCATTGGAATTTTTTTCTTTGATTTTATTTCGAAACGCAAGTTATTCAACAAGTATCGTAGCACATGTAAATATCTGGATATTTAGCGTGAATTTCTTGTGTTAAAACACAGTGACGCTGTTTCTGTTTACAAATTTGAACTATCCCATCTGAAAACCTGCGCGTGCACGGAGAGTATCTAATACATATTAATAAGGTAGTCTGCCTTCCCGTCATTCGTACACAGGTTTCCCCGCCATCCAAAGGTAGGGCGTTCCTATGAAACGGTTCATAAGCCGCAATGTCGTAAAGCGAAGAAGCAATTACCATTTATTTATCTGGGAAAATTTTGTGAGCGTTTGCAGACCCAAAGATAACCTACCAAATCATGCCAAATAACACATAAAACCTAAAATAACAGTAACATATAGTAAAAGCAGGAATGATATGATATAGATACACAGCCTATATAAAGTAGAAATACTTCTCTACAACGATTGCCTGCACAGATCTCCGTAGTGAAAATCTCACGCAAGCGCTGTTGGCATAAACCCGCTCTCCAGTAACCTTTAAACTGTGAAGCTGCCAAATCTACCAAATAACACGTAAAAATACACAGCCTATATAAAGTAGGAATAATGTATGTACAGTGTAGTATCACTTACCGGAATTGGGAAGACAGCTCAGAGCACACTGATGATGATGATTAGGTGCTGCCCGACACATATATGTCAGCGCAGATCAGAGGCGATTGCTGATTGCATCGCCTCTGATCTGGGCCGATAATTACGTGCTAGGCGGCACCTAATTAATTAGCATGTTTATTTCGGCTTTTTCTTAAAGATATTCTGTGTGCCTCCCAGCTACCGCTGCGTTCTCTGCGAATCGGTACAGTATCTGTCCGGGGCCTGGGTGTTGGGGTGGTGGGACACGGGGGTGTCATCTCATCGTCAATCAGGGCAGGCAGCTCATCTTCTCCTATGACTGCCTGCCTTGATGTCGAAGGTCGAGGTTCGTCATCTGCTGTGGAGGATGTGGAAGGCTTGCTTGATTGCTGAGCCTCGTGGATTTTTCTATCATACAGTTGTTTCTAAGCACTCAAACCATCCTGCAAATATCCCCTAAACCTATGTACCCTTTCAAAATTAAAGTTGTACTTTATCATTGCAGCAAAAATCTCACGCAGTTGCTTCACTTTTCTGCATTCTGTTTCAATTGTTATCCTTTCCTCTTCCAATTGCAACAGCTCTTCATCTATCAGTTCTTGGTCATGGGATGCCAAAACCTCTTCAACATCATCTTTGTCAACTTCCACAAGCCAAACTCACTTTGTCCTTGCTTCATTCACCACGATCGAAACGCTTAATTATGTCTAGTTTTACAATAAGTGTAACACCCTTACTCTTTCAGGCTTTTCCGACACCTTAGAACTCATCTTGCTAACGGCTGCTCAATGCAACGTGTTAAAGCAATGCCGTTCCGAATCCGGGGCAGAGTGGCTGCTCGGAGCGCGCGCTGCCTTTTATCGCACGCTGCTTTTCTTCATAACAGTGAAAACACCTTCTGAAAGCGAAAACAGGGTACTAATGTAGGTCTTTCGTAACAGTGAGGTTTCGTAAAGCGAATGTTCGAAAAGCGGGGGACACCTGTGTACCAGTGTTTGGTTTGGAACAAAACAGAACCTGGGGCCAGTGTAACAAGGCACCATGCATGTCCATCAGTGTGGTCGCGTGAAACACTCAGAATAAGGAAAAATCGCTCGCGGGCCAGATACGCATAGTATCCCAATATTTGCTCGCGGGCCAAATCTGGCCCGCAGGCCGTAGGTTGCCTACCCCTGAAGTAGGATTTCAGCTAGGCATTTGATAAGGTACCCCATGCAAGGCTTATTGAGAAAGTAAGGAGGCATGGGATCCAAGGAGACCTTGCTTTGTGGATCCAGAACTGGCTTGCCCACAGAAGGCAAAGAGTGGTTGTACCCATGTTATATTCTGCATGGAGGTCGGTGACCAGTGGTGTGCCTCAGGGATCTGTTCTGGGACCCTTACTCTTCATGATTTTTATAAATGACCTGGATGAGGAAGTGGAGGGATGGGTTAGTAAATTTTCTGATGACACAAAGGTTGGGGTGTTGTGGATAGTGTGGAGGGCTGTCAGAGGTTACAGCGGGACATTGATAGGATGCAAAACTGGGCTGAGAAGTGGCAGATGGAGTTCAGCCCAGAGAAGTGTGAGGTGGTTCATTTTGGTAAGTCAGTTATGATGGCAGAATATAGTATTAATGGTAAGACTCTTGGCAGTGTGGAGGATCAGAGGGATCTTGGGGTCCGAGTCCATAGGACACTCAAAGCAGCTGTGCAGGTTGGCTCTGTGGTTAAGAAGACCTACAGTGTATTGGCCTTCATCAATCGTGGAATTGAATTTAGGAACCGAGAGGTAATGTTGCAACTATATAGGACCCTGGTCAGACCCCACTTGGAGTACTGTACTCAGTTCTGGTCACCTCACTACAGGAAGGATGTGGAAGCCATAGAAAGGGTGCAGAGGAGATTTACAAGGACGTTGCCTGGATTGGAGAGCATGCCTTATGAGAATAGGTTGAGTGAACTTGGCCTTTTCTCCTTGGAGCGATGGAGGATGAGAGGTGACCTGATAGAGGTGTACAAGATGATGAGAGGCACTGATCATGTGGATAGTCAGAGGCTTTTTCCCAGGGCTGAAATGGTTGCCACAAGAAGACACAGGTTTAAGGTGCTTGGGAGTAGATATAGAAGAGATGTCAGGGGTAAGTTTTTTTACTCAGAGAGTGGTGAGTGTGTGGAATGGCTGCCGGCAACGGTGGTGGAGGTGAATACGATAAGGTCTTTTAATAGACTTTTGGATAGGTACATGGAGCTTAGAAAAATAGAGGGCTATAGGAAAGCCTTGTAATTTCTAAGGCAGGGACATGTTCGGCACAACTTTGTGGGCCAAAGGGCCTGTATTGTGCTGTAGGTTTTCTACGTTTACTAACCCATCCCTCCACTTCCTCATCCAGGTCATTTATAAAAATCGCAAAGAGAAGGGGTGCCAGAACAGATCCCTGAGGCACACCACTGGTCACCGGCCTCCATGCAGAATATGACCCGTTTACAACCATACTTTGCCTTCTGTGGGCAAGCCAGTTCTGGATCCACAAAGAGCAATGTCCCCTTTTATCCCATGCCTCCTTACTTTCTCAACAAGCCTTACATGGGGTACCTTGTGAAATGCCTTGCTAAAATCCGTATACACTACACCTACGTCTCTACCTTCATCAATATGTTTAGTCACATCCTCAAAAAATTCAATCAGGCTCGTTAGACACAACCTGCCTTTGACTACGCCATGCTGTCTATTCCTAATCATATTATGCCTCTCCAAGTGTTCATAAAGCCTGTCTCTCAGGATCTTCTTCATCAACTTACCAACCACTGAAGTAAGACACACTGGGCTACAATTTCCTGGGCTATCCTTACTCCTTTTCTCAAATAAGGGAACAACATCCGCAACCCTCCAATCCTCCGGAACCTCTCCCGTCCTCATTGATGATGCAAAAATCATCGCCAGAGGCTCAGCAGTCTCCTCCCTTGGTACATCCTGTCCGGTCCCGGTGACTTATCCAACTTGATGCTTTCTAAAAGCTCCAGTACATCCTTTTTCTTAATATCTACATGCTCAAGCTTTTCAGTCCACTGCAAGTCATCCCTACAATCACCTTTTGTAAGTTCTTCTTGACTAGATTTACAACAGACTTTGTACACCACGTTTCTTTCTTAAGCGTTTTCTTAGATTTCTTATATTCTTCAAGTACCTCATTTGTTCCTTGCGGCCAAAACCTGTTACACACCACCTTCTTTCTCTTAATATTTCTTGAAAGCCAAGGTTCTTTAAACCTATTATCCTTGCCTTTTATTCTGAGGGGAACATGCAATCTCAGTACTCTCAAAACTTCACTTTTAAGAGCCCCCCTCTTACCAAGTACACCTTTTCCAGAAAACAATCCATCCCAATCCACTATCCAGATCCTTTCTGATGTCATCAAAATTGACCTTTCTTCTATTTAGAATCTCAACCTGAGAACTGGACCTATCCTTCTCCATAATTATCTTGACACTAATGGAATTATGATCACTAGATGCAAAAGTGTTACCTAACACACACTCCTGTCATCTGCCCTGTCTCATTTCCCAATCAGAGATCCAATGTCCCACTATCTCTAGCTGGGACCTCTATATATTAATTAAGGAAACTTTTCTGAACATATTTAACAAACTCTCTCCCATCTATCCCTTTTATAGTATGGGAGTCCTAGTTAACATGTTGAAAGTTCAAATCACCTACTATCATATTCGTTCTTACATTTCTTGCAAACGTCTGCTATCTAAATTAGTTCCTGTTAATTCTGCTGACTTGAGTGGCCTATAATATAATCCTATTAACATGGTCATAGCTTTCTTATTCTTCAGCTTTACTCATATAGCATCAGTAGATGAGCTGTCCAGGCCTCTAGGCTGTTCTGTCTGAGCATTTCCATTACATTTTAGTAATACCCCTCCCACCCCATCCACCCTGCTGTATGATGTCTAAAACAACAGACTCCCGTAACAGCGATAAACACAAGAATTTCTGCAGATGCTGGAAATCCAAAACAAAAGACTGAAAATACTGGAGGAACTCGGCAGGTCAGGCAACATCTATGGAAATGAATAAACAGTGGGCTACCTGTCCTGCTCCTCCTGCAACCAGGCCACAATGTCATAATTCCACACGCTGATCCATGCTCTAAGCTGATCTGCCGTACCTACAATACTCCTTGCATTGAAATAGACACAACTCAGAACATTAACCCTACCGTGCTTATCATTTAGATTTCTGTCTTTGTACGTAGGCTTAATGACATCTTTCCCCACAGACACTGCACTTTTTGCCCTGGCACTCTGGTTCCCGCCCCCCCCCCCCCCCCGCAACTCTAGTTCAAAGCTGCTGGAGCAGCATGAGCAAATCTTCACTCAAGGATGATGGTTCTCCTCCTGTTCGGGTGCATACCATTCCGTCTGTACAGTCCTCACCTTCCCTGAAGGAGAGCCCAATTATCCAAAAATCTCAAGCCTTTCCAGCACCCTTTGCCACATGCTAAGCTGTATTAACTTCCTATTTCTGACATCACTAGCATGTGGCACAGGTAGCATTCCTGAGATCAGAATCTTGGAGGTCCTGTCAGCTAACTCGCTGAACTCATTTTGTCGGACCTACCTGTGTCATTGGTACTGACATGAACCATGATGTATGGCTGCTCACCCTCCTGTTTAAGAATGCTATGGTCTCAATCCAAGATGTCCGTGACCTGGGTACTTGGGAGGCAATGTACCATCATCCACAGAGTCTCCTGTCTGTCCCCCTACCCTAACTGATGAATCCCCTATCACTATAGCTTGCCACCCCCCCCCACTTCCCTTCTGAGTTATGAAGCCAGACTCAGTGCCACAGCCCTGAACACGGGCTTTCTTCTGCTTCTGATATATTATCCCAGTCCCACGTGCTCTAATCTTGTTGATTTATCTCCCTTGTTGAAAGCCTTTCATGCATTCAGGTTCATGATATCAAAGTCAAAGTTCAGTTTATTGTCATGTGCACAACCATGTCACATTATGACAGGTTCCAAAGAAAAAGTACATGCAACAGCATCGCACACATAGCATCAGACCAGCAGCATTCACAAGATGAGCACAATTTAACAAAATTACTGTTCATAATATGTTTTACAAGAAAGAACACAATCAGAATGAAACCGTCCACTGTTGTGCCAAATGACCGAAGTGGTCACACCGCTGCTGTAATGATATGTGATGAGTGTTGTGCTTTTAGTTCAAGAACTGAATGGTTGAAGGAATGTAGCTGTTCTTGAATTTAGTGGTGTGTGACTTCAGGCTTTTGTACCTCCTGCTGGAAGTTAGCCGTGAGATGGCATGGGCTGGATGGTGGGGATCTTTGATGATGGATGTTGTCCTCCTCACATAGATGAGGAGAGAGATGCTGATGATGTACTGGGGTGGAGTTGACTACACTCTGCTGTTTCTTGCGTTTCTATGTTTTTGAATTGCCATTCCAGTTCATGATGCAACTCTTCAGGATACTTTCAACAGTACATCTGCAGGAGTTTGTTAGTGTTTTCGCTGATGTGCTGAATCCCCTTACTCTCTTTGGAAAGTAAAGTGCTTTCCCACGTGCTGGGCCCAGGACAAGTAACTATCCATGTTGACTCTGCTTGAGTTTGCAGCTCTTGTCCGATACCATTGAAGCTGGTGCGGAGGTGATAAATCCACTCATGTTGCTAACAGATGTGATTTACACTGCCTAGTTCCCTTCTTATCTCATGGATCATGTCAAGTATATTTGATTTGTATTTAGGTACTGTATACTTGGCCCCATCTATAATTTGCATGCTTTAAAAATATTAATGAAGTGTTTTTCTCTTTTTCCTGCCTGATTTTGGATTCTGGGGGATTTCTTTCATGTATTTGGCTGCTGAAACAGTTTGAGGATCTTTCTAACTGTCTCTTGACAAGAACTACTTCAGGAGGGCAGTGGTGGGACCACAGAAATCAGGAGATGTTTACAACTTTCTTTAAGGCCAGCAGCAAACACTGGGACTTCACAACTGGCAGCCAAGGAAATGCCAGGGTAGATTCAGGGCAAAGAGGCCTGCCCCTACCCATATCCTAGGTTATTTCCAAAGCCTCCCGAAATAACACTCCCCTTTTGCTTTCTCCATCAGATGTGTGCAACAGTACCAACCTTCCGGAAGTTGAAATCATCAGTCTCCTGGAAGAACAGCTGCCTCATTACAAGCTAAGAGCTGATACAATTTATGGTTATGATTATGACGACTGGCTTCATACACCCCTCATATCTCCAGATGTTAATATCGACCTCACCAATGAACAAATAGAAGAGACACTAAAATACATGCGTAAGTGGTTGATGGCATTTACCTTGTAAGATTTGGGAGAAATCTCATTCTTGTGGGAAACTGAAAGCTGGCAGGGGGTGTTGGGCATGTAAATCAAATCAAACATCTTTGGGGTTTCCTATGTGTCGTTTGTCAGGTATTCAGCCTTTGTACTGAACTTACTGGGGTTTAGTAAACTGCATATTAAAGACATAACAAAAAGGATCTGAAGCTAGTTAACTGGTCATTTTCCAAAAAATGTATCAATAATAATCTCACTCCATCCTTGTCATTCTTGTCTCCCCAATTATTTAACAGTAAGCCAGTCTGTCTATCCACTTCCCCATTCTCCACACTGGGGGCAATTTACGGTGCTCAATTAGCTCACCAACCTGTGCGCCCTTAGAATGGGAAAGAAAATTGGGGCACCTGAGGGAATCCCAAATGGTCACAGGGAGAATGTGCAAGCTCCGTGCAAACACCACCAGATTGAACTTGAGTGCTGTGAGATGATACCAGCCTCCTAATAAGGTATAACGTTAAAAAAAATTGAGATACAGTGTGGAGTCGGCCTTTCCGGCCCTCTGAGCTGTACCGCCTAGTATCCCCAGATTTAATTCTAGTCTAATCACGGGACAGTTTATAATGACCAACAGGCAGGGCTGTGGGACGACACTGGAGCATTGGGAGAACCCCCATGCAGTCCCAGGGAGAACATACAAACTCCCTGTAGTGTGGGAATTGGGAGAACCCCCATGCAGTCCCAGGGAGAACATACAAAACTCCCTACAGCGTGGGAATTGGGAGAAACCCCATGCAGTCCCAGGGAGAACATACAAACTCCCTGTAGTGTGGGAATTGGGAGAAACCCCATGCAGTCCCAGGGAGAACATACAAAACTCCCTACAGCGTGGGAATTGAACCCAGGTCGCCTGTATTGTGACACATTGTGCTAACAGTTTGCTACTGTGCCACCCCTTTTCCTTTGCTTTTTATAGAAAGTAGTAAAAATGTTAGGTTTTGCTTATTTGAAAGTGCTGCTGTTTTCTACAAATTGGATGTACATATAGATAATGTTAGCAATGTTACCAATGGTTCAACAAATACATTTCCTTTCACTGGTTATTGGTTTAAAGAAGTGTTGTGATCTTTTGAACTGACATATTTGTTTCATTTGGACAACACGTATAATGTCCTTTGGGATTAGTAGTTCTTTGGATGAAGCAATTTAACCTGCCTGCAGTGTGTAAGGCTTGGCTGACAGGCTAGGATTTTTATTTTCAGCAATTTAACCTGCCTGCAGTAGATGTGTCAGACTCTAACTGCAAGCATACTCTCTCAACAGTTGGGGACAGTGTTGCCTTGATCATTACCCACAGTCACTTGTATCATCCAGCTGTTCACTTTCTCCTTTCCATTTATCTTTTGTATTATGTAAACTAAGTTCTTGAAGAAGCAGCTTGCTTGGGAGCAGAGGTGAGATACAACCATCTGTGACATTTTTCATGCAGCTTGTGCTGTTCATCATCAGGGACCCCCAAAACCCAGAATATGCTCTCTTCTCACTGCTGCCTTCAGGAAGAAGGTACAGGAGCCTCAGGACTCTCACCACTAGGTTCAAGAACGGTTATTAGCCTTCAACTATCAGGCTTTCGAACCAAAGGGGATAACTCCACACAACTTGTCCCATCATTGAAGTGTTTCCACAACTTGTGTATTCATTTTCTTTTTTTTAATTTTATTTTTATTTGGATAAGGTATTCACAAGTAATACATAAACTTTTTTTTAAACATATATAACCTTTTCCATTTTTTATGTAAGTAAATCTATATTAATTTGTACATTCACAAGTGCACATTAAGATAATATAGAAAATAATCAGGCACTCAAATAGATGTTTATGTGCAATTGTAATTCAACTCTATTAAACTAAATAATGATAATAGTTATCAAAAATATTAATAATAGTGATGGAATACTAATTTCCATGTATCTCTTCTGGTCCAAAATTTCCCCAGATCTTTTCTTGTATTAGTTCCACATTTTCCAAAAAAAAAGAACAGTAAACATTCGAGTCAAGGGTGCTTACATTAACACTATTACTATGTTGGTGAGACAAACAGTATAAATCATTAGGAGAGTCATCTAAAGTCTGCTCGCTCTGGGGTTATAAATTCAATCCATTTATTCCAAATTTGATAAAATTTTCCCTTTTGAATTCTCAAAGAGTAGGTCATCTTTTCCATTTTAAATATTTCCAAAATGATTTCATGCCAATCTTCTAATGTAGGTGATGTTGGATTTAACCATTTTCTGGTGATTGATTTCTTACTTGCCACTAAAAGGGCCTGCAGCAGATTTATATCTTTCTTCTGTTCCAAAAATAATACATGCCCCAAGTAGAGAGTCTCAAAGTTCAGAGGTATCTGAGCCTTAACTACCTCAACTAATCTTCTGTGAACACTTTCCCAATATGAACTTAATTTAGGGCATTCCCAAAAAATATGGAAATGATTTGCCTCCTTGGAGCCACACCTTCTCCAACATGCCATGTTTGTGTCTTTATATTTTTCCTGGTATGGGGTCATGAAGTATTTTATAGTATTTTTCCAACAATGTTCTCTCCAAGTCAAAGAGTTAGTCAAAGACCACTGAAAGCTGCATATTTTCCCCCAAGCCTCCTCTGAAAGAAAGTACCAACCCAGCTTCTTTCTCCCACTTCTCTTTAATATAAAATGTGTTTTCATTTTTGGCATGAGAGAGGGCATTATATAATTGAGAAATTGATTTACTTGGTATTGAACTGTGAGCTGAATTCAGAATCTTGAAAAATTCTAATTCTACTGTTGATAAGTCTGTATATCTAAAACTCTGGTTAACCTGATGTCATATTTGAAGGTACCTATAAAAGTCATTGTGTTCTAGGCCATGTTTGTCCTGCAGGGATTGAAAACTTTGTAATACACTTTTATGTGTGAATGAGAGGTAGGTTGTAAGACCTTTCTTTATCTACAGTTCAAATCTTTTATCTGCTAGGCTGGGAAGAAATTCAGTATCATAAGCACACCATCTGAAAAGTTTTAACATGTTATTGATTCCACATGAATTAGCCTCCTTCTACCATACTTTTAATGTGAGATTTATTCAGCTGTTTTTAATCTTTTCCAATTGGGCCATCAATCCTTTGTGTGCTATTGAGGCCTGTAGAGGAAAAATGTCAACCAATCCAAATTCTATTTCCTTCCATCTAGCCTTATATTCCCTATTGCACCAATATAACAGAGGGGTTATCTGTGAAGCATAAAAATAATTTCTCAAACAAGTAAGTGCCATACCTCCTCCTTCCTTTCCTAATTGTAAGGTGTTAAATTGGATTCTAGGTTTCTTTCCTTGCCAGATAAAGCAGGAAATCCATTTGTCCCATTCCCTGAATTGATTCTCGTCCACCTCCACAGGTGAAGTCTGGAAAAGGTAAAGTAACCGAGGGAGAATATTCATTTTTATGGTATTTATCCTTGAATTTAAACTTAAAAAGGGGATAAAATTCCACCTATGTATATCTGCTTTTATCTCTGAAATTAATGGCCCATAATTTACCTGTGACAATGTTGAAAGATCTTTTGGCAGGGTTATTCCTAAATATTTTAGTGATTTAGCTTCCCACTGAAGATGATATGTACCTGTATCCTGCAGTTTTTTGGATGCTGTATAATTTAAGGACAAAACCTGCATTTTCTTTACATTAATTTTATAACCTGATATTTACCCAAACTCATCCAACAGTGTAAACAATCCTATAAATGATTTTTCTGGTTCACTCAAATAGACTAAAACGTCATCCGCAAATAGCGCCGCCTTCTGTTCAATCCCTGCCACCTTGATACCTTTTACAATTTCGCTCTGTCTTATTAGTTGGCAAGACGTTCAATGTATAGTGCAAAAAGGAGAGGAGAAATTGGGCATCCCTCTCTTATTCCTGTCTCTAAAATAAAAGAGTCAGAGAGGTCCCCATTTATCTTAATTCGAGCTGTATGGCTGTCATACAAAGTCTGGATTACTTTAGTAAAATTTTCTTGAAAGCTGAATCTTCCTAACACTCTGTATAAGAATACCCAACTAACTGAATCAAAAGCTTTCTCAGCGTCTAATCCCACTACCATTGTCTCTGTCCTGTTCTTAATAACCTGTTCTAGTATGTGTAAAGTTCTCCTTCTGTTGTCCTGAGTTTGTCTTTGCTGAATGAATCCAGTCTGGTTTAAGTGGATGAGGCCAGGTAGAAGCTTTTCCAGTCCACTAGCTAATATAGAAGTAAATAATTTGCAGTCCAAATTAAGAACACTGATTGGCCGGTAATTACCACATTCTAGTTTATCTTTACCCTCTTTAGGAATAACTGAGATAATCGCCTCTCTTGTATTCATTTTCGAGGGCTCTTCATCTCATGAATTGAATTGAATTGACTTTATTTCATACATCTTTCACATACATGAGGAGTAAAAATCTTTATGTTATGTCTCCGTCTAAATATGCAATGTGCGATCATAGTAATATGTAATTTTATAATAAATAGCACAGTCAATGTAATATAGAAATATACTCAAATCAGCGTGAATTCATCAGTCTGATAGCCTGGTGGAAGAAGCTGTCCCGGAGCCCATTGGTCCTGGCTTTTATGCTGCGGTACCGTTTCCTAGATGGTAGCAGCTGGAATAGTTTGTGGTTGGGGTGACTCGGGTCCCCAATGATCCTACAGACCCTTTTTACACATTTGTCTTTGTAACTGTCCTGAATGATGGGAAATTCACATCTACAGATGCACTGGGATGTCCGCACCATTTTCTGCAGAGTCCTGTGACTAAGAGAGGTACAGTCCCATAACAGGCAGTGATGCAGCCAGTCAGGATGCTCTCAATTGTGCCCCTGTAGAAAGTTCTTAGGACTTGGGGGCCCATACCAAACTTCCTCAACTTAAAACTATTTACCCTCTCGACCCCAGATCCATTGATGTCAATTGGAGTTAGCCTGTCTCCATTCCTCCTGTAATCCACAACCAGCTGCTTTATTTATGTGACATTGAGGGAGAGGTTGTTTTCTTGACACCACTGTGTCAGACAGATGACTGCTTCCCTGTCGGCCACCTCGTTATTGTTTGAGATTAGGCCAATCCATGTGGTGTCGTCAGCAAATTTAATTAGCAGATTGGAGCTGTGGGTGGTGACACAGCGACACAGGTAAAGGAGGTTCTTGGTATTTATTTGTTTGTTTGCTTATTTGTTCATCTGTCTATGATTACTTTTGTATTTGCACAGTCTGTTGTCCGATGCACACAGGTTAGATGAATGCGCTGGTTGGAGAGGTCTTTCATTGATTGTTTTATTCACTTACTGAGTATGCCAGTAAGAAAATGAGTATGAGGAATTTTCAACCTGTCAGTGCTATGTTTGGGAGTCCCCACCTGTTTCAAAAGGGCAACAATTATACCAGTGCCCAAGAAGAATAGCGTGAGCTGCCTTAATGACCATCATCCCGTAGCACTCACATCTTCGGTGATGAAATGCTTTAAGAGGATGGTGATGACTAGACTAAACTCCTGCCTCAGCAAGGACCTGAACCCACTGCTATTTGCCAATCGCCACAATAGGTCAACGACAGACACAATCTCAATGGCTCTTCACATGCCTTAGATCAACCGGACAACACAAACACCTACGTCAGGATGCTGTTTATTGACTATAGCTCAGCATTTAACACCATCATTCCCACAATCCTGATTGATAAGCTACAGAACCAGGGCCTCTGTACCTCCCTCTACAAATGGATCCTCGACTTCCTAACCAGAAGACCACATTCTGTGTGGATTGGTGATAACATCTCCTCCTCGCTGACAATCAACACTGGTGCACCTCAGGGGTGTGTGCTTAGCCCACTGCTCTACTCTCTCTATACCCATGACTGTGTGGCCAGGTGTAGCTCAAATACCATCTATAAATTTGCTGATGATACAACCATTGTTGGCAAAATCTTAGATGGAGACAAGTTAGCATACAGGAGTGAGATACACCAGCTAGTTGAGTGGTGTCATGGCAACAACCTTACACTCAATGTCAGTAAGACCAAAGAGCTGATTGTGGAATTCAGTGAGGGTAAGACGAGGGATCGTGAGCCAAAATCAGAGGAATCAGAAATGGAGAGAGTTAGCAATTTCAAGTTCCTGGGTGTCAAGATCTCTGAGGATCTAACCTGGTCCCAACATATCAATGCAGCTATAAAGAAGGCAAAACAGCGGCTATATTTCATGAGAAATTTGAGAAAATTTGGTTTGTCACCTAAAACACTCCGAAACTTCTACAGAAGTACAATCGAGAGCATTCTGACAGGCTGCATCATGCAGTATCCAAAACATCTTCAAGGAGTGGTGCCTCAGAAAGGCAGCGTCTGTTTTTAAGGACCCCCCCATCACCCAGAGCATGTCCTCTTTTAACTGTTACCATCAGGTAGAAGGTACAGAAGCCTGAAGAAAGACACTCAGTGATTCAGGAACAGCTTCTGCCCCTCTGCCATCTGATTTCTAATGGACATTGAACCCATGAACACTACCTCACTTCTTTAGATTAGTTCTGTTTTTGCAGTTAACAGTTTAGTATACATATATATATACTGTAATTGATTTACTTATTTATTTTTCTATATTATCATGTATTACATTGTACTGCTGCAGCTGTGTTAACAAATTTCATGATGTATGCCAGTGATATTAAACCTGATTCTGATTCTGAATCTCAGGGTTGTATATGGTGACATAGGAGTACCTTGATAATAAATTTGCTTTGAACTTTGAACTTTCACAGTATTGAGCTTTGCATCTTTCATCTAATCAATATTTGCCAATGTTTGATATGAAGGTTGTTGAATGAGCAGTGCCAATGATTTGTGGTTTGGTGGTTTTCTGCAGCACTGGGAACATGCTGTTGAAGACTATGTATGGGCAGCCCCGATGAAATATGTGCATGTCTCAATTCAAACCAGTCTCTGAAAGTCTCTGCAATGTCAGGTTGGTTTCTGTATGCTCCACACCCACTTTGCTCCAAGATTTCATTTCACATATACTTTTGCTGTTTACAATGTGTTTGGTGTTTTGCTGCACTGAAGCTTGATGTCCAGATATTAAAGGAAGCTTGAAATCCCGGGTCAGATTTTGTGAAGAGGTGGTTTTTGACACTGCCCTGGTGTCGAACAAAAAGTTGCAAGGTAGAAACGCAAAAATGAGAAAAAACACAGAATGCTCAGCCACTACTGCTCAGTTACAGGTTCAGTATGGCTTTTGTTCCTGTCCCTGGGCAGTTTGCACAAGGTATACCCTGGGGAGTGAAACTGGCCGGGTGGTCTGAGGGCTGGGTAGAGTTGGGTCAAATGGCCCCCTTTTATCATGTTCAGGTAATACGTGGGGGAAAAATCAAGTGACCTCTTTGGAGACTGTGAGGAACCACAAAAAAAAAACAAAGCCTTGTGCCTGCTGAAAATCAGAACTATAAAGGGAAGCTAGAAATTCTCAAGAGTGGTTAATGCCTTGGAGAATGAAACAATGTTAATATTTCCTGCAGTTAAGCTCCCCTTTGATTCTGATGAGACAACTCTACAGCAAGAAGCAGCACAGTTTGAACCTCCTAACCCACGTACAGAGGAGGTAAAGTTATCGTTGGGGCTGCTCGCTCCATGTTGTGGACTGTGCTGTAGAATGGAGGGTTGACAAGTGGCAGGATTCCAACAGACTTACAGTAACTGTTGATCACTGGCTATAGTTGTCAATGGTCATAGAACAAGTTACGTCGATTAATTGCAAAGGAGATTGTTTACACTGAAAGTAATGCTTGCTTCCATCCGGTTTATTTGACATTTGAGACCTTTGCAGTCTGCTTTGGATATCACACATGCATCATTCACATGAGGCACTTTGGAGGCTGAAGGGTCTGTTTCTGGATGTGCCGACATCCAAACACAAGGGATTCTGCAGATGCTGCAAATCTTCAACACATATACAGTTGAAGTCAGAAGTTTACATACACTGCAGCCAAATACATTTAAACTCAGTTTTTCACGATTCCTGACATTTAATCCGAGAAAACATTCCCTGTCTTAAGTCATTTAGGATAACTATTTTAAGAATGTGAAATGTCAGAATAATAGTAGAGAGAATGATTTATTTCAGTTTTATTTCTTTCAGCACTTTCCCAGTGGATAAAAAGTTTTCATACACTTTGTTAGTATTTAGTAGCATTGCCTTTAAATTGTTCAACTTGGGTCAAACGTTTTGGGTAGCCTCCCACAAGCCTCTCACAGTAAGTTGCTGGAATTTTGTTCCATTCCTCCAGTCAGAACTGGTGTAACTGAGTCAGGTTTGTAGGCCTCCTTGCTCGCACACGCTTTTTCAGTTCTGCCCACAAATTTTCTATTGGATTGAGGTCAAAAAATGATGTCAAGTCTGGTTCATCCTTGGGAGCAATTTCCAAATGCCTGAAGGTACCACATTCATCTGTACAAACAATAGTACGCAAGTATAAACACCATGGGACCACGCAGCCATCATACCGCTCAGGAAGGAGACAAATTCTGTCTCCTAGATGAACGTACTTTGGCGCGAAAAGTGCAAATCAATCCCAGAACAACAGCAAAGGACCTCGTGAAGATGCTGGAGGAAACAGGTAGACAAGTATCTATACCCACAGTAAAACAATTCCTATATCGACATAACCTGAAAGGCTGCTCAGCAAGGAAGAAGCCACTGCTCCAAAACCGCCCTTAAAAAGCCAGACTACAGTTTGTAAGTGCACATGGGGACAAAGATCTTACTTTTTGGAGAAATGCCCTCTGGTCTGATGAAACAAACATTGAACTGTTTGGCCATAATGACCATCGTTATGTTTGGAGGAAAAAGGGTGAGGCTTGCAAGCCGAAGAACACCATCCCAACCGTGAAGCATGGGGGTGGCAGCATCATGTTGTGAGGGTGCTTTGCTGCAGGAGGGACTGGTGCACTTCACAAAATAGATGGCATCATGAGGAAGGAAAATTATGTGGATATATTGAAGCCATCTCAAGACATCAGCCAGGAAGTTAAAGCTTGGTCGCAAATGGGTCTTCCAAATGGACAATGATCCCAAGCATACCTCCAACACTGTGGAAAAATTGCTTAAGGACAACAAAGTCAAGGTAATGGAGTGGCCATCACAAAGCCCTGACCTCAGTCCGATAGAAAATTTGTGGGCAGAACTGAAAAAGTGTGTGCGAGCAAAGAGGCCTACAAACCTGACTCAGTTACACCAGTTCTGTCTGGAGGAATGGAACAAAATTCCAGCAACTTACTGTGGGAAGCTTGTGGAAGGCTATTCTAGGATCAAATGTCAGGAATTGTGAAAAACTGAGTTTAAATGTACAAAATTGGCTAAGGTGTATGTAAACTTCTGACTTCAACTGTACAATGCTGGAGGAACAATAGAGCTAGCAGCATTTATGGAGGAAAATATCTTGACTATTACCTTCTTGACTTGTTTTGCTGATGTTGATTTGTATATCTTGGCACACAGCACCCTGTGTCAGGGTGTGAAAGAGCAGGTGTGTGTTGATTCCAGAAGCAAAGTCACCAAGGAAGTTGCCCTCCATTCTCAAGATAGATGGTGTAAATGGTCACTGACTATTCATTCATTCTGTGGCTGGACTCAATGCTTTGTAACGCTGTTAAATTCAGACTTGTTCCTTGGCAATGAGGGCGTGTGAAACTCAGAAATATGCCTATGGTGTTAATAGGAGAGACTCAGCAACAGTGTAAGCTGTAGATTGCCTGGATTCACTAAGCCAACTGCAATACCTTATGATCTGCACTCTGCTTGTGTCCTAGCAATGATGTTCTTTATGCTTTGAAACTTCTAATTATCATCAATACCTAAACGATTGTTCACAGATTCAAACCGTGAAGCGTCCATGAGTGAGTCAACAAGTTCAGTGTATCAAATCTTACTTTTTTTACTAAAAACATCCTCCCTTGTTACTGAAAGTAAAAACAATTGATCTCCGGCATCTTCCTCTTTTGAATCCACAAAATGAGGAATGTTTGAAGCGTAGCCACTGGTGTAATGTTGGAGGCTTAGCAAGCTACCACAACTGTGGAGTCTAAGCAAGTTTAGAATATGCTTGAATATCTCACCAGATGATCAGGAATTTCAAAGACCAGATCTCATTCAGTTGTGCACTGTAATGCTAGTTTGAGTTGCACATTGACATCCTTGGTGTAGGTGTTGAATTTTCAACAATATTTAATTATTTTTTTCTGCACTCTGAACATTACTGATGAAGCCAGAGCTTATTGCCCATGAGAAAGAATTGGTGAGCTAGTGTCTTGTAACACTACAGCCTTCTGGTGAAGGTGCTCACTCAATGCTTTTGGGAAGGGAATTCCAGAAGTTAGATGCAGGGGTGATATATCTCCAAGTCAGGCCAAGATGTGATTTGGTGGAATTGTGCCTGTGGCTGCCGTTCTTGTGGAGATCATATGTTGACAGTGCTGTCAGTAACCAATGCATTTTGTAGGTGGTACACGTTGTAGCCACTGAGTACTGGTGGTGGAAAGAACATGCAGGGTGATTGGTGAGGTTCCGGTCGAATGTGTTGCTGCATCACCCCAGCCCGAGGGCTTCACCATGGATCAGACAGCAACATCAGCTAAAGGCAGTGTTTGCTTCATGATTAAATCATTGTGATACACAAATGTGGTAGTTCTGGAACATTTGGCGGTCAAATGTCATCCATTCTGTCTGCGGAGGAAGTTCCACCATTTCACCCCTGGCAAACATCTAGCTGGAACTGGAGGAGCTGTGCACCATGATCAACTGTCATGAGACAGTGCATCCTACTGCCTTCCTAATCATTGCAGGAAACCAGAAATCTCTGATTAATCGTCATCAACTTGTCACCTGTAAAACCCGAGGAACCAACACAATCGATCACTGTGACACCATCATCGTGAACAAGGAGGCGTAATGAAACAATATATTTACAATATTACTAAAATATTAAACACACATCACTCCTCCCTGCTTAGCTATAAACTACAACTCAATAGAGAATGCATCTTAACTATATACACAGTATACTATATAATTCAACTGCTATATACAGACACTCACAGCATAGGATATTTTAAATTGTCGCATTCAGGCCTGAAGATTTAATCAGTGTGGAGGATTTCTTACTCTTGTGGGATAATGTCTTTTCTGACAAGGGGGATCATTCTGCTTGTCAGGTGAGACTTGTGGCAGTGAAACACTCTCAGATTCTGAGGCCTCCTGTAGTGGTGGTTCTGAGACTGCAGAAAGTGGTTCTGAGAGCTATATCCACCTTTCTTCTTTAACAATTGATTCTGCTCTCCTCAACTGATCAATATGTCGTCTTCAGATGACATCAGACGCAATCTCCACTGTGTAGGACAGTGGTTCAGTTCTGTCCTTCATCTTTCCCAGTACCTACTTTTGATCACCTCTGTAGTTCCTCACCAGGACTGCTTGTCCAGGAGTGAAACATCGAACCTCCTTGTTTGAGGAGCCCTCAGTTCCTGCACAATCCTTCTGAGATCGGGTTTGATGAGATCCAAGCGTGAGGGCAAGGGATGGCCCAGGAACAACACAGCTGGTGTGTTGTTGGTTATGGAGTGTGCTGCATTGCGATATGCAGGGTGGAAAGTGGTGAGCGTCTGGGTCAGTGTCAGTACAGTGTGTTCTACTGACTTTGCTCACAGTGTGTTCTTTAGACTCTGGATAAACCTTTCCACCTAGCCATTTGTAGCTGGGTGGTATGATGCAAATGTAATGTCTTATTCCAATCAGATTTTAGGGATGACTGAAACTGTTCCCCAACAAACTGTTGTCTATCGTCACTGACTAAGTGTCCTGGAACACCATTCCTTGGGAAGAGTTCTCAACACATCAACAGTGTGTGACGCTGCAGTGGAGGCTATCAGGAACACTTCTGGCCATTTTCTACTTCAACTCGGCACGAGTAAAAATGTGGAAACTGGAGATTCTGCTGCGTGTTCCAGACATTTCAGAATCAGAATCGGGTTTATTATCACCGGCATGTGTCCTGAAATTTCTTAACTTTGTGGCAGCAGATCAGTGAAATACATAATCATAGAGAGAGAACAAAAAACTGAATTACATGTGTTTTTTTGTGTGTGTGTGTGTGTGTGTGTATATATATATCTTTACCTATATCAAAATCAGATTTATTATCACCAGCATGTGTCGTGAAATTTGTTAACTTAGCAGCAGCAGTTCAATGCAATACATAATATAGAAGAAATAAATCAATTTATTACAGTATACGTATATTCAATAGATTAAAAATCATGCAAAAAACAGAAATATAATTTTAAAAAATGAGGAGGCGTTCAAGGGTTCAATGTCCATTTAGGAATCGGATGGCAGAGGGGAAGAAGCTGTTCCTGAATCGCTGAGTGTGTGACTTCAGGCTTCTGTACCTCCTACCTGATGGTAACAGTGAGAAAGGGGCATGCCTTGAGTACTGGGGTCCCTAATAATTGACACTGCCCTTCTGAAACATCGCTCCTTGAAGATGTCCTGTGTACTTTGTAGGCTAGTACCTAAGACGGAGCCGACTAAATTTACAGCCCTCTGCAGCTTCTGTTGGTCCTGGGCAGTAGCCCGCCACTCCCCCGCCCCATATCAGACAGTGATGCAGCCTATCAGAATGTTCTCCATGGTGTATCTATAGAAGTTTTTGTGTGTTTTTGTTGAAATACCAAATCTCTCCAATTCCTAATGAAATATAGTCGCTGTCTTGTGTGTGTGTGTGTGTGAACAAGACCACAGCCTGTGTGGATTGGTGATTAACATATCCTATTTGCCACCGTTATATTTTCTAACTTTTAAACAATAAACTAATTCAAAGGGAAACAAGAGAGCCAAGAGATGTGAGTCTTAGTTTGTTCTTTACTTTAAGCGAGTTGTGTAGATATTACATGGTAGCACCATGATGTATGCAATTTATGTATTTTTACATTTATTTTTACATAATCTATGGGGAATTACTTAAATGAACAATAATGCTTAATCAAACAATATATTTACAATATAACTGAAATATTCAACACACAACAAAAGCCATTTGCAAAGATGAAGTGGGATCTTGCTTGCCCAATGTTAGTTGCCGCCCACTACCTTTTAGGCTACCAGGGCAACCAAAAATAGATATAATTGGGTGCCCCCATTTCTTCCAGTCAATCAGAATGAAGAATTCTCATTGTCTGCAAAGCAGGGACAAAGAAAAACTCTTCTAACTTTGTTTCTTTTTAAGACATCCTTTATCAGCAATTAATTTGAAAGTTGAGACATGCAAATTCTGCACACCCATTAAAAGAAATATGGACATTTTGAAATAATCATGGAAAATTGGAATCTAAAGGTCAGACATTTTCCAATAATTATGATTAAGTATGACTTTGTAAATATTGCAACATTTCATTCGAAGGCTTAAAATTTCCCTGGCTTTTGCTGAGAGAATAGATTGTACAAAATTGTAGCTGAGCGTAGATGCAACATGTCCAGCAAGATCGCATGTTATCACTGTCAGCAAAGCCAATTTCTGCTTCTAATTTTGCACCTGAGAGCACTGAAGGTTGGTGTTGATTCCCTGAGTGACAACAGGTAAAGCTGGCAATCTCCCATTATTACAGCAGGCAAGTCCAAACCAGTGCCACTGATATCCTTGAGTGGCAGAGTTTGCAGCACAGAAGTAGTCCCTGACTCCATCTGTGTGGGAAAAACTTACTCCTCAGACCCTCTTAAAACTTCCTCCTCTCACCTTAAACTTACACCCTCCTTGATACTTGTACCTTGGCAAAAATATCCTGACCTCAACGCTACCTGTGTCTTTCATAACCTTCAGAATCAGGTTTAATATCACTGGCATATGTCTTGAAATTTGTTAAATTTGCGGCAGCAGTACAATACATATAAAGAAAAAAATTAAATTACAGTATGAATATATACATATTAAAGAGTTAAATTAAATAGTGGTGCAAAAAAATTTAAAATGTAGTGTTTATGAGTTCAATGTCCATTCAGAAATCAGATGGTAGAGGCAAGCTGTTCCTGAATCGTTGAGTATGTGCCTTTAGGTTTCTGGATCTCCTTCCTAATGGTAACAATGAGAAGAGGGCAGGTCCTGGCTGATGAGGGTCCTTAGTGATCGATGCCGCCTTTTTGAGGCACTGCTCCTTGAATATGCCCCGGATACTTCTATGAGATACCCCTCCTTCACTTCAGGGAAAACAGTCCCAGCCTTCCCAATCACTTCCCATAACTGAAGTCCTTCAAACAAGATAACATCCTGGTGAATCTCCTTTGCATTTACTCCAGGGTAATCACATTTTTCTTCCAATGTAGTGACTAGAACTGCACACCTGAAGTCTAACCAGTATTTTGTAAAGTTACAACGTAACCTCCCAACTTTGATATTCTCTGCCCTGACCAAAAAGGCAAGTATGCCATCTGCCGCCTTCACCACCCAACCAACTATATTGTCACTTTCAGGGAACTATTGACTTGGACCCCTCGGCCTGTCTGTTCATGCAATGGTCTTGTATGCCCACTTAATAAAATGCAGATTCCAGGATAGTAATTATGATTAAGAATAAAAGTAAAAGCAGAGTTGGGGGGGGCGGGGTGCTGGGATAGGATGAATGGAAACAGACCTTTCAGGTTACTGAATCATGCTGGCCATTAAAGATCCATTGACACCAATTCTATACTTGACGGGTTGATCATCGAATTGTCTGGGCAGGTTGTACTCTGCTGTATTACTGACGGAGCTCTGCACAGTGGACAAACAAACACTTCAATGTAATATCAGGGAGATAGTTATCTCTCAGTGCACATCCTAAAGATAAGGTACCTTACCATATTCCCCTCCCTGTTTGTGAGCTTGCTGTGAGCAGATTGCCCTGTTTCATTGATCACTGCACTGTCAAGCACTGCGAAAATCTGTTTTTCTACTAGAAATTGACTTCTTCTGGCTGAACTGCATTTAACCCCAAGTGTAACTGATTGACATTTTGTACTGAAGTATTGTGCACACAATGAATTTGGGCACTGCTTCAATATGGTATATGTGTTTAATGATCTAAATTCTTATCTATTGATCATATTGACAGTAGTAAAACAAAACCAAAGGGATGTTAATTCACAACTTGTTTTGACTCGTGAATCGTTCATCCTTTATCTCACAATGACTAAGGAGCTATTTGTTCTGAACACATGAAATAGTTTGATTCCGCAGCCCTCACCTCCAGCAGATAGTCTGAGCATAATTGTAAAACCTCATCCAAAGATGATTGCTACTCCTGTGCTAGGCTCCCTCAGTCCTGCACCCGAGCTGACCAGACTCTGAGGTGAGGTGTTCACTGAGCCACAGCTGACATTACAAGAGAGGGTCATTATTATTTGGTGGGAGATGTGATGGACCTCTTGTTCACTCAATGCACTGTGCTCTCTCTGCAGCACATACCATCAAGGACTCTTTACGGAGAATTTCTTTTAAAAATAACAAAGTTAAATAGAAAATTGTATCAGAATCTTACCAGGGCATGGTATGTTGGCACCAGAAGCAAGGCAACACTTGTGGGCTGCTCCCAGCACATCCTTCGACTGTGTTGCAGACATGACCATTAAAGCTAATTTGTATCTTTAATATTGGATTTTAGTATCATATGTCAATGAATTGAATGATGGAATTGATGGCTTTATTGTAAAGTCTGCAGACGATATGAAAATAAGCAGAGGGGCAAGTAGATTTGAGTAAGTAGAGAGGCTACAGAAGGACTTAGATTAGGAGAATGAACAAGGAAGTGGCAGATGGAATACAGTCTCAAGAAGTGTATGTCATGTACTTTCGTAGAAGAAATGAAAAGTTTGATTATTTTCCAAATGAAGAGAAAATACAAAAACTGAGGCGCAAAGGGACTTGGGAGTCCTTGTGCAGATTTCCCTGAAGGTTAATTTGCAGGTTGAGTCTGTGGTGAGGAAGGCAAATGCAATGTTAGCATTCATTTCAAGAGGACTAGAATATAAAAGCAAGGATGAAATGTTAGACTTATAAAGCACTGGTGAGGCTCACTTGGAGCCTTAAGAAAGGCTGTGCTGGAACTGGAGAGGCTTCAAAGGAAGTTCATGACCATGGTCCAGGATGGAAAGACTCGTCATATGAAGAGTGCTTGATGGCTCTGGTCCTGTATTCACTAGAATTCAGAATAATGATGGGGAGCCTCATTGAAACCTATGGAATGGTGAAATTGCCTTGATAGAGTGGAAGTGGAGAGGATGTTTCCTTCGGTCGGAGAGTCTAAAACCAGAGGACACAGCTTCAGAGTAGCGGAGCATCCTTTTAAAATGAAGACAAGGAATTTCTTTAGCCAGAGAGTGGCAAATCTGTGGAATTTGTTGCCACAGGCAGTTGTGGAGGCCAAATCTTTATGTATAGGTAAGGGAGAGATTGATAGATTCTTGATTGGTCAGGGCATGTAGGGATATGAGGAGAAGGTACGAGATTGAGGCTAAGAGGAACATTGGATCAGAAATGATGAAACGGCAAGCAGACTCGATGGGCCAAATGGCCTAATTCTGCTCTTGTATCTTGTGGTCTGAAGTTAAAATGTTTCAGATTGAGACAATATAAGTACAGCTGATTGAACTGTGAACAAGCCAGGAATAAAAAAAAAATTTGAGAGCTGGGCAGATTAAGATATTTCACTGCTTTACATTGTTCAGCAGGAGATACAGTGGTGCAATCTCCACCTCGTGCTCTTCATGCAGGAAGGTTGTTCTAAGTATGGACTTGGTATCAGATGATACCTCAGAGCCATTATTTAGCAGGAGATTTAGTTTGATCTTTTTCTGTAAATGATCTTTGTCCTTTTCAAGTAAACAAATAGAAGTTTTATTTTATTTCCAATCTGCAACACAAAATGGAATTTTTTGCTGCTGGGGGGTTTGACATGGGTCATAAGACCAGAAGATAAAGGAGCAGAATTAGTCCATTTGGCCCATCAAGTCTGCTTCACCATTTGATCATGGCTGATGCATTTCCCTCTCAACACCATTCTCCCATAACTCTTTACACCCTGATTTATCAAGAATCTCTGTTTGAAGTACACCCAATGACCTAGCCTCCACAGCCACCTGTGGCAATGAATTCCACAGATTCACGAACATTTGGCTAATGAAACACCTTCTCATCTCTGTTCTAAATGGATGTCCCAATATTCTGAGGCTGTGTCCTCTGCTTGTAGAATCCCCACCAGAGGAAACATCCTCTCCACATCAACTTTATTGAGGCCTTTCAACATTCAATAGGGTTCAATGAGATTCCCCCCCCCACACCATTACTTTTTTAAATTCCAGCGAGTTCAGGCCCAGAGAAATACAAAAACTCTTCATATGATAAACTTACATTCCGGGAATCAGATTCATGAACCTCCTTTGAGCCCTGTCCAATGTCAGCATATCCTTTCTTAGTTAAAGGACCCAAAACTGCTCGCAATACTCCAAGTGAGGCCACACCAGTACCTTATAAAGCCTCCTTGCTTATATATTCCAGTCCTCTTGAAATGAATGCTAACATTGCATTATTTTTCTCACCACTGACTTGACCTGCAAGTTAACCTTCAGGGAGTCCTACACGAGAACTCCCAAGTCCCTTTGCACCTCGGATTTTAAAAACTTTCTCCCTGTTTAGAAAATAGTCTATGCTTTTGTTCCTTCTACCAAAGTGCATGACCATACACACCCTGACACTGTACTCCATCTGCCACTTCCTTGCCCATTCTCCTAATCTGTCCAAGTCCTCTACCTCCCTACTTCCTCAACACTACCTGCCCCTCCACCTTTCTTTGCACCATCTACAAACTTAGCCACAAAGCCATCAATTCCATCATTAGAATCATTGATATACAACGTATAAAGAAGTGGTCCCAACACAGACCCCTGTGGTTCACGACTAGTCACCGGCAGCCAATCAGAAAAGGCTTGCTGTATTCCCACTCTGTGCCTCCTGTTAATCAGCCAATGCTCTAGTTTCTTACTAGTTTCTTTCCTGTATTGCCAGGGTCTCTTATCTAGCTAAGCAGCCACATGTGCAACACTTTGTCAAAGGCATTCTTAAAATCCAAATATACAGCATTCACCGATTCTCCTTTTTCTATCCTGCTCATTATTTCTTCAAAGAATTCTAACAGATTTGTCAGGCAAGATTTTCCCTGAAGGAAACCATGCTGACTTCAATTTATTTTATCATGTGTCCCTAAGCTCCCCAAAGTCATATCCTTAACAATTGACTCCAATATCTTCCCAACCACTGAGGTTAGGCTAACTGGCCTATAATTTCATTTCGTCTGCCTCGCTCCCTCTTTGGAGTGATGTTTGTAATTTTCCAGACCTCCAGAACCTATTGATTCTTAAAAGATCATTTATAATGCCTCCACAATTTCATCAGCTACCCCTTTCTGAACCCTGGGGTATAGTCCATCTGGTCCAGTTGACTCACGTAACTTCAGAGCTTTCAGTTTCCCAAGTAACAGCCATTGTGCTCACTTTTGCCCCCTAACACTCACAAAAATCTGGCACACTGCTAGTGTCTTCCACAGTGAAAATTGCTTATTTAGTTAGTTTGCCATTTTCTTGTCCTTCATTATGACCTCTTCAGCTTCCCTTGTGTTCAGGTCATACCTTCCTGAAAAGAGATCACAACAATCTAGAAATCTGAAACCCTTCCCTCTGCACCAGTTCTTTAGCCACACACTCATCTGACAAATCGTCCCGTTCTTGCCCTTACTAATGCGTGTCACAGGCAGCGATCCAGAGTTTACCACCCTGGAGGTCCCGTTTTCAACTTTCTACCCAACTCCCCAAATTCTCTCCTCAGGACCACCTCATTTTTTTGATCTATGCCATTGATGCCGATAATGTACCACGACTTCTTGCTGTGAACCTAATCCAGGGCATTCCTGATCCTGGCACCCAAGAGGCAATATATCATCTGGGTGTCTGCATCGCATCCACCAAACGTTATGTCTACTCCTCTAACTTAAGGCAATAAGACTATAGGATATAGGAGCAGAAATAGGCCATTTGGTCCATCGAGTCTGCTGTGCCATTTCATCATGGCTGATCCATTTCCCTTTCAACCCCAATATCCTGTCTCCACCTTGTAACCCCTCATGCCCTGACTAATCAAGAACCTATCAAATTCTGCCATAAGTACTCTCAGTGACTTGGCCTCCACAATTGCCCGTGGCAATGTATTCCATGGATTAACCACTCTTTAGCTAAAGAAATTCCTCCTCTTCTCTGTTCAAAATGGACCTCCCTCTATTCTGAGGCTGTACCCTCTGGTCAAAGACTCCCCACATAGGAAACATTATCTCCACTCTATCAAGCCCTTTCAATATTAGATTGGTTTCAATGCCCCCCCCCCCGCCTTATTCTTCTGAATTCCAGGGAGTACAGGCCCAGATCCATCAACTGTTCCTCATATTGGTAACACTTTCATTCCCAGAATCATTCTCATGAACCTCCTCTGAACACTCTCCAATCTCAGCACATTCTTTCTGAGATGAGGGATACAAATCTGCTCACAATACTCCAAGTGAGGCTTTACCTGTGCCTTCTAAGCCTCAACATTACATCCTTGCTTTTATATTCTAGTCCTCTCGAAGTGAATGCTAACATTATATTGGCCTTCCTCACAACTGACTGCAAATTAACCTCTAGCGAATCCTGCACATAGACTCCCAAGTCCCTTCACGTCTCAGATTTTCGCATTTTCTGTTGATTTAGAAAATAGATTACACTTTTACTACTTCTACCAATTTAAATGACCATACAATTCCCAACACTTCATCTGCAACTTCTTGGCCCATTCTCCTCATCTGTCCAAGTCCTTCTGTAGCCTCCCAGCTTATTCAACACTACCTGCCCCCCCACCTATCTTCGTATCGTCCACAAAACTGACTACAAAACCATCTATTCTGTCATCCAAATATTTGACGTATAATGCAAAAAACAAGTGGTCCCAACACAGACACTTGTGACTGTCAGCCAGCCGAATAGGCTCTCTTTATTTCCATTTTTTGCCTCCTACCAATCAGCCAATGCTTTATCCATGGGCTCATGTGTGGCACATTGTCAAAGGTTTTATGAAAATCCAAGCCAGAGATTGCCTCCCTCAAGTAGATTGTGCCCCTCAACAGTTCCAAAACAGTATGCTTAGTATTGAGGGAATGGCCTCTGGGGCTCCCTGCTCTGACTGCCAATTCCCTTCCTTCAGTCACCCATTTTCATCACTCCTCCAACCTAGGGGCGACTACCTAGTGTAGCTCCCACCTATCATTTCCCCAGTATCCCATAGCGACCAAATGTCGTCGAGTGGCAGCTCCAGTTCTGTAACACGTTCTCTGGGGCGGTGTCCTGGTGCTCTTGGTGCAGGTGTGGTTAGCTGGGAGGCTGCAGGTCTCCCAGAATTCTCAGATCTTCCACAACAACATAACAGCCAGAGTTGTTCTCCACACCCCCCACCCGCCAGAGTCGCTTTCCCCGCCCTCCCCTGAGTCGTTCTCCCCCCCGCCGACCTACCGCCCTGGACTCATTCCCCCCCCCACCCCCCAGAGTCTCTCTCCCTGCCCCCCCCCCCCGACCCACCACCCTGGACTCGTTCTCTCCCCCATCCCCCCAAATCATTCTCCCTGACCCCCCCCCAAGGAGTCGTTCTCCCTGACCCTCCCCTGGGAGTTGTTCTCCCTGACCCCCCCAGAGTCATTCTCCCTGAACCCTGTAGTAGTTCTCCCTGACCGCACCCCCCCGGGAGTCATTCTCCCTGCCCCCCCCACCCCCAGAGTCTTTCTCCCCTCCCCCCCTCCCCCCCCCGGAGTTGATGTCTACTGTAAGCCTACGGACTCTCACAGCTGCCTGGACTATTCCTCTTCTCACCCTGTCTCTTGCAAAAATGCCATCCCCTTCTTGCAATTCCTCCGTCTCCGCCGCATCTGCTCTCAGGATGAGGCTTTTCATTCCAGGGCGAGGGAGATGTCCTCCTTTTTTAAAGAAAGGGGCTTCCCTTCCTCCACCATCATCTCTGCTCTCAAACGCCTCCCCTCCCCCTCCTGTCTTCTCCTATCATTTTGGATCTCCCCCTCCCTCTCCCCCTTTCAAATCTCTTACTATCTCTTCTTTCAGTTAGTCCTGATGAAGGGTCCCGGCCTGAAATGTCGACTGTACCTCTTCCTATAGATGCTGCCTGGCCTGCTGCGTTCACCAGCATTTTTTGTGTGTGTTGCTTGAATTTCCAGCATCTGCAGATTTCCTCGTGTCTGTGTTCCAGAGTTTGTTTTTTTTTTCCTGTTGAGAGTCATTGGAGTGCTTAGTATTTACTGTGAATGCCCGTAACAGCATGAATCTCGGGGTAGTATATGGTGACATACATGTACTTTGTTAATAAATTTGCTTTGAACTTTGTATGCAGTTGACGGATGGAAAGATGCAGGATTCAGACTCTGTATGTGTCCACGTGTGGTAACGTGGCATCCATGGGAACGGGGAGAAGGCAAAGTCTGGCCTTCCATTCTCATGGGCCTTTTTGTTATTGTGTGAATATGTTTTCCTCTACGTTGGTACCTTGCATAATATTGCACGATGTCCATCTTGGTATGACAGGCGACTGGAATCAGTGGTGAAGTGAATCATTGCTGCAGTCTCTGTTGAGAGAGGTCTAACTAACAGCACTGCTGTGAATAGAATCTGGTGAGAATGTACCAGGAAACGGCCCGGGCCTGGGCGTGGACAGTCTGTCAGTAGAAGCTGGGGCAAGTGAGGTGAGCACTTGGACCAGAGATCTAGGGCTCAGGACGGCACCCTGGCTGGCATGGTGAATGTGGCTCTTGTCTGGAAATAGATTTTGCAGCCGACCTCGGGAAGCTGCAGTGATAAGGAAGTTAGTGAACAGAACATTGGTTTTGCCATGCAAAATTCTGAGCTGATTAGGAGAGTGTTTATTTGCATTTGTTCGTGTCTAAGCTTTTATATTTCAGGCTGTTGAGAAATGCTCTGGCTGCTCGAAATGGAGTTTGTGTCCTTACAAAGTCTCGCCTGCACTTTCACTGGCTAGAGTAAATAGCTGATTGGCTCTTCGGAGTTACCACAGGTTTGTATGTCACAGAGCCAACATTCCCCTTCATCAAAGAGAATTTGAATAGACCAAGGCATTAGGCTTATGTTTTGATCAGGAGCTTGATGGTTGATGAAAACCCTTATTAAATTTCACAAGTGGCTGATCCCAATCAAAATGAGTCCACACCTCACCAACCATTTGCATAGCCAGTACTTCCCAAGACTGGGGTGCTGAAGTAATTATCTGATCATTTAAGATTCTGATTGTTTTCTCAGCTGGTTTTCCCCATTTGGGTAATGTGAAAACTTTGGAGCCCAGCTTTAGTGGCCTGAAATATTAGGAAAACTAGCCAGTGCCTGTGTCTGGGTTGAAGGATCGGGGCATTGTGTCTGTGTCTGGGTTGAAGGATTGGGGCGCTGTGGCTGGGTTGAAGGATCGGGGCATTGTGTCTGTATCTGGGTTGAAGGATCGGGGCATTGTGTCTGTATCTGGGTTGAAGGATCGGGGCATTGTGGCTGTGTCTGGGTTGAAGGATCGGGGCATTGTGTCTGTGGCTGGGTTGAAGGATCGGGGCATTGTGGCTGTGTCTGGGTTGAAGGATCGGGGCATTGTGGCTGTGTCTGGGTTGAAGGATCGGGGCATTTGTCCAATTGGCTGCTGCTCGTGACCTCCCATGATCAGATGTCATACATGAAATTGTACTTATTAAAGCACTAAATCACCTTCAGCTTTTCAAATCACAAACACTAAAAGAGACAATTTGTTGTCCTTGCTGGTTGCAAAAAGTCTCCTGGCTAGGTCCTACTGATCACCACTGGCTCCGTAGACCTGTGATCAGGAACTATTTAACAGTGGGGAGGCTCTCTGTCTCTCATCCTCTTAGGCAGTAAGCTCCATACCCCACGCTCTCTGGGCAAAGGGATGGGGGTAGTCTCCCATTACACACCACTCCCCACCTCTACTCCAGTGTGTCCAATTACACACCACTCCCCACATAACCTCCAGTGTGTCCCATTACACATCACTCCCCACATAACCTCCAGTGTGTCCCATTACACACCACTCCCCACATAACCTCCAGTGTGTCCCATTACACATCACTCCCCACATAACCTCCAGTGTGTCCCATTACACACCACTCCCCACATAACCTCCAGTGTGTCCCATTACACACCACTCCCCACATAATATTGACGATATTTTTGCGGACCGGCCGACCGGTGGGTGGGGGGTGGTGTTCAAGTTCAACAGTGCACGGCAGGGAATGAGGAAAGGTGCAGCTGACTCATATCGTTTCATATCACCAAATCATATCGTTTCCTCGCGGCCCGGTAGCACATGCTTTGCAGCCCGGTGGTTGGGGACCACTGAACTATACCACCTTGAGGCTCGTCTGCTTACAGGCAGCCTCGAGTTAGAAATCCGAAAGAATCCAATTTAAAAGAATATGAACACCCAATGCGCAGAGAAAGAGGGAGGAAAAAAATACTAATCGTGCAAACAGTAAAAGCAAACAACAGCAGCGCTTCGACCTTGACCTCGACCTCAGTTCCGGCTGCCAAGCAATAGGCAAAGCTGAGGATTCAGGGCCTTCTCTTCCGGAGATTCTCGATCGCACAGTAGCAGCGGCAGTGAAGCAGGCATTTCAGAAGTTTCTCCAGATGTTCCTCTGTGCTTCTCACATCTGTCTGTCTCCATCAAATCAGGATTGTGCACGGCATCCTACTTAACGAATACAGATATCATTTACCAGAGAGGCTGCACGCGCTGTGTCGCGCCGCCATCAACTCCTCCCTCCGGAATATGTGATGTAAGCATAATGCATCTTTTGCTTTTGATATTTTTTGTGAATGCTGAAGCATTAAGGTTTGATGAAGGATCAAGTAATTGCTGTGAATGGAAAATTACCCTTAGTGACAGGGCGTGGCTGTAATCAAAGTATGAGGAACTACACCGTGGGTGCTGCTCTTACTGGCTCTCACTCAAGTAATTTTATCTGGTCCTTTATGTGCCTGGTAATGGATAAGTTTATCAGTACCTTTCAATGATCTGAGGTGCGGCATTTACCCGAAAGCACATTGAAGTTCTTTCTACACTGTTGTGAGTCACTTCATTATTCATTGTGCTGAAGGCACTGAGGAAAGCATTTACAGGCCACTGCCCAGGAACAAGCAGGTTGTGATGTTACAGACATCCTGAAGTCAATTTTAACCACAGGTCAGAAAATGGTCAACAATCACCCAATATGGTAACCATACCTCTGCAACCTTGCAATGAGTGGCATCCAAAGTACATGAGACTGATAAAGAAAGAAAAGTTACTGAAAGTGGAGAGAGAGAGAGAGAGAGAGGTGGGGGAAACTGGTTCTACCATTTGCAGGAGTAAACTGTGCATGCATCAGACTTTTGAGTTTAATAATTTTACGGGAGTTCATTCATATCTGAACGTATCCTAAGTTTGGCTTTCATAAACGAGGGGAAGACTGTAGCTATGGTCAGACACACTGGTAAGTTAATTGGCCACTGTAAATTACCCCATATAGGCATCCATTAGTCTCATGAGACCATGGATTTGCGCCTTGGAAGGTTTCCAGGGCGCAGGCCTGGGCAAGGTTGTATGGAAGACCGGCAGTTGCCCATGCTGCAAGTCTCCCCTCTCCACACCACCGATGTTGTCCAAGGGAAGGGCATTAGGACCGGTACCAGGTTACCAGGTACCATTAGGACCAGCTTGGCACTGGTGTCGTCGCAGAGCAATGTGTGGTTAAGTGCCTTGCTCAAGGACATACACGCTACCTCAGCCAAGGCTCGAACTAGCGACCTTCGAAGCACTAGATGAACGCCTTAACCACTTGGCCACGCGCCAACAAAATTACCCCATGGGGTAGGCTAATGGTAAAGGGAGTTGATGGACACCTGAGAGAGAATCATTTGCAGGGAAATA
Source organism: Mobula hypostoma (assembly GCF_963921235.1). Lineage (NCBI taxonomy): Eukaryota > Metazoa > Chordata > Chondrichthyes > Myliobatiformes > Myliobatidae > Mobula > Mobula hypostoma. The sequence goes on along the minus strand of NC_086113.1, from coordinate 68,069,307 downwards.
GGTGGAGGAATGGAGCAGATGAACACAATTGGCTGAAGGATTTCAGCAAAGAGGAGATGAAGGAGCAACACTGATGGGGTGGGTGGGTGGCAGTAATTCTACGTACACATCACCCACATCCGGAAGAAGCCAGAAGCAGAACCAGCTGATCATCTGGTGAGGTGCTTCGAGGACTAATTGAGGTTCCATTCCCTGCTGTGTCAATACTTCCTGAGGGACTGCCCCTCACTCTCACTTGTGAGCTGCCTCATCAATTCACAGCCCTGCTGGTATTAAATGAGCTGAAAAACAGACTTGAATTTCCATGCAAACAACAGGAATTCTGCAGATGCTGGAAATTCAAGCAACACACATCAAAGTTGCTGGTGAACGCAGCAGGCCAGGCAGCATCTATAGGAAGAGGCGCAGTCGACGTTTCAGGCCGAGACCCTTCGTCAGGACTAACTGAAGGAAGAGTGAGTAAGGGATTTGAAAGCTGGAGGGGGAGGGGGAGATGCAAAATGATAGGAGAAGACAGGAGGGGGAGGGATGGAGCCGAGAGCTGGACAGGTGATAGGCAGAAGGGGATACGAGAGGATCATGGGACAGGAGGTCCGGGAAGAAAGACGGGGGGGGGGTGACCCAGAGGATGGGCAAGAGGTATATTAAGAGGGACAGAGGGAGAAAAAGGAGAGTGAGAGAAAGAATGTGTGCATAAAAAAGAGTAACAGATGGGGTACGAGGGGGAGGTGGGGCCTAGCGGAAGTTAGAGAAGTCAATGTTCATGCCATCAGGTTGGAGGCTACCCATACGGAATATAAGGTGTTGTTCCTCCAACCTGAGTGTGGCTTCATCTTTACAGTAGAGGAGGCCGTGGATAGACATGTCAGAATGGGAATGGGATGTGGAATTAAAATGTGTGGCCACTGGGAGATCCTGCTTTCTCTGGCGGACAGAGCGTAGATGTTCAGCGAAGCGGTCTCCCAGTCTGCGTCGGGTCTCACCAATATATAAAAGGCCACATCGGGAGCACCGGACGCAGTATATCACCCCAGTCGACTCACAGGTGAAGTGATGCCTCACCTGGAAGGACTGTTTGGGGCCCTGAATGGTGGTAAGGGAGGAAGTGTAAGGGCATGTGTAGCACTTGTTCCGCTTACACGGATAAGTGCCAGGAGGGAGATCAGTGGGGAGGGATGGGGGGGACGAATGGACAAGGGAGTTGTGTAGGGAGCGATCCCTGTGGAATGCAGAGAGAGGGGGGGAGGGAAAGATATGCTTAGTGGTGGGATCCCGTTGGAGGTGGCGGGAGTTACGGAGAATAATATGTTGGACCCGGAGGCTGGTGGGGTGGTAGGTGAGAACCAGGGGAACCCTATTCCTAGTGGGGTGGTGGGAGGATGGAGTGAGAGCAGATGTACGTGAAATGGGGGAGATGCGTTTAAGAGCAGAGTTGATAGTGGAGGAAGGGAAGCCCCTTTCTTTAAAAAATGAAGACATCTCCCTCGTCCTAGAATGAAAAGCCTCATCCTGAGAGCAGATGACCTCCTGTCCCATGATCCTCTCGTATCCCCTTCTGCCTATCACCTGTCCAGCTCTCGGCTCCATCCCTCCCCCTCCTGTCTTCTCCTATCATTTTGCATCTCCCCCTCCCCCTCCAGCTTTCAAATCCCTTACTCACTCTTCCTTCAGTTAGTCCTGACGAAGGGTCTCGGCCTGAAACGTCGACTGCGCCTCTTCCTATAGATGCTGCCTGGCCTGCTGCGTTCACCAGCAACTTTGATGTGTGTTGCTTGAATTTCCATAGTGCCTTTCAGTATGTTCCTGTGTCCTTTTAAAACCCATGATACACTTTGGTTCCATGGCCACAGTGGTAATGTAGAAGATACAGCCAATGCCACCATGTGTAACCCTCCATGTGGAGGGTGTTTAAAGACCAACTGCACAAAGTACCGGACAGGTATGTTCCATTCAGAAGGAAGGGCAAAGATGGCAAGGTAAAGGAAGCTTGGAACTCAGGAGGGTGATGAATTTAAAGACGAAAAAGGATAAAGCTTAGGAAGCTAGAATCAAACCGAGCCCTAGAGGCTTTTAAAGAAATTAGAAACAAACTCAAGAAGGAAATTGGGAAAATTGGGAGGGGCCATGAAATATCCCTAGCCAGTAGGATTAAAGAGAATCCCAAGGCATTCTATACATACATCAAGAGCAGAGGATAATTAGGAAGAGGGAAGGGCCACTCAAGGATAAATGGGAGACGTGGGTGAGGTCCTTAATGAGTACTAAGATCAGTATTTACCAAGGAGAAGGATGTGGAGGATAGGGAGGTCAGTGCTGAGTGTAGTAATATGCTGGGGCATTTCCAGGTAAAGGAGGATGTAGTTTTGGGTTTTTTCAAGAGTATTGAGGTGGAATTAGGAAAGCCAGGAGGGGCCATGAAAAACAGGATTAAGGAGAATCCCAATGCAACCTATGCATACATCAAGGGCAAGAGGATAACTCGGGAGAGAGTAGGACTACTCAAGGGTAAAGGCGGCAACATTTTTCTTGGATTTGGAGAATGTGGGCAAGGTCCTTAATGAGTGCCTAGATCAGTGTTTACCAAGGAGGAGGATGTGGAGGATAGGGTGATCAGTGCTAGATGTAGTAATACGCTAGAGCATTTCGAGGTAAAGGAAGAGATAGTGTTGAGTCTCTTAAAGAGCATCATGGTGGATGAATCCCCAGGCTATTGAGAGACAAGAGATGAGACTTTTGGGACCTTGACCAATTTTTTTGTGTTGAGTACCTAATGTTGTTCCATTAAAAGGAGCAAGCAATAATCCTGAAAACTATAGATTAGTCAGTCTCAGGACAGTAGGGAATTCTCTAGTCAGTAGTGAAGTTACTGGAGAGAATTCTTAGAAATAGGATTCGTGAACATTTAGAAAACCATGGCCTTATTAGGGGGAGTCAACATAGCTGTGTATGGGGCAATTTGTGTCTTACCAACTTGATGTAGTTTTTTGATGAGGTGATGAGAGAGATTGAAGAAGGTGCATGGGATCCATATTGACTTTGCCTTTTGGGTTCAGAACTGGCTTGCCTGCAGGAGACAGATGAGTGTAGTCAAATGGACTTATTCTAGTTGGAGGTCTGTGATTAGTGGTGTTCTGCAAGGATCTTTACTGGAACCTCTGCTGTTTGTGATATATATAAATAACCTGGATGAAAATGTAGATAGGTGGGTTAGTAAGTCTGCAGATGATGTGAAGATTGGTGGTGTTGTGGGTGCCATAGCAGACTGAAAAAGAATACAACAGAATATAGATCAATTGCAGATATGAGCGGAGAACTGGTGGACGAAATTTAACCCGGCCAAATGTGAAGTGCTACACCTTGCTAGGTCAAATGTAAAGAGACAGTACATTGTAAAGGGCAAGATCCTTAACAGTGTTGATAAGTAGAGGGATCTTGGGGTCCAACTTCATAGTTTCCTGAAAGTGGCTCTGTGGATTAATAAGGTGCTTGCCTTTATTAATCAAGACATTGAGTTTAAAGTCAGGACGTTGCAGCTTTATCAAATTCTAGTTAGGCAGCATCTGGAGTATTGCATATAGGAAGAATATCGAGAGTTTGGCGAGAGTGCAGAAGAGGTTTACCAGGATGCTGCCTAGGTTAGCGGGCATGAGTTATAACAAGAGGTTGAACAAACCTGGATTGTTTTCTCTGGAGTGGCAAGGGCTGAGGGGAGATCTAATCGAGGTTTATAAGGTTATGAGAGGCAGGTGGATAGAGCAGACAGTGCATGTAAGGTGAGAAGGGGTACATTTTTACACAGTGTGTGTCTGTAATGCACCGCTGGGGTGGTGGTAGAGGCAGATACGTTAGGGAATTTTAAGAGACATTCAGATAGGCACATGGGTGTGAGGAAAATGGAAGGATATGGACATTGTGTAGGCAGAAGAGATTAGTTTAGTTGGCCAGGCCATTAGGCTTCTGAACTCCCTGCTGCATTGTATACAAAGTGTCACTGTTTAATCTGTTCTGTACGTTACAATATTTAATATTAGTGTATTTTAGTTTGTTATCTATGTGTGATTCATCTGTAGATTTTATTCTTACCTTCATAAGTTATCATGTGTTACGTGTACTCCTGTGCTTTGCACCCTGGTTCGGAGAAATGAGACAACGTATTTGTATACATTGTATGGTTATATATGTTTTATATATATATGTATATAGTTAATGACAATTAACCTGAAGGTTAGATTATTAATTTAATTGGTTTGGCACATTATTGTAGGCCGAAGGGCCTGTTCTTGTGCTGTACCGTACGTTATATGTTATAGAATTGTTATATGTTATAGAATTTTTTGAGGATGTAACTAGTAGAGTGGATAGGGGAGAACCAGTGGATGTGATATATTTGGATTTTCAAAAGGCTTTTGACAAGGTCCCACACAGGAGATTAGTGTGCAAACTTAAAGCACACGGTATTGGGGGTAAGGTATTGATGTGGATGGAGAATTGGTTAGCAGACAGGAAGCAAAGAGTGGGAATAAACGGGACCTTTTCAGAATGGCAGGCGGTGACTAGTGGGGTACCGCAAGGCTCAGTGCTGGGACCCCAGTTGTTTACAATATATATTAATGACTTGGATGAGGGAATTAAATGCAGCATCTCCAAGTTTGGGGATGACACGAAGCTGGGTGGCAGTGTTAGCTGTGAGGAGGATGCAGAGTGACTTGGATAGGTTGGGTGAGTGGGCAAATTCATGGCAGATGCAATTTAATGTGGATAAGTGTGAAGTTATCCACTTTGGTGGCAAAAATAGGAAAACAGATTATTATCTGAATGGTGGCCGATTAGGAAAAGGGGAGGTGCAACGAGACCTGAGTGTCATTATACACCAGTCATTGAAAGTGGGCATGCAGGTACAGCAGGCGGTGAAAAAGGCGAATGGTATGCTGGCATTTATAGCGAGAGGATTCGAGTACAGGAGCAGGGAGGTACTATTGCAGTTGTACAAGGCCTTGGTGAGACCACACCTGGAGTATTGTGTGCAGTTTTGGTCCCCTAATCTGAGGAAAGACATCCTTGCCATAGAGGGAGTACAAAGAAGGTTCACCAGATTGATTCCTGGGATGGCAGGACTTTCATATGAAGAAAGACTGGATTGACTAGGCTTGTACTCTCTGGAATTTAGAAGATTGAGGGGGGATCTGATTGAAACGTATAAAATCCTAAAGGGATTGGACAGGCTAGATGCAGGAAGATTGTTCCCGATGTTGGGGAGGTCCAGAACGAGGGGTCACAGTTTGAGGATAAAGGGGAAGCCTTTTAGGACCGAGATTAGGAAAAACTTCTTCACACAGAGAGTGGTGAATCTGTGGAATTGTCTGCCACAGGAAACAGTTGAGGCCAGTTCATTGGCTATATTTAAGAGGGAGTTAGATATGGCCCTTGTGGCTACAGGGATCAGGGGGTATGGAGGGAAGGCTGGGGCGGGGTTCTGAGTTGGATGATCAGCCATGATCATAATAAATGGCGGTGCAGGCTCGAAGGGCCGAATGGCCTATTCCTGCACCTATTTTCTATGTTTCTATATATTGTATGTTGTCTGTTCTCCATTCATTGTGCAAAGGCAAGGTACTGAAAATATGAAATAAGACAGAATGCTGGAAATACCCAGCTGCAGAGGGAGTTAATGTTCTGGCTCAGAGCTAATGGTTGAGATCTACTTCACAGGACAGCTCTGGGAACTTGTATAACAGAACTATTTACATAATACATAGAATTTTGACCATAAGAAAACGAACTTGTGTAACAGTACTATTAACAGAATAAACAGGATGGTTGACCATATGTTAATGTAAATGGGAGAAAGATTTCCCGCTCTCGTGAGAGTATGAAGGAAGAAAACTGTATCTGTACTTGCCGTTTCCAGCGACCCTCAGTGTTGGCATTTCATTTCCATTCCATGAGAGTTGTGTAAAGGTGAATCTTTTAATACATTCATTGCCTTACACATTGTAAAGGTGGAGGAAGATGTCTACATCTCCCCTGCATCATCTCTGTACAGGTTTCTTTGGAAAGCAGCTATAAATGAGATGGCTTGCTTTCAGCCAGGCAGTTACAGCTCAGCAGTGGTGTGCGTCTCTGACGCAAGCAGGATGAAGCAGACTGATTCAAGCTGATAGGGTGTTTCTCAAACTCCCATCAGTACCCCTCAATTAAAGGCATTTACTGCTCTGTCTGTGGCTGGAGTTCCTGACAGACAAATGCAATTCTTCTAACCCCTCCCTTCCTGTCTAAAATTGTTGCTTGAGCATCTCTTTCTCTGCCTCTCCCTTTTTTTTACATGGTACCATTTGACTATGTGCTGATCACTTGGCATCTCCTGTTCTCCCCAGTGCAGCTCTGGTAGACTGGCCTAGTTAACCCTCTCTTCTACTCAACATGTAAAATAGCTGGACCTTTCTTGAAGGGCATTAAGCATGCAGAGGTTTGTGAAAGAAGACTATTACGAGCTTGACTGGTACTATGAAGAGTGTGCTGATGGTAATTATGCTTTCGTGTTTGTTCCGGTTCCATTAAAGGCTGCAGTGGGTGTAGGAGAAGGGAGTCTTGCACATCTGCATTCAGTGCAGTGAGTAGCTTAGCTGCTGGATTCATCGGTGAGCTGTTTCAGTTTTAACAGGGCGTCAGGCTTAGCAGATGCCTGTGTGCTGGTGAGAATCAGTGGCATTTGTGCCAAAGATTATAATGTAGTTTTGTCTGCATTGTGTGTGAAAATATGGTTACTGAAATTGAGAGCTGAATTTCAAAGTCTTGCATAATGTAAGTTAGGTTCCTGAGAACAGAGCAAGATGCAGAATAAAAGAAGGCAAAATAATATAAATTAGGCAAAGTGCTTTGTACACCATTTCACAGAAAAAAATCTCTCATCTTAATTTAATTGAATAAAACTGCAAAACAAATTATTCAAATACCAAAAGGGACTCAAAGCCCAGGACTATACCAGAACTAGTTAAAGATATCTTTATTTCATTGTGGCATGGCAAGTATTGTAAATTATTTGCTTTCTGTATATATTACCACGTGCATAATGTGTGGAAAATCTTTTTTATCAAAGTGCCTGTTAAAGAATTATTTCAATTAACCAGCAAAATGGCTCCAATAAAATTAAATTGATGAGGTTTTGTTTTTGCAATTTGGTTGTAATTTAGACTTCATGCCTGTTTAACACATTGGTATTGTAACTGAGGGAAAATGACGGAATGGTAGACCCTCAGGATGTTCGTCACAGACCCGTCTGTTCCCAACATTCTGTCTGGTTCTGATGCAACACTATCTCATGTGACGTTATCCAGGGTGTTCAGGAGTAAGGACACAAATGTCTTTATAAACTGTTTTGTGGGATGCATTATTGCTGAATCATTTAATTGCTGGCTGTAAGGGTATAAATTGGGTATTAATTCTGTTCAACACAATGTTGTTTTGCCTTAATAATGGAAAATTGATTTTTAAAGCATTGCTGATGTTACTTGTGTTTTTGCACTATAATGCTTAAAATATTTGAACAAATTGTGATGTTCAAACATGCATCCTGACATAGATATACCTGATATATATGGATCTTACATAAGTAATAGTACCTGTTTAATACACTTCATTTTATTAAGAGGTGACAGAAAAGACCCATTTTCCTGGGTAAGTATGGAACATAGAACCATCCTATGCTGTTTCTAAAATCTTAAAATTCCATTTTATCAGTTGATTATATTTTATATTTCAGTTCTAAATTACAAGTAGAGTTGTTGGAAATTGCAAGTTGTAAAGTTCACTCCTAATGTTCTCCACTGATTAGACAAACCCTTAAAGTGAATTGAAGGCTCTGGTGAGGAATAGAGACTTGTCGATGAGATGTGTTATATTTCTGCTCCAATATTAGGAACTAAGGTTTTGAGATTGCATTGCATTAAAGTCTTGGAGTCACACAGAATGAAACAGGCCCATCAAGTCCATATCAACCCTATGTCAATCCTACATGAATCCTATTGTATTCTCTGCACATAGCCATCAGCTCCGCAGAGCTTCTGACCCTCCCTGGGGGCAGTTTATGATTGCTTACAAAAAATTAGAATTTTGGGATATGGGCAAAACACAATCTCTATAATGATGAAGAATCTGTCAGCTCCATAGATAGCATGCAGAGACCAGGATTGAACCCAAGTCACTGAAGCTGTCAGGCGTTGACCTGCTAACTATGTTGCTGCTGCCCTAAGCTGATTAAATGTTTTCTCTAATGTGTCTTCTCCTCATATTATGTTTCTTGGTGAAGTTGGTGAAGGTCAACATGCAGCTGCAGTTAGTGACTAAAAGGGCGAATTGTAGGGTAATTTCATTACGAGTGGACTTGAACATAGGAGTGAATAAATTTCCTCACTTCACCTAAAGAGCTGTTCGGGAGGGTTTAACCTAATTTGGAACCGGAATGATGGTGCTGAGGATGTGGTAGTTGTTATACAAACAGAGGCAGTGTGTAGTGGGACTGCTTCTGTTGTGTTTTTTTTTAAAGCTTCCCAATCACCGCAAGCTTCCAACTAATTTTTGCTCTATTATATGCCCTCTTTGTCTTTTATGTTGGCTTGAATTCTCTTGTCAATCACAGTTGCATCATTATGCCTTTAGAATACTTGTATCTATCCTGTGCCTTCGAAATTGTTCCTGGAAACTCCAACCATTGTTGCACTGCTGTCATCCCTGCTAGTGTTTCCCTCCAATCAGTTTTGGCCAGCTCCACTCTTGTGCCTCTGTAATACCCTTTTCTCTACTATAATACTGATACATCTGACTTAGCTTCTCCTTCTCAAATTGCAGAGTGAATTCTATTAAATGATAATCACTGAGCCCCTTAGGGTTCCTTCACCTTAGGCTCCCTAACAAATTTGATTCATTGCCCAACACCCAGTCCAGAATAGCTGATCCCCTTGTGGGCTCTACCACAAGTTGCTCTAAAAAGCCATCTCATAGTCACTTCCTACAAATTCATCTACTTGGGATCCAGCACCAACCTGATTTTCCAAATTAACCTGCATTTTTAAATCTCCGATGATTATCATAACATTGCCCTTTTGGAATGCATTTTCTATCTCCCATTGTAATTTGTAGACCACATCTTTACTACCTCTCGGAGGTCTGTATATAACTCTCATCAGGGTCTTTTTACCCTTGCAGTTTCTTAACTCTATCCACAACAATCCTACATCTTTCAGACCTATGCCATCCCTTTCTAATGATTCGATTTCATTATCTTTTACCAACCCCTCTGCCTACCTGCCTGTCCTTTCAATAAACGTGTATTGTTGGATGTTAAGCTCCCAGCTATAATCTTCTTTCAGCCATGATTCTGTGATGACCTCAACATCATACACGCCAATCTGCAACTGTGCTACAAGTTCATCTGCACTATTGAGTATTCTGCGTGTATTCAAATATAACACCTTTAGTCCTGTATTCACCTTTCTTGATTTTGTCTGCATTTTAAGTTGCATCTCATCCCATTGACTGCAATTTTGCACCATCATCAGTCAATGCAACTGTGATTGACAAGAGAAGTCAAGCCAATATGAAGGACAAAGAGGGCATATAATAGAGCAAAAATTAGTTGGAAGTTTGGGGTAATTGGGAAGATTTTAAAAAGCAGAAGACAACTGAATAAGTCATAAAGAAGGAAAGGATGAATACAGAAGTAAATTAGCCAACAATATTGAAGAGGATTCCAAAGGTATTTTCAGATATATAAATTGTAAAAGGGAGGTGGGAATAGATAACAGACCACTGGAAAATGGTGCTGGAGAGATAATAGTGGGGGAGAAGGAGATGGCGGACAAACTGAATAAGTATTCTGCAGCATTCTTCCCTGTGGAAGACACTAGCAGCATTTCGGAAGTTCGGGGGGGGGGTGGTGTCAGGAGGGTGGAAGTGAGTACATTTGCTATTACTGGGGAGCAGGTGCCGGAAACTGAAAGGTCTGAAGGTAGATAAGTCTACACCCTAGGGTTCTGAAAGAAGTGGCGAAAGAGATTGTGGAGGCATTAGTCATGATCTTTCAAACATCAATGGATTCTGGCATGGTTCCAGGGGACTGAAACATTGCAAATGTCACTCCACTCTTCAAGGAGGGAGAGAGGCAGAAGAAAAAAAACTATAGACCAGTTAGTCTGACCTTAGTGGTTGGGAAGATGTGTTGCATGGTTTCCGTAAGGGAATATCTTGCCTTACAAACCTATTGGAATTCTTGGAAGAAATAACAAGCAGGATAAACAAAGAAGAATTGGTGGATGTTGTGTACTTGGATTTTCAGAAGGCCTTTGACAAGGTGAATATATGAGGCTGTTTAACATTGCAAGCCCGTGGTATTACAGTAAAGATACTAGCAGGGATAGGACATTGGCTGATTGGAAAGAGGAAAAGAGTGGGAATAAAGGGAGCTTTTTTTCTAGCTGCCTGCGAGTACTGGTGGTGTTCCACAGGGGCCTGTGTTGGGACTGCTTTTTACGCTAATGTCAATGATTTGGATGATGGAATTGATGTCTTTGTGGCCAAGTTTACAGACGATATGAAGATAGGTTGAGGGGCAGGTAATGTTGAGGAAGTAGAAAGGCTACAGAACCACTTGGAGAGGTTAGGATAATGGGCAAAGAGATGGCAGATGTAATACCGTGTTGGGAAGTGTATGGTCATGCACTTTGGTAGAAGAAATAAAAGTGTAGACTATTTTCTAATGGTGAGAAAATTCTAAAATCCATGGTGCAAAGGGACTTGGAAGCCTTGTGCAGGATTTCTTAAAGATTAATTTGCACGTTGAGTTAGTTGTGAATAAGGCAAATGCAATGTTAGCATTAATTTTGAGAGGGCTAGTATATAAAGCAAGGATGTAATGTTGGGGTTTATAAGGCACTGGTGAGGCCTCACTTTGAGTATTGTGAGCAGTTACCGAAGAAAAGGTGTGACATTGGAGAGGGTTCAAAGGAAGTTCAGGAAAATGATTCCAGGATTGAATGGCTTGGCGTATGAGGAGCATTTGATGGCTCTGGGCCTATACTCACTGGAATTCAGAAGAATGAGGGAGATCTCATTGAAACCTATCGAATGTTCCAAGGCCTTGATGGAGAGGATGTTTCCTATGGTTGGGGGTTCTAAGATCACAGATCACTGCCTCAGAATAGAGGGACATCCATTTAGAATGGAGTTGATAAGTGATTTCTTTAGCCAGAGTGTGTGGAATCTGGAATTTGTTGCCACAGGTGGCTGTGGAGGCCAACTCATTGCGTATATTTAAAGAAGAGGTTCATAGATTCTTGATTATTCAGAAAATGAAGGGATATGGGGAGAAGGCAGAAGATTGATGCTGAGAGGGAAATGGTCAGCTGTGATGAACTAGTGGTGTAGATTCAATGGGCTAAAGGGCCTAATTCAGCTCCTATATCTAATGGCCATATGATCCTATATCCTACTGCCATTATATAGGGTCTTGGTGAGCGTGTATCAGGACTATTGTGAATAGTTTTGGTCTAATGGTCTGCAAAATGGTATACATACCATTGAGGGAGTACAGTGAACATTTACTGTACTGGTTCCAGAGATGGTGGGGAGAGATGGAGGTTGTGGTTTTCCCATGTGCTCATTGGTCTTGTGATCCTTCAGTGGTAAACATGTTGACTTTGATAGGTGTTATTGAGTCATTGAGAAATAGATCTCAGAAAGGGGGCCTTCAAATCACCATGTCCATGCTGACAATTTTGCCCACCTACCCTAATCCTATTTGCCTGAATTAAGACTATCCTGCTTATTGAAATATCTGTGTAAATAGCTCTTACAATACTGATTGTATTTGATTCCACTACTTTGTCTGGTAGCATTTCCAGTTATTAATTACTTAAATTAAAACTTTACCCTCAGTTTTTAGTCTGTTTTTAAAACTCCTACCTCATACCTTAAAACTATGCCCTCTTGTTTTTGATTCCCCTACTCTGGGGAAAGATTCTGACTGTCTGTGACCCTTATAATCTTACATGCTTCTATTCAGTCACCCCTCAGACTCCCTTATTCCAGGAAAATAAGTCATGCCTATCCATTTTCCCACAAAATGAAGTCCTTCAAAGTCTCACTCCATGTAAATGACTTACATTTTCTTTCTTCCTTCTAAAGTGGACAGACGTGTTCCCACATTACACTCCATTTACCAACTTTTCCCCCACTTACTTAACCAGTCTGTAATCCCTCTCCAACAATTTACAACCCCACCTGTCTTTGATTCATGAACAGAAGTTGCTAAAGTACACCTGATCCCATCATCAAACTGGTAAATAAATACAGAAGATAAATGGCTCTGGTCCAATTTATTTTGACTTTGTTTCCAGGTTGCTTTGTTCTGATGGTGTTACACTTCTTTAAACCTTCAAACCGCTATCATCCAATCAACTGAAGAGTTCTGCATCACAATCTTTGTTATGAACTGAATACCTCCTAAAAAGGAGAGTCTTAACTACCTGCTCTTAACACTGCCAGTACTGATTACTTGGCCTTCATTTTTGCTGTTGAATCGAGGTGTTGGCATTGTTGGATCTGAAGGTGATAATGTGACAGGGTGGATAGCAGTTATGTGGAAACCAGTAACTGCTTTCACATTGCCGTGGTCAGAGATAGGATTAGATATGTTCTTTGTGGTTGTTCTGCAGGGACAGACAGGAACAGGATAGGGAGCTGATGCTGGGCATTCTTTGACTTTACCTGGATGAAAAGAACAGAACTGGCTGTGGTGAACAATTGTGTGCAGAAGGACGAGGGGTTGATTACTTCTGTCACATGAGTGACTGATAAGAGCTGTTACCGATTTGATGGTACAGTCCTGGTTGGATAGTTCTATGGAAAGGGCAGAGTGCTGATTGGACAGGTCCTGTGGCAGGGATACAGTCCTGATTGGACAGGTCCTGTGGCAGGGATACAAGATTATAAAAGCATTATAAAAATGCTTTATAATGAAAAGCATTATAAGATTATTAAGGGATTGGACATGCTAGAAGCAGAAAACATGTTCCCGATGTTGGGGGAGTCCAGAACCAGAGGCCACAGTTTAAGAATAAGGAGTAGACCATTTAGAACAGAGTTGAGGAAAAACTTTTTCACACAGAGGGTTGTGGTTCTGTGGAATGCTCTGCCTCAGAAGGCAGTGGAGGCCAATTCTCTGGATTCTTTCAAGTAAGAGTTAGATAGAGCTCTTAAAGATAGTGGAGTCAAGGGATATGGGGAGAAGGCAGGAAAAGGGTACTGATTGTGGATGATCAGCCATGATTACAGTGAATGGTGGTGCTGGCTCGAAGGGCTGAATGGCCTACTCCTGCACCTATTGTCCATTGATACAATCCTGATTGGACAGGTCCTGTGGCAGGGATACAATCCTGATTGGACAGGTCCTGTGGCAGGGATACAATCCTGATTGGACAGGTCCTGTGGCAGGGATACAATCCTGATTGGACAGGTCCTGTGGCAGGGATATAATCCTGATTGGACAGGTCCTGTGGCAGGGATATAATCCTGGTTGGACAGGTCCTGTGGCAGGGAAACAATCCTGATTGGACAAGTTCTATGGCAGGAAAACAATCCTGATTGGACAGGTCCTGTGGCAGGAGTACAATCCTGATTGGACAGGTCCTGTGGAAGGAGTACAATCCTGATTGGACAGGTCCTTGGCAGGAGTGTTAGAGTGGATTTCTTTTGGGTAGATGATTTGTTTACACTTAAATGACTTTGGCCACCAGACTTCTATTTTAACTGTTGAAATAAAGGACTGTGGATTGAGTCCACCACAATGGTCTTCCTAAAAGGTGTGAATACCAGATACTTCTGGTAGTTTGACCTGATGCTGTAGTTTTGAAGGCAGTATCACCTATACATTACAAATATTAATTGTCTTCTATGTTAGCACGGGAAATGCCAAATAACTATATTGTAGACTTAACTCACATTCCTAAAGGCTGTGGATACCAACCCAGACATGTTGGCGTCAGAAGGAAAGGATGAAATCCGAAGGTATGATGTTTATATGTAGCTTCAAAAGGAAGCATTGTCTAAGTATTGTCTATAACTTTTAAGTAGAGATTGCCTTTGTGTTTAGCGTATAAATATCGAGCCCACATTTTAGCTAGCAGACCTTTCTGCAGAAAGCGTCTCAGTACGTAGATACCTGCTGTAGCTTGTTGTATCGAATAAAGAAGCTGCTTTCTATCTACCAGTGACTCTGTCTCTCTGGTGATTTCATCCACACTACAACAAGGAGTACAATCTTCATTGGACAGGTTCTCTGGCAGGAGTACAATCCTGATTGGATGGTTCTATGGCAAGGGCAGAGTCCTGGATGGACAGGTCCAGAAAAGACTGTTAAGAGGTTGGGATGCAGATCACTTTCAGAGATTTTTGCAAAGGAAAAGCATTAAAGGCAATAATGTTAAACCATTAGGTAAAAATAAAACAAACTGCAGATGTTGGAAAAAATGTAATGGAGTTGTACTGAACTGAAGCAGGCCGTTTGGTCCATCATTTCCATGCTGACTGTGTTGCCTATCTATGCTAATCTGACTTGCCTACATTAAGTCTGTACCCCCCCCCCCCCCGTGCCTTGCTGTTAAAATACCTCTTAAACATAGTGTTTGTATCTGATTCCATCTGGCAGCATGTTCCAGATATCCTGTACACACTGTTTTCAAGAAGAATTTTACAGATTCCCTTTAAAACTCCTTCCTCTCACTTTAAACTTTTGCTGTATTGTGTTTTTTTATCAACATACCATAGGAAAGAGCTTCCAACTATCTACCCTATCTTTGCCCCTCATAATCTTGTTTCCTTATAAGACGGTGAGACATTGGCACTGAATTAAGCCATTCAGCTCATCGAGTCTGCTCTGTCATTCCATCATGGCTAATTATCTCAACCCCATTCTCCAGCTTTTCCCTGAAACCTTTAATGCCCTGACTAATCAAGAATCTATCAACCTATAATACCCAATGATGTGTCCTCCACAGTTGCCTGTGGAAATGATTTCCCACCTTCTGACTAAAGAAATTCTTCCTCAACTCTGTTGTAAAGGGACATCCTATCTGTATCCACTCTATCTAGAGCTTTTAGTATTCAATAAGTTTCGGTGAGATTCCCCCCCCCCCACCCATTCTTCTAAACTCCAGCGTATATAGACCCAAAGCCATCAAACACTCTTCATACCTTAACCTGTTCATTCCCGGGATGGTTCTCGTGAACCTCCTCTGGACTCTCTCCAATGTTAGCACATCCTTTCTTCGATACAGGGCCCAAAACTGCTCACAATACTCTGTAGAGTCTGCCTTAAAAAGCCTCAGCTTTACACCTTTGCTTTTATATTCTAGTCCTCTCAGGATGAATACTAACAACTCAAGCTGCAAGATGACCATTACAGAATCCTGCGTGAGGATTCCCAAGTCCCTGTCCACCTCTGATTTCTGAATTTGCTCTCCATACAGCCAATAGCCTATGCTTCTATCCCTTCTACCAAGGTGTATGGCCATTCACTTCACTACACTATATTCCTTTTGCAGACTCGATGCTTCCTCAACACTACCTGCCCCTCCACCTATCTTTGTATTATCTTCAATCTTGGCCACAAAGTCATCAATTCAATCATCAAAACATTTACATATAATGTGAAAAAAGCCATCCTGTTAGGGTGTATTCTGGAGTTGTGTGAATGTAGCAGATATTAATCCAAGCAAGAGCCAATCTTCAGTTCTTCACGTGGATTGTAAATTGCAAGCAGTAGACTGAAGTTAAAAACATACTCTTACAATATTGTCTTAAGAAATATGGTTTGCAAAATGGTGACCGTGAGGTGTTTGCATATGCCACAGCCAAATATTAAGACAATGGGGTTGTGTTAATGGGCTTACATCATATGCAATATGGGCTAAGTTATTTGCACCATTGTGACTTGAGTTCAAGCTGGCAGACCAGATTGATGTTGTCATATAGCAAATCAAACATCGTCACAGGTATAGGCAATCAATAGTCTTTTGTCTATAGAGGATATTTGTCTACCCATAGACAGCCCAGGCTACATTAATTTTAGGTGTCTCTCATTGTCGATATGTAATTCAAAGGAAGCATTGTCAACTCAAAATATTGAAGTAAACGATTCATTGTAACTATTGAACCTACTGTTACCTTTGGTCTTAAGGATATAAAATTGTGATGTACCTTTGGGTTTGTGAGCCTCTACCGACAGTGTCTCCAGAATGATGCCTGCTTGTTGTGGTGAATAAAGACTTCTATATCACCAGCTTCAGTGTCTCTCCAGTGACTGATCAGTTCTAACACTTGGCAGCTCATTTGGGATACATTTGTTACCCACTGTGTGGCCAGCTACTCAAGCCATTTATCCTGCCTACTATTTTTTCAAAGAATTCCAACAGATTTGTCAAGCAAGATTTTCCCTTAAGAAAACCATGCTGATTTTGGCCTATTTCGATATATGCCTCCAGTAGCCCGGAACTTCATCCTTAGTAGTGGACTCCAACATCTTTCCAACTACTAGAGTCAAGTTAACTGAGCTATAATTTCCTATCTTCTGCCTCCCTCCCTTCTCAAAGGGTGGAGCAATTTTCCAGTCCTCTGGAATTCTATAATGTAGGCCATCTGATCCAGGTGATTTTTCTACTTTCAGATCTTTCAGCCTTGTCTTATATTTTCTAAGTCAAAACATAAAATTAATTGAAAGAAAAACACTGAGCTGGGAGATATTGTGTATGCTTCTGAGTTTAGTTTTTACTTTAACTGACGTGCGCACATATAACGTGATGTTGTGATGACATGCTATTAATGTACTTTGACATATAACCCATAATGAATTGATTAAGCAAGGA
The DNA here is from genome assembly GCF_963921235.1 of Mobula hypostoma. Taxonomy (NCBI): domain Eukaryota; kingdom Metazoa; phylum Chordata; class Chondrichthyes; order Myliobatiformes; family Myliobatidae; genus Mobula; species Mobula hypostoma. The sequence continues at coordinate 68,052,394 of NC_086113.1, read as the reverse complement.
ATGCTTAATCAAATAATATATTTACAATATTACTCATATTAAATACACAACACTTCCCCATCACCAGCTCCTTAGTAATAGCAACTGCACTCATTTCTGCCCCAGTCTTGAATTTCTGGCATTCTCCTGGCATCTTCCACAGTGAAGACTGATGCAACTACTTGTTGAGTTTGTCTGCTATTTCGTTGTCCCCCATTACTACCTCTCCAGCATGATTTTCCAGTGTTCAGATATACACTCTCATAACTCTTTTACTCTTTATATAGCTGAAAAACGTTTGGTATCCTCTTTTGTATTATCGGCTAGCCTACATTCATATTTCATCTTTTCTCTCTTTCTGGCTTTTTATTTGCATTCTGTTGGTCTTAAAAAGCTTCCCAATCCTCTAGCTCTCCCACTGTTTTTTGCTATATTGCATTCCCTTTAATTTGCTTATGTGCTCTCTTTGACTTCCTTTGTCAGCCATGGTTGCCTCATCCTCCCTTTAGAATACGTATTGTTGGGACGTAGCTATCCTGTGTCTTCTGAATTGCTCCCAGAAACTCCAGCCATTACTGTTCTGCCATCATCTCTGCTAGTGTCTCCTTCCAATCCACTTTGGACAGCACACCTTTGTATCTCCCTTTTCTCCACTGTAATACTGATAAATCTGACTTTAGCTTCTCCCTCTCAAGCTGCAGGGTGAAGTCTATCGTATTATGATCATGGGCCTCTGAAGGATTCTTTGACTTTAAACTCCCTGTTCAAATCTGGTTCATTACATGTACCCAATCCAAAATTGCCTTCTCCCTAGTGGGCTCAACCACAAGCTGCTCTTATAAAGTTATCTTATTAGCATTTTACAAATTTCTTCTCTTGAGATCCAGCAACCTGATTTTCCCAATCTAGCTGCACATTGAAATCCCTCATGACTTTTGTCACATTACTCTTTTTACAGGCCTTTTCTGTCTCCTTTTGTAATTTGTACCCCACACCCTAGCTATGGTTCAGAGGCCTTTATATATAAACCCCATCAGGGTCTTTTTACCCTTGCAGTTTCTTAACATTACCTGCAAGGACTCTACATTTTCTGATCTTCTGTCACCTCTTTCTAAGGATTTCAGTTCCTTTTTTTTATCAACAGTCACTCCACCCCCTCTGCCTACCTGCCTGTCTTTTTGATACAATGTGTATTCTTGGATGTTAAGCTCCTTTCTATGATGTTCTTTCAGCCACAACTCTGTGATCCTCACAATATCATACTTGCCGATTTCTAAATGTGTGACAAAGTCATCTACTTTATTCTGTATACTGTGTGCATTCAGATAAAACATCTTCAGTCCTCCATTCATTGCCCTTTTGATTTTGCCGCCATGTTACTGGAAGTTAAAAGCTTATCCCTTTCTAAACATTCTGTCTTTCTATTTATTCTGGAGACTTTTGTAACATCTCCTGTACTCTCCTCCCCTTTTACTTTATCCTCAGTTTTCAAAACTGTGAAATTTGTTGTTTAATTTAAAGGGACACTAAATCACACTGACTGTAATTTTGCCCGATCATTTGCCTGTTCTTCCTCACTGCACTCTGTATCTATTTGCATGCCAAATGCCCCATCCTCTGCTTTATCATTCTGGTTCCCATCCCCCTGCCTAATTAGTTAAAGTCTTTCCCAACAGCTCTAGCAAACCTGCTTTCAAGGTTATTGATCCCTCTCAAGAAATATTGTACAGAAGAGATCCCAATGTTTCAGAAATCTGAAACCCTACCCCCTGCCTCAGTTCCTTAGCCACAATCATCCTATTCTTATCCTCACTGGCACATGGTACAGGCAGCAATTCAGAGATTACTGCCTGGGAGGTCCTGTCTTTCAGCTTTCTACCTAACTCCCTATATCACTCTTCAGAACCCCATCCCTTTTCCTACCTGTGTTGCTGGTACCAATATGTACTACAATCCGGATCCTGGCATCTGGGAGGCAACATACAATCTCTTTTTCACCCACAGAATTTTCAATTTGCTCCTCTAACTATGGAATTCCTTATCACTACTGCAATTGTTTCCTTCTGAGCCACGAGGCCAGACTCAATGCCAGAGACCTGGTCACAGCGGATTCCCCTGGTAGCTCGTCCAAACAGTATCCAAAGTGGTATTTCTGTTCTTGAGGGGAATGGCCACAGGAGTATTGTGCACTACCTGCCTGTTACTTTTCCCTCTCATGACAGCGACCGAGCTACCTGCCTCTAGCTTAGGCGTTACTATCTCCCTGTAGCTCCTATCTATCACTTCCTCATTCTCCCATATGAACCAAACGGCATCCAGCTGCTGTTCCAGTTCCCTACTGCGGTTTGTTAGGAGCTGTAGCTGGATGCACCGCATGCAGATATAGTTATCAGGTCCCACTTCTCAGTGAGAACATACCACTGGCCCTGAACCCGTCCTAACTGCACTAGCTATGTATAAATGGACAAAGGAAGATAGAAACTTACCTAAAGCCTTTGGCTCTTCTTGCCTAAACCTCCTGAGCAAAAGCCTAACCACTCTAACAATAGAATCTCCTCTACACTCTCTTCTTGCAAGAGCATCCTTCCTAAAATGTGGCAACAAGAACTGCACTCAGTAGTTCAAGTGAGGTCTAACCAGTACCTTCTCTTCCCAAGACAACTTTAGATCCAATTGGCCAACTTGCCGTGGAGGCCATGTGCCTTAAGCTTCGAGTCACTGCATTTTACAGCACAGAAATGGGCCTTTCGGCCCATCATGCCCATACTTACACTATTCCCACTTGCCATGGTTTTCCCACCCCCTTGCTGTTATTGTTCCTATCAGTGGTGAAGGTCTTGGCTTTGGTGGTTGTTATACAGTTATAAAGAAATAGAACACAAAACTGTGCCCTGTACTTGTGACCTATTCAAACCCCACCCTTTGAACCCACTGCCCTCTAATCTCTGCACTAATCCCAACTTCACCATCCAGCCTGCACACAAGGGGTATGCTGTTGGAGTCTAGCAAACTGACCTTTAGCTCTCTGAGGCTCCCCTGGAACTCTCAATCACCTCCTCTTACTTATTCCTTGAACAGAACACCATTAAAGAGCATCAGGCCATTGTCTCGCACTCCATCACCAATCTCATCGAATCTGGAGATCTCCCATCCACTACCACCAATCTCATTGTTCCCCTACTCTGCAGTGCTTGTTTCTGCCTCCTAAACAAGATCCACAAGGCACATAGGTTCTACCCACTCCTACCCCACTGAACTCATGTCCACATATCTTGACACCATTTTGTCCCCCTTGGTTCAGTCCCTTCCTATCTCCATCCATGACACTTTACGCACCCTTAATCTCTTTAATCACTTTCAGTTCCCTAATCGTCACATTCTTATTATGGTTGTCCAGTCCTATGCACTTCTCTCCATCATCAGGAAGGCTTTAGAGTTCTCCACTTCTTCTCAGACCTAACAATTTCCCTTCCACCACCACCTCCTTCCATATTGTTGAATGGGTTCTCACCCTCAACAATTTCTCTTCTGGCTCCTTCCTCTTTCTCCAAACTCAAAGTATAGGCTTGGAACGTGGACTGTTATTACATAGCCCAGTACGAGGCAGGCATAGCTGGGGCCAATGTGTACAGCATTGTAGTGCCCCCATTGCCCCAGCTATGCCTGCCTTGTAGTGGGCTATGTGAAGCAGTCCATGTTCCAAGCCGATACAGGTTACACTCTCCCAACACCTTGTATTCTACATTGACAATGGCATTGGTGCTGATTCCAGCATCCTTGCTGAGATTGTCAATTTCATCAACTTTGCCTCCAACTTCCACACTGCCCTCAAATTTATTGGTTCATCTCTGACACCTCTCTCCCCTTTCTCAATCTCTCTGTCTCCATCTCTGGTGACAGATTGTCTACTGATAGCTTTTATAAACCAAATGACTCTAAGCTATCTGATTACACCTTTTCCCACCATGTCACTTGTATTCTTTCCTCAGTTCCTTCATCTCCACCACATCTGTTTTAAGGACGAGGGTTTCCATTCCAGAACATCTGAGATTTCCTCCTTAGTCAAAGAATGGAAGTTTTCTCCCTCTCCCATTGATGCTGCTCTCATCTGTATCTCCTCCATTTCCCACACATCCACTCTCACCCCATTTTGCTACCACAACAACCCCTGTCCTTGTCTATAATCCCACAAGACTCCACATTCAGCACACCATTCTCCATAACTTCCTCCATCTTCATTGGAATCGTACTACTCAAAGCATTCCCCCCACCACCACCACCACTTTCTGCGTACCATAGGGATCATTCCCTATGTGACTCCCTTGTCCATTTGTCTCTCCCCTCATGGCACTTTTCACTCTAAGCGTGACAAGTGCTACACCTGCCCATAGTTCTCCTTCACCATTCAGAGCCCCATATAATCTTTCCAGGTGAGGCAACACTTCACCTTAAAGTCTGTTTGGGTCATCTACCATATCTGGTACTCCAGCTGGAGCCTCCTGTACATTGGTGAGACCCAATGTAGATAGTGGGACCAGCTTCGCTCCATCTGGCACAGGAGGCAGGATTTCTTCTACTTCCCATCCTGACATGTCAGTTTGTGGCACCTCTGTGGTCATGATGGGGCCAGTGTCAGGTTGGAGGAGAACAACTCATTTTCTATCTGGATAGCCTTTAGCCAGATGGCATGAACGTTGATTTCTCGAACTTCTGTTAATTTTTCTCTTGCCGCCTCCTCTCTCTTTCCATTCTCATTCTGTTTAACCTTTAACCCCTTCTCTTCATCACCTCCCTCTGTTGCCCCTCCTCCTTCCCACTCTTGCATGGTCCACTGGCCTCTCCTATAAGATTCCTCCTTCAGTCCTTTACCTCTTCCACCTATCACCTCTCAGCTTCTTACTTCATTCTTCCTCCCCCACCTACTCACCTTCCCACTTACTTAGTTTCACCTATCACCTGTCAGCTTGTTGTACTCCTTCCCCTCCCCCCACCTTCTTCCCCCTTCCCTTCCAGTCCTGATGAAGCTTCTCAGTCTGAAACGTCAACTCTTCATTCCTCTTCATAGATGCTGCCTGACCTGCTTTGTGTGTGTTGCTCTGGATAAGCACTGTTTCCTTCCATACTCTGCCTGTTGGTGTTTCTGTCTGAATGCAGTGTTGTATCTGATTCCACCAGCACTTCTGGTAGCATATTCTGGATAGCATTCATACCCCCGTAACCTTTGTGTACCAGCTATCAATACGGGATGTTGGCAAGTGTCTGACTGAAATCCACGTAGGTCATAGAGTCATAGAAAAGTATAGCACAGAAACGGGCCCTTTGGCCCATCTAGTCTGTGTTGAGCCATTTAAACTGCCCACTCCCATCTACAACTCTACTCAATTACTTCCTGAAAAAACACTCAATCTGAATGGTGAAAAGGGTTTCTATGTGGACTACCCCTGGTCAGCCCCAGCAATTTCAAATGAACATAACTCCTGTCCTTAGGATTTTATTCATTTATTTTTATTGAGATACAGTGCAGAATAGACCCTTCTGGCCCTTTGAGCTGTGCTGCCCAACAACACCCCAATTTAACCCTTGCCTGATCATGGGACAATTTACAATGACCAATTAACCTACCCACTGACAGTGGGAGGAAACCAGAGCACTCAGAGGAGATCCACACGGTCATGGGGAGAACAGGCAGCAGTGGGAATTGAACCTGGGTTGCTGGTACTGTGAAGCCTTGTGCTAACCACTATACTACTGTACCACCCCAATAATTTTCTTCATTAACTTCCCTACCACAAATGGAAGGCTCACTGGCCTGTAGATAACTGACATTCTTGAATGAAGAAACATCATTAGATATCCTCCAATTTTCTGCTACCTGAACTGTGGCGAACAGATGCAAAAATCTCATCAGGGCCCAGTTATCTTCTCATAGAAAACCTACAGCACAATACAGGCCCTTCAGCCCACAAAGCTGTGCCGAACATATCCTTACATTACAAATTACCTAGGGTATAGAAACATTCTTGCTTGCTTCCCATAGCAAGCTGAGATTGATCTGATCTGGCCCTGGGGATTTACCAGCACTGTATGTCCCATGACTGACCTTGCTTCAGATTATGCTTGTACTCCTCCCCGAACTCACCACGGTAAATGCTCCGCCTTTCAGATCAGAACTCCCACGTTCTTCATATTCTCGCCCAACTGCTCCCATTTCACTCTTTGTCCACATAACCTTGTTTACAACCATCACCTTACTCTTCCCAGTTTAACTTCATCAGAGTCATCCTCCCTGCAGCTGAACAAGCTGCTTCACTCTTCTGACAAAGTTGACTTTTTCTTCTCGCAGATGCAGTTTGACCCGAATGTTTCTTGCATTTTCTTTTTATTATTTTTGATGGTGCAGCGTTAAATAAGTTTGCAAACAATAAGTGTGTCATTATATTTGGGAGAACAGTAAATTGTTGCGGTACCTGGTGTGGGAGGTGCAGACGTGTCCCGGGAGTTCCCCTGGCATTCAGGCGGTGCCAATCATCTGCATTTGCAGGGGTGCACTGTGATACCTCTCTGGTCCCGCTGCACATTACGGGATCACGCAGCTTTTAGGAAGCTACATTCTAAACTCGAGAGGGGGATTGTTTGCTGGGTCCTTGCCCGAGGTCGGTTTGCTGATGAAGTGGTGTAACGGGAGGAGAGGGGAGCTGGCGCGGCCCCCGCAGCTGTCAGTGGGCCGGCCCGGATCCAGCTGTCAATCTTGGTGCCCGGACACTTCGGCGTTCCCTCAACATGGGCTCGGTAGCGGCGGGCGGGCGTGGGGCATGACAGCAAGGCTCCCGGCCCGGCAGCTCCCCGATGCGCTCCAGCGTGGCCGCGGCAGGGATGACCTGGAAAGCAGCAGCGCAGCCGATGATGAAGCGGAGCAAAGCCGCAGCCTCCGCGATCACCAGAACACGCAGTGGCTGGTGCTTGAGGAAGGTACAGTATCTCTCAGTTCCTTCAGGTGCCGCAGACTATCTTTTCATCTTTCCACAGTGTCGTTATGTCTCAGTTGTAATTTATGTCGATTTAAGTTGATGTTAATTTATGGAATCACGGGAGTTTACAGATGTCATCAGTTAGATGAAGATTCTTGCATCGTCTGTCATTTCCCTCAATAAATTCTGCCTGACCCGCTGAATTCCTCCGCTGTTTGCATGTTCTTCATGTTAACTTGTGTTTGCCCTTCTCTTGTAATGTGCTGTGTTGCTGCTGCTGCAAAAACACATTTTTTATGGCACTCATACCTTGTGTGTGTATGAGAATGGGGTTGAGAAGGAACATAAATCAGCCAAATGGCCAAATTCTGCTCTTTGTCTTAAGGAATTGTTGGCAATTCCTTTTCTCCCACAGATGCTGCTCAACCTGTTGAGTCCCTCCAGCAGGTTGTGTGGTGCTCCAGATTCTGGCAACTGCAGTCTTTAGTGTCTCTTGTTACGGGTGAATTTGCTTTCAGCAATCATAAGTATCTTTGTAATAAAGCAGAGCATAAAGGTTTAAGGTCAGAGGCAAAAGATTCAAACAGGACCTTGGGGTAGCTTCTTTGTCAGGTGTACTGAATGAGGTATCAGCAAGTGGTCGAGCATGTACAATAACAATATCTAAAAGACATGGCAGCTATGTTGATAGGAAGGTGTTTGGGGAATTTGGATCAATTGAAAGCAAATGGGATGATCTTACTTAACCTTGGTTGGCATGGATGTGTTTTGGGCTGAGGGGTCTGTTTCTGAGTTGTATGAGAGGCCTCTGTCGGTCAGGGTCGAGCATGTTGCATCCCAGCAGTCTAGATAAGCAAGCCAGGACAGTACAATATGGAGAGCGACCTGTTGCCCATGTAGCAAGCTCCACGCATCTGATGAACCCAAAGGAATGGCACAGTTTGTCACCAGCAGCACCGCAGCAGTTGCCAGTCAGTGTTGAACCTGACCTAGGACGGCCTTGGGGTCTCCAGCTGTGGATTTTTTCCTTGGGGTTCAGTCCCGAACTCTTCCCCATGAGTGGGTATAGCCACAAGGCAGAGGAGGTGTAATATCAGTGTTTTCCTTCCAGATGAGCTGCTAACCATGACTGATGAGCTCTATCTGCCCGAAGTGAACTCTATTGCTCCATAAAATAAGATAGAGTTATCAAGTAATTTTTACGCCAATCCTACCCTGTATTCTGTTACCAGCACCTCCACCCTGATGATAAAATTTGTATTTCTGATGCAAATATCAAACTTTGATTTTATGGATCCTGTGTGTATCACTAATTCTGAAGCAGTGATTCATTTGCAGTTCTTTAAATCTAGTGTGCTGCATTCATTCACAATATAGCCTCCTGAACACTGGAAAACAAACACAGATTGGCTGATTGCTTTGCAGAAGAGCTGTGCTTGCTCTCCAGGCGCCACCTTAAACTTCATATTAATGTGACAGTAATTCACCATTCTATTCCACTCTGACCTACCGTGGTCTCTTGTACTGAGGTGCTTCATCTTTCACCAAGTCTGCAGTACCTGATATCCAATTCCAGTGCATTAGACATCTTACCCTCCCTGTATGAGAGTTGGCTAGTTCTACAAATCATGCATCTGTATATTTAATTCTGTTTTCCTCTCACCGCTGACAGTATTTCTTATAGAACCTGAGGAATTCTTAAACAATAATTCAGCAACTTTATGGTAATTCTTAGTTACCACACTTCAATCCGAATTTAACTGAGTGGTTTCAAAGAGTGGGACTTGAACTGGTTACTGCAGTCGCTATTCATTCCATTTGCTGTCTGGTGTCCCAGTAAGAGAGCCGTTCCCTTCTGTTATTTACTACGTGCAAGTCGTGCCAGTGATCAGTAATGCTACTTCCTCATTTGGGAGTGTTTCTAAAATGCTATTTATTCAGTACCTGGATTACCTCAGCATTTAAAAATGTTGTGTTTTTTTTTGTATATGTTTGACACAGAACTTTTGCAGCCAAATACCTCTGTGTCAGGATAAGTATATTGGGAAGAAGTTCCAGCAGGAAGACTTGCCTTTCATTTGCATCTTCTACGACATAAGAATATCCCAGGTGCTTGCACGACCAGTGAAGAACATAATTTTTCAAATGTCATGACTGATGTATGGCCTGCTAACCAACAGCAAAGAAATAAACAGTCTATCAGCCACTATCCATGCCACCCACACCACTGAGTCGCACTGTGTTGCCAAGGAGACAGGTTCTGAGCATGGAGGTCTCCTCGTGTGTGATGTATAGTTGAGAGAATTGGTTAGTCAAGGCTCCACCTTCCTTACATTAGTTTAAAGAGCTCTCTGCTATTCTGAGGCCACTCTTCGTTCATGTCTGGCAAGGTCAAAAAGACAGGTCATTACGTTGCTGTGGGGAGCTTGCTCCAAGTATATGGACTGTTACCTTTTGGTCACGCAGCCCTGACTACACTTCAATAAATACTTAATCTGCTATAAAGCATTGGGACATTGATAGGGCTTTTGGAAATTCACGGCCTCCTATAACCTTTAAGCCTTTGATTTCAGCAGACTGGTGTTATTCATGTAGATGCAATAACTGGTTTAAGATCATGGGAAATGACATCGCCAAATCTTGCGGAATATGGAGTCTTACTGCTAACAAATGCCATTATATTTGTCAGCTCCAGAATGGGGCAGTACAGAGAATAAAATGCTGTGTCAGCTGCAGGAATAAAGATCAATCTTTTGTTTGTTTAAAGAAAAGAAAACCCTCGGAATCTTATTTCAAGGTGAATACCAGTTAGATTTGGGAGCATATCTGCTTCGAATTTTGTGTTCCTACTGAATACTCTCAATTAGTGTGGGTTTCCTGGCATTGATCGTGCTTACAAGGGGTAACCTTAGTGGAACATGGAGCATTGTGAATGCCAGATCAAAGCAGTGAAAGGTATGGCTGTGTATTTGGTTCAGTGACATTGGAACTCAGTGCCACATCCTGGACACTGAGCGGTTCCCAGTTGGCAGCATCTGAAGGATGGAAGCAGTAGCGTCTGCTTCATTATAAACTTGCCACGGTCTTGTCTCACTCTTGTTCTCCCAAGCATAATCCTCGTTCCTTCATTGTCACTGGCTCAAAATCATGGAATTCCCTCCCTAACAGCACTGTGGGTGTACCCACACCTCAGGGTCAGCCGCGGTTCAAGAAGGCAGCTCGTCACCACCTTCTCAAGGGCAGCTCGGGATGGGCAATAAACGCTGGCTGAGCTGGCGATGCCCACATCCCATAAATGAATAAATGTAAAAAACATGTAATGATTAAGTGCCGACCATTCTAGTTACCGAGAGAGTTCTCTGCTGTGATCCTGACTGCAGTTTACATGCTACCAAAGGCAGATGTCAAACTTGTAGTCCATGCACAAGAAACGGCCTACTCTGACACTTTTCACATCCTTGCTGGGGACTTCAAACAGATGAGCTTGAAGCTAATCTGCCCAACTATCATCAGCACATCCGCCTCTGCAGCAGAGGACCCAACACGTTCAATCGCGATAATCAAGAATGCACACTGTCCCAGCTCTCAACTACACTTTGGGAAATTTGACTATCTGGCTGTCGTCCTCCACCTACATTCGGGCAGTGACTGAAGAGCAAGACGTCAGAGGCAAGGACAACGAAGGAGTGGTCATGGGTGACAGAGGAGCAGCTGTGGGACTGCTTTGAATTGGTGGACGGGCCAGTTTCAAAGACTCATCAGAGGCCCTGAATGAGTACTCCACAATTGTGGATAAGTGTGTGCCCACAAAATCATTCAAAGACCTCCCCAATCAGAATCTCTGGATGAACCAAGAGATTTGAATCTGCTGGGAGCTAAATCAGTGGCGTCCAGGACTGGTGATCCAGGAAAATAAGGCCCAGGTATGATCTCTGGAAAGCCATCTGATAAGCGGAGTGGCAATTTCGGACTAAACAAATCACAGAGGGTTGCCCAACAACTGTAATGGCTTGAATGCTATCACCCCCTACATAGCAAAACCAAGTAACATAAATGACATGAATTGCAGAGGAGCTCGATGCCTTTTATGCTCGCTTTGAATGACAAAACACAGAGGCTCCTTCACCAGTCCTCACAGCTACTGACGACCCTGTGATTTCAGTCTCTGAGGCCGACGTCAGAGCATCAATCTGGAGGGTGAATCCATGGAAAGCATCTGGCCCAGTCAATGTACCCGGCTAGTACTGAAGACTTGTTTTAACCAACTGGCTAGTGTGTTTATGGACATTTTCAATCTCACGTTTTGGCAGATTGAGGTATCTACCTGCTTCAAGCAAGCTTCACCATACCAGTACCCAAGAAGAACATGGTGACCTGCTTCAGTGACTGTCATCCAGTAGCCCTTGTATTCACCGTGATGAAGTGCTTTGAGATTTTGGAGATTTGCTTGCAGTCACAATGTCATTTCATTGGCAGGTGGCATCCATCATTAAGGACCTTCCTTGTGCAACTGGATCCTCGATTTCCTGACTGGCAGACCCTTGTCAGTATGGATTGGCAAGAGGATCTCCTCCACACTCACCATCAGCACATATGCACCACAAGGCTGTGAGCTTTGTATGATGCCGTATTTAAGTTTGTGGACAAAACCACTGTGGCTGACCGCGTCAAAGGTGGTGACAAATCAGCATTTAGGAGAGAGGTGGAAAATCTGCACGGAGTAGTTGGACAACAACATCCTTAAGTCAACATCAGCAAAGCCAAAGAGCTAATTATTGACTACAGGAGGAAGAAGCTGGAGGTCCATGAGCCAGTCCTCATGAGGGTATTGGAAGGTCAGTAGCTTTAAATTCCTTTGCATCTTCATATCAGAGGATCTGCTTTAGGTTTAACAAGTAGCTGCCATCACAAAGGAGGCATGACAGGGCCTTTACTTTCTTGGAGGTTTGTGTAGATTAGGCATGTCACCAAAAACTGTGATAAACTTCTATAGATGACCAGTGGGAGAGCATCCTAAGTGGTTGCAACAATGCCTTGCCTGGAAGCACAAACACCCAGGATTGGAAAAGACTGGAGAAATTAGTGGATATAGCTCAGTCCATCACAGGCAAAGTCCTTCCCGCTATTCAGAAGATCTGCATGGAGCGTAAGCCCCTTTGTCACATCCTCAAAAAGCCCTCAATCAAGTCCTCAATCAATTGATGTCAGAGAAATGTATACAATATACATCCTGAAATGCTGTTTCTTCGCAACCATCCACGAAAACAGAGGAGTGCCCCAAAGAATGAACAACAGTCAAGTGTTAGAACCCTAAAGTGACCCCCCCCCACCCAGCTCTTCCTTCCTGCGCGTAAGTGGCAGCAAGCAACAATCCCTCCTCCCCCCCCATCGGCACTGCCACTGAGCACTTAAGCGTAGGCAAAGACCCAGACTTGTAGTACCCCAAAGACTTCGTGTTTCACATGGTATTCGACATACCACAAGTTCTTTCTCCCAGTGAGTGGGGAGACATAACAAACAACTCACTGGTTTCCGCTGTTAAAAGTCCGCAACGTCGCTTTTTTCAAGCTCTGTGCCCAAAGATCGTGAGTCTCTGGGCACACAGCCGCAGATATTCCAACTCCCCTGACAACACATGGGCCTCCTGTCATGACACCGACCCTCGATCTGCCCGTCTCCGGAGCTCTTGGCATGCCGAACAACAACGACCAGTTATGAAACCCTGAGAGCAGGTCCCATTCCTTCAAAGAACCGTAGTCAGCATGTAACTCCAGGTTTGGGTCTTCAAAAGAACCCTGAAAGGGAAAAATAAAGATATTAAAGATGGAAGTAGAGCTGTTTCTGAAGATGCAAGCGAAGGAGTTGCCGTTTAGCGCCGTCATCACTCCGCTCTGCCTTCTTTTGTAAAAATCCCTCAGCAACATTCCTCTAGTTGTTTTTACAGCTGTACGGACCATCCGTTGCTCTGAGCAGAAAATTTTTACATGGCCTGGAAACTGAGCAGCACTTTAAATGCTCTTCTTTGTAATACACATACCAGGAATGTTTAGAATAAAAATTGAAAAATCGGGTACTATTAATTTTATTTATTAATTGAAGACTATAATGAAATACAGTACAATAAGAAAAACCTTAAACATTTTGTAAACTTTTAAACTTAAACAGCATCAGTGTTCAGCAGGCTATCTGTTTATTAACAATGAGCTACTGACTTCTATTCTGTGTTTATTGTTACAATTTGTAACAGTGTTGTAACTTGAAACACTGACGATGTGAATACATCGAAGCTCAGAAGAGCAGAGGGGTGAAGAGGACTGTAGTGTTGATAGGAGATTCCTCAGTCGGATGAACAGAGATGAGGTTCGGTGGGCACAAAAGAGACATCCGGATGGTATGTTGCTTCCCTGGTGCCAGGGTCAGGGATGTCTCGGATCGAGTCCATGGCATTCTCAAAGGGCGAGAAGTCTTGGTACGTATTGGCACCAATGGCATAGGTAGACAAGGTCCGGAAGAGAGATTTTAGGGAGCCAGGTAGAAAGCTGAGAAACAGGATCTCCAGGGTAGTAAATCTCTGGATTGCTGCCTATGCCACACACCAGTTAAGAATATAAGAATAGGTTGATTTGGCAAGTGAATGTGTGGCTGAGCAGGGGGAGGGGTTCAGATTTTATGGATCATTGGGATCTCTTCTGGGGAATCTGACCTGTACACAAAGGGTGGGTTACACCTGAACCCAGGGGGCTCCAATATCGTTGCGGGCAGGTTGGCTGGAGTTATTTGGGTAGGTTTAAACTAATTTGGCAGGGGAGTGGGAACCGGAGTGGTAGTGCTAAGGATGAGGTGGTTGGTTTACAAACAGGGGCAATGTGTAGAAAGACTCCTAGCAAGGAGTCAACCAGATGAGTTGCAATGTAAAAGGCAGACAAAATCGAAAAGGGTGAATACGGGACTAAAGGTGTTATATTTGAATATGCAAAGTATACGGAATAAGGTCTGTGAACTTGTAGCACAGTCACAGATTGGCAAGTATGATGTTGTAGGCATCACTGAATTGTGGCTGGAAGAAGATTATAGCTGGAAGCTTAATGTCCAAGAATATATGTTGTATCAAAAGCTAGCCAGTAATATTAAAGGGGACACCAAAAGTTTTACTCAGATACATAAAGTATAAAAGAGAAGTGAGAGCGGATTTAAGTCTGCTGGAAAATGATGCTGGAGAGGTAGTAATGGGGGACAAGGAAATGGAGGACAAACTGAATAAGTATTTTGCATCAGTCTTCACTGTGGAAGACATTAGCCTGGTGGAAGTTCCAGGTGGTCAGGGGTCATGACGTGTGGGAAGTTACCATTACTAGAGAGAAGGCACTGGGGAAACTGAAAGGTCTGAAGGCCACCTGGACCAGATGATGTACACCCCAGGGTTCTGAAAGGTAATGTAGAGATTGTGGAGGCATTAGTAACAATCTTTCAAAATCACTAGATTCTGGAATGGTTCCAGAAGACTGGAAAATTTGCAAATGCCACTCCACTCTTCAAGGAGGGAGAGAGGCAGAAGAAAGGAAATTATAGGCCAGTTAGTCTGACCTCAGTTGTTGGGAAAATGTTGAAGTCGATCGTTAAGAAAGTGGTTTTGGGGTGCTTGGAGGCACATGATAAAATAGGCTGTAGTCAGCATGGTTTCTTTGAGGGAAAATCTTGCCTGACAAATCTGTTGGATTCTTTGAAAAAGCAACAAACGGGACAGACAAAGGAGAATCAGTTGATGTTGTGCACTTGGATTTTCAGAAGGCCTTTGACAAGGTGCCACATGTGAGGCTGCTAACAAGCTACGAGCCCATAATATTACAGGATTCTCAGATGGATGAAGCAGTGGCTGATTAGCAGGAGGTAAAGAGTAGGAATAAAGGGAGACTTTTCTGGTTGGCTGCCGGTGACTAGTGGTGTTCCACAGTGGTCTGCGTTGGGACTGATTCTTTTTACATTATATGTCAATGATTTGGATGATGGAATGGATGGCTTTGTTGCATAGTTCGCAGACAATATGAAGATAGCTGGAGGAGCAGGTAGCTTTGAGGAAATAGAGAGGCTATAGAAGGACTCAGGCAGATTAGGAGAACGGGCAAAGAAGTGGCAGATGGTACAAAAGTGAACTGATGTCAACTTCGGCAAAGGAATGTTGGCAGAGTTATCCATAAAAAGTCAGTGTCAGGTAATGTAGAGTTGCCTTGACCCAAGCACAGAGCAGTGGAGATGACTTCGTGGTGAGCAAAAACTTTAAAAATAAACTTCAAAATAACAAGTCACGTGGGGCCACGCAAAATAAGGAAGAACAGATGCTAACAACCACAAAGCATGTTAGATTACTGGTTAGCACAACACTTTACACTGTAGACGATCCGGGTTCAATTCCCAACGCAGCCTGTAAGGAGTTTTAACATTCTCCTTGTGACTGAGAGGGTTTTCTCTGGGGGCAACAGTTTCCTCCCATGGTCCAAAGATGTAGGTTAATTGGTTATTGTAAATTGTCTGTAGATTGGGCTAGGATTAAACTGAGGGACTGCAGGGCGCCATGGCTCGAAGGGCCTATTCTATGCCATATCAACAAGGCAGCAACTGAATTAGGCTGGCTGGTTTGACGAGTGAACTAAAGTTGTGGATGAGAGCTGGATTAAAACAGGCTGCAGGAGGTGAGTTGGAAATGAGAGGCAGGAGTTTTCCTGTTAGCTGAGTGGAGATTGGAAGGTGACTGCCTGGGCAGACCTGACAGTGATTACACATTTCTTGTTCAGCACTGGCAGTGTGGGAGAGCATTTTCAGAACTTTCAAGCCTTTGGCTGCTTGTTTTTCATCCAGTGGTTTGAAGTGTTGATGTCTAGCGCCAAATTGAAGGAAGTCCACTCTCTGTGTTAACTGGGTAGTCTCCTGCTTCTGCTGCAGTATTAATATTGCTTGGGGTGATTTGTTGGTCACAGTGCCAATTAATGGAGGCTCACTAAGAGCTTGCTTCATAATACAAATGTATAATGGTGAAGTTAGTGTGCTGTCCAATGCGCACAGGAAGATGTATTTTCATTCAAAATCTGAGTCATCACTGCTGGAGTAATTTATGGCTTGGTGGGAGTCATCAGATTACTGGTGTGTGTGTGTGTGTGTGTGTGTGTGTGCATGTACACGTAGTAAACATTGCAATTGGATGTAATGTATTTATGTTTATAATGGAAAGTTAAGAAAATGTTATTTTGCACATTAAAAAGTAAACATGGTTAACCTACCAGGTTTCATTTCCTTACAGTGTTTTTTTGGTACAATCTCGGTGATCTGATTGGTCTTGATTCAGTGACTAGTGCAGTGACTGCATCATTAGCTTCGTTTGGCTGATTTAAACGCAGGACCTGATTGAAAGGGTCTGGGTGTCAGGACGGCGGTGAGAGATGGGCTGGTGTTCAGGTCGTTGCTGTACGAGGTTTACTTATCTCTGCGTTGACTGAGGCTGTGGCCTGCAATTAACAAACTCCTGGATCTCCTGCAGCGGTGAACTGGCTTCTTGGCTGTGGACTCACTTTTGTGAACTTCTGTTCTGAGTGTTCTTTGTTGACTTTTTATAGCTTCCACGATTTGTTCTTTTTGTGTTTGATTGTCTTTTTAAATGGATTCTGTTGGGTTCAGTTTTTATGACTGCTGAAAGAAGGTGAATTTTAAAACCATAAAACCAAATGACTCAGGAGCAGAATGAGGCCAGTCAGCCAATTGAGTCTGCTCCACCATTTCATCATGCTTGATCCATTTCTCTCTCAACTTCACTCTCCTGCCTTCTCCCCGTAACCTTTCAAGCCCTGATAATTCAAGAACTTGTCAACCTCTGCCTTAAGTATATCCAATGACCTGGCCTCCACAGTCGCCTGTGGCAATGAATTCCACAGATTCACCACTCTCTGGCTAAAGAAATTCCTCTTCATCTCCGTTGTTTATTCTGAGGCTGTGCCCTCTGGCCTGAGACTCCTCCTCTGTCCGCATCCACTCTGTCTCCACCTTTCACCATGGGATAGGTTTGAGTGAGCTCCCCTCTTGTTCTTCTGAACTCCAGTGAGTACTGGCCCAGAGCTATTAATCGCTCCTCATACGGTAAACCTTTCATTCTCAGAGTCATTCTCATGACCCTCCTCTGAACCCTCTCCAATGTCAGCACATCCTTTCTAAAATAAGGGACCCAAAACTGCTCCCAGTATTCCAAGTGAAACCTCAGCAATGCCTTACAAATCCTCAGCATTACATCCTTTTATACGCTACCCCTCTTGAAGTAACATTGCATTTGCTTTCCTCACCACAGACTCAACCTGCAAATTAACCTTAGAGGATCCAGCAAGAGGACTCCCAAGTCCCTTTGCACTTCCGCCTTTTGAATTTGCTTCCCATTTAGAAAATAGTCTATGCTTTTTGTCTTCTGCCTAAGTGCATGACCATATATTTCTGGACACTGTATTCTATTTGCTACTTCTTTGCCCATTCTCCTAATCTGTCTTAAGTCCACCTGCATTCTCCCAGCTTCCTCAACACTACCTGCCCTTCCACCTGTCTTCATACTGATCACAAACCTGGCCACAAGTCCATCAGTTCACTGACATACCATGTGGAAAAGAAGCAGTCCCAACACCAGCCCTGCAGAGCACCACTAGACACAGCAGCCAATCTGAAAAGGATCCTTTCATTCCCACACTTTGCCTCCTGCCAATCAGCCAATGCTCTACCCATGCTAGTACCTTTCCTGTAATACCATGGGCTCTTATCTTGTTAAGCAGCCTCGGGTGGCACCTTCTGTACACATCATCTACCGATTCTCCTTCATCTGTCCTACTTGTTATTTTCTTAAAGAATTCCAACAGATTTTTTAGGCAAGATTTTCCCTTGAGGAAACCATGCTGACTTTGCCCTATTTTACCATGTGCCTCCAAGTTCTCCAAAATCACAACCTTAACAATCGATTTCAGCAGCTTGTCAGCCACTGAGGTTAGGCTAACTGGCTTATAATTTCCTTTCTTCTGCCTCCCTCTCTTCTTTGAAGAGTGGAGTGACATTTACAATTTTCCAGTCCTCAGAAACCATTCCAGAATCTAGTAATTCTTGAAAGATCATTACTAATACCTCTTTCAGAATCCTGGGGTTCTAATCCATCTGGTCCAGGTGACTAATCTACCTTCAGACCTTTCAGTTTTCCTAAACCCTTTCTCTCTACTAATAGCAACTGTGCTCCCCTCTACATTTTCACACACTCGAACCCCCAGCTTACTGCTGGTGTCTTCCACAGTGAAGACAGATGCAAAATACTTATTGCTTTCATCCACTGTTTCCTTGTCCCCCATTACCTCTCCAGCATCATTTGCCAGGTGTCTGATTCCCACTGTTGCCTCCTTTTTACTCAATACTTTTGGTATCCTCTTTCATATTATTGGCTAGCTTACATTCATATTTCACCTTTTCCCCTTTTTTTTAAAGTTACCTTCTGTTGGTTTATAAGTTTCCCAATCCTCTATCTTCCCTCTAATTTTTGTTTTGTTATATGCCCTTACTTTTGCTTTTATCTTGGTTTTCACTTCCCATATTAGCCATAGTAGCTTCATCTTACATTTAGAGTATTTCTTCTTTGGCATGTATCTATCCTGTGCCTTCCAAATTGCTTCCAAGAACTCCAGCTGTCTGCTGTTGTCCCGGCCAGTGTTGTTTTCTAATCAATTTGGCTAGGTTCTCTCTTTATTCCGCTGTAATGTTGATACATCTGACTTTAGCTTCTCCCTCTCAACCTGCAGGGTGAACTCTATCACTGCTTCCTAAGGGTTCCTTTACCTTGAGCTTCTTCCTCAAATTCAGTTTAATACACTACACCCAATCCAGAATAGCCTGTTGACCTCAACCACAAGCTGCCCTAAAAGACTATCTAGTTAGTAGGAATTTTATGAATTCTGCTTGCATATCGAAATCCCTCATGAATATTGTAATAGTCCCCTTTTGACATGGCTTTTTTGTCTCCCGTTGATACTTGTAGTCCACATCCTGGTTACCGTATATAACTTACATCATGGTCTTTTTACCTTCCAATACTATGTCACCTCTTTTTAAGGATTTGTTTTCATTTTTCACCAACAGAGCCATGACTAATGCCCACCATTTCATACCTGCCAGTCATTAACTGTGCTTCCTTATTTTGTATACTGTGTACATTCAAATATAACACCTACAGTCCTGTATCCGTCATCCTTTTCAATTTTGTCCCTCTTTCACTATACAGCTCATCCCACAGACTGCAATTTTGTCCTATCAT
This sequence comes from Mobula hypostoma, assembly GCF_963921235.1. Taxonomy (NCBI): domain Eukaryota; kingdom Metazoa; phylum Chordata; class Chondrichthyes; order Myliobatiformes; family Myliobatidae; genus Mobula; species Mobula hypostoma. The sequence continues at coordinate 68,033,134 of NC_086113.1, read as the reverse complement.
CAGGTTGTCCTTCCTGACAGTCTCATTACACACAACCTCTGCTTGTAAACCAATAGCTCTATCTTCAGCCCTATCACTCTAGTTCCAATCTCCCTGCCAAATTAGTTTAAACCCTCCTCAACAGCTCTAGGAAACTTGCCTGCAAGGATATTGGTCCCCCTCAGGTTCAGGTGTAACCCAGTCATTTTGTACGAGTCGTACCTTCCCCAGAAGAGATCCCAATGATCCAGAAATCTGAACCCTCCCCCCCCCCCCCGGCACCACTTCTCCAACCACACATTCATCTGCCAAATCATCCTATTCTCACCCTCGTTGGCCCATAGCACAGGCAGCGGTCTGCTTTACCCTGGAGGTTCCACTTTTCAGTTTTCTACCTAACTCCCTAAATCTCTCTTCAAGACCTCATTGCTTTTCCGACGTATGTCATTGGTGCCAATATGTACCAAGGTTGTATGTTTGTACATAGTAAACATACTTCGATTTAAATGTACTTTGAACTTTGATAGAAAACTAATCTGAAAAAGTTGTTTTCAATGGTGCCAAGTGATTTTGCCAGTTATCATTTAAATAAGAATTTGTACAGTGCCAAAATTAGCTCTCATTGAGCTTAAGATGGTTAATGACATACATGATAGCGGTGACTGCAATTTAATGGGCTGTATTGCATGAGGTTGCATTGAATTTAAAGGTACAGGTAGGGAGTGTGTAACAAAATGACATTAATCCCCACTAACAGCCACTGGAATTTCTCTTGCTCTGTCTGTTTGCACTTGAAGTAGTCTTTGGCCACTCTTACAGCTGAACTGCCAATCAGTGCCATGAATGAAACTGGAGGTTACTATGGAAACAAGCAAAATAAAACAGTGAATAATTAACCAGTGAAATATTTCATGGCAGGCAGCTCTTAGAGATATCAGGGCTTGCTGGCTGTGAAAGATTGCTGATCTTGTAGTGCTTTGATGCCTGATTAAGATGCATCAATTTCCCAATCTAGTGCTGCAGAAGCTTGAACTAGAGTACAGCACAGGAACAGGCCCTTCGCCCAAAATGTTGTGCCAGACCATTTACATTAGTAATCAACTAAATTAATTCCTTCTGCCGACACAATGTCCATGTTCCTCCATTTCCTCACATTCGTGTGCCTATCTACTTGCCCTGTAAGGTCCCCAGTGTTTCTGCCTCTCCCAACATCCTAGGCATTATGTTTCAGGCACCCACCGCTCTCTGTGTATAAAACACACACACACACACACACACACGCACACACAGCAACTTGCCCCTCATATCTCCTTTGAACTTGCACTCAGTCACCTTAAATGCATGCCCTTCGGTACTAGACTTGTCATCCCTGGGGAAAAAGATACTATCTGTCTACTCATAATCTTTTAAACCTCTATCAGATCTCCCCTCAGCCTCTGCTGTTTCAGAGAAAACATCCCAAGTTTGTCCACCTCTTGTTTTTACACATGCTCTTTAATTCAGGCAACATCCTGATAAACCTCCGCTACACCCTCTCCAAAACCTCAACGTCCTTCCTATGGGTCAACCAGAACTGATTTCAGTACTCCAGGTGTGGACTAACTCGAGATTTAAAAAGCTGCAACGTAACTTCTGGACTTTTGAACTTGATGCCAGGACTAATAAAGACAAGAATGCCACTTGCCTTCTTAACCACCCATCAAACTGTGCAGCCAATGTGCAAAATAGGACAAACTGCAAATCCAAATAAAAACCCAAATAATAATAAATTAATTAATATAACACTGAGAACATGAGGTATCGGTGCTGGCTCCCTTGATGTTTGTGATTATAAATTAACGTTTGGTGGTCTTACTTCAGTGGTTGATAAGTTGATGGAAAAGATCCTGAGAGGCAGGATTTATGAACATTTGGAGAGGCAGAATATGATTAGGAATAGTTAGCATGGCTTTGTCAAAGGCAGGTCATGTCTTAAGAGCCTGATTGAACTTTCTGAGGATGTGACTAAACACATTGATGAAGGTAGAGCAGTAGATGTGGTGTATATGGATCTCAGCAAGGCATTTGACAAGGTACCCCATGCAAGGCTTGTTGAGAAAGTAAGGAGGCATGGGATCCAAGGGGACCTTGCTTTGTGGATCCAGAACCGGCTGGCACATAGAAGGCAAAGAGTGGTTATAGACAGGTCATATTCTGCATGGAGGTTGGTGACCAGTGGCGTGCCTCAGGGATCTGTTCTGGGACCCTTACTCTCTGTGATTTTTATAAATGACCTGGATGAGGAAGTGGAGGGATGTGTTAGTAAATTTGTTGATGACACAAAGGTTGAGGGTGTTGTGGATAATGTGGAGAGCTGTCAGAGGTTATAGCGGGGCATCAATAGGATGCAAAACTGGGCTGAGAAGTGGCAGACGGAGTTCAACCCAGATAAGTGTGAGGTGGTTCATTTTGGTAGGTCAAATATGATGGCAGAATATAGTATTAATAGTAAGACATAGAAACATAGAAAATAGGTGCAGGAGTAGGCCATTCGGCCCTTCGAGCTTGCACCACCATTTATTATGATCATGGCTGATCATCCAATTCAGAACCCCGCCCCAGCTTTCCCTCCATACCCCCTGATCCCCGTAGCCACAAGGACCATATCTAACTCCCTCTTAAATATAGCCAATGAACTGGCCTCAACTGTTTCATGTGGCAGAGAATTCCACAGATTCACCACTCTCTGTGTGAAGAAGTTTTTCCTAATCTCGGTCCTAAAAGGCTTCCCCTTTATCCTCAAACTGTGACCCCTTGTTCTGGACTTCCCCAACATCGGGAACAATCTTCCTGCATCTAGCCTGTCCAATCCCTTTAGGATTTTATACGTTTCAATCGGATCCCCCCTCAATCTTCTAAATTCCAACGAGTACAAGCCTAGTTCATCCGTCTTTCTTCATATGAAAGTCCTGCCATCCCAGGAATCAATCTGGTGAATCTTCTTTGTACTCCCTCTATGGCAAGGATGTCTTTCCTCAGATTAGGGGACCAAAACTGCACACAATACTCCAGGTGTGGTCTCACCAAGGCCTGGTACAACTGCAGTAGTACCTCCCTGCTCCTGTACTCGAATCCTCTTGCTATAAATGCCAGCATACCATTCGCCTTTTTCACCGCCTGCTGTACCTGCATGCCCACTTTCAATGACTGGTGTATAATGACACCCAGGTCTCGTTGCACCTCCCCTTTTCCTGATCGGCCACCATTCAGATAATAATCTGTTTTCCTATTTTTGCCACCAAAGTGGATAACTTCACATTTATCCACATTAAATTGCATCTGCCATGAATTTGCCCACTCACCCAACCTATCCAAGTCACTCTGCATCCTCCTCACAGCTAACAGTGCCACCCAGCTTCGTGTCATCCGCAAACTTGGAGATGCTGCATTTAATTCCCTCATCTAAGTCATTAATATATATTGTAAACAACTGGGGTCCCAGCACTGAGCCTTGCGGTACCCCACTAGTCACCGCCTGCCATTCTGAAAAGGTCCTGTTTATTCCCACTCTTTGCTTCCTGTCTGCTAACCAATTCTCCATCCACATCAATACCTTACCCCCAATACCGTGTGCTTTAAGTTTGCACACTAATCTCCTGTGTGGGACCTTGTCAAAAGCCTTTTGAAAATCCAAATATACCACATCCACTGGTTCTCCCCTATCCACTCTGCTGGTTACATCCTCAAAAAATTCTATGAGATTCGTCAGATATGATTTTCCTTTCACAAATCCATGCTGACTTTGTTCGATGATTTCACCGCTTTCCAAATGTGCTGTTATCACATCTTTGATAACTGACTCCAGCAGTTTCCCCACCACCGACGTTACGCTAACCGGTCTATAATTCCCCGGTTTCTCTCTCCCTCCTTTTTTAAAAAGTGGGGTTACATTAGCCACCCTCCAATCCTCAGGAACTAGTCCAGAATCTAACGAGTTTTGAAAAATTATCACTAATGCATCCACTATTTCTTGGGCTACTTCCGTAAGCACTCTAGGATGCAGACCATCTGGCCCTGGGGATTTATCTGCCTTCAATCCCTTCAATTTACCTAACACCACTTCCCTACTAACAAGTATTTCGCTCAGTTCCTCCATTTCACTGGACCCTCTGTCCCCTACTATTTCTGGAAGATTATTTATGTCCTCCTTAGTGAAGACAGAACCAAAGTAATTATTCAATTGGTCTGCCATGTCCTTGCTCCCCATAATCAATTCACCTGTTTCTGTCTGTAGGGGACCTACATTTGTCTTTACCAGTCTTTTCCTTTTTACATATCTATCAAAGCTTTTACAGTCAGTAAAAGCTTTTACACTCTTGGCAGTGTGGAGGATCAGAGGGATCTTGGGGTCCGAGATCATAGGACACTCAAAGCTGCTGCGCAGGTTGACTGTGTGGTTAAGAAGTGATACGGTGTATTGGCCTTCATCAGCTGTGGGATTGAGTTCAAGAGCCAAGAGGTAATGTTGCAGCTATATCGGACCCTGGTCAGACCCCACTTGAAGTACTGTGCTCAGTTCTGGTCACCTCACTACAGAAAGGATGTGGAATCTATAGAAAGGGTGCAGAGGAGATTCACAAGGATGTTGCCTGGATTGGGGAGCTTGTCCTATGAGAATAGCTTGAGTGAACTTGGCCTTTTCTCCTTGGAGTGACGGAGGATGAGAGGTGACCTGATAGAGGTGTATAAGATGATGAGAGGCAAGAGGCATTGATCGTGTGGATAGTCAGAGGCTTTTTCCCAGGGCTGAAATGGCTAACATGAGAGGGCACAGTTTTAAGGTGCTTGGAAGTAGGTACAGAGGAGATATCAGGGGTATGTTTTTTACACAGAGAGTGGTGAGTGCATGGAATGGGCTGCCGGCAACGGTGGTGGAAGTGGATATGATAGGGTCTTTTAAGAGACGCCTGGATAGGTACATGGAACTTCAAAAAATAGAGGGCAATGGATAACTCTCGATATTTTCTAAAGTAAGTACATGTTTGACATAGCATTGTGAACCGAAGGGCATGTATTTGTGCTGTAGGTTTTCTATGTTTTTATGTTTCGAATGGCTTGGTTGTGAATGTAGGAGATGTGATTTGTAAGTTTGCTGGTATAATTGGTGGCATTGTAGATAAGAAGGAAGGTGGCTAAGATTATGTCAGGATTTGATAAATCAGTTGGGTGAAACATTAGTAGATGGAATTTAACATTGACAGAATGAAGTAAGGCATTTTGCGAAGACAACTAAAGGCTGGACACAGATAGTAAATAGAAAGGCCCTGGGACGTGTTGATGAATCGAATGACCTTGTACGTATTCTCAGCTGCCACCCTGTTAGGTACACCTGCACAGGTGCTCATTAATGCAAATATCTAACTGACCAGTCATGTGGCAGCAACTCAGTGCATGCAGAGATGGTCAAGAGGTTCGGTCAGAAAGGGAAAGAGACGTGATCTGAATTACTTTGACCATGGAGTGATTGTTGGTGCCAGACTGTTTGAGTATCGTAGAAACTGCTCATCTCCCTAGGATTATCGCGCACAACATTCTCCAGAGTTTACAGAGAATGGTGTGAAAAACAAAAAATACAGTGAATGGCAGCTGTGTGGGCAAAAGTGCCTCGTTAATGAGAGAAGTCAGAGGAGAATGGCTAGACTGGTTCAAACTGACAGTTCAAGTTTGTTTAATTGTCCTTCAGTACCCCTGAATACAGCCAAATGAAACAGCATTACTTTGGGGTAAACTTACAAATCACAGTACCAACAGTCACACAGAGCCCAAGGCACATACAGTATATCACATATAAAATACAAGCATATATTCAAAGTACATTTATTATCAAAAGTGAGAGAATAGGACCAATCAAGTTTGACAGTGGAAAAGTGTGTATGGAACTGGAGGAGATAGCAGAGGTGCTTTAAGTATTCACTATGGAAAAGGATCTCGGCGATTGTAGGGATGACTTACAGCGGGTTAAAAAGCTTGAGCATAAAGAGGATGTGCTGGAGCTTTTGGAAAGCATTAAGTTGGATAAGTCTCTAGGACCGGATGAAAAATAGAAGAGCTGTGGGTAACCCTAGGTAATTTCTAAAGTAAGTACATGTTCGGCACAGCATTGTGGGCCGAAGGGCCTGTATTGTGCTGTAGGTTTTGTGTGTTTCTACGAAGCCTACCGAGTGCTGAAAGGACTAGATAGGGTAGATGTGGAGAGGATGTTTCCAATCATGGGGGTATCCATAACTAGGGGTACAGCCTCAAAATTGAGGGGGCAACCCTTTAGAACTGAGGTAAAGAGGAATTTTTTTTACCTGGAGAGTAGTAAATCTGGAATGCTCTACCACAGACTGCGGTGGAGGCCAAGTTCGTGGGTATATTTAAGGCAGAAGTTGATCATTTCCTGATCGGTCAGGCATCAAAGGATATGGCGAGAAGACAGGTGTTTGGGGTTGTACCGTCCTATGATACTCCCCCTTCTCCAGTCTTGTACCCCCTTTGCTGATCAACTTCCCAGCTCTTGGTTCCATCCCTCCCCCTCCTGTCTTCTCCTATCACTTCGGGTCTCCCCTCCCCCTCCCACTTTCAAATCTCTTACTATCTCTTCCTTCAGTTAGTCCTGACGAAGGGTCTCGGCCCAAAACGTTGATTGTACTTCTTCCTATGGATGCTGCCTGGCCTGCTGCGTTCCACCAGCATTTTGTGTGTGTTGCTTGAATTTCCAGCATCTGCAGATTTTCTCGTGTTTGGGGTTGAGTGGGATTTGGGAGCAGCCATGATGGAATGACGGAGACACGATTGGCTGAATGGCCTAATTCTGCTTCTGTGTCTTATGGGGTAAACAGAGTCGATCATAGGCATGTGTAAGCACCCCCAACCCAACCCTGGCTCCAGGCTGCACTTTTCGCTTGAAACCTTACCAGACTGATAAAGTATGTAAAGGGTTAACACGGTCAGTTAAACATAGTCTTTTTTCTGCAAGAAACCTTGATGATGATTAACAGTTGTGCTAATTTTGCTATTCAATGCTGAACAATATTTTGTGTCGAAGTTAGCCAGCTAGTGTTTCAGGGTCCTTGTGCAGTCATGCAAAGAGATGAGACAGCTCCAGTTTGTTTTGTGTATGTGAGCCATTATGCCTATCCTGTAATTTGTCTTTTGGGACTGTCATGTAGATATGTTTGGCTCCAGCCTGTCTTGTGTGGGGGTATCTGAATGTATATATCCATTTTGTAAGGGGAATTGTGAGTTAGTTGGTGGACCGAACAGAAACAGTAATTGACTGTTCCTGTATGAGCGACTTACTGAGTAAGCCCTGGGTGCTTTGAGTAAAGAGTTTGTACTTTAACGGTCTCTGAGTGACTTTATCTGGATTTGACTTCCATAAGGCACCTCGAAGACAGCAAAGCATCAGATCACTCAATTGGCTCAAGAACACACCATCAAAATGTAAATCACAGGTTCCGATTATAGCTGAATTGTACTTGAAAGAAGTAAAAGAAGCAGTTTCATGAACTGTCTGAAGGATGTCGCCTTTGGTCGCATTGTTTGCTGGCGCCATGTTCTTCACCAACAAGATAGCAATAAATTACAGTCATACACAATAAATGTAGTCCAAGTCCCTGAACGTTGCAGCAGTCTGCTCTTGAACACAATACAGCTCACCTTCTGTTGAGGAAACAATGGGGGGCACTCTGGTGGAGCGACAAGCTCCAATGCCTCCCCCCAAAGGCTGTTAACGAGCAACATCGTTGCCTGAGGCCTAGTACTCACTGTGACCGAGTCCGTGCAATATCCACCCCCCCCAACCACCCACACGTCTGCTGCTACTGTTTGCCAATAGACCAATAAATTGGAATTGCAACATTCCACACCACCAATGTCAAACAGGGTCTTGTGATCACCAGAAAATTGACTTGGATGATCACTTGTTGTTAGACTCCTTTGTGCACTGACACCTCTCTGTTGCAGGCAGCATCACGGTCCGCACCAAGTCCGTGTCCTTCAGGTTTTCTGACAGGAGTAACTCCCTGAAGGGGTAGACCTGCAGTATTTTAAGTTCTTAATGTCCAGCATGGTCTTATAATCATAAAAAATGTATTTAAATAAGACAATAGCACCTTTGGTTGCCCCCCCCCCACCCATGGAAACCGCTGCACCCAGGAATGTTGCTGACAGATAGGTAACGGTAACTTAAATATCCACGCTGAGCAGAAGAGCATCTCTGAATGCACACCACGCTGATCCTTGGAAGTGGATGGGCTACAGCAGCAGAAGACTATGGTCATAGACTCAGTGACCACTTTATTTGGTAACTCCTGTGCCTATATCCCTGAAAGTGGTAGCACGTGTCGATCAAATGGTGAAGGAAGCATAAATAGGATGCTTTCTCTCCGTGGCTATGGCACAGAATATAAGAGCTGGGATGCCATGTTATAGCTTTAGAACACATTGGTTAGGTGACACCAGGAGTACTGCTTGCATTTCCAGTCACCTCTTTATTATGCGGGGTGTAGTTGTACTGGACAGGGTGCAGAGGAGATCTGCCAGGATGTTACCTGGATTGGGGCATTACAGGTAAAAGGAGAAATTTATCAAGACTGGTTTTGTTTTCCCCGGAGTTGAGAGGGTGACCTGGTAGAGATGCAAAACACATTGGGTAGAATAAGCATGGTAAACGGCAAAAATATCTTTCCCATGGTGGGGTTGTCAAAGATGAGAAGGTTGAAGAGAGCAGATTTAAATGGGATCTGAGGGGAATTTCTTTCACAGAGAAAGTGGTTGGTGGTTTGAAAAGGCAGCTACTGTTCATGATGTAAAGAAATAGCTCGGCAAAAACTTGAAGCCAGGACATTGAAAGCAACATACAGAATGTTGGTAAATGATTAATGTAACACACACACAAAATGCTGGTGGAACTCAGCAGGCCTGGCAGCATTTATGGAAAAGAGTACAGTCAACATTTCGGGCCAGGACCATGCAGCAGGACTGGAGAAAAAAAGATGTGGAGTAGAGTTTAAAGGTTGGGGGGGGGGAGCGAAATGGAAGAGATGTGGTTGAGAAAAAACGATGAGGTCTCAGAGTTAGAAGGTGGGGGGAGGAGAGGAAGAAACACAAGGTGACAGGTGAAACTGGGAGGGGGAGGGGTGAAGTAAAGAGCTGGGAAGTTGATTGGTGAAAGAGATACAGGGCTGGAGAAGGGGGAATCTAATAGGAATGGATGGGGTGGGGGGGGAGGAGCAGCCAAGGGAGGCGATGGGCAGGCAGGAAGATAAGGTGAGAGAGGGAAAAGGGATCGGGAATAAAGAAGCGGGGGTGGGGGGGGGCATTACTGGAAGTTCAAGAAATTGAAGTTTATGCCGTCAGGTTGGAGGCTACCCAGACGGAGTATAAGGTTTTGCTCCTCCAACTTGAGTGTGGCCTCATCACAGCAGTAGAGGAGGCCTTAGACAGACATGTCGGAATGGGAATGGGAAGTGGAATTAAAATGGGTGGCCACTGGGAGATCCCCTTGCGGACAGAGCTTAGATGCTCGGCGATGCGGTCTCCCAGTCTATGTTGGGTCTCACCGATGTTCAAGAGGTCACACCAGGAGCAGTGGATACAGTGGATGACCCAACAGACTCACCAGTGAAGTGTTGCCTCACCTGGAAGAAGTGTTTTGGGCCCTGAATGGTAGTGAGGGAGGAGGTGTAGGGGCAGGTGTAGCTCTTGTTCTGCTTGCAAGGATAAGTGTCAGGAGGGAGATCAGTGGGAAGGGATGAATGGACAGGGGAGTCAAGTAGAGAGCGATCCCTGTGGAATGTAGAAAGTGGAGTGGGGGGGAGATGTGCTTGCTGGTGGAATCTTGCTGGAGGTGGCGGAAGTTAAGGAGAATTGGTGATGGATGCGGATGCTGGTGAGGTGGTAGGTGAGGACACTCCTCTTACCGATGGAGGATGGAGGATGGGGTAAGTGCAGACATGCAGCGCTGCTCTTGGGATGATGCTTTCCATTCCAGAACAAAGGGGATGTTTTCCTTCTTCAAAGAAAGGGGCTTCCCTTCTTCTACCGTCAGTGCTGCCCTCGACCACATCTTTCCCATTTCGCTTTCCCCTCCTTTCAACTCTACTCATCATCTTTTTTCTCTCGTCCTGCTGAAGGGTCTTGGCCCGAAACATCTACTATACTCTTTTCCATAGATGCTGCCTGGCCTGCTGAGTTCCTCCAGCAGTTTGTGTGTGTTGCAAATTTTCTCTTCTAAATGATTAATGTAAATGGGGGCAAATGGATCTGCCTGTTTCTGTGCTCCACAACACTTGACCATTGTGCTTAACTTAGAAAAGGCTAGTTAGCAGCTACAAAGAAAATTAATAGTGTGTTGCACATTGTTGCAAAGGTGTTGAAATTCACTTGTATAAGGCATTGCGGAGACCATATATGGAACTGGCCTGCTAAATTAAAGGTGTTGATGTGTTTGCAGTAAATCGTCCAGTTTATTGACACGTGCAGACATGGAGTGAAGTTCAAGTACAGTGAAAATCTTGCAACAACATGCAGCCATGTACAGACAACACACAGAGCACAAATCATACATAAATTACAAGTGGAGAAGCTAAACACTGCTATACTCTGTTTAAAGGTAAGAATCAGATGAGGTACAATTTTTTGTCCACATGGCTTGGGTCTTTTAATATTTTTATTACAGATAAATAGATTGCAGCTAGAAAGGGGGGGGAAGGGTGAAAATCATACAACACAGAAACAAGCTCTTCGGCCTGTCAGGTACATACCGCCTGTTGTATCGATCTACACTAATCGTGAGTAGATGTGTGTGCAAAGTCATTATCAAAAGATTATATTTAATGATGGTACAGGTTTGTGTGTCTAAGTGACTTACTTCTGCTCCTCATTAGTTTAACTTTGCATTGAGAGGTTTTGGCGTCAGTGTAGTATAGTTCTGTGACAATCGATGGAGAATGCCAAGCTCATTTCACAGGGTCATTTGTACCCCATATCGAGGCATTACTGTAGCAGATTGTACACATAATATCTTGCAGGAGCAATGGGTTGCTGAAGAATTTATCAGACCCTCCTGTTGCCACGTGTAGTGCATAATCATCATCTGTGCAAATAAATAGATTGGATGGTGAGTGCTGGAGAACGAGATTCAACTGAAGGTGCAAAATGTGCAGTTAATCTTTGAATGCGAGCTGAGCTCTGATTCTGAGAATGAGTTTGAATGCACATGTAGAGCTATAGATCCATACGCATGATATATGTTCTTTGGTCCAACTAATCTATGTCAACCATCTATGCAGTCTCATTTTCCTGCATTTGATCTGTATTCCTCTACGCCCTGCCCTTCCATGTACCTATCCAAATGCTTCTTAAATGATACTATTGTACGTGCCTCAACCATTTCCTCTGGCAGCTAGTTGCATATACTCAACATCTGTTGAAAAGTTACCTCTTGTCTGTTTTAAATCTTTCCCCTCTCACACTAAATCTATGCCTCCTAGTTCTGGACTCCCTACCCTGGGGAAAAGACTGCTACCATTCAGTTTATCTAAGCCCTCATGATTCTGTAAAACTCCCAAAAGTCATCTCTCATTTCCAGTACTCCACGGAATAAGATTGAGTGTTTAGTATGTGACTTGAGACAGTTTATTACCCCTCTATAGTTACCTTCTCTAATATGTTTTTGAAGTTAGGAGTATTGGGCATCTGCTTGTGTATTGGTTTGAAATGCTGTTTGATAGCTAAGAGATGTATTACAGCAATAAGTCTACAGTATATAAATGCAATTTATCACTACTACCATTCTGGCTTCAGGAAAGTGAGAGGTTCTGAAAACTTAGCCGACAGACCACAGATGGGGCGTGCAGTTAAGCTGCTTGTGAGGTGTGGTGCCAGAGAGATTCTGCTGAACTTTAACCATCAATTACAAATACTGGAGAGGAAAGGGAGTCTGCACCAAATGAAACAAAGCCATCACTACCACCCCACCCCCATCCTTTCCCATTCCCCTCCCCGACAGTGAAGATTGCAGATTAACTGAAAAAAAACCTTTGGCTTGTTTCATCTGATTTAGTTGTGCAGGGCTTTATCTTATTTGGATATTGCAGCTTGAATATCTTGGGCTTTTTGCATGTGATATTAATCATACAAACAATATTGTTTGGAGCCATTTGGACTGAATCTACCAACTGGGGCGGGCCGGGTGTGAGTTTCCATCTACAGCTTTTTATTAACATGAGTTGAGCTTCCTGCTGGGACCTGGGCTCATTTCAGAAAGGTGATAACTTTTAAGAAATTTGATCCATTCCCAACTGGTTTCAGTGTTTGAATTTGCTCTTTCCTGGTCAGGGTAGATATCAGTAATGGATCACCTGTAACATGAGAGCTGTTGACTACTTGTTCTTTGTCTGCTAGTTCTCAGCAGATTTTTAACATTCTGAAATAAAATCCATGGTAAGAGTTATAAAAGGTGGGGGCGGGAGGGTGGCAGGGTGTAGCCAAGTGTCTTGGTGGACAAAACTGGTAAGGCAAACAGGTTTACAGAAGAACATTGCACAAAAAGATGAAAGAGTATATCTGGGATTATTTTTATGAAAAATAAAATATATTTTAAACATAATATTTGCTAAACGGAGAAGGATTAAGTGTGGCTGCAGGTCGAATTTGTCGTCATGTGCATTGGTATAGTGAGGTGTGTATACAATGAATAATTTGCTTACAGCAAGATCACAAGTATGTAAATCCAGGTAACACATAAAATATAAACAATAGATTTTGCAGATGCTGGAAATCCAGAGCAATACACACAAGCTGGAAGAACTGAGCAGATCAGGCAGCATCTATGGAGGAGAATAAACAGTCTATGTTTTGGGCCGAGACCTTTCTTGAGTTCTGATGAAAGGTCTCAACCCGAATTGTCGACTGTTTATTCCCCTCCAGAGAGTGCTGCCTGACCTGAGCTTCCACAGCATTTTGTGTGTTACCCAAAATCTAAGTTACACATTTTATACATACACTTATACCATACTGTGAAAATGCAAAGTCTTCATGAAAAAGAATAAAGATTTGGCAGGGAGACCTGGCTGTGCTAGATTCTTGGACACTGAGGAAAGTGAGGAATGTGGGAACTGGGTGGAATGGAAAAAGGCAGTCTGGTGAAGAACAGACAGCTTATAAAGGGATGAATGGTTGACTCTTGTCACTGTTTCATACTTCTGTTGGATAAGAGATGTTCTTTATTCATTTAGAGTTACAGCAGGGAGCAGATCCTTTTGACCCTTCAAGCTATGCTGCCCCTGCATCCCCCAATTAACCCTAATCTGATCACTAACAACTTACAATAACCAATTAACCTAGCCAGTGGATCTTTGGACAGTGGGAAGAAACAGGAGGACCCAGAGAAAACTCTCACATTCCACAGGAGGACAGAGACTGCTTGCAGAATGGCACCAGAATTGAACTCCAGAACACCTCGAGCTGTAATAGCGTCGTGTGCATCACTACATTACCGTAGGAGCCCAATAGTGGTTAGTGCGACGCTGTTCTTTGTGCTGTGCGTGTATCTGTGTTTCTTTCTTCTTGCGTGACCTAACTTTGGGTGATCATTCTCACTTCTTGTGTCTTTGTCATTTCTCTCACCTGGTGGCTAACACAGCTAAGCATCCCACAAACAGTATCCGGCCCAGATAGGTACCTGGCCACATACTAAAGATCTGTGCTCATCAACTGGCTCGTGTGTTCACTGAAATCTTTTAAACTCTTCAGCTGCTTCAAGTAGCCTTCAATCATACGGGCGCCCACGAAGACCACGGTGACCTGCCTCAATGATGGGCGTCCCGTGGCACTTACATCCACGCTGATGAAGTTGGTGATGGAACACGTTAACTCCAGTCTGAGGAGTGACTTGGGTCTGCTCCAATTTGCTTACCAGAGCAACTGGTCCATGGCAGATGCCATCCCACTGGCTCTTCACTCAACCTTGGAACACTGGACAGCAAAGGTGCATATATCAGGGTGTTCTTTATCAACTATAGCTCAGTATACAATACCATCAACACCTCAAAACTCCAGTACCTTGGCCTCAATACTTCCTTGTGCAGTTGGATCCTGGATTTGCTCACGTGCAGACCCTAGTCAGTTCAATTGGCAAGGACATCTCCTCCATGATCTCCACCAGCACAGGTGCACCACAACACTGTGTGCTTAGTCCACTGCTCTACTCGCTTTACACCGATAACTGTGTGGCTGAGCACAGCTCCAGTGCCATATTCAAGTTTGCTGATCACACCACTGTCGTGGGCCAAATCAAAAGTAGTGATGAATCAGCATAAAGAAGGGAGATTGAAAAACTGGCTGAGTGGTGTCATAACAATAACCTCTCACTATATCAGTAGGACCAAGGACCTGATTATAGACTTCAGGACAAGGAAACCAGAGGTCCATGAGCCAGTCCCCATTGGAGCATTAGAGATGGAGAGGGTTAGCAAATTTAAATTCCTAGGTGTTATTATTTTGGAGGACTTGTGCTGGGCTCAGCTCATAAGTGCAATTACAAAGAAACCACGGCAGTGGCTCTACTTCCTTAGGAGCTTGTGGAGATTTGGCATTTCAACTCAAACTTTGGCAAACTTCTATAGATGTGCGGTGGAGAGTATATTGACTGGGTACGTCACAGCTTAGTGTGGAAACCCCAATGATGTTGAATGGAAAATCTTACAAAAAGTAGTGGATACAGCCTGGTTCATCACAGGTAAAGATCTCCCCACCATTGAGCACATCAACATGAAACGGTGTTGCAGGAAAGCAGTATCCGTCATCAGGGATCTCCACCACCCAGGACATGCTTCTCTTCTCTCTATTGCCATCAGAAAGAAGGTACAAGTACCTCGGGACTCATACCACCAGATTCAAGAACAGTTATTACTCCTCAGCCATCAGGCTCTTGAACCAAAGGGGATAATTTCACTCAACTTCACGCCCCATTATTGAAATGTTCCCACAACCTACGGACTCAACTTTCAAGGACTCTTCATCTCGTGTTCTCAATACTTACTGCTTATTTATTTGTTATTATTATGCCTTCTTTTTGTTTTGACAATTTGGTGTCTTCTGCACTCTGGTCTTTCATTGATTTTGTTATAGTTGTTATTCTATAGATTTGAGTATGTCCACAAGAAGATTAATTTCAAGATTGTATACAAGTGCTGTGATAATAAAATTTACTTTGAACTTTGTATTTTAAGCCGTGCCTTAACCTCCACTTCCCATGAAATGCTATCTGAAATGTTATTGTTTCTCAGGGTTCTGTGGTGCAAATTTCTTGTGAAGAGTGTTGCTTTGTGAAGGAGTTTTATTGAAACACCACCTTCATTCTCCCTTTAGGTTTTGTGACTTTATTTCCTGGATATTTTTACCTCTTCCCACACCCGTACCATGAATGTAGCCTAACCCAAATGGATGAATGTTAAGGATTAATGAATGAATTAAAGTTTAGGATCTTAGGTGTTCTTAACACTACAGCTACAATCTATTATAATTGGAAGCAAGAGCTGATTGAATTTCAAGCTCTGTAAATTTATAAGAAGGTGTAGAGATATTTGAATCAGTGTAGTTTAGATCCCTTGAGCCACACTTCATTTACTGCTTTGTGATTTGCAACACTGTTGTCCTCAAACTTTTGAAGGAATCAGGCAGATACCAAGGAAGCCCTTTTGTACTCTATCATCTGAAATCACCTGGATTGTTAATGCCTGTACATTTCTATAGTGTGAGATAATTATTGCTCACAAATGATTAATATTTTCAATGCTAAAATCAGAGATGTTAGGATTAGATGGAAAAATGGAATTGAAGAAGTGGATATGTCATGGCTGTCCGTGTCAGATATTCAGAGAGAGTGATTCTTAATTCACACCAGTTAATAGAAAGGAAATCATTTAAAGCTGGATGCAATCTTAAAAAGTCCTTTATTTGGATGTAAATGACAATTGGGGAAAATGTTTTCGATTTCTCATCTAGAACAGGGTAACACAGGAACAAGTCCAATGATCCATGATACCCGAACTCAGATTAAACCCCCATTTTCAAACTCGGATGTGGCTGTTCTGTGTAAATGCGTCTTTAAGTCCTTTAAGCAACTCTTCTTGACACATACAGGAATCTCCTTATCACTTAATAAACTGCACAGTTCGCAGCATTAATCTTTGAAATAATCAATGCAGTGAGTTAAGGGAACTAGTAGGTGTGTGATACGTGGAATTCCAGAGGGGATAAGGTGAGCTGTAATGTCAAATGAGAGCTCTTGCCATTAAGAAGTCACATACTGGTGCAAGTGGAAGAATGGTGATTAAGAGGAACTAGATTGTAGGCATAAATGGACTTTTGGTGGTTGGTAAGATGCAATAAATGGTGTGCTACAGGGATCCCTGCTTTTTTGATTTGTATAAGTGACTTGGATGAATGCACCAGAAGTATGATTGCTACATCTACTGGTAACTCCAGCATAGACAGGAACAAAAGTTCTGAAGGGAACTCATGGAGGTTACATAGGGATATTGAATAGGCAAAGATGTGGCAAATGGAGTGTAATGTGGAAAAATTTGGATTTATCCACTTTGTTAGGAAAAATAGTTAAGTTATTGAAATAGAGATTGTAGAACTCTGAGATGTAGAAGGGTCTGGGTGTTGCAGGAGTATGATTTGCAAAAGGCAAGAATATTGGTGTTCCAAGTGGAAACCAAAGCTAATGGACCGATCCTGGGTAATTCAATGTAGAAGAGGGGATGTTATGCTTTGGTTACGTCGCAAATTGGTGATACTAAATTTGGAGTCTTGTATGCAGCACTGGTCTGCTTAAGATGTTGGAAGCAGATAAGAAAATGTTTCCTCGATTGACGTATGATGTAGGTGGATAATCACAAAGAAATGTTGGCCAGGGCATTTGTTTCTGTTAGAGTTCGGATGAGTGAGAAGGAGCTTGGATGAAACAAAAGAAACTTTGGGGATGATGTTTACTCTGGAGAATCCAGAACCAGGATTCATTGTTTAGAAGTAAGAAGAATTAGAATCAGGTTTAATATCACTGGAATATGTCATGAAATTTATTGTTTTGAGGCAGCAGAACATTGCAATACGTAATAATAAAAATACAAATTACACTACAAAATGTTATATATATAGTATATAAATTAAGTAAGTTGTGTGAAAAAGAGAGCAAAAGAATAGTTCATGAATTCATTGTCCATTCAGAAATTTGATGGTGGAGGAGAAGAAGCTTTTTCTGAAACATTGAGTGGGTGTCTTCAGGCTCCTGTACCTCTTCCTTGATGGTAGCAATGAGAAGGAGGCATGTCCTCGATGGTAGGGGTCCTTAATGATGGATGGATGCCTCGATTTTGAGGCATTGACCTTTGAAGGTGTCCTCAATGCTGGGAGGCTAGTGCCTATGATGGAGTTGGCTGAGTATACAACTTTCTGTAGCAAACCAATCCTGTGCAGTGGCCCCTCCATATCTGACGGTGCTGTAACCAGTTAGAGTTCTCTCCATCTTACACCTGTAGAAATTTGCGAGAGTCTTTGATGACATATCAAGTCTCCTCAAATTTCGAATGAAATATAGCTGCTGACGTGCCTTCTTTGTAGTTGCATCAATATGTTGAACCTAGGAAAGATCTTCAGAGGTATTTGATACCCAGGAACTTGAAGCCACTGATCCCTCAGTGAGGACTGGTGTGTGTTCTTGCAGGTTCCCTTTCCTGAAGTACATTATTAATTCCTTGGCCTTACAAACGTTGAGTGTAACAGTACTGTTGAGATACCACTCAAGCAACTGATCTATCTCACTCCTGTACGCCTCCTCATCACCATCTAAAATTGTACCAACAATAGTTGTGTTGTTGGCAAATTTGTAGATGGTGTTTGAGCTGTGCTTATCCAAACCATCATGGGCACAGAGAGAGTAGAGCAGTGAGCTTAAGCACACATCCTTGAGGTGTGCCAGTCTTGGTTATCAGTGAGGAGGAGATGCTCTTTCCGATCTGCACTGACTCTGGTCTCCTGGTGAGAAAGTGAAGGATCCAGGTGCAGAGGCCCAGGTTTAGGAGCTTGATAATTAGAACAGAGGGTATGATTGTGTTGAACACTGAGCTGTAATCAATAAACAGCAGCCTGATGCGAGTATGGCCTGATGCATGTGATTCAGGGCCGAGTGGAGAGCTAGTGAGACTGCATCCACTGTGGTGGCAATAGGCAAATTGTAGCAGGTTCACTTAGGGAGGAGTTGATTCTGTCCATAACCAACCTTTCAAAGCACTTCATCACAGTTGATTTGAGTGCCACTGGGCAATAATGATTGAGCCAACTTGCCCTGCTTTTCTTGGGCACTGAAATGATTGTTGCCCTTTTCAAGAAGGTAGAAACCTCCATTTTCTTAAAGGAGAACTGCCCTCGTGAATCGTGTCTGCTGTCCGGGATTCAATTTTGAGTATCAGTGGATTTTTTAAAACATTTTAAAATGATGCGCTTACTGGAGTCCCCGTGGCTGTGATTGTGGATTTCACTTGTTGTAGCCCTAAATGGGAATACTTGATGATTCCCATAGGAACTGCACAGAAAGACTTGCCATTATTGGTGCCATCTCAACCGTCTAGGACATCTGTTTAAAACAGAGGAGAGGAAATGTTTTCTCTGAGTGTCACAAGTCTTTGGAGCTCTACTTCCACTGGCCTTCATGAAGAGAATCTTCTGAAGATATTTAAAGCAGAGTTCATCTATTCTTAATTTTTCACCTCCATGTTTACTGGCGGTAAATAGGAATACCTAACTGAAGTTGCAGTCAGGTGGACCATGATCTTAACCAAATGGTGAACAGGCTGCAGGGACCAGATGCTTGTGCTTCTACTCCATAATTATATGTTTAGTCAAATTAAATGTGGAAACAGCTTTTACTTTCAGCTGTATTTCAGATCAATTTCAGTGAAATTCTTCATGTGATTTTTAGTGTCTTATTTGCTGAATGAAGGATTGATGAAAATGGAGAGATATCTATATCTTCTAATTGAAGGGTAGAGTTGCTCTTTGACTTTGAATAAGACGGTTCCTAATGCGGACATTTACTATTTGCTAACCTATTTTCACACAGTATTCTGAGGCAGAATGCAGTCTGGAAGTAGGTCAATGAAATATGAAATTGTCCCATCAAGACCTGTTCATCCAATTAAAATGAGAGCTTAGCCTGGCACAGATTTAAATTTAGAAGACAGGATTTTCATGCTCAGATAAGTCTATTAAGTTGTTACAACAGTCAACAAACAGAATGGAATATCTGTAATTTATATTAAAGAAGCTGGAAATAGCAGATTAGGCAGAATCTGGTGGAAAGTGAAAATTTCAGGGTTTCGGTTTGAAGAGCCTTAGTCAGAATTGGGAAAAGGAGGGTACGAATGAGCAGAGAATGGAACAAGAAGTCACCTGAATTCTCCAACTTCCTCCTATTTTGACTGTCTCAGCATGTCGTCCTGCATCTTCCTGTTATAATGAAACTCAGCACCTCATTTTCTGTGGGCATATTAGAATTTCTCTGGTTCAGCATCAACTTCAGCTAACTTGTTCTCTCTGATGGGATCAGATTTGGTTCGATTGTCTTTTCGTTTTTTTCTCTCTGCAATCACCTGATCCGTTGCACTGCTTTACATGTCCCTGTGTTCTAATTTTCTCCCACTACAAGATGTATGGGATGACAAGTAAATTGGCTGCTGTAAATTGTCCATTCTCTATAGAAGAGTAGAACTGATGTGTATGTGGGGAAATGAACTGGGATTGATGTATGTTTATGTATTTATGGAGATGCCACGCTGCCCAGCAGTCCCCTGGTTTAACATGAGCCCAGTCACGGGACAGTTTACAATGATCGATCAACCTATCAGAGTGCCTGGAGGACACCCACGCGGTCATGGGAACGACGTGCGATAGGCGGTACCGGAGGACACCCACGCGGCCACGGGAACGACGTGCGATAGGCGGTACCGGAGGACACCCAGGCGGTCATGGGAACGACGTGCGATAGGCGGTACCGGAGGACACCCACGCGGCCACGGGAACGACGTGCGATAGGCGGTACCGGAGGACACCCACGCGGCCACGGGAACGACGTGGGATAGGTGGTACCAGAGGACACCCACACGGCCATGGGAACAACGTGCAAACTCCTTACAGACCGCACGGGAATTGAACCTGGGTTGCTGGTACTGCTGACCACTACACAACCGTGCCGCCCTTGACGGTTGGCATGAACTTGGCAGGTTGAATGGTGTGCTTCCCGTCATGACCATGATCTTTGCAAACTTTTCTAAAGAGGTGGTTGTCATTGTCTCCTTTCTGGGCAGTGTCTTTAAAAGATGGGTGACTCCAGCCATTATCAATACTCCTGAGATTCACAAACAGAGAATGTCAACTGTTTACTCTTTTCCATAGATGCTGCCTGGCCTGATGAGTTCCTGCAGCATTTTGTGTGTGTTACTCTTTAGAGATTGTCTGCCTGGCGTCAGTGGTCACATGACCAGGACTTGTGATACGCACCGGCTGCTCGTACGAACATCCACCACCTGCTCCCACAGCTTCACGTGACCCTGATCGGGGGGGTGGGGGCTAGACTTGTGCTACTCCTTGCCCAAGGGTGACCTGCAGGCTAGCAGAGGGAAGGAGCACCCTACACCTCCTTTGGTAGAGACATATCTTGATTCCACCACCCTGGAACCACATATAGACGTGGCAATTGCATTATTAATCAACATGTTGAACTGTGCATGTTGGAGCTCTTACTTTCATGCTTCCCTTTACAAAGCGGACTAAGGAATCTCTGCATTTTCTATCAAACAAGTTACCATATGGGTTAGTAGCTGGACTGAGCCACTGGGCCCTTCAAGCTTACTCCATCATTTAGAGAAGTCAGAACTGATCTACTGTAATTTCGGCTTGACACTCCTATCTATGGGAATTGGGTGGCACAGTGGTTAGCACAACTCTTCACAGTACCAGTGACCCACGCTCATTTCCCTCTGCTGTCTGAATGGAGTTTGTATGTTCGCCCTGTGACCGTGTTGGTTTCCTCCTTTGAGGTAAAAAGTTCCAGAAGAAGCTGGCAGAAAATTTGCTTTTTTCTTTCTTAAGTGGGTGACTCCTTATTTGTAAGAAGTAATCCCTAGTTCTGAAATCTTCCAGAAGCATGCTATCCAAATCCACCCAGTCAGGGTGTTTAACTCCCCTGGCAGATAAAAGCCTTCCCACACCTTGCCCCTTAGTTTGATCAACCTGCACTACACTGCTTCCTATGGTTAAAGGAGCTTCATTTGTATAAATTCCTGAATTTAGAAAGCCAAAATATACAGGAAGTAATGCAAAATTGTTTTTATTTCCTCTTAAAGCAGTATACCCCTGTTGTTAATGGTGTTTATTTTCTATTTCACACCCTTCAATTTCATTCTTTTCTTTTCCCGTGACATATGACGTTTGTTTTCCGAGCCACCCCATCAGGATGGTTGCCCCACAAACTGTTCTCTCACACAAGACTGTAATCCTTGATTTTCCTGCCACTCACCTACACGAGGGGTAACTCACTGTAGCCAATTAACCCACCAGCCTGACTTGGTGCTATGGGAGAAAACGGGAGCACCCAGAGGAAACTTGAGCAGTTAAGTGCATGTAAACAAACTCTGCACTGACAGCATCCAGGATTCGATTCAAGCTGGTTCAGTAGAGCTGTATTACCACCCAGACGCCCTGTTTTGCTTGGCTGTGGTTATACATCTGGTGTGTGTCCAACTCATTTCCATTGGCTGACTGAACCAGTAGTATTTACTTCCTTTTCATGTGAGCAAATGATTCAATTTGTAATGAATTCATTATGTGTATTTGTTTTTAAAATAATCTGTGAATGATTCATTTTGTTTGGTTTACTTTAGCTTAATTCAATAAGTTGAAGACAATTAAGCTTCCGCCCTTTGAACCTGTGACAGTGAATGGGAACAGGTGATGCAGGCATGTGCTAATGCTGATGTTCATAGTTTACCTCTCTCCTTTTGCAGTCCTGTGTGCAGAACGAGTGGGCCAGATGACTAAAACATACAATGATATAGATGCCGTGACACGTCTGCTGGAAGAGGCAAGTGTTTTTGTTAAAATTCATTAACTGAAGTGCTGTTATGATTGGTTTCTACTGTGTTGTGTTGCAAGGTTGCAGATTTATTAATCAACAATTAAATCTCATTTTAAAATAAATTATCCAGAAATATAGGCTTGTGCTCTGGGACTTCAGTCTCCAAACCGAGATGTTCTCAATGACAATCAAGTGTGGAGTTGGCACATTGGCACGGATGGCACAGGTAGAAAGAGGGAAGAGGTCCTGCACAGTGAGTATAAGGAGTTAGGGAAGAGAAGAACCCCCAAGGTAGTAATCTCTGGATTACTCCCAGTACCATGTACCTGTCAGGACAGGAATAGGATGAAAGTATAGATGAATAAGTGGAGTGAGTTGAAGTGAAACACGCGGATAAAATTGAAAACTGTGTTGAATGCGGGATTGAAAGTGTTGCGTTCGAATGCACAATGTACAGAATAACCTGACTTGCAGTGTACTTAAAGATTGGCTGGAATGATGTACGCATGACTGAGTCATGGCTGAAAGAAGATCACAGTCGGGAGCTTAACATCCAAGGATACACGCTGTATTGAAAGGACAGGCAGGCAGGTAGAAGAAGTGGGGTGGCTCTGTTGGTAAAATAATGAAATCATATCCTTCGAAGGAGCTGACGTGGAATTGGAGAATATAGAATCCTTGTGGGTATAGTTTAAAAACAGCAAGTGTAAAAAGAACCAGATGGGACCCTGAACAATAGCCAGAATGTGGGATATAAATTACAATAGGAGATAGAAAAGGCATATAATAAGGGCAATGTTACAATAGTCATAGGGGATTTCAGTATGCAGGTAGATTGCGAAAATCAGGTTGATGCTGGATCTCAAGAGAAGGAATTTGTAGAATTCTGGATTGGATGTTGTGTGATGAACAAGACTTGATAAGGAGCTGTGCTTTAGAGCTTCCACCAAGCAGTGATGCAACCAGTCAAAATGCTCCCCACCATCCAGCTATAAATTTAAGTCTTTGGTAACATACCAAATCTCCTCAAACTCCAAATGAAAATAGAGCCACTGATGTGTGTTTTTCATGATTGCATCAGTATGTTGGGCCTAGGGTAGATCCTGTGAGATATCGAGAGCAGGAACCTGAAGCAGACCTCTCTTTCCACTGTTAAAGACACAGTAAAGATTAATGTGTGTTCTCCCAACTTTCTCTTCCTGAATTCCACTATCAATTTCTTGGTCTTGCTGATGTTGAGTGTGAGTATGTTACAACACTACTCGACTAACTGATCTACCTCACTCCTGTATGCCTCCTTGTCACCGTCTAAGATCCACATGGTGTCAGAGGGTTAAGCAGCATCTATGGAGGTAAATTCACAGTTATCTTTTAGGTTTGACGTCCTACATCTGGAAACACATGGGAATTTGGACTTGGAGTGGCTGGCTTGGACGGTTGGAAATGTACATCATCTTGTGAATTATGTATGGAGTGGGCTCCCTGCTTCTGTTTTGGTCTTTGATGGATCTTTGGGGGCATGATAGGGTTGCTATTACACTGACCTGTGACACAGATAGCAAAATTCTACTGTGTCTATGCATCAACAAACAATAAGCTAGCCAAAATAAGGTAGCCTGTAATTAGACAAGATAGTAACCAAGTAGGATTCATGACACAAGCGCCAATATAGAAGTTGTGCATTCTTTTGCATAGTTTGAGCTTGAAAGCTTTATTAGTTGTTGTGGAATTTCAAAGTTTTAAAGTAAATTTATTAGAAGTACATAGACGTCACTATATACAACCCTGAGATTCATTTTCTTGTGGGCATACTTAATAAATCCATAGAATAATAACCACAACAGAATCACTGAAAGACCCCCCAACTTGGGCTTTCAACCAGAGTGCACAAGACAACAAATTGTGCAAATATAAAAAGAAAGGAAAAATAGTAATTAATAAATAAGCAATAAATATTGAGAACATGAGATGAAGAGCCCCTGAAAGCGTTTCCATTGATTGTGGGAACATTTCAAAGATGGGCAAATGAGGTTGAGTGAAACTATCCCCTTTGGTTCAAGAACCTGATGGTTGAGGG
Organism: Mobula hypostoma; assembly: GCF_963921235.1. Taxonomy (NCBI): domain Eukaryota; kingdom Metazoa; phylum Chordata; class Chondrichthyes; order Myliobatiformes; family Myliobatidae; genus Mobula; species Mobula hypostoma. The sequence continues at coordinate 68,008,910 of NC_086113.1, read as the reverse complement.
GTAATAACTGTTCCTGAACCTGGTAGTGTGAGTCCAGAGGCTTCTGTGCCACCTTCCAGATGGCAGCAGTGAGAAAAGAGCATGTCGTGGGTGGTGGAGGGGTGGGGGGGTGGTGGTTCCTGACAGTGGATACTGCTTTCCTGCAAGGATGTTTCATAGAGAAGTACTAGGTAGCTGAGAGGGCTTTACCAATTGTGGACTGGGCTATATCCACTACTTTTTGTAGGATTTTCCATTCAAGGGCATTGGTGTTTCCATACCAGGCTGCTATGCAGCCGGTAAATGTAGTCTCCACTGCACATCCGTAAATTCCTCTTAATGCCACCATCTCAGCCTCTTCCATCACCACCCCTGACATCCTGTTTCAGCCACTCTCTGTATAAAAGTAAACTTACCCACTAATCTTCTTTAAACTTTCCCCCTCTCACCTTAAAGTTATGCCCTCAAGTATTTGACTTTTATGTCTTGGGGATAAATATTCTCGACCATCTATTGTATCTATGCCTCTCATAATTTCACATTTTTCTAACAAGTCACCTCTTAGGCTCTGATGCTTCAGAAAAAACAATCCAAGTTTGTTCAACCTCTCTCTATAGTAATACTCTCTAATCTAGGCAATGTGGTAAACCACTTCTTCACTTTCTCCCATGCTTTCACACCCTCCTTCTAATGTGATAACCAGAACCGCACACAATACTCCAACTGTGGCTTAACCAATGTTTGATACAGCGATTGGGTTAATATTACAGATGGATAATCCACCGCAGAACTAACATTCCTTATACAGAGACTGAATTAGCTGTAACTGTTGAATGTAGTCACCCTTCTGCCTTTGGTTCCCTTACTGTAGAAGAGATCACTTTCTGAGCATCCCCTGCAATGTAGTTGGTTGGGAGAAGTGCAAGTGAATCAGTGTTTCACCTGGAAAGATGAATCAGGTCCTTAGATTGTGGGAAAGGAAGAGGTTAGAAGGCAGATGTTGCATCCTCTGGTTGAATGGGAAAATATTGGCTTCTGTCCCCTTTCTTTCCAATCCTGATGAAGGGTCTCAGCCGGGAACATCATTAGTGATAATTTTTCAAAACTCGTTAGATTCTGGACTAGTTCCTGAGGATTGGAGGGTGGCTAATGTAACCCCACTTTTTAAAAAAGGAGGGAGAGAGAAACCGGGGAATTATAGACCGGTTAGCCTAACGTCGGTGGTGGGGAAACTGCTGGAGTCAGTTATCAAGGATGTGATAACAGCACATTTGGAGAGCGGTGAAATGATCGGACAAAGTCAGCATGGATTTGTGAAAGGAAAGTCATGTCTGACGAATCTCATAGAATTTTTTGAGGATGTAACTAGTAGAGTGGATAGGGGAGAACCAGTGGATGTGGTATATTTGGATTTTCAAAAGGCTTTTGACAAGGTCCCACACAGGAGATTAGTGTGCAAACTTAAAGCACATGGTATTGGGGGTAAGGTATTGGTGTGGGTGGAGAATTGGTTAGCAGACAGGAAGCAAAGAGTGGGAATAAACGGGACCTTTTCAGAATGGCAGGCGGTGACTAGTGGGGTACCGCAAGGCTCAGTGCTGGGACCCCAGTTGTTTACAATATATATTAATGACTTGGATGAGGGAATTAAATGCAGCATCTCCAAGTTTGCGGATGACACGAAGCTGGGTGGCAGTGTTAGCAGTGAGGAGGATGCTAAGAGGATGCAGGGTGACTTGGATAGGTTGGGTGAGTGGGCAAATTCATGGCAGATGCAATTTAATGTGGATAAATATGAAGTTATCCACTTTGGTGGCAAAAATAGGAAAACAGATTATTATCTGAATGGTGGCTGATTAGGAAAAGGGGAGGTGCAACGAGACCTGGGTGTCATTATACACCAGTCATTGAAAGTGGGCATGCAGGTACAGCAGGCGGTGAAAAAGGCGAATGGTATGCTGGCATTTATAGCGAGAGGATTCGAGTACAGGAGCAGGGAGGTACTACTGCAGTTGTACAAGGCCTTGGTGAGACCACACCTGGAGTATTGTGTGCAGTTTTGGTCCCCTGATCTGAGGAAAGACATCCTTGCCATAGAGGGAGTACAAAGAAGGTTCACCAGATTGATTCCTGGGATGGCAGGACTTTCATATGAAGAAAGACTGGATGAATTGGGCTTGTACTTCGTTGGAATTTAGAAGATTGAGGGGGGATCTGATTGAAACGTATAAGATCCTAAAGGGATTGGACAGGCTAGATGCAGGAAGATTGTTCCCGATGTTGGGGAAGTCCAGAACGAGGGGTCACAGTTTGAGGATAAAGGGGAAGCCTTTTAGGACTGAGATTAGGAAAAACTTCTTCACACAGAGAGTGGTGAATCTGTGGAATTCTCTGCCACAGGAAACAGTTGAGGCCAGTTCATTGGCTATATTTAAGAGGGAGTTAGATATGGCCCTTGTGGCTACAGGGGTCAGGGAGTACGGAGGGAAGGCTGGGGCGGGGTTCTGAGTTGAATGATCAGCCATGATCATAATAAATGGCGGCGCAGGCTCGAAGGGCCGAATGGCCTACTCCTGCACCTATTTTCTATGTTTCTATGATACCACCCAACTTCCTCCAGAAATTTGTGTGTGTTGCTCTGGATTTCCAGCTTCTTGTGTTTATGTGATAGGGAGTGACACTTTTGTTTATTCCACTAGATGGCTTGATAACTAGTATATTACCAAGATAGCACTGGGCTCACCCTATCAGAGAGATTCCCATTGTCCCATCCACTCCCCTCCCACTTCCCTGGAATTTAAAAACACCTTGTTTATATCTTTCCCAGATCTGATGATGGATCTTTGATTTTACAGGTTAATTGTGTTTCTTTCCTCGGATGCTACCTGACAGCTGAACATTTTCTGCTTCTGTTCCTTGTTTTCTCAGTGATACAACACAGTGTTCTCTCTAGAAAGTTATGTAGGGGAAAGACTTCTCTTTCTGCTTGGCCACACCTCATTCATCTACCCTCTCTGCCTGCTCCCACCCACTGAAGATGTTATACAGAGTGAATCAGAAAACCATTGCATACACTTACATAGTTAAATGCCAAGGCAGATAACTAAATAGCTGTGTCCTAGAATTTAGTACCTGGCCTGATGTATGGGCACGTTTTCCCACACAGAGCTTTGTTTCGATGCACAACTATAACTGACTTGGATAACTAATGGATTGTGTAACTGATTCAGGAGAACACCATTAATCTGTTACTCAAAGGTCAGTCTGTGACTAACACCAGAAAACAATAGATTGGTAACCACGGACAAACTTTGTACATAGTAACAGACAGTGGCCGATGTAACAGACAGTGTGTTTTTGGCGCAGATGTTAATGGGTGTTTCTGACACAATATTGTTGCCTCTGAGCCAAGGGTTTATGGCATCAGATTATTTTGCTGTGAGTTCTTGTTTGATTTGCAGTGCAGTATCTTAGGGTGTTAGCCTTATTTGTCATTTAAATAAAATGCAATGAGATTACTTCAGGAATATCTTTGACGGTTGTCACCTGTTTCTCAACATTACTGAACCAATGAATTGGTGTTAGTTTCAAAACAGAAACACAGGCAGCATCTCTGGAGAGTGTGTTAATGTTTCAGGCTGCAACCTTAGAACTGGGAAAGTGTGAAAGGAAGTGTGTTTTAAGCGCAGAGACGGTTTGGTAGGGGAAACAGAGGGAATACTTGTGTAGGAGAGTATCTGTGGAAATGAGGCTCTGAAGGCAACTCACAAAAATATGTTCTAAGTGTTAGGTAGTAATTTTGTTTTGTGCACTGGCGTGTTGATGTATTTCATATTGGGAAAGTAGAATGTGCACTCCATTTGACTCACTGTTCCCTTCAGTCAGAGAAGTACCTAATGTATTGAACATAGCTGCCAATTTGCGCACAGTATATTCCCACAAACATTAGTGTTGTCAATGAGAGATAATTTGATGAACCAATGCTGTTGTTGGATACTGGAGGTGTTCGCCCCTCTCTCTTTCTGTGACAGTGTTCTTGTCCAAAAGGGCACTGGGACACCATTTGACACTGATTCACTCTGGAAAGAGGGCCCAGATTTCTGTTCTTGGATGGGTGAACTGGCGATGCTGGGAGATTTGGGGATGTTTTGGGGACTTCCAGTTGCCACCAGGAACACAAATCACTGTGTACACAAAAAAGCTACTTGTGCTTTCTTTATGTTTTAGACGGTTTTTGATTTAGCCCTTTTCAAAAATGTTAGTATAGTTCTCTAATTGTGAAAGTTGTGAAAGTTAACAATCCTTTTGGCAGTGTTGAGCTGTCAGAGGGTCGGGCATTCTGAGATATAGTTACCACTGTCTTTGCTTCATGGAATGGCTGTGGAATCCAAGCCTGTGGATCAAGCAATCTCACAGAGCCAGGGGAGGAAGGTGAGGTGTGGAGAAAGGTCAGGGATTGATGCGGGAGTTGGGCATTGAGGGCAGGCTCCAGATTGGATGTGATCCATCACAACCATCACTGAATGGCAGTATGGAGGAACTGGATGGAATTATTCTTGATTCACTCCATACTTTCCCTCTGCTTTGATCTGTTGTTCCAATTTCATTAAGTGCTTCCAATCCCTTATGCAGAAAGAACGGGACCTGGAACTGGCGGCACGAATTGGCCAGTCATTGCTGAAGAAGAACAAGTCACTAACTGAGAAAAATGAGCACCTTGAAGAGCAGGTGGAGCATGCCAGAGAGGAGGTGAGTCTGGGTGCCTTGAGCTTATATCCACTGGCTGCTTGGAAGAATGTTCAAATTGATGGAGTACACTTCCTCATCGAATGTGGGGTTTATATCTAGTAGGTGTGAGTGTACTTTTTAACAGCTACAGTATATGCACTGTGTTGTCTGACTTTGGATACGTTGTTGTATCAGTTCACTGTCAATATAGCATGCTTGACCAAAGCTTCGCAGCTGAGGAAGTATCCATCCAGCCAGTAGCAAACTGTGAAGGAAAAGTGAGCAGTATCCCGTAGATAGAGAGGGAGTTGGGGAGAATTGCTGGGTATGTTGTGAGTTGCAAAGAAAGAGTGATTATAGCATGTGCTCTGTACCCCGAACTGGTGGAGATATTCCTAAGAATGCATGATATGCTTTCTACAGATAAAAGTATAGTCATTGGTATTCATATGGGCTCCTGTTAATGCTTGTCTTTTAGTTGGCTACATGGAACAGTCTTTGTTCGAAACCTCTCTACACCCCCTCCCCTGTGCTTTCATCAATGACTATTGGTGCTGCCTGTTACACACGCAGAGCTCGTCAATTTTTGTCACCTTTGCTTTGAACTATATTTATTCATTTATTTAGAACTTCCACCCAACCCTCAATTTTACTTGAACATTTTTGACATTTCTCTCCCTTTTACGGATCTCTATCTGTCTACCCCTGGAGATAAGCAAAGCCATGGATTCCCACATCTACCTCAACTACATCTCCTCCCACCCAGTCTCCTGTAAGAATGTCATCACTGTCTCTCAGTCTCCACCATATTTCCAATTAACCAATTTAACAAATTAACCAATTTCCCCCGGGATCAATAAAGTATGACTATGACTATGACTATATCTACACTCAAGACAAGGCTTTCCACTCTAGGATATCAGAAATGTCCTTTTTTTGGGAAATGTAGCTTCCCCTCTGCTGCTGTCAACGAAGCTCTTATCCGCATCTTCTCTATTTCCCACACGTCTCTCACTCCCCCTTACAGAGCAGGGATAGAATTTGCTCCTCACCTTTCATCGCACCAGCCTCTGCGTCCAACAAATCATGTGTTGACATTTCCAACAGTTACAACAGAATGTCATCATGTCAATCTTCTCCTTCACCATCCCTTTCTGCTTTTCTCTCCCCGTGACTCCGTGAACCAGTCATCCCTCTTCACCCCTCCACCTAACCCTCATCCACTGGAGATGTAACACCACCTTCCTCACCACTATTCAGCAACCTAAGCAGCCCTTCAAAGTGAATCAGAGATCCAGGTACACCATCTTCAACCTCTAATACTGCATTCACTGCTCCCTGTACTGTTCCCTCTGTATCAGTGAGTCCAGGAGCAGACTGGGCACCTGCCTCACAAGGACAATCCCGGCCCCTAGCTGCAGGCTACTCTGCTTCCACTCTCATGACTGTATGACCTCTGCTTTCTCCTCAGCCAGGGTGAGGCCAGATGCAAACTAGGACAACAGCACATATCCTGCCTGGTAGTCTGCAGCCCAGTGATATGAACATTGAATTTTCCCTTTTTAGAAAAGTCACTCTGCCTGTGTTTTTCTCTCTTTCTGCTCCAATCAAGTTCCATTTCACTTGCTCACCTTCTTCCATCTTCCTCTCGCTCGCAAGCTGAACTGACAGGGTGTAGAGCGTGATAATCAATCAGCCATGATGGAATGGTGGAGCAGACTCAAATGGCCCAATTCTACTCTTGTGTCCTGTCCTCTTCCCCAGTGATCCCACCTGTCCACTATCTCTCTCATGTACCTGATCACCTTCCACTCATCACCTTCCTGACTTACAGAATGTAAAGCATTGAATCAGACAGTACAGGAACAGGTCCTTTTGCCCATGATGTTGTATTGACCTTGATGCTAATTTAAACTGCGTATCAGCCTGCAATGATCCATGTCTCTCCATTCTCTGCCTGTTCATATGCCTGTCCAATCAGATTGGGTCTAATCTAATGTGTCAGATTCCAGTACCTGCATTTCATTGACTCCACTAATCATCTGCTATACCCCATCTCCACTGCCACCTTCTCCTCTACCTCACCTGTCCCCATCTACCCCTTTCTCCACCTCACCTGTCCCCATCTACCCCTGTCCCTATCTACCCCTTTCCCCACCTCACCTATCCCCATCTACCCCTTTCCCCACCTCACCTGTCTCCATCTACCCCTTTCCCCACTTCACCTGTCCCCATCTACCCCTTTCCCCAACTTACCTGTCCCCATCTACCCCTTTCCCCACCTTACCGGTCCCCATCTACCCCTCTCCTCCTCACCTGTCCCCATCTACCCCTTTCCCCACCTCACCTGTCCCCACCTCACCTGTCCCCATCTACTCCTTTCTCCACCTCACCTGTCTCCATCTACCCCTTTCCCCACTTCACCTGTCCCCATCTACCCCTTTCCCCAACTTACCTGTCCCCATCTACCCCTTTCTCCACCTCACCTGTCCCCATCTACCCCTCTCCACCACCTCACCTGTCCCCATCTACTACCCTTTCTCCACCTCACCTGTCCCCATCTACCCCTCTACTCCTCACCAGTCCCCATCTACCCCTTTCCCCACCTCACTTGTCCCCATCTACCTTTCTCCACCTCACCTGTCCCCATCTACCCCTTTCTCCACCTCACCTGTCTCCATCTACCCCTTTCCCCACCTCACCTGTCTCCATCTACCCCTTTCCCCACCTCACCTGTCCCCATCTACCCCTTTCCCCACCTCACCTGTCCCCATCTACACCTTTCCCCACCTCACCTGTCCCCATCTACCCCTTTCCCCACCTCACCTGTGTCCATCTACCCCTTTCCCCACCTCACCTGTCCCCATCTACCCCTTTCCCCACCTCACCTGTCCCCATCTACCCCGTCCCCATCTACCCCTTTCCCCACCTCACCTGACCTCATCTACCCCTTTCTCCACCTCACCTGTCCCCATCTCACCTGTCCCCATCTACCCCTTTCCCCACTTCACCTGTCCCCATCTACCCCTTTCCCCACCTTACCTGTCCCCATCTACCCCTCTCCTCCTCACCTCACCTGTCCCCACCTCACCTGTCCCCATCTACCCCTTTCTCCACCTCACCTGTCCCCATCTACTCCTTTCTCCACCTCACCTGTCCCCATCTACCCCTTTCTCCACCTCACCTGTCCCCATCTACCCCTCTCCACCTCACCTGTCCCCATCTACCCCTCTCCACCACCTCACCTGTCCCCATCTACTACCCTTTCTCCACCTCACCTGTCCCCATCTACCCCTCTACTCCTCACCTGTCCCCATCTACCCCTCTACTCCTCACCTGTCCCCATCTACTCCTCTACTCCTCACCTGTCCCCATCTACCCCTTTCCCCACCTCACTTGTCCCCATCTACCTCTTTCTCCACCTCACCTGTCCCCATCTACCTCTTTCTCCACCTCACCTGTCCCCATCTACCCCTTTCTCCAACTCACCTGTCCCCATCTACCCCTTTCTCCACCTCACCTGTCTCCATCTACCCCTTTCCCCACTTCACCTGTCCCCATCTACCCCTTTCCCCATCTCACCTCTCCCCACCTACCCCTTTCTCCACCTCACCTGACCCCATCTACCCCTCTCCACCTCACCTGTCCCCATCTACCCCTTTCTCCACCTCACCTGTCCCCATCTACCCCTTTCTCCACCTCACCTGTCCCCATCTACCCCTTTCTCCACCTCACCTGTCTCCATCTTCCCATTTCTCCACCTCACCTGTCCCATCTACCCCTTTCCCCACCTCACCTGTCTCCATCTGCCCCTTTCTCCATCTCACCTGTCCCCATCTACCCCTTTCCCCACCTCACCTGTCCCCATCTACCCCTCTCCTCCACCTCACCTGTGCCCATCTACTACCCTTTCTCCACCTCACCTGTCCCCATCTACCCCTTTCTCCACCTCACCTGTCCTCACCTACCCCTCTCCTCCTCACCTGTCCCCATCTACCCCTTTCCCCACCTCACCTGTCCCCATCTACCCCTTTCTCCACCTCACCTGTCCCCATCTACCTCTTTCTCCACCTCACCTGTCCCCATCTACCCCTTTCTCCACCTCACCTGTCTCCATCTTCCCATTTCTCCACCTCACCTGTCCCATCTACCCCTTTCCCCACCTCACCTGTCTCCATCTACCCCTTTCTCCTCACCTGTCCCCATCAACCCCTTTCCCCACCTCACCTGTCTCCATCTTCCCATTTCTCCACCTCACCTGTCCCATCTACCCCTTCCCCACCTCACCTGTCTCCATCTACCCCTTTCCCCATCTCACCTGTCCCCAGCTACCCCTTTCCCCACCTCACCTGTCTCCATCTACCCCTTTCTCCTCACCTGTCCCCATCAACCCCTCTCCCCATCTCACCTCTCCCCATCTACTCCTTTCTCCACCTCACTTGTCCCCATCTACCCCTTTCTCCACCTCACCTGTCCCCATCTACCCCTTTCCCCACTTCACCTGTCCCCATCTACCCCTTTCCCCACCTCACCTGTCTCCATCTTCCCATTTCTCCACCTCACCTGTCCCATCTACCCCTTCCCCACCTCACCTGTCTCCATCTACCCCTTTCCCCATCTCACCTGTCCCCAGCTACCCCTTTCTCCACCTCACCTGTCTCCATCTACCTCTTTCTCCACCTCACTTGTCTCCATCTACACCTTTCCCCACCTCACCTGTCTCCATCTACCCCTTTCTCCACCTCACCTGTCCCCATCTACCCCTTTCCCCACTTCACCTGTCCCCATCTACCCCTTTCCCCACCTCACCTGTCCCCATCGACCCCTCTTCTCCTCACCTGTCCCAATCTACCCCTTTCCCCACCTCACCTGTCCCCATCTACCCCTTTCTCCACCTCACCTGTCCCCATCTACCCCTTTCCCCACTTCACCTGTCCCCATCTACCCCTTTCCCCACCTCACCTGTCTCCATCTTCCCATTTCTCCACCTCACCTGTCCCATCTACCCCTTCCCCACCTCACCTGTCTCCATCTACCCCTTTCCCCATCTCACCTGTCCCCAGCTACCCCTTTCTCCACCTCACCTGTCTCCATCTACCTCTTTCTCCACCTCACTTGTCTCCATCTACACCTTTCCCCACCTCACCTGTCTCCATCTACCCCTTTCTCCACCTCACCTGTCCCCATCTACCCCTTTCCCCACTTCACCTGTCCCCATCTACCCCTTTCCCCACCTCACCTGTCCCCATCGACCCCTCTTCTCCTCACCTGTCCCAATCTACCCCTTTCCCCACCTCACCTGTCCCCACCTCACCTGTCCCCATCTACCCCTTTCTCCACCTCACCTGTCCCCATCTACCCCTTTCCCCACTTCACCTGTCCCCATCTACCCCTTTCCCCACCTCACCTGTCCCCATCGACCCCTCTCCTCCTCACCTGTCCCAATCTACCCCTTTCCCCACCTCACCTGTCCCCATCGACCCCTCTCCTCCTCACCTGTCCCAATCTACCCCTTTCCCCAGCTCACCTGTCCCCACCTCACCTGTCTCCATCTACCCCTTTCTCTACCTCACCTGTCCCCATCTACCCCTTTCTCTACCTCACCTGTCCCCATCTACCCCTTTCCCCACTTCACCTGTCCCCATCTACCCCTTTCTCCACCTCACCTGTCCCCATCTACCCCTCTCCACCTCACCTGTCCCCATCTACCCCTTTCTCCACCTCACCTGTCTCCATCTACCCCTTTCCCCACCTCACCTGTCCCCATCTACCCCTCTCCACCTCACCTGTCTCCATCTACCCCTTTCCCCATCTCACCTGTCCCCAGCTACCCCTTTCTCCACCTCACCTGTCTCCATCTACCTCTTTCTCCACCTCACTTGTCTCCATCTACACCTTTCCCCACCTCACCTGTCTCCATCTACCCCTTTCCCCACCTCACCTGTCCCCATCGACCCCTCTCCTCCTCACCTGTCCCAATCTACCCCATTCCCCACCTCACCTGTCCCCATCTACCCCTTTCTCCACCTCACCTGTCCCCATCTACCCCTTTCCCCACTTCACCTGTCCCCATCTACCCCTTTCCCCACCTCACCTGTCCCCATCAACCCCTCTCCTCCTCACCTGTCCCAATCTACCCCTTTCTCCACCTCACCTGTCCCCATCTACCCCTTTCTCCACCTCACCTGTCCCCATCTACCCCTCTCCACCTCACCTGTCCCCATCTACCCCTTTCTCCACCTCACCTGTCTCCATCTACCCCTTCCCCACCTCACCTGACCCCATCTACCACTTTCCCCACCTCACCTGTCCCCACCTACCCCTCTCTCCACCGTTATGTGTTTCCACCTTTACCCCACCAGCTGCTGTCTGCAAACTCTACTGTTCCCTCCACCATGCTCCATCTGTTCATCAGCTCCCCCCCCCCACTCAGTGGACATGCCTATAACCCGCAAGCTCTTGACTCACTCCTCCCTCTCCATTTTTTACACTGGTAAATACAGTTGAAGTCAGAAGTTTACATACACTTAGGCTGAAGTCATTAAAACTCATTGTTTAACCACTCCACAGATTGCATACCAGCAAACTATAGTTTTGGCAAGACGTTGAGAACATCTACTTTGTGCATGACACGAGTAATTTTTCCAACAGTTGTTTACAGACAGATTATTGCACTTTTAATTGACTATATCACAATTCCAGTGGGTCAGAAGTTTACAAACAAAATGAAAAGAAATCAGCCAAGACCTCAGAAAAAAAAATTATGGATCTCCACAAGTCTGGTTCATCCTTGGGAGCAATTTCCAAACGCCTGAAGGTACGACGTTCATCTGTACAAACAATAGTACGCAAGTATAAACACCATCGGACCACGCAGCTGTCATACCGCTCAGGAAAAAGATGCATTCTGTCTCCTAGAGGTGAACGTACTTTGGCGCGAAAAGTGCAAATCAATCCCAGAACAACAGCAAAGGACCTTGTGAAGATGCTGGAGGAAACAGGTAGACAAGTATCTATATCCACAGTAAAACAAATCCTATATCAACATACATAAACAGCAACCTTTATGCGTGTTGCTTGAAATTCTAGCATCTGCAGATTTCCTCGTGCTTGCGCCTATATCGACATAACCTGAAAGGCTGCTCAGCAAGGAAGAAGACGCTGCTCCAAAACCACCATAAAAAGCCAGACTACAGTTTGCAAGTGCACATGGGGACAAAGATCTTACTTTTTGGAGAAATGTCCTCTGGTCTGACGAAACAAAAATTGGACTGTTTGGCCATAATGACCATCGTTATGTTTGGAAGAAAAAGGGTGAGGCTTGCAAGTCGAAGAACACCATCCCAACCGTGAAGCATGGGGGTGGCAGCATCATGTTGTGAGGGTGCTTTGCTGCAGGAGAGACTGGTGCAATTCTCAAAATAGATGGCATCATGAGGAAGGAAAACTATGTGGATATATTGAAGCCATCTCAAGGCATCAGCCAGAAAGTTAAAGCTCGGTCACAAATGGGTCTTCCAAATGGACAATGACCCCAAGTATATCTCCAAAGTTGTGGCAAAATTGCTTAAGGACAACAAAGTCAAGGTAATGGAGTGGCCATCACAAAGCCCTGACCTCAGTCCGATAGAAAATTTGTGGGCAGAACTGAAAAAGTGTGTGCGAGCAAAGAGGCCTACAAACCTGACTCAGTTACACCAGTTCTGTCTGGAGGAATGGAACAAAATTCCAGCAACTTACTGTGGGAAGCTTGTGGAAGGCTATCCGAAACGTTTCACCCAAGTTAAGCAATTTAAAGGCAATGCTACCAAATACTATCAAAGTGTATGTAAACTTCTGACCCACTGGGAAAATGATGAAAGAAATAAAAGCTGAAATAAATCATTCTCTCTACTATTATTCTGACATTTCACATTCTTAAAATAAAGTAGTGATCCTAACTGACCTAAGACAGGGAATGTTTTCTAGGATTAAATGTCAGGAATTGTGAAAAACTGAATTTAAATGTATTTGGCTCAGCTGTATGTAAACTTCTGACTTCAACTGTATACTCTAGAGCAGGGGTTCCCAGCAGGTTTTATGCCATGGACCAATACCATTGAACAAGGCGTCCATGGACCCCAGGTTGTGAATCCCTGCTCTCGACTTTCTGTCCTGATACAATAACCTGAAATGTCAAACATCCCTCTGCCTGCTTCCACGTACACACCGGGCCCACGTCCTTCCTCCAGCAGTTTGTTTTATGCTACCGCATGATGTTGTTCTGAACCAGGGAAGGACAGGGAATAAAGCAATGTGGCATCAGTGAAAAGAAGACAGCAATATCGACAGTAGGTACAGGGAACGTTGAAAACACTCAGCAGATGAGTCAGCATCTGTGGAAGAGCAGTAGATTTAACACTTGGGTTGAAGACTTTTCACTCAGATTTGCGGCATCTCCTCATGGTGTCTCTGTGACTGCCAGGGACCACTGAGATTGGGGTTTGCAGTGCTGGGTGCTTGTGCCCATTGATAGAAGCATTTACTTCACTGCAAGGTAGTGAATGATGCATGGCATTGGCGTGGTGAGTGCACTTGCAAAATCCGAGGAGATGGAAAGGAGTTGTGATGAAAGCAGCAGGGGAGGAAGAGGTGTATAGGTCAGACTGAGGTAGCATGGAGAAGTAACAGCCCCACTTACTTCATTGGTTGTAATGCCCTAGTGACCTTGCAGTAGTTTTTGAATGTCTCTGACATAAAAAGTAAGCTATTAACATGTTAAACATTTGATAGAAATGTGGAAACAGAGGGTGGTTCTCTTCTGACTGCAGATTTTCTTGTGTTTGTGACCCTACAATCCTTAAAGGGTTCGTTCAGGCTCTGCACCCAGAGCCCGTGCAGGTTCTGGGGAATCTCAGCCAGGCTGAACTCTGCTGCTGTGGAATCCAGTGGTTGAGTGTACTGATAGATGTGGTGCCATCTGTCTCTGGTCTGTGAATTGTGAAGGCCTGTATGTGTAAGTCCCAGATGTACTACTGTATAAATAGTTCAATGTCAGTGACTGCGTTCATATCCAACACATTAGTCTGCAAGATCCAACCTGTAAGGTTATCATTACACAAGGACCAGTATCGTTTAATGAACTTGTGCTGCTTTTAAATCTCAGAGCATCCTGGATAAAAGAAGGTCTCTTTGATGGCAGTACATTATAGACCTGCCTGATGATAAGTGTTTGGCACTGAAGAACGTTTGTTGAGGCACTGATGGAGTGGTGCTCCATGCTGCCTCAGAACTAAGTGCTACAACAATTCCTATTTTAATAGTCAGAATGTGGATTATAAAGCATTGTATAAACTCCCTCATCTTTCTTTACTGCTCACAACTTTTTTCCCACTTGGGTTGGGATGGCTGTTACATATTTTAAACTGGTACTAAAACCTGTAATGTTGAATTTATAAGCATGCACAGAGCATCCTGGAGTAAATGCCAGGAAGGCAAGGTTGTGCATTTAAATAGACAGACAAATCGCAGCACCATGTGTGTGTTCTATTTGTTCTAATTGTTAACCCTCCCCTCCCCACCCTGATCTCACCCACAGGTTTCTCAGCTACGTCATGAGCTGTCCATGAAAGATGAGCTACTGCAGTTCTATACTAACGCAGCAGAAGAAAGTGAGAGTGGTTCGACTTCCTCCACACCGTGAGTGTTCTAATCCACTGGGCAACATGTTGTAGTGGGATGCTGGAATAATAATCCAAGCTCTTGGTCTGATGGGATCAAACCCCACTCTGACATCTGGGGTATCAATTAATGGATTGAATCTGAATGAACAGCTGTTCTTGGTAGTGACCCAGACGTAATTACTGAAATCCCATCTGACTTACTGGTGTCCCTCTGGGAAGGATTGGTAGATTTCACCATGTCTGGCCAATATTGAAACTCCAGACCCCTCACAATACACTGAAGTGTTCTCACAAACAACTTGCCTCATACACATGCTATGTTGAGATGTAAACATAATAAAATCAGACTGACCTAGGGAGTGGTCTTGAATGCCTTACTGTTGGAATAGAAGAATGGATTAACTCCCACTGTAAAATCACAAGATACCTCGTTGCTGTATTGTACATAGTACAGCTGGCATAACCATGCAATTGCAGTGTTTTAAACAAGAAACTGCTGCAAAGTTAGATTTGATAGCACTGCTCTATGGCTTTAAACAAGTGAAAGGGGCAGCAGTGCATGGATACCACTGCCCAGGAGCTCCCCTCCAACTCAGGCACACTCTGGACTTGGAAATGTATCACTGCTAATTTCGTGTTGTTACGTCTTCATCCTAAAAAACCTTGGTTAGAATGCATCAGTTTGATCTTATTGTTCTCAGGTTGCGGCGGAATGAATCTGCTCCATCTGTACAGAATTACTTTCACCTGGATTCTCTTCAAAAGAAGCTGAAGGATCTGGAAGAGGAAAATGTTGTTTTAAGAACAGAGGTGGGGGAAATGATTTCTTCCTTTAGGTTACTGTTATAAATCACAGTATAAATACTTCATTTGTTGAATTCTCTCCATTATGTAAGGTTGGTCATATCTTGCCAACAGTTCCTCCTCAGACAGTCTTCCTCACTCTTTCAGTTTCTCTGACTCTTCCTCCTAACCGCCTCTCCTTAGTCTCCCCTCTCTATCTCCTTCTCCATTCACTCATCTCCTTAATGATCCTCATAATTCCCTGTTCTGTCCTGATCCCCTTCCACTGCCTCTCTGGATCTCTACCTTTTCGTCTTCTTCACCAATACAGACCATTAAGACTTGTCTTCTTCAGGGATCTTTCCCCAGTTACCATTCCAGTACCATCTCCACAGATCCAGTAGTTGTACTGAGCTGTGACATATAACCATATAATAACAATTACAGCACAGAAACAGGCCATCTCGGCCCTTCTAGTCCGTGCCGAACTCTTACGCTCACCTAGTCCCACTGACCTGCACTCAGCCCATAACCCTCCATTCCTTTCCTGTCCATATAGCTGTCCAATTTAACTTTAAACAACAACATCGAACCTGCCTCAACCACTTCTGCTGGAAGCTCGTTCCACACAGCTACCACTCTCTGAGTAAAGAAGTTCTCCCTCATGTTATCCCTAAACTCTTGCCCTTTAGCTCTCAACTCATGTCCTCTTGTTTGAATCTCCCCATTCTCAATGGAAAAACCCTATCCAAGTCGACTCTTTCAATCCCCCTCATAATTTTAAATACCTCTATCAAGTCCCCCCTCAACCTTCTACGTCCCAAAGAATAAAGAACCAACTTGTTCAACCTTTCTCTGTAACTTAGGTGCTGAAACTCAGGTAACATTCTAGTAAATCAATTTCCCTTGGGATCAATAAAGTATGACTATGACTATGGCTACAATGTTCATTCCCCTCACCCCTTGTCAATGTAAAGTGACTGTTGGTTGTTTTGTTGTGTGTTATTCTTAACTGAATATTCAGGACGGTATTACCTGTTTGTAACGTAACGCATTTTTGTCTGGTTTCACAGACATGCCATCTGCAGACTGAAACCATTTCATATGAAGAGAAGGAACAGCAACTTGTGAATGACTGTGTGAAGGAGCTAAGTATGTTATAGTCAGCCTGACGAGCTTGTAAGGTTAATGATTTTAAATGGAAGTATCATCCTCTCTTGAGTATTAGATATTATTAAATGCTTCATGTTCCAAAACCAGTCGCGCCACTGACTTTGGGTTGGTGGTTAAAATGTCTGAAGGACTTCTATTTCTCCAGCGATCCCAGGAGTTAATTAGAGCTCTACTGTCATCACTGAGGACAGCAAGATTGCAGTGCTGCACCATTCAGAGCAGGACAACACACTGGCAATTCACTTACTAAAAGCACAATGACAAAATTTAAAATGACGCCTGAGTTATTTAGAATGACATCCAAGTTATAACTGAATTAAAAACAAACAACTCTAAATTAATTATAAGAAACAATGGCTGCTCCATTCAAGTATTGTACATGTCCAGTTATGGAGTACAATGATTCAATATAAAATAGCATCAAGAATTATGCTCATGTATTGCACTTAGAGACTGCCCATAGTGACTATAGACTGCGGGTGGGTGAGGGACATTGTTCAGTTTAATGACAGCCCTGGGGAGAAAAGAGGTCTGGATGTCCATGCAGAGATGTTTCCTTATCTCCTGCTGGATGGTTGGAGATTGGACAGATGATTACTGGGCTCTGGGATGAGTCCATCACAAAATTGTTTCCATATCTGGTAGGTTTTCCTAATAATCTTTTGTGCAGTCCTGATCACTTGTTGAAGTGCTTATTGGTTGATCTTGTAGCAGCTAGTGTACCATACAATCATGCAGTAGGTCAGTAAGCTCTCAATTACACATCGATAAAGGTTTATCAGCAGCTTTTAGAGGAGACATGCTCTCTTTAAACTCCTAAGATAGTATAGCTGCTGCCCAGTCCAACAGAGCTCCTCTGTGATCTTCACTCCCAAGAACCATTTCCGCTGCTTCACTGCTAATGAGTGGTGGATCTTGTTCATACTTTCTTGATTTCCTGAAATCGATTAGCATTTATTTGTTTTTTTTTTCCATATTGAGTGAAAGGTTATGGTTTTGCACCATTCAGACAGCTTCTGCACCTCATTGTTATTTGTAATTAATCCAATCACTGCGGTGCCGTCTGCAAATTTGACGATGGAGTTGGTGGCATTGGCAGGGGCTCAGTCCTGGGTGAAAAGAATGTCAAGGACTGGCTCAGTACACATCCCTGCAGTGCAACATTGTTCAGCGTCAGAGAGGTTGATGTGTACTTGCATACTTGCTTTATCAGATATTGGATGAATCTCTTTCCCGGATCCCTAAGAATGATAAGATCCTTTTGCTTGGGGACTTCAACACCAGGGTGGAACAGAACAACAGGATATGGAGTGGAGTGCTAGGTAGGCATGGTATTGGCAAGGTGAATGCAAATGGCATGAGGCTACTTACTCTTTGCTCTGAGCATAACCTTACCATAACCAACACCGTCTTCCAGCAGAAGGCAAAATGTAAGACCTCGTGGATGCACCCTCGCTCCAAACGTTGGCACATGATTGACTTCATCATTGTGAGACGTAGTGACATCAAGGATGTTCTTATCACCTGTGCCATGAGAGGTGCAGAGTGCTGGACTGACCACCGTATGATTGTGGCCAAGCTCCATATGAAAGTGCGTCCCCCCTTGCGGCTGCAAAAACCCGATAAAAAGCGGCTAAATTGCAACCACCTGAGATATACAGAAGCAAGAAGTGAGTTTTGATGCATCCTAGCTGAGAAACTAAAAGAGCTGGAGCCTTGTCTGAGCTCAGAAAATACCATGGAGCAACAATGGACCTATATCAGCTCTGTGCTTTATGGGGCAGCAGCCCAATCCATCGGCCATAAGAGCTGGAACCACCAAGACTGGTTTGATGATAACTCAGACACCATCCACAACTTGCTTAAGGACTTGCACAAAGCACACCGAGCAACTTTAGACAACCCTTCATCCACCACCATCAGACAGCATTGGCAGGCAGCTCAGAGGAAAGTGCAAAAGGCAATACGGGCCATACAAAATGAGTGGTGGACTGAAAAGGCACATGAAATCCAGTCCTTTGCCACTAATAATGACATGCATAATTTTTACAATGCTGTCAAAACCACCTACGGCCCAATAAATCGATGTGTTACTCCCTGAAAACAGCAGATGGTCTAACACTTCTGAAGAATCAGAATACCATTCTGCTGAGGTGGGCTGAGCATTTTAACACCCTGCTTGATCAGGACTCTGATGCAGACCCCACCATCCTGGGCGAACTGCCTGAACTTCCTCCTATCCACGATCTCAGTCTACCACCAACCTTCCAGGAGGTCCTATCAGCTGTCCATTCCCTTAAGAACAACAAGTCCCCGGCACTGACAGTATCCCTGCTGAGTTACTGAAGAACGGAGGGTACACGTGTATGCACACCCTCTATCAGTACATCACCAAGGCCTGGACTGATGAGAACATCCCACAGCAATGGAGAAATGCAAACATCGTTGTCATTTATAAGAACAAGGGTGACAAGGCTATCTGCGGCAATAGTAGGGACATATCACTCCTTTCTGTTGCTGGAAAGGTCCTGGCTAAGGTGATGCTTCAGAGACTCATCAGCAACATCACCGAGTCAATGCTGCTTGAATTGCAGTGTGGATTTAGGAAGAACAGGAGCACGATCGACATGATCTTCACAGCCCGGCAGCTTTAGGAAAACTGCCGGGAGCAACATCAGGACCTGTTTATGGCCCTTGTTGACCTCTCCAAAACATTCGACACTGTGCAAAGAGAGCTCTTATGGGATGTCCTCCTCAGGTTTGGCTGTCCCAATAAATTTGTTAACATCCTCCGCCAGTTCCACAATGGGATGACTGCTTGGGTGACCACAGGAGGACAAGAGTCCGAGCCCTTCCTTGTACACACAGGGGTGAGGCAGGGGTGTGTACTAGCGCCAGTGCTCTTTAACATCTTCCTCTTGTGTGTTACCAAGCTTCTCCACAACGAGATTGAAGACAGCAGCGGTGTGGCAGTGGACCTCAGATTAGTTGGCAATTTCTTTGACATCAAGAGGCACCATGCAACCACCAAACTCCGTAGAGAGCGGGTCCTGGAGCTGCAGTATGCAGACGACTGTGCTCTTGTGGCCCATACTCCGAAGGATCTTCAGACTGTCCTTGCTGTGGCGGTGAGAGCGTACAGCAGGATGGGGCTGACTGTCAATACCACCAAGACAGAAGTGGTTTGCCAATGGAGTGCCAGTGTCCCACCCACTCTACTTCACTGTTGGTGATGAAAAGCTGTCAGTAGTGCCATCTTTCAAATATCTGGGGAGCATTCTGTCTGAGGATAGCGGCATTGACAACGCCATCCAGAGCCGCATTAAACAGGCATCAGCTGCCTTTGGGAGACTTCGGCGTAGAGTCTTTCAGAACAGGAGCCTTCGTCCCTCCACAAAGGTCGCCGTATACCAAGCGGTCTGTGTCACCACCCTCCTTTATAGCTGTGAAGCTTGGGTAACCTACATCCGTCACATCAAGTCCTTGGAGCGTTTCCACATAAGCTGCCTCCAGCGCATCATGGGAATTACCTGGCGTGAGCGGGTGCCTCACACTGAAATACTTGTAAGGACCAACTGCAGAAGTATTGGGGCCATGATCACCCAGCATCAGTTACAGTGGCTGGGGCACGTGATAAGGATGCCCCCGTGTCGGCTACCCCGCAGAGTGTTATACGGCCAGCTACATCATGGTCGACGCTCAGCTGGAGGGCCGAAGAAGCGCCTTAAGGATCAGATGAAGAATGCTTTAAGGAAGTGCAAGATCAGACCCGAGGATCTGGAGGATGACCGTACCACTTGGTGACAGCTGTGTAGGGACGGGGTTCGTATTCTGGAGATGGAAAGAACAACCAGAAGACAGCAGAAGAGAGCCAGGAGAAATGCAGCCATGGTTGCCACCACTACTACATATACACGTCCCACCCGCAATAGGGCTTGTGGGTCCAGGATAGGACTGTATAGTCATCAAAGATCTCACCGTTAAAGGAGTGGACGTTGTCATCGGATTTCGATGGATAACCGAAGAGAGAAGAGAGAGACTTGTTTAGTTTGACTGTCTGGGTGTGATTGGCAAGCAAGTCCAGAATCCCATTACAAATTGATGTATGTGTAGTTTAGCAATCAACTTGGTGGTTATGGTGTTGAAGGCAGAACTGTAGTCAATAAAAAAAATTCTGGCAAAGGTTTCTATAAGCTCCAAGTGTTCCAGTGCGATGTGGAGAGCAATGGAGATGGCGTCCTTATTTGATCCCTTTGCGTTCACCCCAGCCACATGGTCAAGCAATATCTTGAGAACAGACGATCAGCTTGCATTTGTGAGACTTAGTGTTTTGTGCATTTCTCAGAGGTACTACCGAGGGGAGTGAAGGCGTCAGAATTTCCTGGAGAGACTGGCTATGCTACTCTGGAGGAGCATCAGTTTACTTACAAGAACCCCTGCTTTATAATAAATCTACAGGATCCTATGTGAACCATTGTTAACGCAGGCAAGGCCCCTGTTTGATGCTTTATCTGTTGGTAGCTCTTCTGCTACTACAACTTTCCTCAGCCCTGCATGAGAAAACAAAACAACACAGGAGATGGAGTAGACCACTCGGCCCCTCAAGCTCACACTACTATCAATGTGATCTTGGCCCACTTACCTCATTGCCTTTTCTTTGTTAGTTCCCCATAGCCTACATTTTCATGATTGTTCAAAAAATGATCTGCTTACTCTGAACCCCCACTGATCTAGCCTCCATAACCCCTGAGGTAGAGAATTTGGTACTTGCTGTAAGAAGTTCTGTGCACTTTAGTTTTAAATGGCTACCCTGTTATGTTATAAATATGACTCTTGTTTGAACTCCAACCTTATGGAAACATTTTGCGATCTAACCTGCCCCATCCCCTCAGGTTCTTGCATGTTTCAATAAGACCACCTTTCATTCTTCTGACTCATAAAGAATATAGAGCTGTGAGTGATAAGCCAGCCCCCTCATCCCAGAGATCAGCCCACTGAATCTCTTCTGGACGATTTTCTTTGCTGGTTTGAAGCCAAAACATTTAGCATTTGTTTTTGAATGTGGGTGATCGGAGGGCATGTTCTACAGAGTTTGTACCCTGTAGAAGCCACAGGGACATACTATAGTGTACCCCAGAGCTGTTTAAAGATTCAGACGCCGCTATTCTCCCCTCTTCCCCCCCCCCCATGTAATGTTTGCCTATAGTATCTACTAGGAGATGATACTTGGGAGGACATGAGTAATGTGATAAATTACTTTAAAATTGGGAAGTAAATAAATCTTCATTAAGAGACAATTAGATAGATACATGAACAGGCAGGGAATGGAGGGATATAAACCATGTGCAGTTTAAATTGACAATGTGCTTGGCACAGATATCTTGAGGTAAAGGGTCTGTTCCTGTGAGAACTGTGCTATGTTCATGCCCAGCCTGGATGGATTCCATCAATGTAGGATCTAGGGAAGAGAGCAACACACATCAAAGTTGCTGGTGAACGCAGCAGGCCAAGCAGCATCTATAGGAAGAGGCGCAGTCGACGTTTCAGGCCGAGACCTTTCGTCAGGACTAACTGAAGGAAGAGTGAGTAAGGGATTTGAAAGCTGGAGGGGGAGGGGGAGATGTAAAATGATAGGAGAAGACAGGAGGGGGAGGGATAGAGCCGAGAGCTGGACAGGTGATAGGCAGAAGGGGATACGAGAGGATCATGGGACAGGAGGTCCGGGAAGAAAGACGGGGGGGGGGTGACCCAGAGGATGGGCAAGAGGTATATTCAGAGGGACAGAGGGAGAAAAAGGAGAGTGAGAGAAAGAATGTGTGCATAAAAAGGAGTAACAGCTGGGGTACGAGGGGGAGGTGGGGCCTAGCGGAAGTTAGAGAAGTCAATGTTCATGCCATCAGGTTGGAGGCTACCCATACGGAATATAAGGTGTTGTTCCTCCAACCTGAGTGTGGCTTCATCTTTACAGTAGAGGAGGCCGTGGATAGACATGTCAGAATGGGAATGGGATGTGGAATTAAAATGTGTGGCCACTGGGAGATCCTGCTTTCTCTGGCGGACAGAGCGTAGATGTTCAGCGAAGCGGTCTCCCAGTCTGCGTCGGGTCTCACCAATATATAAAAGGCCACATCGGGAGCACCGGACGCAGTATATCACCCCAGTCGACTCACAGGTGAAGTGATGCCTCACCTGGAAGGACTGTTTGGGGCCCTGAATGGTGGTAAGGGAGGAAGTGTAAGGGCATGTGTAGCACTTGTTCCGCTTACACGGATAAGTGCCAGGAGGGAGATCAGTGGGGAGGGATGGGGGGGACGAATGGACAAGGGAGTTGTGTAGGGAGCGATCCCTGCGGAATGCAGAGAGAGGGGGGGAGGGAAAGATATGCTTAGTGGTGGGATCCCGTTGGAGGTGGCGGAAGTTACGGAGAATAATATGTTGGACCCGGAGGCTGGTGGGGTGGTAGGTGAGGACCAGGGGAACCCTATTCCTAGTGGGGTGGTGGGAGGATGGAGTGAGAGCAGATGTACGTGAAATGGGGGAGATGCGTTTAAGAGCAGAGTTGATAGTGGAGGAAGGGAAGCCCCTTTCTTTAAAAAATGAAGACATCTCCCTCGTCCTAGAATGAAAAGCCTCATCCTGAGAGCAGATGCGGCGGAGACGGAGGAATTGCGAGAAGGGGATGGCGTTTTTGCAAGAGACAGGGTGAGAAGAGGAATAGTCCAGATAGCTGTGAGAGTCAGTAGGCTTATAGTAGACATCAGTGGATAAGCTGTCTCCAGAGACAGAGACAGAAAGATCTAGAAAGGGGAGGGAGGTGTCGGAAATGGACCAGGTAAACTTGAGGGCAGGGTGAAAGTTGGAGGCAAAGTTAATAAAGTCAACGAGCTCAGCATGCATGCAGGAAGCAGCGCCAATGCAGTCATCAAACAGTCGTTGTTGAGATGCTGCCTGGCGATAAAGAGATCCAGAGCAGGCAGAAGACCAGAGCGGGGTGTCCATGAAGAAGAGGAGGGCTGAAGACGGGAGAACGGGTCATCGATGGGGGTGGAAGAGTCCCTGCCGAAGAAGTAGGCTCGGAGACGGAGACGGCGGAAGAAGAGTTCCGCATCATGGCGAACACGGAACTCGCTGAGGTGTGGGCGAAGGGGGACAAAGGTGAGGCCCTTACTGAGAACAGAGCGTTCTGCCTCCGACAGTTGAAGGTCGGAGGGGATGGTAAAGACCCGGCACGGATGAGAGCTGGGATCAGAGGGGAGAGGGGGGAGGCTGGGGGTGTCAGTGGAGAGGGGATGGTTGGGGTGAGAGGAAGATGGAGCCTCTGAGGGCCCAGGAGTTGACAGTGGGATCTGAGGAAGACGGGGCTGCGGAGTGGTGGTGGGGGAAGGGGAGACGGGAGTCACAACAGCAGCACATAAAGACCCGGCCTGGAGTTCAAGGCTGGAGTCGCAGTTGGTGGTTGCGCGATCGCTTTGAATGTCTCCATGGTCGTTGCTGGAGTCCGGGTTTTGAATATGTCCTGAGGTGTTGGAGCCGCCGAGATCAACGGCAGGGGCCGCAACCGAAAGTTCATGCCTGCTAGCGTCGGGGCCGGCAGGCTCTGGAGTCTGGGGAAGAGAGACCATTTTCACTTGCAAGGAGTGGTTTAAGCAGAGATCATCCAGTCAGACAATCAACAAGGAATTCAGTGGAAGCTTCTTTATTCAAAGACTAGTCAGAATGTGGAATTTCCTCCTACATTGGAGGTAAAAGCAAACATTCCCAAAGCATTTAAGAAAAGCCTAAGCAAGCCTGGTGGGAGTGGGGGAGGGAATAGAGGGTCAGACTTGTAGACACAGATCACAATAGATTAGTTGCACTAGATGGCTGTTTCTATGTTGTATATCTTGTTTGAGTAACTTTGTCTTTGTCTAACAGCAAAATAAGCTTTTAATCTCTACAAAATATGAATTGGTTCTCCAGTACCCAGAGCACTGTGATGTGAGGTCCATTGTTACTTTTGCAAATTCAGTGAAGCTTCATTTCCTCTGAAAGGAAGCCCATCATTTGCCTCGATGTAGAAGAATGATGGATTCTTGTGCTGGGACAGTGGTGTAGCTGCTAGAGATGTTGCCTCACAAGCACCTGGGTTCAATCTGGACTTCTCATTCTGTCTGTGTGGAGTTTGCATGTTCCTTCTGTGGCTACATGGTTTTACTCCAGTGGGCTGTTTCCTCCCACGTCCCAAAGATGATCAGGTTGGGGTTGAATGGCCACTGTAAAATGTCTCTAATACAGGGGTGCTAGAGGTCATGTGGGAGAGAAAAGATGGTAGGGAATTAAGAGAGAAGTGTATGTTGCAGTTATATAATAGATTTATGACTCTGTAATATCTATGACTCATTGCAATGTTCCCTGTAATTTAGCTAACAGCTGTGTGGATCAGTCATTGCTCTGAGTGGGGAATGTTTACGTGGCCTGAAAACTGTATGGCACTTCAATAAAACTTTATACAAAAGAAATTGCCAGCTATGTGGCTAAAAAAGCTATTTGCATGGGAACATTTCAGTTACTGTGTGGCCAGTGTAGA
The DNA here is from genome assembly GCF_963921235.1 of Mobula hypostoma. Classification (NCBI taxonomy): domain Eukaryota; kingdom Metazoa; phylum Chordata; class Chondrichthyes; order Myliobatiformes; family Myliobatidae; genus Mobula; species Mobula hypostoma. The sequence continues at coordinate 67,984,019 of NC_086113.1, read as the reverse complement.
AGGAACAGTGACTCAGTGACTATTGGGAGGGCAAATCTGGAATAATGTGTTCTATTTTGGTCACTATGTTACTGAGCAAGAAAGAGTGCAAAGGAAGTTTATGAGGATGTTGCTGGGGCTCAAGAAACTGAGTTTTGAAGAGCGCTTGAGCAGTTTAGGACTTATCTCATTGGAATATAGGATATTGACAGGTGATCTTATAGATTTGTATAAAATTACAAGAATAGATGAGGTCAATGTGAACAGTCTTTTCCTCAGCGTTGTGGAATCAAGAACATAGAGACCATAAGCTAAGGTGAGAGGAAAGAAATTTTATAGGAACCTGAGGGGAAACCTTTTCATCTGGAAGGTGGTCAGTATATGGAATGAAACACCAGAGGAAGTGGTTAAGGGAGGCACATTAACAATATTTGAAAGGTACTTGGATAGGAAAGGTTAAGGAGGATAGGGGTCACACACAGGCTGGTAGGAATAGTTTCAATGTAAATCTTGGTCAGTGTGTTCTAGTTGGGCCGAAGTGCCAATTTCTATGCTGCATGCCTATGTGACTCTCTATAACTCTTTAAGTGGAGAACCAGCATGATCTTAGGTGTTCTCATGATCTTCAGTGTCATGAGGAAGTGTGAAATCAGTAAGTTGATGCTGACAAGATTGCCTTGAGAAGATCAACCACCTGTTGAACTCCCTCTACATGTACTGATCTGCTGCAATGAGTGAAACTGTGTGTCCAGAACTGGATTAGAAGTGATATACTTGCCATGTCCAATGTATGGAGAATCCTGCGTTTATATGGCTTGGTACATGGTGTTCCATGAATTGACTATTTTCTTTCATAATCTGACATTTGAGATTCCTTCTTGCTTTCTTTAACAATCACCATCACATTGTACTCCCTGGGACTGGGCAGTAATGGAGACCTCACTAATGGTATGTTACTCAGTACCAAGTTCACTTGCATTTTTATTTGACAATATTAATGTGACATATTTCTAATGACTGCAGATTGCTGAAGTTCACACTTCCTTTCAGCTTTATTTCCTTTTGGATGGTTAGCAGTGAAGTAATCAAAGTGTCTTTCCCATAGCAAAGCAAAGCACTTCACATGACATGGATGGTTTCTTTGGAGGTCTGGGGTAGGCTGTTAGCTGGGCTTAGAATGGACAGGCAAGTGTGGCTTCCCGAGCATCCTGAGGCTTTTATGTGCAGCATTCTTTCATTATTCCCACCACATTCCTGTTTGAATCAAACTTGTTGAACAGGTAGAATTAATCTTTCCCTTCTTACCCTCCAGGAGATGCAAACGTACAGCTGGTTAACTTGGCCGAGGAACTGGCAAAGAAGACAGAAGATGCAGCACGTCAGCAAGAAGAAATTACGCATCTGCTCTCTCAAATAGTCGATCTACAGAGGAAGACCAAGGCAGTAAGTGACACTGGAGACCGCTCATACTGGAATCTAGATCAACATAAAATCTGCTGGAGGAACTCAGTGGGCGAGGCAGCATCTGTGGGAGGAAAGGAGTTGTTGACATTTCACAATCAAGGGTTTTGACCCAAAACCTCAATTGTTCAATCCCTCCCCTGCCCAACAGATGCTGCTGGACAACCACCCCCCCTCACCCTCCCCCACCCAACAGATGCTGCTGGAACCCCTCCCTCGCCCTCCCACGCCCGACAGACGCTGCTGGACCACCCCCCCGCCTGACAGACGCCGCTGGACCCTCCCCCGCCCAACAGTTGCTGCTGGACCCCCCCCCCCCCGCCCGACAGACACTGCTGGAACCCCTCCCTCGCCCTCCCCCACCTGACAGACGCTGTGGACCCCCCCTCGCCCTCCCCCACCCGACAGACGCTGCTGGACCACCCCCCTGCCCAACAGACGCTGCTGGACCCCCCCCTCACCCTCCCCAGCCCGACAGATGCTGCTGGACCCCCCCTCTTCGCCCTCCCCGGCCCGACAGACGCTGATGGACCCCCCCCCCTCGCCCTGCCCCACCCGACAGACGCTGCTGGAACCCCACTCGCCCTCCCCCACCCGACAGACGCTGCTGGACCCTCTCCCACCCGACAGACGCTGCTGGACCCCCCCCTCACCCTCCCCCACCCGACAGACGCTGCTGGACCCCCCCTCACCCTCCCCCACCCAACAGACGCTGCTGGACCCCCCCTCACCCTCCCCTACCCGACAGACGCTGCTGGAACCCCACTCACCCTCCCCCACCCGACAGACGCTGCTGGAACCCCACTCGCCCTCCCCCACCCGACAGACGCTGCTGGACCCCCCCTCGCCCTCCCCGACCCGACAGACGCTGCTGGACCCCCCCCTCACCCTCCCCCACCCGACAGACGCTGCTGGACCCCCCCCTCACCCTCCCCCACCCGACAGACGCTGCTGGACCCCCCCTCACCCTCCCCGACCCGACAGACGCTGCTGGCCCTGCTGGGTTCTTCCAGCAGATTTTGTTCCTCTGGTGATTGATTGTAATTGCTTCTAGTCATGGCTGCCTTATGGTATGGGCCATCTCTGTCTGTAAAACCCTGATTTTGTGTTTAGAATGTATGAATCATTGAAACTTGCAGCTTCTAAATAGATATTTGGCCCGTTGTGTGAATGTGCTTCTTGGACTTATTCCACTGCCAGGTCTTAGTCTGCAGCCCTTTCAGTGCTGGAACTAAAGAGTTGTTTCTTTGTATCGCACTGTAGCGTAGTCACTTGAAGGGGGGGGGGCCGCCTCGCGGCCTACTTGGGCCTTAACATCCAAGGTGAGAGCTCTGAAAGTGATGGTAGATGGAGTCAGGCAATTTTCATTTAATGGTGAGGAATTTGCTTCTTGTGGGTGTGCTTATTGATGTTTGAAAAAAGTTTCCCACAAAGATCTGGTGGTCTCTCTGACATTGACATCTTACACTGGTTGTTGTCAGGTGCCCAGTGGTAGTGATGTCATTGGTGGGTTGAGAGCAACCCAGAAAGGAAGGAACATGATTTTTAATGAACATTTTAAGCAGAACTTGAAATAGAGTTTGTAAAATGAACATCAAGAGAAATTCTGTGAGCAGTGTTCTGTCAGGACTGGAATTTGCAAATGAAATTAGCTTTATTTAGGCCACTAAAGTCTGCTAAGCAGCAAATATGACTTTATATGATATTAAAACTTTGATTGCATCTCATGAGGGATGATCTCATATCTTCAGAGTGAGGTGACTTAATTCAGTTCGAGTGATTTGTTTCAACTCCAGTAGTGAAGGCTCCAGCAGCACTGCCTGTGGTGGAAGCTGAATCGTGGGCACTATCTTCAAGGTTTCTGCTTTAAGCCGTGCTTGTACAGAAATCCCAAAGTTATTGTCAGTTTCACAATATAATGATGATTGACATGGTACCCATCAGCTATCAGATTTCTGAATGGATATTGAACTCATGAACACTACCTCACCACCTATAGTAATTATATAGTAATTTAGTTTTAATTATGTATTGCACTGTACTGCTGACGCATAACAACAAATTTCACGACATATGCCAGTAATTTTAACCCAGATTCTGATTGTAATTTTTAGCTAGTGACAGAAAATTGAATAATGCATCCTAATTACCAACAAGATGCTGTCATCTGGAGCCTGTCTGTAACAATCAATCTCTCCTTTGACAGGAATTTACCGGGAGCTTGGGAGTTGTATGCATACAGGACATTGGCAAAATGAGTAATGTTATTAAGCTCCATTGTTTTGCCTTGGCATCAAGGGAAGCCATGACATTAGCAGATCTGTTTCCTGTTACTTAAAGTATTATGGAATATAATTTCCTGTAGCAGGGCAAATTTATTTATCTTTAAGAAGACACCTAATCATATAACCTGTTATCAAATAATAAGTTTTTGAGCAATAAAAATGTAAGTTGTAGCTTCCAAGGTTGTCTTCTGAGAAACAGGATTAATAACTGATAATCATGTGACCATGTTGGTTTTCTCAGGCTGTCCCCATTCCCCTTCTTGTGCTAAACACGTGGGGCAGTAGATTTAAATGGCTATTGTATATTTCCCTTGGTGTGTAATCTGGGGGTGTTGATTGGAATCTGGAGAGAACCAGTGATGGGCAGAGGTGGCCTCCTCATACAATACAAAGGAAATATAGAAATATGCCAAGTCACAATATAGAACTTGTCATAATTCTACCAATTGGTACTAACCGAATGGATTCAATATAACAGCAAGGGGGCATTGTGATGCTTAAGTGAGCCAGCTATACTACTCTGAGACTGGATTTGAAGGGGACACAGGAAGTCCTGTTGTTCTCTACCAAAATAGTCATACATTCATGAGAGAGGTTCCACCATCGCAGCTTCAGGACTCCCTTGTCCACTGAACATCTCTGGTCACTTTGTAACTCGCCTGTAATACATTCTGAAGGAATGATGCATTGCAAGAAGAGAAGAGACATGCCAGCTCTGAGACTGGAGGCACAGGTTAACTAACTAATACTGTTATTTCGGTGATGATATTACTTAATAGTTTTGTATCTTCTGTAGTATGGAGTGGAAAATGAAGAACTTACTCAACATCTGAATGCAGCTAAAGATGCTCAACGACAGCTCACAGCCGAGGTAAGTGTTCATCTGTTGCTGGACTTGAACTCCACGAAGCTGATTAACCCTTGACTGATGTGTGCTGAAAATCTGGAGGGTAGTTGGACAAGTAGTAACCATCTAATTTAAGGTCAAGAGCAGATCCATTTATTCTGGAGATAGCTTAAGCATGAATGTTGGTGACAGGCTGTGTGCTCAGGAAGATGACTTTGGGATAAAGGTTAGCCCATTGAGGACCAAGATGAGAACTCTGTTACTAAGCTGTGAACTTTTGAAGTTCTCTGTTACAGGGATCTATGGATACCCAAGGGTTTGACTTTTGGAACTGAGCAGTTGGGAATTTGGATGGGAAAATTAGCATTGAGGACAAGGATATTGACTGGGAAGTGGATTTGAGATTGGGCATACTGAGTAGGAAAGTAGATTTTAAGCTGTGGATATTTATTGGGAAACTGATATTAAAGGGTATGGTCATATTGAGTATCAGGGCTGCTGTAAGAGCCAAGTGACCGTTTCCATCCACCTGGCGGCCAAAGTAGAAGATAGTGTGCCCCCAAAACATGATTTGCCGAAAACTTACGTTCAATTCTTGAAATGCATGAAGGCTGTGTGTTTTTCCGCAGTGATGGTGTATCCTGAGGGTGTGTATGTTTTTATCTGCAGCTGCGGGAGCTGGAGGATAAATATGCAGAATGTATGGAAATGCTGCACGAAGCACAAGAGGAAATCAAGAACCTGAGAAATAAAACCATGCCGAACAGCACACCACGCCGCTACCACTCTCTCGGCCTCTTCCCTTTGGTAAAACAAACTAGCAACAATCTGTGCCATCTCCACACGCGGCCCTGTCCAATTCAGTCTTCACTCTCAGCCTCAGTTTTCCATTGCTAGCAACATCTATGTTGACCTCCTCTACATGCTGTCATGTGTAATCATGTTACCCTGAGGTGTGGTGACAGTACTACGCAATATCAGTTCCAGCATAACCTCCCTGCCCTAATATTCTATACTTTAGCTAATGAAGGAAAGATCTACTTATCTTGCTACATTGCAAGATCAGAGGACATACACCCCAAAGACCCTTGGATCCTCCATTCGATATCCTCTTGCCACACATCTCCTTTCCATCACTTCATACTTTTTGGATTAAGTTCCATTTTCTGTTCTCTGCTCTACTGACTATATCATCTTGATCTTCTCACAGTCTGTCACATTTCAGCCAAATTTGTATCATTTGCAAGCTTTTCTTTATGATATCTTTATTATGTATTTAGATCTATTTCATTAGTAATCTATCTAATAAACGTTGCAATAGCTAACCGATTGTGTACAGAGGTCCAGGGATCTCCAATGTTAACAGCCTTCAACCACTGCAATGGTTGAAGCATGGTCAACCATGCTCTCTGCACTGGGTCAGAACTCCTTGAACCTTAAAACATAATAACATGCAAGGGACTGTCTGAGAGTGGACCTCTGGGGAGAGAGATGAACTGGGCGCCCCATTTTTCGTCATCACTTTCTGAAGAACACAAAGGAAGTTAGCCCAGGAATTGCTGTTTACCCAAGATAAACTAAAACATTTGTAACTGGTGCTTGCTGAAAAGTGGTGCTTTTTTCGTGTTTTATTTTAACCAGGATTCCCTAGCAGCTGAAATTGAAGGGTCAATGCGTAAGGAGCTCCAAATGGATCTAACACCTGCCCAGGAACAAAAGTAGGTCCTGTAAATGCCAAGAAAATTTGCATAATTTATTAAACGCTGTAATTGAATACAAGGTTCAATTAAAACATAATGTTTAATGTAGCCAGAATGCCCCAGAAGCTTCTCAGTGCTGTTATCAAATAAGTGTTGATGCTGAGCATGTACAGAGAATTAGTCAGGGGTAGATTAGCAGTTTCAGAGGGTGTGGACTCCAGAGTTTGGGGTCTTGACAGCTGAATGCGAGGATGTCAATGGTGGATTGGCTGGTTGAAGATGATCAGGAAGCCAGAATTGGAGAACTGAATCTTAGAGTTTGGACAGATGTTGCCAAAATGTGTATTGAAATAATGCTCAACCCACCACTAACTATGTTAGGCCAATGCTAATTTACATTTGATATAGCAGTATGGGAATGTCTAAAAGTTTAAAATGGAATATATTTTATATATACCAAGGATCTGCCTACTTTACCCCAGCAAGCTAAAAATGGATCTGTGCATTGTTAAGTTGTATTCAATTGCAATATGATACAGCTCCTAAAATATTTTGCAGGCTATTTGTCAAAAGGAAGGAGTATCTGTGATATTTTGTGGCATTGCACTGGTTCTTTTGAAGTTATATCTTTTGCCAGAGCATTGAGGAATCCTATAAGCAACTCAATTTTTATTGTAGCATGGGACGGATTTCTTTTTGCCCCCGAAGCTGAAATTGCACGCCCCCTGTTTTTCTCGTGCTTCCACACTGTTACAAGGACTTCCAAATCTGTGGCCTCTGCACCATTACACTGGTTGTATTTCAGGTCAGCTTTAGGAATGTTGCATTGCAAAGTGGACATTGGTTTGTGTATAAAAATGCCTGAATATTCAAACCAACTGTTGTTCAAAAACAGAGCAGGATTTTAGTCAGAACATCCCCTTTCATGACATGAGCCAAGATATTTTGAATAACACTATCACGGGAAGAGGTATCACAGCAGATACCCGAGTCCTTAAGAAAGAGGGAGGGCAGTTTGGGAGAGCGTTAGACCAATACATCACTGCCAGCAGTGGGTAGAAAGCCAGATTCAGAATAATGCAGAGGTCTAGACAGCTTGTAGGACGGAGGAAGATGGGCGAGTGCAGACAGACGTGAAAGCAGAATGAGGCATTGTAGCAAAACTCAGTGTACATCAAGCACAAACTCTGTAGTGATGATAAACAGTTGGGTGAAACAGCATTCATTTTCTCTGTTCTGTGCAAAGAAAAATCTTTTGTGCAGCTGGAAAAGAAAGTGCATTGAATATAGGGCCTGGAGCAATTTCTAATTTCAACAAAGCCATTTTGTTCTGTTTTGGGAGCATTATAAAAGAGTTCCAGATTTTTATTTCAAAATAGAAGTGTATATGGAGGTATATGTGTATATGAACTGTGCACGTGGGTCACTGATTTGCTGGAGTTTCTTCAATCCTTTACTATGTAATGAATGAAACTTGTTTAAACCAGAGAGCGCAATTAAAATATGTTCAGCTTTAAATATATCAGATGCCTGGTTATGTTCTGGTAGAAATATTGAAGTGAACTGCTTTTTAATTTTGTTACAGAAATCTGTGTGTGAAGTGCAACTGTATCCTTGCAGTTATTGTGTTTATGACAGAGTTATCTGCCCCTTTTATAGGCAAAAAATAGAATGTTTATATAATATTTTGATGATCTTAGCACTGCAAAGTACTGACTGCAGAGTCTAGGACTGGAGGAGCAGAGAACTGTGGAGGGTCAGTGATTGAACCTGATTCAACGCAGACCACTGATCTTGAGATCGAGGAATATAGAGTTGCAAGAAAGGGTTTGTGAACCCTTTGCAATTACCTGGTTTTAGGCATTAATTACTTATAACATGTGGTCTGATCTTTATCTAAGTTACAATAATAGATAAACACAATCTGCCTAAACTAATAACACACAAACAATTGTACTTTTCATGCCTTTATTGAACACGTTGTTTAATCATTCACAGTCCAGGCTGGAAAAATTATGTGAACCCTTGTATTTAATAACTGGTAGAACCTCTTTTAGCAGCAATGATCCCCACCAAACGTTTCCTGCAGCTACTGATCAGACTTGCTCAATGGTGAGAAGGAATTTTAGACCATTTCTCCAGACGAAACTCTTTCAGTTCAACAATATTTCTGGGATACCTTGCATGAACAGCCCTCTTCAGGTCATGCCACAGCATCTGAATTGGGTTAAGGTCTGGACTTTGACTTGGCTATTCCAAAATAGAGATTTTCTTCTTTTTAAACCTTTCTGTTGTTGATTTACTCTTGTGTTTCGGATCATTGTCTTGTTGCATCATCCAACTTCTATTAAGCTTCAGTCGACAGGCTGCTACCCTGACATTCTCCTGTAAAGTGTCTTGATACAATTCTGAATTCATTGTTCCCGCAACAACTGCAAGCTGTCCAGGCCCTGAGGCAACAAAGCAGCCCCAAACCATGGTGCTTCTTCCATGCTTCCCAGTTGGGACGAGATTTTGGTGTTGGTGTGGGGTGTCCTTTTTCCTCCAAACATAGAGGTGTGCATCTCTGCCAAATATTTCAACTTTTGTTTCGTCTGTCCACAGAATATTGGCCCAGAAGCGTCGTGGAACATCCAGGAGGTCTTTTGCAAACTTGAGATGTGTAGCAGTATTTTATTTTGGAGAGCAGCGGTTTCTGTCATGTGTCCTTCCATGAACAGTATTCTTGTTCAGTATTTTTCTTATAGTGGACACACAAACCAAGGCGTTAGAAAGTTCGAGAGTTTTCTGCAGGTCTTCTGCTGTTACCCTTGGGCTCTTTTTCACTTCCTTCAGCATTGCACGTTCTGCTCATGGTGTGGTCTTTGCAGGATGTCCACTCCTAGGGAGAGTAGCAACCATACTGAATTTCTTCCATTTGTAGACAAGTTCTCTTACTATGGACTGATGAACATTCAAGTGTTTAGAAATGCTTTGGTAGACTTTTCCAGCTTCATGCATCTCTGCAATTCTTCTTCTAAGATCCTCTGAAAGTTGTTTTGATCGAGGCATGGTGTACATACACGGATCTTTCTTGAGAAGAGCAGGTTCTGTCAGTTACCTGACTTTGTGTCCCTTTTATAGGGCAGGGCACCTCTACAACCCACATCTCTAATTGCAACTCGTTGATTGGAACACCTGACTCCAAGTAGCTTTTGTGGAAGGCATTATCCCAGAGGCTCACATACTTTTTTCAACCCAGACTGTGATTGTTTAAATGGCGTACTCAGTATTGACGAGAAGTGCAATTGTTTGTGTGTTATTAGTTTAGACAGATCGTGTTTAACTATTTTTGTGACTTAGATGAAGATCAGATCACAATTTATGCGTAATTAATTCAGAAAACCAGGTAATTGCAAAGGGCTCACAAACTTTTCTTGCAACTGGATATGGTGCTAGAAAATTGTCTGGCTTCAGAAGATCAGGCACAATTTTGATGAATATCAGAGTTGGTGCTCAGGCAGAATGGTAGCTCCTGCTCTTATTTCTTTTGTTGCTAATGTGCACAGATACAAGTAATGATAGTGAAATTTTAGAATAACCTTACCTTGATGCTTGATGACTGCACTGTTTATCATGATGCAAGTCCTGCCGTCATACCCATCTGCTACCAGTGTTTGAAAAAGTGTGTTTCTTGACCCTTTCCTCCAGGCATCAGCAGAAGCGAGTGTTTGAGACGGTGCGCACGGTGAACCAAGTTGTGAAGCAGAGGTCACAAGGTCCATCTCCATTGAACATCCCAGGGTCAAACCAATCCTCGGGAATGAACTCTGCCTTCTCCAGCTGTATCAGCACACCACGGTCCAGCTACTACGGAAGTGACGTCAGCAACATTATCATTGATAACAAGACCAACAGCATTATCCTGGAGACGGAATCATCTGACATTGGGTAAGGAGGCGCGCCAGTGCTGTTGCCTCACAGTTCCCGCAACTCAGGTTCAGTCCTGACCTTGGCTGCTGTAAATTTGCAAGGGTGGTGTGAGAAGTAGAAGGGAGTTGATCAAAGAGTGAAAGAAAATAGTTTAAAGGAGAATGTGGAGCGAGAGGACTTCAGGGAAAGATCTCAGTGGCAGAAGGCCAGCTCGAAGGTAATATAATATATAAGTGAGCTCTAACCTTGATGTTATCATTTCCATTAAAATAATTTTGAAGAAAGAACCAGATTACTGTTTATTCCGGAAGATTTATTTTTCATTTCTGCATATACGGGATGTGGGCACTGCTGGCAAGGTTAGCAGGGTTAAACCATTGAAGGATGTTGGTGGATAATGTTCATTAGTGTATGACAATCCAGCAGTTACATGGCACCATTACTGATACCTCTTCAAAGATTCCATTGCAGAACACTCTTTTAACTCCACTGAGAAATTGTCTTTGTTTCTGAGAGTGAAACTTAATGATTGCATTTCAGAGTTGTTCTGCATTAATTGGAGTCACTCTGGCTGCTGGAGCAGTTCATGTCAGCGCAAGGGGTGATGTGTTATTCCCCACACCGCGCTCCTGGTGGTTACAGATTTTGATTGGACTGTTGGTGCCACGTGGCTTTCTGGCTGCAGTGCCTTTGTTGAAACCTCCATCCACACATAATCTGTGTTTGGAAATGCTGTTTGAGAATACACAAGGCTTGAACAAGCCCCTAATATCTCTTCCCCAAAAGATGATGCTTTATGTGCATCCATTAGACAGGTAAGGTCTTACTTTAGTGTCTTATTGGAAAAGTCACCCCTCTGACAGTGTAGAGTTCCAACAAGTGGTTTGGGTCTTCCAGCAGATGCTGGCTCGAGTGCCTGCATAAGTACTGATTCTGGTGGTTTTGCTTTACTCTTCCACTTGCAGGGGTGAAGATAGCCACAAGAAGCTGGGCCAGCCGGGGACACCGGGCTCCAGGGATCTGCAAGCAGCTCTCCGGCGCCTGTCCCTCCGCAGGGAGAACTACCTGTGTGAAAGGAAGTTTTTTGAGGACGAGCGTGAGAGGAAGTTGCAGGAGCTGGCGGAGAAAGGGGAACTGTCAGGTGGCTCTGCCACACCCACAGAAAGCATTATGTCCCTGGGCACCAACCTGTCCGGGATCTCCGATTTCACTGGCTTTTCAGGGATGTCTTTCTGCAGCCGCTCATACCTGCCAGAGAAACTACAAATTGTAAAGCCCTTGGAAGGTGATGTGAGGCAATATCCTCTTTACATCCTTGTCTTTCATACTGGGCCAGGGAAGTAAGCATTATCATGTTAATGAAATTGTCATTGCCATTTTGTTAAAATAGCAGTTGTGCTCCTCACTAACAGACTATCAAGTTCATAAATGGGAAAGGAAATTTAGTCCATGTTAGATGAAATATGAAGGAATATTCTGCATCTTAGTCCAGACCAGTTTTTCAATTTAATTTCCTTTTAGCATCTAAATAATCAGCTTATTTATTTCATAAACTACCTTTAATATTATTAGAGAAACAACTTAGTTTAATTTGCTTCACCTTTTTCAATTACCTTTCGGTTGTGAAGCATGATATCCCTAATTCATTGTTCTTGTTTCATATAAGGATTTCCTTTCATTCCTGCTTCTGCATCGGTTTCTGTCGGAGTTTTCATTTTTCCTCTCCATTTGTTTTGTTCTTTACCATTGGCCACCGCAGTTTCTGGTCATAAACCTTGAACTGTTTATTCTTTACTAAAATCACATTGCAAAACTAAAACACAAATGACAAATTGCCCCCACGGTGTACCTTAATAGGACCAACTTGTGTCCAGTTGTTCATGTGAAAACTCATTAGTTATTTATAATGATGACCACAACCTACGTTGTTTTGAGAGACTGATTTTCCTTTGTAGTGGAAGATTTGAACATGAACACATGCACCCACCCACACATCAGATCAGGCAGCATATATGGAGAGAAAGTAACAGCTTCAGTTTCTCCAGCATTTTTGTGTGTGTTGCTCTGGATTTCAAGCGTCAGCAGAATTGAGCCCATGATGTAAACATGAATTCTGATTACTGAGAGCTAATTTGTAAATGACAACAGTTGGCAAAATACTATTTCCTAAAACCGTAAGATAGAGGATCAGAATTAGGACATTTGGCCCATTGAATCTGCTCGGCCATTTCATCATGGCTGATCCATTTTCCCTCTCAGCCTTCATCTCCTACCTTCTCCCTATATCTCTTAATGCCCTGACTAATCAAAAATCTGTCAACCTCTTCCTTAAATATACCCAATGACCTGGCCTCCACTGCCGACTGTGGCAGTGAATTCCACAGATTCACCATCCTCTGGCTAAACAAGTTCCTCCTCATCTTCATTCTAAAAGGTTTTCCTCTATTCTGAGGCTGTGACCTCTGGTCTTAGACTCCCCCACTATCGGAAGCATCCTCTCCACATCCACTCTATTGAGGCCTTTCAACATTCAATAAGCTTCAATGAAACCCCCCTCCCTTCATTGTTTTGAATATCCAGAAAGTATAGGCCCAGAGCCATCAAACATTCTTCATATGGCAACCCTTTCAATCACTGAATCATTTCGTGCACCTCCTTTGAACCCTCCCCAATGTCCGCACAATTCTGGGTTAGATTCAGATTAGTTTAGTGCGATGAACACCAGGGTGCAGTGAAATTCCTTGCCTGTAGCTCACAGTGTCAATAATAATAATTATTACAGCAATAAATATAGCAACAATTGCCAAAATGACTTCATGTTACCAATTCAACTGCAATCACATCAAGAATTACATGGTTGCCCACTGCTAATGTGTAAAGTATTTTTCACTGGTACCTGTTGAACTTTATAATGGATTTTTTGGATGTTGAATACATAACTTTGGTATGTATCAACTCACCACAGCAGTAAAGCCACAAGTTCTTTCCCTGTTTTATCCTGACTTTGCCTGCTGTGCCACAACTGAAATCAAAGTGCTGCAGTGTGTATGCTTTTTGAGCAAGGACTCCCACTCCCCATTGTTATCCTGCTGGTTACAGCTGTCAGTGGAAATGCTCAGGTTCACGTCAGAGGGTTGAGTATTTGTGTGAGACACCAGCATTCCTTTGGCACTCATGGGGAAGGAAGGATACTACAGTGAGAGTCACCACGAAAAGAGCAGCAAATGGGCGTAAGGTTGAGGGTGGATTTATATTCTTTTCAGACTTGCACATTACGTGCCTGCTGCATCCAGAGATGGAAAAATGCCTGACACGGACTCTAATAGTATGGTTTTCAGGGACTAAAGATTTCTGTTTGCAAAGGAAAATTTTATGTAAATTTGATTTACACGTCTCTTATATTTTACCACAACCCACACCACATGCTTAAAATGACTTTGTTACTCAACTAACAGATCCAAAAGTAAACAGCTCTGTAAAAAGTAAACACCGTGATCAGAAGGATAGTAACATTTCAAGGCAGCTCATTCCCACCTTCGCAAGGACAACAAGGAATGGGCAATGCCTAGACCCTGAGAATGAACTGAAAACTGTTCTACTTGACAATTACAGTCTCAAGTATAATTAGTATGAATGCATGTTACCATTGCATTGTTAACTATTGTTGCTTTCAATTATTAATAGATTAATTATTCTGCTGATTTGTAATTAATTTTTAACAGCAATCTCATGTGGCATTATGTTTGATGAATTTTAACAGGTTCAGCGACCTTGCACCATTGGCAGCAACTGGCCCAGCCAAACCTAGGAGGGATTTTGGACCCCCGGCCAGGTGTTGTTACCAAGGGCTTCAGACCACTGGAGCTGGATACTGAGCAAGTGTACCACTTGACAGACTATGAGGAAGATGAGCCAGGTGCCCGTTCTTTCCGGGGGCTCGCTACCTCAACCCCGGTGCAGCACAGGGAGACCTCAGGTGAGAGGTCGAATACAAAAGTGCCAGTATCACGCAGCGAGACGTTAGTGATGCAGTGTCAACCAAACGCAGCGGAGCCGCAGGAGTCAGCCGAAGGTGATGAGGCTTCTGGTGAGGCAGCATCTCCTGTCACGTGAGATTTCCATTTGACAGGACGCTAAATGTTTGGTTCACATTGAATTATGTCAGATCCACTGTCATGTCTTATTAAATGATTTGTGGTCAGGATTGCTTCTGATTTAAACAGTAATGTTAGCTGAGAAAGCATGTTTCAACTGGAAATACCTCTCCACTTTCCTTGTTTAAAGTGCTCATTTGGACCTCTTCAGAAGCACAAATTTATTTACATTTTGCCTTGATCACCTACCTCTGGTTTTTTGATCAGATTAGTTTTTCACTGTGGGGTGGATTGGGATATTTGCTGGGTATGTCTTCAGTCGTAGGTAGCTTTAGGTAGGGGTGAACAATGGTCAGTAATGAATCGTGAGTTCAGAGTGTGGTAACTCAGCTTAGAGCGGGAGACCCCTTGCTTAATGGTCCATCGCATAAAAGAAGGTTGGGAGCTCTTGGCTTAGAAGGTTGTGTCTGTTTGGAGACTAGCTGATGCCTGAAACTAGGACATGCTTGCATCTCCTATATAGAATGAAATGCGATTCTCTCAGTTAATAACTATCCCTAGGATCTACACGTGGTGCCTATTCAGTGACCTTTGTTTAAGCATTGTGGATTAACGGACTTCAAGGGCAAAAACATAAGACTACACTCGATGGATATCTGACATAAATACTAGAAGTACTCAGTAGATCAGGCAGCTCCCATCGAGAGAAAAACAATTCACTCTGCTTCTCTCCCTGGTTTCTGCCTGACTTACTGAGTGTTTCTAGCATTCTCTGTTCTCATTTTGGGTACTGGAATGCGAAGGGCAAACCAATTTTTTACTTGTCACTTGATATTGTTCTACACTTAGTCTTCAAATGATATGCTTTGTCCATTCAGTTGGTTAATTGAATTGAATTGACTTTATTTCTTACATCCTTCACATACATGAGTAAATATCTTTACGTTACGTCTCTATCTAAATGTGCCATGTACAATCATAGTAATTTATTATTTATAATAAATAGAACAGTCAATGTAATAAATCAGCATGAGTTCATCTGTCTGATGGCCTGGTGGAAGAAGCTGTTCTGGAGCCTGTTGGTCCTGGCTTTTAAGCTGCGGTACCGTTTCCCGGATGGTAGCAGCTGGAATAGATTGTGGTTGGGGTGACTTGGGTCCCCAATGATCCTATGGGCCCTTTTTACACACCTGTCTTTGTAAATGTCCTGAATCATGGGAAGTTCACAACTGCAGATGTGCTGGGCTGTCCACACCACTCTCTGCAGAGCCCTGTGATTAAGGGAAGTACAGTTCCCATACCAGGCAGGGATACAGCCGGTCAGGATGCTCTCAATGTGCAACTACATTTTAAGCTTTATGCTTGAATTTAGGAGTTTGTCACAAGAATAGTGACTTCACTGCCGTGCTCAACAGTGGATGACTTACCATAGCATTATTGTAATCTATGTGTTTGACATTTTAAGAGATCTTTTGGTGTGGTAAGTAGCAGAAGAGTGTAATAATTTTGTTAATTTTGAAGGCACTTCCCTGAAGCTGTGTTACACTTCTCCTCTCATTTACCTTCTGATAAGCTGAAGGCACTGACTTTGAGTGGCTGCATTAGTGTATGGATCTAATGTCTTACCCACTTCCTCCCCCACTCACAGCCTGGGAATCTTCCCAGTACTGCTCTAAGTAAGACTGACATATCTTGGAATTGTACCTGGGCTATGTAAGTTAGCCACGCGCTGACTTGCATTACTCTAACCTGTAGTCATTTGCTCTCCCTTGTAGTCTTTCCATAGCATGATTGAAAGGCATTTATCACTAAATGAACTTTATCTAAAAAAAACAGTTTGAGTTAATCCTATAAATGAGCGAAAAATTATAGCAATTGTTATAACTTTATAACAAATTCTATTGTGAGTAAGGAACAGGAGGAAACCACTGGAGTCTATTCCATTGTTGAGATGATGTCAGACCAACTCTGTACACCAATATTTTCCTGTTATTCCTCACTGTCTCTGGTTAATTAAAATTTGCTAAACCTCAGATTTAGCAATTGGTTCTCATAAAAGTGAGTTCTGAACCTTTGCCATCCACTATGTGTCAGAAGTTTCTGAACCACATTTCTAAGAGTGTGGCTCCAGCATTTAGACTGCCTCTCTTGTCTGGGTTTGTCCATCCAGGACACCATGTACTGTACTGACTAGTACAATGATAATACAGCCAGGTGTGTTGGAGCTCAGAGTGCAATTGCAGGGCAGTCTGTATGTGCTCCCCATGGAATACTTTGGTTTCCCCCGCGGGCTCTGGTTTCCTCCCACAGTCCAAAGACATACTGGGTAAGTTAATTGGTTATTGTAAATTGCCTCATGATTAGGTTAGGGTTAAATCGAGGTTGTTGGGGGTTGCTGGGGTGACGTGGCTCGAAGGGCCAAAACCGCGCTGTATTGCTAAATTAACAAATAAAAATGAATAGAAATAATTTCTCTGAACAATATCATTTTCACATCATAAAAACCTGAGTCAAATTAACCCTTAACATAAATTCCTAGCTTGTGTAATTTCTCCTTGCAATTAGGTTCAGGTGTCATTCTGTAAAGCTGTCCCCGGTGCTGGGACGCGGAGGTGCTCCCAGTGCTCCAGGGTTGAGACTGGAAGGTGCTGTGGGGTGAGGCCACCCAGACCTTACTCTTATTAGTCGTTGGTTATCATTAATGTTATTTCAATATCACAGTCCCTGCTTCCCCAAACATTCAATCCATTGTGTCTTTGCACTATTTTCTTGTGTTCCCATTTCATGTGTCGTCTGCTCCATTTTCTTTCACTGTCTGTCAGCACTCAGGTGTGGGTTATGGGGAAGTTCTATCTCTTTTGTGCATGAACCCTGGAGCTGATTTTTGTTGGGTGAAATAATGTAATCGGGATGTAATTTAATTAGCTTCAACCTGGTTCCAGTGTAGTAATCAAACTTCCCTGCTGTTTCATGCCTATTGGTTTGATGTCTCAAATAAATAAAATGAATTTTTAAAATGATTGCTCCCCACCCTTTCCAACCCAGGCAGACCATAAATCCTTCAGGAAAATAAAATCCAAGGTTGCAGAAAATCGATGATAAGATTAATGTGGTTTAAGAATTACCAGACATTTTGGCACAGGAGTTTGGACTGCAGTTGGAAAGGGCTGGAGTCTAGCACTTCATCAGGAACTGATTCTTGGCTTTTCTGAATTGCTGCAATTGCTACTGATAAGTGTGTTTTTTGCTGTTCTTTCCTCTCTCTCCTTTTCTTCAGTTCACTATCCCGGTAAATGTATGTCACACACCAGCTCCACCTTCACCTTCACTACTTGCCGTATCCTTCACCCCACTGATGAACTCACACAAGTCACTTCGAGGTAAGTGCAGACTCTGTCTAGACAGAGCAGTGGAGTGATAAGCCAATTTCAGTCTATCCCTATCTCATTCCCTCTAGGTACACTTGGAGTGGAACAATTTATTGTTGCTGTTTTCTAGTGATGTGGGGATGCCGTGGCGTTAGTCTCTTGTCTCCCTCATGTAATGTTGCTACTCTTGGTCAAGTTTGAATGAAAGAAGCAAAGTCAGGTGGAATGAGAAACAACAGGGTGAATGTGTGAAGTGCAAAGAAAGTAGATTATATATATTTGGCTTAGTAAGCTCTTAACTTTTTTTGTACCTCACTGTGACTGTCCAGATCTACCCTCAGTACTAAGGATACCATTCAAATTGAAAATCTGTCCACCTGACTTGAGTTCCGATAACTTTGGCACAGATGAGTAAAATATAAATTTTATTAATCGTTGTTGCTTCTGGTTTGTTTGACACAGAAATTAAGGGGGGATGAGAACTTCAAACCTTATGGAAGCTTTTTTGTTTCAAGAACTGTATGAACATTTAAAACCTGGAATTGAATTCTAAAGAACAAGCCCATTTTTTTTTATTAGATTATGATTTCCTCTATGATTTGGTCTACTTCAGTCATTTGACATTAATAAATTACAGAGTTCACATCTTTGTCCAGGAATTCTGTTGCAGACCAAGATTTATCAAATTAGACTTTTTAGCTTGATATAGAACAAGATGGAAAAACCTATCCTATGCTTCAGGTTAAAACTCTTTTTGTCTTTGAACCACAAAACTGGTTGATGTAAAATGCAATGAACAGCTCTTAACAGCAAATGGTTTCCCACAGGTCAGAGAATGTGGATGACGGAATTGCACTTTGTCATCGTGCCTGAGGAATTACAGGGCAAAGATTGACCATTGGGGTGAGGTACCAGCCAGTGTCCAAAGCTGACCTGGCCAGACTAGATAAGAGGAATGCTGGAATGTGAATGGTTTAGCATATTTAACCAAATAGTATTCAACTACGTCTAATCCTGTTCCAGCTAACTGTAGTTGCCTGCTGTTCAACAAGGTTTTGTTATGTGGTTGGTTTGTGATACAGAGCTGATGTCTGAAAACCATTGGCCATAAGAAACTGGAAGAACTGGATGTGAGTCTCCGTCCATTGAATGTAGCTCTTTGCTGAGCTAGCTTTGCGAGTACCTGGTTAACAGTGCATCCAAGTGACAGATGCGGATAATTTACGATTACTTGCACTAATCTGGCACATGGGTGCTTTTTCCACTAATTAATTAAACTAACTTTAATTAAAATAAAAACATAAGAAAGCAATGGTACAGGGAAAAAATCTTTGCCTCATCTTGCACAGACTACAGACAGAGTACACAGTTTTATAATTTACCTCAACTATTTAATATTATGCAGAAAAGCTCCATAAAAATATTCCCAATTCTTTGAAGATGCTGATGGCACAGAACTCCAGAATACTCACTGCTCTGTGTTTGTTAGCCCACAGTTTGACAGAACATCAATCAAACTCCAATAGCATGAGACCCATATAGTCTGGTTGATCATCTTGCTCAGATTTCTGATGTTGGAACCTGAAGCAAAGAACAAGATGCTGGAGGGACTCAGCAGGTTGCTCTGTATCTGTGGAGGGAAATAGACAGTTGATGTTTTGGGTCACCATATTTCATCTGGATTGCCTGACCTGCTGAGTTCCTCCACCAGCTTATTTCTTTGATATTTCTAGTTGCATGTTCACCCTCAACCAGATGCCAATCAGATTCTTTTATTTGTTAATTGGCAAAGCATGGAATTGCTGGGAATAATTTTTCTTTGTAGTTGTAGAATTTTATGAAATTGTTGATGTTTTGACATTTGGAAACAACCATAGAGACCATTATTATCCTTGCCCAGTGAATGTTCCCTTCAACTTCCAAAAGTTAGTTTCAAGTTGATTTGGACACTGGTATATTTTTCCCCAGTGATATTGACTGAATATGAAATGTTTTCTTCGAAGATGGTGTAAATTTAGAGGTCTTTCTCAGAGAAGCAATAGTTGCAAATTCAAATTATCAATCTAAGATTGGTATGATTATGTACTTGAGCAGAGGATTTAGATGAGTGTTTGTTTTACGATGCAAGCCTAACCTGGACTTTGTGACAAAAGCCAGCATTTATTGCCTGTCGATAGCACCCTCCAGGAAGGTGGTTGTCAGCTGCCTTCTCATTGTGTAGCTAAGGATCACATGGGCCAGATATGTTTTTGTCTCTGGAAGAAGTTTGTCAAACAGTTGGTATATTTTAATGACTCTCAGCCGGTTCTGAGTTTGCTGCTCTTGATAGCAGCTTTTCTTAAATTATTCTAGTTACAGACCAAATTTGATTCCCCTGTTGCTAGAGTGGGATTTGTGCATGTGCCTTTGGATGATTAGTTCTATAATGCTTGACGTTAGCACCAAACAGCCACATTTCCAAATGTTCCATTCCTTTGCTCAGATACTCCATTGCTTTGATCAATTCAATGTCCAAGAGCCTAAAAAAAAGCTCAGGTTTTATAAGATTTTTGTCATCACATAAAAATGGAATATTGTATTGAAAATAGTTAAGAAATCAGTTCTTCAATTCATTTTTAACTTTATTTTTGCTTTGTTTTGGGGGTTACAACTGAACTTTTAATCATTCTTTCTCCTTATGGTTTGCAGTAGCACAGTAAGCAAGTGGCAATAATTACTGTTGGAATGTTGATAATTCCCACAGTATTGACAGTGAACTCAAGGTATCTTTTTTCATTTCAATTTTATTTTCTTGTGCAGATTTTGTTTTAAGGAAGTAAAGCCCTAAATCAAGTTATTTTCCACTCTTAACTTTATTTGGCACGTACTTGAAAATTCATGTCCTATAAACTTCTGATAATAAACCTGATTCTGATACTGACTTAATTCCTTTGGGATTGTTCAGGTGTTAGTGAACCTTCAATCACATTGCTGCGAGTCTGAATTCACAGGCAGTATAGGCCAGGGCAGCTCAGCAGATTTCCTTCTCCTCTGAAGGGCATTAGTAAACTAGATTGGGCTTCACAACAATTTGGTTGTTCCATAATTGCAATTTATGAGACTTGCTTTTTTAATTCCTGATATTTTACTAACCGATTGCATGTTCCACAGTTGCAGTAGTAGGATTTAAACACTCTGACTTGGTTAATAGTTCAAGCTCCCAAAAGCACTATCCAGCACTATTGCCCATTAGCTTCTAACAATAGAGATTTATATATACCTCAGACTCACTAACCTCATGACTTCATCTGGTAGAATTATGCTAAGATCCTTTTATCCTTTTAGAAGTGATAATTGAGGCTTGTTAAATTAGAATTTGTTGCCAAGGACTTGGATCTGTTATAGAGCACATTTACACCACATATAAGGGTACTTTCCATAGGTGGCTTTGCTTTAATTCTTCGACTTCTATCCTTTAATTAACAATTACTGCCAGCTAGTCGTTTGTAATTATGAATCCTGCAGCTGCATCCATCTCTAAGAAATATACTTGTTCTAGTAGTGATTTCTAAATGGCACCTTGTTGCTCAAAACTTCCCCACTCACTCAAGTTTTGAGAAGGTTTATCGATTAGTGAAAGAGATTTTTGCTTTTCATAAACCTTGCGAAGCAGCAAATCACTTCATTGATCATCACCCTTAAATTTGAAATGACAAGATTAGATATTCTACTGTCTTACTGAGCCAGTCTGTTTCTTTCTGTTCTGTTTCCACTGCTATTCTCTCCCACCGTACAAAGATCTTGCATCATCTCAGCCTCCAGCCCGCACCCACCCCCATGATCGAACTGCTGAGAGTCCACAGTTGCAGCTAATTACCATTAGTTGGGATAAATGTTACAAATCGGCCCTGAGCAGTTTCCTTTCCCTTGAAATACTTCTCTCTCAAATTCATCTTCACTTCTGAGGCTGCATTGAAATCTGTGATTTGCTTTCTTGTGTCGTTACACACTCTGGTTTCTAACATCTGTCAGAAGTGCCATCTTGTAGTTACTCTCTTCTGAGTGAAGCCAGCCCACATTACAGGTAATTCTTTAAGCTGTTTCGCTATGTGTAGTTTTGAGATTAATCTGGTTTGCTGAGGTGATTGCTACATTTAATTTTGAGGAATTTAAAA
The DNA here is from genome assembly GCF_963921235.1 of Mobula hypostoma. Taxonomy (NCBI): domain Eukaryota; kingdom Metazoa; phylum Chordata; class Chondrichthyes; order Myliobatiformes; family Myliobatidae; genus Mobula; species Mobula hypostoma. Next base: position 67,962,219 of record NC_086113.1, on the reverse strand, counting down.
GTCCTATGCACTAATTTTTAAAAACTGAGATGTTAGTGTTGAGTGGTGCATGTTACAGGAACTGCCTTTTTCAGCTGCTTGCTTCAAAACTGTGAAAACCCTTTTTGATTATGATTCTGTTCTCTCTTTTCCCAGCCTTGGCTCTGCACTTGCCGCAGCCTGTGGGAATTTGGGTAACCTGAAATCGACTCCAGTTGGCACCCCATGCACTCCCCGTCGCCTGAGCTTGGCAGAGTCCTTCACTAACCTACGGGAAGCAACTACCACCATGAGCACCTCCCTGGGGCTGGTGAGGTTGCTGAAGGAGCGAGGAATCTCTGCAGCTGTGTACAACCCACTGAGCTGGGGCAGAATGGGCTTCAGCACCAGCAATAACCTCTACACTCCCAGGCCAACAAATCTGCCATCCACTCCTCCTAATTCTCCACTGCATCCCATGTGCCCCTCGCCTGAATTCAAAGGCTCTTGTAGTCACTCTGACACTTTCCTGGCCTCCAAACCTGCCAGTACCATGCTGAAAGAGATGAGAGGTGACAGGCTAACAAAGCACACTGAGAGCCAGACAGACGTCAGCATCTCCAGAATCAACTTGGTTGACAAGGTGAAGAGGCTCGGAATTGCCAAAGTCATGCAGCCCGGTGTAACACCCGTGCAAGATTCCTCAATGAGCGAAGATCAGGGACCCCTTCTCAATAGGGGCCAAGGTTCAATGACTGCTTTTGCCCAGGGCGCTGTGGCTGGTGATGGCCTTGCATTAGGCTGCCCACAAGTGGTCCGAAGTGCAATCGGAGGACTCCAGCTAAACACTGGCATCCGGCGGAACCGTAGCTTTCCCACCGTGGTGGGAGCCAGCATGCAGATGAAAGGACCTGTCTCAATGGCTTCAGGAATTCTAATGGGAGCCAAGTTACCTAATCAGACTGACCTGCAATGAAAGGATTGAGCAGTTACTATTATATTCACTCTCAGTGTTTGACACATTGACTTAGTGCCTCTTAGGATTAGAACAAACTTTGTATAATATGTACATAGATTTATGGCCCTAACTTCAGTGTAAGCATCTAATTTAATTTAAGATCCTATCTATACATACTGTATGTATATATTAGGGAAGTTTTCCGATTTAAGACGTGCACTCACATTGAAATGAATATTTTCAAAAAACCTTTTAATCAAGACAGGTTGATCAAATTTTGCACTGTACTTCCTTAACAACTTGATCACACAGTACAATCAGAGAATTGGAGCTGCTTTGTACGATTGAAGCTGCCCATTGCCATGTAATTGTGCAGTTGTTATGGACATTCAGCAAAACAGACAAAATCATTTTAATTAATACACTGTATTTTAAGGAGAGATTAACTCATTTCATTTTTAAAGCGTATGGTTTTGTTATTAACTTGAAATGTTGTTTTGCCAGCCCTACTTTCCTATACTATGAGTTCCTTGTTTGAAGGATGGTAGCAATGATAGTCTGTAGATGTGAGAGATGGATTAAGATTAGTACTCGTAAATATAACAAAATCCAGTGTTTGTGTGACTTGTATATTTACTTGAATAGGTACACAGGGGATGTTGGGTACCTTTAAAAACTAATTCTCATCAGCACTGTTAGTTTTAGATACGTTTTCAGCACATAAATTGTGCACCATCTGCAGACAACTTTTTACATCTTGCAGACAGAAGGGACTGCTGTCCGAGGCTCCATCTACAATGTACATCTTTGAAACTGGCAATTACTGCATGGGTTTTAAATGCCTCATTATTTCATATTGTGCAAAGTTTTAAGTAAATACTGATATTTTGTTTCAGTTTTATACAATGTGTTTGCACATTGCTGGTAATATAAGTTGCCGTTAATCCAGAGGACAACTCATTTGTGAATGTATGAGGATAACAAATGGTTCTGTGTATCATGTATCAATCAGTCTACTGAAGGAAGAAATGCCAAGTCAAATACAACTTGAAAGGGAATTTCTCCACCTATCAGTGTAAACATGCAGACATAAGAACACTTTAACACTTAGAAAATTGGGATATAATGTGTGAGAAGTTGCAACATCTATTTGTCTACTGAAAAGCTGAAATAAATCAGTGTAAACCACTTGGTTGTATGCTCATTTTCCACTGAAATACAACAAGAGTGATCTTTGATTCTGGTTGAAGGGGGTAAAAATTAAATAATGAGCTATACCTGTCCAGAAAGAACAAAACCTTGATAGGATGGGCACAGGGAAACCAGAGAATATTGACAACGTAGATCATTGAGGGAGAAGTAGTTCTGAATGGTCCAGATATATTTAATGAGGGAGAAAGAAATAGATGGTTAGATAAAGAAAAATGTGAGGAGATTCCAGGGGTGCTCGGTGAAGTGGTTTGGGCTGCTAGCATGTTACAGTGCTCCTATATTCGTCGCAATGCTGCATTATTTGATTTAATTGGGATATTGAAGGGAATAAGGAGGGAGTAGGATTGGACCTGAGTTTGATCATAAAGGTTGTAGGGGTGAGGAAAATGGTATTGGACAGTAGGACATGGGAAATGAAGAGAAAGTGGGATTGCATTGGATGGGATTTAACATAGCAGCAATATTGCATAGCACTATATAATGAAGTTTAATTATCATCCAAACCATATAGATACAGCTGAATGAGACAGCGTTTCTCTAAGGCCAAGATGCCAAACATTCAAAATAGCAAGCAAACATTCAAAAGTAGTGAGCAACATTATTGAAAATATAGAGCAAAGAAGCATATTCACTCAAGAAAAACTTATATAGTCCAAGACCCTGAGTGACAATGTCCAGCAATCGATGGTACAGCCTCCCGGCAGTGTACAGACACACACAATCCAACCTGTAATTTCACTGCTCAAATATGGGAGGACAATACCAATGGGCGAGGCCGGGAGGCTGTCGTGCTTCCACGTCACTCGCCTGGTCTGCAGCAGCAGGCAATCCCGAGGCTTGAGGCCTGGTTCTCACTATATCTGAGGCTACACAGCTCCCATGTCATTTGTCCCTCCACCAGACAAGGGTAACAGGCCTGCCGCAACTTACATAATCACTGTCTTGCAATCACAAGTGAAATGTTGGAGACAGTCTCCCACAGTTATACTGCACCAGCTCCCATGCTTCCAGGTAGCGGGCAGCAACAGGGTCTGCAGCCAGGACAACTCCTCTGAGCACAAACGGACTCCTCCGATATCCCGACCATCTCCTTCCACCACTTTGACAGTTCTGCCAGCTCCACCACTGACACCAGCACCAGTCCAGCTACTCAGAACAATCAACAGCTCATTAATGGAGTAGCTTTGCAGTACCTGATGTTCCTGGAGTAGAATTTTACAAAGAAAAGAACGCCTTTGGTTGTCCCCTGGGAAGCCACTGCGTTCGCACATGCCGCCATCTCACCAGAAATAAATATTAAAACTGGGTTTCAAGTGGGGAGTAAAGAGGCTTGGAGAGGAGATGAAGAGGAATCTTTTTCACCCATAGGGTGTTGCAGTCTGGAGGAGAATTTAAGAGAACCGAGACATGCACTTGAATCGCCAAGGTATAGTAGATTATTGCTGGGAAAGGAGGTAGCTGATGGTTAGCATGGGCATGGTGGGCTGGGGAGCTTGCCTCTGTCCTGTCTGACTAACTCCATTCAAAAATATTTCATTTCTTTGTAATCAACAAACGGCTAGTGCTCTTTAAAACAGGAACTGAAAACTGAGTTTTTTCAGCATACTGAAATGATTAAAACATAAATGGAAGGACGCTAATCTGACCCTTACTTTGGACTGACCCTCAATCTCCACCTTCTTCCAGAAAGTCCTGAGAATATGCTGTCTATATAAATGTGAAACTTGTCAGCTGATTTGCATTTGGGCACCCTTAAACAGCAATGTGATGAACGTTGGCAGCCCTTTCTCCAAGTGTGCTGCCAGGTACTGAGTCCTGCAATATCACAGGGAAGCAAGTGCACAGAGACGGGATGTGATGCAGATTCAAGTTAAGCAGCCTGCTAAATCGAAGAAGAGATCAGAGCAAGTCTTGGGTGCTTGATGATGTATTTTACAATCTGTTCAATGATCATTCTTGACCTTCTAGTGAGCTCCTGAACTGGTTGCACAAAGTATTTAAAAATTTGAGTTAACAAACACAAAATGCTGGAGGTGCTCAGCAGGTCAGGGAACGTCTGTGGCAAAATTCTGGCGATACGTGTCCACAGAGTGGGAGAGTAGCAGAGACCACAGAAAGGGAATAGTGAAGGAGTATCTCAATGAATTCCTGTTGAAGAGATGATTTAAGCTGCAGTGGGCAGACCTCGAAGAGACTTTACGGTGGGCATCAAATCATAACCAGTTTCTTGTTGAGACCCTTTCTCAGGACTGCAAAGAAAGGGGATAAGAAACTATGGAGAGGTACAAACCGGCAAGTTAATTTGGGTTATCAAGCTACATTCACATTTTATGAAGTTATGCCTTAACATATTTGACAAAGTCAATATGCAATTTTATAGTTATCAAATATTTTGATGCATAATTATACATTTATTGCAGTTAATTATACATTTATCACAGTTCTGATGACTGTTTATGAAGTCTGTTTGCCTTTTAGTTGCATGAGGCTCCAGAAGAAATGTTTTACCATAAAGAATGTTTACAGTAGGGATGGCAAAGATGAATAATGTGATAATATGAACAAAACATTCTGCAGTAAGTGGCTGCCTTCTTGGCTCCACAAGCCTTTCACCAACACAAGGAACAAGTCAGCGGAGTGATGGAATACTCCACCTGTGTGAATAGGTGTAGCTCAAATAACTCTCCAGGAATTCAGCTCCATCCAGGATAGGGAATCTAACTTGATCAGAGTCCCATCCACTACCCTAAACAATTTCCCTCCAACAATGGTGGCCGCCCAGGTGCCAGGGTCCGGGATGTTTTTGATCGCGACAACGATGTCCTGAAGTGGGAAGGAGAAGGGCCAGAGGTCGTGGTACATATTGGTACCAACAATATAGGTAGGAAAGGGGAGGAGGTCCTGAAAGCAGACTACAGGGAGTTAGGAAGGGAATTGAGAAGCAGGACCACAAAGGTAGTTACCTCAGGATGGTAGTCAACTGCCATGTGAGAGTCAGTGTAGGAATAGAGTGAGGTGGAGGATAAATGCGTGGCTGAGGGATTGGAGCAGGGGGCAAGGATTCAGACTTCTGGATCATTGGGACCTCTTTTGGGGCAGGTGTGACCTGTACAAGAAGGACGGGATGCACTTGAATCCGAGGGGAACCAATATCCTGGCGGGGAGGTTTGCTAAGGCTACTGGGAGAATTTAAACTAGGATTCCTGGGGGTGGGAACCAAACAGAAGAAACAGAGGAAGAGGCGGTTGGCTCACAAATAGAGAAAGCTTGGAGACAGTGTGAGAGGGAGGATAGGCAGGTGATAGAGAAGGGACGTGCTCAGACCGGTGGTTTGAGATGTGTCTATCTTAATGCAAGGAGTATTATGAACAAAACGTATGAGCTTAGAGCGTGGATCAGTACTTGGAGCTATGATGTTGTGGCCATTACAGAGACCTGGATGGCTCACGGGCAGGAATGGTTACTTCGAGTGCCAGGCCTTAGATGTTTCAGAAAGGACAGGGAGGGAGGCAAAAGAGGTGGGGGTGTAGCACTGTTGATCAGAGATAGTGTCACGGCTGTAGAAAAGGAGGGAGACATGGAGGGATTTATGTCTATGGAGTCTGTGGGTGGAAGTGAGAAACAGGAAGTGGTCAATAACTCTGCTGGGTGTTCTTTACAGACCACCCAATAGTAGCAGGGACATCGAGGAGCAGACAGGGAGACGGATTCTGGAAAGGTGTAATAATAACAGGGTTGTCGTTGTGGGAGATATTAATTTCCGAAATATCGATTGGCATGTCCTTAGAGCAAGGGGTTTAGATGGGGTTGTTATGTGTGTTCAGGAAGGTTTCTTGACCCAATATGTAGATAAGCCTACAAGAGGAGAGGCTGTACTTGATCTGGTATTGGGAAATGAACCTGGTCAGGGGTCAGGTCTCTCAGTGGGAGAGCATTTTGGAGATAGTGATCACAATTCTATCTCCTTTACCATAGCATTGGAGAAAGATAGGAACAGACAAGTTAGGGAAATGTTTAATTGGAGTAAGGGGAAATATGAGGCTATCAGGCAGGAACTTGGAAGCATAAATCGGGAACAGATGTTCTCAGGGAAACGTATGGAAGAAATATCACAAATGTTCAGGAGATATTTGTGTGGAGTTCTGCATGGGTATGTTCCAATGAGACAGGGAAAGGATGATAGGGTACAGGAACCGTGGTGTATAAAGGCTGTTGTAAATCTAGTCAAAAGAGCTTACGAAAGGTTAAAAAAAAGTAGGTAATGATAGAGATCTAGAGGATTATAAAGCCAGCAGGAAGAGGCTTAAGAAAGAAATTAGGAGAGCCAGAAGTGGCTATGAGAAGGCCTTGGCGGACAGGATTAATAAAAACCCCAAGGCATTCTACAAGTATGTGAAGAGCAAGAGGATAAGACATGAGAGAATAGGACCTATCAAGTTTGACAGTGGGAAAGTATGTATGGAACCGGAGGAGATAGCAGAGGTACTTAATAAATACTTTGCTTCAATATTCACTACGGAAAAGGATTTTGGCGATTGTAGGGATGACTTACAGCGGACTGAAAAGCTTGAGCATATAGACATTAAGAAAGAGGATGTACTGGAGCTTTTGGAAAGCATCAAGTTGGATAAGTCACCAGGACCGGACGAGATATACCCCAGGCAACTGTGGGATGCGAGGGAGGAGATTGCTGAGACTCTGGAGATGATCTTTACATCATCAATGGGGATGGGAGACATTCCAGAGGTTTGGAGGGTTGCGGATGTTGTTCCCTTGTTCAAGAAAGGGAGTAGAGATAACCCAGGAAATTACAGACCAGTGAGTCTTCAGTGGTTGGTAAGTTGATGGTGAAGATCCTGAGAGGCAGGATTTATGAGCATTTGTAGAAGCATAATATGATTGGGAATAGTCAGCATGGGTTTGTGAAAGACAGGTTGTGTCTTACGAGCCTGAATGAATTTTTTGAGGATGTGACTAAACACATTGATGAAGGTAGAGCAGTAGATGTAGTGTATATGGATTTCAGCAAGGCATTTGACAGGGTACCCCATGCAAGGCTTATTGAGAAAGTAAGGAGGCATGGGATCCAAGGGGACATTGCTTTGTGGACCCAGAACTGGCTTGCCCACAGAATGCAAAGGGTGATTGTAGACTGATCATATTTTGCATGGAGGTCTGTCACCAGTGGTGTGCCTCAGGGATCTGTTCTGGGACCACTACTCTTAGTGATTTTTATAAATGACCTGGATGAAGAAGTGGGTTAGTAAATTTGCTGATGGCACAAAGGTTGTAGGTGTTGTACATAGTGTGGAGGGCTGTCAGAGGTTACAGCAGGACATTGATAGGATGCAAAACTGGGCTGAGAGGTGGCAGATGGAGTTCAGCCCAGATAAGTGTGAGATGGTTCATTTTGGTAGATCAAATATGATGGCAGAATATAGAATTAATGGTTAAGAGTCTTGGCAGTGTGGAGGATCAGAGGGATCTTGGGGTCCGAGTCCATAGGACACTCAAAGCTGCTGCGCAGGTTGACTCTGTGGTTAAGAAAGCATACGGTGTATTGGCCTTCATCAATCGTGGGATTGAGTTTAGGAGCCGAGAGGTAATGTTGCAGCTATATAGGACCCTGGTCAGACCCCACTTGGAGTACTGTGCTCAGTTCTGGTTGCCTCACTATAGGAAGGATGTGGAAACTATTGAAAGGGTGCAGAGGAGATTTACAAGGATGTTGCCTGGATTGGGGAACATGACTTATGAGAGCAGGTTGTGAATTTGGCCTTTTCTCCTTGGAGCGACGGAGGATGGAAGGTGACCTGGTACAGGTGTATAAGATGATGAGAGGCATTGATTATGTGGACAGTCAGAGGCTTTTTCCCAGGGCTGAAATGCTAGTATGAGAGGGCACAGTTTTAGGGTGCTTGGAAGTAGGTACAGAGGAGATGTCAGGGGTAAATTTTTTTGTGCAGAGAGTGGTGAGTGCGTAGAATGAGCTGCCAGTGATGGTGGTGGAAGTGGATACAATAGGGTCTTTTAAGAGACTCCTGGACAGGTACATGGAGCTCAAAAAAATAGAGGGCTATAGGTAACCCTCGGTAATTTCTCAGGTAAGGACATGGTTGGCATAGCATTGTGGGCCAAAGGGCCTGTATTGTGCTGTAGGTTTTCTATGTTTTTATGTTTCGAATGGCTTGGTTGTGAATGTAGGAGACGTGATTTGTGAGTTTCTATGTTTCTAACTAGAGCATTAAAGGTGACAAACTGTGCAACTGCAAATATAAGTAAATAGCAATAAAAAATGTGCATGAAATAAGAAGATAAAGAGTCCTTAAAGTGAGACCAGAAGTAGAATGAGTGTAGTTATCCCCTTTTGTTCAAGAGCCTGATGGTAACTGTCCCTGAACCTGTTGGCATTTGAACAAAGTGCACTGCAGTATACATAATTCAGTGCATATGTCAGAGATCTCCCCTGAGTGGTTTGTCACTTGTGGGGCAGAAGGAGTTTGAGCAAACTGTGGACCTTGGGAAACAGCTTCCCTAAGGGAATTTGAAGTGACACCTGGAAGTGGGCACGGCTGAGAGACCACACCCTCACTTAAGAGGGCAAGGCTGCACAGGTCTGAGTCAATTTTGTAGGCATTTAGTGATTCACAATATACCATGGAGTTTAAGGGTAATGTTTTAAGTATACTAGCTTAACTAGAGATGTTTTAGGCAAACTGGTTTAATCATTATTATAATGGAGCAACATTTCAACAGACTTGCTCATGCATCTGTAGTACTTAATTAACCTATGGTTTGGGAAGGAAAATGTGATATCCAGTTAAGACAAAAAAAACTCCTGTGGAGGCTCTGCTGGAGCAGGAATATGTTTGAAAGCTACAGATTCTAAAGGTAACATACATCAAAGTTGCTGGTGAACGCAGCAGGCCAGGCAGCATCTAGAGGAAGAGGCGCAGTCGACGTTTCAGGCCGAGACCCTTCGTCAGGACTAACTGAAGGAAGAGTGAGTAAGGGATTTGAAAGCTGGAGGGGGAGGGGGAGATGCAAAATGATAGGAGAAGACAGGAGGGGGAGGGATGGAGCCGAGAGCTGGACAGGTGATAGGCAGAAGGGGATACGAGAGGATCATGGGACAGGAGGTCCGGGAAGAAAGACGGGGGGGGGGGTGACCCAGAGGATGGGCAAGAGGTATATTCAGAGGGACAGAGGGAGAAAAAGGAGAGTGAGAGAAAGAATGTGTGCATTAAAAAGAGTAACAGATGGGGTACGAGGGGGAGGTGGGGCCTAGCGGAAGTTAGAGAAGTCAATGTTCATGCCATCAGGTTGGAGGCTACCCAGACGGAATATAAGGTGTTGTTCCTCCAACCTGAGTGTGGCTTCATCTTTACAGTAGAGGAGGCCGTGGATAGACATGTCAGAATGGGAATGGGATGTGGAATTAAAATGTGTGGCCACTGGGAGATCCTGCTTTCTCTGGCGGACAGAGCGTAGATGTTCAGCAAAGCGGTCTCCCAGTCTGCGTCGGGTCTCACCAATATATAAAAGGCCACATCGGGAGCACCGGACGCAGTATATCACCCCAGTCGACTCACAGGTGAAGTGATGCCTCACCTGGAAGGACTGTTTGGGGCCCTGAATGGTGGTAAGGGAGGAAGTGTAAGGGCATGTGTAGCACTTGTTCCGCTTACACGGATAAGTGCCAGCAGGGAGATCAGTGGGGAGGGATGGGGGGGACGAATGGACAAGGGAGTTGTGTAGGGAGCGATCCCTGCGGAATGCAGAGAGAGGTGGGGAGGGAAAGATATGCTTAGTGGTGGGATCCCGTTGGAGGTGGCGGAAGTTACGGAGAATAATATGTTGGACCCGGAGGCTGGTGGGGTGGTAGGTGAGGACCAGGGGAACCCTATTCCTAGTGGGGTGGTGGGAGGATGGAGTGAGAGCAGATGTACGTGAAATGGGGGAGATGCGTTTAAGAGCAGAGTTGATAGTGGAGGAAGGGAAGCCCCTTTCTTTAAAAAATGAAGACATCTCCCTCGTCCTAGAATGAAAAGCCTCATCCTGAGAGCAGATGCGGCGGAGACGGAGGAATTGCGAGAAGGGGATGGCGTTTTTGCAAGAGACAGGGTGAGAAGAGGAATAGTCCAGATAGTTGTGAGAGTCAGTAGGCTTATAGTAGACATCAGTGGATAAGCTGTCTCCAGAGACAGAGACAGAAAGATCTAGAAAGGGGAGGGAGGTGTCAGAAATGGACCAGGTAAACTTGAGGGCAGGGTGAAAGTTGGAGGCAAAGTTAATAAAGTTTCTAAAGGTGATAATTACAGGGTGAAACAAGGATAATTGTAGGTTCAAAACAGATTATGACAAAGCACTAATTAAAAATTCAAGGAATGTGCTAACCGGTGACCTCCTCTGAACTCTCTCCAATGACAACACATCTTTCCTGTGATAAGAGACCCAAAACTGTTGACAATATTCGCCAAGTGCAGACTGACCAGTGTCTTATAAAGGCTCAGCATTATCTCCTTGTTTTCATATTCTATTCCCCTTGAAATAACTGCCAACACTGCATTTGCCTTCTTTACCACAGACTGTAAATCAGCCTTCTGGGTGTCTTGCACGAGGACTCCAAAGAACCCTCTGCATCTCTGATGTTTGAAACTTCTCCCCATTTAGACTACAGTCTGCAAAATTGTTCCTTTTACCAAAATGCATTGTCATACATTCCATTTCCTGACACCATAACATCTGCCACATTTTTGCCCATTCTTCCCATGTGCCTAAGTCCTGCTGCAATCATATTGCTTCCTCAGCACTACCTACCCCTCCATCCATCTTCATATCATCTTCAAACTTTGCTACAATTCCATGATCTAAATCATTGACAAACAACGTGAAAAGTAATGGTCCCAATACTGACCCCTGAGGAACACAACTAGTCACTGGCAGCCAACCAGAAAAGGCCCTTTTTATCCCTACTCACTGTCTCCTGCCTGTCAGCCCTTCCTCTATCCATGCCAGTACCTTTCCTGTAATACCATAAGATTTTATCTTGCTAAGCAGCCTCATGTGTGGCACCTTATCAAATGCCTTCTGAAAATCCAATTAAATGACATCCACTGCCCTCCTTTCTCCAGTCTACTTGTTACTTTATCAAAGAAGGACATGTTGGGCACAGCTTTGTGCTGTAGGTTTTCTATGTTTCTATAAGGAGTGATTCCGGAGTTCAGAGTTCGATTCCTGTGGTGTCTGTACGGAGTTTGTATGTGTTCCCTGTGGAATACATGGGTTTCCCTGGGTGCTCCAGTTTCCTTCCATAGCCCAAAGTCATACTGGAAAGGTTAATTGGTCATTGTAAATTGTCCTGTGACAGATTAGGGTTAATTGGTCATTGTAAATTGTCCTGTGACAGGTTAGGGTTAATGGGGATTTTGGAGGGTTGCTGGGGCGGCGTACTCGAAGGGCCGGAAGGGCCTACTCTCACCGTATGGTGAAATGATGAGGGATGAAAGAGGACATTGAGGGACAGAGAACAGTGGAAAGACTGAAACAGCTGTGAGCGTGTGGCACTGGTGTAAAAAAGCAGTGGTACCAGGGTGTGAGACTGGGCATGTGAAAAGTCTTCGGTAAAGAACAGAATAATGTAGGGTTGTAGAGTTATGCAGCATGGAAATTGGTCCTTCAGCCCAATTCATTGACAACCCACCATTTTGCATAACTGAGCTGGTCCTGTTTCATTCATATCCCTTTAAACCTTTCTTATCCGTACGCTTATCCAGAGAAGGCACTATTGCACATGACTCTACTGCAACATCTGATGTCAGGATATTTTAGAAGAGATGGGATTGGACTGTCAGGATTTAGAATTGACATAGGTGGGGTCATTCAATCATAAGCAGACAAGTTATTCTACCAAATGGAAAGTTTTCCAAAACGTAATTTGAATAGCTTCAATTTATCTATAACTTACTGATAACATCCACTCCGAATTTGAAGATTAACTTGGGAATGGTGCAGTTAAGTGGAATGGTCTGGGCCCCTGCTATGAACATTTTACAGGAACTGCATCTGATAACTTGGCCATCACCTGATGCTTGGAGAGAAGCTCCACTGAATATGATAAGAAAGGCAAACATTGGCTCTCCCTGGATGGTGTTTGTTGGGTGATGTTGGGTCACCACGGTGAGTGTAAATGCGGTTTGTTTCAAGTAAGGCAACATGGATTTGAGAACACTCAGTGAGCTGAAGAATAGATCCTAGATCATGGATGTTAAACATTTTTGAGACCATGTTGAAATTGGAGAGAACTTTTTAAAAAATGTCCTTGTGTATCATGGTAATTTTGAACAGAGATTATGACTAATTAATGAGTAACAATAATTATGTACTTTTTAAAGGAAAAAGTATGAGCCCTGTTGCTTACTTATGTGTCTTGTTTCACTAAAAGTATAACATATATTGAAATAAATTAAGTATTTTAGAAAATCTTTTTTAAAAACATTAATATTATTTCTAAAAAAGACAACTGAAAAATAATATCATTCCTGAATATTACTGTTATTGTACCTTATATATAACAAGCAGATCATGAAACTTTAAGCTTTGATGCATATTGATAGAAGATCAAGGAAAGGAATATAAACAAACTTTACTCTCAGTGAAACTACTGTTGCTGCACTACCGATGACAAATATTTTCTATCTGGCTTGTATGAGTTGTTTTGAGAGCTATGCATGTAGTAATAGTTTCATCAGTAAGTCTGCTCCTATAGTTGACCAAAGTTTTCACTGAAAACTGTGACTCGCATGAATATATCAATGAAAATATTGTTAATATTGCCATTGCAAGATTTTTCAGACAGTCAAAAGTTTCAGGAATGGAATTCCAGTGTTTCAGAACCTCATTGTTATGACTTTTCTGCTTTGATCCTGTCTCTTTCAATATTTTCAAGTTCAGTTCTTAAGTTGACGAACATTTGCTTCCAAATTGAGCTGCTTTGCAAATCAAAAAAAAAGAAACATAGAAATCTACAGCACATTACAGGCCCTTAGGCCCACAGTTGTGCCGACCATGTAACCTACTCTAGAAACTGCCTAGAATTTCCTTAGCACATAGCCCTCTATTTTTCTAAGCTCCATGTACCTACCTTAGAGTCTCTTAAAAGACCCTATTGTATCCGCCTCTATCACCTTCTCTGGCAGTGCATTCCACACACCCACCACTCTCTGTGTGAAAAACTTACCTCTGACATCTCCCTGTACCTACTTCCAAGCAGCTTAAAATTATGTCCTCTCATGTTAGCCATTTCAGCCCCGGGAAAAAGCCTCTGACTATCCACACAATCAATGCCTCTCATTATCTTATACACCTATATCAGGTCGCATCTCATTCTCCATCACTCCAAGGAGAAAAGGCCTATTCTCATAAGGCATGCTCTCCAGTCAAGGCAACATCCTTGTAAATCTCCTCTGCACTCTCTCTATAATATCCACATCCCTCCTGTAATGAGGTGACCCAAACTGAAAATAGTACTCCAGGTGGGGTCTAACCAAGGTCTATATAGCTGTAACATTACCTCAGGGCTCTTGAACTCAATCTCGTGGTTGATGAAGGCCAACACACCATACACCTTCTTAACAGCACTGTCAACCTGCACAGCAGCTTTGAGTGTCCTATCGACATGGACCCCAAGATCTTGATCCTCCACACTGCCAAGAGTTTTACCATTAATATTATATTCTGTCTTCAAATTTGACCTACATTTATCTGGGTTGAACTCCATCTGCCACTTCTCAGCCCAGTTCTGCATCCTATCAATGTCCCACTGTAACCTCTGAGAACTCTCCAGACTATCCACAACACCCCCAACTTTTGTGTCATCAGCAAACTTACTAATCCACCTTTCTACTTCATCATCCAGGTTATTTATAAAAATCACAAAGAGATTTTCTGTCCCAGAACAGATCCCTGCAGAACACCACTGGTTACCATCCTCCATGCAGAATACAATCCATACACATCCACCCTTTGCCTCTGCAGGCAAGACAATTGTGGATCCACAAAGCAAGGTCTCCTTGGATCCCATGCCTCATTACTTTCTGAATAAGACTCGCATGGGGAACCTTATCAAATGCCTTATTGAAATCCATATCCACTGCTCCACCTTCATCAATCTGTTTTCCTCAAAGAGTTCAATCAGGTTTTTAAGACAAGACCTGCCCTTGACAAAGCCAGGTTGACTATACCTAATCAGATTAAGTCTCACCAAATGCTTATAAATCCTGCCTCTCAAGATCTTTTCCAACAACTTGCCCAACACTGAAGTAAGACTCACTGGTCTATAATTTCCTGGGTTATCTCTACTCTCTTTCTTGAACAAGGGAACAACATTTTCAACCTTCTTCTCCCGTCCCTATTGAAGATGCAAAGATCATTGCTATAGAGGCTCAGCAATCTCCTCCCCACAGTAACCTGGGATATATCTTGTCCAGTCCCAGCGACTTATTTAACTTAATACCTTACCAAGCTCCAGCACATCCTCTTTCTTAATGTCTGTACACTCAAGTGTTTCAGTCCACTGTATGTCATCCCCACAATTGCCAAGGTCCTTTTCCCTGGTGAATACCAAAGCAAAGTATTCATTAAGTACCTCCGCTACCTCCTCCAACCCCATGCACACGTTTCCATCCTCACTCCTGATTGGTCCTATTCTCATGCTCTTGCTTTTCACATACTTGAAGAATGCCTCAGGGTTTTCCATAATCCTGCTCACCAAGGCCTTTTCATGGCCCCTTCCAGCAACCCTAATTTCATTCTTGAGCTTCTTCCTTGCCACCCTTGTAATTTTCTAAAGCTCTAAGAGTACTGAGTTTCTTGGACCTTTCATAAGCTTTTCTTCTTAACTAGATTTTCTACATCCTTTGTACACCATGGTTCTTTTATCCAAACATCTTTTCCCTTCCTCAATGGAATGTACCTATGCAGAATGCTATGCAAATGTTCCCTGAATATTTGCCACATTTCTGCCGTGCATTTCCCGAGAACATTTGCTTCTAATTTATGCTCCCAAGTTCCTGCCTAATAGCATCATATTTCCCCCTCCCCAGTTAAGCGTTTTCCCAAATTGCCTGCTCGTATCCCTCTCCAGTGCTATCGTTAAGGAGATAGAGTTGTGATCACTACCTCCAAAGTGCTCTCCCACCGAGAGATCTGACACCTGACCAGGTTCATTTGCCAATCCCAGATCAAGTACAGCTTCTCTTCTGGTTGGCTTATCTACACAGTGCATCAGGAAACCTTCCTGAACACACCCAACAAACTCCACCCCATCTAAACCCCTTACTCTAAGGAGGTGCCAGTTAATATTAGGAAAGTCAAAATCACCCATCACAACAACTATTATTATTGCAGCATTCCAGAATCTGCCTCCCTATCTGCTCCTTGGTATCTCTGTTACTACTGGGGGGGGGGGGCGTCTATAAAACACCCAGTGGAGTTATTGCTCCCTTCCTGCTTCTGATTTCCACCCACAATGACTCAGTAAACAATCCCTCCATAACTTCCTCCTTTTCTGTAGTCGTGACACTATCCCTGATTAGCAGTGCCACTCCCCCACCTCTTTTGCCTGCCTCCCTGTCTGTTTTGAAACATCTGAAGCCCGGCACACTCAGCAACCAATCCTGACCCTGAGTCATCCAAGTCTCTGTAATGGGCACAACATCATAGTTTCATGTATTGATCCACGCTCTGAGCTCATCCGCTTTGTCATGATACTCGTTGCATTAAAATAGACACATCCCAAACCTGTGTGGCTGTGTGCATCATTCCTCTATCATCTGCCTACCCTTCCTCATAAACTCCCTACAAAAATAGCAAATCAATCCTCTGTAGCATTTCCTAATTCAGTTTCTCTAATGTTACATTGTTTGCATATTTGACAGTACAGATAATCGTGAACCTTTTTATTATGGGTGGGGTTTAAAGAATTGAAGTGTGACACTGCATGCCGAGCGACAACAAGATTATGCCATCTTGTGTGCATGTGTTGTCACCCTTGTCCAAATACTTGTACTTCACCTTGAGAAATATGATGGCGGAGAGACAACTGTTTAAATTATCAAGACACCACCAATAATCCCATAGATAAACTGATTTTGAAAAATCAGAGTGAAACATGTCCATAGGTATAAGAACCCAAGATAAATGGAAACTGCACATAAAGAGAAATTAGATTTTGATTTGAGCCAGTTGAATGCTAGGCAAAGGTAGTACATTGCAACAATCGCTGATGACTTGGGAATATTCAGAAATTGAAAAATCATTAAAACCCATTATCATAATGAGGAAATAGAGATGAGCAAAGGGCAAGACTGGCAGCTTAATGTGTGGATATAGACATTTCCTATGTGATGGTGTATGTCATTGAGGAGGGGGAATTGCACAACTAATTAGGGAGAACATTATGGCAGTACTTTAAGAGGATATTCTGGTTATTGTCTCATTAGGTCATATGAGTAGAACTAGAAATAAGAGAAGGGCAATCGCTTTGCTGAACTTGTGCTGTGGGACTCCTGTCGACCAGTGAGAATTACAGAAGCAGAAATGGAAGGTTTAAAAGTAATAGTGTTATAGCAGTGGGAGATTGTAACTTTCCCAATGTTGAATGGGATTACCTTAGTCCTAAGGGTTTAGATGGGGTAGAATTTGGTAAGTGGGTTCAAGCGAATTTTTGAGACACCTTGGAAAATGAAACTAGGCAGGTGGTGAAAATGTTGGCAGTGCAACATTTTTGGAACTGTGGCTATCATTTGGTAGATCTCAAAGTAGTTATGGAAAAGGATACGGCTGGTCTTCAAGTTAAGATCTGGAAATGGGTGGAGACTGATTTCAATAGTGTAAGAGAGAACTTCAAAGTTGAAATTGTAAGCCTAATGCTTCTGTAGAGCAATCACCATGAATGATCGGGAGGTGTTGAGGAACTGACTGATTTTGGAATACATTCACGGATTCTTGAAGGCAGCAATACAGTTGACAATGTGGTTAGGAAAGCAGATGGAATACTGAACTTCATAAGTCAAGACACTGAATACAATAGTAGCAAGATCATATTCCAAGCTTTACAAAACGTTGGAGAGACCTTAGCAGGAACATTGCCTACAGTTCTGGTCACCACACTACAGGAGAGATGTGATAGTGCTGAGGAAATTTGCCAGGATGTTGCCTGAGATGGAGCCGTTCAGTTCTGAGAAGCTGGTTTGGTTCGGTCTGTAGAGTAAAAGGGATCATGATTGATGTATATAAAGCTAGAAGTGGTATAGGTAGAAAACTGCAGGGAGCTTTCTCTCATTTCAAAAGGAATATTTCAGATCTGTATTCACAGATGGCACGTGGCCAAGTGGTTAAGGCATTGGACTAGCGACCTGAAGGTCGTGAGTTTGAGCCCCAGCTGAGGCAACGTGTTATGTCCTTGAGCAAGGCACTTAATCACTCATTGCTCTGTGACGACACTGGTGCCAAGCTGTATGGGTCCTAATGCCCTTCCCTTGGACAACATCAGTGTCGTGGAGAGGGGAGACTTGCAGCATGGGCAACTGCTGGTCTTCCATACAACCTTGCCCAGGCCTGCGCCCTGGAGAGTGAAGACTTTCCAGGCGCAGATCCATGGTCTCGCAAGACTAACGGATGCCTTTACTATTCAAAGATGTGGAGGAGAATGAATTCAGATGGGTATTTGGATGCAGGTTTTGAAATTAAATGTTTTGAAATGCGTAAGAGTTTATAAGTTCCTAGAACTTGATAAGATCTATCCCAAATTGCCATTGGAAATGAGAGAGGAGATAACTGGTTCCCTGGGGAAGATTTTTGCTACTTTATTAGCCACAGATAAGGTATCAGAAGACTGGGGGATAGCTAATGCTGTCAGTCAGAAGGTCTGCAGGTATAAGCTGGGTAACTACAGGCCAGTGGGCCATACATCAGCAGAAGGGAAATTGCTGGATAATCCAACAGGATAAGATTTATGTACATTTGGAATGGCAGGGGCTGCTCGGGAATAGTCAATGTGGTTTTCTGCTGGTGAAATGCTGCCTCACTAATTCATTGAGTTTTTTGAGGAAGTAACTAAAAGGTTGATCAAGGCAGGGTGGGAGATGTTGTTTACCTGGTCATTTGACAAGGTCCCACATGGTAGTCTTCTTAAGAATGTAAAGTCACATCAGATCCAATTGGATCCTAAAAGTACAGTCGAGTTTCTTGTGGCATGCATAAGTGCACATGGTGAGGTACTGGTACAATGAGAAGCTTGCAGCACAGAGGTTCAGAAAGCATGCAGAACATAAATTATACCTGACAGTGAGCAAAAACCTGCCAAGCAGCACAGTCAGAGACAAGTCCACAGTCGTGCAAGATGAAGCAGAGGCTTGTGGAGGAAGGTTGCTTTATTTTTATTGGAATTGCTGACCAGTGGCAAGCTGCAGGAATTGGGACATTTATTGTTTAAGATGTACTGTGTGCTACCAACTTGGATGTGAATGTAGGAGGTCTAGTAAGTAAATTTGCAAATGTCGCAAAATTTAGTAGTGTTAAGAATAATGAGGAGGTTGTCTAAGGTTGTGACAGGATGTGGATAAGATATAAAGTTGGGGTGGACATTAACAAATGGAATTTAATCATGACAAGTGCAAAGTGATACACTTTGGATGCCAAAAGAGGATAGGACATATACAGTGAATGTCTGGGCATTAAGGAATACTGATGAACGGAGAGACCTGGGGTTCAAGTCGATAGTTCCCTGGAATTAGCAACAGAGGTATGGTAAAGAACATGTAGCATGCTCGGGGCATAGTAGCTAAGAGTCTGCACTTGTGTTTCAACTTTGCAAAACTTTAATTAAGCTGCACTTGGAGCATGGCATGCAGATCTGGTCACTGCACTATAGGAAGGATGCCGTCATGCTGGAGAGTGCAGAGGAGATTCTCTGTAAAACATAGGAACAAAATTAGGCCATTCAAACCATCGAGTCTCCTCCACAATTCCATTATGGCTGATCCCAGATCCTATTCAACCCCATTCACCTGCCTTCTCACCATTCCCTTTGATGCCCTGACTGATCAGGAAACTATCAACGTCTGCCTTAAATATACGCATGGACTTGGCCTCCACTGCAGTCTGCGGCAGAGCAATCCACAGATTTCCGACTCTCTGGTTTAAAAAATTCTTCCTTACCTCTGTTCTAAAAGGTCACCCTTCAACTTTGAGGCTGTGCCCTCTAGTTCTGAATACCCTCAACCAGGAAACATCTTTTCCACATCCCCTCTACCTAGTCCTTTCAACATTCGGTAGATTTCAATGAGATTGCCCTGCATTCTTCAAAATTCCAGTGAGTACAGGCCCAAAGCTGCCAAACACTCCTCATATGTTAACCCCTTCATTCCTGGAATCATCCTTGTGAATCTCCTCTGGGCTCTGTCCAATGACAACACATCCTTTTGGAGATATGGGGCCCAAAACTATTGACAATTCTCCAAGTATAGCCTGACTAGTGCCTTATCTCCTTGCTTTTATATTCTATTCCCTTTGAAATAAATGGCAACATTGTATTTGCCTTCTTCACCACAGACTCAACCTGTAAATTAACCTTCTGGGAGTCTTGCACGAAGACTCCTAAGTCCCTCTGCACCTTTGATGTTTGAATCTTCTCCCCATTTAGATAATATTCTGCACTATTGTTCCTTTTACCGAAATGTATTATCATACATTTCCTGATACTGTATTCATCTGCTGCCTTTTTGCCCATTCTCCTGGTTCATCTAAGTTCTGCTGCAATCGCATTGCTTCCTTAGCACAACCTGCCCCTCATCCGCAAACTTTGTGACAATGCCATCAAGTCCATTATCTAAATCACTGACAATGTGGAAAGCAGCAGTCCCAATACTGACCCCTGAGGAACACCAACAGTCACTGGCAGACAACCAGAAAAGGCCCCTTTTATTCCCACTCGCTGTCTCCTGCCTGCCAGACATTCCTCTATCCATGCCAGTATCTTTCCAGCAACACCATAGGATTTTATCTTGTTAAGCAGCCTCATGTGTGGCACCTTATCAAACGCCTTCTGAAGTAAATGACATCCACTGCCTCCCCTTTGTCAACCCTGCTTGTTACTTCATCAAAGAACTCTAACAGATTTGTCTGGCAAAATTTCCCTTTACAGAAACCATACTGACTTTGACTTAATTTATCATTAGTCTCCAAATACCTTGAATCCTCATCCTTAATACAGGTGTCCCTTGCTTTTCGAACGTTCGCTTTACAAAACCTCACTGTTACGAAAGACCTACATTAGTACCCTGTTTTCGCTTTCAGAAGGTGTTTTCACTGTTACGAAAAAAAATCAGCACGCGAAAAAATCAGCACGCGATAAAAGGCAGCACGCGCCCTGAGCAGTCGCCCTCCCCCGGATTCGGAATGGCCTTCTAGCCAGCATTGCTTAAACACGTGCCTGTGAGCAGCCGTTTGCAAGATGAGTTCTATGGTATCGGAAAAGCCTAAAAGAGCTCGTAAGAGTGTTACACTTAGCGTAAAACTAGACATAACTAAGTGTTTCGATCGTGGTGAACGAAGTAAGGACAACGTGAGTTTGGCTTGTGAAAGCTGACAAACATGATATTGAAGAGGTTTTGGCATCCCATGACCAAGAACTGATAGATGAAGAGCTGATGCAATTGGAAGAAAGAAGGATCACAATCGAAACCAAATGAGTAATGATAAAGTACGACTTTAATTTTGAAGGGGTACGTTGGTTTAGGGGATATTTTCAAGATGATTTGAGTCCTTACAAAGAACTGTATGATAGAAAAATGCGCGAGGCTCAGCAGTCAAGCAAGCCTTCCGCATCAGCCACAGCAGACGACGAACCTCGACCTTCGACATCGAGGCAGGCAGTCATAGGAGAAGATGAGCTGCCTGCTCTAATGGAAACAGACAATGACAAGATGACACCCCAGTGTCCCACCACCCCAACCCCAGGACACGGACAGATACCGATTCGCGGAGAATGCAGCAGTAGCCGGGAGACACACAGTACATCTTTAAGAAAAAAGCTGAAATAAACATGCTAATTAATTAGGTGCCGCCCGACATCAGAGACAACTCACTTTCGTGCCGGGCGGCACCTAATTAATTAGCATGTTTGTTTCGGCTTTTTTCTTAAAGGTGTGCTGTGTGCCTCCCGGCTACCGCTGCACCCCTGCATGCTTCGCTGATCGGTATCGGTTGGTGGCCTGGAGGGTGGGGGCCACTGCACCACCCCAACCTGCGACGACTCAGTCTAACACACCATCATCAGTGTGCTCGGTGCTGTCTACCTGATTCCAGGAAGTGACACTACACTGTACGTCCATTGTTTCTACTTTATATAGGCTGTGCATTTATCATATCATTCCTGCTTTTACCATATGTTACTGTTATTTTAGGTTTTATATGTTATTTGGTATGATTTGGTAGGTTATTTTTGGGTCTGCGAACGCTCACAAAATTTTCTCATATAAATAAATGGAAATTGCTTCTTCACTTTATGACGTTTCGGCTTATGAACCATTTCATAGGAGCGCCCTACCTTCAGATGGCGGGGGAAACCTGTATTAGACTCCAACACTTTCCAAAACCACTGAGGTTAGGCTATCTTGCCTATAATTTCCTTCCTTTTCCCTCCTCTCTTCTTAAAGAGTGGAGTGTCATTTGCAATCTTCCAGTCCCCCGGGACCATCCAGAATCAAGAGATTCTTGAAAGATCATGACCAATGCCCAGTTACCTCTTCAGCAACCTCTCTCTGGGATGTACTCCATCTGGTCCAGGTGACTTAACTCTGACAAATAAGAGAAAATCTGCAGATGCTGGAAATTGAAGCAACACACACAAAATGCTGGAGGAACTCAGCAAGCCGGACAGCATCGATGGAAGAGCACAGTCTATGTTTCAGACTGAAACCCTTCAGTAGGACTGGAGAAAAAATGCTGAAGAATAGATTTACAAAGTGAAAAGTGGGGAGAAATAAACACAAGGTGATAGGTGATACCTGAAGGTGGAGGGATGAAGTAAAGAGCTGGGAAATTGATTGGTGAAAGAGACGGAGGGCCGTGTCAGAAAGAAAAGTGGGGAGGAGCACCAGAGGGAGGCGCAGGGTGGGCAAGAAGGTAAGGTGGAAGAGGAAAAAGGGGTTGGGAAATGCTGAAGGTGGGGGTGTTGTTGGGATGCCCCCATCATCTTATTTTTTCTATGGATGTCCAGTCCCTATACACCTCCACCCCACACCAGAGAGGTCTCAAAGCTTTCAGTTTCTTTCTGGACACCAGACCTAACCAGTTCCCCTCCATCACCACTCTCCTCCACCTAGCAGAACTTGTCCTCACTCTAAATAATTTCTGCTTTGGCTCCTCACACTTCCTTCAAACAAAATGTGTATCCACGGGCACCTGCATGGGTCACAGCTTTTTGTCGGCTATGTGGAACAGTCTATGTTCTAAGCCATCATTGCTGACCGTCCCACTTTACCTTGGCTTCATCGACGACTGCATTGGTGCTGCTTCCTGCATCCATATAGAGCTTGTTGACTTTGTCAGCTTTGCCTCCGACTTCTACCCTGCCCTCAAATTTACCTGATTCATTTCCGACACCTCCCTCCACTTTCTCAATCTCACTGTCTCTATCTCTGGAGACAGCTTATCTACGGATGTCTATTATAAACCCATGGATTCTCACAGCTACTTGGACTATACCTCTTCCCACCCTGTTACTTTTAAAAACACCATCCCCTTCTCTCAATTTCTCTGTCTCCACCACATCTGCTCTCAGGATGAGGCTTTTCATTCTAGAATGAAGGTGTTGTCTTCCTTTTTCAAAGAAAGGGGCTTCCCGTTCTCCACCATCAATGCTCCCCTCAACCGCATCTCTTCCATTTCACACATGTCTGCTCTTACCCCATCCTCCCGCCACCCTTCCAGGGAAAGGGTTCCTCTTGTCCTCATCTACCACCCCACCAGCCTCCGTGTCCAGCACACAATTCTTCAGAACTTCCGCCATCTCCAACAGGATCCCACAACCGAGCTCATCTTCCCCCTCCCTCTGCTTTCCACAGAGATTGCTCCCTACGTGACTCCCTTGTCCATTCATCCCTCCCCACTGATCTCCCTCCAGGCACTTACCCTTGCAAGCGGAACAAGTGCTACCCCTGCCCCTACACCTCCTCCCTCCCTCACAACTGTCCAGGGCCCTAAACAGTCCTTCCATGTGAGGCAACACTTCACCTGTGAGTCTGTTGGGGTCATATACAGAATCTGGTGCTTCCGGTGTGGCTTCCTGTATATCGGTGAGACCCATTGTAGATTGGGAGACCGTTTCACCGAGCACCTATGCTTCATCTGCCAGAAAAAACGGAATCTCCCAATGGCCACCCATTTTACTTCCACTTTACATTCCCATTCCGATATGTCTATCCATGGCCTCCTCTACTGTCATGATGAAGCAACACTCAGGTTGGAGGAACAACACATATTCTATCTGGGTAGCCTCCAACCTGATGGCATGAACATTGACTTCTCTAACTTCTGTTAATGCCCCTCGATTTCTTGAACTTCTGGTGATGCCCCCCCCCCCACCATTTCCCATCCCCCTTTCCCCCTCTCACCATATCTCCTTGCCCGTCCATTTCCAATCCCCCTTCCCCTCTTCACCATATCTCCTTTGCCTTTCTCACCGTATCTCCTTTCCCTCTCTCACCATATCTCCTTTCCCTTTCTCACCGTATCTCCTTTCCCTCTCTCACCATATCTCCTTTCCCTCTCTCACCGTAACTCCTTGCCCATCCATTGCCTCCCTCTGGTGCTCCGCCACCCGCCCCCACCCACTTTCTTCCATGGCCTTCCGTTTCTTTCACCAATCAACTTCCCAGGTCTTTGCTTCATCCTTCCCCCTTCAGGTTTCATCTCCCACCTTGTGTTTCTCTCTCCCCTCCTCTCCACCTTTTAATTCTACTCCTCAGCTTTTTTTTCTCCAGTCCTGCCGAAGGGTCTTGGCCCAAAATGTTGATTGTTTTCTTTTCCATGGATGCTGCCTGGCCTGCTGAGTTCCTCCAGCATTTTGTGTGTGTTGTTAAGACGTCTGAGTTTGCTAGTACTTTTTCTTTTGTAATAGCAATGGCACTCACTCCTGCTCCCTGACATTCACAGACCTCTGACACACAGCTAGTGCTTTTCACAGTGAAGACAAATGCAAAGTACTCATTAAGTTCATCTGCCATTTCTTGTCCCCCATTGCTACCTCACCAGCATCATTTTCCAGTGGTCCAATATCAACTCTCACCTCCCTTTTACTCTTCATATAACTGAAAAACTTTTAATCTCCTGCTTTATATTATTGGCTAGCTTGCCCTGATATTTCCTCATTTCTATTCTTATCACATTTTTAGTTGCCTTTTGCTGGATTTTAAAAGGTTCTGAATCATCCAACTACCCACTCAATTTTGCTACCTTATATGTCCTCTCCTTGGCTTTTATGCAGTCCCTTGTCAGCCACGGTTGCCTAAGATGTCATTTGAGAACTTCCTTTGTGGGACATATCTATCCTGTGCTTGTGAACTATTCCCAGAAACTTTGGCCACCTCTGTTCTGCCAGTATCCTTCTGTAATCTACCTGGGCAAAGCTCCTCTCTCATATCTCTGTAATTCCCTTTATTCTATTGCGATACTGATACGTGTGAGTTATGCTTCTCCCTCTCAAATTGCAGTATGAATTTAATCATACTATGATCATTGTCTGATCAAGGACTCCTTTACATTAAGCTCCCTAGTAAGATCTGGGTTATTACACAACACCCAGTCTAAGCTAGCCTTTCCCCAAGTAGTCTCAAACACAAGCTGCTCTAAAAAGCCATCTCAGAGGTATTCAACAAATTCCCTCTCTTGTGATCTAAAACCAACCTGATTTTTTCAATTCCATTGCATACTGAAGTCCCCCCCCTTTCCAACTGTGTCATTGCCCTTATTACAAGCCTTTTCCAGCTCCCTCTGCAATCTCAACCCCACACCTTGTCTACTATTTGGAGGCCTATATATGATTCCCATAATGGTTTCTTTACCCTTGCAATTTCTGAACTCCACCCACAAATATTCAACATTCTCTGACCCTATGTCACCTCTATCTCAAGATGTAACTCCATCTCTTACCTACAGAGCCACACCATTCCCTATGCCTTCCCACCTGTCCTTTCAATACAAAGTTTATCCTTTGATGTTAAGCTCCCAACTATGGCCGCCTTTCAGCTACGACTCTGTGATGCCCACAACGTCTTACCAACCAATCTCTAATTGCGGCGTGAGTTCGTCCACCTTATTTTGAATGCTACATGCATTTAAATACAGCACCTTCAGTCCTGCATTCTTTGCCCTTTGTATTTTGCCTCTGCAGGACAATTTAACTCTTTGCTTTGTCTACATTTGTACCCAGTCATTGGCTTGTCCTTCCTTACATTCATGTTACACCCATCATCTACTTGTAAACCCACTGGCTCATCCTCAGCTCTGTCATCCTGGTTCTCATCCTTCTTCCACATTAGTTTAAACCACTCACAACAACTCTGGTAAGCCTGCCTGCAAGATTGGATTCAAGTGCATCCTGTTCCTTTTGTTCAAGTCATACCTGTCCCTGAAGAAGTCCCAATTATCCAGAAATCTGATTCCCTGTCCCCTGCACCAATTCTTCAGCCGTGCATTTATCTGCCACCTCATTCAATTTCTATCCTCACTGTC
The DNA here is from genome assembly GCF_963921235.1 of Mobula hypostoma. NCBI lineage: Eukaryota > Metazoa > Chordata > Chondrichthyes > Myliobatiformes > Myliobatidae > Mobula > Mobula hypostoma. The sequence continues at coordinate 67,936,295 of NC_086113.1, read as the reverse complement.
GCATGGTAGAGGCAGAAATCCTGATATTACTACCCTTGAGGTCCTGCTTCTTAGCATCCTTCCTAACTCCCTATATTCTTTTTTTCAGGTGCTCCTCCATTTTCCTTCCTATGTCATTGTTACCAATATGTACCACGACTTCTGGCTGCTCACCCTCCCTTTTCAGGATATTGTGGACGCATCCAGAAACATCTCAGACCCTGGCGTCTGTGTTTCCTTTTCACGTCCACAGGATCACCTATCTGTTCTCCTGACCATTGAGTCCCCCATAACTCCTGCCCTCCTCTTCAGTTCCCTAGCCTTCTGAGCCACAGGGCCAGACCCAGTGCGAGAGGTGCAGTTGCTGCTGCTTCCCTGAGGTAATTCATCCAGGATGTTGCCTGGATTGGAGAACTTGACTTATGGGGAGAAACTGGATCGGCTGGGCTTCTTCCCCCTGGACTCGAGCAGACTGAGGATGGCCAGAAAGAGAGGTGTAGATGGTCAGTATCTTCTACACTTGGCAGGGTATCAAAGAAAGAAGGCATGGATTTAAGGTTAGAAGAAAGAGTTTTAAAGGTGATTTTGAGGGGTTTCTTTAAACACAGAGTGCTTGATATCTGCAACATACTGCCAGAGGTGACAGAGTCAGATACAATCACTACATTTAATTTACATTTATACACACCTTAATTAGGCAAGGTGTGGAAGGATTCAGCCCTACTGGAGGTAAATAGGGTTAGTGTAGACGGATGTGTTTGGATGAATGCTGTACAACTCATACTCTATGACATTGTGAATCTCTTTGTGTGCATAGGTTGTTACGTACCCCGTAACTGGGTTGCCAAACCAGAAGAAATGGACCACTTAGTTGGAGTCTGGTTTAACAGAAACTAATAAAGTTTTATTAAGGAAATAAGTAACACGGTACTCTAATCGTAAGGATGTAAATGCAACAGGTTAGCAATGATAATACACACGTGTACACAGAACTAGGGTAACAGGAATCAACCAAGCTCTATCGCAGTCTAGGGGTAAAATGATCAGTCTTAAGTGACGCAGAGTTCAGTTCAGCTTAGAACAGTTCGCAGTAATCGCTGTTGTGCTGTTGGAGAGAGAGAGAGAGAGAATGCAAATTTTGATTCAAACAGACCTTTGATGTTCTTCGCAGTTAGCTTTCGGGTGAACCCTTTTATGTCTTCTGTGGTCACCGACTGTGACCCCTCCGTTCCAGATACGACCGTTCTTCCACGGTGAACCCAGCACCCAGGCAAGGGTGGACACACACACCAGGTTCCCGCCGATCGTACCTTTTCATCCTGTGCGTCTATAGTTGGTTCCCTCGAACCAGACCTCCAACTCCCACCAACTTGTGGGGGCACACCGCTCTTCCAGGGTCTCGTTATCTCGTGATCTCGTGGTGTGTCATGCCTTAGTGAACCTGTTCTTTTTATCCCCCTGCTGGGGTATCGCCTGCCCATCAAACTTCAAACAGTTCAGGTTCAAAGCAACCAGTCTGCCAATATTCTGAATTGTATTTCTTTCTTGTTAATTTCTCTCTTCTCTTTTATTAGCATTTTGAATGTTTCTCCATTGTCTTTCTTATCTCTCTCATCAGCATCAATCTTCTGATAACTTGGTTTGTCGTCACAAGGTTACTTGTGACAAGACGTGTCTACAGCCCTGCCTGGTATGACCTATTGGGGAATGATGATGGTGAGTAGAGGACGTTTGGCCAATAGAGAGGAATAGAGTTTGCATTCAGTGAAGGGTTTGATGCAGCCAGCACTGCAGGTGACCATTGCCCTTCAATTGGACAATACTACAGGTGACCGCTGCCCTTCACCTGGCCAACACTGCAGCTGACCACTGCCCTTCAGTTGCCAACAATACAGGTGACAGCAGCCCTTCGGTTGGACAATAATGCAGCTGAACATTGCTCTACATTTAGATAATAATGCAAGTGACCACTGCCCTCCAGTTGGACAATAATGCAGTTGAACACTGCCCTACAGTTAGACAATAATGCAAGTGACTATGGGCCTGCAGTTGGACAATAATGCAGCTGACCACTGCCCTTCAGTTGGCCAACAATACAGGTGACCGCTGCCCTTCACCTGGCCAACACTGCAGCTGACCACTGCCCTTCAGTTGGCCAACAATACAGGTGACCGCTGCCCTTCACCTGGCCAACACTGCAGCTGACCACTGCCCTTCAGTTGGCCAACATAACAGCTGACCACTGTCCTTCAGTTGGCCAACAATACAAGTGACCGCTGCCCTTCAATTGGCCAGCAATGTAGGTGACCACTGGCCTTCAGTTGGACAACACTGCAGGTGCCCACTGCCCCTCACTTGGGTACACAGTTATTAATATTAATATAAAATACTATATTATTACTAAAGGAACACCATTAGCAAGCCTCTAGCCTGCTGATACATCACCTATGGTTAATATATATGCAAACTTCTCCATGAGGGCCCCATTTATTAACTATCTTGTACCACATAGCGATTTGCGATACATCTTATCAAGTCCAGGAAGCTCATATACTCTTATGTATCCCAAAACATTTAACACCACCTCCTAAATACTAACCGGTTTCAGATCATCCATATACCCCTTTCTGAATTCATTCTCCTTCATGCCCTTCTCCTAAGTAAATACAGACATGACCTATTTATGTAGGTACTTGCTCAAAGCCCTCCACACACAGATTACACTTTAGATTGTGGTTAACTTTAGACAACCTTCTTAGAGGATAGTATCGAGGGATATCAGAGGTAGATTTTCTTACAGAGAGTGGTCATGCTGTCATGGGTGGTGGTAGAGGCAGATACACTGGGGACATTTAAAGGAAACTTGGATAGGTGCGTGGATGAAAGAAAAATGGAGGGTTATGTGGGAGGGAAGGATTAGATTGATCTTGGAGCAAATTAAAAGGTGGCACAACATCATGGGCCAAGGGGCCTCTACTGTTCTATGTCCTTCTATACCAATAATTTGGTATCATCTGCAAACTTACTAATCATGCCATCTACATTATCATCAATATATATGATAAACACCAGGGTGGAGCACCAATCCCTGCAGCACACCACTGGTCACAATCTGAAAAAGAACCCTCCATAACCACTCTTTGACTCCTTGTACCAACACAATTCTGTATCCAATTGACTAGCGTACCCCAGATCTCGTTATCTCACCTTCTGGACCAGCCTCCTATGTGGGACCTTGTCAAAGTTCAAGAAAACAATGTCTACTGCCTTGGCCTTCTCAATCTTCTTGGTTACTTCTTCAAAATTTGAAACATAAAAACATAGAACATAACATAGAAAACCTACAGCACAATACAGGCCCTTCAGCCCACAAAGCTGTGCCGAACATGTCCCTACCTTAGAAATTACTAGGCTTACCCATAGCCCTCTAGTTTTCTGAGCTCCATGTACCCATCCAAAAGTCTCTTAAAAGACCCTATCATATCCGCCTCCACCACCGTTGCCAGCAGCCCATTCCACGCACTCACCAATCTCTGAGTAAAAAACTTACCCCTGACATCTCCTCTGTACCTACTTCCAAGCACCTTAAAACTGTGCCTTCTTGTGGCAGCCATTTCAGCCCTGGGAAAAAGCCTCTGACTATCCACACGATCAATGCCTCTCATCATCTTATACACCTCTATCAGGTCACCTCCCATCCTTCGTCGCTCCAAGGAGAAAAGGCCGAGTTCACTCAACCTATTCTCATAAGGCATGCTCCCCAATCCAGGCAACATCCTTGTAAATCTCCTCTGCACCCTTTCTATGGTTTCCGCATCCTTCCTGTAGTGAGGTGACCAGAACTGAGCACAGTACTCCAAGTGGGGTCTGACCAGGGTCCTTTATAGCTGCAACATTACCTCTTGGCTCCTAAACTCAATTCCACTGTTGATGAAGGCCAATGCATCGTATGCCTTCATCAATTTGCCTTACTAACTGCTCGGTATACTTGGAGCTTGTTTTCAGTAACTGGTGTACAAGGGCATCTGTGCCTTTTTGCCCCTCTCCTTCTCCCAGATTATCACATTCAGGTAATCGGTCTTTCTGTGTGTACAAGGGGAAACCTCACATTTATCCACATTAAGCTTCTGTAGATATACAGGGGAGAGTATTTTGACTGGTTACATTACAGCCTGGTCCGGAGGCTCCAATGCACAGGATCACAAGTCGCAGAGGGTTGTAGATCAGTCAGCTCCATCACAGGCACAATCTATGACCATCAAGGAAATCTTCAAGAGGTCGTGCCTCACGCAGGCAGCTTCCCAGGGACCCAGGACATGCCATTTCCCATTATTACCATCAGGGAGGAGGTATCGGAGTTTGAAGGCCCACACTCAGACACAGCTTCTTTCCCCTTTGTCATCGGGTTTCAGAATAATCCATGAAAATCACCTCATGATTCCTCATTTTGCACTATTATTAATTTTGTAATTTATTGTAATTTTGTCTTTGCACTGAACTGCTGCCAGAAGACAATAAATTTCACATCATACAAGACAGTGCAAATAAGCCATATTCAGATTTATCTGCCATGTAATCGCCCACTTACCCAACTTGTCTAAGTCACAATGGAGCTTCTTTGTGCCCTCCTCAAAGCTTGTATTTTCCTCCAGCATTGTGTCATCTGCAAACCGGGAGATGTAACAATCAGTTTCTCTTCTCCAGACTGTGCATTATGAAGAGCTGGGAGCCAAGCTTTGTTTCTGTAAATAGATGTATATGTTCCTATTCTCTGCTTCTTTATCAATCAATTCTCAGTCCATGACATACATTGTCTCCAATCCCATGTCTTTAATTTGATAAACTAACCTCACATGTGGGACTGAATCAAAAGCTTTCCAAAATTTGGATCTCTACAGCTCCATCCGTCCAGTACAGAAGTACTTTTACAGAAAAATCTAAAGAAACGGTTGCATTTCTATAGCTCCCATCGCTATGTAATGATCTGGGAATGATATGGTAGGTGTGGCAGTCTAACAATGCCTCATACTCAGCATGACAGGGTTCCACAAATATCTGTATAATTAGAACAAAAGATCTGTGTTAGTGATGCAAGAACTGACATAGATTCCAGAATAAAGTTTCTGCTTTTCATTGAGATCATACCATGGAGCTTCTATGTTAATTTGAAAAGCGAATGTCTCCTCACAAAGGCAGCAGGACACCTCTGCTGCATTCCCTCAGTGCAGTAATGACAGCTCAGAGTTGAGTGTGTTGCCAGTGGAGCTATGGTCAATGATACTGTTCTTCAATCATCAATAATCTTGTAGAACAGTAATAAGTAACAGGACAGACAGCAGTCTAGACTGTGCCTTGTGTCTGTTACACCGTTGTCAAGAACACTGACTGTGTCGTCCTGTGCCCACAATTTGGCAAGACGTCGCCTGGCTGTATTTCTAATTCTGATGTACAGGCAGAGACTGAGGACTGCAGCACCACTGGTGAGGACCATGAAGGTATGGTCAGGAGAGGCAGAGGAGTGCTTACAGGACTGCTTTGAATAGGTGGACTGGACCATTTTCAGGAATTCATCTTTGGATCTGAGTGAAAATGCCCTGGTTGTCTCTGACTTTAGCAAGGTCTGTGTGGATGAGTGTGTGCCTTCAGGAAGATACTAAGTCTTCCCAAACCGAAGCTGTGAATGAACCAGGAGATTGACAGTCTGCTGGGGGCCAGGTCAGTGCTGTTCAAGACTGACGATCCAATATTCTACAGGAGGTCCTGGTCTGACCTGTGGAGAGCCATTATGAGAGCAAAAAGGCAACTCCAAGTGAAGCTAGAGTCAGAATTGGGTGCATGACTGCCGTGGCAGGGTTTGCATGCTATAAGGAGATGCTTCCTACAAGGAGAAACCTAACATCATAAATGCTACCTCCCAATGAGCTCAACCCCTTTTATGCTGTAAGATTGAAATGACCTACCAAAGACTTAACATAATGAGGTAAACTTTCCCTTGCATGTAATAAATATACTTAGAATTTGATCCACTCTGAGTTTGTTGTAGTCTGTGACTGTATATTAGAACTAGCTGAATGGTACACAACACCATGGTCAGTCTAGGTCAGTAACAATATCTTCTCCCCGCTGTCTTTTCAAGAATGCGAGCTCAGCCCACTGTTCCACTCTCACCACACTCATGAGCAGGTGGTTAAGCACAGCTCAAACACTATCTATAAATTTGCCAACACAGCTGTTGTTGGTAAAATCTCAGAAGGTTTGCAGGTCTACAGGAGAGAGATAGGTCACTGGCTGAGTGGTGCCACAACAATACCAAAGTTCACAGTAGATGTACATCATCATATACAACCCCGAGATCCATTTTCTTGTGGGCATATTCAATAAATCCATAATAGAATAATAACCATAATAGAATCAAAGAAAGACCTCACCAACTGGGGTATTCAGCCACTGTGCAAAAGACAAAAAACGACAAATACAAAAAGAGAGAAATAATAATAGTAAATAAATGAACAATAAATATCGAGAGCATGAGCTGAAGTGTCCCTGAAAGTGAGTCCATGGTTTGTGGGGAACATTTCAATGATGGGGCAATTGAAGGTGAGCTAAACTTAGGTTCAAGAGCCTGATGGTTGAGGGGTAAGAACTGTTCCTGAACTTGGTGGTGTGAGTCCTGAAGCTCCGGTATCACCTTCCTGATGGCAGCAGTGAGAAAAGAGCATGTCCTGGGTGGTGGGGGTCCCTGATGATGGACACTGCTTTCGTGTTGATGTCCTCAATAGTGGGGAGAGATTTACCTATGATGGACCTTGACATATCCACTACTTTTGCTAGATTTTCCATTCAAGGACATTGGTGTGTCCATATTAGGCTATGATGCAGCCAATCAATATACTCTCCACTGTACATCTGTAGAAGTTTGTCAAAGTTTTAGATGTCATACTGAATCTTCACAAACTCGTAAAGAAGTAAAGGCACTACCATGCTTTCTTCATAATTATACTTCCATGCTGGGCCCAGGGCATTGCTCCGAATCAATAACACTGAGTTGCTGACTCTCTCCATCTCTGATCCTCCGATGAGGACTGGCTCATGAACCTCTGGTTTCCTCCTCCCGAAGTTAATAATCAGTCTGGTCTTTCTGACATTGAGTGAGAGGTTGTTGTTGTGGCACCACTCTGCCGGATTTTCAATCTCCCTCCTTTATGATGATTTGTCACCACCTTTGATTTGGTCTAGAACAGCACATCAGCAAGGCCTGGCAATGGATTTGGGATTCAGGAAGGGGAGAAGAGTAGGGGCGGGGGGATCAGCATTTGAAAGGGTGAGCAGACTGATGGCCTGGTGGAAGAAGCTGTCCCAGACACTGTTAGTTCTGGCTTTTACGCTGCGGTACCGTTTCCCCGAAGGTAGCAGTTGGAACGGTTTGTGGTTGGGGTGACTTGGGTCCCCAATGATCCTTCGGGCCCTTTTTACACACCCGTCTTTGTAAATGTCCTGAATCATGGGAAGTTCACAACTACAGATGTGCTGGGCTGTCCACCCCACTCTCTGCAGAGTCCTGTGATTAAGGGAGGTACAGCTCCCATAGGCATTCTTCCTATTTGCTCATGTTCCTGGTTTAACCCTTGTTCTTTGGCTTTTTGACATAAGCCTTTAACTTTTTTTTATCTAAGGACTTATATTCTATAGGATTTGCTTTCAAATACAATGTGAGCAAATAGAAAGAATCCCTGTTACTGATCCAAAAAAGTTACATCAACAAATCAAGAATATCACTGGTAAAAAGCTCCTCTGTTCTTCAGGTGGATGTTTGAAAGCAAAGGACAGTACCAGTATCATGGGAAAAGATAAGATTATGAACAGATGGACTGAGTATGTTCAGGAATTGTTTGAAGATGATTGAGGTGAAAAACCAGAAATTAAGAAAAACATTGAAGGTCCAAGTATTTTAAAATCTGAAGTTCGTAATGCAATAAATAAGATGAAGAAAGGAAAGGCAGCAGGTCCTGATGAATTAGTAATAGAACAAATTATCACCCTTGAAGATTATGGAATTGAAAAACTTACTGATTTAATCAATGACATTTACGAGACTGGAATAATACCAGAAGAGATGAAAAATCAGTATTTATCACTCTTCCTAAGAAAGCTGGAGCAATAGAATGTGAATTACATAGGACCATAAGTTTAATGAGTCATATCACCAAGATACTCCTAAGAATTTTGATGACAGGAGCTAAAGGTAAGATACAAGCTGAAATAGGTATAGAACAATGTGGTTTTGTGAAAGACAAAGGTACAAGAAACGCGATATTGATGTTAAGGATACTATCAGAACGAGCTATTCAAGTGCAAAAAGGTTTGTTTGCTTTACCAACTACACAGAAGCATTTGATAAAGTGAAGCACAATAAGTTATTTGAAATATTACAGGAAACTCTAGATCGAAAGACCTCCGCCTAATCAGAAATCTGTACTGGGAACAAACTGCCGCTGTAAGAATAGATGGAGAAGTGAGTCAGTTTACGAAAATCAAGAGAGGCATTAGACGAGGGTGTGTTTTCTCCCATTTTGTTTAATGTGTACAGTGACACAATATTACAAAAAATAAGAGACATCTTGGGAATCAAAGTTGGCGGTGAAAGCATGAATAATTTTAGATATGCAGATGACACTGTGTTAATTGCAAGTATGGAGGAAGAACTACAAAATTTAATTGATATAATTGTTGAAGAAAGTGCAAAAATGGGTCTATCAATTGCAAAAAGACAGAATGTATGGTGATATCCAGAAAGAAGGAGAATCCTATCTGCAGGCTGAGAATAAATGGGGAAGACATAAAACAAGTACAGAACTTTTGCTACTTAGGAAGCTGGGTGACATCAGATGGCAGGTGCGACATGGACATCAAAAGAAGAATAGGGATGGCAAAAGACACCTTTACGAGAATGAACAGTATACTGAACTAGGCATGACAACCCGCCTCAGAGTACTGAAATGATACGTTTATCCAGTTATGTTATATGGCTCAGAATGTTGGACAATATCTAGTAACATGAGGAAATGAATTGTAGCAGCAGAAATGTGGTTTTTGAGGAGGATGCAAAGAATATCATGGATGAAATGAATATCTGATGAGGATGTCATGAATAGAGCAAACACAAAAAGAGAAATAATGTATGAGATCATGAAAAGGCAACGTAACTTCATTGGACATGTGATTAGGAAAGAGGAGTTAGAATGCACGGTAATTATGGGAAAGATTGAAGGGATGAAAGCAAGAGGAAGGCACAGACAAATGATGATGGAGACAGCAGCCAGAGAACTGGAAATGAATACCAATGAATTGATCCACTTGACCCGAAACAGGAGTGTGTGGGCCATGGCAGTCAAAGCTCAAGCTGGGCATGGCACCTGATGATGATGATGACAGTTCCCATACCAGGCAGTGATGCAGCCAGTCAGGATGCTCTCAATTGTGCCCCTGTAGAAAGTTCTTAGGATTTGGGGGCCCATATTGAACTTCCTCAACCATCTGAGGTGAAAGAGGCGCTGTTGTGCCTTTTTCACCACACAGCTGGTGTGTACAAACCATGTGAGATCCTCGGTGATGTGTATGCTGAGGAACTTAAAGCTGTTCATCCCCTCAACCTCAGATCCATTGATGTCAATAGGGGTTAGCCTGTCTCCATTCCTCCTGTAATCCACAGCCAGCTCCTTTGTTCTTGCGACATTGAGGGAGAGATTGTTTTCTTGACACCTCTGTGTCAGGGTGATGACTTCTCTGTAGGCTGCCTCATTATTATTTGAGATAAGGCCAATCAATGCAGTATCGTCAGCAAATTTAAACAGCAAATTGGAGCTGTGGGTGGTGACACAGTCATGGATGTATAGCGAGTAAAGAAGGGGGCTTAGGACACAGCCCTGAGGGGCAGCTGTGTTGAGGGTCAGAGGGGTAGAGGTGAGGTATCCCTCTCTTACCACCTTCCGGCGATTTGACAGGAAGTCCAGGAACCAGCTACACAAGGCAGGGTGAAGGCCGAGGAATCTGAGCTTCTTGTCGAGCCTGAAGGGAATTATGGTGTGGAATGCTGAACTGTAGTCCAAGAACAGCATTCTCACATAAGCATCCTTCTTCCCCAGGTGTGTAAGGACAGTATGTAGAGCAGTGGCTAATGCATCATCTGTCGATCAGTTGTGTTGGTAGGCGAATTGTAGGGGATCCAGTGTGGATGGTAGCAAGCTGCAGATATAGTCCTTATCCAGATTCTCAAAGCATTTGCTTATTATTGAGGTGAGTGCAACAGGACGCCAACCTTCAGACATGTTACTTTAGTCTTTTTAGGTACAGGAACAATGGTGGATGTGGGCACTCTACACTCGGAGAGTGAAGAAGAAGAAGAAAGCCCTTAGCTCTGAGTGGAGTCATCAGGACGCCGTCACAATGGTGTTTTTTTAGTGGGCTTTCTTATTTTTATGAGCCTGAGTTGCTAGCTCGACGCTCAACCCAGCACGGATGGAAAGCATGCAAGGGAGCCGGCTGGATTCGAACTTGGAGCCTTCGATCGGAAGTCCGGTGCTGAGCTGGCGTTCACTGGGAGAGTGAGAGATACAAATGTCTGTAAAGACACCTGCCAGTTGTGCCACACACATCCTGAGTACTTGCTGTGGGATGCCGTCCGGTCCCACAGCCTTTCGACTGTCCACTCATTGAATACACCTGCGTACCTCAGCCTCAGCGATGAACAAGGTGCAGGTTGCTTTTGCAGTTCTCCTCGAGGGCTTAGTGTTGGTGTTGGTGACATCGAATAGAGAGTAAAAAAGATTCAGATAATCTGGGAAAGAGGCAACGATGTTGGAAACACTACTGCATATAGCTTTGAAGTCTGCGATGGTGTACAGACCTTGCTATAAGATCCACAACTGTCTCTGATCTGATCCCCAAATTAAGTTAATAATGGAATTCTATTTTAACTTTACCAACCCCGTGCAAATCCCTTTTGATATTTTTGTCACATAAAGTGTTCTTTCCCAGCATTAGGGCTGACTTTTAAAGTTGAACAGTTAATTACAAAGGTCCACTTTAGTTAGTGTATGTTGCTGAAGTGCAGTACTAGTGAGGAAACCAGCAGAGGGCACTCTATCACCAGGCACTTGATACCAGCCTCCACCATTACTACCTTTGCTATTTGCACACACAAAGAAGATAATTGGTTGGCAACTCCATCTGTGTGTATTTACAAAGTCATACATGTGGGAAACTGGCCCTTTGGCTCATGGAGTCCATGCTGATCATGAGCACCCATTTGCACTCTTGTACACAGTGGGTGCAATTTATAGCAACTGACCCATACGTCTTTGACACGTAGCACCAAGGGAAACCCGCACCAACATGGAGAACATGCAAACTCCACATAAGACAGGACCAGAAGTTAGGATTGAACGCGGGTCATTGGAGCTGTGAGCCAGTATCTTTCATAGCTGTGGTGACTCACACAGATGACAGAACTTTATACTATTCTATATCATTCATTCTGTCCCTCTCCACGTGGCCACTGACCTAAACTGGCTCCTGCTTCAACACTAGCTTGATTTTAAATTGTCTGCTTTATTCAATGTCTCTTCCCTTCCGAGCTCTCTTTGATACTCCAATGAAAGGACTCAGGATGTCTTAGCCACGTGAAAGGGTGCCTTTCCTCCTGGTAGAAGTAATTGTTGCATTGGAATGCTATTCAGAACTTTGACCAAGTACAACCAACCTTGACACAGCTGATCAGGGTGAGTTCTCTCGGTATCATGGCTAAAGCTGTTCCAGCTTCATTGCTGATTCAACAAAGGAAATGATGGAAAATTCCAAATGGCCAATTCACTATGGATCCTATGCATCTTAATTTTTTGGTTGAGCCTACCATGAGAGACTTTGTCAAGCACTTTACTAAAATCTATGGCGACAACATTCACAGCTTTACCATCATTACATCCTCAAAAGACTCAATCCAATTAGTAAGTCTCTGCTTGCCATGCACAAATCCATGCTGACTGTCCTTAATTAGGTCATAGTTTCCCAAATGTTCACAAATCCTATCTCTAAGAATTGTTTCCAGTAGCTTCCCTGCTACTAGCATGAATCTCACCAGTCTATAGTTTTTAGGATTATCCTGTTTTCCTGTCACAAATAAAAGAACGGTATTAGTTACTCACCAATACTCTAGGACCTCACCTGTGGTTAGAACGGCCATGAAGATCTTTGTCAAGGCCCCAGCAATCTCATTTCCTGCCTTTCTCTGTATCCAAGCAAATGCCCTCCTTTATCCCTGAATGGTCCTACTTTTTTCATTGTTATCCTTTTGCTCTTGATGTATATACAAAATGACTTGGAATTCTCTTTAATATTACTTGCCATGGAATTTTTAAGACCCCTTTTAGGTCTCTTAGTTCCCTTTTTGATTTCCTTTTTAGCTTGATTTTAGCTTCCTATATCTTACTCATTATTCTTAACAAAATTTACCACCTCTCTCACCATCCCAGGTTCCCTTATCTCATTACCTCAGAGTGCCACATTAGCGTAGCAGTTTGCATGATGCTACTGCAGCTTGGGACATTGGAGTTCAAAGTTCAACTTCAATGCAGTCTGTAAGAAGTTTGTACGTCCTTCCTACGAGCACATGGATTTCCTCCAGGTGCTCTGGTTTCCTCCCACAGTCCAAAGATGTGCCGGTTAGTAGGTTAATTGGCCATTGTAAATTGTCCCAATTGTAGCCTAGGGTTAAACAGGTGGGTAGCTGAGTGGTGTGGCTTGCCAGGCCTGTTCCACATTTTATCTCTAAATAAATATCCTTCCTGCAGACTGGAACACACCTGTCCTGTGCTCTGTGCAGTTGGTCTTTAAATACCCTCAACATGTCAGGTGTGGACTTGTCCACAAACGGCTGTTCCCAATTAACTTCCTAGTTTCTGCCTAATACTCTTGTACAATGCTCCAGTGGAGGGAGCGAGAAAACAGGGAATTATAGACCAGTTAGCCTGACATCAGTGGTGGGGAAGATGCTGGAGTCAATTATAAAAGATGAAATAGTGACATATTTGGATGGCAGAAACAGGATTGGTCCGAGTCAGCATGGATTTATGAAGGGGAAATTGTGCTTGACTAACCTCCTGGAATTTTTTGAGGATGTAACTATGAAAATGGACAAGGGAGAGCCAGTGGATATCGTGTACCTGGACTTTCAAAAAGCCTTTGAAAAGGTTCCACGTAGGAGATTAGTGGGCAAAGTTGGAGCACATGGTATTGGGGGTAGGGTACTGACATGGATAGAAAATTGGTTGGCAGACAGGAAACAAAGAGTAGGGATTAACGGGTGCCTTTCAGAATGGCAGGCAGTGACTAGTGGGGTACCTCAAGGCTTGGTGCTGGGACCGCAGCTGTTTACAATATACATTAATAATTTAGATGAAGGGATTAAAAGTAACATTAGCAAGTTTGCAGATGACACAAAGCTGGGTGGCAGTGTGAAATATGAGGAGGATGTTATGAGAATGCAGGATGACTTGGACAGGTTGGGTGAGTGGACAGATGCATGGCAAATGCAGTTTAATGTAGATAAGTGTGAGGTTATCCACTTTGGTGGTAAGAACAGGAAGACAGATCACTATCCGAATGGTGTCAAGTTAGGAAAAGGGGAAGTACAACGAGATCTAGGTGTCCTTGTTCATCAGTCACTGGAAGTAAGCATGCAAGTACAGCAGGCAGTGAAGAAAGCTAATGGCATGCTGGCCTTCATAACAAGGGGAATTGAGTATAAGAGCAAAGAGGTCCTTCTGCAGTTGTACAGGACCCTGGTGAGACCACACCTGGAGCACTGTGTGCAGTTTTGGTCATCCAAATTTGAGGAAGGACATTCTTGCTATTGAGGGAGTGCAGTGTAAGTTCACGAGGTTAATTCCCGGGATGGCGGGACTGTCATGTTGAAAGATTGGAGCAACTGGGGTTGTATACACTGGATGGTTCTAAGCGGACGAGAGAACGAAGCATCACACAAGAATAGACCAACAAACTGGCGACCTGTGTAGTGAGGCCATTGTACTTATTTCACAGTCTCTGATGCAAACCAGGTGTACCGTAAATAAGTAAACTAGCAGCAATTGGAAATCTAATGGCTGTAATTAGGACATAACCAGGGAGAAAGGGGCGTTAAAGGGGAACAACCAAACGGAACCATGACAGCTAAAGGCAGGAAACATGTTCCCGATGTTGGGGGAGTCCAGAACCAGAGGCCACAGTTTGAGAATAAGGGGTAGACCATTTAGAACGGAGTTGAGGAAAAACTTTTTCACCTAGAGAGTTGTGGATCTGTGGAATGCTCTGTCTCAGAAGGCAGTGGAGGCCAATTCTCTGGATTCTTTCAAAGAAGAGTTAGATAGAGCCCTTAAAGATAGCGGAGTGAAGGGATATGGGGATAAGGCAGGAACTGGGTACTGATAGTGGATGATCAGCCATGATCACAGTGAATGGTGGTGCTGGCTCGAAGGACCGAATGGCCTACTCCTGCACCTATTGTCTATTGTCTCCTACAAGATCACATTTATTCTTATCTACAGCTACCTTAAGGAGCTGTGATCACTATTCCGTAATGGCTCTTGCACTGAAAGGTCAGTCGCCTGGCCAGGCTCATTTCCCAACAGCAGGTCCACCATGGCTCCTCCTATTGCTGTATTTTCTACATAGTGGTTTGAGAAATCCTCCTGGATGCACCTAGCAAGTCTGCTTCACTTAAACCTCTTGCACTGAGGAGGTCCCAGTCTATGTGGAGAAATTGAAGTCATCTGCAAAAACAATGCTGCTGTTTTTGCAACTTTCTCTAATCTGCCTGGATATCTGTTCCTCAATTTCCCTGTGACCACTGAGCGATCTGTAGGATAATCCCATCAGAATCATTGCATCTTTCTTATTTTTGAGTTCTACCCACAGGCTCAGCAGATGAGCTCTCCATTATGTCCCCTCTGTGTGCAGTGGTGACATTGTTTCTGGTTAATAGTACAACACACACCCCCACCCACCCATTCCCTGCCCTCTCAACTTCACGTCCCTTTCTATCTTTTCTAAATCATCATAACCTTGGAAATATAAGTATTCAGTACTGTCCCTCTTGCTGTGAGGCAGTGATTCTGTCAGCTAGACCCACTGTACTGGCTGAACTTTGGTGCACCCACTGCAGACAGTGCTCCGGGCACTAAAACATCTCGAAGCAATCCCACCCCCCCCCACCTCGGCTGTCTGTCCGTGAGTTGGCTTTGCATCCAGTTTGGCATTTCCCATTGGATCTCAGGCTTTCCCATCACGAGGGGCTTTGATATATCGGTGCTGTGCAGCTGCAGCAAACACAGAACCAGCTGCGGAGACCGTGAAAGGACGATACTGTGGATCGTGCAAAGTGGAAATGTCTCAAACAGTCAGCATGTCAAATAGTGGCCGGCTGGTGGCGAAATGGCATCAGTGCCAGACTCCGGAGCGAAGGCTTCCGAGTTCGAATCCAGGTCGGGCCACTACCAACCATACTTTCCATCCGTGCCGGGTTGAGCGTCGAGCTGGCCGCCCGGCCTCGTAAAAAACAAGGGTTGAGTCAGGAACGTTGATATCGTGACCCGGTTAATCCGAAAGGAGACCAATCCTGACACCACACGCCAGACAATAATGGCTGTCTGTCTGGTGCGACATGCTGGAAAAAAGCATGTCAATTGGAAGGAAGAACAGAGTTAATATCCCAACGAAGGATCTTTTCACAAAAACTTTGATTGTCCATTTCCCTCCACGGATTGGATTGGTATGTCAGCACCCACTCCGACCGCCTTTCATGCTCCTGAACCCACAGTCACTTTGATCAGCTTCTGAGAGTAAACCTGCAGAAAGCCTCTGGCCCCAGTGGTTCACCCTTAGATCCTGTGCAAATTTGATGGTGGGAGTCTTTGCAAACACCTTTAATGTCTCCCTGCTTCGAACTGATTTTCTCACCTGCTTTATCATCTCACTTTTCAACAAGTTCGGTCATCATAGCGGTCGCTTGTTTTGGTTAGCCAGCATGAGATCTTAAAAGGGCCTTTAGGGGCTTTTTGGTGGATGTCAATCATCACAATTTATTGGGCAATTGGCTCAAGAAACTCAAGTTTGAAGAGGTGATGACTTTAGGTAAGTTTTTGGTGAGATTTCTTCTCTGTACTTGTGAATTAGTGTCTAGTTCAGTGAGAATGGGTGAGGGTCAGTGGGGTGTTCTTTATGTCAGATGCGGGGATTCAGGGAGACATTCTGTCTCCACAGTAACTACGTCTGCATGAAGCGTATCCTGCTGCGGCTGCTTACCAAGGGAACTGGAGGAGCAGCTCGATGACCTTTGGTTCGTACAGGAAAATGAAGAAGTGATAACAAGAGCTGCAGGAGGCAGGTAGTTGAGTTACTGTCAGGAGAGAAAAGTGGAATAGACAGTCAGTGCAAGGGCCCGTGCAGTTCCACTCATTAAAGGTATAACGTTGTTGGGGTGGGGGGTGCACAAATGACCTACCAGGGGAAGGCTGTAGCAGCCAGGCCTCTGGCACTGAGTCCAGCTCTGTGGCTCAGAGTGAAAGAGGGAGAAAGGGAATGCTGTGGTGATGGGGGATTCAAGAGTTAAAGCCAAACTTCGAAGTAAGTTTATTATCAACATCCATATATGTCACCATATACAACCCTGAGATTCATTTTCTTGCAGGCATACCCAACAAATCCAATAACCACAATACAATCAATGAATGACCACTCCAGCAGGGCAGACAACCAGTGTACAGAAGACAAGAAACTGTACAAATATAAAAAGAAAGAACAAAATGAAATAATAATAAATAAGAAATAAACACTAAGAAGATGAGATGAAGAGATCTTGAGAGGGATAACTTGTTCCCACAGTGATGGGGCAGGTGATGTTAAGTGAATTTATCCCCTGTGGTTCAAGGGCCTGATGACAACCGTTCCTGAACCCGACAGTGTGGGTCCTGAGGCTCCTATACCTTCCTCCTGATGGCAGCAGTGACAAGAGGACATGACCTGGCTGGTGGGAGTACCTGTTTTTCTGCGACAGCACTCCACGTAGATGTGCTCAATGGTTGGGAGGGTTTTATCCATGATGAACTGGGCTGTATGCACGACTTTTTGCAGGATTTTCCATTCAAGGGCACTAGTATTCCTGTACCAGGCTGTGATGCAGCCAGTCAATATACTATCCACTGCAGATCTATAACTTGTCAAAGTTTTAGATGTCATGCCGAATCTTCATAAACTTCTGAACACAGCCATTGAGTCCCCCCCACCACTGAACACATCTCCATGAAACACTATTGCAGGAAAGCAGCATCCATCATCAGAGACTCCCACCACCCAAGCTCTTTTCCTGCTGCTGCCATCAGGTAGAAGGGTTAAATGCCTCAGGACTTGCACTACCTGGTTCAAGAATAGTTACTACCCCATAACCATCAGGCTCTTGAACAAAGAGCATAACTACACTCATCTATTGAGATGTTCCCACAACCGATTAGCTCACTTTAAGGACTCTTTATCCTGTTATTTCATGCTCTTGTTGTTTATTGCTATTTATTTATATTTGTATCTGTACAGTTTGTTGTCTTCTTTGCCCTACTTGATCTTTCATTAATCCTGTTATAGTTACTATTCTATAGATTTGTTGAGTACGCCCACAGGAAAATGAATCCCAGGATTGTATATGGTGACATATATGATAATAAAATTTACTTTAAACTTTGAAGTGGAGGCGCAGAGAGGAGATTCTGAAGAAGTGAACGGGACACCTGGATGGTATGTTGCCTCCCAGGTGCCAGGGTCAGGGGTGTCTCAGATCGTGTCCACAGCATTCTAAAGAGGAGGGGGAACAGCCTGAAATCATGGCTCATATTGGTACCAGCGACATAGGTAGGAAAAGGGATAAGGACTTTAAGACAGAATATAGGGTGCTAAGTAGAAAGCTGGAAAGCAGGACTTCAAGCATAGCAATCTCTGGATTGCTGCCTGTGCCACATGGCAGTGAGGGTAAGAATAGAATGATTTGGCAGGTGAATGTGTGGCTGAGATATCAGGGCAGCAGGCAGGGTTTCAGAATTATGGTCATTGGGATCTCTTTTCGGGAAGGTATGACTTGGACAAAAAGTGTGGGTTACACCTGAACTTGAAGGCTTACCAGTATCCTTGGGCAGGTTTGTGCGAGCTTTTGGGGAGGGTTTAAACTAGTTTGGCAGGTGGATGGGAGCCAGACTGATAGGTGAGAGAATAGGGCAGTTGGTTTACATCTGTTCGGTATAGAGAGTCTGTGAGGAAGGATAGACTGTTGATAGGGCAAAATTGCAGTCAGTTTGATGGGCTCTGATGTGTGTATTTTAATGCAAGAACTATCAGGACCAAAGATATTGAAGATTATAGGTCAGTACATGGAACTATGAAGTGGCCATTCGGGAGATTTGACTGTCACAAGGGCAGGAATGGCTGCTGAGGTTTAGATAATTTAAAAGAAACGGTGGGGGGGGGGGGTAATAAAAAGAGGTGGGAGAATGACATTGCTAATCAGGGATAGTATCATAATTGCAAAAAGGGGAGGATGTTGTGGAAGAATTGTCTGCTGAATCAGTGTGGGTAGAGGTCTGAAACAAGAAGGGAGCAGTCACTTTATTGGGAGTATTCCAGTTGTGTTGTCTGTTTGGGAGTATTCCAGTTGTGTTGTCCAGTTGGGAGTATTCCAATTGGGAGTATTCCAGTTGTATTGTCCATTTGGGAGTATTCCCATTGGGAGAATTCCGGTTGTATTGTCCAGTTGGGAGTATTCCTATTGGGACTGTCCAATAACAACAGAGACACTGAGGAACACATCAGGAGGTAGATTTTGGTTGTTGTCAAGGGGTCTTCAACTTCCTGAATACTGATTGGCATCTCCTTAGTGTAAAAGTTTTGGATGGGCTGGGATTTGTTGGGTGTGTCCAGGAAGGATTTCTGATTCAATATGTGGGCACACGGAAGAGATGAAAGTCCATTTTGGATTTGGTGATAGGCAATAAACCAGGTCAGGTTTCAAATCTCTCCATGGGAGAGCATTTTGGAGACAGTTACTAGAACTTCTGTCCTTTACTATAGCCTTGGAGAGGGATCAGAGCAGATGGTATGGAAAAGTATTCAATTTGGGGAAGAGAGAACTATAGGACAGAAACTGGGAGTATAGATTGAGATTGGAACTACTCAAGAAAATGTGCAACAGAAATATGGAGTTTGTTAAGGAGCACTTGCTAGGGGCCCTGGTTAATTTTATCCTATTGAGATAGGAAAAGGATGGTAGGGTGACGAACCATGGTTGACAGCAGATGTGGAACACCTAATCAAAAAGAAGAAAGGTTTATTTAAGGTTTATGAAGCAAGGATCAGATAGGATTCTAAAGGGTTGCAGGGTAGCCAGAACTTAGGAGGGCTAGAAGAGGGCAGGAGAAGGTCTTGGCAAGTAGAATTAAAGAAAACCTTAAGGTGTTCTACAGATATACGAAGAATAGGAGAATAGCCAGAGTGAGGGTAGGACCAGGGATAGTAGAGGAAATGTGCCTGGAGTTGGAGGAGGTAGGGGAGGTCCTTAATGAACACTTTGCTTCAGTATTCACCAGTGAGAGGGACCTTAACAAATGTGAAAACAAGTTGATAAGTTACTACGGGAAGCAAGGGAAGAGATTGCTGCACCTTTGGTGATGATCTTTGCATCTTCATTGACCACAGGAGTACCATCAGAAGACTGGAGGGTGGCAAATGTTATTGTTTTCTTCAAGCAAGGTAATAGATATATCCCTAGGAATTATAGACCAGTGAGTTTTACTTCAGTGGTGGGCAAATAATTGGAAAGGATTCTTAGAGACAGGATTTATGAATATCTAGAGAAACGTAGTCTGACAAGGGATAGTCAGCATGGCTTTGTGAGAAGCAGGTCATATCTCATAAGCCTTACTGAATTCTTTGAGGATGTGACACAGTGCACTGATGAAGGTGGAGCAGTGGATGTGGTGTTTGATAAAGTTTCCATGGGAGGCTCATTCAGAGGGTCAGGAGGCATGGCACCCAGGGAAACTTGGCTGTGTGGATTCAGATACAAACAAGAGAAAATCTGCAGATGCTGGAAATCCAAGCAACACATACAAAATGCTGGTGGAACTCAGCAGGGCAGGCAGCATCTATGGAAAAAAGTACAGTTGACATTTTGGGCTGAGACTCTTCACCATTTTGTGTGTGCTGTGCGGATTCAGAATTAGCTTGCACATAGAAAGAAGAGAGTAGTTGTACGTGGAGTATATTCTGCCTGGAGATTGGTGTCAAGTGGTGTCTCACAGGGATCTGTTCTGGGTCTTCTGCTCTTTGTGATTTTTATAAATGGCGTGGCTGAGGAAGTGGAAGGTTGGATTGGTTTCAAACATCAATCATCAGGCAGCACACGCAGTACGTTTTACCAATTACACTTTATAGTTATTACTAAGTCTATGAAATTAATATAAGTTCAATACAGAAAAAGGGAATGGAAAAGGCGCCGGATTTATCAAAGTTCAAGTTCTTTGTGCACACGTTGGAGCTCAGGAATTTCTTCGGGACCACCCTGACCCCGGCAACTCGCGGCTCGGGATTACCCGGAGTGATCAACCTGAGCCGTCCCACACGTCCATCGTCCTCCCGGTCTCTCGTCCGACTCCCCGCCAAAAGCCCCTGGTTCCCAGTCATATGAGACAGCATATCACCCCAAGAAAGAATAACATGGACACCCACTGGCTACCTGTATTAACCCAAGCAAATTTCTAGCTAGAGACTTTGTCAGCATTTAACATAACAAAGAAGCCATTTTAATTAACATACGCAGCAGTTTAAAAGATTATGCTTGATTATTTCTTTATTGATTCTCGTCTTATTTCCTCAGTGATTAAATGTGATTATGACTCTATAACCATTTCGGATCATGCTCCACTTAAGCTTTCTATTAAAATTCAGGCCAATACACAAAATAATAGACAATGGCGTTTTAATTCGTTGTTGCTTCAGGCCTCGGATTTTGTTAACTTTATGAATGAACAGATTGATCTTTTTTTTACAATTAACTATACAGAGGATATTTCTGTCAATGTTCTTTGGGACACTTTTAAAGCTTATATTCGTGGTCAGATTATCTCGTATTCTGCTGCTCTGAGGAAGAAGCTGAAGCAGGAGGAGTTGGTAATTGTGGACAAGATTAAGGAAATTGATAAGAAATATGTTATAGCTCCTTCTGAGGAGTTATATAAACAAAGAACTGAACTTCAAATGGAACACAGTTTATTACTCTCGTCCTCGATTGTAAACCAATTAAAGAAACCAAGAAGTGAATTTTATGTACACAGTGACAAAATTGGCAAACTGTTGGCTAATCAACTGAAGTCTAATTATGCTAAATCTCAAATTAATCAGATTTATAACCAAAGTGATCGACTGATACTTGATCATGTGGGGATTAATCAAACCTTCTGTGATTTTTACTCTTCCTTATATCAATCAGAGTCTCCTCGAGATTCTAAATATATGAATGATTTTTTAGATAATTTAGACTTCCCTGAGATTTCACAGGATATGTCTTCTATGTTAGATACTCCCATTACTATGGATGAGATTAAGAATGTTATTTTCTCTATGAATTTGGGGAAAGCTCCTGGCCCTGATGGGTTTACCGTAGAATTTTATAAATGTTTCGCTCCTTCATTAATCCCTTGGTTCTGTAGGGTTTTTGAGGCTTCATTAAAACTTGGTAAACTTCCTGAATCTTTCAATAGAGCGTCAATTTCTTTAATATTAAAGAAGGATAAAGATCCTGCTCAATGTGCATCTTACAGACCAATATCTTTATTAAATGTTGATTCTAAAATTTTTTCTAAGTTATTAGCAAATAGATTAGAAAAAGTACTTCCTTCTATTATTTCGGAAGACCAAACGGGTTTTATTAAAGGTCGTTACTCTTTTTTATAATATTCGCACACTGTTAAATATTGTTTATACTCCCTCACAAAATGTTCCTGAGTGTGTTATCTCTTTAGATGCTGAGAAAGCTTTTGATAGAGTAGAATGGCCTTATTTATTTAAGGTGCTTGAAATGTTTAATTTTAGCTCGAAATTTATATCCTGGATTAAACTGTTATATCATTCTCCTGTGGCCTCGGTCCGTACTAACTCTTTAAGTTCACCTTTTTTCCCTCTTTTTCGAGGTACTCGACAAGGTTGTCCTCTTAGTCCCTTATTATTTGATATTGCATTAGAACCTCTTGCAATTGCCATTCGAGAATCTCCAAATATTACTGGGATAACTTGGGGCTTAAAGTCCCATAAAATATCACTCTATGCTGATAATTTACTTTTATATATTTCTAATCCCCAAAAATCCATCCCGGCTGTTTTAGAGCTATTAGCACAATTTGGTCTTTTTTCAGGTTATAAATTAAATCTTAGTAAGAGTGAACTCTTTCCAATTAATAAACAACTTTCCTTATATTACAAATTTCCATTTAAATTGATTAATAATTATTTTTCATATCTTGGGATTAAAATTACTTGTAAATACAAAGATTTATTTAAGACTAACTTTTTACCATTAATAGACCATATTATTCAACTTTCATCTAAATGGTTTCCTTTATATTTAACTTTGATTGGTCGTATTAATGCAGTTAAGATGTTTTTTTTGCCAAAATTTTTATATATATTTCAGGCATTACCAATCTTTGTTCCAAAATCTTTTTTTGACAAAGTCGATTCTAAAATTTCTTCATTTATTTGGCAGAATAAAAACCCGAGACTGGGTAAAATACATTTACAGAAAGCTAAGAGAAATGGAGGTTTAGCATTACCTAACTTTAGATTTTATTATTGGGCAATTAATATTCGACATATGAAATTCTGGTTACTTGACCAGGATATACTATCCATTCCTAAATGGGTAGCATTGGAATTACAATCTGTTCAGGGTTTTACACTTGGCTCTATTTTAGGTTCCTCTCTTCCTTTTGATTTGAAACGCCTTAAACAGGTGTCTAACCCGATAGTTAAATATACCTTACGTATTTGGTTTCAATTCAGAAAATTTTTTGATCTTAATCAATTTGGGTTAGCGATTCCTATTTTAGGTAACATATTTTTTCCTCCCTCTTTTACGGATCGTGCTTTTCAAATTTGGAAGACTAAGGGTATTTCACGGTTTTTGGATTTATTTTTAGATGGTTCCCTTATGTCTTTTGAACAATTATCAAATAAATATAACTTATCAAGAATACATTTTTTTAGATATCTACAAGTTAGAAATTTCTTAAGTACTATACTCTCTTCCTTTCCAATGCTTCCTCCTACATACATTTTAGATACTATAATTAACCTTAATCCATGTCAGAAAGGTGCATCGGCTATGATTTATAATATTATTATGAAACTTAGGAAAGCTCCATTTGATAAGATTAGGGTAGATTGGGAACAGGAATTGGGGTTTATCATTTCCGTGGATGATTGGGGGCAGATTTTACAATTAGTCAATACTTCCTCTATCTGTGCTAAACATTCCCTAATTCAATTTAAAGTTGTTCATAGAGCACATATGTCCAAAGATAAGTTAGCACGCTTTTATTCTCATGTTAATCCTTTTTGTGATAGATGTCCGGGGCAGATAGCCTCTTTAACTCATATGTTTTGGTCTTGCCCTACTCTGGAAACTTTTTGGAGAGACATTTTTAATATTATCTCCAAGGTATTGAATATAGATATCTCTCCTCACTCTATTACTGCTATCTTTGGACTACCTAAAATTTCCAGTAATCTTTCCCCTTCAGCCCGTAGAATGATTGTGTTTCTTACTTTAATGGCGAAAAGATGTATCTTACAACATTGGAAAGAGCTTAATGCTCCAACTACATTTTTTTGGTTTTCTCAGACGATATTGTGCTTGAATTTGGAGAAAATTAGAAGCAATCTTTATGACTCCTCATTTAAATTTGAACAGACTTGGAGATCTTTTATTCAATATTTTCATTTAATGTAATATATACTCTTCTTGTTGTTGTTACTGTTTTTAATGGAGGTCGGGATTGAGGACGTGATTTTAAGTTTTTTAACTCTGTTTGGTTTCAAGTTAGCCCATTGCTTTGCTTTGCTTTTAGTTAGTTGCACGGTGGGTTTTTTTTGGGGGGTTTTTTTTCCTTTTCTCTATTGATATATATATAAAAATTAGTATACTATTATGTTACCTTGGTATGTTATGTTTAAATTACATTGTTTGCAGTTTTTTTTGTATTAATATCTTCTGTAATTTTATTATATTCTAACAGTGTATTAGTGTCTATATGGCTTACCATTTTGTATACTTATTCAATAAAAAGATTTAAAAAGAAAGAAAAGATTATGCTGGCATTCATAGCATGAGGATTCGAGTACAGGAGCAGGGAGGTACTACTGCAGTTGTACAAGGCCTTGGTGAGACCACACCTGGAGTATTGTGTGCAGTTTTGGTCCCCTAATCTGAGGAAAGACATTCTTGCCATAGAGGGGGTACAAAGAAGGTTCACCAGATTGATTCCTGGGATGGCAGGACTTTCATATGATGAAAGACTGGATCGACTAGGCTTATACTCTCTGGAATTTAGAAGATTGAGGGGGGATCTGATTGAAACGTATAAAATTCTAAAGGGATTGGACAGGCTAGATGCAGGAAGATTGTTCCCGATGTTGGGGAAGACCAGAACAAGGGGTCACAGTTTGAGGATAAAGGGGAAGCCTTTTAGGACCGAGATGAGGAAAAATTTCTTCACACAGAGAGTGGTGAATCTGTGGAATTCTCTGCCACAGGAAACAGTTGAGGCCAGTTCATTGGCTATATTTAAGAGGGAGTTAGATATGGCCCTTGTGGCTAAAGGAATCGGGGGTATGGAGAGAAGGCAGGTGTAGGGTTCTGAGTGGGATGATCAGCCATGATCGTAATGAATGGCGGTGCAGGCTCGAAGGGCCAAAAGGCCTACTCCTGCACCTATTTTCTATGTTTCTATGTTTCTAATCTAGAGATGGCCACATTCAGTTCTTTGGCAGTTACTGATTCTAATAGGCATTCATTTTGTAAATCTGTAAGCTTGGGTAGATCTAAAGAATACAATAAAGTGTTTTTTAGGGCTCATTGGAGGCCTGGGGTTGGGAGTACAGCTCTTGATAATATGTTTCAAAACTCTCTTGAATTTTCCCTATTGTACTCTCTACAAGCTTTGTCTTTGGATTCTTTATTTCATGAATTGTATTGTCTGCTTGTTGTTTACATAATTTATATGCTAACAATCGAGCTGATTTACCTCCTACTTCATAATTCTTTTGTCTCAGGTAAAGAAAATTTCTTTGAGTTTCCAATGTATAAATATCATCAATTTCACTTTGCCATTTCTTAATTTCCTGTTTTAAATTAGAATCACTTTTGTTGCTATCTACAACTTGAAGTTTTTTTAACTTTCCTTGAAGGTCTGTTAATTTTTGTGCATTGATTTGACCATTAGGTCAAAAATGTGTCTATAGAATGACCATTCACAACCTGGAGGAGCATAAACATTCAGCAATGTTATTTCTGTACCTTTTATTCTTCCTGTAATTTTTACAAATCGTCCATCTTTGTCTTTAGTCTCTGAAATATGTTCGTAATTAAGAGTACTTGATATTAAAGTAGCTACCCCTCTTTTGTGACTCAATTTATATGATGAATAAAATACATGCTTAAAGCCCATTCTTTTTAATTTTCCATGTTCAGATTGGCTCATATGTGTTTCCTGGAGGAAAGCTATTTGTGCCCTCTCTTTTTTCAATTTAGACATAATCTTATTTCTTTTAATTGGATTCAAAACCCCATTAACATTATAGGAAATTATTTTTACCAGTTCAATTTGCATTTTTCTCTAGTAGAAAAAACACTCTCCTTTTCTAACCAAACAGTAAGCAATCCCTTCTCAACAGTAAACCAAGACATATAACCACACACTAGACATTTTTGAACGTGTAACATTTGAACATTTTTCCCAACTTCCAAAAATGAGGCCTGAGCACCGACCCGCCTCAGTTCAGAGGGATAACCTCTATCTTCACCCTGTGTTAGAGGGCCTTCCGCAGTGTGAATAATCATAGAGAATTTTCTCCTATTTATGTCTCGACCATATTGCTATCATTCAAGTTATCCCGCCTAGTTTATTTTCAGTTACCAGTTTTCATTTTACTTTTAAGTCCGATTTACTCTTTTCAGTCATTTCTCTTAATTAATCTGTATTCTCTGTACATTCGCGTCTGAATATTTGCAGCTTTTCCTTGTAGTTTGACACTCTGGTTCGAGTGGAGCGTCCTCGCCCCACTAACTGCCACGACTTCTGCCGAATCCTCTCCAGTAGCGAATCCGGTTGGGTGATAACTTTAATAGGTAGTCCCCGGTCCGCCAGGTCCGACGTTGTCCCCTCCACCGTAGCGTAAGTTTTTGTCCCTTCGTCGTAAAAGTCTTTCAGCCGAGCTGGATACAGGGTCTGGAATCTGAAGTTGTTTTCCTTCAGGACTCTCCGTGTTTCCGTATATTCCTTCCATCTGGCAAGAATCCCCGGTGCGTAATCGTGGTCTAATCTGATTTTACAGTTGCTCTACATGAAACCTTTCTTTTGCCATGCCTGTTTAAGCACCTCTTCCTTTGTCCTATAACTGAGAAATCTGACCAGAATTGATTTGGGCTGGGCGCCTGCTGGGGGCTGTGGTGCCAACGCGCGGTGAGCCCTTTCTATCTGTCGGTCTTTTGAGTCTGGTATTTCAAGGTTCACTGTAAGCAGCTTCTCCACGAAGGGAATCACCAGTCCGGGTTTACCTTCAGTTTCTTCGGGAACTCCGCAGATCCTCAGATTTTCCCTTCTTGAGCGGCCTTCTTGGTCTATTAGCTTCCACTGGAGCTGCTCTTGTAGCTTTAGCATTTCTGCTATCACTTCCTCGGCGTTCTGTAGCTTCTCCTTAATTCCTACAATCCTCGCTTCGGCTTCATCTATCCGCGAGTTAGATTTTACTATTTCTCCTTTAATATCTTCCAGCTGTTTGTTGTTATCTTGTCGGAACTTACGAATCTCTCAGAGAATCAAAGACAGATTCACCGATTCCTCCTCATTATCTCCGTCCTGGCATGCTGTGGGAGAGCCAGGCCCGTCGCCTTGTTGCATCTCTTTGTGTTTATCGGCCTTCAGAGCGGACTTTTAAATCTTGCTCTTAGACATCATCCTTCCCCTTTTTATTAATAGAGTTATACAATATTAAGTATTTCGATTTTGGGGCAGTTTACCTTCTTTTTTGTCGAGAGACCTTTTCCTTACGCCGCCATTCCCTTGATGACCCGGAAGTCCCAATTTCAGTTGTTACGTACCCCGTAACTGTGTTGCCAAACCAGCAGAAATGGACCACTCAGTTGGAGTCTGGATTACTGGAACTAAGAAAGTTTTATTAAAGAAATAAGCAACACAGTACTCTAATAGTAAGGATATAAATGCAACAGGTCAGCAATGAATAAACACACATGTACACAGAACTAGGATAATGGGATCAGTCAAGCTCTATCACCATCTAGGGGTAAATGACCAGTTTCAAGTGACGCAAAGTTCAGTTCAATTGAGTTCAGTTCAGTTCACAGTAATCACTGTTGTGCCATTGGGGGCGGGGGGGGGTGAGAGAGAGAGAGCGAATGAATATTCAAATCGGATTCCAAACAGACCTTTGATATTCCTCGCAGTCAGCTTTCGGGCGAGCCCTTTGTAATGTCTTCTGAGGTCACCGACTGTGACCCCTCCGTTCCAGATACAATCGTTCTTCTGCGGTGAACCCGGCACCCAGGCAAGGGCAGACACACACCAGGTTCCCGCCCACCGTATCTGTCCACCCTGTGCGTCTATGGCTGGTCCTGCGACCAGACCTCCAAAACTCCCACCGACTTGTGGGGGGGGGGCGCACCACTTCCAGGGTCTCGTTACCTCGTGGTGTCGTGTGTGTTGTCTTAGCGAACCTGCCCCTTTTTATCCCCCTGCTGGGGTATCGCCTGTCCATCACACTTCAAAAAGTTCAGGGTTCAAAAGGAGCCGGTCTTGACAATACTCAGACCGGTGTCTCCTTCCGTTAAACTCTCTCATCTCTTCATTAACATTTCCAAATGCTGCTCCATTGTCTTACTTATCTCTCTCTCCTGAAGACAGGTGGCAGATCAACTGTTGATTCCACTGGTGCCAGCACAGGACAGTTAACATCTTAGTGTATGTGTACTTTTGTAACCCTCTTTCGTCATACCCCTCTCCTTTAAGGATTTTTACCGAGGTAAAAATTATAAGCATGAATACATTATTAGATACACACAAATATACATCTTCATCAGCTATTTGGCTAATACAGAGAATTTTAAGTTGTCAACACCTGGACAGGCAGTCAGCAATCACACTTTCCGTGCCTTTTATATGTGTTATTTTAATAATCCTCTAAACCAGGCTCCAACTTAGCAAACTACATAGTGGCCGAAAACACTGATGAATTGTGATCAGTGTAACCTCTCATTGGGTTTCGTCCCGGACCACGATAACAAGGGTTGTCTTATCCCGACTTAGTTTTCTTTAGCAAGGGCTTAGTAGGAGGGGGAGGGATAGTACCCGCAAAGTTATTGCAGAACTTCCTACAGTACCCCACCATCTCCAAGAGCCTTCTGAGGGCCCTCTTGTCTTTCGGGGTTGGGATGTCAGAGATAGCCCGCACCTTAGCTTGCATCGCTGCCAGCTGCCCCTGTGTTACCACAATTCCCAGATAAGTAACCTTCGCGTGGCCGAACTCATTTTTTTCAAGGTTCACTACCAAGCTGGCTTCAGACAGCCGTATTACATCGCCAATATACACTTCTGTGTTCCTTAGCCCGTTTGTCACTGAATTAATCATTCTATAGGAGTGTTGCTCACTAGGCTGACCTAATGTGACAACAGCCCCATGTCCCAGCTCTTTGCATCGCCTCGGGACATCTAGACCTATGTGCGCGTGCCGGTTAATTAGCTTTATCAATGGCCCGCTTTGTTCGGGGGTTAGGTGAGAGATCTTATCAGCAAAACGGGTCAACACAATAGACATCTCCCATCTGGTCGGCACCACACCTATCTTTTCAAAATGGGTCCTCCCCTTATCAGGTGGCACGTTGGCCTCATTAATTTTCATGATATCACCAGCTAGATCTGTTCTCTGACCGTGGTGGGCTTTTAACATGTTAATGACCTCTAACTGTGTTAACTCACGTCTGCAATAGTCAATAACATCCTTCCTCCTGTGCAGCCAGTAAACCTCTTTCATGATTCCGCCGACTGTCTTCCTCCCCCCAAAATGTCCACCGAGGGGTATCCTGTGGGCCAGGTTAAGAATCTCATCCCCATAAATTTTTGGCACCATCCCCCATTCCTCATCTGCGGGTACGGTACTTGGTCTCCCTTTCTTCCTTAGCACTCCCTCCTCCACACAATAGCCTACTGGCCCTCTTTTTAATCCTGCTTTAGAGAGAGCTGTTTCCTCGTCTCGCTCCTGTGCCTGTATAAAGTCCTTCTTTTCTAATGATAGATCTACCTTAATTTCCCCACTTCCTCCTGTTTCATTACACTCCTTCTTTTCACTTTCTACCCCCTCCTCGTACAAGGCTGGTAGAAACGTCTCAGCAGTCTCTCTGGACATACAGCGAGTCACTGCGCAAACGGGATGAACCTGTGAGTCCATGGGCGGGGCCTTAATGCTGGCAGGCTGACCTGTCAATCTCACCGCCGAGAACACAATTCCCCCGGCGAGGTCATCACCGAGCAAGACTTCCACGCCTTTCATCGGTAATTCGGGCCTCACCCCGATCGTGACTAGTCCAGAGACCAAGTTGCTTTGTAGGTGTATCTGGTGCAAGGGTACTGCTTCTGTCCCTTCCCCAATACCTTTGACCCTGACCTCCCCAGTCTGAGTCTCTGAACTAAACTCTAACACACTCCTCAATATCAATGACTGACACGCTCCCGTGTCTCTCCAGATCCGTACTGGAACTGGGTTTAACCCCTCCTTCACTGACACCAATCCGGCCGAGATAAACTTCTCGCGCCCTCCCTGAACTTTGGCAGACCTTTCCTCTCCTAGCGGTTCGTTTACCAGCTCGATACAGCCAGTCAAAATCCCCGTTTTTCCTTTTCCCATCTCCTTCTTTGGGGCAAAGCACCTGGACGCAAAGTGTCCGACTTTCCCACAATTATAACAGATGACCCCAGGAGACTTCCTACCAGACTGCTCCCAGTCTACCTTATCCTTCTCACTAGTCCCCGGCTTACTTTCTGACTTTTCTGGCGGACTCTCCCCGCCGTCCTGACTACCCTTCTGGTAGCCTTTACTCGGGGCAAACTTCATTTTATGCGTCAACGCATACTCATCCACTAACTTAGCAGTTGTGGCTAATGTGGCTGCCTCTTTCTCATCGAGGTAGGGTCTCATACCATCAGGGACACAACCTTTAAACTGCTCAATCAGGATCAGCTGTAGCAGTCTGTCATAATCCCCATCTACCCCTTTCGAGGCGCACCAACGCTCACAATATGTCTGCATTTCATGGGCAAACTCTAAATACGTGCGGTCCCACTGCTTCCTCGTATTCCAGAACCTCTGCCGGTGTGCCTCCGGGACCAACTCATAAATCCTGAGGATGGCCTCTTTCACCACCTCATACCTCTGGGCATCTTCCGCGGACAAAGCTGAGTAAGCTTGTTGGGCTTTTCCTTTAAATACACTCTGAAGCAAAACAGCCCACCTATCCCTCGGCCAGTCCTGACTTGCAGCAACTTTTTCGAAATGGACAAAGTACCGATCCACATCGGTATCGTCAAATGGGGGAACCAGCCTAACCTCCTGGGTCGCCCTGAACCCTCCACCTTGGTTCGGCATGGGCCCCTGCTCTGCCATCATCTTTAACCTCTCCAGCTCGAATTCCCTTTCCCTCTGTTTCTCTTCGTGTTCTAGCTGCCGTACTCGAGTCTCGAGTTCTCAGTTTTTCAAGCTGCACCTGTACTGCGTCTCCACCAGATTTTCCAATAGATATCACCTCCAGCTCCCCTTGGGGAAACACAGCTTTAGATACATAGTGCTCTACGATAGCTCTGTGTATCTCCTCTCTCCTCATTGTCGACTTCCCCTTAACAAGATTCAACCGTTTGGCCACAGCTGCCAATTCCGCTTTCCTGGCATCCTCTAATGCCTCCAAGGTCGGTGCCTTTAGAAATTCCTCAATCTCCATTTCTGCTGTTTGCTTTTTCTTTCTTTCAGGAATTTTAACCCAATCAATTTACCCCGTCCCAAATTTAGCGTTCAAAATCGCGGACGAGAACCCCACTTATATTACGTACCCCGTAACTGGGTTGCCAAACCAGCAGAAATGGACCACTCATTTGGAGTCTGGATTACTGGAACTAAGAAAGTTTTATTAGAGAAATAAGCAACACAGTACTCTAATAGTAAGGATATAAATGCAACAGGTCAGCAATGAATAAACACACATGTACACAGAACTAGGATAATGGGATCAGTCAAGCTCTATCACCATCTAGGGGTAAATGACCAGTTTCAAGTGACGCAAAGTTCAGTTCAATTGAGTTCAGTTCAGTTCACAGTAATCACTGTTGTGCCATTGGGGGCGGGAGGGGGTGAGAGAGAGAGAGCGAATGAATATTCAAATCGGATTCCAAACAGACCTTTGATATTCCTCGCAGTCAGCTTTCGGGCGAGCCCTTTGTAATGTCTTCTGAGGTCACCGACTGTGACCCCTCCGTTCCAGATACAATCGTTCTTCTGCGGTGAACCCAGCACCCAGGCAAGGGCAGACACACACCAGGTTCCCGCCCACCGTATCTGTCCACCCTGTGCGTCTATGGCTGGTCCTGCGACCAGACCTCCAAAACTCCCACCGACTTGTGGGGGGGGGGGGGCGCACCACTTCCAGGGTCTCGTTACCTCGTG
Source organism: Mobula hypostoma (assembly GCF_963921235.1). NCBI lineage: Eukaryota > Metazoa > Chordata > Chondrichthyes > Myliobatiformes > Myliobatidae > Mobula > Mobula hypostoma. Next base: position 67,904,234 of record NC_086113.1, on the reverse strand, counting down.
GTGTCGTGTGTGTTGTCTTAGCGAACCTGCCCCTTTTTATCCCCCTGCTGGGGTATCGCCTGTCCATCACACTTCAAAAAGTTCAGGGTTCAAAAGGAGCCGGTCTTGACAATACTCAGACCGGTGTCTCCTTCCGTTAAACTCTCTCATCTCTTCCTTAACATTTCCAAATGCTGCTCCATTGTCTTACTTATCTCTCTCTCCTGAAGACAGGTGGCAGATTCAACTGTTGATCCCACTGGTGCCAGCACAGGACAGTTAACATCTTAGTCTATGTGTACTTTTGTAACCCACTTTCGTCGCACAGTATATTGTGAACATGTTCAGAAGTATCATGGATTCTTGCACCTGGTAGTCAAGCTACCATCCATGGTTCTCTTTCACGTCCACAGAATTGGTTATCTGTCCCCCTAACAATCCATATCCCTATTACTGCTGCCATCCTCTTCCGTTCCCTACCTTTCTGAGCCACAGGGACAGACTTGGTGCCAGAGGCATGGCCGCTATTGCTTCCCTCAGATAGGTTGACCCCATCAACAGTACTCAAAATGGAGTACATATTTTTGAGGGGGAGCTTTGCATCTGGGAATCTCATTTTTGCCCCCAAAACCTCCTGTCCATTCCCCTATCACCACAGCGTGCATCTTTTGCCCCATTCCCTTCTGAGTCACAGAGGCAGACTAAGTGCCAGAGAACTGACCACCATGACTTTCCTCTGTTCCCTTCTTTGTGAGACTGTCGGCCAGCTGTTCCTTTCTATTTGACCATTTGAAGTGATGAGTTTTTGGTGCTTGGATTAGTATCCTGATCCTGTTTATCTCTAGATGAAGCCTCTTCTCTGCAACTGACCTGGTGGATTGATGGCATCAACCAGAGAGTATTTGACTGTGACACGAGCTATTTGTCGAATGATCTTCTATGGGTCACCATGGACAAGCTCAGAATAGAGTGTGTCCAGATAAATAGCACTGACAATACCTTCAGACATTGCAATAGTTTCCCCTGCTAGCGTACTATGTACAACTCTTCAGATCCTTTTTGATTACCAACAGAGAGGTGAAAATCTTCCCTCTTCTCCCATTACTATGATTAAATACCACCCCCCCCGAGTACCTCTGTCAGTGAGGTTTCTAAGTGAGCTATCACTGAAGACCATGAACCTCAGTGAGCCATCTTTCCCAAGTGTTGAAACTTCAAGATTACTTTTGCAGAGTGAATTTTCCACACTATCTCGTTTGCCTCATGTAAAGTTTTTACTGGGCATTACTTGTGCTGGACGCCAAGTTGCAGGCATCAAACATGATGTCAGATCTGCTTGGCCTTGCCACCCACAGAATCTGACTCTTTGATCTGAGTTTCTTCACTGAGGGGTGCATCCTGCTGGCGGGCACATGAGGATTCTCGGCGGATTGTCCGGAGATTCCTTATGTAGCTTCCTTGGTGCAGTTGTGCTGTTTCATCAACAGCAGGGATGTCTTACCCTAAACAGCAGAATCTGTCACACCTTCCCCGCCCAACCTGACAAGCTCACTCTAGCTGAGGGATAACTGTTGTGACAAAGTTTTGTGAGCCTCCCCATATGAAGTTATCTACACGATAGGCAAGTATTCCAATCGCATGATATTCTGAACCTTGCCAGTAAAAATCAGTTGGACCCACTTGTGACATCTTGCCACCTGTTTTCAACATTATTTCATTGACGTTTTTATACCAGTAGAGTGATACATCTGCTAGACCATACAAACACTTTTCGAGTTTCCCCAGTGTTCCCTCATTTCCGGCTTCAGTTGGGGGTTGAATGTAAATGTCACAGGACAACTCCATTCCTTGTAAGAATGTGGATTTTATGTCCATGGGATGGGGTTGCCAAAGCTTTCGGCATATCGCTGAGAGAGGTTGTCGGAGAGACTCTGATGCACATGTTGATGAGTCTTTTTGGAGTTCTTTTATGTTCAGTTCCTCTTGCCGCTAGGCATACCTTTGGAGTAATTCCTGTCAGGGTTTCTTTCAGGGTGCACACCATCTAGTAGACACCGCGTTTTTGTCAATGTCTCTTCTGACTTCCTCAAACACTCCAACTACTGATTTCATCCTGTTTTGCAGATTCAAATGACACCTCCTCAGTTAATAGGACATCTTCATCTCGGCATTTCTTGAATTTTGGGCATATTGCTGGTGTCTTGCACAGTGAAGATTGATGTAAAATCTTACTGAGGTCATCCACCATGCCTTTTTTCCCCTAATACTACCTCTCCAGTATCATTTTCCAGTGGTCCGATATCTATTCTCACCTCTCTTTCACTCTTTTATATTATTGGTTAGCTTACCTTCATATTTCATTTTTCGTCTCCTTTTTAGTTGCCCTCTGTTGGCTTTTGAAAGCTTCCCACAACCTTTTGCTGTATTGTATGTCCTCTCTTTTGCTTCTATGCCATCCTTGACTTCCTTTGTCAGCCACAGTTGTCTCAACACCCTTTTAGAATACTTCTGCTTCTTTGGGATGTATCTATCCTGCACTCTCAAAATTGCTTCCAGAAACTCCAGCCATGGCTGTCTTGCTGTCATCCCTGCTAGTTTCCCTTTCAATCAGTTTAGGTAAGCTCTTCTCTCATGCACTGTTTCTTTTTACTCCACTATAATACTGATACATCTGATTAGAGCTCCCTCACCCCCCTCAAACTACAGGTTAATTATGATCATAAGGGTTATTTCACCTTTTTTTCCCTGGTTAATTTCCCTTAATCTGGTTCATTACACAACACCCAGTCCAGAACTGCCTTTACCCTAGTGGGCTCAACCACAAGCTTCTCAAAAAGCCTCTACAAACCAAGCACCAAGCTGCTTTTCCCATTCTACCTACATATTGACATCCCCCATGACTATTGTAACATTGCCTCTTATACATGCCTTTCTAACTGCCCTAGTAAGTTGTACCCACATTCTGAATATTGTTTGGAGGCTTGTTCAAAAGACCCATCGGGATCTTTTTACTCTTACAGTTTCTTTAACTCTACCCACAAGTATTCTACATCATCTGATGATATGCCATTCCTTTCTAAGAATTTGATTTCCTTATCACAACTTGACTCCTCTTCTCCCCGCTTCTTTTCTAAGCTCCAGAGCCAGACTCAGTGCCGGAGACCTGGTCACTGTGGCTTTCCCCAGGTAGGTTCCCCCTCTCCCAACAGTATCTAAGGCAGTGTACCCATTATTTGAGGGCCACTCTGCACTACCTGCCAATTACCTTTCCCTCTCCGGACAGCGACCCAACTACTGGTGTCCTGCAGCTTAGTGGTGACTACCTCCCTGTAGTTCCTACCTTTCACCTCCTCATTCTCCCGCACGAGCTGAAGGTTATCCAGCTGTAGTCCCAATTTCCCCGGCAAGGTTTGCAAGGAGTTACAGCCGAATAGACTGGGTGAGGATATAGTTGTCAGGGAGGTCTCCCAGAGTCCCTCATCTCACACAAACAACACAAATAGAACTGAAAAAATACCAAATCCATTTTAGTGCAAAGTGATCAAGGTGATGTGAGCGTAGATAAACCGTAGTGACTAGGGTTATGTCAGTAGGTTCAAAAAGTGAATGGTTGAATGGAAGTAGCTGTTCTTGAAGCCAGTGGTGTGGGACGCCAGGCTTCTGTACCTTCTGCCTGATGTAGCTTTGTGGAAGTAGCATGGTGTGAATGGAGGAGATCATTGATGTTGGCTGTTGTTGCTTTGAGGCAGTCCCTGCCGTAGATACTAGTGAAGGTGGGGAGGGATGAGCCTGCGATGTACTGGGCTGAGTCCACTGCTCTCCGCAGCTTCTTCACTCTGCATATTTGAATTGCCATTCCAATCGGGGACTTTGTAAGAAAGGTTTTTGAATCATTGATCTGGAACAGGATTAATGGTCACCAGGAGGAAAATGGATGAGTTCAGGCAAGCCAATGTGGATTTGTTGAGTGCAGACGGTGATTAAATTTGAGGCAGTGATTAGAACACTTGAGTTGATATGGTTTACATGGACATCCAAAAGGCTTTTGATAAATGGTGCATTACAGGCATATCAACACAGTTAAAAATGTGCTGCAAATGAGACAAAGTTGGCAAGGTAACAGCCTACAGAGGATTGTGGTGAATTATAAACATGAGAGTTTGTGGATGATGGAAATCCAGAGCAACACACTCAGAATGCTGGAGGGACTCAAGTACGGAAATGAATAAACAGTCAACGTTTCAGGCTCAGACCCTGTGTTGGTTGATTCATGAATTTGATGAATTGTTTTTTTCACATTGGAGGAAGATGAATAGAGGTTTTCTCCAAGGACAGTTGTAGGTACATTTTTAACAATCTGTGTAAATTATAATTACCTAGACCTGCAGGAGAGCAGATGATAATTTCTAAATTTGCAAATATTCCAAATCTATTGTGACCTGTGAAGATGACAGTGATAGATTACGGCAGGATATGAACAGGCCAGTGGGATGAGCAGACACATGACAAAAGAAGTTTCGGGTAGAGAAATATGAGATGATTCAGTGTGGTAGGAAGAATGAGTTGAAGTAATATACACTAATGGCCATTTAGTTAGGCACAGGTACCTCTGTACCTGGCAAAGTGGCGACTGAGGGTAGGTCCATGCACCTCTGCTGCTGTACACATTCACTTCAAGTTCCAACCTGTTGTGCATTCAAGGATGGTCTTCTACACACCACTGCTGTAATGCATGGTTATTGGATTTACTCTCAACTTCCTGTCAGCTTGAACCAGTCTGGCCATTCTCCTCTCTCATGAACAAGGCATTCAGAGTTCAGCAGAGGAGGACAAAGGGCTTAATTAGGAAGGGGAAAAAAGATTATGAGAGAAAACTGGCAGGGAACATAAAAACGGACTGTAAAAGCTTTTATAGATAAGTAAAAAGGAAAAGACTGGTAAAGACAAATGTAGGTCCCCTGCAGACAGAAACAGGTGAATTGATTATGGGGAGCAAGGACATGGCTGACCAATTGAATAATTACTTTGGTTCTGTCTTCACTAAGGAGGACATAAATAATCTTCCAGAAATAGTAAGGGACAGAGGGTCCAGTGAGATGGAGGAACTGAGTGAAATACATGTTAGTAGGGAAGTGGTGTTAGGTAAATTGAAGGGATTGAAGGCAGATAAATCCCCAGGGCCAGATGGTCTGCATCCCAGAGTGCTTAATGAAGTAGCCCAAGAAATAGTGGATGCATTAGTGATAATTTTTCAAAACTCGTTAGATTCTGGACTAGTTCCTGAGGATTGGAGGGTGGCTAATGTAACCCCAATTTTTAAAAAAGGAGGGAGAGAGAAACCGGGGAATTATAGACCAGTTAGCCTAACGTCGGTGGTGGGGAAACTGCTGGAATCAGTTATCAAGGATGTGATAACAGCACATTTGGAAAGCGGTGAAATGATCGGACAAAGTCAGCATGGATTTGTGAAAGGAAAATCATGTCTGACGAATCTCATAGAATTTTTTGAGGATGTAACTAGTAGAGTGGATAGGGGAGAACCAGTGGATGTGGTATATTTGGATTTTCAAAAGGTTTTTGACAAGGTCCCACACAGGAGATTAGTGTGCAAACTTAAAGCACACGGTATTGGGGGTAAGGTATTGGTGTGGGTGGAGAATTGGTTAGCAGACAGGAAGCAAAGAGTGGGAATAAACGGGACCTTTTCAGAACGGCAGGCGGTGACTAGTGGGGTACCGCAAGGCTCAGTGCTGGGACCCCAGTTGTTTACAATATATATTAATGACTTGGATGAGGGAATTAAATGCAGCATCTCCAAGTTTGCGGATGACACGAAGCTGGGTGGCAGTGTTAGCAGTGAGGAGGATGCTAAGAGGATGCAGGGTGACTTGGATAGGTTGGGTGAGTGGGCAAACTCATGGCAGATGCAATTTAATGTGGATAAATGTGAAGTTATCCACTTTGGTGGCAAAAATAGGAAAACAGATTATTATCTGAATGGTGGCCGATTAGGAAAAGGGGAGGTGCAACGAGACCTGGGTGTCATTATACACCAGTCATTGAAAGTGGGCATGCAGGTACAGCAGGGGGTGAAAAAGGCGAATGGTATGCTGGCATTTATAGCGAGAGGCTTCGAGTACAGGAGCAGGGAGGTACTACTGCAGTTGTACAAGGCCTTGGTGAGAGCACACCTGGAGTATTGTGTGCAGTTTTGGTCCCCTAATCTGAGGAAAGACATCTTTGCCATAGAGGGAGTACAAAGAAGGTTCACCAGATTGATTCCTGGGATGGCAGGACTTTCATATGAAGAAAGACTGGATGAACTGGGCTTGTACTCGTTGGAATTTAGAAGATTGAGGGGGGATCTGATTGAAGCGTATAAGATCCTGAAGGGATTGGACAGGCTAGATGCAGGAAGATTGTTCCCAATGTTGGGGAAGTCCAGAACAAGGGGTCACAGTTTGAGGATAGAGGGAAAGCCTTTTAGGACCGAGATTAGGAAAAACTTCTTCACACAGAGAGTGGTGAATCTGTGGAATTCTCTGCCACAGGAAACTGTTGAGGCCAGTTCATTGGCTATGTTTAAGAGGGAGTTGGATATGGCCCTTGTGGCTACAGGGGTCAGGGGGTATGACGGGAAGGCTGGGGCGGGGTTCTGAGTTGGATGATCAGCCATGATCATAATAAATGGCGATGCAGGCTCGAAGGGCTGAATGGCCCACTCCTGCACCTATTTTCTATGTTTCTATGTTTCTATTTCCACCTACAGAACTGCCTCTCACTGGATGTTTTTATAAAATTGCACCATTCTCTATAAACTTGAGAGACTGTTGTGCTTGAAAATCCTAGGAGATCAGCAGTTTCTGAGATACTCAGATCATACTGCCTGGCACCAACAGTCAAAGTCACTTAGATCGCATTTCTTCCCAATTCTGATAAATGCCTGAACAACAGCTAAACCTCTAGACTATGTCTGTATGCTTTTGTGCTTTAAGCTGCTGCCACGTGATTAGCTGATTAGACAGTGCATTAACATACTGGTGTGTCTAATAAAGTGGCCACCTAGTGTTTGTGGAATGATACTTCCATGCACTCTGCCGGAGGAGATGGTTGAGGCAGGTACAATAATAACTTTTAAAAGACAGTTGGACAGGAAGATGGATTGGAAACATTTGGAAGGTTATGGCCACATGTGGGCAAGTTGTCAGTGAGGCAACTTGGATGGCAGTTGGGCAGGAGGGCCTGATTCGTGCTGTCTGACACTTTGACTCTCTAGTCAGAGGGTTTCCTGTGGTTTTTCCTCTCTAAAAATAGGTACACCGTGTTGGATGCATCAAGGACCAAGCCTGTGATACCACAGATGGCTCTACTGTATGGCAAGGGGAAGGAAAGACTGGCGAGCTATCGTGTTGGTGTCTCGATGGTGAGAGGAGCCGGCAGGCATTTCTATGGCCATGAACAAGAGCCCCAGAAGGTCTCTTGCCTCCTTGGAGCTGCAGGCCACGCTGAAAGGGGATGAGCCAGCAGTCATGCTCCATGTTGGTACTAACAACAAGAAGGATGAGACCCTGTAAAGTGAATTTAGTGAAATAGACTGTTGAAGATCAGGACCTTCAAGCTAGTAATTATTTGGGTTACCTCCAGTGTCACATGCTCGTGAGGTCAGAGAAATGTGTAGTTGAAGGGTCGAGGCAGAAGAGAGAGCTTTGGATACTTGTTTCATTGGGACCGCTTCAGATGAAGGTGGGACTTGTAGAAGCAAGACTAGTGCACCTGAAATGGAAGGGGACCAATATCATTACAGGGAGGTTTGCTCAAGCTGTTGGGGAAGCTTAAACTAATTTGGCAGGGGAATGTGCCATAGAACAGTAGTAGAGGCAGGTAGGAAGCTGTTGTCAAATATAGAGTACAAACCAGACCAATATACGAGTAGATGGGAGCATGATAAGGTGGACAAATTAAAATGCATTATTCTCAAATGCAAGGGCACTGAAGGCAAGACTGCTGATCTTAACATGTCAAGCAGCACAAGGAAATACAGTAATTTTATCAGCTACAATTTTATCAACAAGGCTGAAAGCAGGCTCAGTTTTCCATGGTAATAAAGTTTTGGGTGTGAAGAAGCATCAGGAAGCAAGAGAGGAGAGGTAATCACAATATTGATCAGGGACAGCATTACTGCAGTGTCCAGGGATGATGTAAGGCATCTACCATTGGGCAGGAGTCCCACACCACGAATTTTATATATTCAGTTCTTGAACTAAACAGAACAACACATCCCATTTTGATCACTTTGCACTAAAATAGACTTCATTATTTTTCTAACTATATTCTTTCTTGTAAAGTTGTAGGTATGTAATTTATGTTTAATTTATGTGTTTCTTGTAAATGTTCTTTATGTGTTGCTCTTTCCTGTTATGCTGCTGCAAGTAAATTTTTCATTGCACCTGTGCTTGAGGTATTTGTGCTTATGACAATTGGCCCAACTTCCTTTGAAGTCTTGGAAGGCTCTTCCAATGAAACCAAGTGATAAATTTGGAAATAAGAAATGGAGCTTCACTTTTCTGGTACCATCCAACAGTAAGTGGGAGTTAAAGGAGCAGATATGTAGACAGCTCATAGAGAGGTGCAAGAACAATACGGTTATAGTTCTGGGGGATTTTAACTTCCTCTAAATTGATGGCAAATGCCTTACAGCGAGGGGTTTAGGTGGGATGGAAATTGAAAGTGCATTCAGGAGTTTTCATGGTTGAAGAAGGAGAAAAGGGAACACGTCAGATCTGGGTGACTGAAAAGAGGAGAAGGAAATGAGTAAAGCAAAGAAAAGCTTTGAAATATCACCGATAGACAGATTGAGGAGAATTTGGAAGTTGCCCTCCAAGTCATATACCATACTGACTGAAGTAAATCACATTCCTTCACCAGCATTCAAAGTCCTGAATGCCTCTCACTGAAAGCATTGTAAGTATTCCACACCTCAGTGTCCGCAGTGGTTCAATAACGCAGCTTAATGCCACCTTCTGTGTGAAATGGGTTGAAAAATGTCTACATTAATGTGAGAAATATCAGGCTGATGAATTTAGAGCATGGATCAATACATGAAGCTATAACATTGTGGCCATTATGATGACAGAGATGGGGTTGACTGATGGATGTTCTGAGATTTAGATATTTGAAGGGGGACAGCAAGGGAGGTAAAAGAGGTGGAGGGAGTGGTATTGCTAATCAGGAATAGTAGCACAGTTGCAGAAAGGGAGGACATTGTGGAGCGATCATCTCTCAGTCAGTGTTGATGAAAGTCAGAAACAGGACGAGAGCAATCACTCGATTGGGAGTTGTACCGTATAGCCTACAGTATAATAGGGGACTACCTTATGTTTTAGTAACACGACGTTGAATGCACTATTAGGTGCAAATTGAGCATGCACTATTAAACGCGTATTGATCTGTACGTGTGTGCCGAGTTCAGTTTCTACCAGTAAAGAACCATGAACCTTAGCTCCCGTCTCCAGTGTTTTTATTAATAGCATTGTTGTGTAACCAGGCCACATACACAATAAATTGGCGACGAGGTAAATGAACCTACATCTTATCAGTACGCCGGGTCTTAGTTGATAATGACACTCGGAAGAAGAGCGCAAGGAACGAGCCAAGGAGCGGGAGAAGGAGGCAGAGCGAGGCCGTGAGTCTGAAAGGAAGCAGGAGCACAGCCGGGGTCTGGAACGTCGGGAGACCAAGAGTCACAGTCGGAGCCGCAGCATGTCCAGCCGAGACCACAGCCGGCTCTGACCCCCAGGGGCTGAGGGTCTGCCTGCCCCAGAAGGGAGATAAAAAGGAGTGACAGACACATCTAGATGGACTATGGTATTAATGGATTTGTGGCTAAGTTTGCCGATAATATAAAAAAAGGTGGAGGAGCGGGTAGTGTTGAGGAAACAGAGAGTCTGCAGAGAGACTTAGATAGTTTCAGAGAATGGGCAAAGAAGTGGCAAATGAAATACAATGTTGGAAAGTGTATGGCAGCTCATGGGCTGTATTTCCTACAGTTCAGGAGAATGATCTCACTGAAACATTCCAAATGTTAAAAGGCCTGAACAGATTAGATACGGCAGAGTTATTTCCCATGGTAGGAGATTCGAAGACAAGAGGGCATGATTCAGAATTGAAGGACGTCCATTTAGAACTGAGATGCGGAGAAATTACTTTAGACAGAGGGTGGTAACACTGTGGAATTTGTTGCCGTGAACGACTGTGGAGGGCAAGTCATTGGGTGTATTTAAGGCAGCGATAGATAGGTTCTTGATTAGCCAGGGCACCAAAGAGTATGGGGAGAAGGGAGAGGAGTGGGGATGACTGGAGGAATTGGATCAGCACGTGATTGAATGGTGGAACAGACTCGACAGGCCAAATGGCCTACTTGTGCTCCTATATCTTATGGTCTTATGGTCTTCGCAGCCTTCTGTGGCAATGAATTCCACAGATCATCCCTCTGACTAGAGAACCTCATCTACATCTTTGTTCTAAAGAAGGAGGCAAAAGAAAGGGAATTATAGGCCATTGAACTGACCAGTGTTTGGAAGGATGTTAGGGTCCATTATTAAGGGTGAGGGTTTGGGGTACTTTGATACATGATGTCAGAGTGGATTCCTTAAGGGGAAATCTTGCATGATAAAGCTGTTGGAATTCTTTGAGGAAATAGTAGGCAGGATAGACAAAGGAAATCAGTGGATATGTCTACATGGTTCTTCAGAAGACCTTTGACAAGGTGCTGTACCTGAGGCTACTATATAAGGTAAGAGCCCATGGTATTAAGGGAAGTTATTAGCAAGGACAGGAGATAGTCATAGTCATAGTCATACTTTATTGATCCTGAGGGAAATTGGTTAAATTGGCTGACTGGCAGGAGGCAAAGAGTGGGAATAAAGGGGGCCTTTATGAGTTGGCTGCCAGTTACTAATGGTGATCTGTGGTAGTTGGTTTTGGGACCATTTCTTTCACGTTGTGTGTCAATGATCCGGATAACAGAATTGATGGCTTGCAGGCAGAATTGGTAGTAAGGAAAACAAATACAATATTAGCATTCATTTCAAAAGGACTAAAATTTGAAAGCAAGGATGTAATTCATTGATCAGACTGCATTTGGAGTACTGTGAGCAGTTTTGGCCCTTTATCGAAGAAAAGATGTGCTAGCTTTGGAGGAGGTCCAGAGGAGGTTCACAGGAATAATAACAGGAAAGGAAGGTTTAACGTATGTTTGATGGCTCTGGGTCTGTACTCACTGGAGTTTGGAAGAATGAGGGCTTATCTGATTGAAACTTATTGAATATTGAAATGCCTAGATAAAATAGACATTTAAAGGATCATTTCTATAGTGAGGGCACAGTCTCAGAATAGATGGATGTCCCTTCAGAACAAAGAGGAGGAGAATTTCTTTAGCCAGAGAGTGCTGTATCTAGGGATAGTCAGCTTGTCTCTGTCTCACTGCTTGGATCAAACCTTTTGAAGTGATAACTAACTGCATTGATGAGAGGGGTGCAGTGGATATTGTCGACATGGACCTTTGACCAGCTTCATAGCTAATCCACTCCAGAAGATTATAGCCCATAGGATCTGGGGCAGGCTGCAAACTGGCTCGGTCACAGGGGCAGCTGAAGGATTAGAGGGGATATTGGGGGGTGGGGTAGCGATTGGAGTTTGGAAAACACTGCCTGAGGGTGAGTGGAGACAGAGGCTCTCATAAAATTTAAGAAGAAGTTGGATGAGCACTTAGGTCACCAAGACATACATGGTTGCAGGCCAAATGTAGGTAAGTAAATTTAATGTAGATAGGTGCAATGGTCAGTGTGTTCGTGGTAGGCTGAAGGCTGTGGTCCATACTGAGTCCAGCAATCAGTCCCTTTCCTTTGCCTCCGTGTAGTGTATTGTCTATGTCATGTCAATCATCTCCTGTATTGGCACCAGCCCTAATCCCCCCTACGCCTACACTGCAGGCAATTTACAGAGGAGTGCATCAACTGGAACAGCTTTGTGATTTGGGATGTGTCCAAGGCTAATTCCTGCAGTCACAAGGGAACGTGTAAACTCTGCACAGACTGGATCAGAGATCAGGCTCAAACCTAGAGTCTACAGCTGAGACTGAGTAACAGAGGCCAATGTTCATGATAGATTACCAAAGCTTTATAGATAGTTTCTGTTTTGCTTCTTTTATTGAGATGTACTAAATATTGACAGATGAGCAATTAAATTATTTCAGCCTTGTAACATTACTGTTTATAAGAAATTGGCCAGAATTAAAGGCAAATCTGCAAAGTCCTGTGTGTATATTGCATTATACAATCTTAGAAACCAATTTGCATTATTTACCATAATAAATAGAATTCCAAACAGTGACACAAATTAAATTTTCTGTACAGAATCTGATACATTTGGGTTTTAGTTATACTTTATGATGAATATTCATACTCTTCAGCACTGCGCCGACCAAAATCCATCCATCCCATGTAATCTCTATCAGTTATCCTGTGGGGCAGGTCCTGTTTCTGCAGGGCTCCCAGAGAACCTGACAAAGACAAAGACAATATTACATATGCAGGATATTGTACTTACTCTAAATTTGCTTCATTTATTGTCAGAATCAAACATTGAAGGACTAGAGGCTAACACATGCTGAGCTAGATTTCCCATGATGCCGGGGAAACTGAAGCCTGAAGGAATTTTGGGAGTCTAAACCAATCGGTGTTCCGAGTTACTGGTGAATTTAGCTTCATGTACCTTGTCTCAAAATAATGATCTTAGTTATAAGTCATAAGGGGAAGGAAATAGAGAGTTCCAACTATTTGTGAGGAAGAATAAAAGACGTTAATTTGAGATCATTGAGTCTGAAAGAAAATACGGAGAGCTGGTATATATTTTAATTCGTAAGGGATTGAAGATGTATGTGTTCAGATCAGCCTATGTGGTTTTGTATTAAATCATGCAAAGTTAATACGCAGATACAGCAAACAGTTGGCCAGACAAATTGTATGGTGACCTTCAATACAGTGAGATCTTACTACAATTTATAAGCCCCCAGGGTCTTCCTGCACTATATAGGCCCCTGGTATGAGAGTGCATCTGGAATATTGTGCAGAGATGTGTTCTCCTAATGCAAGGAAGGGTAACATTGAGATGGATAGAGTGCCACCAGGATGTCAGACTTAACCTGTGAGGAGAGATTAAGCAGTCAGAGCCCACACACTCTCCTGAGGTGAGAGGAATGAGATGCTATCCTCATGAAACGTTCAAGATCATTGCTAGGTGTTTCTGTGTGGAGTGTTTATGTTCTCCTTGTGACTGCAGGGCTTCCCCAGAATGTTCCGGTTCCCACCCACATCCAAAAGGTGTGTGGGTGGCAGGCTCGACAAGAAGCTCAGAGACCTCGGCCTTCACCCTGCCTTGTGTAGCTGGATCCTGGACTTCCTGTCAGATGGCTGGCAGGCAGTAAGAGTGGGCTCCCTCACTTCTGCCCCTCTGACCCTCAACACAGTTGCCCTCAGGGCTGTGTCCTAAGCCCCCTCCTTTACTCTCTGTATACCCATGACTGTGTCGCCACCCACAGCTCCAAACTGCTAATTAAATTTGCTGACGACACTACATTGATTGGCCTAATCTCAAATAATAATGAGGCAGCCTGCAGAGAAGAAGTCATCACCCTGACACAGTGGTGTCAAGAAAACAACCTCTCCTTTAATGTCGCAAAAACAAAGTAGCTCACTGTGGACTACAGGAAGAATGGAGAAAGGCTAACCCCTATTGACATCAATGGATCTGGGGTTGAGAGGGTGAACAGCTTTAAGTTCCTCAACATACATGTCACCAAGGATCTCACATGGTCTCTACAAACCAAATGTGTGGTGATAAAAGCACAACAGCACCCCTTTCACCTCAGATGGTTAAGAAGTTTGGTATGGGCCCCCAAATCCTAAGAACTTTCTACAAGGGCACAACTGAGAGCATCCTGACTGGCTGCATCACTGTCTGGTATGGGAACTGTACCTCCCTTAATCACAGGACTCTGCAGAGAGTGGTGGGAAGTGATGTGAACTTCCCACTATTCAGGATATTTACAAAGACGGGTGTGTAAAAAGGGCCCGAAGGATCACTGGGGACCCAAATCACCCCAATCACAATCTATTCCAGCTGCTACCATCCGGGAAATGGTACCGCAGCATAAAAGCCAGGACCAACAGGCTCCAGGACAGCTTCTTCCACCAGGCCATCAGACTGATTAATTCATGCTGATACAATTATATCTCTATGTTATATTGACTGTCCTGTTGTACATACTGTTTATTATAAATTACTATAAATTGCACATTGCACATTTAGACAGAGACATAATGTAACAATTTTTCTTCTGCTACTGAGGCCTGCATCGGTCAGGGTCAACTATGCATACTGCCCAAGCCAGGGCAGTACGATATGGGGAGCAAGCTGTTGCCCATGTAGCAAGCTTCCTCTCTTCTCCCTGCTGATGAACCCGTACAGTTTGGCAGGAGCTGCCAGTCAGCACTGAACTCAGTGTAGGACTGCCTTAGTGACTCCAACTCCAGATTTTTCCTTCGGGGTTTACTCCCAAAGCCTTCCCCATGAGTAGGCATAGCTGCTAGGCAGCGGAGGTTTGAGATCAGAGTTTTCCTTCTCCTAGATGAGCTGCCAACCACAGCTGACAATTGGACCCTCCCTCTGCAATTGGATCCTCGACTTCCTAACTGGAAGACCACAATCTGTGCAGATTGGTGATAATATCTCCACCTTGCTGACCTCAGGGGTGTGTGCTTAGCCCACTGCTCTACTCTCGCTATACCCATGTCTGTGTGGCTAGGCATAGCTCAAATACCATCTGTAAGTTTGCTGATGATACAACCAATTTTGGTAGAATCACAGATGGAGACTTGAGGGCGTACAGGAGCGCGATATGCCAACTAGTGGAGTGGTGTTGCAGCAACACCTGGTACATCAGTAAGATGAAAGAGCTGATTGTGGACTTCAGGAAGGGTAAGACGAAGGAACACATACCAATCCTCATAGAGGGATCAGAAGTGGAGAGAGTGAGCAGCTTCAAGTTCCTGGGTGTCAAGATCTCTGAGGACCTAACCTGGTCCCAACGTACCGATGTAGTTATAAAGAAGGCAAGACAGCGACTATACTTCATTATGAGTTTGAAGGGATTTGGTAATATCAACAAAAACTTCTACAGAAGTACCGTTTAGAGCATTCTGACAGGCTGCATCGCCGTCTGGTGCACTGTATGGTATGGGGCGGGGGGCTACTGCACAGGGCTGAAAGAAGCTGCTGAAGGTTGTAAATTTAGTTTGCTCCATCTTGGGTACTCGCCTACAAAGTACCCAGGACATATTTAGGGTGCGGTGTCTCAGAAAGGCAGTGTCAATTATTAAGGACCTCCAGCACCCAGGACATGCCCTTTTCTCACTGTTACCATCAGGTAGGAGGTTCAGAAGCCTGAAGGCACACACTCAGTGATTCAGGAACAGCTTCTTCCCCTCTGTCATCCAATTCCTAAATGGACATTGAACCCGTGAACACTACCTCAGTTTAAAAATATATATTATTTCTGTTTTTGCATGATTTTTAATCTATTCAATATGCATATATTGTAATTTATTTATTTATTTATTGTTATTTTTTTTTCTTTTTCTTCTGTATTATGTATTGCATTGAACTGCTGCTGCTAAGTTAACAAATTTCAATAGACAATAAGTGCAGGAGTAGGCCTTTCGGCCCTTCGAGCCAGCACCGCCATTCACTGTGATCATAGCTGATCATCCACTATCAGTATCCAGTTCCTGCCTTATCCCCATAACCTTTGATTCCGCTATCTTTAAGAGCTCTATCCATCTCTTTATTGAAAGCATCCAGAGACTTGGCCTCCACAGCCTTCTGGGGCAGAGCATTCCATATATCCACCACTCTCTGGGTGAAAAAGTTTTTCCTCAACTCTGTTCTAAATGGCCTACCGCTAATTCTTAAACTGTGGCCTCTGGTTCTGGACTCACCCATCAGCGGGAACATGCTTCCTGCCTCCAGCGTGTCCAATCCCTTAATAATCTTATATGTTTCAATAAGATCCCTTCTCAGCCTTCTAAATTCCAGAGTATACAAGCCCAGTCACTCCAATTTTTCGACATGACAGTCCTGCCATCCCGGGAATTAACCTTGTGAACCTACACTGCACTCCCTCAATAGCAAGAATGTCCTTCCTCAAATTTAGAGACCAAATTTCACGGCACATGCCGGTGATAATAAACCTGATTCTGATTCTGACGAGCCCCATCCACCTGAAGCGACTGGTTTTAAGGTGCCAGTAACCCGCCTTTGCCCCTTCACCCATCAGTAGAAACGGTTCCGCTGGGCTTAGTAGCTAAGCCACATATGAAGGCCAGGAGCCGGACTTAGTTGTCAGAGGCTATTTGAGGCGCACACCACTGGGAGTATTTAATAGGTAGTGGGAGCTTGTCCGCATTACTACCCCTGAATATAACAACTTTAAGGAACCAAGGATTTTTACTTCTCATGTATATGAAGGATGTAAGTTATAAAGTCAATTCAATTCAATTCAATTTAGAGTTCAATCCCAGCATCCTCTGTAGGCATCTCTATACGTCCTCCCCGTGGAACGCCTGGGTTTTACGCAGGTGCTCCACTTTCCTCCCACACTCCCAAGATGTACCAAGTAGGCTCATTGGTCATTGTATATCATCCCATGATTAGGGTAGGGTTATATCAGAGCTGCGGGGGTTTGCCGGGCAGTGAGGCTTGAAGGGCCAGAAGTGAATTAAGTGATTTCATTAAGTGAATCAAGAGACAAGGGGGTCAGTGCCGGAACTTGATAGTAGGGTGAAGATCAGCCATGATCATATTGAAGAGGGGTGCAGGCTGTAAGGCCCATTTTGTATGCTCTTACAAGACCCCAAATGTTTAAGCATGTAGGTGCCCGTTTTCCTGAAGGCTGACAGTGGAAGATAGACCAGCTGTTTGCAAAGATGTATTATATGACAAACCAGGCCTTTGTAAATGTCTGTGCAAGTGAAGTCCACAAATTTTCAGAACATTTGTTTCCAGTGGAATGTATCAAGAATTGGGCAATGAATTTCTAGTTTATTCTCTGTTGATAAATTAATAATGAGCAGTAAAAGCAGAAGGTCCTGGGAAATACTCAGTGGGTCAGGCAACATCTGTAGACAGAACAGAATTCATAGTTCATGACCTTTCAGCAGAACTTTGATCAGAATGCAAATGGACCTCAAATCGTATATACTGCCTGACTTGTTGAATATTTCCAGCACTTTCTCTTTATATTCACAGATTTATAACTTCTGTAGTATTTTCCTTTTCAATCATGAGCCAAAGTTTATTTGAAGAAATATTAGAAATGACTTTCTCCTCAGTTCTTCAATGCTCAAGTAACTAATCCATATTTTTCATCATCCTTACTCTCTAAGTCTGATCCCACTTCTGTATTCAGTATTAATCCTGTGCCTATAAAACAGAAGTGGTTTTTGAATTAACTGCCTTGAGCTTAATGCTATGGATTTTGTCTGCAATCCTTATGCAGGTTTGAATGGAAATAGCCAAAGTTTGCCAAAACAGGCTGCCTGACATTCCAAGAACAAATTAGTTTTTAAATATGTTAACTTTATTTAGTTGAAGGGTTTTCCTTAAATTTGATATTTTTGTGGGTTTTGAAGCATGCATTCCCTTACAGCAGGAAAAGAGGCTACTTAGTCCATTAAGTAGGTGCCAACTCTCAGAGTATTCCCATCAATCCCATTCCCCCAGTTATTCTGTATCAAAGGCCTATCAACTCTTTGATTCTCCTACCAATCACCAATCATCATTATCATCATCAGGTACTGTGCCCAGTTTGAGCTTTGACTGCCATGGCCCACACACTCCTGTTTTGGGTCAAGTGGATCAATTCATGGGTATTCATTTCCAGTTCTCTGGCTGCTGTCTCCATCATCATTTGTCTTTGCCTTCCTTTTGCTTTCTTCCCTTCAATCTTTCCCGTAATTCCCAATAATCACCAATACAATGGGGATAACATACAGTGGCCAATACACCTACCGACCTAGAGGAATACAGAAATTGCTGGAGGAACTCAATCAATGGAGCAAACTGAAGAATCAATGTTTCAGGTTGAGATCTTTCATCTTGTGTGCACCCAAAATGTTGACTGTCCATTGCCTCCCACTGAGTTCCTCCAGTATTTTTTTTGTGTTGCTCCAGTTTGCAGTATCTGCTCTCTGTTGTGTCTCCAACTGACCAAGCCACACGCCGTTAGGATGTGGGAGAAAACCTGAGCGCCCAGGAGAACCCACACGGTCACTGGGAGAAGTTGCACATCCCACACAGACAGCACCCAAGATCAGAGTCGAACCCCAATCTTTGGCATTGTGAGGCAGCAGCTCTACCAACTGAGTCTATGACTGAGGGAACAAAGATTCTAAGGGTCTGCTCATTTCAGGCTGATGAGGCCAAACGTTCTCTCTCAAGATAATGGTGAGCCTTTGTAACTCTCTTCCTCAAGGGATGATGGAAGCAGAGCCTTTTAAGGTTAAACCAGGAGTGCAAGGTTGCTGGGGTGGGGGTACGTAGATTTGATATTCCATCAGATCCTTTCGCTTCCATCTCGTATATTCACAGTTTAGGCAGAGAGAATCTTTTTACTCTATAAAGTTTCCAGCCGGAATGCTACCACAATTCCGAGATGGATTAGTAATGTGTTGTCATCTTAGCTAAACATATTCATGATTTACTGAGGAATTAAACAAAAATTACTTTCTTCTAACCAGATGCTACAAATGCAATTTTATTCCCCAGGCACAAAACATCTCTTTTGTCCTTCCAACGGGAGAGATAAATGATGGCAAATTAACCTTGAAGATGGTGTAACATTCCATATAAACATGATTGACATTTTAATTTCCTTTAGAAACATGCCCTTGTAAATTGAGTTTCCTGGCTATTATGTTGCAGAGGTTGAAAGCAGAGACTCTTTCTTACAAGGTGCAGAAGACAGGAGCGTTTGCTGACATTGTGATACTTCTCCATGGGTGCAGTTTGGGAGATGCAGGTGAGCACTTGGTGTCTGTGCTCAGTTTGCTAAGTGAAGAGGAGAGGGTGGTAATGGGGAACAGAGGGTGTAAGGTTAGTGAGCGACAGGGTGCTGCAGACTCGAGCCCATTCGACTGTTTGGACGTCAGGAGGGCACTTACTAGTTCACTCAGCTCCTGCTCCTCAGAAGTCTCTTAAAGAATGCCTGGTTAGTCGGCTGTAGTCTGGAGAAGCTGTGCCTGTGCCAGCAGGAGCACACTTGGGACTGAGCTCTTCTGCTTTAAGCCTGAAGGCAGATGTCTCATACCCTGTAAACTTTAGGAGCCAACACTCATTGGAGGGAAAACGAGTGGGTGGGTGGGGGGGCTGCAAAATGTATCCCTTAAAGTGTGATAAATGCACAGAAAAGGAGAAAAGTGTATGGGACCTCCAGTTCCTCCAGTCCCAGCATAACACTGCTAGTGCTCCCTCGGAGAACCTGTCCCTCAGTGACACCAAAATATGTTGGCTCTGATGCCCAAGAACACAGACCATTTGGTGAGAATGATTCAACCTAATCTGAGGCCCCAAGCAATTTGGGAGCAGAAGAGGAACCGGGCCCAGGTACTTCACCCATTCAAGCCTGTACTTCCATTCAATGAGATTACTTCAGTCTGTATCCATGCCCTCCATTAAACTAAATCCCTGCATACCCTCAATGAACAAAGTTCAACAGATATGGAGTTAACAACCGGCCTGAGAACAATTTCAAATTTCTGTTCACTGTCCCACCCCCCCCAACCCCCCAACTCAATATTTAGTTGTGTTTCCGAACCTTGGTCCTGAATGGTGCACCACTCAGTTTTACATTCTGTCCTCTTGGTCCAGCTCTCTCAATTGTTTCCACTTTACCAGCTGCCCTTGATATCTTGGAAACCTTCATCAGATCACCTATGAGTTCCAGAGAGGATGACCCTAGTTCGTTTGACCACCCCATTGAGATCCTGTTTTTTAGAGTGCTTTGGAGGGCATGGCTGGGGGGAAAGTTTGTAAATTGGCAATGGAACACCAAGGTCAAAGAGAAAGTTCATTTTGGTATTACTTGCAAGGTTACGATCACAGAACTGACCCATTGTACCAGACCAATACTAGCACATAACAATTAGTCCATTTTCCTCTTACATTGCACCCAATTTTTCTAGTCTATTATAATCATAGTTAAAGTGGCAGCATAAAATGTTTACCCAATCATATTTAATCAAATTTGGCTTTGGGTTTCAATTTCTATGCTTAGAGAAAGATTCTACTTGCCCACATCATTTTAAGGTTCATCATTCTTTACTGAAGTCCCTTGTCTGGGTGTTACATGTCTGCAAGAAGCAAGCAGCCACCTTCTCACCTGTAAGCATCTCTAATCCTGGGATATTGTCAACCCTTGGATCATGGCTCTTCCACTTTGGTCAAGAACTCATCGACACTCCAAGATGGTTAAAACCCCGCCCACAAGGACATCTCAAAGTCTCCTAACCAGAAAAACTCACTGAAGAATGAATTTGCCTTTGAAATTCCCAGCCTTACTGCATGAGAGATGCCTAACCCATCAGCACCTGCAGTTATAGCTCCTGCCTGCATCATATCATTGACAACTGATCCTTCTGAGACTTCATAAGGTTTCATGGAATGGAAAATTCAGGATCAAAAGAAGAATGCTGGATACTTCCTGAGGCAGTATCATACGGGAGCAGGAAACTGAAGAATTCATTACGCAATTTGGCGATAACATTTAGTAGGAGCCAGAGTAATGTGCCAGACTAAAATTTCACAAGCAACAAGATCCCAGTGGTTGCTTAAAATACCAGAGTCCACCTACAACTGGACTGAGCATAGAACATAGAAGAGTTCAACCTAGCAACAGGCGCTTTGGCCCATGGTGTTGTGCTGAACTAATTAAACCAGTAATTAAATGCCCAACTAAATTAATCCCCACAACGTTCAGGTCCCTCCATTATCTATTCATGTGCCTGTCTATCATATTTACCTCCATTGCTCCTATGGCAGCATGTTGCAGGCAGCCACTATACTCCAGGTAAAAAAAATTGTCCTGCACCTCTCCTTTGAACTTACCCCCTCTCAGACATAATGCATATATTGGACATTTTGACCGTGGGGAAAAGATACTAGATGTCTTCTCTATCTATGCCTCTCATAATTTTAGAACCCTCTGCTCCAGAGGCAAAAAAAAATCCTAGTTTAATCATGTCCAGCAGTCCCGGAAGGGAGAGAAAGCAAAACAGATCAATTGCTGTGCATGCGTAGTCATAGGCACTATAAGCTCACAACGTTAATAGATTAAAGTCGACTTTGACGAGGGAGAATAAAACTACAGATAACATGGATAACACTCAGGAGATTCCAAGGAGGAACAAAAGATGATTGAGGATAAGGGAAGAGGCAAAGTAGATACAGTTTCACCAGAGGTACATGTAGAATGTGCCGAACAAGTTCACAATCTCTCAGCAACGTACAAAATCCTATTGGGCTTAACAGAGTGGATGTGGATGTGAAGTTTTTTCAATGTGATGGAATCAGGGTCACAGTTGGCCATTAGGAAATCCTTTCACCAGTGGCTGGTGTATCTTTAGAGTTCTCACTCTAGGAGAGTTGGGAAGGCTCAGTCACCGAATGTATTTGAGACAGCTATTAAGCTGAATGATGAAATTTGGGTTAGTGCAGGGTTATGATCAGCCATTGTTTTATTGAATGTTGGAACGTGTACACCCTCTCCAGCTTGTTATGTTACAGAGTGATAGTCAAGGCAGAAACAGGTCTGTTGGCTCACCATGAACATGCCAACCATCAGAAACCCATCTATACTAAGCCCATTGATCATCACTTGGTCTGTGAGAGACTCCAAGTGAGAGACTCCATCATCTTCTCAGACTGTGTGTTCCAAATTGCAACCATCTGTGTAAAAAAAATTATTTTACAAAACCTCTTAAAGCTCTTACTGAAGAAGAAGAAGAAAGCCCTCAACTCCGAGTGGAATCATCGGGATGCCATCATGACGGCGTTTTTAAAATCAGGCTTTCTTTATTTTTATGAGGCTGAGTTGCTAGCTTGACACTCAAACCAGCACGGATGGAAAGCGTGCAAGGCAGCTAGCTGGATTCGAACCCGGGAGCCTTCGCTCCGCAGTCCGGAGCTGATGCCACTATTCCACCAGCCAGTCTAAAGCTCTTACTATTCACTTAAATCCAAGGGCCTTCTGTCTTAATTGCCTTCACCATGGAAAAAAATGATTCTGACCAACCATCCTGTCTATCATTTCCGAATGTTGTGTACCTTATTGGTTCACCCCTCAGCCTCATCTTCTCCATGGAAAACAAAGCCAGCTGATCCAGTCTGTCTCCAATTAAATGAAGCATTCTGTCTCAGGCAACTTCCCGGTGAATCTCCTCTGCCACTTTTTAGTGTAACACATTCTTCCCATAGTGTGGTAATCAGAGCTCTACACAATATTACAGATGTGGTCTAGCCAATATTTTAAAAAATTGCACCACAGCGTCCTTGCTATTATATTCTATGGGCCATGTTAATGAAGAAAAGCTTTCCATATCCTTTCCTCACCACCTTTGCTGACATATTCACAGATCTTTGGATACGTATGTCAAAGTTCTATTGTTCCTCAGTACTCCCGAAGGATGACTATACACGCTATATTTTCTAGCCTTATTGACCTCCCAAAGTAGATCACTTCACACTTACCAGAATTAAATTCTATCTGCTATTGCCTGTGTAACTTACCAGCTGAGCAGTATCATGTTGTAGCCTAAGATTATCTTCCTCTATCAATAACACCAGCGATTTTTCACATCATCTGCAAGATTTGCATACCTCCTACATTCACAGTTGGATGTCGTGTTTTGTGAACATAAAGCTTACAAATCTAGACCTGAAGGGGCTAACAACAACAAGCAATTAAGTTACAGCCTTGATGTTTGCTCTTTGATTCCTCTCTTGTCAAGGAACTGTAAAGTAGGAGATGATGTCCAAGCTATTTAATACTCTTTACATAGATGAACAGAAACAGTAGGGTTGCTCAGCCCAGAACTCTGTGATTGGGAATAGTGGAACTGTGCTATTCGATCCACCTGCCTTCCTCATCCTGTCTCCCTATTGCCCTGTTTCTTCCCCATCTTCCACCCACTTCATCAGCCCATCGCCCACACACTCCTCCCAGAGGGTACCTTCTTTCACTGTTCACACTGCATTCCCCAACTCCCTAATCTGATCCCATGCCCCACCTTCCTTTCCTATCACATTCAATCATCTTCAGCCCTTTGTCATTGCCATCCAACCACTTTCACTGTTCCCATTCTCAAGATTCAAGATTGTTTGATGTCATTTCCACTACACAAGTGTGAAGGAGAATGAAATAATTCTTACTTTGGATCCGATGCTGCACACAAAGTAAAACATAACAAAGGTAAATAACACAACAATAAATTAAAAAATACATTAGGCAGTTTATATAGATTGATTGTGTGCACATAAAGATACGCTAGGCACAGAAGTGTCTCTACGTAATGTGTGACTGACAGGAAGGGATAAAGCAGCGGTGTTTGGGGGTGTGGAAGGGTGAGCTGGTGGGTAGAGGCTTTGATTAGCCTTAGTGCTTGGGGAAAGTAACTGTTTATGAGTCTGGTGGTCTTGGTGTGGATCTATGTAGCCTCCTCTCTGATGGGAATGGGAGAAACAGTCCATGAGCAGGATGGATGGGATCTTCATGATGTTACTGGCCTGTTTCTGCATTTATGTCCTTGATGACTGGTAGGCTGGTGCCAGTGATGTATGGGGGCAGTTTTGACTACCTGTTGTGCAGCTTTCCTGTCTGCTGTAGTGCAGTTTCTGCACCATGCAGTGATGTAGGATGCTCTCTGCTGCACAGCTGTAGAAGAACATGAGTATAATGTGCACAGTCCAGCTCTCTTCAACCTCCTTTTAAAGTAGAGGTGTTGGTGAGCTTTCCTGTGTAGCATGTGCTCTGGGACCATGTGAGGTTGTGCGAGCTGTGCATTCCCAGGAATTTGAAACTGCTCAGTTTCCACCGCTGTGCTGCCGATGTAAAGAGGGTGTGAGTGGTGTGAGTTCTCCTGAAGTAGATAACACCTCCTTCAGCTTGTTGACATTGAGGAAAAGGTTACTCTCAGGACTCAGAGGACTCAGTACACAGCCCTGTGAAGGGAGGTGTGGTTGTGCATCTTGACTATCTGAAGTCCTTTCCTCCACTTGCCTACCAACCGTCCTCACGTGGATCCATCTATTACTTGCCAGCTCTTGCTCCACTCCTTCCCTCCACTCTTTTATAATAGGTTCTTACCCTCTCTGTTTCCGTGCAGACAAAGTATCTCAACCCAAAACACTGACTGTCCAATCCCGCACCCCCCTCCACACACACCCTTGCTGTCTGACCCCCTCGGTGTCTCCAGCAGATCATTCTGTGCTTCAGATTCCAGACCTTCAGTCTCTTAGGCCTGCTTTCTTTACCTACTGATCTACAAAATCAAATCATCAAAAATTTCAATAATTCGCCTATTAAGTTCAGTAACAAATGGCAGAAATGGTTGAATGATGAAGTATATCATTGTCTATGGTTCAATTGTTGTACTCACCAGTCCTGACTCTCTGGAGGTATCTAGTGAGCAAGCTTCCCAAGCTGGCTTTTTGCTCACTGTTCAGAACTGGTTTCACCTGGCCAGTGAAGTAAGGCCGTTGAATCTTCCCTGGGTACATGGGTGCACTTTGCTGGAGCTCACCATCTGTGGGGCCAACATCAGTCCCACTGCTGAGCCGACCAAAGCAGCCCGAGGACAGAACGGCCAGAAACACACACAAATAGATCCCGCTGATCATAGCTGTAATTAAAGGAAACACATACAGAACTATAAAACCTGGTTACTCAGATTAAGCAGTCATGAGTCTTCAGTAGTTTATCTTACAACCAAACTAATGTAAACATTGATGGCAATGAGTGTACAAGACTAACCATATATATGCAGTTAGAACTATCAACCACCCTATTTGAGTATCTATCGAACTCGATACAACTAACACCATCTGACTACGGATCAGGGTTCCATTTTCTATAAATTAAAATGTGGATCCATTGTTAAAACTTGAATCACTATTTGAAAATTCCCTGTGATAGATCCACATCTTGGCCCCAGGGGTTCTTTGTTCTATCCCATCTAACACCACCTCCAACTTTATAGTGACATGCACCCATCTTTCTTTTCTTTTTCAATCTTTTTATTAGTTTCATAAAATATAAACATAAGATAGCAATAATACAAATAGTTGGAGATACATTGTTGTACTTAAAATGAAATTATAAGACCAAATAGTATAAATTGACAAAACTCCCAATCATGTAGGATAACAATGAATAATACAGGACAAAAAAAAACTGGAGAAAAATCATGAAAAAGAAAAAAAATAGAAAAACAAAAAACAAACCCCACCCCAAAAAAAAACTAAACGAAACAGAATTAGTCAACTAAACTAAAAGACTTGGGCAATTCTAACAACGTAAAAATGGAAAAGAAGAAAACCTTAGTGTCAATGACTCCATTCCTCTCAACCAACAGTACAGAGAAGTAAAATAAGTTTGGAAATGGTCAAATTACATCATATGAAAATGCTGAAAGAATGGCCTCCAAGTTTATTCAAATTTAATGGAAGGGTCATAATCCACACTTCTAATTTTTCCCAAATTCAAACACAACATAGTTTGTGAAAACCAGTGAAATACAGCAGGAGGGTTAATCTCTTTCCAATGCAGCAAAATGGATCTTCTAGCCATTAAAGTAAGAAATGCAATCATCATCATCCGGCGTGCTGAAGAAGTTAAATAATTTGAGTCTATCATTGGTTATCCAAAAATAGCAGTAATTGGATGAGGTTGTAAGTCTGTATTCAAAACCGTTGAAATAATATCAAAAATATCTTTCCAATATTTTTCCAACAAATGACATGACCAAAACTTGTGAGTTAAAGAGGCTATCTCAAAATGACATCTATCACATATAGGATTTATATAAGAATAATAACGAGATAGTTTATCTTTAGACATATGAGTCCTGTGCACTACTGCAAACTGTATCAACACATGTTTAGCACATACAGAGGATGAAATCACCAATTGAAGAATTTTTTACCATTTTTCAATCGATATAATAATCTTAAGTTCTCTTTCCCAATCAGCTTTAATTTTATTGGAAACATCAGGACATAAATTCATAATTGTATTATTAATAATTGCTACAACACTTTTCTGAGAGAGATTTAGATCTAAAATTTTTTCCAAAGTATCCATTGGTTATGAGTGTGGAAAATTAGGAGAAACAGTAATTAAAAAGTTTCTAATCTGTAGATATCTAAAAAAGTGAGATCTGGGTAAGTTATATTTATTAGAAAGTTGATCAAAAGACATGAAACAATTATCCAAAAATAAATCACGAAAACATACTATACCTTTGGTTTTCCAATCAAAGTAAGCTTGATCTATAATGGAAGGTTGAAAAAGGAAATTAGATGTAATAGGACTTGCTAAAATAAATTGATTAAACCCAAAAAATCTTCAAAATTGAAACCGTATACATAAAGTATGCTTAACTATTGGATTATTCATTTGTTTATACAATTTAGAAGAAGTCAAAGGAAGGGAAGTTCCTAAAACCGAACCTAAGGAAAAGCCATGTAATGAATTACATTCAAGATTTACCCAATGTGGATTTAAAGATACATCCAAATCTCGTAACCAAAATTTTAAATATCGAATATTAATTGCCCATTAATAAAATCTAAAATTCGGGAGGGCGAACCCCCGCTCCTTTTTAGATTTCTGTAAATACCTTTAACCTAACCTAAGATTTTTGTTCTGCCATATATATGAGGAAATTTTTGAATCAACATTATCGAAAAAAGATTTTGGGATAAAAATTGGAACCGATTGAAATACATATAGAAATTTGGGCAAAATAATCATCTTTATAGCATTAATCCGCCCAATCAAACACAAAGTAATTGGTGACCATTTAGTAAACAAAAGTTTAATCTGATCAATTAAAGGTAAAAAATTAGCTTTAAATAAATCTTTATACTTTTTCGTAATTATTATCCCTAAATATATAAATGAGTCAGTAACCAATTTAAATGGTAAACGTCCATAAATAGGCACCTGCTTATTTAGGAGAAATAATCCACTCTTATTAAGATTCAGTTTGTAGCCAGAAAAATTACTAAATTGAGCCAACAAAGCTAGAATAGCAGGAATTGACTTCTCCGGATTAGAGATGTATAACAACAAATCATCTGCATGTAGTGATAATTTATGTATTTTGTTTCTGCGGGTAGTACCAAAAATATTGGGCGAGACACGGATAGCAATTGCTAAAGGTTCAAGGGCGATATTAAATAGTAAAGGACTAAGAGGGCATCCTTGCCTAGTCCCACGAAATAGACGAAAAAAGGGAGATCTTTTATTATTAGTACAATCCATGGCTACCGGGGAGTAATATAACAATTTAATCCAAGATATAAATGTCAAACTAAAATTGAATTTCTCAAGCACACTAAATAAATAAGGTCATTCAACTCTGTCAAAGGCTTTCTCAGCATCTAATGAGATAATACATTCCGGGGAAATAAGTGAAGGGGTATAAACAATTAACCTCCTAATATTAAAGGATGAATAACGATTTTTAATAAATCTGGTTTGATCCATAGATATAATTTGAGGTAATACCTTCTCTAACCTAGTTGCTAAAATTTTTGAAAAAATTTTTGAATCTACATTCAAAAGAGATATTGGTCTGTATGATGCACAATCAGTAGGATCTTCATTCTTTTTAAGAATTAAGGAGATAGAGGCTTCATAAAATGATTGTGGTAATTTACCTAAACTGATTGCTTCTTTGAATATTCTAGACAACCTCGGAGAGAGAATAGAGGAAAAGAATTTTAAAAATTCCACTGTAAACCCGCCTGGACCGGGTGCTTTACCAGAATTCAATGATGAGATTGCAGTTATTATTTCTTCCTCTGTAATAGGAGTTTCTAATGATAAGTAATCTTCGGGTGATAATTTCGGTAAATTCAGTTTGCTTAAAAAATCATGCATGATATTAAAATCATGAGGAAAATCAGAGTGATATAAAGAGGTATAAAATTCTTGAAAGGTTTTGTTTATCCCATCATGATCAACTGTCAAAGTATCATCGTGTTTGCGAATCTTAGTAATTTGACGTTTAACTGAAGCGAATTTCAATTGATTAGCCAATAATTTACCCGATTTATCACTATGAATATAAAAATCACTTCTAGTTCTCATTAATTGATTTTCAATCGAGGATGTTAATAATAAGCTATGTTCCAATTGAAGTTCAACTCTGCTTTTGTACAGCTCCTTACTGGGAGAAATAGCATATTTTTTTTATCGATTTCTTTAATTTTATCAACCAACAAAAGTATTTCATTCTTAGCACGTCTTTTCAAACCAGCTGAATAGGAAATAATCTGACCACGGATATAAGCTTTAAAAGCATTCCAAACTGTTCCATTGGAAACTTCTTCCGTAGCATTAGTTGAAAAGAAGAAATCAATCTGTTCCTTTATAAACTTGACAAAGTCCGAGTCTTGAAGCAAAATACGGTTAAATCGCCATTGTCTATTAGTACAAGAAGTATCCCTTAACTTGATAGAAAGTTTTATTGGAGAATGATCTGAAATGGCAATAATGTCATAATTACAGTCAACTACAGATGGGATTAATCAAGAGTCAATAAAAAATAGTCAATTCGAGAATAAGAATGATGAGCATGTGAAAAGAATGAGAATTCTTTATCGTTTGGGTGTAGAAATCTCCAAATTTCTGAAATCCCAGAATCAAACATAAAAAAGTTAATAAGAGTAGCCAACTTATTCGGAAAAGCTGGACTACCTATAGATCTGTCCAACATGGGATTCAAATATAAATTAAAGTCACCGCTCATTATCAACATATACTCGTTTAAGTTAGGAAAGGAAGTGAATATGTGTTTAAAAAATTCAGGATAATCCACATTCGGAGCATAAACATTAACCATAGCAACCTTTTTATTAAAAGTAACCCAGTGATTAACAAAAATCTCTCATTTAGATCTGAGATAATGTCTTGATGAATAAATGTAATTGAGAGATCTATAAAAATTGAAACGACTTTAATTTTGACTTGGGACATGCACCCATCTATCGATGTATTCCTCCCTGAATCACTATCCCCCATACCTTTCTCCTTGGTGGGTACAGATGAGCAGAATCGATTTGGGATTTGCCTACATTCCCTCATACTGCCCCTTTGGACCCTAAGTTCACGCACTTTTTTCACAGCCACCCCTCTTCTCTCCTTATTTTCCTATAGGATATCTTTGGCCAAATAAAGTCTTTAGTTACATTCACCAAGGATATTTCATCACTCTTGTTGCCCTCCTAATTTTTATCCTTAGTTCTTTCTTCCACCCTCTAGATTGCTCAGGAGTTGTAGTTGAAGCAGATAGGATAGTGAAATTGAAGGAGTGTTTAGACAGACATGTAAATGTATAGGAAATGGAGTGATGGATATAGATAATGCAGAAACGATTACTTTAATTGTGCTTGGGACAGACATCATGGGCCAAAGGTCCTCTTCCTGTTCTACGTTCCGGTGATGTACTGTTCTATACTGTTCTATATTCCTGTGATGTACTGTTCTATACTGTTCTATATTCCTGTGATGTACTGTTCTATACCGTTCCATATTCCTGTGATGTACTGTTCTATACTGTTCTATATTCCTGTGATGTACTGTTCTATACTGTTCCATACTTCCCAATTTTTAAAAAAGGAGGGAGAGAGAAACTGGGGAATTATAGACTGGTTAGTCTAACGTCGGTGGTGGGGAAACTGCTGGAGTCAGTTATCAAGGATGTGATAACAGCACATTTGGAAAGCGGAGAAATGATCGGACAAAGTCAGCATGGATTTGTGAAAGGAAAATCATGTCTGACGAATCTCATAGAATTTTTTGAGGATGTAACTAGTAGAGTGGATAGGGGAGAACCAGTGGATGTGGTATATTTGGATTTTCAAAAGGCTTTTGACAAGGTCCCACACAGGAGATTAGTGTGCAAACTTAAAGCACACGGTATTGGGGGTAAGGTATTGATGTGGATAGAGAATTGGTTGGTAGACAGGAAGCAAAGAGTGGGAATAAACGGGACCTTTTCAGAATGGCAGGCGGTGACTAGTGGGGTACCGCAAGGCTCAGTGCTGGGACCCCAGTTGTTTACAATATATATTAATGACTTGGATGAGGGAATTAAATGCAGCATCTCCAAGTTTGCGGATGACACGAAGCTGGGCGGCAGTGTTAGCAGTGAGGAGGATGCTAAGAGGATGCAGGGTGACTTGGATAGGTTGGGTGAGTGGGCAAACTCATGGCAGATGCAATTTAATGTGGATAAATGTGAAGTTATCCACTTTGGTGGCAAAAATAGGAAAACAGATTATTATCTGAATGGTGGCCGATTAGGAAAAGGGGAGCTGCAACGAGACCTGGGTGTCATTATACACCAGTCATTGAAAGTGGGCATGCAGGTACAGCAGGCGGTGAAAAAGGCGAATGGTATGCTGGCATTTATAGCGAAAGGATTCGAGTACAGGAGCAGGGAGGTACTACTGCAGTTGTACAAGGCCTTGGTGAGACCACACCTGGAGTATTGTGTGCAGTTTTGGTCCCCTAATCTGAGGAAAGACATCTTTGCCATAGAGGGAGTACAAAGAAGGTTCACCAGATTGATTCCTGGGATGGCAGGACTTTCATATGAAGAAAGACTGGATGAACTGGGCTTGTACTCGTTGGAATTTAGAAGATTGAGGGGGGATCTGATTGAAACGTATAAGATCCTAAAGGGATTGGACAGGCTAGATGCAGGAAGATTGTTCCCGATGTTGGGGAAGTCCAGAACGAGGGGTCACAGTTTGAGGATAGAGGGGAAGCCTTTTAGGACCGAGATTAGGAAAAACTTCTTCACACAGAGAGTGGTGAATCTGTGGAATTCTCTGCCACAGCAAACTGTTGAGACCAGTTCATTGGCTATGTTTAAGAGGGAGTTAGATATGGCCCTTGTGGCTACGGGGATCAGGGGGTATGGAGGGAAGGCTGGGGCGGGGTTCTGAGTTGGATGATCAGCCATGATCATAATAAGTGGCGGTGCAGGCTCGAAGGGCCGAATGGCCTACTCCTGCACCTATTTTCTATGCTTCTATGTTTCTATATTCCTGTGATGTATTGTTCTACGTTCCTGTGATGTACTGTTCTATACTGTTCTGTATTCCTGTACTATTCTATATTCCTGTGATGTACTGTTCTATATTCCTGTGATGTACTGTTCTATACTGTTCTATATTCCTGTTCTGTTCTATATTCCTGTGATGTACTATTCTATACTGTTCTATATTCCTGTGATGTACTACTCTACCTTCTATTCCCTTCCCGTTCCATCTATCCCTGTCCTAATCCCCCTTTTATTACAGATCAAGCCTTCAATATTCTTTGTTATCTAAGGTTCCTTAGTCTTGCCATCTTTTACTTTCATCGTTATCAGAACATCTAGTTCCTGAACTCTTACTAACTCTCCTTTAGTTGTCAGATTTATTTTACTTCTGTCCCCAGTCTACTTTTGCTAGGTCCTCTCTAATACTGAACCTTTTCCCAATTTCAGATGACTTGAAGACCAACTTTATCCCTATCAATAACTACCTTGAAACTTACAAAGTTATAATTGCTGCTCCCAAAGTGTCCCCTAACAGTATTTCCACCAGCTGCCCAGTTCTATTTCCTAAGGTAAGGTTGAGAAACGTCCTGTCTCTGGTAGGACTCTACATATTGTCTCAAAAAATTTCCTTGGACATACGTAACATACTTTGCCCCGTCCACTAAGGTAATTCCAGTCAATGCTGGGAAAAGTTTAATTCCCCATGACTATAACCCTATTATTCTTACAGCTTTCTGTGATATATTTACATACCTGTTCCTCTAATTTCTGTGGACTGTTAGGGTGCTGCTACTATAACCAGGAGAAAGTGACTGACCATCTCTTACTCCTGAATTTAATCAGTGCAGTAGTTATATTTGGGAGTGGGCACGCAGAAATACCGGTGTAGAGATGCTGAGGTGCAGTGGTACAGGTGCTGAGGTGTAGGTGTCGAGGTGTAGTGGTACAGGTGCTGAGGTGTAGGTGTCGAGGTGCAGTGGTACAGGTGCTGAGGTGCAGATGTGCTGAGGTGCAGTGGTACAGGTGCTGAGGTGTAGGTGTCGAGGTGCAGTGGTACAGGTGCTGAGGTGCAGATGTGTCGAGGTGCAGTGGTACAGGTGCTGAGGTGTAGGTGCTGAGGTGCAGTGGTACAGGTGCTGAGGTGTAGGTGGCGAGGTGCAGTGGTACAGGTGCTGAGGTGCAGATGTGCCGAGGTGCAGTGATACAGGTGCTGAGGTGTAGGTGTCGAGGTGCAGTGGTACAGGTGCTGAGGTGCAGATGTGCCGAGGTGCACTGGTACAGGTGCAGAGGTGTCGAGATGCCGAGGTGCCGAGGTGCAGTGGTACAGGTGCAGAGGTGTCGAGGTGCAGAGGTACAGGTGCAGAGGTGCTGAGGTACCTGTGCGGAGGTACAGTGATACCGGCGCGGTAGTATCGGTGCAAAGATACGGCCGCTATGGAGCTGAGGTACTCTAGTAATGTAATATATTCAATATCAGACCCTGGTGAAGAAATATGATATGTGGGTTATTCCTCCATTTACAAGTTTTCCTTTACAGATTTGTAATCCAGAATTGCCAGGAACTTAAATAAACCCAGTCCCGTACTGTCCGGGGCGTCCACGATCAACATTTTCTTTCCACGCATTGTGTAGCTTTAATATCTAATTTTACAGTGAAGATGGAAAAGGCTGAGTCGAGTGAATTATCGCTGTAGGATTGACCGGGTGCGCTCTGTCCCAGAGTCCAGCTCCATCGACGGGGTCAAGCTGTTCTTACAAGTCAGCAAGATCTCCGCATAATTACAATAATGCACCGTGAATGAAAAAGCAAACAACACATTTTCTACTATGTAACCCTTTGTAAAGCAGACTCAACTCTTTACCGGTTTATTGAAATATTGTCCGCTCGGGAGGACACTGACTTTAAAAACTTAATTTGACAAATGCGCACACAGCATCAATTTAAGCCGAGCCGAGTGCGAACAAAACCCGCGCACATTGCAACAAATATGATCTTCACTTAGCCCGAGCTCACAGAGACTCCGATTAGTGTGGGTCGATCACCCGGACTCAACAACAGCCCAGGTCGGATCAAGATTGGGTACGTTGCCTGCGAGCTTACCAGGGAATATTTTCTTGGGTAAAGGTCCCTCAGCCTTCACATCGGGTTGTTGTACGCATTGAATAAGCGTGTTCTCAAGTAACTGTGCACTACACCGCAGAGCTGAGCGCAGCCACCTGCAGTCCATCGGAGTAGGGAGCGATTGTCGGGCACTGGACCACTGACTCGGCTCTGCACTGCCCATTCTGAGACAGGAGTTGCTGGCATTTTAAATTCAATCACTGAAATAAAACTCTGCGATCAACAGATCTGGATGGCCGAATGGGCTTTTTAGGGGCCGTTTGGTTCCTGAGTCTAATATCATGTTGCGACCGCTGGCAATGCCGACAGTCCTGCTCAGAAGGAACCAGAGCAGCCCATACCTTAACCAGCGAGGCCGACGTCTTGACCAATGAATCCACCTCTCGACCAGTCCGGTTAACTTCTTGAGCAGCAGGAAGATCCATCTCCTAGCCAGTGGAGTTCTCCTCCTGACCAGTGGAAGGGTCTCGCCCAGACTTGCTAAGACCACCTCAGTGACACGGTCCCTGCGAGAGCGAGCCTATCTCCCTACCCACCCACCCAACCTCCGATTGGTCGGGTCAGCCATAGATTTCTCCTCTTAGCTGTCTATGTGATACGCAAGTACGACACAGAGAGCAAGCTGTTGCCCGTATAGCAACCTCCCCTCTCCACGCAGCTGATGAATCGAAAGGAACGGCAGAGACCGACACAGTCTGGCACCAGCGGAGTCGCAGGAGTTGCCAGTCAGCGTTGAACTCAACGCAGGACTGTCGGAGCGACTCCAGCTCCGGAATTTTTACTCCCGAAGCCTGCCTCATGGGTGGGTGCAGCCGCAAGGCAGCGGAAGATCTCCACTGAGCTGCCAACCACGGCTGACTAGCCCAGTCTGCCCGAAGCGAATGGTTTGAAGACGCCAGTAACCCGTCTTTGCCCCTTCTCCTGTCGGTAGAAACGGGTCCGCGGGGCTCAGTAGCTAAGCCACAAGTGAAGCAGCCTCATCCGTCCCGAAAGAAGATCGTAGTCATCCGGCTTTGCTTGACTTGCTTAGTTCCAGTTTATGTTTCTGTATGTTTGGTCCCGATGCCCCACCGTTCGCTACACTTCTCCCCATCGCCAATGAAAGGGCATTCAAGATACACCAGAACTGGCGCAGTCAAACAGGCGCGGCCACCGGTTCGAACCCTCAGATCCCCAAAATAACCTCCGAACTCACGTAGCCATCCCACCTTTGAAATATTTTTCTTTGGCAAAACTATCAAAAAATGTGAATTGGCCTCATGCTAAATAAACCATCCTTAAACCCACATGCAAATACTCACGGAAAGAATCCAGTAACTAGTTTTAGTGGAGATGTCCAGTATTGTGATCGGCTGGGTGGAAGTTCTGTCTATCAGGGCGCCCCGAGCGCCGGGCACCAGTTTACCCTCCGTAGGATTTAATTCTGCCTGCGTTGCAGCAGGGGGAAACGAAGGTAAAATCCCTGGGATAGATCTGTGTTACAGGAACACCGAACCACCTCCCCCGAGCTGGACTTCACCTCTCTTGCAAAAAGATAGGCGATACTTTTAAGCTCCGTTCCGGAGGCAGATTCCCTGAAAAGATATAAAAACGCCAGAAAGAGTACACAGTTCTTACCCGCTCGTGTCGGGAGACCTTGCTCAGTCAACGAGTTGTCGATGAGCCCGCAGACGCACAGTGGGTTGCCGAAGCACTATTTATAAGGGAAGCGACGATGGCAGGCACTGACGTGGTGGAGTTGGGCGAGGTGGGGCAGTGGCGAGAGCTGATAGCAGAGGGAGGTGCAGGCAGCCGACCACAATCTCCGCGATGTCAGATGTTTCCTTTATCTTGTGACCGTCTCCCAGCATTGTCCAGTCCTTGGGATTAGCAGGGGTCGCTGTTCTCATATAGGTCAGTCAAACGGTTGGGAGAAGGATTGGTCATTGTACACATTCATTGTACGCAGTTGGTCCGCTGTTTTTCCATTTACTATCCCGATGGCATGATCTATCTGGATGGCACTCACACTGTAACCGAGTCATTAATAAATTAATATCAACACCCTGTGCCTCTGGGAAATCACGGCTGCACGTGGAGACTACGTTGACTTGGAGGAGACTAGAGGCTGCAGAATTTGCCAATTGCCGTTCAGTGGGCACTGCTACCGAAGGTCGAAAGATCGAACCCTACCCCAGTGGTTTATACTGAAGGAAGTGCTGTCCCGGGTGAATGCAATATGAAATTCCAGGCACTCTGTTGAAGCAGGCCAGGGGAATTCTGTCCAGGAACCTCCTCACCCCCAAAGAGCACCATGCAAGATTATATGCCATGGCCGCACACAAGCCTAGGGCTCTTACTGTGTGAACACTTGCGTGTCCTACATATACAGTACTGTGCAAAAGTTTTAGTCACATATATATCGCTAGGGCTCCTAAGATTTTTGCACAGTTCTGTATTTGTCCACGTGAGTTTGTAAACCTGGCGGGAGCAAAAGGTGTTGGGAAAGGTGAGGACAGAGCCCCGCGGGAGGGGTGTGGGACAGGTGGCAGGGAAGGGGTGCGGGGGGGCAGTTGGAGTTGCGGGTACAGACACACCAGCCCCTGAGACACCAGGCAAGGTAATCTGATTCCAAACAACTGGTTTATTGATCTCTGGTGATTCCAGATCCATCCCCTCACCTTTTCCCTTTTCCCAAACATGCTTCTTCTCTCTCTGGCCCCTTCCCACTCCCTCAGTCCACAACAGACCCATATCAGAATCAGGTTTATCAACACTCACATATGTCACGAAAATTGTTTATTTTTGCAGCAGCAGTACAGTTCACGACATTAAATTATACAGTCCTGTGCAAAAATCTTAGGACCCTAAAAAATATATATATATGGCTAAGACTTTTGCACATTATTGTAGATACTCAACTGGCTGCAACGTGCTCTGTTACTACAAGTGTTGCTGCGGCGGCTGGAGGAAGCAGACCCAAGTGCAGGACACAGGCACCGAGACAGACTTGGACTTGACTTGGAACTTGGAACCAGGACCTGGACTCGACTCGGAACTCGGAGTCTGGACTTGGACTCGGAGCCTGGAATTGTAACACAGAGCCTGGAACTGGAACACGGAGATGACAACAGCAAACAAAGACAGATGATTCATATCTTGGCTCGGAGGAGCGGCAAATGGTCAGCAATCCTCAGCTAGACACAAAGAGACAGAATTCTCAGCTCAGAGTAGTGGCAAATGGCCGGACCTACTCAGCCGGAAATGAAACGACTAAACCAACCAACGACTGACAATATGAATCTTGACATGGAATAGCTCATGAAGCGGCAAATGGCCGGCAATCCCTTAGGTGGAAATGAAGAGACAGAATTCCCAACTCGGAGTAGCGGTAAATGGCCAGACCTACTCAGCTGGAAATGAGACGACAGAAACCAAACAATGACAGTCCACTTGTATCTAGACATGGAAAAGCTCATGAAGACGGTCCCTTATTTTTGGCGGCTCGAAAGATGGTCCCTTATTCTTGGCGGCTCGGAAGATGGTCCCTTATTCTTGGCGGTTTGGAAGGTAGTCCCTTATTCTTGGCGGCTTGGAAGATGGTCCCTTATTCTTGGCGGCACGGAGTGGCAACAAGCAGCCAGCAACTCTCAGCTGAACATGAAAACGACAATTCGCACCTTAGCTTGGAGTAGTGGCAAATCGGCCGGCAACTCAGCTGGACACGAAAATGACTGAATTCACTAAGCAACCACAGGCACCGAAGCAACTTAGAGTCCACGATTCTCAGCGTCTCCTGGACGAGCATAGCCTCACTGGCTACGGTGATGAACCAGCCGCGAGTAGATGAAAGCTGGAGTTTTTATGCTGCTGGTTCGAATAAGAATCAGGTGCCCTAATCAAGGAGCCCAGTGGAACACAGGGAAAAGGAAATTAACTGAAATGAGTAGTTAACAGACCAGACCATGACAATATGATCTTCAAAACTAAGACACTTCTTCAATAAGCGTCCCTCTGCAGTCCCTGCACATAGAATGTGCAACTCCAATTGAGCCAGGATTGATTTGGACCTGAGCAATCTGGTCCTTGCCACCTCACACCACCCCAACCCTATGCCAGGGAACTCTTCCCTCCTCAGGTCGAATGGGTACCGAAAGTACCTCCTGTCCTGGAGAATGAGTCTCCCAAGGAAATGGATCCCTCCATGTGTACCCTACCCTGGATAATTGCTCTCCCTATGCAACCCCTAACCTAGTGAATGGGTCTTCTTTTCCTGGGGCCATTTACCTCATCCTAGTCAACTTACCACTGAGGAAAAATATCTGACATCCAGGGCAATCACCTGGGTCTTTCACTCAAAGTGAACATGCACTCACCCCAGCTTCAACACAATAACCTGAGTGTGTTCAGTGCTTCAGACATTCCAGTGTTTAAACATCACCACTTGTGCAAATCCTATTATCACCCACGTGGTTGCAGTGAGACTCCCTCAGGGTAGGATGGTGCCCAGGGGTCCCCACTGGCTCTTTGAAGGCAATGCTCAGTTAAACTAGTCAATTATCTGACAATCATCTCAGCCACATTTTAGTTATTTGGGTCATCTAATATATATTCAGCAAATGGTCGTGAACTTATGTCACCTTGTGGTGCAATTTCTTGAAAACGATAACACAGATAGATAGAATTGTGAAACAGACATCTAGCTTGTTTGCTTTCTTAGGCAGAGGCATTGAGTATAAGACATGGGACATCATATTGTAGCAATATCAAACACTTGGAATTTTGTGTGTCGTTCTGGTCACCACACCAGAAAAAGGATGTGAGAACAGGGGAGATTCACCAAGTTGTGGCCTGGAATGGAGTACTTTAGTTGCAAGCAGATATTGGATAAACTGGGATTATTGTCATTGGTGCGCAGGAGGCTGAGGAGTGAAAATATAAAGTTTTATAAAATGATCAGAGGATAGACAGGGTAGATATTCAGAGTCTTTTTCCAGTGGTAAGGTAGACTAACAGTAGAGGACATAGGTAAGAGGGGAAGGATTTAAAGAAGGTCTGAGAGGGTATCTGTTCACACATGGGGTGGTGGGTATGTGGAACATGCAGGCCCTAACTCAGAAAGCCATTGACCTTGACAACATCTTCAGCAGGAATGAGGAAGATTCAGCCCACCGATACAAAGCTACATATTAGGGTTGGTAATCAGGAGTTTGGTCAAAGAATGCCAACTCAATGAAAAGAGAGGTGGAGACATTTTCAGGGTAGTGCAGAAGAAGGTAGACTACAAGAGTTGGAGCAGTTACATTTGGAGATTGTTACAAAGTCAGAACTGGTGGTGTACTCTGATCTCGTAGGATTCAGGGCTCCAGGAGATTGCAAAGATGGATGGGAGAGTTTTAAATTCTGTTCCAGCCAGAACCAATGTAAGTTGTCAAACTGTGGCAAGTGTAGGGGACAGTGTGAGATAGGAAATGGAGAACCTCGGGTTTACAGAATTGAACCTAATGAAAGGGTTAATTGGATAGAGGAGAATGATTTAATTCTGATGTGGAGGTGAATAAGGATCATATATCCACATATATTTATGGGGAACGATGTATCAGAGGCCTGAAAGTAAATAGAAACACACAGAAGCACAGAAAACCTAAAGCACAATACAGGCCCTTTGGCCCATGATGCTGTGCTGAACACGTACTTACTTTAGAAATTACCTAGGCTTACCCATAGCCCACTATTTTTCTAAGTTCCCTGTACTTATCTAGGAGCCTCTTAAAAGACCCCATCATATCCGCCTCCACCACTGTCGCTGGCAGCCCATTCTACACACTCACCACTCTCTGCATAAAAAACTTAACCCTGACATCCCCTCTGTACCTACTTCCAAGCACCTATCTTCACACAGAGAGTGGTGAATCTGTGGAATTCTCTGCCACAGCAAACTGTTGAGGCCAGTTCATTGGCTATGTTTAAGAGGGAGTTAGATATGGCCCTTGTGGCTACGGGGATCAGGGGGTATGGAGGGAAGGCTGGGCGGGGTTCTGAGTTGGATGATCAGCCATGATCATAATAAATGGCGGTGCAGGCTCGAAGGGCCGATTGGCCTACTCCTGCACCTATTTTCTATGTTTCTATGTTTCTATCGTGTTAGCCATTTCAGCCCTGGGAAAAAGCCTCTGACTATCCACATAATCAATGCCTCTCATCATCTTATACTCCTCTATCTGGTCACCTCCCATCCTCCATCGCTCCAAGGAGAAAAAGCCAAGTTCGCTCAACCTATTCTCATAAGGCATGCTCCCCAATCCAGGCAACATCCTTGCAAATCTCCTCTGCACCCTTTCTATGGTTTCCACATCCTTCCTGTAGAGAGGTGACAGAACTGAGCACAGTACTCCATGTGGGGTCTGACCAGGATTTTATATAGCTGTAACATTACCTCTTGGCTCTTGAACTCAATCCCACGGTTGAAGAAGGCCTTCTTAACCATACAGTCAACCTGCGTAGCGGCTTTGGGTGTCCTATGAACACAGACCCCAAGATCCTTCTGATCCTCCATACTGCCAAGAGTCTTCCCATTAATGCTATATTCTGCCATCATATTTGACCTACCAAAATGAACCAACTCACATTTATCTGGGTTGAACTGCATCTGCCACTTCTCAGCCCAGTTTTGCATCCTATCGATGTCCTGCTGTTACCTCTGACAGCCCTCCACACTATCCACAACACCCTCAACCTTTGTGTCATCAGCAAATTTACTAACACATCCCTCCACTTCCTCATCCAGATCATTTATAAAAATCATGAAGAGAAGAGATCCCAGAACAGATCCCTGAGGCACACCACTGGTCACCAACGTCCATGCAGAATATGGTGCAATTACAAAACTTGCATGCACAAGATCACAAAATAAAGAGGGTGCATGATAAATACAATAAAGATGACAAGCAGCAGAAATGGTGCAAAATTGTACACCCTTATCAAACAGTAGAGTTCAGTGTAAGGGAATAACAATAAATGACAAACTTGTCAGTGTTACATACATTCCAAAATTAATAAATAAAACTTTTTAAAATATAAAAGATGGAATGGAGGAGCAGAACTAGAACACTTGACCCATCGTGTCTGCTCCACCATTCCACCGTGGCCCCAACAACCTCATTCTCCTACCATTCTCCCCCGTAACCTTTGACACCCTGACTAACCAAGAACCTATCAACCTCTGCTTTGAATATAGCCAATGACTTGCCCTTCACAGCCATCCATGGCAATAAATTCCACAGACTCACCAACCTCTGGTTAAAGAAATTCCACTTCATCTCTGTTCCAAAGGGACATCCTTCTATTCTGAGGCTGTGCCCTCTGATCTAGACTCACCCACTATAGGAAACACCCTCTCCACAGACACTCTACCTTGGCCTTTCAATGCTCGATGAGTTTCAAACTTCAGTGAGTACAGGCCCAGAGCTATCAAATACTTCTCATACATTGACTCTTTTATTCCCAGAATAATTCTTGTGAACTTCCTCCAATACCAGCACATCTTTTTTTAAAAAATAAGTGCCAAAACTGTTTACAATGCTCCAAGTGCATTCTGACCAATGGTTTTCAAAGCCTCAGCATCACATCCTTGCTCTTGTATTCTAGTCCTCTCAAAATGAATGCTAACATTGCATTTGCCTTCCTTACTACCAACTCAACCTGCAAGTTAACATTAGGGAATCCTGCAAAAGGTCTCCTAAGTCTCTTTGCACCATGGATTTTTGAAGTTTCTCCTCATTTAGAAAATAGTCTACACCTTTATTCCTTCTACCAAAGTGCCTGACCACACACTTCCTGACATTATATTCCATCTGCCACATCTTTGCTCATTCTCCTAATCTAAGTCCTTCTGTAAACATCTTGCTTCCTCAAAACTACCTGCTCCTCCACCTATTTTCATATCATCTGCAATCTTGGCCACAAAATCATCAATTGCTTCATCCAAATCATGAAGAATTTATTTTAATATTAAAACGAAGTGTAGATTCTAGAAATTTGAAATTAAGCTAACAAATTCAAAAATTAAGTTTTGCATTGCATCTGAACAGTTAATTTGATACCTTAAGATCTAGTGGCATCAAAAGATTGAACAGGGTGCAACTAAAAACCTGAGACATACATACATTTCAATGCAAGAAGTATTGTAGGAACATCACATGAGCTCAGGACATGCATCAACATCTGGAAGTATGACGGTGTAGTCATTAGTGGGACTTGGTTGCAGGAGGGGCAGGACTAGCAGCTCAGTATTCTGGGGTTCCATTGTTTTCGACATGACAGAGAGGCGAGGTATTAATGAGTGTGTTACTAATCATAGAAAATGTCATGACAATACTCAGTCAGGACAGATTGCAGGGCTTGTCTAGTGACGTGTTATGGGTGGAAACGAGGAATAAGAAAGATATGACTATGTTAGTGGGACAATATTACAGACCACCCAACAGTCTGCAGGATTTAGAGGAACAAATTTGTAGAGAGATCGCAGACTGTTTCAAGAAACATAAGTTTGTTATAGGTGATTTTAACTTTCCACATATTGACTGGGACTCCCAGACCGTAAAAGGACTAGATGGGATAGTTTGTGAAATGTGTGCAGGAAAGTTTCCTTAATCAGTATGTAGAAGTCTCAGTTAGAGAGTGTGCGATACTAAATCTGCTGTTGAGGAATGAGACAGGGTAGATGACAAAAGTTTGTGTAGGTGAACATTTTGCATCTAGCAATCATAATGCCCATTAGTTTCAAAGTAAATATGGAAATAGTTTGGTCTGGTTCAAAGGTAGATTTTCTAAATCGGAGAAAGGCCAATTGTGATGGTTTCAGAAAGGATCCAGGAAGTGTGAATTGAGATGGGCTGTTTACTGGCAAAGATGAATTTGGTAAGTGGGAGGCCTGCGAAAGTGAAATTTTTGGAGTACAAAGCTTGTATGTGTTTGTCAGAGTAAAGGGTAAAGATAACAGGTGCAGGGAACTTTGCTTTTCAAGAGATAATCAGGCTCTGGTTAAGAAAAAAAGGTGTACAGCGGGTACAGGCAGATAGGAATAAATGAGGTGCTTATGCAGTACAAGAAATGCAAGAGAACACTTAAGAAAGAAATCAGGAGGGTGAAAAGAAGGCATGAGGTTGCCCTAGCAGACAAGGTGAAGGAGAATCCTAAGGGATTCTGCAGATATGTTAAGGACAAAATGATTGCAAAGGAGAAAATTGGAAGATCAGAATGGTAATCCATGTGTGGAGCCAAAAGAGATGGTGGAAGAACTTAAATAGATTATTTGCATCTGTATTTACTCAGGAGACAGACACAGAGTCTACAGAAGTGAGGCAAAGCAGTATCAACTTCATGAACCCTATACTGATTACAGAGGAGGAGGTATTTGCTGTCTTGAGACAAATTAGGGTGGATAAATCCCCAGGGCCTGACAAGGTGTTCCCTCTACTCTGCGGAAAGCAAGTGCAGAAATTACAGGGGCGCTAGCAGAGATAATTATATCATTCTTAGCGACAGGTGACATACCAGACGATTGGAGGATCGCTGAAGTCGTTACGCTGTTTAAGAAAGGCTCTAAAAAAATAGCCAGGAAATGATAGGCTGTTGAGCCTGACGTCAGTAGTGGGAAAGTTATTGGAAGGTATTCTAAGGGACTGGATATATATGTATTTGGATAGACGCTGGTCGATTAGTTAAAGTCAGCATGGTTTTGTGTGTGTTAGGTCCTGTCTTACCAATCTTATAGAGTTACCAGGAAAGTTGATGTTGGCAGTGGATATTGTCTACATGGACTTCAGCAAAGCACTTGACAAGGACTTGCATGGGAGATTGGTCAAGAGGTTTCAGTCGCTCGGCATCGAAGATGAGGTAGTAAATTGGATTAGACATAAGCATTATGGGAGAAGTCAGAGAGTGGTGTGGATGGTTGCCTCTCTGACCGGCATTCTGTGAGGAGCGCAGTGCTGCAATCATTGGTGCTGGCTCCGCTGCTCTTTGGCATCTATACCAAAGATCTGGATGATAATGTGGTTAACTGGATCAGCAAATTTGTGGATGATATCAGGATTAAAGGTGTGATGGACAATGAGGAAGACTATCAGAACTTGCAGTGGGATCTGGACCTGCTGAAAAAATGGGCTGAAAAATGGCGGATGGAATTTAATGCAGACAAGTGTGAGGTGTTGCACTTTGGTAGGACCAACCAGGGTAGATCTTACACAGTGAATGGTGGGGCCCTGAGGAGTGCTGTAGAACAAAGGGATCTGGGAATACAGGTCCATAATTCATTTAAAGTGGTGACAAAGGTAGATAGGGTTGTAAAGAAAGCTTTTGGCATATTGGCTTTCATATATCAAAGTATTGAGTACAGGACATGGGATGTTAAAGTTATATAAAATGTTGTGAGGCCTAATTTAGAGTATGGTGTGCAGTTTTGGTTACCTACCTACGGGAGAGATGTAAATAAGGTTGAAAGGGTAAGGAGAAAATTCACAAGGATGTTGCTGGGACTGGAGCACCTGAGTTATAAGGAAAAATTGAATAGATTAGGACTTTATTCCTCAGTATGTGGAAGATTGAGGGGAGATTAGACAGAGGATTAGATAGAGAAATTTGGATAGGTACATGGAGGGTAGGGGCATGGAGGGCTATGGTCCCAGAGCAGGTCGATGGGAGTAATTTAAA
This sequence comes from Mobula hypostoma, assembly GCF_963921235.1. Taxonomy (NCBI): domain Eukaryota; kingdom Metazoa; phylum Chordata; class Chondrichthyes; order Myliobatiformes; family Myliobatidae; genus Mobula; species Mobula hypostoma. The sequence goes on along the minus strand of NC_086113.1, from coordinate 67,859,993 downwards.
TGATTCAGCAAGGACTAGATGGGCTGAAGGGCCTGTTTGTGTACTGTATGTTTCTGTGACTCTTAACATATCTTTGTCAACATCTTGTTTACAATGATGACAATAAATGATATAAAATTATACTAGCAGCGATAGGTTATATAGTTTCCATGTGTTAGTATGACGGTACTATTGGTTTATGACTCTGTCAGTCAGTGAGAAAGACGGTGAACAGAACAAGTGTCAGTTTAGGTTCACCTGCAGTGATGGAAACAAGGACCCAGACTTGTTCAATTCTGCTGCAGGTTCCGTGTCTGTATTCTTCCAAATGCACTAATCGGAGATATTTTCCTTAACAGACAATTAACCCCATCTTTCAACAGCTGAACATCGTTTTTAATTTTTGTGATGAATCTGATAAACACTTGCTGTCTTTAATTATGCTTTCAAGCACTGCAGATTTGACAGCATGATACGATGCAGTGAAATGTGGAAAGATCAGGCACTACTCAGGATTTTGTTCTCTTGGACAAATTTGTGCCAAAAAAGATTTAGATCTGAAATGTTTTCAGCTTCTGATATTCAATCCAAACCCCCTGTGGTGGGAGAAAGAAACAAATATTGGACAGTAAGAGAAGACCGAAATGCTTTCCTTTGTACAGTCATCTTACCATTGCTGCAGAGTCATTTTTAAAGATTTTGTTTTTATTCTCATACATAATTTCAATCATTTATCATCGGGCTGGGTATCCTTGTGTATTCTAATAATAACTTTATTTCTCTGATCATGCAAAAACCAGCTGTTGCAATCCCATTGTAACCATTTGTCTTTCTTCTCCAAAGCTCCATCATTATTCCATGTTTCCGTGTTTTCTGAGGGACCCTCTAGGTTTCGTTAATCACAATACTGAACAGTGTTAACACATAACACCATAAGATACAGGAGCAGAATCAGGCCATTTGGCCCATCGAGTCTGCTTTGTCATTTCATCATGGCTGATACAATTTAGCTCTCAGTTCCAATCTCCTACCTTCTCCCCTTATCCCATCATTTCCAGCCCAATGGAGAATTGGTCAACCTCTGCCTACACAACGACTTGGCCTCCACAACTGCCTGTGGCAAAGAATTCCACAGATTCACCACTCCCAGGCTAATCTCTGTTCTAAAAGGATGCTCCTCTATTCTGAGGCTGTGTCCTCTGGTCTTAGATTCTCCCATCACAGCAAACATCCTCTCAACATCTATTCTATTAGGATCTAACATCATTCAATAATTTTCTGTGAGGCCACCCCTCATTCTTCCGAATTCTAGTGATACAAGCCCAGAGCCATCAAACGCTCTTCGTATGACAAGCCATTCAATCCTGGAATCAGTTTTGTGAAACCCTTTGCACCCTTTCCAATGTCAGCACATCCTCACTAAGATGAGGGGCCCAAAACTGCTCACAATACTGTTAGTGAGGCCCCATGAGAGCTTTATAAAGTCTGATCATCACATCTTTTCTTTTATATTCTCGTCCTCTTGAAATGAATGCTAACATCACATTTGCCTTCCTAGACTTCTACCACAAAAGTGCATGATAATGCATTTCCAACATTGTATTTCATTTACCACTCTCTCACCCATTCTCCTAATCTATCTAAATCCTTCTGCAACCCTACTGTTTCCTCAACAGTACCTGCCCCCCACCAATCTCCATATCTTCTGCAAACCTGGCACAAAGCCATCTATTCCATCATCCGTATCATTGGTATACAGCATAACAAGAAGTGGTCCCAACACTAACCCCTGCAGAACACCCCTAGTCACTGGCAGCCAACCAGAAAAGGATCATTTTATTCCCACTCGCTGCCTCTACCAATCAGCCAATGCTCTAACCATGTTAGTAACTTTCCTGTAATACCATGGGCTCTTAACTTGGTAAGTCACCTCATATGTGGCACCTTGGTAAAGGCCTTCTGGAAGTCCAAATATACAAATATACTGCATCCCCTTTATCTATCCTATGTGTAACCTCCTCAAAGAATTCCAACAAGTTTGTCAGGCAAGACTTTCCCTTAAGGAAACCATGCTGTGTCACCATGTACTCCATAACCTCATCCTTAACAATTGACTCCAACATCTTAGAACGGAGTTGAGGAAAAACTTTTTCACCCAGAGAGTGGTGGATATATGGAATGCTCTGCCCCAGAAGGCTGTGGAGGCCAAGTCTCTGGATGCTTTCAAGAAAGAGGTGGTTAGAGCTCTTAAAGATAGCGGAATCAAAGGTTATGGGGATAAGGCAGGAACTGGATACTGATTGTGGATGATCAGCCATGATCACAGTGAATGGCGGTGCTGGCTCGAAGGGCTGAATGGCCTACTCATGCACCTATTGTCTATTGTCTATTATCTTCCCAACCACTGAGGTCAGGCTACCTGGTCTACAATTTCCTTTCTGCTGAAGGTCATCCGGCTGTTTCTCCAGATCCCTAACACAGTCTTCACAGAGCTACAGCCGGATGCACTTCACACAGAAGAAGTTCTCTGGGAGAATATGGGTATCCCAGGACTCCAATACCCGGCATGAAGAACACACAACAGCCATTTACTATACTCGGTACAGTAAGAGAGTGAGAGTGAAAAAGGGAACCTTAACAGAAGAGCCAACCCCTCTTTTGAGCCAAAGCCTGAAGCTCCCACTCTCACCACTGGCCCACTCCCAAGGATGGCTCTTCTGTGCTCTTAAACAAACATCGCTGACCTGCGAGAAACTTTGTTGCTGTGGCCTATTCCTGCCACTGACTGGGCTGTCGAAATGAGCCTGAACACCCGTGAAACACTCCTTTTTCAACAAACGTTGGTGACCTGCGAGAAACCTCATCGCTCTGGCCTGTTCCTGCCACTGAGTGGGCTGTCAACCCTTCTGAAAATCCAAGTACACAGCATCATCCGATTCTCCTTTGTCTATCCTACTTGTTATTTCTTCAAGTATTTCCAACAGCTTTGTCAGGCAAGGTTGTCCCTTGAGGAAACCGTGCTGACTATGGTCTATTTTATCATGTACCTCCAGGTACCCTGACACCTCATCCTTGATAATCAAATCCAACATCTTTCCAACCATTGAGGTCAGACTAACAGGCCTATAGTTTCCTTTCTTCTGCCCCTCTCCCTTCTTTAGAGAAGAGACATTTGCAATTTTCCAGTTGTTCGGAACCATTTCAGAATCTAGTGATTCTTGAAAGATCCATTATTAATGCCTCCACAATCTCTCCAGCCACCTCTTTCAGAACTCTGGGTTGCAGACCATCTGGTCCAGGTGACTTATTTACCTTCAGCCCTTTCAGTTTCCCAAGAAGCTTCTCCAGAGGTTTGAAGGTTATCCTTTAACTTGAAATAAAAATGGAAATCCAGCAAGGTAAATCAAGTTTTGTTGCTTGGTAGTAATGGAGAAATGCACCTGAAGGTCAAATAACAAACCTCCTAAAGTTATCACAGGTCCACTTGCAAGATATTGGCTGGAGAACATAACTGCTTCCCAACACAAATGTGGGTTCCTCCTGGATATTTGCAATGCTTGCACCAGCCTCAATTCTCCTAGTGGGAATTTGTTGAGTTTGACCTTGCCACTCATTCAATGTTTTAGCCTCCCTCTGTTTGACCTGCAGCTCTTGGAGCCAATCACAGAGCACTGCTCTAGCCAGGTGATTTTGCGGAGGGTCCAGCCTGGTCAGCTTCAACAGGGTCCTTCCTCCCAAGGATCTTGTTGTAAGTGATCTATTAGTCCCATGTGATTGCAAGGATTTTGCTGAGCAGGTCAGTTTCCAGTTCTGCCTGGTGTGTGACCCATCTTTCACAGCCTTAAGGAATGGTACTAAGGACACTTGATAAATGCCTGGGTTCAGTTTGGAGTTACATTAGTCTGTTTCCACCCCAAGGATAAGTGATCTGATATGAATAATAAACAGAGTTATCCATTTTGTCTGGAGCTCCATTATCATGGAGATTTGAGGGATATTGTGTCCAGTAACAGGGTAATCTTGACCTTGATGCTAGAGAATATGACCATTTGGCTGGAATTGGTATGTTGGGTCATTGAATGTAAGGGCTTAGTAATTGTTCACTGGTGACTGCATCAGATTACCAGGCATTTTATCAGGGAATATTTTTCTGTTAGTGATGGGGTGGTTTAGGATGAAACTTAAGACTGGTCATTTAATACTGTACGAAGTGAATCTGATGATTTAATGTCAATATTGTGGGCCTGACTTTATATTGGTGTCCCCCAAGACATAGGATCCTAGGTTGTGAGAGTGATTAACTTTCATCTGAATCTAATCTGCCATAATCTGCTGCAAGTATGATAATAGAAGTGAAAGGTAAATTTAGATGCAAATTTCAGATTCTCAGTTGTTTATCGCACGTGCATTAAAACCTACAGTGAAATACGTCGTTTGCATTAAACACCAGCACACCGAAGGATGTGCTGGGGGCAGCCCGCAGGTGTTGCCACACGTTCCAGCATGAACATAGCAATCCCACAATGTTCAGCGGAACAACGCCAAACACAACAAGCAACAACATATCGACAGCAGAACAAGACCCTTTCCTCCCTGCCAACCACTCACATGCATCCTCCAGTTCCAGCTCAGGCCTCCAGTCTCCAGGCTTTGGCCACAGGGCTTCAATTTCCACACTTCTAATCATCCTTCAGGCTTTGATCTTTAAAGTTTGTGAAAATGCGAGTAGTTCATGCAGATACCGCAAGGCTCAGTGCTGGGACCCCAGTTGTTTACAATATATATTAATGACTTGGATGAGGGAATTAAATGCAGCATCTCCAAGTTTGCGGATGACACGAAGCTGGGCGGCAGTGTTAGCTGTGAGGACGATGCTAAGAGGATGCAGGGTGACTTGGATAGGTTGGGTGAGTGGGCAAATCCATGGCAGATGCAATTTAATGTGGATAAATGTGAAATTATCCACTTTGGTGGCAAAAATAGGAAAACAGATTATTATCTGAATGGTGGCCGATTAATAAGGGGAGGTGCAACGAGACCTGGGTGTCATTATACACCAGTCATTGAAAGTGGGCATGCAGGTACAGCAGGGGGTGAAAAAGGCGAATGGTATGCTGGCATTTATAGTGAGAGGATTCGAGTACAGGAGCAGGGAGGTGCTACTGCAGTTGTACAAGGCCTTGGTGAGACCACACCTGGAGTATTGTGTGCAGTTTTGGTCCCCTAATCTGAGGAAAGACATCCTTGTCATTGAGGGAGTACAAAGAAGGTTCACCAGATTGATTCCTGGGATGGCAGGACTTTCATATGAAGAAAGACGATGAACTGGGCTTGTACTCGTTGGAATTTAGAAGATTGAGGGGGGATCTGATTGAAACGTATAAAATCCTAAAGGGATTGGAAAGGCTAGATGCAGGAAGATTGTTCCCGATGTTGGGGAAGTCTAGAACGAGGGGTCACAGTTTGAGGATAAAGGCGAAGCCTTTTAGGACCGAGATTAGGAAAAACTTCTTCACACAGAGAGTGGTGAATCTGTGGAATTCTCTGCCACAGGAAACAGTTGAGGCCAGTTCATTGGCTATATTTAAGAGGGAGTTAGATATGGCCCTTGTGGCTACGGGGGTCAGGGGTATGGAGGGAAGGCTGGGGCGGGGTTCTGAGTTGGATGATCAGCCATGATCATAATAAGTGGCGGTGCAGGCTCGAAGGGCTGAATGGCCTAATCCTGCACCTATTTTCTATGTTTCTATGTTTCTATACATGGCAACAATACGGTAAATCTAAAAATACTGGAATTCTTTTAGATGTTGCTTTTCGATAAGGTAATCACTTTTATATTTCATTATATCATTAATTACGGTTGGTGTTTCTTTAAGATTCTTCAAAATAAAGTATGCTGCATGCTCTAAAGTATCAATTAGTTGATAAATCTGCATGGAAAAAGAGCATGCAATCAATAATTATCTTAATAATGTTGTGCTTTGTACTGACAGGATCGACAATAACCATGTCAGAAGACGATTACAAAGAACAGATGGTGTATGTGAAGGATTTAGAGCTCATAAACGATATGTGAAATGATTCAAAGGAGAAGAAAATGAGGGTAGACAAAATATAATTGTTCATTTTGAATGCAATTCAGTCATATCAAAGTAAATTCTGAGTAACAATCAAATATTAGTTCCATCGAATACATATAAGGTATTGATTAATCTCATTCGAAAATGTAGCGAAAATAAAGATTCAACATTTTTGACTTATCTAAACCTTACAATCATGCTTGTCATTTGTCAGACATTGCATAAAGCAGTTGTTCAAGCACTGTGTACAGGAGTCGGTGAGACACTGTGTACGGGAATCGGTGAGACACTGTGGACAGGAGTCGGTGATACACTGTGTACAGGAGTCGGTGAGACACTGTGTGCGGGAGTGGGTGAGACACTGTGTACGGGAGTCGGTGAGACACTGTGTACGGGAGTCGGTGAGACACTGTGTACGGGGGTCGGTGAGACACTGTGGAAAAGAGTCGGTGAGACACTGTGTACGGGGGTCGGTGAGACACTGTGGAAAAGAGTCGGTGAGACACTGTGTACAGGAGTCGGTGATACACTGTGTACAGGAGTCGGTGAGACACTGTGTGCGGGAGTGGGTGAGACACTGTGTACGGGAGTCGGTGAGACACTGTGTACGGGAGTCGGTGAGACACTGTGTGCGGGAGTCGGTGAGACACTGTGTACGGGAGTCGGTGAGACCCTGGGTACGGGAGTCGGTGAGACACTGTGTACGGGAGTCGGTGAGACACTGTGTGCGGGAGTCGGTGAGACACTGTGTACAGGAGTCGGTGATACACTGTGTACGGGAGTCGGTGAGACACTGTGTAATGGAGTCGGTGAGGCACTGTGTACAGGAGTCGGTGAGACACTGTACAGGAGTCGGTGAGACACTGTGTGTAGGAGTTGGTGAGACACTGTGTACAGGAGTCGGTGAGACACTGTGTGCAGGAGTCGGTGAGACACTGTGCACGGGAGTCGGAGAGACACTGTGTACGGGAGTCGGTGAGACACTGTACAGGAGTCGGTGAGACACTGTCTACGGGAGTCGGTGAGACACCGTGCACGGGGGTCGGTGAGACACCGTGCACGGGAGTCGGTGAGACACTGTGCACAGGAGTCGGTGAGACACAGTGTACAGGAGTCGGTGAGACACTGTGTACGGGAGTCGGTGAGACACTGTGTACGGGAGTCGGTAAGACACTGTGCACAGGAGTGGGTGAGACACTGTGTACAGGAGTCGGTGAGACACTGTGTACGGGAGTCGGTGAGACACTGTGTACGGGAGTCGGTGAGACACTGTGTGCAGGAGTCGGTGAGACACTGTGTGCAGGAGTCGGTGAGACACTGTGTACGGGAGTCGGTGAGACACTGTACAGGGGTCGGAGAGACATTGTGTACGGGAGTCGGCGAGACACTCTGTACGGGAGTCGGTGAGACACTGTACAGGAGTCGGTGAGACACTGTGTGCAGGAGTCGGTGAGACACTGTGTACGGGAGTCGGTGAGACACTGTGTACGGGAGTCGGTGAGACACTGTGTGTGGGAGTCGGTGAGACACTGTGTACGGGAGTCGGTGAGACCCTGTGTACGGGAGTCGGTGAGACACTGTGTACGGGAGTCGGTGAGACACTGTGTGCGGGAGTCGGTGAGACACTGTGTACAGGAGTCGGTGATACACTGTGTACGGGAGTCGGTGAGACACTGTGTAATGGAGTCGGTGAGGCACTGTTTACAGGAGTCGGTGAGACACTGTACAGGAGTCGGTGAGACACTGTGTGTAGGAGTTGGTGAGACACTGTGTACAGGAGTCGGTGAGACACTGTGTGCAGGAGACGGTGAGACACTGTGCACGGGAGTCGGAGAGACACTGTGTACGGGAGTCGGTGAGACACTGTACAGGAGTCGGTCAGACACAGTCTTTGGGAGTCGGTGAGACACCGTGCACGGGGGTCGGTGAGACACCGTGCACGGGAGTCGGTGAGACACTGTGCACAGGAGTCGGTGAGACACAGTGTACGGGAGTCGGTGAGACACTGTACGGGAGTCGGTGAGACACTGTGTACGGGAGTCGGTGAGACACTGTACAGCAGTCGGTGAGACACTGTGTACAGGAGTCGGTGAGACACTGTGTACGGGAGTCGGTGAGACACTGTGTACAGGAGTCGGTGAGACACTGTGTGCAGGAGTCGGTGAGACACTGTGTACGGGAGTCGGTGAGACACTGTACAGGGGTCGGAGAGACATTGTGTACTTGAGTCGGCGAGACACTCTGTACGGGAGTCGGTGAGACACTGTACAGGAGTCGGTGAGACACTGCGTGCAGGAGTCAGTGAGACACTGTACAGGAGTCGGTGAGACACTGTGTAAAGCAGTCGGTGAGACACATGTGTGTAGGAGTCGGTGAGACACTGTGTACGGGAGTCGGTGAGACACTGTGTGCGGGAGTCGGTGAGGCACTGCGTGCAGGAGTCGGTGAGGCACTGTGTGCGGGAGTCGGTGAGATACTGTGTAAAGGAGTCGGTGAGACACTGTTTACAGCAGTCGGTGAGACACTGTGTATGGGTGTCGGTGAGACACAGTGTACGGAGGTCGGTGAGGCACTGTGTACAGGAGTCAGTGAGACACTGTGTAAAGGAGTCGGTGAGACACTGTGTGCAGGAGTTGGTGAGACACTGTGTACGGGAGTCGGTTAGACACTGTGTACAGGAGTCGGTGAGACACTGTGTACGGGAGTTGGTGAGACACTGTGTAAAGGAGTCAGTGAGACACTGTGTGCGGGAGTCGGTGAGGCACTGTGCACTGGAGTCGATGAGGCACCGCGTACAGGAGTCGGTGAGGCACTGTGTAAAGGAGTCGGTGAGACACTGTGTGCGGGAGTCGGTGAGACACAGTGTAAAGGAGTCGGTTTGACACTGTGTGCGGGAGTCGGTGAGACACTGTGTAAAGGAGTCGGTGAGACACTGTGTACAGGAGTCGGTGAGACACTGTGTACGGGAGTCGGTGAGACACTGTGTAAAGGATTCAGTGAGACACTGTGTGCGGGAGTCGGTGAGACACTGTATAAAGGAGTCGGTGAGACACTGTGTGCGGGAGTCGGTGAGACACTGTGTAAAGGAGTCGGTGAGACACTGTGTACAGGAGTCGGTGAGACACTGTGTACGGGAGTCGGTGAGACACTGTGCACGCGAGTCGGTGAGACACTGTGTACGGGAGTCGGTGAGGCACTGTGTATGAGAGTCGGTGAGGCACTGTGTACAGGAGTCGGTGAGACACTGTACAGGAGTCGGTGAGACACTGTGTACAGGAGTCGGTGAGACAATGTGTGCGGGAGTCGGTGAGACACTGTGTAATGGAGTCGGTGAGACACTGTGTACGGGAGTCGGTGAGACACTGTTTACGGGAGTCGGTGAGACACTGTACAGGAGTCGGTCAGACACTGTCTATGGGAGTCGGGGAGACACCGTACAGGAGTCGGTGAGACACCGTGTACGGGAGTCGGTGAGACACCGTGCATGGGAGTCGGTGAGAGACCGTGCACGGGAGTCGGTGAGACACCGTGCACGGGAGTCGGTGAGACACTGTGCACAGGAGTCGGTGAGACACAGTGTACAGCAGTCGGTGAGACACTGTGCACAGGAGTCGGTGAGACACTGTGTACAGGAGTCGCTGAGACACTGTACAGGAGTCGGTGAGACACTGTGTACAGTAGTCGGTGAGACACTGTGTGCAGGAGTCGGTGAGACACTGTGTGCAGGAGTCGGTGAGACACTGTGTACGGGAGTCGGTGAGACACTGTACAGGGGTCGGTGAGACATTGTGTACGGGAGTCGGTGAGACAATGTACAGGAGTCGGTCAGACACTGTACAGGAGTCGGTGAGACACTGTGTACGGGAGTCGGTGAGACACTGTGTACAGGAGTCGGTGAGACACTGTACAGGAGTCGGTGAGACACAGTGTACAGGAGTCGGTGAGACACTGTGTTCAGGAGTCGGTGAGACACTGTGTAAAGCAGTCGGTGAGACACGTGTGTAGGAGTCGGTGAGACACTGTGTGCGGGAGTCGGTGAGACACTGTATGCGGCAGTCGGTGAGACACTGTGTGCGGGAGTCGTTGAGACACTGTGTACGGGAGTCGGTGAGGCACTGTATAAAGGAGTCGGTGAGACACTGTGTAAAGGAGTCGGTGAGACACTGTGTACAGGAGTCGGTGAGACACTGTGTACGGGAGTCGGTGAAACACTGTGTGCGGGAGTCGGTGAGACACTGTGTAAAGGAGTCGGTGAGAAACAGTGTACAGGAGTCGGTGAGACACTGTTTACGGGAGTCGGTGAGACACTGTGCGCAGGAGTCGGTGAGGCACGGCGTACGGGAGTCGGTCAGGCACTGTCTGCGGGAATCGGTGAGACACTGTGTACAGGAGTCGGTGAGACATTGTTTACGGGAGTCGGTGAGACACTGTGTACGCGAGTCGGTGAGACACTGTGTACAGGAGTCGGTGAGACACTGTGTACGGGAGTCAGTGAGACACTGTGGAAAGGAGTCGGTGAGACACTGTGTACAGGAGTCGGTGAGACACTGTGTACGGGAGTCGGTGAGACACTGTGTGCGGGAGTCGGTGAGACACTGTGTACGGGAGTCGGTGAGACACAGTGTAAAGGAGTTGGTGAGACACTGTGTACAGGAGTCCATGAGACACTGTGTGCGGTAGTCGGTGAGACACTGTGTGAGGGAGTCGGTGAGACACTGTGTACGGGAGTCGGTGAGACACTGTGTAAAGGAGTTGGTGAGACACTGTGTACAGGAGTCCGTGAGACACTGTGTACAGGAGTCGGTGAGACACTGTGTGAGGGAGTCGGTGAGACACTGTGTACGGGAGTCGGTGAGACACTGTGTAAAGGAGTCGGTGAGACACTGTGTGCAGGAGTCGGTGAGACACTGTGTGCGGGAGTCGGTGAGACACTGTGTAAAGGAGTCGGTGAGACACTGTGTACAGGAGTCGGTGAGACACTGTGTACAGGAGTCGGTGAGACACTGTGTGCGGGAGTCGGTCAGAGACTGTGTACGGGAGTCGGTGAGACACTGTGTAAAGGAGTCGGTGAGACACTGTGTACAGGAGTCCGTGAGACACTGTACAGGAGTCGGTGAGACAGAGTGTACAGGAGTCGGTGAGACACAGTGTGCAGGAGTCGGTGAGACACTGTACAGGAGTCGGTGAGACACTGTGTAAAGCAGTCGGTGAGACACATGTGTGCAGGAGTCGGTGAGACACTGTGTACGGCAGTCGGTGAGACACTGTGTACGGGAGTCGGTGAGACACGGTGTGCGGGAGTCGGTGAGACACTGTGTAAAGGAGTCGGTGAGACACTGTGTGCGGGAGTCGGTGAGACACTGTGTAAAGGAGTCGGTGAGACACTGTGTACGGCAGTCGGTGAGACACTGTGTACGGGAGTCGGTGAGACACTGTGTGCGGGAGTCGGTGAGACACTGTGTAAAGGAGTCGGTGAGACACTGTGTACAGGAGTCGGTGAGACACTGTGTACGGGAGTCGGTGAGACACTGTGTAAAGGAGTCGGTGAGACACTGTGTACAGGAGTCGGTGAGACACTGTGTACAGGAGTCGGTGAGATACTGTGTGCGGGAGTCGGTGAGACACAGTGTACAGGAGTCGGTGAGACACTGTGTGCAGAAGTCGGTGAGACACTGTACAGGAGTCGGTGAGACACTGTGTAAAGCAGTCGGTGAGACACATGTGTGTAGGAGTCGGTGAGACACTGTGTACGGCAGTCGGTGAGACACTGTACGGGAGTCGGTGAGACACTGTGTGCAGGAGTCGGTGAGGCACTGTGCACGGGAGTCGATGAGGCACTGCGTACGGGAGTCGGTGAGGCACTGTGTAAAGGAGTCGGTGAGACACTGTGTGCGGGAGTCGGTGAGACACTGTGTAAAGGTGTCGGTGAGACACTGTGTGCGGGAGTCGGTGAGACACTGAGTAAAGGAGTCGGTGAGACACTGTGTACAGGAGTCGGTGAGACACTGTGTACGGGAGTCGGTGAGACACTGTGTAAAGGAGTCGGTGAGACACTGTGTGCGGGAGTCGGTGAGACACTGTATAAAGGAGTCGGTGAGACACTGTGTACGGGAGTCGGTGAGACACAGTGTAAAAGATTTGGTGAGACACTGTGTACAGGAGTCCGTGAGACACTGTGTGCGGGAGTCGGTGAGACACTGTGTGAGGGAGTCGGTGAGACACTGTGTACGGGAGTCGGTGAGACACTGTGTACGGGAGTCGGTGAGACACTGTGTACGGGGGTCGGTGAGACACTGTGGAAAAGAGTCGGTGAGACACTGTGTACGGGGGTCGGTGAGACACTGTGGAAAAGAGTCGGTGAGACACTGTGTACAGGAGTCGGTGAGACACTGTGTACAGGAGTCGGTGAGACACTGTGTGCGGGAGTGGGTGAGACACTGTGTACGGGAGTCGGTGAGACACTGTGTACGGGAGTCGGTGAGACACTCTGTGCGGGAGTCGGTGAGACACTGTGTACGGGAGTCGGTGAAACACTGTGTACGGGAGTCGGTGAGACACAGTGTAAAGGAGTCGGTGAGACACTGTGTACGGGAGTCGGTGAGACACTGTGTGCGGTAGTCGGTGAGACACTGTGTGAGGGAGTCGGTGAGACACTGTGTACGGGAGTCGGTGAGACACTGTGTAAAGGAGTTGGTGAGACACTGTGTACAGGAGTCCGTGAGACACTGTGTACAGGTTTCGGTGAGACACTGTGTGAGGGAGTCGGTGAGACACTCTGTACGGGAGTCGGTGAGACACTGTCTAAAGGAGTCGGTGAGACACTGTGTGCAGGAGTCGGTGAGACGCTGTGTGCGGGAGTCGGTGAGACACTGTGTAAAGGAGTCGGTGAGACACTGTGTACAGGAGTCGGTGAGACACTGTACAGGAGTCGGTGAGACACTGTGTGCGGGAGTCGGTGAGAGACTGTGTACGGGAGTCGGTGAGACACTGTGTAAAGGAGTCGGTGAGACACTGTGTACAGGAGTCCGTGAGACACTGTACAGGAGTCGGTGAGACAGAGTGTACAGGAGTCGGTGAGACACAGTGTGCAGGAGTCGGTGAGACACTGTACAGGAGTCGGTGAGACACTGTGTAAAGCAGTCGGTGAGACACATGTGTGCAGGAGTCGGTGAGACACTGTGTACGGCAGTCGGTGAGACACTGTGTGCGGGAGTCGGTGAGACACTGTATAAAGGAGTCGGTGAGACACTGTGTACGGGAGTCGGTGAGACACAGTGTAAAAGATTTGGTGAGACACTGTGTACAGGAGTCCGTGAGACACTGTGTGCGGGAGTAGGTGAGACACTGTGTGAGGGAGTTGGTGAGACACTGTGTACGGGAGTCGGTGAGACACTGTGCACGGGAGTCGGTGAGACACTGTGTACGGGGGTCGGTGAGACACTGTGGAAAAGAGTCGGTGAGACACTGTGTACGGGGGTCGGTGAGACACTGTGGAAAAGAGTCGGTGAGACACTGTGTACAGGAGTCGGTGATACACTGTGTACAGGAGTCGGTGAGACACTGTGTGCGGGAGTGGGTGAGACACTGTGTACGGGAGTCGGTGAGACACTGTGTACGGGAGTCGGTGAGACACTGTGTGCGGGAGTCGGTGAGACACTGTGTACGGGAGTCGGTGAGACACTGTGTACGGGAGTCGGTGAGACACAGTGTAAAGGAGTTGGTGAGACACTGTGTACAGGAGTCGGTGAGACACTGTGTGCGGGAGTCGGTGAGACACTGTGTGAGGGAGTCGGTGAGACACTGTGTACGGGAGTCGGTGAGACACTGTGTAAAGGAGTTGGTGAGACACTGTGTACAGGAGTCCGTGAGACACTGTGTACAGGTTTCGGTGAGACACTGTGTGAGGGAGTCGGTGAGACACTCTGTACGGGAGTCGGTGAGACACTGTCTAAAGGAGTCGGTGAGACACTGTGTGCAGGAGTCGGTGAGACGCTGTGTGCGGGAGTCGGTGAGACACTGTGTAAAGGAGTCGGTGAGACACTGTGTACAGGAGTCGGTGAGACACTGTACAGGAGTCGGTGAGACACTGTGTGCGGGAGTCGGTCAGAGACTGTGTACGGGAGTCGGTGAGACACTGTGTAAAGGAGTCGGTGAGACACTGTGTACAGGAGTCCGTGAGACACTGTACAGGAGTCGGTGAGACAGAGTGTACAGGAGTCGGTGAGACACAGTGTGCAGGAGTCGGTGAGACACTGTACAGGAGTCGGTGAGACACTGTGTAAAGCAGTCGGTGAGACACAGTGTACGGGAGTCGGTGAGACACTGTGTACGGGAGTCGGTGAGACACTGTGTACGGGAGTCGGTGAGACACTGTGTACGGGAGTCGGTGAGACACTGTGTAAAGGAGTCGGTGAGACACTGTGTGCGGGAGTCGGTGAGACACTGTGTAAAGGAGTCGGTGAGACACTGTGTACGGGAGTCGGTGAGACACTGTGTACGGGAGTCGGTGAGACACTGTGTACGGGAGTCGGTGAGACACTGTGTAAAGGAGTCGGTGAGACACTGTGTACGGGAGTCGGTGAGACACTGTGTAAAGGAGTCGGTGAGACACTGTGTACAGGAGTCGGTGAGACACTGTGTACGGGAGTCGGTGAGACACTGTGTAAAGGAGTCGGTGAGACACTGTGTACAGGAGTCGGTGAGACACTGTGTACAGGAGTCGGTGAGACACTGTGTGCGGGAGTCGGTGAGACACTGTGTACAGGAGTCGGTGAGACACTGTGTGCAGAAGTCGGTGAGACACTGTACAGGAGTCGGTGAGACACTGTGTAAAGCAGTCGGTGAGACACATGTGTGTAGGAGTCGGTGAGACACTGTGTACGGCAGTCGGTGAGACACTGTACGGGAGTCGGTGAGACACTGTGTGCAGGAGTCGGTGAGGCACTGTGCACGGGAGTCGATGAGGCACTGCGTACGGGAGTCGGTGAGACACTGTGTAAAGGAGTCGGTGAGACACTGTGTGCGGGAGTCGGTGAGACACTGTGTAAAGGTGTCGGTGAGACACTGTGTGCGGGAGTCGGTGAGACACTGAGTAAAGGAGTCGGTGAGACACTGTGTACAGGAGTCGGTGAGACACTGTGTACGGGAGTCGGTGAGACACTGTGTAAAGGAGTCGGTGAGACACTGTGTGCGGGAGTCGGTGAGACACTGTATAAAGGAGTCGGTGAGACACTGTGTACGGGAGTCGGTGAGACACAGTGTAAAAGATTTGGTGAGACACTGTGTACAGGAGTCGGTGAGACACTGTGTGCGGGAGTCGGTGAGACACTGTGTGAGGGAGTCGGTGAGACACTGTGTACGGGAGTCGGTGAGACACTGTGTACGGGGAGTCGGTGAGACACTGTGTACGGGAGTCGGTGAGACACTGTGGAAAAGAGTCGGTGAGACACTGTGTACGGGGGTCGGTGAGACACTGTGGAAAAGAGTCGGTGAGACACTGTGTACAGGAGTCGGTGAGACACTGTGTACAGGAGTCGGTGAGACACTGTGTGCGGGAGTCGGTGAGACACTGTGTACGGGAGTCGGTGAGACACTGTGTACGGGAGTCGGTGAGACACTGTGTGCGGGAGTCGGTGAGACACTGTGTACGGGAGTCGGTGAGACACTGTGTACGGGAGTCGGTGAGACACTGTGTACGGGAGTCGGTGAGACACTGTGTGCGGGAGTCGGTGAGACACTGTGTACAGGAGTCGGTGAGACACTGTGTACGGGAGTCGGTGAGACACTGTGTAATGGAGTCGGTGAGACACTGTGTACAGGAGTCGGTGAGACACTGTGTACAGGAGTCGGTGAGACACTGTGTGCAGGAGTCGGTGAGACACTGTGTACAGGAGTCGGTGAGACACTGTGTGCAGGAGTCGGTGAGACACTGTGCACGGGAGTCGGTGAGACACTGTGTACGGGAGTCGGTGAGACACTGTACAGGAGTCGGTGAGACACTGTGTACGGGAGTCGGTGAGACACCGTGCACGGGAGTCGGTGAGACACCGTGCACGGGAGTCGGTGAGACACTGTGCACAGGAGTCGGTGAGACACAGTGTACAGGAGTCGGTGAGACACTGTGCACAGGAGTCGGTGAGACACTGTGTACAGGAGTCGGTGAGACACTGTGTACGGGAGTCGGTGAGACACTGTGTACGGGAGTCGGTGAGACACTGTGTGCAGGAGTCGGTGAGACACTGTGTGCAGGAGTCGGTGAGACACTGTGTACGGGAGTCGGTGAGACACTGTACAGGGGTCGGAGAGACATTGTGTACGGGAGTCGGCGAGACACTCTGTACGGGAGTCGGTGAGACACTGTACAGGAGTCGGTGAGACACTGTGTGCAGGAGTCGGTGAGACACTGTGTACGGGAGTCGGTGAGACACTGTGTGTGGGAGTCGGTGAGACACTGTGTATGGGAGTCGGTGAGACACTGTGTACGGGAGTCGGTGAGACACTGTGTACGGGAGTCGGTGAGACACTGTGTGCGGGAGTCGGTGAGACACTGTGTACAGGAGTCGGTGAGACACTGTGTACGGGAGTCGGTGAGACACTGTGTAATGGAGTCGGTGAGACACTGTGTACAGGAGTCGGTGAGACACTGTGTACAGGAGTCGGTGAGACACTGTGTGTAGGAGTTGGTGAGACACTGTGTACAGGAGTCGGTGAGACACTGTGTGCAGGAGACGGTGAGACACTGTGCACGGGAGTCGGAGAGACACTGTGTACGGGAGTCGGTGAGACACTGTACAGGAGTCGGTCAGACACTGTCTTTGGGAGTCGGTGAGACACCGTGCACGGGGGTCAGTGAGACACCGTGCACGGGAGTCGATGAGACACTGTGCACAGGAGTCGGTGAGACACAGTGTACGGGAGTCGGTGAGACACTGTACGGGAGTCGGTGAGACACTGTGTACGGGAGTCGGTGAGACACTGTACAGCAGTCGGTGAGACACTGTGTACAGGAGTCGGTGAGACACTGTGTACGGGAGTCGGTGAGACACTGTGTACAGGAGTCGGTGAGACACTGTGTGCAGGAGTCGGTGAGACACTGTGTACGGGAGTCGGTGAGACACTGTACAGGGGTCGGTGAGACACTGTGTACGGGAGTCGGTGAGACACTGTGTACGGGAGTCGGTGAGACACTGTACAGGAGTCGGTGAGACACTGTGTGCAGGAGTCGGTGAGACACTGTGTACAGGAGTCGGTGAGACACTGTGTAAAGCAGTCGGTGAGACACGTGTGTAGGAGTTGGTGAGACACTGTGTACGGGAGTCGGTGAGACACTGTGTGCGGGAGTCGGTGAGACACTGTGTGCGGGAGTCGGTGAGACACTGTGTGCGGGAGTCGGTGAGATACTGTGTAAAGGAGTCGGTGAGACACTGCTTACAGCAGTCGGTGAGACACTGTGTATGGGTGTCGGTGAGACACAGTGTACGGAGGTCGGTGAGGCACTGTGTACAGGAGTCGGTGAGACACTGTGTAAAGGAGTCGGTGAGACACTGTGTGCAGGAGTCGGTGAGACACTGTGTACGGGAGTCGGTGAGACACTGTGTACAGGAGTCGGTGAGACACTGTGTACGGGAGTCGGTGAGACACTGTATAAAGGAGTCGGTGAGACACTGTGTGCGGGAGTCGGTGAGGCACTGTGCACTGGAGTCGATGAGGCACCGCGTACAGGAGTCGGTGAGGCACTGTGTAAAGGAGTCGGTGAGACACTGTGTGCGGGAGTCGGTGAGACACTGTGTAAAGGAGTCGGTGAGACACTGTGTGCGGGAGTCGGTGAGACACTGTGTAAAGGAGTCGGTGAGACACTGTGTACAGGAGTCGGTGAGACACTGTGTACGGGAGTCGGTGAGACACTGTGTAAAGGATTCAGTGAGACACTGTGTACGGGAGTCGGTGAGACACTGTGTAAAGGAGTCGGTGAGACACTGTGTGCGGGAGTCGGTGAGACACTGTGTAAAGGAGTCGGTGAGACACTGTGTACAGGAGTCGGTGAGACACTGTGTACGGGAGTCGGTGAGACACTGTGCACG
Organism: Mobula hypostoma; assembly: GCF_963921235.1. NCBI lineage: Eukaryota > Metazoa > Chordata > Chondrichthyes > Myliobatiformes > Myliobatidae > Mobula > Mobula hypostoma. Next base: position 67,841,854 of record NC_086113.1, on the reverse strand, counting down.
CGAGTCGGTGAGACACTGTGTACGGGAGTCGGTGAGACACTGTGTATGAGAGTCGGTGAGACACTGTGTACAGGAGTCGGTGAGACACTGTGTACAGGAGTCGGTGAGACACTGTGTACAGGAGTCGGTGAGACACTGTGTGCGGGAGTCGGTGAGACACTGTGTAATGGAGTCGGTGAGACACTGTGTACGGGAGTCGGTGAGACACTGTGTACGGGAGTCGGTGAGACACTGTATAGGAGTCGGTCAGACACTGCCTATGGGAGTCGGGGAGACACCGTACAGGAGTCGGTGAGACACCGTGTACGGGAGTCGGTGAGACACCGTGCATGGGAGTCGGTGAGAGACCGTGCACGGGAGTCGGTGAGACACCGTGCACGGGAGTCGGTGAGACACTGTGCACAGGAGTCGGTGAGACACAGTGTACAGCAGTCGGTGAGACACTGTGCACAGGAGTCGGTGAGACACTGTGCACAGGAGTCGGTGAGACACTGTACAGGAGTCGGTGAGACACTGTGTACAGGAGTCGGTGAGACACTGTGTGCAGGAGTCGGTGAGACACTGTGTGCAGGAGTCGGTGAGACACTGTGTACGGGAGTCGGTGAGACACTGTACAGGAGTCGGTGAGACATTGTGTACGGGAGTCGGTGAGACAATGTACAGGAGTCGGTCAGACACTGTACAGGAGTCGGTGAGACACTGTGTACGGGAGTCGGTGAGACACTGTGTACGGGAGTCGGTGAGACACTGTGCACGGGAGTCGGTGAGACACTGTGCACGGGAGTCGGTGAGACACTGTGTACAGGAGTCGGTGAGACACTGTGTACGGGAGTCGGTGAGACACTGTGTACGGGAGTCGGTGAGACACTGTGTACAGGAGTCGGTGAGACACTGTGTGCAGGAGTCGGTGAGACACTGTGTGCAGGAGTCGGTGAGACACTGTGTGCAGGAGTCGGTGAGACACTGTGTACGGGAGTCGGTGAGACACTGTACAGGAGTCGGTGAGACATTGTGTACGGGAGTCGGTGAGACACTGTGTACGGGAGTCGGTGAGACACTGTGTACAGGAGTCGGTGAGACACTGTGTGCAGGAGTCGGTGAGACACTGTGTACGGGAGTCGGTGAGACACTGTGTACGGGAGTCGGTGAGACACTGTGTGTGGGAGTCGGTGAGACACTGTGTACGGGAGTCGGTGAGACACTGTGTACGGGAGTCGGTGAGACACTGTGTACGGGAGTCGGTGAGACACTGTGTACGGGAGTCGGTGAGACACTGTGTACAGGAGTCGGTGAGACACTGTGTACGGGAGTCGGTGAGACACTGTGTAATGGAGTCGGTGAGACACTGTGTACAGGAGTCGGTGAGACACTGTGTACAGGAGTCGGTGAGACACTGTGTGTAGGAGTCGGTGAGACACTGTGTACAGGAGTCGGTGAGACACTGTGTGCAGGAGTCGGTGAGACACTGTGCACGGGAGTCGGTGAGACACTGTGTACGGGAGTCGGTGAGACACTGTACAGGAGTCGGTCAGACACTGTCTTTGGGAGTCGGTGAGACACCGTGCACGGGGGTCGGTGAGACACCGTGCACGGGAGTCGGTGAGACACTGTGCACAGGAGTCGGTGAGACACTGTGTACGGGAGTCGGTGAGACACTGTACGGGAGTCGGTGAGACACTGTGTACGGGAGTCGGTGAGACACTGTGTACAGGAGTCGGTGAGACACTGTGTACAGGAGTCGGTGAGACACTGTGTACGGGAGTCGGTGAGACACTGTGTACAGGAGTCGGTGAGACACTGTGTGCAGGAGTCGGTGAGACACTGTGTACGGGAGTCGGTGAGACACTGTACAGGAGTCGGAGAGACATTGTGTACTTGAGTCGGCGAGACACTCTGTACGGGAGTCGGTGAGACACTGTACAGGAGTCGGTGAGACACTGCGTGCAGGAGTCAGTGAGACACTGTACAGGAGTCGGTGAGACACTGTGTAAAGCAGTCGGTGAGACACATGTGTGTAGGAGTCGGTGAGACACTGTGTACGGGAGTCGGTGAGACACTGTTTACAGCAGTCGGTGAGACACTGTGTATGGGTGTCGGTGAGACACAGTGTACGGAGGTCGGTGAGGCACTGTGTACAGGAGTCAGTGAGACACTGTGTAAAGGAGTCGGTGAGACACTGTGTGCAGGAGTCGGTGAGACACTGTGTACGGGAGTCGGTGAGACACTGTGTACAGGAGTCGGTGAGACACTGTGTACGGGAGTTGGTGAGACACTGTGTAAAGGAGTCAGTGAGACACTGTGTGCGGGAGTCGGTGAGGCACTGTGCACTGGAGTCGAAAAGGCACCGCGTACAGGAGTCGGTGAGGCACTGTGTAAAGGAGTCGGTGAGACACTGTGTACGGGAGTCGGTGAGACACTGTGTAAAGGAGTCGGTGAGACACTGTGTACAGGAGTCGGTGAGACACTGTGTACGGGAGTCGGTGAGACACTGTGTAAAGGATTCAGTGAGACACTGTGTACAGGAGTCGGTGAGACAATGTGTGCGGGAGTCGGTGAGACACTGTGTAATGGAGTCGGTGAGACACTGTGTACGGGAGTCGGTGAGACACTGTGTACGGGAGTCGGTGAGACACTGTACAGGAGTCGGTGAGACACTGTGTACGGGAGTCGGTGAGACACTGTGTACAGGAGTCGGTGAGACACTGTGTACGGGAGTCGGTGAGACACTGTGCATGGGAGTCGGTGAGACACTGTGTACGGGAGTCGGTGAGACACTGTGTACGGGAGTCGGTGAGACACTGTGCACAGGAGTCGGTGAGACACTGTGTACAGGAGTCGGTGAGACACTGTGCACAGGAGTCGGTGAGACACTGTGTACAGGAGTCGGTGAGACACTGTGTGCAGGAGTCGGTGAGACACTGTGTGCAGGAGTCGGTGAGACACTGTGTACGGGAGTCGGTGAGACACTGTACAGGGAGTCGGTGAGACATTGTGTACGGGAGTCGGTGAGACACTGTGTACAGGAGTCGGTGAGACACTGGGTACAGGAGTCGGTGAGACACTGTGTACGGGAGTCGGTGAGACACTGTGTACAGGAGTCGGTGAGACACTGTGTACAGGAGTCGGTGAGACACTGTGTACAGGAGTCGGTGAGACACTGTGTTCAGGAGTCGGTGAGACACTGTGTAAAGCAGTCGGTGAGACACGTGTGTAGGAGTCGGTGAGACACTGTGTGCGGGAGTCGGTGAGACACTGTGTACGGGAGTCAGTGAGACACCGTGCACAGGAGTCGATGAGACACAGTGTACGGGAGTCGGTGAGACACTGTGTACGGGAGTCGGTCAGACACTGTACAGGAGTCGGTCAGACACTGTCTACGGGAGTCGGTGAGACACTGTATATGGGAGTCGGTGAGACAATGTGTGCGGGAGTCGGTGAGACACTGTGTGCAGGAGTCGGAGAGACACTGTGTACGGGAGTCAGTGAGACACTGTGTACAGGAGTCGGTGAGACACTGTGTACGGGAGTCGGCGAGACAATGTACAGGAGTCAGTGAGACACTGTGTGCAGGAGTCGGTGAGACACTGTACAGGAGTCGTGAGACACTGTGTAAAGCAGTCGGTGAGACACATGTGTGTAGGAGTCGGTGAGACACTATGTGCGGGAGTCGGAGAGACACTGTGTAAAGGAGTCGGTGAGACACTGTGTACAGGAGTCGGTGAGACACTGTGTAAAGGAGTCAGTGAGACACTGTGTGCGGGAGTCGGTGAGGCACTGTGCACTGGAGTCGATGAGGCACCGCGTACAGGAGTCGGTGAGGCACTGTGTAAAGGAGTCGGTGAGACACTGTGTGCGGGAGTCGGTGAGACACTGTGTAAAGGAGTCAGTGAGACACTGTGTACAGGAGTCGGTGAGACACTGTGTGCGGGATTCGGTGAGACACAGTGTACGGGAGTCGGTGAGACACTGTGTACAGGAGTCGGTGAGACACTGTGTACGGGAGTCGGTGAGACACTGTGTAAAGGAGTCAGTGAGACACTGTGTGCAGGAGTCGGTGAGGCACTGTGTAAAGGAGTCGGTGAGACACTGTGTGCGGGAGTCGGTGAGACACTGTGTAAAGGAGTCGGTGAGACACTGTGTACAGGAGTCGGTGAGACACTGTGTGCGGGAGTCGGTGAGACACAGTGTACGGGAGTCGGTGAGACACTGTGTAAAGGAGTCGGTGAGACACTGTGTACAGGAGTCGGTGAGACACTGTGTACAGGAGTCGGTGAGACACTGTGTACGGGAGTCGGTGAGACACTGTGTACAGGAGTCGGTGAGGCACTGTGTGCGGGAGTCGGTGAGACACGGTGTGCGGGAGTTGGTGAGACACTGTGCACGGGAGTCGGTGAGACACTGTGGAAAGGAGTCGGTGAGACACTGTGTACAGTAGTCGGTGAGACACTGTTTACGGGAGTCGGTGAGACACTGTGCTTGGGAGTCGGTGAGACACTGTGTACAGGAGTCGGTGAGGCAATGCGTGCGGGACTCGGTGAGACACTGTGTGCGGGAGTCGGTGAGACACTGTGTACGGGAGTTGGTGAGACACTGTGGAAAGGAGTTGGTGAGACACTGAGAACAGGAGTCGGTGAGACACTGTTTACGGGAGTCGGTGAGACACTGTGTACGGGAGTCGGTGAGGCACTGTGTACGGGAGTCGGTGAGGCACTGTGTACAGTAGTCGGTGAGACACTGTGTGCGGGAGTTGGTGAGACACTGTGTACGGGAGACCGTGAGGCACTGTACAGGAGTCGGTGAGACACTGTGTACGGGAGTCGGTGAGACACTGTGTACAGGAGTCCGTGAGACACTGTACAGGAGTCGGTGAGACACTGTGCACAGGAGTTGGTGAGACACTGTGTGCAGCAGTCGGTGAGACACTGTGTACAGGAGTCGGTGAGGCACACTGTACAGGAGTCAGTGAGACACTGGGTAAAGGAGTCGGTGAGACACTGTGTACAGGAGTCGGTGATACACTGTTTACGGGAGTCGGTCAGACACTGTACAGGAGTCGGTCAGACACTGTCTACGGGAGTCGGTGAGACACTGTGTACGGGAGTCAGTGAGACACCGTGCACAGGAGTCGATGAGACACAGTGTACGGGAGTCGGTGAGACACTGTGTACGGGAGTCGGTCAGACACTGTACAGGAGTCGGTCAGACACTGTCTACGGGAGTCGGTGAGACACTGTATATGGGAGTCGGTGAGACAATGTGTGCGGGAGTCGGTGAGACACTGTGTGCAGGAGTCGGAGAGACACTGTGTACGGGAGTCAGTGAGACACTGTGTACAGGAGTCGGTGAGACACTGTGTACGGGAGTCGGCGAGACAATGTACAGGAGTCAGTGAGACACTGTGTGCAGGAGTCGGTGAGACACTGTGTAAAGGAATCGGTGAGACACTGTGTACAGGAGTCGGTGAGACACTGTGTACGGGAGTCGGTGAGACACTGTGTAAAGGAGACAGTGAGACACTGTGTGCGGGAGTCGGTGAGGCACTGTGCACTGGAGTCGATGAGGCACCGCGTACAGGAGTCGGTGAGGCACTGTGTAAAGGAGTCGGTGAGACACTGTGTGCGGGAGTCGGTGAGACACTGTGTAAAGGAGTCAGTGAGACACTGTGTACAGGAGTCGGTGAGACACTGTGTGCGGGAGTCGGTGAGACACAGTGTACGGGAGTCGGTGAGACACTGTGTACAGGAGTCGGTGAGACACTGTGTACGGGAGTCGGTGAGACACTGTGTAAAGGAGTCAGTGAGACACTGTGTGCAGGAGTCGGTGAGGCACTGTGTAAAGGAGTCGGTGAGACACTGTGTGCGGGAGTCGGTGAGACACTGTGTAAAGGAGTCGGTGAGACACTGTGTACAGGAGTCGGTGAGACACTGTGTGCGGGAGTCGGTGATACACTGTTTACGGGAGTCGGTCAGACACTGTACAGGTGTCGGTCAGACACTGTCTACGGGAGTCGGTGAGACACTGTGTACGGGAGTCAGTGAGACACCGTGCACAGGAGTCGATGAGACACAGTGTACGGGAGTCGGTGAGACACTGTGTACGGGAGTCGGTCAGACACTGTACAGGAGTCGGTCAGACACTGTCTACGGGAGTCGGTGAGACACTGTATATGGGAGTCGGTGAGACAATGTGTGCGGGAGTCGGTGAGACACTGTGTGCAGGAGTCGGAGAGACACTGTGTACGGGAGTCAGTGAGACACTGTGTACAGGAGTCGGTGAGACACTGTGTACGGGAGTCGGCGAGACAATGTACAGGAGTCAGTGAGACACTGTGTGCAGGAGTCGATGAGGCACCGCGTACAGGAGTCGGTGAGGCACTGTGTAAAGGAGTCGGTGAGACACTGTGTGCGGGAGTCGGTGAGACACTGTGTAAAGGAGTCAGTGAGACACTGTGTACAGGAGTCGGTGAGACACTGTGTGCGGGAGTCGGTGAGACACAGTGTACGGGAGTCGGTGAGACACTGTGTACAGGAGTCGGTGAGACACTGTGTACGGGAGTCGGTGAGACACTGTGTAAAGGAGTCAGTGAGACACTGTGTGCAGGAGTCGGTGAGGCACTGTGTAAAGGAGTCGGTGAGACACTGTGTGCGGGAGTCGGTGAGACACTGTGTAAAGGAGTCGGTGAGACACTGTGTACAGGAGTCGGTGAGACACTGTGTGCGGGAGTCGGTGAGACACAGTGTACGGGAGTCGGTGAGACACTGTGTAAAGGAGTCGGTGAGACACTGTGTACAGGAGTCGGTGAGACACTGTGTACGGGAGTCGGTGAGACACTGTGTACAGGAGTCGGTGAGGCACTGTGTGCGGGAGTCGGTGAGACACGGTGTGCGGGAGTTGGTGAGACACTGTGCACGGGAGTCGGTGAGACACTGTGGAAAGGAGTCGGTGAGACACTGTGTACAGTAGTCGGTGAGACACTGTTTACGGGAGTCGGTGAGACACTGTGCTTGGGAGTCGGTGAGACACTGTGTACAGGAGTCGGTGAGGCAATGCGTGCGGGACTCGGTGAGACACTGTGTGCGGGAGTCGGTGAGACACTGTGTACGGGAGTCGGTGAGACACTGTGGAAAGGAGTTGGTGAGACACTGAGAACAGGAGTCGGTGAGACACTGTTTACGGGAGTCGGTGAGACACTGTGTACGGGAGTCGGTGAGGCACTGTGTACGGGAGTCGGTGAGGCACTGTGTACAGTAGTCGGTGAGACACTGTGTGCGGGAGTTGGTGAGACACTGTGTACGGGAGACCGTGAGGCACTGTACAGGAGTCGGTGAGACACTGTGTATGGGAGTCGGTGAGACACTGTGTACAGGAGTCCGTGAGACACTGTACAGGAGTCGGTGAGACACTGTGCACAGGAGTTGGTGAGACACTGTGTGCAGCAGTCGGTGAGACACTGTGTACAGGAGTCGGTGAGGCACACTGTACAGGAGTCAGTGAGACACTGGGTAAAGGAGTCGGTGAGACACTGTGTGTAGGAGTTGGTGAGACACTGTGTGCAGGAGTCGGTGAGACACTGTGCACGGGAGTCGGAGAGGCACTGTGTACGGTAGTCGGTGAGTCACTGTACAGGAGTCGGTGATACACTATTTACGGGAGTCGGTCAGACACTGTAGAGGAGTCGGTCAGACACTGTCTACGGGAGTCGGTGAGACACTGTGTACGGGAGTCAGTGAGACACCGTGCACAGGAGTCGATGAGACACAGTGTACGGGAGTCGGTGAGACACTGTGTACGGGAGTCGGTCAGACACTGTACAGGAGTCGGTCAGACACTGTCTACGGGAGTCGGTGAGACACTGTATATGGGAGTCGGTGAGACAATGTGTGCGGGAGTCGGTGAGACACTGTGTAATGGAGTCGGTGAGACACTGTGTACGGGAGTCGGTGAGACACTGTTTACGGGAGTCGGGGAGACACTGTACAGGAGTCGGTGAGACACCGTGTACGGGAGTCGGTGAGACACCGTGCACGGGAGTCGGTGAGACACTGTGCACAGGAGTCGGTGAGACACAGTGTACAGCAGTCGGTGAGACACTGTGCACAGGAGTCGGTGAGGCACAGTGTACGGGAGTCGGTGAGACACTGTACAGCAGTCGGTGAGACACTGTGTACAGGAGTCCGTGAGACACTGTACAGGAGTTGGTGAGACACTGTGTACAGTAGTCGGTGAGACACTGTGTGCAGGAGTCGGTGAGACACTATGTGCAGGAGTCGGTGTGACACTGTGTGCAGGAGTCGGTGAGACACTGTGTGCAGGAAGCGGAGAGACACTGTGTACGGGAGTCAGTGAGACACTGTGAACAGGAGTCGGTGAGACACTGTGTACGGGAGTCGGCGAGACAATGTACAGGAGTCAGTGAGACACTGTGTGCAGGAGTCGGTGAGACACTGTACAGGAGTCGTGAGACACTGTGTAAAGCAGTCGGTGAGACACATGTGTGTAGGAGTCGGTGAGACACTGTGTTCGGGAGTCGGTGAGACACTGTGTAAAGGAGTTGGTGAGACACTGTGTACAGGAGTCGGTGAGACACCGTGTACGGGAGTCGGTGAAACACTGTGTGCGGGGGTCGGTGAGAAAACGTGCATGGGAGTCGGTGAGACACTGTGCACAGGAGTCGGTGAGACACAGTGTACGGGAGTCGGTGAGACACTGTGTACGGGAGCCGGTGAGACACTGTGTACGGGAGTCGGTGAGACACTGTACAGCAGTCGGTGGACACTGTGTACAGTAGTCGGTGAGACACTGTGTGCAGGAGTCGGTGAGACACTGTGTACAGTAGTCGGTGAGACACTGTGTGCGGGAGTCGGTGAGACACACGTGTGCAGGAGTCGGTGAGACACAGTGTGCAGGAGTCGGAGAGACACTGTGTACGGGAGTCAGTGAGACACTGTGTACAGGAGTCGGTGAGACACTGTGTACGGGAGTCGGCGAGACAATGTACAGGAGTCAGTGAGACACTGTGTGCGGGAGTCGGTGAGACACTGTGTACAGGAGTCGGTGAGACACTGTACAGGAGTCGGTGAGACACAGTGTACAGGAGTCGGTGAGACACTGCGTGCAGGAGTCGGTGAGACACTGTACAGGAGTCGTGAGACACTGTGTAAAGCAGTCGGTGAGACACATGTGTGTAGGAGTCGGTGAGACACTGTGTGCGGGAGTTGGTGAGACACTGTGTAAAGGAGTCGGTGAGACACTGTGTACAGGAGTCGGTAAGACACTGTGTACGGGAGTCGGTGAGACACTGTGTACAGGAGTCGGTGAGGCACTGCGTGCGGGAGTCGGTGAGACACGGTGTGCGGGAGTCGGTGAGACACTGTGTGTGGGAGTCGGTGAGACACTGTGGAAAGGAGTCGGTGAGACACTGAGAACAGGAGTCGGTGAGACACTGTGTAAAGCAGTCGGTGAGACACTGTGTACAGGAGTCGGTGAGACACTGTGTACAGGAGTCGGTGAGGCACACTGTACAGGAGTCAGTGAGACACTGGGTAAAGGAGTCGGTGAGACACTGTGTGTAGGAGTTGGTGAGACACTGTGTACAGGAGTCGGTGAGACACTGTGCAGGAGTCGGTGAGACACTGTTCACGGGAGTCGGAGAGACACTGTGTGCGGGAGTCGGTGAGATACTGTGTACAGGAGTCGGTGAGACACTGTGTACAGGAGTCGGTGAGACACTGTGTAAAGGAGTCGGTGAGACACTGTGTACAGGAGTCGGTGAGACACCGTGCACAGGAGTCGATGAGACACAGTGTACGGGAGTCGGTGAGACACTGTGTGCAGGAGTCGGTGAGACACTGTGCACGGAAGTCGGAGAGACACTGTGTACGGTAGTCGGTGAGTCACTGTGCAGGAGTCGGTGATACACTGTTTACGGGAGTCGGTCAGACACTGTACAGGAGTCGGTCAGACACTGTCTACGGGAGTCGGTGAGACACTGTGTAATGGAGTCGGTGAGACACTGTGTACGGGAGTCGGTGAGACACTGTGTACGGGAGTCGGTGAGACACTGTACAGGAGTCGGTGAGACACTGTGTACGGGAGTCGGTGAGACACTGTGTACGGGAGTCGGTGAGACACTGTGTACGGGAGTCGGTGAGACACTGTGTACGGGAGTCGGTGAGACACTGTGTCCAGGAGTCGGTGAGACACTGTGTGCAGGAGTCGGTGAGACACTGTGTACAGGAGTCGGTGAGACACTGTGTACAGGAGTCGGTGAGACACTGTGTGCAGGAGTCGGTGAGACACTGTGTGCAGGAGTCGGTGAGACACTGTGTGCAGGAGTCGGTGAGACACTGTGTGCAGGAGTCGGTGAGACACTGTACAGGAGTCGGTGAGACACTGTGTAAAGCAGTCGGTGAGACACATGTGTGTAGGAGTCGGTGAGAAACTGTACAGGAGTCGGTGAGACACTGTGTAAAGCAGTCGGTGAGACACAGTGTAAAGGAGTCGGTGAGACACTGTGTACAGGAGTCGTTGAGACACTGTGTACGGGAGTCGGTGAGACACTGTGCACGGGAGTCGGTGAGACACTGTGCACGGGAGTTGGTGAGGCATTGTGTAAAGGAGTTGGTGAGACACTGTGTACAGGAGTCGGTGAGACACCGTGTACGGGAGTCGGTGAAACACTGTGTTCGGGGGTCGGTGAGACAACGTGCACGGGAGTCGGTGAGACACTGTGCACAGGAGTCGGTGAGACACAGTGTACGGGAGTCGGTGAGACACTGTGTACGGGAGTCAGTGAGACACTGTACAGCAGTCGGTGGACACTGTGTCCAGGAGTCGGTGAGACACTGTACAGGAGTCGGTGAGACACTGTGTACAGTAGTCGGTGAGACACTGTGTGCAGGAGTCGGTGAGACACTGTGTACAGTAGTCGGTGAGACACTGTGTGCGGGAGTCGGTGAGACACACGTGTGCAGGAGTCGGTGAGACACTGTGTGCAGGAGTCGGAGAGACACTGTTTACGGGAGTCAGTGAGACACTGTGTACAGGAGTCGGTGAGACACTGTGTACGGGAGTCGGCGAGACAATGTACAGGAGTCAGTGAGACACTGTGTGCGGGAGTCGGTGAGACACTGTGTACATGAATCGGTGAGACACTGTACAGGAGTCGGTGAGACACAGTGTACAGGAGTCGGTGAGACACTGTGTGCAGGAGTCGGTTAGACACTGTACAGGAGTCGGTGAGACACTGTGTAAAGCAGTCGGTGAGACACTGTGTGTAGGAGTCGGTGAGACACTGTGTTCGGGAGTCGGTGAGACACTGTGTAAAGGAGTCGGTGAGACACTGTGTACAGGAGTCGGTGAGACACTGTGTACGGGAGTCGGTGAGACACTGTGTAAAGGAGTCAGTGAGACACTGTGTGCGGGAGTCGGTGAGGCACTGTGCACTGGAGTCGATGAGGCACCGCGTACAGGAGTCGGTGAGACACTGTGTAAAGGAGTCGGTGAGACACTGTGTACGGGAGTCGGTGAGACACTGTGTACGGGAGTCGGTGAGACACTGTGTACAGGAGTCGGTGAGACACTGTGTACGGGAGTCGGTGAGACACTGTGTACGGGAGTCGGTGAGACACTGTGTACAGGAGTCGGTGAGACACTGTGTACGGGAGTCGGTGAGACACTGTGTAAAGGAGTCGGTGAGACACTGTGTGCAGGAGTCGGTGAGACACAGTGTAAAGGAGTCGGCAAGATACTGTGTACGGGAGTCGGTGAGACACTGTGTAAAGGAGTCGGTGAGACACTGTGTACAGGAGTCGGTGAGACACTGTGTACGGGAGTCGGTGAGACACTGTGTACGGGAGTCGGTGAGACACTGTGTAAAGGAGTCGGTGAGACACTGTGTACAGGAGTCGGTGAGACACTGTGTACGGGAGTCGGTGAGACACTGTGTACAGGAGTCGGTGAGGCACTGTGTGCGGGAGTCGGTGAGACACGGTGTGCGGGAGTCGGTGAGACACTGTGCACGGGAGTCGGTGAGACACTGTGGAAAGGAGTCGGTGAGACACTGTGTACAGTAGTCGGTGAGACACTGTTTACGGGAGTCGGTGAGACACTGTGCTTGGGAGTCGGTGAGACACTGTGTACAGGAGTCGGTGAGACACTGTGTGCGGGAGTCGGTGAGACACTGTGTGCGGGAGTCGGTGAGACACTGTGTACGGGAGTCGGTGAGACACTGTGGAAAGGAGTCGGTGAGACACTGTGTACAGGAGTCGGTGAGACACTGTGTACGGGAGTCGGTGAGACACTGTGTACGGGAGTCGGTGAGACACTGTGTACGGGAGTCGGTGAGACACTGTGTACAGGAGTCGGTGAGACACTGTGTGCGGGAGTCGGTGAGACACTGTGTACGGGAGTCGGTGAGACACTGTACAGGAGTCGGTGAGACACGGTGTACGGGAGTCGGTGAGACACTGTGCACAGGAGTCGGTGAGACAATGTACAGGAGTCGGTGAGACACTGTGCACAGCAGTCGGTGAGACACTGTGTGCAGGAGTCGGTGAGACACTGTGTACAGGAGTCGGTGAGGCACACTGTACAGGAGTCAGTGAGACACTGTGTACAGGAGTCGGTGAGACACTGTGTGTAGGAGTCGGTGAGACACTGTGTGCAGGAGTCGGTGAGACACTGTGTACGGGAGTCGGTGAGACACTGTGTACGGGAGTCGGTGAGACACTGTACAGGAGTCGGTGAGACACTGTGTACGGGAGTCGGTGAGACACTGTGTACAGGAGTCGGTGAGACACTGTGTACGGGAGTCGGTGAGACACTGTGTACGGGAGTCAGTGAGACACCGTGCACAGGAGTTGATGAGACACTGTGTACGGGAGTCAGTGAGACACCGTGCACAGGAGTCGATGAGACACCGTGCACGGGAGTCGGTGAGACACTGTGTACGGGAGTCGGTGAGACACTGTACAGGAGTCGGTGAGACACTGTGTACGGGAGTCGGTGAGACACTGTGTATGGGAGTCGGTGAGACACTGTGTGCGGGAGTCGGTGAGACACTGTGTAATGGAGTCGGTGAGACACTGTGTACGGGAGTCGGTGAGACACTGTGTACGGGAGTCGGTGAGACACTGTACAGGAGTCGGTGAGACACTGTGTACGGGAGTCGGTGAGACACTGTGTACGGGAGTCGGTGAGACACTGTGCACAGGAGTCGGTGAGACAATGTACAGGAGTCGGTGAGACACTGTGCACAGCAGTCGGTGAGACATTGTGTACGGGAGTCGGTGAGACACTGTACAGGAGTCGGTGAGACACTGTGCACAGGAGTCGGTGAGACACTGTACAGGAGTCGGTGAGACACTGTGTACAGGAGTCGGTGAGACACTGTGTACAGGAGTCGGTGAGACACTGTGTACAGGAGTCGGTGAGACACTGTGTACGGGAGTCGGTGAGACACTGTGTGCAGGAGTCGGTGAGACACTGTGTACGGGAGTCGGTGAGACACTGTGTACAGGAGTCGGTGAGACACTGTGTACGGGAGTCGGTGAGACACTGTAAAAGATTCGGTGAGACACTGTGTACTGGTGTCGGTGAGACACTGTGTACAGGAGTCGGTGAGACACTGTGTGTAGGAGTCGTTGAGACACTGTGTACGGGAGTCGGTGAGATACTGTGTATGGGAGTCGGTGAGACACTGTGTACGGGAGTCGGTGAGACACTGTGTACGGGAGTCGGTGAGACACTGTGTACGGGAGTCGGTGAGACACTGTAAAGGATTCGGTGAGACACTGTGTACTGGAGTCGGTGAGACACTGGGTACAGGAGTCGGTGAGACACTGTGTACGGGATTCGGTGAGACACTGTAAAAGATTCGGTGAGACACTGTGTACGGTTGTCGGTGAGACCCTGTGTACAGGAGTCGGTGAGACACTGTGTGTAGGAGTCGTTGAGACACTGTGTACGGGAGTCGGTGAGACACTGTGTACGGGAGTCGGTGAGACACTGTGTACAGGAGTCGGTGAGACACTGTGTACGGGAGTCAGTGATACACTGTAAAGGATTCGGTGAGACACTGTGTACGGGTGTCGGTGAGACCCTGTGTGTCGGAGTCGTTGAGACACTGTGTACGGGATTCGGTGAGATACTGTGTACGGGAGTCGGTGAGACACTGTGTACAGGAGTCGGTGAGACATTGTGTACGGGAGTCGGTGAGACACTGTGTACGGGAGTCGGTGAGACACTGTGTACGGGAGTCGGTGAGACACTGTGTGTAGGAGTCGTTGAGACACTGTGTACGGGAGTCGGTGAGATACTGTGTACGGGAGTCGGTGAGACACTCTGTACAGGAGTCGGTGAGACATTGTGTACGGGAGTCGGTGAGACACTGTGTACGGGAGTCGGTGAGACACTGTAAAGGATTCGGTGAGACACTGTGTACGGGAGTCGGTGAGACACTGTGTACAGGAGTCAGTGAGACACTGTGTACGGGAGTCAGTGATACACTGTAAAGGATTCGGGGAGACACTGTGTACGGGTGTCGGTGAGACCCTGTGTGTCGGAGTCGTTGAGACACTGTGTACGGGAGTCGGTGAGATACTGTGTACGGGAGTCGGTGAGACACTCTGTACAGGAGTCGGTGAGACATTGTGTACGGGAGTCGGTGAGACACTGTGTACGGGAGTCGGTGAGACACTGTGTATGGGAGTCGGTGAGACACTGTGTGTAGGAGTCGTTGAGACACTGTGTACGGGAGTCGGTGAGATACTGTGTACGGGAGTCGGTGAGACACTCTGTACAGGAGTCGGTGAGACATTGTGTACGGGAGTCGGTGAGACACTGTGTACGGGAGTCGGTGAGACACTGTGTACGGGAGTCGGTGAGACACTGTGTGTAGGAGTCGTTGAGACACTGTGTACGGGAGTCGGTGAGATACTGTGTACGGGAGTCGGTGAGACACTCTGTACAGGAGTCGGTGAGACATTGTGTGCAGGAGTCGGTGAGGCACTGTGTACGGGAGTCGGTGAGACACTGTAAAGGATTCGGTGAGACACTGTAAAGGATTCGGTGAGACACTGTGTACGGATGTCGGTGAGACCCTGTGTGTAGGAGTCGTTGAGACACTGTGTACGGGAGTCGGTGAGATACTGTGTACGGGAGTCGGTGAGACACTCTGTTCAGGAGTCGGTGAGACATTGTGTACGGGAGTCGGTGAGACACTGTGTACGGGAGTCGGTGAGACACTGTGTACGGAAGTTGGTGAGACACTGTACAGGAGTCGGTGAGACACTGTGCATAGGAGTCGGTGTGACACTGTACAGGAGTCGGTGAGACACTGTGTACTGGAGTCGGTGAGACACTGTGTACAGGAGTCGGTGAGATACTGTGTACCGGAGTCGGTGAGACACTGTACGCGAGTCGGTGAGACACTGTGTACGGGAGTCGGTGAGACACTGTGTACGGGAGTCGGTGAGACACTGTGTGTAGGAGTCGGTGAGACACTGTGTACAGGAGTCGGTGAGACACTGTGTACAGGAGTCGGTGAGACACTGTGTGTAGGAGTCGGTGAGACACTGTGTACAGGAGTCGGTGAGACACTGTGTGCAGGAGTCGGTGAGACACTGTGTGCAGGAGTCGGTGAGACACTGTGTACAGGAGTCGGTGAGACACTGTGTACTGGAGTCGGTGAGACACTGTGTACAGGAGTCGGTGAGACATCGTGTACGGGAGTCGGTGAGACACTGTAAAGGATTCGGTGAGACACTGTGTACGGGAGTCGGTGAGACACTGTGTACAGGAGTCGGTGAGACACTGTGCACGGGAGTCGGTGAGACACTGTAAAGGATTCGGTGAGACACTGTGTACGGGTGTCGGTGAGACCCTGTGTACAATAGTCGGTGAGACACTGTGTGTAGGAGTCGGTGAGACACTGTGTACAGGAGTCGGTGAGACACTGTGTACAGGAGTCGGTGAGACACTGTGTACAGGAGTCGGTGAGACACTGTGTACGGGAGTCGGTGAGACACTGTGTATGGGAGTCGGTGAGACACTGTGTACGGGAGTCGGTGAGACACTGTGCACAGGAGTCGGTGAGACACTGTGCACAGGAGTCGGTGAGACACTGTGTACAGGAGTCGGTGAGACACTGTGTACGGGAGTCGGTGAGACACTGTAAAAGATTCGGTGAGACACTGTGTACTGGAGTCGGTGAGACACTGTGTACAGGAGTCGGTGAGACACTGTGTGTAGGAGTCGGTGAGACACTGTGTACAGGAGTCGGTGAGACACTGTGTACGGGAGTCGGTGAGACACTGTGTACAGGAGTCGGTGAGACATTGTGTACGGGAGTCGGTGAGACACTGTGTACGGGAGTCGGTGAGACACTGTAAAGGAGTCGGTGAGACACTGTGTACAGGAGTCGGTGAGACACTGTGTACGGGAGTCGGTGAGACACTGTAAAAGATTCGGTGAGACACTGTGTACGGGTGTCGGTGAGACCCTGTGTACAGGAGTCGGTGAGACACTGTGTGTAGGAGTCGTTGAGACACTGTGTACGGGAGTCGGTGAGATACTGTGTACGGGAGTCGGTGAGACACTCTGTACAGGAGTCGGTGAGACATTGTGTACAGGAGTCGGTGAGACACTGTGTATGGGAGTCGGTGAGATACTGTGTACGGGAGTCGGTGAGACACTGTGTTCAGGAGTCGGTGAGACACTGTGTACGGGAGTCGGTGAGACACTGTGTACGGGAGTCGGTGAGACACTGTGTACGGGAGTTGGTGAGACACTGTACAGTAGTCGGTGAGACACTGTGCATAGGTGTCGGTGAGAGACTGTACAGGAGTCGGTGAGACACTGTCTGTAGGAGTCGGTGAGACACTGTGTACAGGAGTCGGTGAGATACTGTGTACCGGAGTCGGTGAGACACTGTACGGGAGTCGGTGAGACACTGTGTACGGGAGTCGGTGAGACACTGTGTACGGGAGTCGGTGAGACACTGTGTGTAGGAGTCGGTGATACACTGTGTACAGGAGTCGGTGAGACACTGTGTACAGGAGTCGGTGAGACACTGTGTGCAGGAGTCGGTGAGACACTGTGTGCAGGAGTCGGTGAGACACTGTACAGGAGTCGGTGAGACACTGTGTACTGGAGTCGGTGAGACACGGTGTACGGGAGTCGGTGAGACACTGTGTACGGGAGTCGGTGAGACACGGTGTACGGGAGTCGGTGAGACACTGTGTACAGGAGTCGGTGAGACATCGTGTACGGGAGTCGGTGAGACACTGTAAAGGATTCGGTGAGACACTGTGTACGGGAGTCGGTGAGACACTGTGTACAGGAGTCGGTGAGACACTGTGTACGGGAGTCGGTGAGACACTGTAAAGGATTCGGTGAGACACTGTGTACGGGTGTCGGTGAGACCCTGTGTACAATAGTCGGTGAGACACTGTGTGTAGGAGTCGATGAGACACTGTGTACAGGAGTCGGTGAGACACTGTGTGCAGGAGTCGGTGAGACACTGTGTGCAGGAGTCGGTGAGACACTGTGTACAGGAGTCGGTGAGACACTGTACAGGAGTCGGTGAGACACTGTGTACTGGAGTCGGTGAGACACTGTGTACGGGAGTCGGTGAGACACTGTGTACGGGAGTTGGTGAGACACCGTGTACAGGAGTCGGTGAGACACTGTACAGGAGTCGGTGAGACACGGTGTACGGGAGTCGGTGAGACACTGTACAGGAGTCGGTGAGACACTGTGCACAGGAGTCGGTGAGACACTGTGCACAGGAGTCGGTGAGACACTGTACAGGAGTCGGTGAGATCCTGTGCACAGGAGTCGGTGAGACACTGTGTACGGGAGTCGGTGAGATACTGTGTACAGGAGTCGGTGAGACATTGTGTACGGGAGTCGGTGAGACACTGTGCACAGGAGTCGGTGAGACACTGTGCACAGGAGTCGTTGAGACAATGTGTACAGAAGTCGCTGAGACACTGTGTACGGGAGTCGGTGAGACACTGTAAAAGATTCGGTGAGACACTGTGTACTGGTGTCGGTGAGACCCTGTGTACAGGAGTCGGTGAGACACTGTGTGTAGGAGTCGTTGAGACACTGTGTACGGGAGTCGGTGAGATACTGTGTACGGGAGTCGGTGAGACACTCTGTACAGGAGTCGGTGAGACATTGTGTACGGGAGTCGGTGAGACACTGTGTACGGGAGTCGGTGAGACACTGTAAAGGATTCGGTGAGACACTGTGTACTGGAGTCGGTGAGACACTGGGTACAGGAGTCGGTGAGACACTGTGTACGGGAGTCGGTGAGACACTGTAAAGGATTCGGTGAGACACTGTGTACGGGTGTCGGTGAGACCCTGTGTACAGGAGTCGGTGAGACACTGTGTGTAGGAGTCGTTGAGACACTGTGTACGGGAGTCGGTGAGACACTGTGTACGGGAGTCGGTGAGACACTGTGTACAGGAGTCGGTGAGACACTGTGTACGGGAGTCGGTGAGACACTGTGTACGGGAGTCGGTGAGACACTGTGTACAGGAGTCGGTGAGACACTGTGTGTAGGAGTCGGTGAGACACTGTGTACAGGAGTCGGTGAGACACTGTGTACAGGAGTCGGTGAGACACTGTGCACAGGAGTCGGTGAGACACTGTGCACAGGAGTCGGTGAGACACTGTACAGGAGTCGGTGAGACACTGTGTACAGGAGTCGGTGAGACACTGTGTACGGGAGTCGGTGAGACACTGTGTACAGGAGTCGGTGAGACACTGTGTACGGGAGTCGGTGAGACACTGTAAAGGATTCGGTGAGACACTGTGTACGGGTGTCGGTGAGACACTGTGTGTCGGAGTCGGTGAGACACTGTGTACGGGAGTCGGTGAGATACTGTGTACGGGAGTCGGTGAGACACTCTGTACAGGAGTCGGTGAGACACTGTGTACGGGAGTCGGTGAGACACTGTGTACGGGAGTCGGTGAGACACTGTGTACGGGAGTCGGTGAGACACTGTGTACAGGAGTCGGTGAGACACTGTGTACGGGAGTCGGTGAGACACTGTACAGGAGTCGGTGAGACACTGTGTACAGGAGTCGGTGAGACACTGTGTACAGGAGTCGGTGAGACACTGTGTACAGGAGTCGGTGAGACACTGTGTACAGGAGTCGGTGAGACACTGTGTACGGGAGTCGGTGAGACACTGTGTACGGGAGTCGGTGAGACACTGTGTGCAGGAGTCGGCGATACACTGTGTTCAGGAGTCGGTGAGACACTGTGTACAGGAGTCGGTGAGACACTGTGTACGGGAGTCGGTGAGACACTGTGTACAGGAGTCGGTGAGACACTGTGTACAGGAGTCGGTGAGACACTGTGTGCAGGAGTCGGTGAGACACTGTGTACAGGAGTCGGTGAGACACTGTGTACAGGAGTCGGTGAGACACTGTGTACGGGAGTCGGTGAGACACTGTGTACAGGAGTCGGTGAGACACTGTGTACGGGAGTCGGTGAGACACTGTGCACAGGAGTCGGTGAGACACTGTGCACAGGAGTCGGTGAGACAATGTGTACAGAAGTCGCTGAGACACTGTGTACGGGAGTCGGTGAGACACTGTAAAAGATTCGGTGAGACACTGTGTACTGGTGTCGGTGAGACCCTGTGTACAGGAGTCGGTGAGACACTGTGTGTAGGAGTCGTTGAGACACTGTGTACGGGAGTCGGTGAGATACTGTGTACGGGAGTCGGTGAGACACTCTGTACAGGAGTCGGTGAGACATTGTGTACGGGAGTCGGTGAGACACTGTGTACGGGAGTCGGTGAGACACTGTAAAGGATTCGGTGAGACACTGTGTACTGGAGTCGGTGAGACACTGTGTACAGGAGTCGGTGAGACACTGTGTACGGGAGTCGGTGAGACACTGTAAAGGATTCGGTGAGACACTGTGTACGGGTGTCGGTGAGACCCTGTGTACAGGAGTCGGTGAGACACTGTGTGTAGGAGTCGGTGAGACACTGTGTACGGGAGTCGGTGAGACACTGTGTACGGGAGTCGGTGAGACACTGTGTACTGGAGTCGGTGAGACACTGTGTACGGGAGTCGGTGAGACACTGTGTATGGGAGTCGGTGAGACACTGTGTACAGGAGTCGGTGAGACACTGTACAGGAGTCGGTGAGACATTGTGTACGGGAGTCGGTGAGACACTGTACAGGAGTCGGTGAGACACTGTGCACAGGAGTCGGTGAGACACTGTGCACAGGAGTCGGTGAGACACTGTACAGGAGTCGGTGAGACACTGTGCACAGGAGTCGTTGAGACACTGTGCACAGGAGTCGGTGAGACACTGTGTACAGGAGTCGGTGAGACACTGTACAGGAGTCGGTGAGATCCTGTGCACAGGAGTCGTTGAGACACTGTGCACAGGAGTCGGTGAGACAATGTGTACAGAAGTCGCTGAGACACTGTGTACGGGAGTCGGTGAGACACTGTAAAAGATTCGGTGAGACACTGTGTACTGGTGTCGGTGAGACCCTGTGTACAGGAGTCGGTGAGACACTGTGTGTAGGAGTCGTTGAGACACTGTGTACGGGAGTCGGTGAGATACTGTGTACGGGAGTCGGTGAGACACTCTGTACAGGAGTCGGTGAGACATTGTGTACGGGAGTCGGTGAGACACTGTGTACGGGAGTCGGTGAGACACTGTAAAGGATTCGGTGAGACACTGTGTACTGGAGTCGGTGAGACACTGGGTACAGGAGTCGGTGAGACACTGTGTACGGGATTCGGTGAGACACTGTAAAAGATTCGGTGAGACACTGTGTACGGGTGTCGGTGAGACCCTGTGTACAGGAGTCGGTGAGACACTGTGTGTAGGAGTCGTTGAGACACTGTGTACGGGAGTCGGTGAGACACTGTGTACGGGAGTCGGTGAGACACTGTGTACAGGAGTCGGTGAGACATCGTGTACGGGAGTCGGTGAGACACTGTAAAGGATTCGGTGAGACACTGTGTACGGGTGTCGGTGAGACACTGTGTGTCGGAGTCGTTGAGACACTGTGTACGGGATTCGGTGAGATACTGTGTACGGGAGTCGGTGAGACACTCTGTACAGGAGTCGGTGAGACATTGTGTACGGGAGTCGGTGAGACACTGTGTACGGGAGTCGGTGAGACACTGTGTATGGGAGTCGGTGAGACACTGTGTGTAGGAGTCGGTGAGACACTGTGTACGGGAGTCGGTGAGACACTGTGTACGGGAGTCGGTGAGACACTGTGTACAGGAGTCGGTGAGACATTGTGTACGGGAGTCGGTGAGACACTGTGTACGGGAGTCGGTGAGACACTGTAAAGGATTCGGTGAGACACTGTGTACGGGAGTCGGTGAGACACTGTGTACAGGAGTCAGTGAGACACTGTGTACGGGAGTCGGTGAGACACTGTAAAGGATTCGGGGAGACACTGTGTACGGGTGTCGGTGAGACCCTGTGTGTCGGAGTCGTTGAGACACTGTGTACGGGATTCGGTGAGATACTGTGTACGGGAGTCGGTGAGACACTCTGTACAGGAGTCGGTGAGACATTGTGTACGGGAGTCGGTGAGACACTGTGTACGGGAGTCGGTGAGACACTGTGTATGGGAGTCGGTGAGACACTGTGTGTAGGAGTCGTTGAGACACTGTGTACGGGATTCGGTGAGATACTGTGTACGGGAGTCGGTGAGACACTCTGTACAGGAGTCGGTGAGACATTGTGTACGGGAGTCGGTGAGACACTGTGTACGGGAGTCGGTGAGACACTGTGTACGGGAGTCGGTGAGACACTGTGTACGGGAGTCGGTGAGACACTGTGTGTAGGAGTCGTTGAGACACTGTGTACGGGAGTCGGTGAGATACTGTGTACGGGAGTCGGTGAGACACTCTGTACAGGAGTCGGTGAGACATTGTGTGCAGGAGTCGGTGAGACACTGTGTACGGGAGTCGGTGAGACACTGTAAAGGATTCGGTGAGACACTGTAAAGGATTCGGTGAGACACTGTGTACGGGTGTCGGTGAGACCCTGTGTGTAGGAGTCGGTGAGACACTGTGTACGGGAGTCGGTGAGACACTGTGTACGGGAGTCGGTGAGACACTGTGTACGGGAGTCGGTGAGACACTGTACAGGAGTCGGTGAGACACTGTGTACGGGAGTCGGTGAGACACTGTGTACGGGAGTCGGTGAGACACTGTGTACAGGAGTCGGTGAGACACTGTGTACAGGAGTCGGTGAGACACTGTGCACAGGAGTCGGTGAGACACTGTGTACGGGAGTCGGTGAGACACTGTGTACAGGAGTCGGTGAGACACTGTGTACGGGAGTCGGTGAGACACTGTGCACAGGAGTCGGTGAGACACTGTGCACAGGAGTCGGTGAGACACTGTGTACAGAAGTCGCTGAGACACTGTGTACGGGAGTCGGTGAGACACTGTAAAAGATTCGGTGAGACACTGTGTACTGGTGTCGGTGAGACACTGTGTACAGGAGTCGGTGAGACACTGTGTGTAGGAGTCGTTGAGACACTGTGTACGGGAGTCGGTGAGATACTGTGTACGGGAGTCGGTGAGACACTCTGTACAGGAGTCGGTGAGACATTGTGTACGGGAGTCGGTGAGACACTGTGTACGGGAGTCGGTGAGACACTGTAAAGGATTCGGTGAGACACTGTGTACTGGAGTCGGTGAGACACTGGGTACAGGAGTCGGTGAGACACTGTGTACGGGATTCGGTGAGACACTGTAAAAGATTCGGTGAGACACTGTGTACGGGTGTCGGTGAGACCCTGTGTACAGGAGTCGGTGAGACACTGTGTGTAGGAGTCGTTGAGACACTGTGTACGGGAGTCGGTGAGATACTGTGTACGGGAGTCGGTGAGACACTCTGTACAGGAGTCGGTGAGACATTGTGTACGGGAGTCGGTGAGACACTGTGTACGGGAGTCGGTGAGACACTGTGTACAGGAGTCGGTGAGACACTGTGTGTAGGAGTCGGTGAGACACTGTGTACAGGAGTCGGTGAGACACTGTGTGTAGGAGTCGGTGAGACACTGTGTACAGGAGTCGGTGAGACACTGTGTGCAGGAGTCGGTGAGACACTGTAAAGGATTCGGTGAGACACTGTGTACAGGAGTCTGTGAGACACTGTCTGTAGGAGTCGTTGAGAGACTGTGTACAGGAGTCAGTGAGACACTGTGTACGGGAGTCGGTGAGACACTGTAAAGGATTCGGTGAGACACTGTGTACGGGTGTCGGTGAGACCCTGTGTGTCGGAGTCGTTGAGACACTGTGTACGGGAGTCGGTGAGATACTGTGTACGGGAGTCGGTGAGACACTCTGTACAGGAGTCGGTGAGACATTGTGTACGGGAGTCGGTGAGACACTGTGTACGGGAGTCGGTGAGACACTGTGTACGGGAGTCGGTGAGACACTGTGTACAGGAGTCGGTGAGACACTGTGTACGGGAGTCGGTGAGACACTGTGTACAGGAGTCGGTGAGACACTGTGTACAGGAGTCGGTGAGACACTGTGTACAGGAGTCGGTGAGACACTGTGTACGGGAGTCGGTGAGACACTGTGTACAGGAGTCGGTGAGACACTGTGTACGGGAGTCGGTGAGACACTGTGTACGGGAGTCGGTGAGACACTGTGTATGGGAGTCGGTGAGACACTGTGTACAGGAGTCGGTGAGACACTGTACAGGAGTCGGTGAGACACTGTGTACGGGAGTCGGTGAGACACTGTGCACAGGAGTCGGTGAGACACTGTGCACAGGAGTCGGTGAGACACTGTGTACAGGAGTCGGTGAGACACTGTACAGGAGTCGGTGAGACACTGTGCACAGGAGTCGGTGAGACACTGTGTACGGGAGTCGGTGAGACACTGTGTACAGGAGTCTGTGAGACACTGTACAGGAGTCGGTGAGATCCTGTGCACAGGAGTCGGTGAGACACTGTGCACAGGAGTCGGTGAGACAATGTGTACAGAAGTCGGTGAGACACTGTGTACGGGAGTCGGTGAGACACTGTAAAAGATTCGGTGAGACACTGTGTACTGGTGTCGGTGAGACCCTGTGTACAGGAGTCGGTGAGACACTGTGTGTAGGAGTCGTTGAGACACTCTGTACGGGAGTCGGTGAGATACTGTGTACGGGAGTCGGTGAGACACTCTGTACAGGAGTCGGTGAGACATTGTGTACGGGAGTCGGTGAGACACTGTGTACGGGAGTCGGTGAGACACTGTAAAGGATTCGGTGAGACACTGTGTACTGGAGTCGGTGAGACACTGTGTACAGGAGTCGGTGAGACACTGTGTACGGGAGTCGGTGAGACACTGTAAAAGATTCGGTGAGACACTGTGTACGGGTGTCGGTGAGACCCTGTGTACAGGAGTCGGTGAGACACTGTGTGTAGGAGTCGTTGAGACACTGTGTACGGGAGTCGGTGAGACACTGTGTACGGGAGTCGGTGAGACACTGTGTACTGGAGTCGGTGAGACACTGTGTACGGGAGTCGGTGAGACACTGTGTATGGGAGTCGGTGAGACATTGTGTACGGGAGTCGGTGAGACACTGTACAGGAGTCGGTGAGACACTGTGCACAGGAGTCGGTGAGACACTGTGCACAGGAGTCGGTGAGACACTGTGCACAGGAGTCGGTGAGACACTGTGCACAGGAGTCTGTGAGACACTGTACAGGAGTCGGTGAGACACTGTGCACAGGAGTCGGTGAGACACTGTGCACAGGAGTCGGTGAGACACTGTGCACAGTAGTCTGTGAGACACTGTACAGGAGTCGGTGAGATCCTGTGCACAGGAGTCGTTGAGACACTGTGCACAGGAGTCGGTGAGACAATGTGTACAGAAATCGCTGAGACACTGTGTACGGGAGTCGGTGAGACACTGTAAAAGATTCGGTGAGACACTGTGTACTGGTGTCGGTGAGACACTGTGTACAGGAGTCGGTGAGACACTGTGTGTAGGAGTCGTTGAGACACTGTGTACGGGAGTCGGTGAGATACTGTGTACGGGAGTCGGTGAGACACTCTGTACAGGAGTCGGTGAGACATTGTGTACGGGAGTCGGTGAGACACTGTGTACGGGAGTCGGTGAGACACTGTAAAGGATTCGGTGAGACACTGTGTACTGGAGTCGGTGAGACACTGGGTACAGGAGTCGGTGAGACACTGTGTACGGGAGTCGGTGAGACACTGTAAAAGATTCGGTGAGACACTGTGTACAGGTGTCGGTGAGACACTGTGTACAGGAGTCGGTGAGAAACTGTGTGTAGGAGTCGTTGAGACACTGTGTACGGGAGTCGGTGAGACACTGTGTACGGGAGTCGGTGAGACACTGTGTACAGGAGTCAGTGAGACACTGTGTACGGGAGTCAGTGATACACTGTAAAGGATTCGGGGAGACACTGTGTACGGGTGTCGGTGAGACCCTGTGTGTCGGAGTCGTTGAGACACTGTGTACGGGATTCGGTGAGATACTGTGTACGGGAGTCGGTGAGACACTCTGTACAGGAGTCGGTGAGACATTGTGTACGGGAGTCGGTGAGACACTGTGTACGGGAGTCGGTGAGACACTGTGTATGGGAGTCGGTGAGACACTGTGTGTAGGAGTCGTTGAGACACTGTGTACGGGATTCGGTGAGATACTGTGTACGGGAGTCGGTGAGACACTCTGTACAGGAGTCGGTGAGACATTGTGGACGGGAGTCGGTGAGACACTGTGTACGGGAGACGGTGAGACACTGTAAAGGATTCGGTGAGACACTGTGTACGGGAGTCGGTGAGACACTGTGTACAGGAGTCAGTGAGACACTGTGTACGGGAGTCAGTGATACACTGTAAAGGATTCGGGGAGACACTGTGTACGGGTGTCGGTGAGACCCTGTGTGTCGGAGTCGTTGAGACACTGTGTACGGGATTCGGTGAGATACTGTGTACGGGAGTCGGTGAGACACTCTGTACAGGAGTCGGTGAGACATTGTGTACGGGAGTCGGTGAGACACTGTGTACGGGAGTCGGTGAGACACTGTGTATGGGAGTCGGTGAGACACTGTGTGTAGGAGTCGTTGAGACACTGTGTACGGGATTCGGTGAGATACTGTGTACGGGAGTCGGTGAGACACTCTGTACAGGAGTCGGTGAGACATTGTGTACGGGAGTCGGTGAGACACTGTGTACGGGAGTCGGTGAGACACTGTGTACGGGAGTCGGTGAGACACTGTGTACGGGAGTCGGTGAGACACTGTGTGTAGGAGTCGTTGAGACACTGTGTACGGGAGTCGGTGAGATACTGTGTACGGGAGTCGGTGAGACACTCTGTACAGGAGTCGGTGAGACATTGTGTGCAGGAGTCGGTGAGGCACTGTGTACGGGAGTCGGTGAGACACTGTAAAGGATTCGGTGAGACACTGTAAAGGATTCGGTGAGACACTGTGTACGGATGTCGGTGAGACCCTGTGTGTAGGAGTCGTTGAGACACTGTGTACGGGAGTCGGTGAGACACTGTGTACGGGAGTCGGTGAGACACTGTGTACGGAAGTTGGTGAGACACTGTACAGGAGTCGGTGAGACACTGTGCATAGGTGTCGGTGAGAGACTGTACAGGAGTCGGTGAGACACTGTGTACTGGAGTCGGTGAGACACTGTGTACAGGAGTCGGTGAGATACTGTGTACCGGAGTCGGTGAGACACTGTTCGGGAGTCGGTGAGACACTGTGTACGGGAGTCGGTGAGACACTGTGTACGGGATTCGGTGAGACACTGTGTGTAGGAGTCGGTGATACACTGTGTACAGGAGTCGGTGATACACTGTGTACAGGAGTCGGTGAGACACTGTGTGTAGGAGTCGGTGAGACACTGTGTACAGGAGTCGGTGAGACACTGTGTGCAGGAGTCGGTGAGACACTGTGTGCAGGAGTCGGTGAGACACTGTACAGGAGTCGGTGAGACACTGTGTACTGGAGTCGGTGAGACACGGTGTACGGGAGTCGGTGAGACACCGTGTACGGGAGTCGGTGAGACACTGTAAAGGGTTCGGTGAGACACTGTGTACGGGAGTCGGTGAGACACTGTGTACAGGAGTCGGTGAGACGCTGTGTACTGGAGTCGGTGAGACACTATAAAGGATTCGGTGAGACACTGTGTACTGGTGTCGGTGAGACCCTGTGTACAGGAGTCGGTGAGACACTGTGTGTAGGAGTCGGTGAGACACTGTGTACAGGAGTCGGTGAGACACTGTGTACAGGAGTCGGTGAGATCCTGTGCACAGGAGTCGGTGAGACACTGTGTACGGGAGTCGGTGAGATACTGTGTATGGGAGTCGGTGAGACATTGTGTACGGGAGTCGGTGAGACACTGTGCACAGGAGTCGGTGAGACACTGTGCACAGGAGTCGTTGAGACAATGTGTACAGAAGTCGCTGAGACACTGTGTACGGGAGTCGGTGAGACACTGTAAAAGATTCGGTGAGACACTGTGTACTGGTGTCGGTGAGACCCTGTGTACAGGAGTCGGTGAGACACTGTGTGTAGGAGTCGTTGAGACACTGTGTATGGGAGTCGGTGAGATACTGTGTACGGGAGTCGGTGAGACACTCTGTACAGGAGTCGGTGAGACATTGTGTACGGGAGTCGGTGAGACACTGTGTACGGGAGTCGGTGAGACACTGTAAAGGATTCAGTGAGACACTGTGTACTGTAGTCGGTGAGACACTGTGTACGGGAGTCGGTGAGACACTGTAAAAGATTCGGTGAGACACTGTGTACGGGTGTCGGTGAGACCCTGTGTACAGGAGTCGGTGAGACACTGTGTGTAGGAGTCGTTGAGACACTGTGTACGGGAGTCGGTGAGATACTGTGTACGGGAGTCGGTGAGACACTCTGTACAGGAGTCGGTGAGACATTGTGTACAGGAGTCGGTGAGACACTGTGTACGGGAGTCGGTGAGACACTGTGTACGGGAGTCGGTGAGACACTGTACAGGAGTCGGTGAGACACTGTGCATAGGTGTCGGTGAGACACTGTACAGGAGTCGGTGAGACACTGTCTGTAGGAGTCGGTGAGACACTGTGTACAGGAGTCGGTGAGATACTGTGTACCGGAGTCGGTGAGACACTGTACGGGAGTCGGTGAGACACTGTGTACGGGAGTCGGTGAGACACTGTGTACGGGATTCGGTGAGACACTGTGTGTAGGAGTCGGCGATACACTGTGTACAGGAGTCGGTGATACACTGTGTACAGGAGTCGGTGAGACACTGTGTGTAGGAGTCTGTGAGACACTGTGTGCAGGAGTCGGTGAGAAACTGTACAGGAGTCGGTGAGACACTGTGTACTGGAGTCGGTGAGACACGGTGTACGGGAGTCGGTGAGACACCGTGTACAGGAGTCGGTGAGACACGGTGTACGGGAGTCGGTGAGACACTGTGCACGGGAGTCGGTGAGACATCGTGTACGGGAGTCGGTGAGACACTGTAAAGGATTCGGTGAGACACTGTGTACGGGAGTCGGTGAGACACTGTGTACAGGAGTCGGTGAGACACTGTGTACGGGAGTCGGTGAGACACTGTAAAGGATTCGGTGAGACACTGTGTACGGGTGTCGGTGAGACCCTGTGTACAGGAGTCGGTGAGACACTGTGTGTAGGAGTCGGTGAGACACTGTGTACAGGAGTCGGTGAGACACTGTGTGCAGGAGTCGGTGAGACACTCTGTGCAGGAGTCGGTGAGACACTGTGTACAGGAGTCGGTGAGACACTGTACAGGAGTCGGTGAGACACTGTGTACTGGAGTCGGTGCGACACTGTGTACGGGAGTCGGTGAGACACTGTGTATGGGCGTCGGTGAGACACCGTGTACAGGAGTCGGTGAGACACTGTACAGGAGTCGGTGAGACACGGTGTACGGGAGTCGGTGAGACACTGTGCACAGGAGTCGGTGAGACACTGTGCACAGGAGTCGGTGAGACACTGTGCACAGGAGTCGGTGAGACACTGTACAGGAGTCGGTGAGATCCTGTGCACAGGAGTCGTTGAGACACTGTGCACAGGAGTCGGTGAGACATTGTGTACAGGAGTCGGTGAGACACTGTGCACAGGAGTCGGTGAGACACTGTGCACAGGAGTCGGTGAGACAATGTGTACAGAAGTCGCTGAGACACTGTGTACGGGAGTCGGTGAGACACTGTAAAAGATTCGGTGAGACACTGTGTACTGGTGTCGGTGAGACCCTGTGTACAGGAGTCGGTGAGACACTGTGTGTAGGAGTCGTTGAGACACTGTGTATGGGAGTCGGTGAGATACTGTGTACGGGAGTCGGTGAGACACTCTGTACAGGAGTCGGTGAGACATTGTGTACGGGAGTCGGTGAGACACTGTGTACGGGAGTCGGTGAGACACTGTAAAGGATTCGGTGAGACACTGTGTACTGGAGTCGGTGAGACACTGTGTACAGGAGTCGGTGAGACACTGTGTACGGGAGTCGGTGAGACACTGTAAAAGATTCGGTGAGACACTGTGTACGGGTGTCGGTGAGACCCTGTGTACAGGAGTCGGTGAGACACTGTGTGTAGGAGTCGTTGAGACACTGTGTACGGGAGTCGGTGAGATACTGTGTACGGGAGTCGGTGAGACACTCTGTACAGGAGTCGGTGAGACATTGTGTACGGGAGTCGGTGAGACACTGTGTACGGGAGTCGGTGAGACACTGTGTACAGGAGTCGGTGAGACACTGTGTGTAGGAGTCGGTGAGACACTGTGTACAGGAGTCGGTGAGACACTGTGTGTAGGAGTCGGTGAGACACTGTGTACAGGAGTCGGTGAGACACTGTGTACGGGAGTCGGTGAGACACTGTAAAGGATTCGGTGAGACACTGTGTACAGGAGTCGGTGAGACACTGTGTGTAGGAGTCGGTGAGACACTGTGTACAGGAGTCGGTGAGACACTGTGTACGGGAGTCGGTGAGACACTGTAAAGGATTCGGTGAGACACTGTGTACGGGTGTCGGTGAGACCCTGTGAACAGGAGTCGGTGAGACACTGTGTACGGGAGTCGGTGAGATACTGTGTACGGGAGTCGGTGAGACACTCTGTTCAGGAGTCGGTG
This sequence comes from Mobula hypostoma, assembly GCF_963921235.1. Classification (NCBI taxonomy): domain Eukaryota; kingdom Metazoa; phylum Chordata; class Chondrichthyes; order Myliobatiformes; family Myliobatidae; genus Mobula; species Mobula hypostoma. Next base: position 67,811,712 of record NC_086113.1, on the reverse strand, counting down.
AGACATTGTGTACGGGAGTCGGTGAGACACTGTGTACGGGAGTCGGTGAGACACTGTGTACAGGAGTCGGTGAGACACTGTGTACAGGAGTCGGTGAGACACTGTGTGTAGGAGTCGGTGAGACACTGTGTACAGGAGTCGGTGAGACACTGTGTACAGGAGTCGGTGAGACACTGTGTACAGGAGTCGGTGAGACACTGTGTACAGGAGTCGGTGAGACACTGTGTACAGGAGTCGGTGAGACACTGTGTACGGGAGTCGGTGAGACACTGTGTACGGGAGTCGGTGAGACACTGTGTATGGGAGTCGGTGAGACACTGTGTACAGGAGTCGGTGAGACACTGTACAGGAGTCGGTGAGACACTGTGTACGGGAGTCGGTGAGACACTGTGTACAGGAGTCGGTGAGACACTGTGTTCAGGAGTCGGTGAGACACTGTGTACGGGAGTCGGTGAGACACTGTACAGGAGTCGGTGAGACACTGTGCACAGGAGTCGGTGAGACACTGTGTACAGGAGTCGGTGAGACACTGTGCACAGGAGTCTGTGAGACACTGTACAGGAGTCGGTGAGATCCTGTGCACAGGAGTCGTTGAGACACTGTGCACAGGAGTCGGTGAGACAATGTGTACAGAAGTCGCTGAGACACTGTGTACGGGAGTCGGTGAGACACTGTAAAAGATTCGGTGAGACACTGTGTACTGGTGTCGGTGCGACCCTGTGTACAGGAGTCGGTGAGACACTGTGTGTAGGAGTCGTTGAGACACTCTGTACGGGAGTCGGTGAGATACTGTGTACGGGAGTCGGTGAGACACTCTGTACAGGAGTCGGTGAGACATTGTGTACGGGAGTCGGTGAGACACTGTGTACGGGAGTCGGTGAGACACTGTAAAGGATTCGGTGAGACACTGTGTACTGGAGTCGGTGAGACACTGGGTACAGGAGTCGGTGAGACACTGTGTACGGGAGTCGGTGAGACACTGTAAAAGATTCGGTGAGACACTGTGTACGGGTGTCGGTGAGACCCTGTGTACAGGAGTCGGTGAGACACTGTGTGTAGGAGTCGTTGAGACACTGTGTACGGGAGTCGGTGAGATACTGTGTACGGGAGTCGGTGAGACACTCTGTACAGGAGTCGGTGAGACATTGTGTACGGGAGTCGGTGAGACACTGTACAGGAGTCGGTGAGACACTGTGCACAGGAGTCGGTGAGACACTGTGCAGGAGTCGGTGAGACACACTGTACAGGAGTCAGTGAGACACTGTGTGTAGGAGTTGGTGAGACACTGTACAGGAGTCGGTGAGACACTGTACAGGAGTCGGTGAGACACTGTAAAGGATTCGGTGAGACACTGTGTACGGGAGTCGGTGAGACACTGTGTACGGGAGTCGGTGAGACACTGTGTACAGGAGTCGGTGAGACACTGTGTACGGGAGTCGGTGAGACACTGTAAAGGATTCGGTGAGACACTGTGTACGGGTGTCGGTGAGACCCTGTGTGTCGGAGTCGTTGAGACACTGTGTACGGGATTCGGTGAGATACTGTGTACGGGAGTCGGTGAGACACTCTGTACAGGAGTCGGTGAGACATTGTGTACGGGAGTCGGTGAGACACTGTGTACGGGAGTCGGTGAGACACTGTGTACGGGAGTCGGTGAGACACTGTACAGGAGTCGGTGAGACACTGTGCACAGGAGTCGGTGAGACACTGTGTACAGGAGTCGGTGAGACACTGTACAGGAGTCGGTGAGACACTGTGTACTGGAGTCGGTGAGACACTGTGTACGGGAGTCGGTGAGACACCGTGTACAGGAGTCGGTGAGACACTGTACAGGAGTCGGTGAGACACGGTGTACGGGAGTCGGTGAGACACTGTGTACGGGAGTCGGTGAGACACTGTGTACGGGAGTCGGTGAGACACTGTAAAGGATTCGGTGAGACACTGTGTACGGGAGTCGGTGAGACACTGTGTACAGGAGTCGGTGAGACACTGTGCACGGGAGTCGGTGAGACACTGTAAAGGATTCGGTGAGACACTGTGTACGGGTGTCGGTGAGACCCTGTGTACAGGAGTCGGTGAGACACTGTGTACGGGAGTCGGTGAGACACTGTGTACGGGAGTCGGTGAGATACTGTGTACGGGAGTCGGTGAGACACTCTGTACAGGAGTCGGTGAGACATTGTGTACGGGAGTCGGTGAGACACTGTGTACGGGAGTCGGTGAGACACTGTGTACGGGAGTCGGTGAGACACTGTGTACGGGAGTCGGTGAGACCCTGTGTACAATAGTCGGTGAGACACTGTGTGTAGGAGTCGATGAGACACTGTGTACAGGAGTCGGTGAGACACTGTGTGTAGGAGTCGGTGAGACACTGTGTACAGGAGTCGGTGAGACACTGTGTACAGGAGTCGGTGAGACACTGTAAAGGATTCGGTGAGACACTGTGTACAGGAGTCGGTGAGACACTGTGTACAGGAGTCGGTGAGACACTGTGTACAGGAGTCAGTGAGACACTGTGTACGGGAGTCGGTGAGACACTGTAAAGGATTCGGTGAGACACTGTGTACGGGTGTCGGTGAGACCCTGTGTGTCGGAGTCGTTGAGACACTGTGTACGGGATTCGGTGAGATACTGTGTACGGGAGTCGGTGAGACACTCTGTACAGGAGTCGGTGAGACATTGTGTACGGGAGTCGGTGAGACACTGTGTACGGGAGTCGGTGAGACACTGTGTACGGGAGTCGGTGAGACACTGTACAGGAGTCGGTGAGACACTGTGCACAGGAGTCGTTGAGACACTGTGCACAGGAGTCGGTGAGACACTGTACAGGAGTCGGTGAGTCACTGTGTACTGGAGTCGGTGAGACACTGTGTACGGGAGTTGGTGAGACACCGTGTACAGGAGTCGGTGAGACACTGTACAGGAGTCGGTGAGACACTGTGTACTGGAGTCGGTGAGACACTGTGTACAGGAGTCGGTGAGACATCGTGTACGGGAGTCGGTGAGACACTGTAAAGGATTCGGTGAGACACTGTGTACGGGAGTCGGTGAGACACTGTGTACAGGAGTCGGTGAGACACTGTGCACGGGAGTCGGTGAGACACTGTAAAGGATTCGGTGAGACACTGTGTACGGGTGTCGGTGAGACCCTGTGTACAGGAGTCGGTGAGACACTGTGTACGGGAGTCGGTGAGACACTGTGTACGGGAGTCGGTGAGATACTGTGTACGGGAGTCGGTGAGACACTCTGTTCAGGAGTCGGTGAGACATTGTGTACGGGAGTCGGTGAGACACTGTACAGGAGTCGGTGAGACACTGTGCACAGGAGTCGGTGAGACACTGTACAGTAGTCGGTGAGACACTGTGCATAGGTGTCGGTGAGAGACTGTACAGGAGTCGGTGAGACACTGTCTGTAGGAGTCGGTGAGACACTGTGTACAGGAGTCGGTGAGATACTGTGTACCGGAGTCGGTGAGACACTGTACGGGAGTCGGTGAGACACTGTGTACGGGAGTCGGTGAGACACTGTGTACGGGATTCGGTGAGACACTGTGTGTAGGAGTCGGTGAGACACTGTGTACAGGAGTCGGTGAGACACTGTGTACAGGAGTCGGTGAGACACTGTGTGTAGGAGTCGGTGAGACACTGTGTACAGGAGTCGGTGAGACACTGTGTGCAGGAGTCGGTGAGACACTGTGTGCAGGAGTCGGTGAGACACTGTACAGGAGTCGGTGAGACACTGTGTACTGGAGTCGGTGAGACACGGTGTACGGGAGTTGGTGAGACACCGTGTACAGGAGTCGGTGAGACACTGTACAGGAGTCGGTGAGACACTGTGTACGGGAGTCGGTGAGACACTGTGTACAGGAGTCGGTGAGACACTGTGTACGGGAGTCGGTGAGACACTGTAAAGGATTCGGTGAGACACTGTGTACGGGTGTCGGTGAGACCCTGTGTACAGGAGTCGGTGAGACACTGTGTGTAGGAGTCGGTGAGACACTGTGTACAGGAGTCGGTGAGACACTGTGTACGGGAGTCGGTGAGACACTGTGTACGGGAGTCGGTGAGACACTGTGTACGGGAGTCGGTGAGACACTGTGTACAGGAGTCGGTGAGACATTGTGTACGGGAGTCGGTGAGACACTGTGTACGGGAGTCGGTGAGACACTGTGTACGGGAGTCGGTGAGACACTGTGTACGGGAGTCGGTGAGACACTGTGTACAGGAGTCGGTGAGACACTGTGTGTAGGAGTCGGTGAGACACTGTGTACAGGAGTCGGTGAGACACTGTGTGTAGGAGTCGGTGAGACACTGTGTACAGGAGTCGGTGAGACACTGTGTACGGGAGTCGGTGAGACACTGTAAAGGATTCGGTGAGACACTGTGTACAGGAGTCGGTGAGACACTGTGTACAGGAGTCGGTGAGACACTGTGTACAGGAGTCGGTGAGACACTGTGTACGGGAGTCGGTGAGACACTGTAAAGGATTCGGTGAGACACTGTGTACGGGTGTCGGTGAGACCCTGTGTGTCGGAGTCGTTGAGACACTGTGTACGGGAGTCGGTGAGATACTGTGTACGGGAGTCGGTGAGACACTCTGTACAGGAGTCGGTGAGACATTGTGTACGGGAGTCGGTGAGACACTGTGTACGGGAGTCGGTGAGACACTGTGTACGGGAGTCGGTGAGACACTGTACAGGAGTCGGTGAGACACTGTGCACAGGAGTCGGTGAGACACTGTGCACAGGAGTCGGTGAGACACTGTGTACAGGAGTCGGTGAGACACTGTGTACTGGAGTCGGTGAGACACTGTGTACGGGAGTCGGTGAGACACTGTGTACAGGAGTCGGTGAGACACTGTGTACAGGAGTCGGTGAGACACTGTGTACGGGAGTCGGTGAGACACTGTGTACGGGAGTCGGTGAGACACTGTGTACGGGAGTCGGTGAGACACTGTAAAGGATTCGGTGAGACACTGTGTACGGGAGTCGGTGAGACACTGTGTACAGGAGTCGGTGAGACACTGTGTACGGGAGTCGGTGAGACACTGTAAAGGATTCGGTGAGACACTGTGTACGGGTGTCGGTGAGACCCTGTGTACAGGAGTCGGTGAGACACTGTGTACAGGAGTCGGTGAGACACTGTGTACGGGAGTCGGTGAGATACTGTGTACGGGAGTCGGTGAGACACTCTGTTCAGGAGTCGGTGAGACATTGTGTACGGGAGTCAGTGAGACACTGTGTACGGGAGTCGGTGAGACACTGTGTACGGGAGTTGGTGAGACACTGTACAGTAGTCGGTGAGACACTGTGCATAGGTGTCGGTGAGAGACTGTACAGGAGTCGGTGAGACACTGTCTGTAGGAGTCGGTGAGACACTGTGTACAGGAGTCGGTGAGATACTGTGTACCGGAGTCGGTGAGACACTGTACGGGAGTCGGTGAGACACTGTGTACGGGAGTCGGTGAGACACTGTGTACGGGATTCGGTGAGACACTGTGTGTAGGAGTCGGTGATACACTGTGTACAGGAGTCGGTGATACACTGTGTACAGGAGTCGGTGAGACACTGTGTGTAGGAGTCGGTGAGACACTGTGTACAGGAGTCGGTGAGACACTGTGTGCAGGAGTCGGTGAGACACTGTGTGCAGGAGTCGGTGAGACACTGTACAGGAGTCGGTGAGACACTGTGTACTGGAGTCGGTGAGACACGGTGTACGGGAGTTGGTGAGACACCGTGTACAGGAGTCGGTGAGACACTGTACAGGAGTCGGTGAGACACGGTGTACGGGAGTCGGTGAGACACTGTGTACAGGAGTCGGTGAGACGCTGTGTACTGGAGTCGGTGAGACACTATAAAGGATTCGGTGAGACACTGTGTACTGGTGTCGGTGAGACCCTGTGTACAGGAGTCGGTGAGACACTGTGTGTAGGAGTCGGTGAGACACTGTGTACAGGAGTCGGTGAGACACTGTGTGCAGGAGTCGGTGAGACACTCTGTGCAGGAGTCGGTGAGACACTGTGTACAGGAGTCGGTGTGACACTGTACAGGAGTCGGTGAGACACTGTGTACTGGAGTCGGTGAGACACTGTGTACGGGAGTTGGTGAGACACCGTGTACAGGAGTCGGTGAGACACTGTACAGGAGTCGGTGAGACACTGTGTACAGGAGTCGGTGAGACACTGTGTACAGGAGTCGGTGAGACACTGTGTACTGGAGTCGGTGAGACAAGGTGTACGGGAGTCGGTGAGACACCGTGTACAGGAGTCGGTGAGACATTGGATTCGAAGAAGGAGTCTGAGAGTCTGAGTGGGAGTGCCGAAAAAGAGATTTTTGAAATTTTCGTTATTTTTTTTTCTCCAACGGCTTTCTGAGAGGCGGGACTGCGCAGGCGTGTGACGTCGGGCAGTGCAGCGCGGCAGATTTAAAAGGGCAGACATCCTGCTTCGGATTTGATTCGAAGAAGGAGTCTGAGAGTCTGAGTGGGAGTGCCGAAAAAGAGATTTTTGAAATTTTCGTTATTTTTTTTTCTCCAACGGCTTTCTGAGAGGCGGGACTGCGCAGGCGTGTGACGTAGGGCAGTGCAGCGCGGCAGATTTAAAAGGAACAGAGCCTCATAGAGCGGGCAGCGTAGTTTGCGGGCGGCGGAGTGAGCCGGGAGCAGAGTGAAGACTTAAGGGCTTCGGCTCACCGGGCTTAGGCGGAAGCGGGTGAGGCGAGGAAGGTTTGACATTCATTTTCTGTTGCTATTTGAGGAGAATGGCATTATGACTGTGAGGGCAGTTTGCTGTTCTCGGTGTCGGATGTGGGAGGCCCTGGAGTCTCCAAGCCTCCCGGACGTCTACATCTGCGCCAAGTGCATCGAGATGCAGCTCCTAAGGGACCGCGTTACGGAACTGGAGCTGCAGCTCGATGACCTTCGTCTGGTCAGGGAGAGTGAGGAGGTGATAGAGAGGAGTGGAAGGCAGGTGGTCACGCCGGGGCCACGGGAGGCAGACAAGTGGGTCACGGTTAGGAGGGGGAAGGGGAAAAGGAAGGTGATGGGGAGTACCCCGGCGGCTGTGCCCCTTAACAACAGGTACTCCTGTTTGAGTACTGTTGGTGGGGACAGCTTACCCGGGGGAAGCGACAGTGGCCCTGCCTCCGGCACAGAGTCTGGCCCTGTAGCTCAGAAGGGTAGGGCAAGGA